>NC_090953.1:557500-1757500 GCF_040807025.1 Struthio camelus
TCTCTGTGAGGCTGAACAGCCTTCACAGAGAGAGATGACACAGCCGGGTCTGACACCGCACTGAACTGAACTCACACACTCGAAGGGGGTTGCTGCGCTGAACAGGGAAGGACCGAGTTTATTTATTACATCTCCTTTTTCATAACACAGCTGCGGTAATGCTTCATGTTGCATAGAGGGCTGTTCCAGTCTTCCTGGCAGCTCTGGGAACAGGCCAGGTTTAATGCATGCAGGCTGAAGAGAGCCACCCTTGCTCCTCTCCCCCTCCCAGGACACACAGGGCCACCCCCACGCAGCCTGTGGGCACCCCAACATACCGACACCAACAGCACTGGCTATATACACAGATATGCATTATTCCCATAAACAGTATATACAGAGTTACAGAGCAAAGGGACAAAAGCCAGGGAATAAATAACAGCAGTGGGGGACTGTAGTGATAACAAGGTGCAAATTAGTCATGATGATCAGGGACAGACAAACATACATACAGAGCTTCATTAACAAAGGTGCAAACAGGCTGCCACCAGCTATGCCCAGTGCCACGTGTAGGACCACAGAAGCACGAGGCTTGCTGATCCTCGCTGGAGGGAAGGAGGGCAGCTAGGAGCCCTGGGTGGCGCGGAGCACGTGTGGGAGCCGTAACAAGCTGCCCCTTTGCAGGGGTGAAGTCGTCCTTGTCCCACTGCAACTCGACTCTTCGCTAGCAACAGGAGCTCGGGCGACCCCCTCCACTAGCTCTGCTGCATCCAGAGCTGGGGGCTAGCGGATACCACACAGCTCCCTCTGCTCTTTCTGAGCGCAAAAGGGCAGCACGGCCCCCGCAGGACAGCATTGAGGCTTGTTTTCAGTGGCGTGTGCTGCTGTTCCCTCCTGGGGACCCCAGGTTCAGAGCTGGGGAGCACAGGGGGAAGCTGTTTGACACTCAGCCCTGAGTCCAGCCTGCAGCACAGGGCGAGCCTATCGCGCACCTACCAGCAAGCTGGGCACAGCCCGCTAAAGAAATCTTAGCTAACATAAGTCCCTGTTACAAACAGGCCTGCTGTGCCCTTGGGAAGATCGTGATGGAAAACAACTACAGAAACATGGAGAAAAGAACTGGGATGAGAGACTCTGAGGCCAAGTCTCCCCAAAAGAGGTGCCATCTGTCCCACAGCATGATCAGAAAGGCAGAGCCCTCGTGACCTAGCACCAACACCCCAGCCCCAGGTAGGCTGCAGAAGGTCCCTCTGCAGCAGAAGCCAGCACCCACTGCTGTGCTACCCCAACAAGACAGTGTACTCAAAACTTTAATCTCAAATAGTTGAAAAAAATAAAAGCAGTTTTTAAAAACAAGTGTCCCTTTCATACCCTATCCTGGCAGGTAGCTACATTCCCCCAAACCCACAGGAAGCCAGGCTTGCAGAGTAACAGCTGGGACCTAGCTAAAAGTTAGGCCTACAGCACTGCGTGCTTTGGGTCCAGACACAGACAGCTGTGACTGCACTCTGCCAGAACAGCGACTCACTACGACTACAGACAGCTGGAACCTTGCACAGGTAATGCCTCAGCAGTAGGTGTTGGTAGTGGTGGTGGAGTTCAGGATGCGGGAGCTAGTGTCACACCTGGAAGCCTTTGAAAGTTCGCGCTGTGAAAACAAGAAGTGGAAGATGGCGATGAAGTGACTGAGGGCAGCTGTGCCAATAGCAACAAGGAGAGAGCCATTGCTTCAGAGCTTGGTGGGGAAGCTGCAGCTGTTCCAGGCCAAGGAGGGCAGCCGAGCTGCTCCTGCTGGTTCGTTTATGCTCCCACCTGCTGTTGCTTCAGGAGAGGGCAAGGAAGTGGTGGCATGGAATAGCCAGGAGAGGGGAGTCAGAACCCTTAAGCCTCCCAGAGGCAGAGTACCTGTTGCCCAAACAGCCCTATGGTGAGAACCACATCCCTCCCTTCTGCAGCTGGCAGCTTTCTGGCACCAGCCTGGGAAACACGTTCTGGCTCAGAGGAGGCCAAGCTCACACTGTAGAGCTCTGAAGGGCAGATTTGGCCTCTGTTAGAGGACCAAGAAAGCTAATAAGCAGGCCCTAGAGCTACAGGACACGCAACATGTGAGCGCAAGGACAGCCATGCCTTAACACTAAGGGAAGGGAATGTTCAGAAGGAATCTGCCTCCAGAGGAGCAGAGCGTGTCGGGCTCACAAACCGGCAGTCTTGCTCCTTAGAGGTGTCCACGAGTGCGGGATCAAGCCTGGCTGCCTGGAAATCCTCAGCAAGCCCTAGACACACACTGCACTGCATGCATAAGCTTTAACTGCCATGCAGAAGGAATGCTTGTGACTTTCTACCGTCAAAAAAACATCAGAGCCTTGGCTTGGCCAGTTCTAATGGAAGGGCAGAGACCACTAACGACCTCCATCTAGTGCCAACCCCTCCATCTAGGTATGGCACTGGGAGAGGCCCCAGACAGGAGCATTCGTTCTCTTTTGCTTATGTCTATATCCCACTGGACTGCTCAGGACCTTCATGTGACACGAGCAGCGCTTGCTTGGCCTCAGTCATCAGCCTCATTGCTAAGTTCTTGATGAGGAGACAAGAGATCTGGTGCCATTGGTGCTGCCGGGAGCAGCTGTTCTGCGCAGGGACACCAGGAGCCCTGTGCACAGCTGTAGCCCTTTGGGGTGCTCTGGAAGGAAGGGGGAGCATGCCCTTTTTGTGCTGCCCAGTGAGGGGGAGGTGTTTTTAGAAGAGGTCAATTACCGCAAACTCAGAATAGGTGCTGGCAACAGAATTAACGCTGTAGTTACGCTGGGCAGGGGCTGTGGGGGTGCACCCACCGCTCAGGGTGGTTCCGTTCAGCTGGGACACGTTCTCCTTGTTCCGCTCCTTGCGTCCTGGCCGAGGAGGTTTCGTAGCCACGCGGCTGGGAGTCTGAGCAGCCTGGCCAAACTATGGAAACAAGCACGGGTTAGACCGGGCGCGCAAATCAAACAGAACTAGGAGAGCTATGCTACCTTCACTTTCTATTGCTCTCTGCTGTAGTTTCAAGCTCCACAACTCCCTCCATAGGCTAGGGCCCAGTTTTGATCCAGGATACATGTGGTACCACACTTGCATTTTGGAGGCCTCCCTAAGCTGCAGACTTGGCACAGAGGAACAGAAGTAAACTAGAAGTCAGAGCTGGAGGGAGTTTTCCCAAATTCAGCTATTACTCTCCCTTCCTCCCTGACAGGGCCGGTCCCAGAAACATCCTGCAAGCAACAGGGCAGCCCAGCACAGCAGGTTGTTGACAAAGTGGCTTTTGCATCCCAGGAATCTGGCAGGTGAGATAGGAGAAAGAGCAGAGCTCTGCCCATTGTGCCGTTCTGCATCCCGGCTCACCCGTCTCCTCCCCAACCCAGCCTGGTGGGCAGGGGCTCCCCAGGCAGAGCTCCTCACCTTCCCTCCAGAGGGCGGTAGCCGAGACGTCGGCGAGTGGTAGAGAGTTCCCCCAAAAGCTGAACGGACCGTGCTGTTGGGTGTTGCGCTGGAGATGGAAGTGCCATTGAGCTGAGGGGAAAGCAGAGCACAAACAACGTAGGAGGGAAGCCCCTGGCTGTGCCACACCGAGGACGCTAAGGTGGAAGTACTTGCTGCACAGAGCCTTCAAGAACATGCAGCTGGGCCCCAGAACACCACATCAGTGTGGCAAGTCTAGTTGTCCCCACAGAGACCAGAGGTGTCCATAGCCCAGTTCCTATCCCTGCTTCCATTACACTGCCCTCAGTGGCCCTGAATCCTCCCTGCACGTCTGCATGCAAGACGGGCAGAAATGAGACAAGGAACAGCTCTGAGCACCGTTTTCCTTAGAGTGCTGCCCAGCAACAGCACTGCCCAATTCCTAGCGGGGTCCTGGCCAAGCACTAAGGGCTCAGCCTGTCTGTGCTGCTCAATATAGACAATTTACCTTCCTTACTTTGCCAGGCATGTGGGGGCCAAGCACCCGACGCTTGATGGGTGTCTGTGGGGCACTTCCATACATCATCTCTGCCTCAATCTGGCGGCTTTTCTTCAGGTGCTGCACGAGAGAACCGCACTTACAAACCAGGACACACGACCAGCACAGAGCCAGCCACACACTACCGAAGCGCCCATTTGCCGCTCGATACCAGGAGAAGGCCTCTGCTAGCAGCCAGCCGGTGGTACAATTAAGTACACGCATTTCACTGGAGATTTGTGGATATCAAGAACCAAAATGCGGTCCTGGCACAGCTGGGGCCAGGAAAGGGGCTCAACACACACATCAACAGCAATGGAAACTAATCTCACTGGCTAAGAAAGGCCAC
The DNA here is from genome assembly GCF_040807025.1 of Struthio camelus. Lineage (NCBI taxonomy): Eukaryota > Metazoa > Chordata > Aves > Struthioniformes > Struthionidae > Struthio > Struthio camelus. The sequence continues at coordinate 561,799 of NC_090953.1, forward strand.
TGCATACGGAGCCATTTATGGGTAGAGAGTGAGAAGATGCCACGCTCCTCCTTAGAGAGCTCCTGGCAGCAGCTGATGAGGAACCTGCAACTGGGGCCCTTCTCCCCACTCACTCGGACCTAGGCCACTCTGGTGTGGGGTTGAGGCAGAAGGCTCCCCGAGGCCAGGAGGCAGCATGATCAGCTTGGCACTCACCCTCTCCTGCTTCTCCTTCTCTTTCTCCAGGCGATACAGCTGCCACTGCTCTGTCACATACTCCATGAACTGCTGTCCCTTCACCAGGAAGGCCTCCTCACGCTCCTGCTCCCAGGCCTGGACTCTGCTCTCCAGCTCTTCCTGCAGCTGGATCAGGACACAAGGGCAGTGTGTGACAGAGCTGCTGCCAGAGCCCCTCAGAGATGCCACCCTCCTGAACACGAGCATCTCCACAGCCAGAGATATCCCTACCAGCCCTAAGCGCTGTGCTTCTCCTTTGTCACCATTAGGTAGTCCTATCAGGGACCACAGCTTCCCCCTCTCCAGGGCTGAGCCTACCTTGGAAAGAGTCTTCTGCAGTTTTGCTCGCTGCTTCTCTTCTTTCAGCAGGTTCCCCCCACGGTTGGCGAAGCGACTGGGGTCGGTTGCTTTCCTCTAGCACACAGAAGGGAGGTCAGGAGAGAACCAAGCGCACAGTCCAGCCTCATAGCCCAACATACACCCTATTAGCATATAAGACCTGGAGGAAGTCATCACTTCCGTGATCGGCCCCTGCACGGCAAGCTCATCACAGATCACACCAGCGCTCCAGGACAGCGCCCCATTCCCTTGCCAACCCACTATGGTTTCATAGTGCCTTCCTGGTCTTTCCCAGCAGCACTTCACACTTGGGTGGAAGCGTGCACACCTTCGTCACCTAGCGCTCAACTTGAGTGAGAGGCAGAACGCATTCCTGCCTAGGTGATACCTCAAGCTCCAGAAACAGCTTCCAGTTTTCCTCCCATTTTTGGACAGCCTCAAACAGATCCTTGTGCGTCTCGTAGTAACACTTCACCTTCCCCACCTCAGCATCATGCAGCTGGAGCAGGGTCTCCGTGTAGTCCTCTGGAGAGATACAATAGCGTATTCACAGAGAGGCAACCAGGATTGCCACCCCTCTGCAAGCAGCAGAGCAGTCCCCTTTGGCAGCTGGCCTGCTGACAGACAACCCGCGCCTCCCAAAGCGGAGGACAACAAACAAGAAGAGTCAGCACACACCATCATAATAGGGGCTGAAGACATCTCTCTGCTCCTGGCTATAGAAGCATTTGTCCCAGTAGTCAGCCAGCTCTGCCCTGATTGCCTGAATCACAGACTTCATGTTCTGCAGCTTCAGCTCCTCCAGACGGTCCACTTCCAACTGCAGCTGCCAACAAGAACGGAGCACAGATTCGGAGAAGTCAGCATGAGCAGAACAGGATTTGCCTTCTGCATAAGCCACTTTCTAATGCGAGCCATTCACCAGCACCAACTCCCAGCTCCTCCACCTGTGACGGCAGGATTTAGCCTGTTCACGTTACACTTGACTACTGCAAGCTATTCCTCCACTCTGGCTGAGGAAACAAATTTGAGCTCAGAGCTGCTGCTCCCCTGCCACCCCCCTCCAAAGGGCATAGAATATTCCTTACAGCTTTCCTGGTTTTGGCTCTAGATCCGGTCATATGCACTGCAAAAGCTTCTCTCTCCTCCACAGGAATCTGCAGCCTTTCCCAAAGGGCAACAATTCTGGAGCGCAGTTCTGCGCACATAGCTTCATTTAGGGATCGTCGGGCTTCCAGCTACAGCAGGGAAAGCACAGAGTCAGCATAAGGGCAGCCCAGTCCTGAGGGACACAAGTAGGCTGTTTGCTCCACTGTGACCAGCAGAGCCACTTGCTCATGTTGCAAGATCCCCTTGCAAAAGCTGCTATAAGGACCCTCTAACACATAAGCTTACTGAAAACAGAACAGTTATGTTTTGCACTTTGCGTTATGGGTGCTGCTAACTGCTGCCAGAATCCACTGACAACCTCCACAGCCCTATAAGTCACAGCAGGTAACACTGCCTCAGAGCGCCCACACACCTGCTGAAGCAGATTCTGGAGGGCAGCAATGTTGTCTGTGGACAAACAGAAGGTTTCTTCATCCTCGCACACCACATCCCGCTCAAAGCTGGTGTCTGGAGTGTGGTCCAGCTCCTCCATGCAAAGGATGATTTGCCGCTTGGTGCTGACAAACTCTTCTCGCCTTTGCTCCTGGAGGAGATGAGCGGCATTAGGAACCAGAGAGCACTCTGCCAGGACACCTTCAGGGACAGCCTCGGCCCCTCTTCACCTACCTTCTCAGCAGTCAGGGAGGCCAAGTGGCGCCTATAACGATCCAGCTCCTCCAGGCTGGGCACGGCATTGCTGTCAATACAGAATGGACTGGTGCAAAGAATGTCGCACAGGTCTCGGTCTTGTTCTTGCAAGGTTTTCAGCTCCTGCTTCCTGTCCCTCTTCTGCTTTAACATCACTTCCACACGGGTGCGCAAATCCTTCTCCAGCTGCAGAATGGTACTTTCCTCCTCTGCCTAGAAGGGTCCAAAAATCAGCACTCTGTTCCTTAGCTCTCGCAGGCTCAAAGCACATAGCTGGGGCTTCTTAAATGAAGGGCTAAGAGGCAAGCCCTGATTTTGAACAACGTGCTCCCAAGGCAGGTGCAAATCCAGCAACACATACAAAACAAGATGCTGCAAGATACCTGACCTTGCAACCATCTCCCAACACCCGCCCCGCAAGAAGCCACAAGGCCTTTGGCTCTAGCAAGCCTCAGGGAGAACAGCTTTGAACAGGAATTTGCTCTGTGAGCTCAGGCCTCACTGAGGCACCTGGGCAGAAGCCAGGCAGTAGAAGTCTGCTGCCAACAAGATCCTAGGAGCGAGGCAACACCTTACCTCAAAGGGGTCCAGATGGAGCTCCCTACAAAGGGTGTCAAGCTCCTTCCGACGCAAGGCAATGCTCTTCAAGAGACGCTCCTTCAGGTTCTCCTCCTCTGCGACCATCATGTCCAGGAGGCTCTACAGCACAGGGTTGGTCAGAGAGGCGGGCCGGGGGGATGGGGAGAGAGAGGGGAACACACAGGGACTGGGCACACTCAGCAAACCACAGCTGAAGAACTACCACTGGGAGTCAAGCAAAGGAAGAGCAGAGGCAGCAGCAGGCAGGGGTGAGCACCCAGGAGGACGAGGCGGCTCAGGGCCAGGGCAGAGGTGCAGTGACATCCCAGGGTACTGCTGGCACAAGCAAAGGCCTCCGAGCGCTCCTGCTAGACCTTCCAGCAGCCCTCCTGAGCAGCTCCAGCCCCAGAGGGGCAGCTCGAGGGCGCCCGCTGCTGCGGCCCCAGCAGCGAGGGAAGGGGCACGGGGCTCACCGACGGGCCAGGGCCCCCCCTGCTCAGACCGACCAGGGGCCCGGGCACGAGGAACAGGACGGGCCCCCCCGGCCCGGCCCAGCCGCGGCCCCTCACCTTGACGTGCTTCTTGACGGCGTCGGTGCGCTCCAGGCGCTGCTCCTCGGGGATGCCGATCTCCTCCCAGATGTCCCGCAGCGCCGCCAGGGCCCGGTTCAGGCAGGACACGGCCTCGGCCGCCAGCGCCTCGCTGCGGGCACCGGAGCCCGGCGGGCATCAGCCGACCCGGCCCCAGCACCGTCACCGGCTCCCCGACCCCTCAGGCCCCGGCCCCCCGAGCCCCTCAGGCCCCGGCTCTCCCAGTCCCGGTCCCGGTCCCCCCAGCCCCTCTGGCCCCGGCCCCGGCCCCGGCCCCGGCCCCGCACCTCTTCCTCATCGCGGCCGCTCCGCTCCTCACGGCCCCGCTCCGGCACTGACGATTCAAACTCGCCTCCCAGCGACGCTCATTGGCTGCCGGGCTCGAGTGCGTCACGGGGGGCCCCGCCTACAACCGCCACTCGGGCCCCGCCCCAGCCGCGCCCCAAAGGCGAATCCGCTTTTCCTCTAGCTCTGTCACTCAGCCGGCCACCGTCGCGGCCGTTCCCGCCCCAAGCCAGGCGCCGGCCAATGGCAGCGAAAGGCTTCGTGGGCTTTCACCCAATCAGCAAGGCGGAGAGCCCTGCCGAGCGATACGTAACCGCGCTCCGCCGCGGGGCGCTGGGCGCGCGCCCAGAGTAGGACAACAACCACATGACGTCATGCCGGCGCGCCACAGAGCGTCTGCGCACTGCAGCCTGCCCCTCCCTGGGCGAGGCCGCGGCGGCAGCGGCGCGCATGCGCTCTGCCAGGGGCGACCCCCCCCCCCCGGGGCAGGACCCCCCCTCAGCCCCCCACGGGCACAGCCTCATCTTCCCCCCCCCCCGGGCAGGACCCCCCCCCAGCCCCCCACGGGCACAGCCTCATCTTCCCCCCCCCCCGGGCAGGACCCCCCCCAACCCCCACGGGCACAGCCTCATCTTCCCCCCCCCCAGCCCCCCACGGGCACAGCCTCATCTTCCCCCCCCCCGGGGCAGGACCCCCCCCCCAGCCCCCCACGGGCACAGCCTCATCTTCCCCCCCCCCCGGGCAGGACCCCCCCCCCAGCCCCCCACGGGCACAGCCTCATCTTCCCCCCCCCCCGGGGCAGGACCCCCCCCCTCAGCCCCCCACGGGCACAGCCTCATCTTCCCCCCCCCCGGGCAGGACCCCCCCCAAACCCCCACGGGCACAGCCTCATCTTCCCCACCCCGGGCAGGACCCCCCCCAACCCCCACGGGCACAGCCTCATCTTCCCCCCCCCCGGGCAGGACCCCCCCCCCAGCCCCCCACGGGCACAGCCTCATCTTCCCCCCCCCCCGGGGCAGGACCCCCCCCCCAGCCCCCCACGGGCACAGCCTCATCTTCCCCCCCCCCGGGCAGGACCCCCCCCAAACCCCCACGGGCACAGCCTCATCTTCCCCACCCCGGGCAGGACCCCCCCCAACCCCCACGGGCACAGCCTCATCTTCCCCCCCCCCCGGGCAGGACCCCCCCCCTCAGCCCCCCACGGGCACAGCCTCATCTTCCCCCCCCCCCCGGGCAGGACCCCCCCCCCCAACCCCCACGGGCACAGCCTCATCTTGCCCCCCCCGCCCCGGGCAAGACCCCTCCCTAGCACCCCACGGGCACAGCCCCATCCCCCCCTGGTAGGACCCCCCCCATCCCCCCAGGCACAGCCCCATTTCCCCACCCTGGGACAGGATCCCAGTCCCCTCAGGCACAGCCCCATCTCTCCCCCCCCAGGTAGGACCCCCCCAGCCCCCAAGCACAGCCTCATCTCCCCCTCAAATAGGACCCCCCACACACCTCCCCTGGGCACAGCCCCCTATCCTCCCCTCGGGGCAGGACCCCCCCACCCCATCCCCCACGGGCACAGACCCATTTCCCTGCCCTGGGACAAGACCCCCCCCCCCCCAGCCCCAGCCAGGAGACGGTCTCCATCTCCCCCCTGCAGAAACCCCCCTCCTCAGTCCAGCCCCACACAGGACATGGTACCCACTGGGACCAGACCCCTCCCACACACCAAGGGGCACCCCCCGCTTCCAGACTACCCCCAGGGTCCGGCCCCCCACATCCTGCCGCCCCCAGGGCTGGGGCCTGTCCTGGCCCCCCCAGCCCGGCAGCTCCGCCGCAGAGCCAAGCCAAGCTGGAGGCACGCACACAAGCGCGGTTTATTTACACTGGCAGGGCTGCAGCCGGCAGCCGCCCCCCAGCCCCCCCAGCATGCTCCGCCGGCCAGGCACTGCCCAGTCCACTCCTCTCAGCACAAGCCTTCCCTCCTCGTCCCCCGGCGACCCGGCTCAGCCTCAGGCCTTTGTCTCGATCATGGCCTCCAGCATCCGCGCGCTGTTCGTAATGGCCGTTGTCAGGAAGATGAACTTGTACCCTGAAAGGGAAGAAACGCTGCAAGTCTGCAGCCAGCCCCCCAGTGCTACACGGGGCTGCAGCGGTCCCCAGCAGGCAGGAGCCGAAAGTCAGAGCCCCAGCACGGAGCGGGCAGTGTGACCGCCTGCTTCCCCGATACATGCTCGCTCTCTCTGGGTCGACACCAGCTCGGGGGCTGCCTGTTCCCCGTTACAGGGGGCTGGGAGACAGCCCATGATTTTAACCTCCCCCCCCTCCGGCCCGTTTCTCCTCAGGAAATTAGTAGGTTACAGATTTAGCACAAGAGAATAAGAGAGGTTTACGTTTTAACCATTGCTGATTCGACGTATCATTAACTGCTCAGATTTATCCAGTGTGATCGCAGCGAGTCCTTCTTAACATGATGGGAGGCAGCATCTGCTCTTGTATGCTCCCTGCCCCGATGCAGGGCCCCCTTTCCAGCGCTCCAGTGGCAGAAGGCAGCAGCCCCACCGTGGCCCATACCTTTCTCCTTCCCCAAGAAGCGAAGAGCAGCGATTTCAGAGAAGGTGCAGCCTCCTAAGAAGACCGCGAGGATGATGCGCTGAGACTCCCAGGCAGGACTGTCCTCCACAGCACTCTCTGGAAGGAGCAGAGCGTCGTTAACCTGACCAGCCTGAGGCCTGCCCGCCCCAGGAGCCCCAAGCGCTGGCATTACCTGTAACAGAAAACTCATTGCCATTGAGCAGTCGCACAACTTCCTCCAGGCCCAGCCAACTTTTGCGCTCCAGCACCTAAAAGGAGATGGACAGGGGGATGCTGGCTAGGGCACTGAAGAGCAACGCGCAACAACTACACTAGGCATATCTCAGGAGTCAGACCCCGGGCTACTTGCTGGCCCAGAAGCAAGGCGCCAGACAAGCAGATGAATACTGCCATGCCTCTCCATCAGGGAACTGGAGCAGCACTTCCAGGCCCAGCCCTGGGCAGAGGATCGTCCTTCAGACCCCCTACAAGGATACCAGAGGCACTTGGGCTAAGGCTCACGAGGGAGGTAGGACTTTCCTCAGGGAGGACTCGCAGTGTCTTCCCAAGGGCAGACAGACTCACCTGTTCAATGATCTTGCAGCTCAGGGGGACGTAGGCCCCACTGAAAACATACGCCATATCCCGTGGCATTTTCAGGTCATACTCTCCATCCACCCGGGGAATCTGCAGAGACGCATATTACTCAGGGTGCGGGAGCAGTTTGCTCGCTCTGGGCTTCACCTACCACATCAGATGCATAAGTTGATGAGGAGAGACAGACACTCAAAGCACGCCTGTGTCTCCATCTCCTATCCCTCCTCCCTGGCCACCAACAGCCCAGGATCAGGCAAATACACGGCACAGCGGGCTCCGCGTCAGACTGAGTCCCAGAGACTGCAGACATCACCTCTCCACTGCCCCAGAACCGAGAGGGCACAGTGCACTCCCACAGCATCAGGCAGCTACATCCCACACAACTCCTGCAAGCAGGCAGACACCCAGCATTGCTCTTAGAGCAGATCCAGAGTATTCACAGCATGCAATACGAGGCCATGGCAGCTTGCACAGGGGTTATCCTTTGATTGGAGCACCTGGCATTTCACTGCGTAGGTGGAGCCCAGAGACACAGCATATCATAAAGTCTGCAGTCTCCCTGGTGTCAAGGGGAGAAGCAGCTCTGGTTGTCCTGTGAAGCGAGCGTGCCCCTGGCTGCCAAGGTCTTGGGGAGCCCAGAGCTTTCAGAGCCAGGCACAGTCACAGTCACAGACCAACCAGACCCCTCTGCCAACAGCGGATATGTGGACATAGCAGCAGGCCAGCAGCCTCAAGACATACCAACCCCAGCTTCTTGCTTATGCCTCGAAAATTGCTCTTCCTGGCCAAAGAATTAAACGCATCTGTGATTTTTCCTGGAAAGCAAGGCAAGAAGAAACGGCTCAGAGCCTTAGGATTCATTACTAGGGGCAGGAGCTGGAGACTCCTAGCTGCAGGCAGGGTAGAGTGAGGCACGGTGCAGAGCACCTGGCTCTGGAAGAGAAGGGGCAGCAGTGCTTCCCAGTCCTGCCACCCCCAGAGGAAGAGCCAGTTGCCTTGTTTGTAGCAGCCCTGGGCACAGCAGGGGCACCACCTCTGGGGACGTGCTCCATGCCTGGGGCATCTGGGTTTGCCATGTACTTCCAGGACACAGACCATGAAACACCAGGTCTCTGTGACTGTCTGCCCCCTCTGAGCTTCCCCACAGCTCAGGCTTCCAGGGCACTTGAGGGGCAGAGAGAAGCCTGTCTCTCACCTGCGGCTCGGTCTGTCACCAGCTTGCTGACTTTGCTCTCCACAGCAGTCAGGGTCTCTCCAGGAGACTGCTCAGTCAGCAGCCCGATGCGCTTGAGGTTGTGGAAGGTCAGCAAGTGCTCAGGCCCGTAGCTCTGGGAAAGGGGGCAGTGGGATGAACATCGAGCCCCAGCGGTGAGCAGGGATGTACAGGAGGCTACGGAGACTGCTTAGAGCAACCCAGCAGGGAGAGAGCAGGAGAGGGCAGAGCACATGGCTTGTGCTGAGCTCAGGGAGACAGGGTTAACACTTCTGCTCCAGGCTGCCCTACAGAGGTAGCCTGAGCGTCTCTGGGGAGCGCTGCTGCCCAGTGCCTCAAGGTGAGGAGCATGCAGGGAGAGGAAGCCTTGGCCCACCCAGCGATTGCTCTGCTGGGAGACTGCTTGGCCCCCAGACGCACTCACCTGCAGGTACTGGGTTTTCAGGGAGCGGTAGTCTTTGGGGATGAGACCTGTGGGGAGCACCACAGGCAGAGCTCAGCACCAAGACCTAGAGGGCCCCCAGTGCTGCCCCTCCCTGCCCAGCACACCCAGACACCTCACCATTCTCAGTGATGGACAACAGGCACATCAAGCGTAGGCTCTCAATGGGGGACACCTGCATGGGAACAGGCACCATAAGCAGCCTGCCCAGACCCCTCCTTTGCCCCCACACTGGAGTGGGGTGGTGGGAACAGCCTGCCCCTCCAGCTCAGCACAGTCTCACCTGTCGGTCAATGTGCTCCTCTATGAAGCTGGTGCTCTCGCGGATGTCAAAACCCTCCAGCAAAGCTGTTGGGCAGAAGAGGCAGAGTCACTTCATCCCTAGGGCTGGGCTGAACACCCCACGGGACATGGCAACGCTTCTCTGCACAGGGGCACAGAGAGCCCCAGAGCCAGAGCTCTCAGCAGCCAAGTGAGGTAGAGCCTGGCCTCAGCTCCCCTCCCTGAGCCCCAGGGAAAGGGGAGGCCTTGGGATGCTGCGCCTTCTACTGCGCCGTGCACTGGCCCTGTGAGAACACGGCTTGGCCCTGCCTAGGGCTTCACAACTCCCCCCAGTACAAACAGTCTCGAAGGACTGCAGTCGTGCAGGGGAGCACCTAGGCTGTGGGGCAGCCCAGACCTTGGGCTAGTGAGGTTGTGGGTCAGGCAGGGGAGTGAGGACAGGGACAGAATGTGGGACACTCACAGTGTTCAGTCTTGATCATCTCCTGAAAGTCTTGCTTGGTTTTCTTTTTCATGATGGACTCACAGGCACCAATATCTGCATAGCCAAGAGAGATCACCACTTTGGAGGCATACGGGCTCTTCATACAGCTTGGCCCTCCCCAGTACAGACATCTTCACGTACTGACAGCTTCTGCTAACCCTGTCCATTACTCAGAACATCTGCTCCTCCAGGGGATGAGCAGGGCCTTTGAGACACCCCTGCTTTCCTCCCTGGAGCCCAGGTACCAGGTACAGCAGCCCAAGGCCTCTCCCTCCCCACTGCCCCAGCTCTGGTTCCTACGCAGACTCAGCAGGCGATGCTCTTGCTTTAGTCCCTTCAGCTCCTGGGAGACAAAGTTCTTCATCTGCTTGATGTCCATCCCACGGCGCCGCTGTGGAAGAAAGAGCGTCTGGGGAGGTGCCTGGATATGGAGGGATAGCAGCGCGGGAAGTCTCGCGTGCTCAGGTGATGGCCCAAGCAGGCCCTACACTCACGTCATACTGTGCCTGCAGGTTACGTGACTTTTGACTCAGGAAGCCAAACACACTGGAGAAATGCTCGTTCCGTATCTGGCTGAAGACCTACGCAGAGAATACCACAGCAGTCACAGTGCAGCATGGGCCCCGCACTCCCTTGTGCTGAGTGAAGGGTCCACACCAGTCACAGCTCAGCCAAAGCACAACGGGACTCAGAGCCAGTGCTTATCAGCATCCTGAACAACAGCAAGACGAGGTGGTATCCCTGCCAGGATAGACAGAGTTCCTCCTCCAGGCCCCAAAATAGCAAGTGGAAGGCACAAAACAGCCTCAGCAGACAGGCACCCTGGCAATTACACATGCTGAGCTGTCTGGCGATCACATTTCTCCTGTCTCTGTACCCATTCTCTCACAACCAGCCCCCTGAGGCCCAGCAGCACCTGGTCTTCCCCTGCTCCCTGTTTAGGGCTTCCAGGAGCAGATGGCCCCAGTCAGCCTCCTCCCAATGCCGGGTGGGCAGGGAGCACTGGAGGGACCCACTACAACTGAGGCATTTGAACGGGACTCACCTTGTCCTGGGAGTTGAGCAGCACCTTAATACTCTTGTCAGAAGAGGTGACCTCTGGCCCAAAATCCACACTCCCTGCAGAGAAGGATGAAGAGGTGCCTTGCCCCAGCACTAGCAACACCCCTGCACATGTCTACCTGGCGGCAAAAGGCTCTGGGGATGGGCAACAGCTGCCCAACAGCTCGGTCGGACCGAGGGCTACCCTTGCAGACAACTTCCAGCAGCATCCAGCACGACGACTGTCCCTATGGGCAACAGCTCCTGCCGTAACACGCAGGCCTTCGGTCTCATAACGCCAGGCACAGACCCCAGAAGGACCCCCGCTACACACTCTGCAGGGCCCTTTGCTGCCCCTTTACCTCCTCCTGTGACCTACCACACTTGATACGGAAGGTGTCGTCCACCAGCCCCTCGTATACCACCTGGGAGCACAACGCTGTGACGTAGTCTGTGTCTACAACGAGAACCACAATGCATGGATTGGCGTGTCTTCACACGGTCTTCACACAGCAAGCTGCTCTCCTGCTCCTCACACCTACCCCTACCCATCGTCTCTGCCGCCCGCAGCCGGCTTGCCCTGCATAGCTTCCACCACCACCACCTCCAGCTGCCCCAAGCCTCCTGATGATAGCCAGAGCCAGCACATCCTCTCCTTGCACTGCGTAGCAGGGCAACCTTCTCTGACGGAGCTGCCGGCCCACGCTGCTCCCTCCTTGCCAGGCCCCAAACCTGCTGCCCCTTCTCTCTCCAGCCGACCATGCCAAGCCCCCTACCTCTGTCCATGAGAAAGATGTTGCCAATCTCAGGCTTCCTGCCCTGGCTGTCGCCCTCACTCTCCTCCTCCAGGTCCCGCCACAACTCATAGCTCATCTGTGAGGGGAACGTGTATCAGGGCCTTTGAAAGACCAGTCCCAAGCACCCACTAAGGGGCCTAGCATGCCCCAGCACCAGCCCTTCCATGCACTGCTGTGGGCATGCCAGCCAGAACATGATCTAAGATAGCCTCTAGAGAAAAATGAATGCAGCAGGCCTCAAGATCACAGTCACCAAGAAGCTAGGTGCAAACTCTTTCCCCCAGCCAGGGCACAGGGCATTCCTAGACACCTCAACAAGCAGCAGACACTGCCTCAGCTCCTCCCTACACAATCTGGGCACATGCAGCACTGGCTGGGAGATGTGGGACAACACAGACCTCTCCTGCAGATATGCTGAACACCTCCAGAACTGTCCGTGAAGAGGCAGAAGTATACTGTGACCTCTGTGATTACACAGATGCTACACGGCTGATCGGTTTTGGTCCCCTGCAAACTGTACCCCATATGGGGACCAGAGACAGGCCCTGCCCCCAAGCACAGGCAGAACTCTACAGCATGGTCACTACCTTGGCACACCTGCCAATCCCATAAGCCTTGCTGAAAGGCCCATAGAGGGAGTTCAGTAACTGCAGGGCTCGAGCAACAGAGTTGATCCAGCGGTGATCTCCTTCCTGCAGGGACAACAAGAATGTTGGGGAACAAGCCTGGGCAGGCTGGCTTGGAAGCATCTGTGTACATGAGGGAACTTGGCTGGAGTTGGACTGGGGATGGAGCAGGCCAAGGGCTTAGCTTCCAGGGAGGAAATACACAGAAACATGCAGGGATTCCCCAAAGTCTGAGTGACCAGAGGAGGGGCCAGTACAGGGGCTGGTGTACAGGTGCGTGGAAAAGGAAAGGCATCAAAACCCATCAGAGCAGCTGGCTGAGGCCGCTGGAACAGCAAACAAAGGCCTGTTGGAAGGGCTGAGAGGACTGAGCAAGACATGCCATGTATCAGCTCTCTGAACAAAGCTCTTCTGTCCTGGGCCCAAGAAACGAATGAAGGAAAGGCTGTGATCCCGCAAGGCGGCGTCCCAGCAAAACTGTCCCACTGACCAAGAAGTAGTCACGGAAGAACTCAGGCAGCTCCATGCTGATGATGTCATCGTCCAGGGGGAGCAGGTAGAAGGACCATTCGTCACAGGTCACATCTGAGTTTGGGACAGAGAAAGCCAACAGTTAACTAATGCTCAACAGAAACAGCCCCAAGAATTATGACAGCCCCTTAAACAGAAGGGTCAGACAGCAGAGAGATCAGGCCTTTCAGAGGGCTTCCCTGCTTTGTACTGAGGCAGGGCAGGACCATCTCTCCTTCCTGGAAGATGCTGATGCTGGGTGGGACACACACACTCCTCCCCACAGGCAGGCACTTGGGCTCATGGGACCCTGCTGTTTCCTGGCCACACTCAGGGCCCCGCCAGTACATGGGATCCCACCACCACGGTTCTGCGATGTCAGAGCTACCGTGAGCCAGCCGTCGGGGCAGGAGGAATGGAGGTCAGGCACCCCAGTCCCACTCACCACCAAAGACACCCTCTTCCTCCAGCACCATCTCGCAAGCGTAAAACTGCAAGACAGGAAGAGACCCTCAGCATCCAGCCAGGCTCCCCCACCACCTGCACAGAGTGCAGACCAAGGTCTCCTACTAGTGGATGGGCTATCTCATTCTCAGACAGTGCAACATTTTGTTTCAGTTCAACTGTTATGGGTAAAAAACTAAGAACTTTCAGTTTTGGTAAGGGGATTGGAAAGCATGACGGCTGGACTGGGAACCGATGGCAGTAACTGGTAGGAAAAAGCAGCCAGACTGACCTTCTGGGGGCTGAAGATAATCTTGTACTTCCGGCTCCTCCCTGCCATCTTATCAGCATTGACAATATCTGCAGACAAGAGACTTGGGTTAACCAGACCTGAAACTGTCCATCAACCCAAACTGGCACAATTTCTCTTGTACGAAGAGGTCTGGGGTGCACGGATCTCACAGGACCTGAAACACACCAGGCAGAAAGCAAAACCCTGGGTGTGGGGCCAATCTCCAGAGGGTGCAGGCTCACTGAAAGCCCTTCTCGAGCCTGCTTGGTATTGGCAATCTAGAGCACCTAACCTCCCAGTCCACAGCAGCACAGGATGCTCACTATGCCTGTACATCACTACTGACCTTCTCAGCACAGCCCACTAGGCAGCTGTACCCTGAATCTCAGCACAGAGCCGAGGTACTACCCACTGACAGCGGGTGACGGACAACTGCTCAGAAGGGCCCCTCACACTCACCAGCAATGTACTTCATGGTTTTGATCCGTGGCCGGATGAGGAAGCAGAACCTGTGCTCGCACAGAGTGACAGAGAGGAGTGAGAGACAGGAAAGTCTCTGTGCCCAGCCCTGCCTTCCCAGGCCCCTTTTCTTCACCAGCATCTCTGCACTGAGACCCCTCTGGTCCAGGGGAGGCAAATCCAGGGGAGCTGGTGAGTGGAAGAGGCCCCCGCACCCAGACCCATCACCGTTGCTTCCTCCTGCCTGCTCTGCCAACCCCTCCGGTCTGCAGCCATGCTCGGGACCAGCACGTGCTGCTGCTCTCTGCCCAAGGCTGTGTGGGGCAGCACCCGTACCCCCAGTGCTGGAGGACTCACTGGTCACTGGTGCTGGTGCTGGGCCTGTTCTCCACTTTGTACAGCTTGTCCACCTCGTGCTGCTGCAGGGAGAGCGCGGGCTGTCAGCAGGGCAGGGCCGGGGCGCCGAGCCCGCCGGCCCGCGGCCGCTGCAGTACCTTGAGAATGGAGACGTTGGCGATGCGGTCCAGGGGGCTCATCAGGTCGGCCTCGATGAACAGGTCCTTCTTGCCGGGGAGCTGGGGGTGTGCGGGCATGGGTGGGGGCCAGCAGCTGCCCCCACCTCCCCCTGGGCCTGTCCGCCGGCCCCCACCGCCCCCCCCAGGCCTATCCGCCGCCCCCGGACCTGCCCGCCGGCCCCCACCACCCCCCGGGCCCGTCCGCCGGCCCCCACCGCCCCCCCCAGGCCTGCCCGCCGGCCCCCACCACCCCCCGGGCCCGTCCGCCGGCCCCCACCGCCCCCCCCAGGCCTATCCACCGCCCCCGGGCCTGCCCGCCGGCCCCCACCACCCCCCGGGCCCGTCCGCCGGCCCCCACCGCCCCCCCCAGGCCTATCCGCTGCCCCCCGGCCGCGTCCGCTACCTCCTGAGCCGGTCTGCCGGCCCCCAGTGCCCCCCAGGCCTGTCCGCCGCCCACCGGGCCCGTCTGCCGGCCCCCACCGCCCCCCTCCCCGCTCCGGGGCCGATCGCCGCCTCCGCTGCCCGCCCAGGCCCGACACCCCCGCCCAGGCCGGGCCGCCGGCGCCCACCGCCCCCTCGGGCCGTCCCCAACCCCTGCGCCGCCGCCGCCCCGACCTGCTCCAGCAGGTAGATGAGCTGGTCCCTCGCCAGCCGCTTGAGGATGGCGAAGTCGGGCGGCTCGGGCGCGTCGCGGCGGCCGGCGAAGGCCATGGCGGGCGGGAGCGGCGGCGGCGGCGCCACCCCGGAACGGCGCCGCGCGGCCGCGGCCCCCGCCGGACCGACCCGGAACGCGAACCCAGCGCGCCGGAAGCGCCCGGCGCCATGGCAACCCGCGGCCCCGGAAGCGCCCGGCGCCATGGCAACCCGCGGCCCCGGAAGCGCCCGGCGCCATGGCAACCCGCGGCCCCGGAAGCGGCGGCGCAAGGACTGCGGCGGACGGCGGTGACAACTCGCGCGTTTATTGCCGCGGCCGCCGCCCGGCCCGGTCACAGCGGGACGCCGCGCTCCTCGAAGAGCTGCTGCAGCGCCGCCTCCAGCGGCGGGCTCGTCCCGCGCAGGCCGCCGACCACCCGCGCCGCCCAGCCGAAGTACTCCTGCACGCGCTGCGCCGACCAGCCTGCGGGGGCGCGCGTCAGGCCTCGGCCCCGGCAACCCCCGGGACCCCCCCCACGGCCCCCGGAAACCCCCGGTCCCCCGGCCGCGGGACACCTGCCTCAGGCTCTGTCGCGGGGACCGACACCAGCCCCCCCCCTCCCAAATCCCCCCCAGCCCCGGCACGGCCCCCCCCCCCCGGGCCCTGGCACCAGCCCCGGCGCTGGAGAGCACCGAGCGCCCACGCAGAGCAGCCTCCCCGCGTGGCCCCGCGGTCCCAGCCCGCCCCAGAGGAGCCCGGAGAAGGGCAGCAGGGAACCAAGGGCAGGGACAGTTCCCATGCGGGAGCCTCTGGGGCTTCCCTGCCAAGAAAGAGATGGGGGATGCCACATCTGTAAGGTCAGCTAAAGAAAGGTCAGCTGGCCGCCCTCTCTTCCAACAAAAAAAGTGCAGGGCAACAAATAAAGCAAGGGAGAGGCAGGCGTTCACAAAGCAGGTAACAGAGCTGCAGAACTCCTTGCCAGAAGGTGCTGTGGGCGCTAAAAGTTTTCATGGGTTCATGTAAACTAGATGGACCTTTGGTCCGATATCGGTGCGCTGCTAGGGGCTGCTATGTTACGTTATCTCACGACGGGCTTGGAAGAACACACTGCCCAACGTTGCTCTGCAAACAAAGGCGCCAATGCAGCTAGCACCAGGCAAAGAGCAGAGGCTCTCGCTGACCGCCTGGAATCGCTGCACTGAAGGCCACAGCGCTGATGTGGGCTTTGCCCGTTTCCCTCGCTCCTCAGGAGGGGGTGGGTCCGATTGCCCCGCACAGGCAGCGCTGAGCTGCTCAATCATTCACAAAGACCACGCTAAAAAGCAGTGTCGCAAGGCGGCGAGAGCAGAGGGTGCCGTGCATGAACCACGTGCGGGCTGCAAGCTGCTCTGCCCCTTAAAACCTGCTCGGGGTATGGCTGAGCGCTCCCAGGCTCTGGTGCATCAGCCAACCGCTCGGTCGCTCCGAGAGCCGGAAGGGCCAGGGAGTCTGTATCTCGTGCAGAAATGTGTCTGTCCCCTCCCCCTTCCCCTCTCTGGAGCTGCAGGAAAACGGTGAGTTTTTTATCGCTACCACCACCGCTTGTAGCCAGCTGTGGGGCTCAGAGCAGCACACAGAGCAGTGCTGCTGGGGCTGAGGGAACATCTGCCCCTCGGGGTCATGCCAGGGGCTGGGGACCAGTCCAGCGGCCCCAGATAGAGGAGCAGCCCCTTGCCATCGGTCTCCTTAGGAGCGATGGTAACGGCACCGTGAGCCAGCGGCTGCCCCGCTCCGTCAGAGCTCTCTGTGACACTGCGGAGGTGCCAACGCGAAGCTCTGCAGCGCTGGGGGCCGCTCTCGGGAGCGGAGCTGCTGCGGCTAAAGCCGGGCTCCGCGGCCGCGCTGCTGCGGTGCCGGCAGCCGGGCTGCCACCTGCCAGGGCTGGGGCGGGTGCTCTACCTGCTGGGGTGCAGCGGTTCAGGTCACGCAGGTTGTGCAGCTTGTCTGCCAACTTCACCAGCTTGGCCCTTGGGCTGCAGTTGGGCGCGTGCTCTATCTGCAGGCGCTTCCGCTCCATCTTTGGCAGCGTCTTATCATCGGTCACCTCCTCCACTACACGCCTCACCTCTTCCCCAAACCACTCTTCGATCTCAGAGAACGTGGTGTCCGTGTCCTCCACCGTGTCGTGCAGGAGAGCAGCCTGGGGCGAGGGCAGGGACAGTCAGGGGTCCCACCCAGGCGGGGCGAGGAGAGAGGACCCCCGGGGAGCACGGGGAGCATTACCTGCAGCACAACAATGTCCGTCACGCCAGCCTCGTGGGTCAAAATCCTGGCTACGCCTGTGACGCACAGAGCGGAGAGATGGGGAGGGGGGCCGAAGGAGGCAGCCGGGTCCGGCACATGGGGGATGGCAGGCAGCCCTGGGCCAGGCTCCCGAGGGGAGCCGGGGGGGGCCCTGGGACCTGCCCCGGGGTGCTCTGGGGCAGCAGGGGGCTGGCGGGCACTTCCCGCGGTGGAAAGCGGAGCAGGAGATGCCTCAGGCCGGGGTAGGAGGTCCCTGTGGGCTCTGTCCATGGCCAGGCAGCGGGTCGGGGGCACCGGCCCCCAGGCTGGGGAGGAGGGCGGCTCCCAGGCGCTGCCCCTGACAGGGCAGCGGTCCCGGCGGCGGGAGGGGGGCTCCCGTGCCAACGCAGGGCTGTGCAGGGCAGAAGGGGTCCCGGGGCTGCGGGGGCTCCCTCCTGGGGCAGGTGGGGCTCCGGGGGCTCTGCCCAGCGTCGGGCAGGGCTGCGGGACAGGAGAGGTCCCGGGGGCTCCCTCCAGAAGCAGCCGGTGCTCCGGGAGGGCTCCCGGGGGCAGCAGGGGGGCCCGGGGGCTCTGCTGGCGTGGTCGGAACTCCTGTGAGCGGGGCTCCTGTTGGGGCAGGGGCGTCCCGGGGGCGGCTGGTGCTCTGGCGCGGAGGGGTCCCGGCGTCGGCAGGGCAGCGGGCTCCCGGGGGCTCCTCCCCAGGAGTGGGCAACGCTGGGGCCACGACGGGGCTGCTGGGGGCTCTGTCCTGGGTGCAGGCAGTGCTGTGGGGCGGGGGGGCCCCGGGGCCGGCCCCCTCCGGGGCAGGAGCGGGCCCAGGCGGTGCAGGGGGGCCCCGGGGGCCGGCGCCCCTCCGGGGCAGGAGCGGGCGGCGCTGCGGGGCGGGGGGGGGGCCCGGCGGTGCAGGGGGGTGCCGGGGGCCGGGCACCGCGCGGGGCAGGAGGGCTCCGCACCGATGGGGTGGTTGATGTAGGGGGTGCCCTCGGGGTCCTTCCGCCGCTGCGCCTTGTGCTTCCTGGCCGCGAAGTCGGCCGCCTCCAGCAGCCGCGCCGCCTCGGAGCCCATGGCCGCGCCCGGCCCGGCCCGCGCCGCCCCGCGGGTAACGCGCAGACGCCGCCGGCGGCGGGAGGCGGGTCGCGTCCGACCGTTTATTGAGCGCCCGGCCCCGGCCCCGGCCCGCCCCGGCCGCGCGGCAGCCGGTACAGCAGGCTGCCGTCGGGCGCCAGCACCTCCCGGCCGCCGCGCCCCGCGCCCCCGCCGGCCGCCCGTCCCGGTCCCGGTCCCGGCGCGGCCCCAGCTCCGGCCCCGGCGGCGCCCAGCGCCCTGGCGTCCTGCCGCTGCCCGCGCTGCGGCGACGGGCTCCAGCGGCTGCGCAGCACCCTGCGCGCCTCGTCGGGGCTGACGCCGAAGCCCTCGGCCAGGCGCTCCAGCGGCCACTCCTCGGGCAGCTCCCGCCGCAGGCACCTGCGGGACAGGCGCCCGGTGAGCGGCGGCCCGGCCCGGCCCCGCCACCGGCCCGGCCCGCCCGCCCGCCCGCTCACCGCATCTGCTCCATGGCCTCCCGGGTCAGGCTGCGCCGCGGGGCCGCGCCGCGCTCCGGGGCCAGCTCCCGCCGCAGCCGCCGCAGCCGCGCCGCCGTCCGCCGCCTCCGCGCCCTGCGGGGCACAGCCATGAGCGCCGCCCGCCGCCCCGGCCCCCGCCCGCCGCCCCCGCCCGCACCTCTCCGCCTCCTCCAGCGCCGCGTCCGGGCCGCCGGGCCGGGCCGCCGCCGCCCGCCGCGGGGCCCCGGCGAGGAGGGCGGCGGCGCGCAGCCCCCGCCGCAGCAGCGCCGCCATGGCCGGGGCGGAGCGGAGCGGAGCGGGACGGGGCGGCCCCGCGCGGCTCCTCCCGCCGCCCCGCGGCTCCCCGGCACCGGGCTCGCAGGGCTCCGCCGCACCCGGGAGGGGAGAGGGAGACCGGACGGGGGACGGAGCGCCCCAGGCAGGCGTAAGAGGAGAAAGGAGCCGGGCGCGGGGGCCTGCTGGGGAGGGAGGCCTGGCTGCGCCCGGGACCACGCTGCAGGGCAGGGGACGCGAACGCTAGCTGCCTGTGCTGGCTGCCCTTTCTCCTGAAGGGCGCCTGGGCTTATACGTGGACGGATAAAGCTGCCCGGCGTTTCAGCACAGCTGTCAAGTGCTTTCCAAAGCACCCAGCAGGATACTCGGTCAGTCCCAGATTCAAATCAGCGGGAGCGGACAACAGCGATCCTGGGTCTGGCCAGACCAAGCATCCTAGTCCAGCAGCCATGGCTCTCTAATTAGCAGACAGGAGTTCAGAAGGTTGACGCTCCTCACGATGCTGCCTGGCCCTGTGGTACGCTCCGACAGACACCCCTTCTGCCCCCGCTCCTTTCTCTGCTTATAAGGCTGTGAAACAGCTGGACAGCTGGGGAACCAGAACTAACGAGCAGAGAGAAGCCATCGGCGGGGGAGGGCTGGCACGGCTCAGTGGAGGAGGTGGTGGTACCGGGCACGCTGACGGAGCTCTGTGGGGAAGGGCTTGACACGGCTAACTGAAGGAGCCATCAGAAGCGTGGGATCAGCATGGCAGGAATGAGACTACTCACACTTCCCAGTTCCCAGCGTATCAACCTTTGGCTCCTTGGAAACCACCCACTTTCTTCCCTGCCCCTGCAAACAGGATGCTCCTCTCTGGGGCAGGGACTTCCAGTGGTTACCAGTTCTCAGAGTAACAGTGCAGCATCACCGCTACAGGGCTCTGAGCGCTTCACAGACTCCGAGCAGTATTTCTAACCCACGTGCTCCTCCCATCCCAGACAAGCCCAAGAATATCCAGAACTTCCAGGTTTCTGCACGTGGCTCTGGCCCACTGACTTTCTTGAGTTGCCAAGATCCAGAAACTCAGAACCAAAGAAAGATGGATCTTTGCTGGTCTCTTATGATCAAACGGAAGGATGCACGTTTTAACAAACACACCAAAGGCAGCAGGAGAGCTAGGCAGCCATGGGAACCAGCTAATTTAAGTTCCCCCAGAGGGACACCTAGAGAGAGGGGCACGTTTAAATGGAAGGCAGGCTTTCAGATTGTATACTCACAGCCTTCAGTCTCATCTGTGGCACCACAGAACCGCTGGCCTCTCACCCACAGTACCTCAGCTTTGGTGCAGGGTTTGGTCATCTCTGCAGTCTGCGCTATCTGGCTCCGCAGCCAGCTTGTGCTCTGCGGCTGGAGGCAATGCTGCATCTTGTAGTGTTCGTGGTAAGGAACGCTCTGGCCTCGGACTGAGAGGGAGCCCAAGGTGGTAGGATCAAAGCCCTGTCTGGCCGGCAGCTGGGCCTTGGCTGTAGGCTTGCGTGTGATCTGCTGTCCTGAAGCCCGGACTGTACCTCCCAGGAATGAGAGGGGGATGAGCGTCATTAAACCGTGGGCCTCCTGTCCCCTGAACGTATCCTGAATGAATTGCGGCTGGAAGGAAAGAAAGCAGTCATGGCTTAGTCCTGGAAGCCCTGTCAAGAGACAGGAAGGAAAAGTGTTCTCTAATCAGCTACAGGTACTCATTAACATATGTCCCTGCTGCATTTTCTCCCCCTAACTAATCATTCCACAATCACAGTCTTAGATTCAAGTCATCTGAGGCCAAAGGGCATCCCTGCAATTGCCTGTTTGATCTGCCTACAACAGTGCTCAGAGAGTCCCATGGTCTGCCAATCACATGTCTGAGCTGGAGCAGGGTTTGTGGAAAGGAACACCAGATCTGGCTGGAAAGAGTCCTGTGATGAAAAATCTGACCCGTTCCCAGATAAGTCTTCACTCTTGAAAAATTCACCCAAGTTTTAGTTTGTCGTTTCAGGTTCCATTCTGCTTTGTCTGGTAGAATAAAAGGCAGTTACTATCAGTTCTTACAGAACAATCAAACCACATCTTAGACTTCTTTTTGTTAAATTAAATGGATTAATTCCAATTTCTAGTGAAGGACGAGAAAACTCCTAGGTCCTGAGTAATTCCTGCAACTCCTGTGTCTGAGTTTCTCAGCATCCTTCTGAGGTTTGTTATCCTTGGGCCTTTCTGGAAGCAGTCCGTGCCAGTGGAAGAGGCACTGGCCCTTGCAAGGTTCTTCATTATTTGCTGGCCCAGAACTAGCGTTTCCTCAACATACGAGGTTCAGCTTCAGGGCTCCGAAGCAACCCTTAAAGCCTTACAGAGTCCACAGATGACAAACTGCTGGCTTCCTCATCATCTGATTTTAGACCAGTAGCACTGGTAGCCTGGTTTTGGAATTGGCTTGGTAGCCAAGACCCAGTTTGAGACAATCAAACACATCTCCTTAATTTTAAGTGCAATCCTTTGTGAAGCTCAGCATTCTTTGGCTGTGCACCTTGTGAGAATCTACGATAGGGCAGCAGTACCTTTACCACAGCAAAACCAAGGGCCTAGACTCCAATATGCTCTTGCAGAGTGATGATGAGTCTGCAGGGGAAGCCCTGTACCAAGGGCTGAGTCCTACGGTGTTTTAAGAGCATGCGTTAATTTAGCGTTAGAAAACATGCAGTGGACTGATCACCCTCCCTATAAGGGGGCTGACATTATGTAAAAAGCAAGGGGTGTAGGGACAGGCATCGTTTACAGTGCAGAAGTCACTGAAGTTTTTTTTGTTTTTTTTTGTTTTTTTTTGTTTGTTTTTTGTTTTTAAGCTATCCCTATGCTTCCCTTCAGTCCCTCTGTGTTCCTTCACCATGCTCCTTGCATGTTAGTGCTCCTAGCTGCTAAAAGCTTATCCAGGAATTCACTTTATTTAGCTAGAAGAATCACATTACTGCACCGAAGAAGCAGGCTACACTAAGCTGCATGCAAGGGACAGCAGTGTCCAAAAGGCAATACTGTTGTAGGGGGAAAAAAAAAAAGGTGCCCCTGCAGTCTGTTCTTTGCAATGCCAGTGAGAAGGATCTTCCTGGGGAAGGATGCCCAGGGACTCTTACGCAGGCAACTGGCCTGCTCCAGGGTGCCCTTTTCAAATGAGAAAAAACATTACCTAACCATACAAAAACCCAAGGACCTAGAGTCTACGCTGGATGCGTAGACCAAAGATGCTCAATGCCCATGATGCATTCCTCTTGCTCCTACTGTGAATGGCTGTCTCCTATGGTGGCCTTGCAGAACGGATCCGAGCAATCTTCTGTTACCTGGTTCTTGGAGACAACAGTGCAGCAGCTGTGGTTGTCCATTGATCTATGAATCGTGGGGATCAGCCAGGAGAGCTGATCTATGATGCCTAGACCTCGGATGAGGTTCTCACGCTGCAGAAGAGCCTTTACTCTTTTCTTCTCCTCCTTTTCCACAATATCCTGGGGTTGCATAGAGTCATACGGCACGTGCTGCATCTTAGGAAAGAAACACCTGTATTATAGCAGAGTTGAAGCCACAGGTAAGGTACAAGAGAGAAAAAGCTACAGACTGCATTAGAGAGGCCTAGAGAGAATTAGAGACATCAAGGTGGAGTGGGAAGAAGGTCCCAGTGGGAGGCACAACCGGGAAAGGGCAGCACTGCTGATAGCTTGTGCGGGGAGGCACTTGCAGTCAACTATTCCAACCTCACGAAGGGGAATTCAACCTTGTAATTCTGTTCCTCAGGAGATACCCATGGCCCAGCACTGTTCGTGGAGCCACATTATTGCCTTGGAGAGCCCCATGGACCAGCCCTGAGGATGAGAACAAGGTACCTTTCTGTCCCAAATCCTGGTGCTTCTGTAGATGAGCTGGGCTGTAGGAGCTCTGTTTTTGTTATGGATCTGGGATTTGTCTCCAGCTGATTCTCCCTGCAGGGTTTCTTTTCTTTCCTTTTTCTTCTTCCCAGTAAGAACTTCCCACTCTTCTTTCTTCAAGCGAATTTCCTCCAGTTGCTGCCTGCCATGAAACAACAGTCTTGGTCACTGGTTCAATAAGAGGCATTAATAGCAAAAGGCTGCAAAGAGAGTTCAGTCCAAGGACATTATACTACAGTCAGAAGTTTTGTAGTGAACAGAGACCATAATGGAAGTGCGCCAAGAAATGGGCTGGGAGCGCTTTTAAAGGAGATTCTTACCTCTGTCAGAAACGTCCTTGAATTAGATTATGCCTGCTACAAGGGCGGAGAACATATGCAACAGACTGCTTCCAGAATCCAAAAGTCAATGGAATATTGCATTTGCCTCTCAAAGATACATGCTAAAGGAAGTTCTTTTGCCATGCTGACAGAGCACAGGCAGACTCCCCTGCTTCCAGCTCTCACCATCTTTCTTATATCTCTTAAGCAACAGGGTCATTTCCAAGAAAGGATCAGAAGTGAGCACTATCTATGTCATCCCTGTAAGGCGTGGATTTTCCATAGGAGCACTATACCTGGCACACTGCTCTCGTGCCCTGGATGCCACTGTTTCCTGGAAGAGGGAGCCACTTTGCTTGAAAAATGGCTCATACTTGTCTGTTCCACGTGCTGGGTAAATGCGCCGGTAACCTCCCAGGTGGGAGTTCTCATACTTCTCTGCCTGAGCCAGCCAGGCAGCCCGGTTGCTCTCTAACTCCTTGCGTCTGCAAACCGAGAGTAAGCACAGGCAGAGAAGCTGTGATAGGAGATTCCAGGTGTTGTACTATCTGATAAACAAAGGGCCTAGCTAGCATTTTCCCCCTTTCCTTCTCCATTTGGGAGCCTGTTCCACATAGGTTCGCTGCAGGCAAACAATTCTCCACACTTCATCCTCTACCTATAGGAGATTCTCAGATCTCTCCCTTGCTGTGCAGGCTCACACCCTGCCCCTCAGCCTTCTCACCGAACTAAACCAGTTACAAGAAAACTTCAGCTGAAAGCTGCTAAAAGAAGGAGCGTCTGCCGCTACTGCTTTCAACTGGGAGCTCTCCAGGCAAGCCTGGAGCAGTTGAGGCTGCACAGGCATGCAGAGCACAGGGCTAACATATTCAACTTCTCTAGCCTGTAGTTATCTCAGGCTTCTTAATGGCAATGGGAGCTGGAGTGAGTTCCTGCCTCACCCTGTGTGGCAGGGAAAGCCCGGACAGCAGGCTCATATAAAATGGCCTCCAGAGGTCATGTGGATTAATTAATCATGAAAGGATATGCAGACAAAGAAGGGTGGGAAAACCCTCAATCCTGGGAAAGTAACCCTGCTTTGGAGGAAGTCCATGCCCCCCCCTCCCCCCGCCCCCCGGGGTGCTTTTGCTCCCAGAAGCAGTGCTACAGTCTGTCCAGCGAGCGTCACTGCGAGCCCAGGAATGCTGGTGCAGCTTGTCAGCATTAGATGACATGACAAGCAGGCACAGCTCCATGGGGGAGGCAGCAAAGACTCTGTACAGGCCCTGGTCCAAGAGTCTTTGGAGTCTCAGATCTAGCACCCAGAAACCAGTCCTGACTCTTCTGTCTAGGATGCGGATGACACGGGCTACCTCTTCTCAGAAGTTATATAGTGCCATGGCCTCTGGGAGTTTTAATCTGAAGTGAAACAGCCTTTGGTTTTATCCTGCTTTGCCATGCCCCATCTTCTCTCACCTCCTGGCCTGCAGGCTCCTGCCTGCAGCACTATGGGGAAGAGCAGTACCTGGATACACGGGCAGTCTGATGATGGGCCTGGAGGAGTCGCTCCTTTACCCGCTGCTTGTCTTCCTCCAGCACCTTCCTTTTGTCACAGGCATGCACATTTATCAGGTTGATGGTATCACAGAGAAGAGCATCCTTCACTTCACGGTCCAGGCGTGAGTCTGTGGTGAAGCTGGGAGAGTGATTCACCTGCCAAAACAAGGGGCTGATCTAACCTGGCAACGTCCAGCTCCCAGAACGTGCTGCCAGCAGCAAGATCTCTGGCCCCAACCTGCTCCACCTCACACTTCCCTTAACGTTCTTCCCTGTAACAACCACAGAAAGCTGAAGGCGGTGGCCGGTTCTACAAGAGTAGGGCAGCTATCGTAAGTTCAGAATGCTGTCACAGGTCGAGTCCTAGGGCTCAGGAAAACTCCCTGCTGTTAGCTGTTAGAGAGGGTATAAAGGGAACAGGTTCTAAGATCGGATGAGCTAAGGTTGCTTAGCCTATAGTAAGTAGGTTGCTTGGCCGCTTGCCTTCAGAGCCTGTTTAATTTAGTGAACAAGGTGGCTCATTTTAATTAACCTTAAATAAATTCTATTCATCCCACAACCCTTTGTTGCAGTGCTTCCCACAGACAAGCAAGCTCTCGGCTATCTGCTGCTTCCAGAGCAGTTCCAGCGCAGCAGAATTCTTCCTCACCTCTAGCAGCCACGGTTTCAACTTTCTATCGAGCAAAATATCAAAACCCAGTATCTCAAAGCAGGCACAGCCAGTAGTGTGGTTAGGAAAGCAGCTTTGGTAATTGTGCTTCACAACAGGGTGAGCTGAAATAAGGGTCTTTATAACAATATCTTCAATATCTTCCCAGAGTTTCTTTGTGTTGTAGCTGTTATCCATCATCCAGGCATTCAGAGTGGACAGTTTCCTGCGTGGAGGACAGGAGATGATAAGAGCTGACCTATGATACCACGTTTCCCCCAAGAAAGAAGGAAGTAAACCAGTGTCCCAAATGCAGCTTTCCTGCAGGATGTGCACAAGTAGTTGTGGCACCTGGACAAGACAATACCTCTTACTGCCCACTGTGTCATCCCGGACGAAGTTTTCGTTATGTTTATTGATAGCGTAATTGGTCAAATGCATGCAGATATCATCCTGAGAGAGGAACCGCAAGAGACCTTCATTTATTCTTAACCTCAGAGTGCAAACAGAAACAGCCCCAGAGTCCCATTAGCACTAATCTAGCCACTAACTTCACCCAGTTCTGCCTCTTCTCTTTGGCAGCGGCTGGCAGCAAGGAGTTGATTATGCTGGCGATTCTCTCTAGCCAAAAGTTGGCGCTGACAGAGCTTTACCCCTTCCGTACCTTCCATCCTAATCTCTGGGTGAGAGCACAGGAGTCAGCTCCGCAAATGCCATTCTGGCTATGGCCTCACCAACAAACAAGGGAGTCCTCAGGACAGAAGCCGCAGCAAATTTCTGCAAATTCATCTTTTTCCTTTATTCATCGAAAGCAGAAGAGCCCTCTGAGACATATATACAGTGAAGCGAAGGAGGGCATATAAATAGGCAGCCCTGGGGTAAAAGGGCCGACAGGCAGAAGCAGAAGCCTAGGGTATCTCCCGCCAGACACTGTAACAAGCGATCAGAATGCAGGGTTCTAACGCTAAAGTCCATCTTTGTGAAGGACTTTATAGCGTACAGACCCCTATTAGGAGAAGGGCACGGGCGCAGTCCGCACCCTTCTTTCCCAGTTTCCCTCCCTGGCTCTCCTAGCCTGTTCCACTACCACTAGATAATCCCCAGCTTCCTCTTCTGATTGAAGCAGGGAGGCACGACAAGGAGCGGCGCAGACTCAGGAAAGCTCGTAAAGGGGAAAAGCAGTAGCAGCGTTGCCCAGAGATCCTGTGGAATCTCTATCCTTGGAGGTTTTCAAGACCCAACTGAACAAAACCCTGAGCAACCTGATCCGAATTCAATGTTGACCCTGTTTTGAGCAGGAGGTTGGACTAGAGACCTTCCAAAGTTCCTTCCAGTCCAAACAACTCTATGATTCTGTGGTAACGCCAGTAAACAGCCCAAACGTGGGACCTGGAAGTAGATCTCCTTCAAATACTCCTGAAATACTTTCTGTGAGGAGAAGGTACGGAGAGAAGGGAAAATAAGAAAGAAGAGAGCTGGGAACCCACCAGCCCCTGCCTTTCCAGGGTCTGGAACTCCCCTAGAACATAACGGTGGCTAAAACCTATGAATACTATGCGAGTTTCAAGGAAACTTCCCTTTTTTACCAGGTTGCTGCTGCTGGGCTCGATGTACCTCATGGTGGCAAACCGGGCCAGACCCTCCTTGTAGACAAAAATCTTCAGCGGGTCACAGGATGTGACCAGCACATAGATACGCATGTCAAATTTAAAGCCATCTATAAGGAAAGGCTGTGAGACAAAAGGCAGAAGCAGGCATAAGATAAGGAAACGTTGCTAGGTGTGCTGCTGACTCCTTTAGGTTGGCTACTCTATCTGTATTGCATGTGCCACTTCTTGGCAGCTCAGTTGTGAGGAGAAATGCAAGCTTTCACTATGGCTCTGCTATGTTGCAGCCATACTGGTGCCCCTGGCTAAGTCTGGAAGGAGGAGGACAAAGGAGACAAGGAGGATGCGGTTAGGAAGTTGGAGTCTTCCACCGACATTGCAAGACAGTCCCCGTTACCTTAGAGATATACTGCTGACAAATCATACGCTCTCCATGCTTGATCTCCTTCGGGTTACGTGTTATGAAGATACCTCTCCCTTGGCAGCCGCTGTCTGGCTTGCAGATGAACGTTCTATTTTTCCTCACACGACTATAGGCCTGGAAATCCCCATAGCTATACAATGAAAGAGTGACTGTTAAAAGCTGAACCTGAACTCTCATAGCATCTAGATACTCAAACTATGGTGCTGTGGGCCAGTCCAGACTAAACTTTTACAGCAGAGGAATAGTTTTGCACAGCTATTCCTGATTTACGTCGGTTATAAATCGATCCTTTTGCAACCTGACAAAGACCTCCAGGTTCCAACGCTTAGTTGCACGCATCTCCACCTCTGCTAGGAGGTTCATAAGAAATGGTCACCACTGTTCATTCAGGGGCCAGTAAGATTTTGGCTCTGCTGCTGCAGAGAGACCAGGAGAAAATAAACAAGCCCTGGCTACAAAGGAGGAAGAAGTTGCAAGTTTTTAGACCCGCTTTCATTCTGGCTCATCAGCCAACAGACAAGAGGTCACAGTCAGGACGTTCCAACCAGGGTGCAAAGGCTCACAGTTTAAGCACACACATCACATTAGATGGCTGGTCTTCAAAAGCAGCCCCACTGAGAGTGCTTTGAAGAGTCACACCCATATGCCTATTTATTATTTTGCTGTAGATGGAGGAGCACTGTCTCCGTCTTGGGCATCACGTGTAGGAAAAGAGGTAGTCGAACAGGACAAATTCCAGAAGACAGTGCCAAGAGGAATCAAAGTCCAGGAAATGTGGCCTGGAAAAAAAGAAGTAGGTCTGTTTTCTCCAGAAATGAGAAGATTGAGAGGACACGTGACAACAGCCTTCCAATACACAACCCGTTATTGGCAAAACACAGCAAACCACTGTTCTACAAGGCCCGTGTAAATGGGAGAAGTACTAGGGTGCTGATATTTCAGCACAGATGCTTCAGGTCAGATATTAAGAAAATCCTTCCAACCAGAAGGCGAGTTTCGCTGTAGACCAGGTTATGAAAGCCCTTCTTGGAGGTTTTCAGGAAATGGTAAGAAAAAAAATCCGTAGAGAACGTCTAAGAATAGATCTCGTGTCTCCTTACAACCAGCTGAACTTAGAGTGCTCTTTCGTCTCTTCCAGCTCTACATTGCTAACATTGTTTGTCTGTATATGATCAGAGAAGCCAGACCTTCTGCCCCAAAGCTTAAATAACTTGGTGACAGCTTACATATAACTGCGTATGTGTTTTGTTTAGCATAAGGGCCTGCACTGTCTCACTATCCTCCACCATCACACTGTATGCTCTATTGCAGCAGATGGCAGAAGTGCAAGGGGTTGGGAAGACAGCTGTTATAGTTAATGGTGTGAGACTGCCTCAAATCCCTGCACTGTTCCCTTCCTGGACAAGTAATAGGCATTGAACTCAGTCTGCACGGGAAGAAAGTCTCTCACAGTGTTCTGCAGTTACCTCTTCTGTTCACTATGGGCTGCAAAGAGACATTCCACAGAAACACAGATATTACATTTCCCATCTAGCCCATTGCCCTTTGGCTTTCAAGGTGGATCCGTCTCCCAAGATTTAGCCCCGTTCAGTCTGCAATCAGTCAAGTAACAAGGCATACGTTCTACGGGCTAATTCAACGTAATAAGAATTAAAGATGCGTGAAGCTAGAAACATGGCTAGAAACATCCCATTCAATTTCAGGGAAGGTTATGGAGGCCCAAGGCAAGATATGAAACCTCAGAGGGCTTCACCCCTGCCCACGGCCTGGCTGTCAGCTATCGTGGCTCCCACTTCCTAATTTCAACCCCCCTGTTGACTGTTGCATTAATGTGTATAACTCACTCGGCTGGCAGGCACCAAGTACGGGGAAAAATATCGTACTCCTTGGGGAAGAGCTTGAGCATGCGGTTAAGATTGCGAGCCAACAAGTCCTTACGGCAGATCTCTGTCATGCCTGGAAAATGGTTGATTTTCTGAAACAGGTGCAAAAGAAAAACAGAATCAGCAAAGGAACAGCAGTGGTAATCCTCAAGACCCAAGGAAAGCTAGTATATGGAGAAACAAACAAGCAGAACAGGAACTTGGGCCTGTGGTTGCCTTGAAAGTCTGCTGAGAAATAGATTATGCTAGAACTGCTTTATCTGAACTTCATCAGCATGATTTATCTGTTCATTCCATCTCATCCCTGCAGCTCTCCCTTCCTAGAATATCGCAGTTTGAGGAAGGGAGCAGCGTGTGAGCAAGAACCATTTATTTCATACTAAATTAAAGGGGTTGGCAGCTTTCCAATTCACTCTACTAACTGCCAAACTGTGGCTGATGGCACCATATCAGAGACATAAATGAGGTAAAGGCTTGTGAACCTATGCACTCTCAAACTGATGAGAAGGGGGTACAGGTGCTAATTTTGGACACTCGTTTCATTCTGTTCCACTAATGGCCCTCTGCCTCCATCCTCCTTTTCTGAGCTAGGCACCCTTTCCACAGAGGGGTATTTACCTGAAACCGTTTCATTTCCATGACACGCTCCAGAGAGACTGAGTAGTCAGTCCAATATATTGTCCAGTCCTCATTTTCTCCCACTTCTTTCAGCCCACAGCTTTGTGCAGCACGCCTCACTGTACCAAAAAAAGTGTATGAGAAGGGACACCTCTGGACCAAGCAGAAGATATAAACCCCACTGATTGTTAAATCTCCAAAGCAAACAGGCACAGGGCTATGGAACGAACCTCTCCAGAAATCCGCTTTCGCTCTCAAAGATGACAAGATATTGGTAGGACCCTTAAGGAAGCATCAGAAACACGAGCTTTACCTGGCTAAACTCACCACAGCCTCTGACTGCAGGCATACTGGGAACTATCATCAGCCCTGTAAGTCCACTTGCCTTGGGGTCCAAGAGCACTTCTGGAACTACAGCAGGCTTGAATCCGCTATGGGCCTGACACCACACAGTCAGATACAAATCTTTTGAAGGTATTAGTTTCATCGTTAAAATCGAAAACTATTTGGCAGCAGAATACACAAGCTTTTGGAGTAGAAGGGTGTTACCGGGACGATTATAGCTAGTGCCAATTCTGAACTTGGCCTCTTACAGAGCTGGGAAGGGGATGAAGGAAACACACATTCTATGAAATTGGAGTAGGTCAGCAAGAAAACACAAAAAGGGCAGCTTGAAGCCAGAAGCCTCCGTCTTCCTAGGCACTTACAAACAGGTGGCCATACCTGAATAAATAATAGCTGGCTTTTTATTGATACCTGAGCGCTTCTCCCAGTAACACAGTCTTGCTGCCAGGCGTTGGCAATAGCCCCGATACATGTTCTCGACTGATCAGCACAGCCTGCTAGTTCTGGTAAGAGCGGGCCAGGGCACCAGAGCTCTGGAGGTGTGAATGAAATGGGCTGGGCTCCTATGGAGCTCACACTGCCATACCATCTCCGCTTGTAGATTCTTACCCCCTTGCCATCACCAGACTGTTTGAGCATGGCCCTGAGTGAAACATGCAGTGCCAGCTACTCTGTTTAAAAACAGTATTCTTTGCACAGCTGACAAGGCTGTGACCTTCAATAAAGCAAATGTGGCTGTAACGCTAGAATAATTGTCATTAGCAAACTGACTAATAACATCCATCAGATGCTACAAGCCCGTTCTCTCATGATACATCTCACGGTAGACAAGGAAGGGTAAGACAGGAGAGTGAAAACAGCTGCCTAGAGCATGTCACTGGAGAAGAATGGCAAGAGAGATTCAAGGTACCTATCCAGCCTGTTCCACGCCCTGTTCCAAGTTAAAT
This sequence comes from Struthio camelus, assembly GCF_040807025.1. NCBI lineage: Eukaryota > Metazoa > Chordata > Aves > Struthioniformes > Struthionidae > Struthio > Struthio camelus. The sequence goes on from NC_090953.1 coordinate 592,873, forward strand.
ACGTTTATACTTCTCAGTTCATTTTCTCGAGCACAGGTACCAGTCTTGCATTATGATTGCCCCTGGCCAAACCTTTCTTACCAATTGTAATGGATATTCTGGCTATGGCAAAAAGAACACTGCTTCTTAACCTGGAGAGAAACCTCTCCGTATTAGTGCTCAGGTGCCAGTGAGTAGGGGGAGGTTTGCAGTGCTGTTGCATATTTTGTATCTCTTTAAACCAGAGACCACCTCAGTCCAAAGTGTGGTCAACTGCTTACTTTTCACAGGGGCCCAAGTCACTTACAAATAATAAATACATAAAACAAAAGCCGTTGCACAGTGAAAATTCAATTATCAGCACCCTTCACTGAGTGAACAGGCATTTCAAAGAGCTTGCTGTAGGTGGGCCTGATCTGAAGGGGTACCCTGTAATACTGTGGACTTACCGCTGTCGTACTTGCAGCTGGTCAAATTGATGGATGCAACACTGGAATTGAAAGAGATGGTAAGACAGCTTCAGTGGGGCAACCAAGATCCCATTCTGGGAACAAGCAGTCGGAAAGGAGACAACCGTGTACCTGCATACATGTATGTAACTGTCAATCCACAGAGCCACTCAGCAAACCTGATCTGGTCCCAACATAGGCTCAGGAAGCCATGGCAAATAGGAGGGCCCGAACCTGGGTCCTACCATTGACACTTCAAGCTTAGACTTATAGGGACAATTTAAGGGAAACGGCATTTCTTCTCCAATTTAAAAAGTCATCGAAAAGCCTCAGTGAGGCTCAGGACCAGAGGGGCCCAGCTATCCATTACTCGCCTTAGTCAGAGCCGCTGGTTTCAGAGGACTGAGTCTCACCCTTGCTAGCGGGCAGCTGAGACAGAGCACAGGCCTCAGCCGCTTCTGCTTTCTGATATGAACAAACGGAACTAACACAAGGCATATATACACATATACGTTTTATGAGAACACGCGCAGCCCAGCCTTTTGTGCCTGGGAGCAGCGCTGCCTGGCTCGAAACAAGACAGAGAGAACGTTCCCGCAGGAACTCCCCAACTGGGCCCTGCAGAGGGGCAGCAACGGAGGGGAATCAACGAGCAGGTCTGCACACGAACATATGTGTGTGTATGTCCGTGAACGTAAGTACGTGCGTGTGTGCGTGCACAAGAGCGTAGCTCGGCGGCTGGGCCGGGCCGGGCCTTCCCTGCGGGCTGCAGCCCACCCAGGCCGAGGCCGGGGCCGCCTCCGGGCCTGGCTGCGGCGCACTCGCCTGCGCTTCCTCCTCTTCTTCCGCGGGTCCGGGCCGGCCCCTGGGCCGGTGGGGCGCCCCGAGGGCGCGGGGCCGGGGCCGGGGCCGGGGCCGGGGCCGGGGCCGGGGCCCGTCGCCGCCTCGCCCTCCGCCATGGCGCCGGCACCATGGCGACGGGCGGCCGCCGCGCCGCGCCGCGCGGCCATAGAGACCCCCCTCCCCGGCGTCACGTGGCCCGCCGCCCCCGCCCCGCGCGGCTGGTGATTGGCCGGCGGCCCCTCCTCGCGCACCGAGGCCCGCAGCGTCCCCTGGCGGCGTCCGCAGGCCCGCGCATGCGCCGAGCGGGGACGGCGGCCGGCGAGGGACGGCGGCCGGCGGGGGGAGGCGAGGCCAGGCCGTCGCGGGGGGCGATGGCGGCGGCGATGGCGCCGTCAGCCCGCGAACAGCCGCGCCAGGTCCCCGCGGAGCTGCTCCAGCTGCGGCTCCGGCAGGAGGTGCTGGCGGATGGCGCGCAGGGCCGAGGCCTCGGTGAGGCCGTGGAAGGCGGCGGCGGCCGCCACGGGCAGGTGCCCGGCCAGCTCGCAGAGGGCCACGGCCAGCGCCGCCTCCGCCTCGGCGCCCAGGGCGGCCCGGCGCGCCCACAGCAGCACCCGCAGCCCCCGGCGGGCCTCGCCGGCGGCCGGCCCCCGCGGCGGCGCCCCCCGCGTCACCAGCACGTTGTAGGCCACCCCGCGGCCCAGCAGGCGGTCGGCGGCGCGGCAGACGTCCCGCGCCAGGGCGTCCAGGCCTTCGCCCTGGCTGTAGAAGAGGAAGCCCGGGGCCGGGACGCCGCGCAGGAAGAAGAGGCCTGGCGCCGGGCTCAGGGGCTCCGCGGGCGCGGACTCCACCAGCAGCGGCCAGCCCAAGTAGAAGCCGTGCAGGTGGAGGTGGTTGACGGAGGCGAAGGCCCCCAGGCTGTTGAAGCCCACGCGGAAGCCGGGGTGGGCGCTGAGCAGCACGGCGTCCAGGCCGAAGCGGAGCAGCTCGGGGGTGAGGAGCTGGGGCAGGCGCAGCGTGGGCTCCGGCAGGAGGAGCACGTGGCCCAGCTCCAAGGGGCTCACGTTGATCACCACCAGAACGTAGTCGGGCTGGGGGCGGCCCCCGGCTGGCGGGCAGGCGGGCGACCTGCACATGCGGAACAAGACCTCCCCGGGGCGGATCTGGGTGAAGTTGAACTCCTGGGGGTTGAACGGCTGCCTGACGCTGTGGATGAGCTGTGGCTTCCTCTTCTCCACGCCCCTCTGGACGTTGAGCTGGGCTACCAGCCGCATGGGGCCAGGCAGGACGCGGGTCTGCAGCTCCCCCAGGTGATACCGAAACAAACCCAGCTCCATCCTGTGCTTCCAGCCCTCCTGCAGGGCACGGTCAAAGCGGGACAGCGTGTAGGTTGGCGGGTCAGGCTCACTTCTCCACCCAGCTCCATGCAGGATGAACTCATCTTCGCTGTAGACAAAGTCCTCAGGGTGGGGAACACCTGGTGGCCCCGGCTGCTCCGGGGGAGCCTGCTCCCCGTCTGCCTCAGCTGCCATGCCTGCTGCCCGCACGGCTCTGCCCTGGGCTGCGCCTCCTGCGGACCGAAGAGCAGGATGTGAGCACGTGCCACGTGTGCCCTGAGCAGAGCGGGGAGCCCTGCCCCGAGCCAGGCGGGCAGCCCCGCTCCCGTCCCCGTCCTGCCCCGGTCCCTGGGCCGCCCTGACCCCTGCCCTGACCCCCGTCCTGCCCAGGTCCTTGGGCCACCCTGACCCCCATCCTAGTCCCTGTCCTGCCCCGGTCCCTGGACTGCCCTGACCCCCGCCCTGGCCCCCATCCTGCCCCGATCCCTGGGCCACCCTGACCCCCATCCTGGTGCCCGTCCTGCCCCGGTCCCTGCCCCAGCCCCTTGCACCGTGCCAGCTCCGTGAACACCAGCGCAGGCAGCGGGAGGAAACGCTCCACGCTGGAGCGGGCTGGGAGCAGGGGGCCGGAGGGGCCCAGTCAGCACCCGCTGCGCTGGGACCCCCCCGTGGGAGGGGCAGAGCCTGGGCCGGAGCTGGACAGGGCTGGGCAGGAGAGCTGCAACCCCTGCCCCACTGCCCCCGCGCCCCACGGCCTCATCCTCTGCGCCCCGTCGCCCCGGCCCCGCCGGCTCCCCTGCTCCGCCGGCCCTGCTGCCCCGGGCTCCCCCGCCCCGGGCCCGCCGGCTCCCCCTCGCCCCCCGTGCCCCCCGCCCCGGCCCCGCCGGCTCCCCCTCGCCCCCCGTGCCCCCCGCCCCGGCCCCGCCGGCTCCCCCCGGCCTCCCCCCTCCCCCGCCCCCCCCACCTGCGCCCACGTGCTCGGGCCGCGCGCCGGGCGGGCGGGGCTGCGGCGGCGCAGTCGGCGGGGGCGGGGCCGCGGCGGGGCGGGGCGGGGCGTTGCCATGGGAGCGGCGGAGTGACGTGGAGGCGGAAGGGCCGCGGGCCGCCATGGGGGGCTCGGCCAGCCGGCTGCCGCGGGAGGCGCTGGGCGAGTACCAGGTGCGGGGGGCGACCGGGCCGGGGGCGGGGCCGGGGGGGCCGGGGGGGCGGAGTGGAACGGGAGCGCGGGGGGCGGGAGGGGGGCCGGGGGGGCGGGGCCGGGGGGGCGGGAGTGGAACGGGAGCACGGGGGGCGGGCCGGGGGGGCGGGAGCGGGACCGGTCGAGGGATGGGGGGCAGGACCAGGCCAGGACCGGGATGGGATAGGGTCGGGGGGGGCAGGACCAGGCCCGGACCGGGATGGGGGTCGGGGGGGGCAGGACCAGGCCCGGACCGGGATGGGGACCGGGGGGCCAGGACCAGGCCCGGACCGGGATGGGGGCCGGGGGGGGCAGGACCAGGCCCGGACCGGGATGGGGGTCGGGGGGGGCAGGACCAGGCCCGGACCGGGATGGGGACCGGGGGGGGCAGGACCAGGCCCGGACCGGGATGGGGACCGGGGGGCAGGACCAGGCCGGGACCGGGATAGGGGCTGGGAGGGGCAGGACCAGGCCGGGACCGGGATAGGGGCTGGGAGGGGCAGGACCAGGCCCGGACCGGGATGGGGACCGGGGGGCAGGACCAGGCCCGCACCGGGATAGGGGCTGGGAGGGGCAGGACCAGGCCGGGACCGGGATAGGGGCTGGGAGGGGCAGGACCAGGCCGGGACCGGGATAGGGGCTGGGAGGGGCAGGACCAGGCCCGGACCGGGATGGGGACCGGGGGGCAGGACCAGGCCCGCACCGGGATGGGGGCCAGGGGGGGGCAGGACCAGGCCCGGACCGGGATGGGGGCCAGGGAGGGGCAGGACCAGGCCCGGACCGGGATGGGGGCCGGGGGGGGGCAGGACCAGGCCCGGACCGGGATGGGGGCCAGGGGGTGCAGGACCAGGCCCGGACCGGGATGAGGGCCGGGGGGGGCAGGACCAGGCCCGGACCGGGATGGGGACCGGGGGGCAGGACCAGGCCCGGACCGGGATGGGGGCCGGGGGGGGGCAGGACCAGGCCCGGACCGGGATGGGGGCCGGGGGGGGCAGGACCAGGCCCGCACCGGGATGGGGGCCCGGGGGCTGCCCCAGGCCGGGGGGAGCCGGGGTGGCCGCGGACAGGGCCGGGCTGATGCGCGCTCTGCCCCGCAGGAGCTGACGTTCCTGAGCAAGCAGGAGATCCTGCTGTGAGTACCCCACGCCCCCTCCGCGCCGGGCAGCGTCCTGGCCTCCGTCCCGCCGGCACCCGCCTGGCAGAGCCGGGAGCGGGGAGCGGGGCGTCCGGCTCTGCCCGCAGCCGCCCCGCTCGGCTGGACAGCCGGGGAGATGCTGTCCCTGGGCGCACGCGTGCCGGGGGCAGCGCTGCTGGGGTGCTCCCTCCCTCCTGCCCCACTCCCCCCTCCTGCTCCGCTCCCGCCGTGCTTTGGGCTCTGTCCCCACCACGGAGTTTGCCTCTGCAGTTGGGGTGTGGAGGCCCCCCCCGGCTGTTCCCAGCCCGCTGGCTTCTGTGGTTCTTTTCTTACATTAATGAGTTGCTCGAAGCAAAGTAGGAGACAGGAAACATAAATCCTAGGCTGGGCCTTTCCCACTTGTGGGACTGGCAGGGCTTCAGGTTATGAAGGCGCCTGGGTGCGGCCTGCTAGCCCCGCTGGTGGTGGAGCGGCGGGTGCAGGCCTCATCTGGTCACTCGGGAGCGTGTGATGTGCTGCGGAGCCGGGATGCTGGGTGCAGGGCTCGCCATCGAGCCGGTCCGGACGTGTCTGGTGCGGAGGTGTCTGCTCACTCCTTTGAAGTCTGCAGGCAGCGCGAGAATGGTTGCAGCCAGCCTCGCGGGCAGGCGGGCGGGCAGCAGGGCCAGCTCTTCCCTCCCTCCTGGTGCCGGACGCTGCGGTTGCAGGAGCCGGTGCAGAGGAAGCTGCCTTTTGCAAGCTGCAGGGGAAGCTGGCCCAACAGGCAGGACCGTCTGGGACTGCGTGCTCCTACCCCTTGATCCGGCTAGGCGTACAAGCATTGTGCTGTTGTGCACAGCTGGCAGGGAGCTGTGGGAACCCGGGCGTCCCCCTCCCTGCACGGCTCCTGGGAAGAGCTGCCTGCGCTGCCCGTGCCCAGAGGGCTGCCTCTGAGCCGCTCGCTCCACAGAGCGTCTCTTGTTCTTGCCTCTTCAAGTGCCTACAAGAGGTTCAGTGAACTGCTGCCAGAGGAGGAGAAGGAGAATGCCCGCTCAGTTCGGATTCCCAAGGACAGGATCCTGACGTTGCCGGAACTGAGGGTATGGCATCTGGGAGAAAGCAGCGCTCGGCTACGGCGCTCTTGCTCCTGGGCGCGTTCAGGCAGGTCCCTGTTTACTCTGCTAGGCCCTGGCAGCGCCAGCGCGCTGTACTCAGCTCGCTGCCCGTAACAGCTACTCAGGGAAGCTGCTCGCTTTCCGCACGTCAGCTCCTTCTACAACTTCCTTGTCCCTGCCGTGCCACAGGGGATCCTGGAATTCCCTGCTGCGTGGGGCGGCTATCGCGCTGCCGTGTTCCCGGGGACGCAGGGCAGCTGTCCTAACGCTGTGAGGAACCTGCTGCCAGAGGGGGTAGCGGCCTGCGTGCTCAGCGCGGGCTCAGCGCGAGGCCAGGAGGGACTTGCCAGCCTGCAACCGAGGAAGCAGGTCTGGTGCTGCCCAGCCTCGCCCTGAGCAGTCGCGGTGTGTTGGCAGGCAAACCCCTTCCAGCACCGCATCTGCCACGTGTTCTCCACTTCAGAGGACAGGGATGACAGCATGTCCTTTGAAGACTTCCTTGATATGCTGAGTGTCTTCAGCGACTCTGCTACCTCAGAGATCAAATCCCACTATGCTTTCCGCATCTTTGGTAACGATGGCAGGGGGGTGAATGCTGTGTCCTGGGATCCCTCTCCCTGTGGTGGGGGGACAGAGCCTTGTTCGTGAGGGCTGGCCGTGCCCTCGGAGTGCCCACGGAGACGGTGGCTTTAGGAACTCCCTGGGGGGAACTGCTAGTTTAGCACAATGTGCACCACCTCCCCAGCGCCGCTGGGTACAGCCTGGAGCCGGCCATACCCTCAGGTAGTCCAGACCCTCTCCATCTGAATGTGGGTGCTGTGACTCTTTGGGACCACTGAGGCCCTGCGGGGACATAACTTTGCTCTCCCCAAAGATTTTGATGGTGATGGGACTCTGGGCAAAAAGGACCTGGAGAACTTGGTGAACTGTCTGACGGGGCAAGGCGAGGAGTCCAGACTGAGCAACGCGGAGATGGAGCAGCTCATCCAGAACGTGAGTACTGTCAGCCTGGGCGTGGCCTGCTACACGGTCCTGGCCACAACTGCTCACGTTTCCGTCCCCTGCAGATCCTGGAGGATTCTGACATCGACAAGGATGGCACCATCAATCTCGCTGAGTTCCAGCACGTCGTCTCTCGCTCCCCTGACTTTGCCAGGTACTGCACTCCTGTCTGGGCACTGTGGTCTCCAGCTGCGCAGTTTGTCCCGAGGGGCCTGTCTGGCGGGTTTGCCCATCCTGGCTGGTCTCTGTGCTCGCTTCATGGCCGAGCTCTTTTAGAGGCAGTAAGGCAAGGCTATGCTGTCCCCTTATGAGGTCTCCTGTAGCTGAAGGGAACTTCATCCTTGCTAGCTCTCCGGAGAGCCTCTTCTGCGTAGGGTAATGCTGCATCCCTGTAGCACTGGGCACTCCTAGTCCTGGCTTGCAGCGCAGCAGAGAGGTGCAGAACCTCTCGTATCTCTTGCAGCTCCTTCAAGATTGTTCTGTGACAACCCCACAGCCCTTCAGCAGAACTGCTTCTCTGGCTACTGCAGCTCTTCATGATCTCCAGCTACTTCCTCTTTTTGCAAGCAGAGTGGCAGAGGGTGCTGCTCTGTACCAGCCTGAGAATGCCATTCAGTGCCTTACGCAGGAGAACCCCCTCCTGCTCCCCTTTCACACCCCGCAGGCAAGATTGCAGGCTGCTCCATAGTCCTGCAGCCAGCACCGTCCTTGGGTGGCTCCGCAGACTGCAGGGGTGCAGATCCCAGGGAGCTGCCCTGCCTGGAGGCCGGGCCAAGTCTGCTTGGCCAGGAAGGAGCTCTGCTCTCAATGGATCAAATCGTAACTCCTCAGGCAAATCAAGTGCAGCTCGGGGTGGGGGGGGGGAGGAACACAGAGGTGCTCCTGGCTGGGGCACCAAGTACGGCCCCTTTCACCCCCTCAGCACCAATCTGTGCCTTCCACTAGCAGACGGGGAGCTGTCTTCCTAGCCAGGGCCCTGCCTGGCTCTTCAGTCTTCCGCCAGGCCTCCCTGCAGCAAAGTGGATTTGTTTCTCAAAGCAATAACGTAAGTGGCACTTTAGCTGTCCCAGCTCAGCAGCAAGCGTCCCCCTCAGGGCTGCACAGGACACCTTCCTGAGCCTAGCAGGCACTGTGCCTTCCTCCTTGCACCAGCGCAGAGAGCAGCAAAGCACCTCTCTGCTCCAGGGACAGCGAGAGCTGAGCCCAAAAGAGGCCGCAGCCCTGCTGTGCCTCTAACCTCGCTCAGGCTGGTGGGATTTTTTTTTTTTTCCCGTCTTTTTCTCCCCCAACTCTCCTCTCTGCCCTCGCTGCTGGCTCAAGCTCAACAGTTGCTCTGGCTCTGCTGGCCTCGAGCAAACAGGAGCCTGAGCCGGTTCCTCTGTGTTCCCGCCAAAGGACAAATAAAGGGCTTGAGTGTCACCCTCGGCCTGGCCTTGCTGCGTGTGGGTTTTGTCTCACCTCTGTGGGGGGGAGGGGGCGGGGGGGGTGGAGGTGGGTCTTCTGCAGGTTCGGGGGTGCTGGGCGGGGGGGACACAGCCTCCTGCCAGGCTCTTCTGCTCCTGCCTTTGTACCAGCTGCAGCTCCTGGGGCCCAGGTCCCAAGTCCTGCTTTGTGGCAGCCTTGCTGAGAGCCATCTTCCTCCTCTGTAAAGCCAGAGCCCGTTCCCAGCGTGCTCAGCTGCTGCTGCACAAAGCGCTCCGCTCCCGCAAGCAAGCGGCACAAAGGAGAAATCCAGGGCAGGCAGCAGCTACCTTTGCTTTGGGGCAGTGCTGGAGCCCTTTGTGGCTGTTCATCTAGCAGACTTTGCCCTGGCCAGCTGCCAGCCTGCTTGAAACAGCTTTCGCTGTGCTGGAATTGCACTTTGCAGCGAGCCCAAGTCCGGCCGCACGCGCGGGCTTCCTCGTGGGCGTCGTGCTGCAAGTCGCTGCGCGGACCCCTGCGCCCTTCGCGGCCGGCGCCTCGGACGCTGGCGGGCCCCGGGCGCGCGCGTCGGGCCGGCACCGCTGCTCCTCCCGTTGCTCCCGGCTGCGCTGGCCCTTCCAGCTGGGGCGCCTGAGGGGCCGACGGCGTCCGCCCGCCACGGCCTGCGGCCCTTCGCCGCCGCGGCTGCTGGCACGGCTCGGCCAACGCCTCCGGTGGCAGGTTTGATGTCCCAGAAGAGGCTGGCCAGGAGGACGGTTGGCGCGCCGGTCCCGCCGTGCCTCCCGGCAGGAGGGCTCACGAGCAGCGCCGCGCCGTGCCGCGCGGTCTCGGTCGCAGCCGTCAGCCAACGCTGCGGTGGCGGCGGCCATCCCCGAAGGCAGCCGGCCCCCCGCTCCGCCTGGGCCGGCCCCGGGCCTCGCCGCCTCCTGCCCTTTGCAGCTCTTCCCCAAACGGCCCCGCAAGCCGACTCGGTCCTCTCCCGGGCCGGCCGGGCGGCCCCGTCCCCGGCGCAGGCAGCGCACACCCGGGCAAAGGAGACACACCAACTTTATATAAAAACCACAGACGTTTCCGCACACACGCACACGGTGGGGGGTGAGGGGGGGCGAGCGGCGCTCCCCGCGCTCGCCCCCCCCCCCGGGGACACGATTCACATTTTCGGCGCATTAAAAACGCACGGAGCGCGGCCGCGCGGTGCACGGCCCCGGGGCCGGGGGGGCCGGCCGGCCGGGCGCCGCGGGGCGTCACAGCGAGCGGGGCCGCGGCTCCCCGGCGCCCTCGAGGGCGCTGCCCGCCGGCGGGCCGGGGGGGCCCCGCGCGGCGCCGGGTCCGGCCGCGGCCCTGCGGTCGGTCGGGCGGGCTCAGCCGAGCAGAGGCGGTCGCGTCCCAGGGCTCAGCACCGGCCCCGTCACACCACCGAGTCCTGGATCTCGGAGCCCAGGCGCACCCGGGGCCTTTGGCAGGCGGCCGACACCTCCACGACGCTGTCCCGGATGTGCAAGGGCCTCTTCTCCGACTCAGAGAAGGCGCGCGGCGGGCCCGGGGGCTCGCGCACGGGGGTGCTGGCCACGTGGTTGTCGCGGAGGGCCTGGTAGCCCTTGTGCTCGGGCGCCGCGCTGGGCAGGCCGCCGCCGTTGAGGGGCAGGCTCTCGGCGGGCTTGCGGGGCTGCCTGGGGCGCCGGCCGGCCTCGCCGGGCTCCAGCAGGGCCTTCATGCCGGCGCTGTGCCGCTGCAGCAGGAAGAGGGCCAGCACCAGCACGGCGGCGGCGAACAGGGCGCACATCACCAGGAACTCGGTCCAGTAGGTCTTGCCGTCCAGCCGGGCCGCGGCGCCGCCGGCCGCCGAGGTGCTGCGCGAGGTGCTCACCGTCTCCAGGGCGCCCCGGCCGGCGGGCGCCTTCCCGCCGGGGTCCGGCGGCCCGCGGGCCGGCTCCTGCACGGCCACGCAGTAGCTGGCCATGAGCTGGCGGAAGCCCTCCTCCAGCGACCAGCACTCGTAGGTGCCGGCGCGCTCGGGGCTGCCCACCAGGATGAGGGCGCCGTCGGGCAGCACCAGGTAGGAGGCGTTGATGGGCGCCCCGTTGTGCGCCCAGCGCCGCGTCGCCAGGTTGGAGAGCAGCTGGCAGGGCAGCGGCCGCACCGCGTTGGGCGGCAGCCGCACCGGCTGGCACGGGGCCCCCGTGGCTGCGGGAGGAGAACGGGGCCGCGTCAGGGAGGCTGCGGCGTGCCTTGGCCGCCCGCCCCGGCCCCGTCTCCAGCCCTGTTGTCAACTCCATCCCTGTCCCCATCCCCAACCTCGTCCCCGTCCCCATCCCCATCCCCATCCCCGTCTCCAGCCCCATCATCGACTCCATCCCTATCCCCATCTCCACCCCCATCTCCAGCCTCATCATCAACTCCATCCCTATCCTCATCCCCAACCTCATCCACGTCTCCAGCTCCATCATCGACTCCATCCCTATCCTCATCCCCGACCTCATCCCCGTCTCCAGCTCCATCATCGACTCCATCCCTATCCCCATCCCCAACCTCATCCCCGTCTCCAGCTCCATCATCGACTCCATCCCTATCCCCATCTCCATCCCCAACCCCATCTCTATCCTCATCTCCATCTTCAGTCCCATCATCAACTCCATCCCTGTCCCCATTCTGGACTCCATCCCCGTCCCAATCTCCACCCCCATCCCCAACCTCATCCCCATCTCCATCGTTGACTCCATCCCCGTCCCCATCTCCACCCCCATTTCAAGCCCCATCGTCGACTCCACCCCCATCCCCGTCTCCAGCCCCATCATCGACGCTATCTCTATCCCCATCTCCATCCCCAACCCCATCTCTATCCTCATCCCTGTCTTCAGCCCCGTCGCCGACTCCATCCCTGTTCCCATCCCCGTCCCCATCCCCATCCTCATTCTTGACTCCATCCCTGTCCCCATCTCCATCTCTATCCCCATCTCCATCCCCTGCCCGTGGGGATCACGCCAGTGGCATGGGAACCCCCCAGCTGCGGGTGAGCATGGGGCTGGGGGTCCCCAGGACACCCCGGGAACACGCTGCAGGGGGGCATGCGGCCACCCCCAACCCCACGGCGGCAGTGGGGTGAGCTCGGCCCCTCCGCGGGGCACTGCCGACCCCCCCCCAGCCCCACGCGAGACCTCACCTGGGGGCGGGAGGATGCGGGGTCGGGGCTGGGACGCGTTGGCCAGCCGGCAGAGGCGCTCCGTGTCAGCCTCCTCGATGTCCTGGGCCCAGAGCCTGGGGGCAGAGCGGGGTCAGGGCGGCAGGGGCGGTGGAGGCGGCGGGGGGCCATGGGGTGGCGGGGGGCGGCACTTACTGGGGGTGCGTGCGGGGGCCGGGGGCGGCGCGGCGGCAGGCGCCCTGGCTCCACGCGCAGAAGGGGTCCCGCGCCAGCACGCACTCGCCGCAGCTGCGGTAGAGGCTGCAGTTGGCGAAGGGCACCTGGGCCACCGCGTCGTAGGAGGCTGCGTAGACCAGGCCCTGCGGGCGGAGGCGGAGCGGGGTCAGCGGCCGGGACCCCCGGCCCGGGGGCCGCACAGCCGGCCGGCTCCGGCACGCCCCGGCGGCCCCGACCCACGTGGGACCGCGGGGTGGCTCCCGTGCACCCGGGGAGCCCCCTGCCCTGCTCTTGCCTGGGCCTGGTCCAGCAGCAGCTGGAGGACGGGCTGGCCGGGGCGGAAGAGGCGGATCTCCTCGATGATGTGCACCTTGTGGTTCACGCGCACAGCCTTGTGCAGGCGGCCGTCGTCTGCAAACGCAGGGGCCGTGCTGAGCGGGGCCGGCGGGGCGTGCACGGCGCCGTCCCGGCCCCGGAGCCCCCGGCCGGCACCCACCCGTGCCCAGGAAGAGGACGTCGTAGGTGCCGTGCAGGCCCTGCGCGCGGTGCACACCGATCTGCTGGTAGCGCACGTGGCTCTGCAGCAGCAGCGGCTGGCTCCGGACCGCGCTGTCCATCAGGAAGTGGTCCTTGATGAAGTTCAGCACCCGGTCCGGCATCTGGAGCGACGAGTTGATCTTCAGGCGCCGCGTGTGGCTGGTGATGCACTGGGGAGAGAGCGGGGGCGCTCGGACGGCGAGGCCCGGCAGTCCGGGGGGGGGACCCGGGACCACCCTGTGCCCGGCCGGAGGGACGAGCAACGTACCGTGCCCGGCCGGGGCTCCGGCACGGGGCTGGTGTCCGTGTACCACTGCTGCGTCTCGCGGTTCACCTCCTTGTAGAGCCCGGCGAAGGCTTTCTGCACGCTGCGCATGGGGAAGGCGCACACGGCCGAGCTGCCCAGCCCGCCCTTGCTCCTGCGGGAGGCAGAGCCCGGGGCCGGATCAGGCAGCCGGCTGCGCCGAGCCGCCCGCGCGCCCCTCACCGCCCGCGGCGGCGCTGCCGGGGCCCCGCCAGCCCGGGCGCGCGCCCCTCACCACTGCGAGGTGAAGACCCCGTAGAAGAGCGTCTCCCTCCAGCGCGGCTCCCCCGGCGTGAGCACGAAGATGTCCTGCAGCACGTTGAAGGGGAAGCCGTCGTCGGGGTGCGAGCAGAGCAGCTGGGCCTTCAGGAAGGTCGTCCACCGGCGCTGCAGGACGCGCTCGCCCCCCAGGTCCCCCTGCGCGGCACGGCGGGGTCAGGGCGCGCGGGCACGGCCGCCCCGACGCCGGCGTGCGGGCGGGGGCTTTGCCCTGCGTGTCGGGGAGGTGCGAGCAAAGCGGCACCCGAGGCTCCCAAAGGGAAACGTGAGCCAAGAGGGGGAAGGGGTCGGCGTCCTCCCCGGCGGGGGACAGAGGCGCCGGGGAACGGCCTCTGCTGCGAACACAGCGGTTGCTATCGCTCGGGGCCAGGGGAGCGGGGCGGGAGGCCCCGAGGCGCCGACCTCGTGGCGGTCTCCAGCGGGGCCGATCCTCTCCCGGGGCTCCCAGGAACCGGTGGGACGACGAGGGCAGGGTGCACCCAGGGCCATCCCGGGCATCGCTCCGCGCATCGCTCGTGCACAGGCACGACGGCGCTCGCTCGTGCCCCCTCTCACCGGCGCCCTCGGCCCCTGGCGCCAGCGCACCCACCTTGCACACCCGGGCGATGCGCGACACGATCGTGTTCTCAAAGTAGTCGAACTCCTTGCCCGTCTCGCTGAAGAAGAAGTAGACCTTGTCGTCGTCGCCCTCGGGGTTGCCTGGGGGCAGGCTCTCCCGCAGGTAGGCTGAGCCCACAAAGACGGGGTCTGGGGGCACAGGCGCCCTGAGCATCACGCCGTGTGCCCGAGGCTCACCCATCCCGCGTGCATGGTGCCCGAGGCTCGCCTGCCAGCATGCACAGCACCCATCCCACGTGCACGGTGCCCGAGGCTCACCCACCACTACACACGGCACCCAGCCCACGTGCATGGCACCCAAGGCTCACCCACCCAGCCCGCGTGCACAGCACCCAATGCTCACCCACAGGCACGCACTGCGCCCGGCCCGTGTGCATGGCACCTGAGGCTCACTTGCTGGCGTGCATGGCGCCCATCTCGCGCGCACGGTGCCTGAGGCTCACCCGCCAGCACGCATAGCGCCTGGCCCACATGCGGGGCACCCAAGACTCACCCGCCGGCACGCACGGCACCTGGCCCGCAGGCATGGCACCCGAGGCTCACCCGTGAGCACACACGGCACCCAGCCCACGTGCGCGGCACCCAAGGCTCACCTGCAGGCATGCACAGTGCCCGGCCTGTGTGCACGGTGCCCAAGGCTCACCCACAGGCACGCACAGTCCCCAGCCCACCTGCGCGGTGCCCGAGGCTCACCCACCACTACACATGGCACTCAGCCGGCGCGCACGGTGCCCGAGGCTCACCCGCTGGCACGCACGGCACCCAGCCGGCGGGCGCTGCACCCATCCCACGCATGGCACCCGAGGCTCACCCGCCGGCACGCACGGCACCCAGCCGGCGGGCGCTGCACCCATCCCACGCATGGCACCCGAGGCTCACCCGCCGGCCCGCACGGTGCCCATCCCACGCCCAGCGCCGTCCCATGCACGGCACCCATCCGCAGGTGGCACGCGCCTCGCCGCGGCGGCAGGCGGACGCCCGGCCCCGCGGTGCCCGGCCCCCGGGCTGCGCCAGCCCCGGCTCTCACCCTGCAGCCAGCTGAGGGAGTTCTCCGTCTTGAGGGAGATGCGGCTCTCCTGGCTCCGGTAGATGGTCGGCTCGTTGCCCTGGAAGTTGCTGACGGTCCCGGCGTAGAGCTCGCCGTCTGCCAAAGGGACGGGCTGCCGCTGGGACCCGGCGCGCCGCCCGCCCGGCACGGCCCCGCAGCAGCCCGGCCCCGCGGTGCCCGGTCCCGTCCCGGCCGGCGTGCCTTACCGACCATGACGGCCGTGGACTTGTACTCGGGGTCGAAGGGGCAGCGGCCCTTGCCGTCCTCCAGCAGCGGCTTCCCCGACGCCTCCTGCTCCAGGCTGAAGCGCTGCACGTTCTGCAGGGGACCGGCGGGTGCCGTGAGCCGGCGCCGCGGCCGCCCCCGCACCGAGAGGCCCCGGGGCGCCGAGGGGGCCGGGGCGGAGGAGCCGGGCCGGACGGCGGCCCCCTCGCCGCGCTCACCACGTAGGCGCAGGCCGGGCTGAAGGCGCAGGTCCCGCAGGTGTACAGGTGGGTGCTGTTCAGCTGCAGCAGCATCTTGATGTAGTTGTGACAGTCCCTCTGCGGAGAGGCGGAGGAGCCTGCTCAGGTGCCCTGCCGGCCGGCGGGGCCCGACCCGAGCCCGCTCCCGCCGCCGCGCTCACCTGCGGGTCCTTGCCCTTGAACGCGCACTGCCTCTTCTTCTCCCCGTCCGCGCTCCACGGCAGCTGCGCAGAGCCAGAGTCAGGGGCGCCCGGGCGGCTGCGCCCGCCGGCCCCCTCGGCGCCCCGTCCCCGCCGCGTCCCCGCCGCGCTCACCCTGCGGGCCGGCGGCCCCGGCTGGAAGCGGCTGGTGTTGACGGCCAGCAGCAGCTCGCGCGCCCCCAGGTAGAGCGTGCCGCCGTCCGGGCTCAGCAGCAGGGCCGTGTAGTTGGACACGCCGGGCACCTCAAAGCGCTGCACCGCTCGCTCGGCCGAGTCTGCGGAGGGCGAGCGGCGCCATCAGCCTCGGCACCTCCTGGGCAGCACGGCCCAGGCCCAGCAGCCTCCCCGACACCCCTTTTGCACGACACAGGGTCCGGCCCTGGGACGTGGACACCCTGCCAGGGCTGGAGCCTCCCGAGCAGGGGACACCCCAGGGCCTGGCTCAGCCCCGGGCAGAGGCACCCGCCTCCACTGCCCCTTGGTGCCACAAAGCCCTGCTGCAAACCCACGGCTCCCTGCAGCGCAGCAAGCCCTGCTGCTGCACCCGCTGCTGCACCCGCTGCTTGCACCCCACTGCTGCACCCTGCTGCTTGCACCTGCTGCAAACCCTGCTGCACCCACTGCTGAACCCCGCTGCTGCACCCCGCTGCAAGCCCACTGCAGCGCCCTGCAGCGCCTGCTGCCCCCAGGGCCAGACCCCCGGTCTCCGGCGACTCCTCGGCGAGAGACACCACTCACACGACCAGAGCCACCGGCAGTTTGCAGCACCCCAGCAGCCGAACACCGAGACGCTGCCTGGAGCCACGTGCGCAGCGAGCGGCTCATGGCCCCCCAGAGCAGCCGGCGAGGCCGTCGCACCCCGGCCGTGGTGCCCGCGTGGAGCCGCCAGCAGCCCAGGGCCCGGCTCACGCCGTGCCGCTGCGCAGCAGCTTGGCAGCGTGTTGCAGAGCCCCTCGAGGCCCCGGAGCCCGGAACTGCCCTGGGAATCACCCGGGAATGCCGCAGCAGCCCGTCCCAGTGCCTGGTGGTAAATCCTCGGGCTGCCCGTCCCGGGGGGAAGAGACCCGGCCACACAACCACTGCAGCGGGCACCAGTGCGGCTGCCCTCGCTGCTGGTGCAGCCCCGGTGCCGGGTGCCACCGGGCGAGTCGGGGCTCACCTGTGCCAGCGCGCGGGCGGCCGGGCCCCGGAAGCCCTTCCTCTCCCGCTGGCAGCCGCTGAATCAGCCGGGCCAGCTGTGTCAGCGGGACACGTCGGGCTGACTCACGCTGCTGCCTCCCTCGCCCGGACCCGCAGCTGCCTGGCGAGGGCCTCCCGGCCGCTGGCCGCTACGCTGGCACGGCCCAGGGCCGCGGACTGCGCGAGGGCCCATCGGTGCTGGGGGCTCGAGCCGCTCCCGCGTGGGAGCGCTGCTGGAGCGGGCGGCCGGCAGGGCTTGCAGGTGCCCTGGTGCCCCAGGGCCGCAGCGATGCTGCTCGCTGCAGGCACAGCGCAGCTAACGGCGAGGCAGCAGCTGCCCCAGCATCCTGCCCCGGGCACAGTCCTCACGCCCGGGCAGCATCCTGCCCCAGGCACAGCCCTTGGGCCCTGGGCACAGTCCTCACGCCCGGGCAGCATCCTGCCCTGGGCACAGTCCTCACGCCCGGGCAGCATCCTGCCCTGGGCACAGCCCTTGTGCCCTGGGCACAGTCCTCACACCCGGGCAGCATCCTGCCCTGGGCACAGCCCTTGTGCCCTGGGCACAGTCCTCACACCCGGGCAGCATCCTGCCCCAGGCACAGCCCTTGTGCCCTGGGCACAGTCCTCACACCCGGGCAGCATCCTGCCCTGGGCACAGCCCTTGTGCCCCGGGCACAGTCCTCACGCCCGGGCAGCATCCTGCCCTGGACACAGCCCTTGTGCCCTGGGCACAGTCCTCACGCCCGGGCAGCATCCTGCCCTGGGCACAGTCCTCACGCCCGGGCAGCATCCTGCCCCGGGCACAGCCCTTGTGCCCTGGGCACAGTCCTCACGCCCTGGGCACAGTCCTCACGCCCTGGGCAGCATCCTGCCCCAGGCACAGCCCTTGTGCCCTGGGCACAGTCCTCACGCCCTGGGCAGCATCCTGCCCCAGGCACAGCCCTTGTGCCCTGGGCACAGTCCTCACACCCGGGCAGCATCCTGCCCTGGACACAGCCCTTGTGCCCTGGGCACAGTCCTCACGCCCGGGCAGCATCCTGCCCTGGGCACAGTCCTCACGCCCGGGCAGCATCCTGCCCCAGGCACAGCCCTTGTGCCCTGGGCACAGTCCTCACACCCGGGCAGCATCCTGCCCCAGACACAGCCCTTGTGCCCTGGGCACAGCCCTCACGCCCGGGCAGCATCCTGCCCCGGGCACAGTCCTCACACCCTGGGCACAGCCCTCACGCCCGGGCAGCATCCTGCCCCGGGCACAGCCCTCGTGCCCTGGGCACAGTCCTCACGCCCGGGCAGCATCCTGCCCCGGGCACAGTCCTCACACCCTGGGCACAGTCCTCACGCCCGGGCAGCATCCTGCCCCGGGCACAGCCCTTGTGCCCTGGGCACAGTCCTCACATCCCAGGCACAGCCCTCACCCCCTAGGCAGCATCCTGCCCCAGGCACAGCCCTCGCACCCGGGGCACAGCCCTCGCACCCGGGGCAGCATCCTGCTCCGGACATAGCCCTCGCACCCTAGGCACAGTCCTCGCACCCTGGCAGCGTCCTGCTTCATGCACAGCCCTCACGCCCCGGGCAGCATCCCGCTTCGTGCACAGTCCTCGCACCCCGGGCAGCGTCCTACCCTATGCACAGCCCTCATGCCCTGGGCAGCATCCTGCCCCGTGCACAGCCCTCGCACCCCGGGCACAGCCCTTGTGCCCCGGGCAGCATCCTGCCCCGTGCACAGCCCTCCTGCCCCGTGCACAGCTCTCGTGCCCCGCTGCAGAGCCCTCGCAGCCCCTGCAGCCACGTGCCCCGGGCACAACCCTCCTGCCCTGTGCACGGCCCTTCCACCCCGTGCACGGCCCTCCAGCTGCGTGCACGGCCCTCCCAGCCTGGGGAGCAGCTCCCAGAGCCTGTGCCCGCTGCCAGAGGGACCTGTCAGGACAGGACCTGCTTCTTCCAGACAAACCTGCTGGAGGCAAATCCAGCTGCTTCCAGGAGAGCAGCTCACCCAGCTCCTCCCTCCCAGCCAACCGTCAGCCCCACGCGGCCGTACTGCCCCGCTCCGGGCTGGATGCAGGCTGCCCCAGCGGAGGGGCAGCCTGCGCCCCTCGCCCGGTTCCCCACGGCCAGCGCCCCCACGCCGGGACCCCAAGGGCCTCCCCACGGAGGTGGCCCCGGCTGCAGCCCCTGCCAGGGCAGCCTCCGCAGGTGGCCGAGCCGGGGTGCAGGCAGCGCCGGGCGCAGCACGGAGCCGAGCTGGCCCGTCCCGGCAGGGGCGGACGGGGCGCCGCTGCCTTCTGTCCATCCCGCCCGGCTCAGCGGGTCCCCGACCTGCTGGTGCCACCACAAGCTCCGCCGGCAGTCACGGGAGCACGTGGCTCGGCCAGCAGGGCCACGTCCACACTGACAAGCCCCAGGCCACATCCACAGCGAGGAACCACAGCTCCCAGCTGCCCGCGCGTCCCTGCCAGCACGGTCCTGGCCCAAACCCATCGCACCCTCCCAAGCAAGCCCTCGGCCTGGCTGGCAGTTAGCAAGGGACAGGGACTGCTCCCCAGACACAGCTGCATTTAGCCACCTTCTTTGGGAGCACAGCGAGCCTGATAGCACGGGGAGGGCCACACCACGGCCACGGCCACAGCCGCAGCGCCAGCGGATGGACCCAGCCCAAGAGCCCGCGGCCGCTGGGTGCTCTGGCCCAAGCCGCCCCCAGAGCGCGCCTTGCTGCCAGCCCACCGCCCCGCAGCCAGCGGGAGGGAGAGGCCTTGCCAACCCCCCGCGCGGCAGGGACCGAGTCCCACCTGCCAGGAGGAGAGCAGAGCCGGGCTGGGACACGAGCACCCCTGCCGTCCCGTGGGATGCGGCCGCCAACCCACTCCCCATCTGCGATCAGCGCTGGTCCCAGCCTGGGGCGCACCTCCCACCTCCGCGCACGTCCAGACCGCATGTCCACCCCGCTGCCCGCCAGCCCCGTGGCCGCCCGCCGCCCCGGCCGTGGGACCGCGAGCCCCGGCTGGCCGGGCTGGCCGTTCTGCAGGCTCAGCACCTCGCCGGGGCGCCTGGCACAAGGCGTTTCCACGCCGGAGCACGGAGCCGCGTCCGCCCCACGGCTGGGGGAGGCTCGCGCGGCAGAGGCCCAGCACCCGGGGCCGGCAGGGGGTCTGCGCGGGCGGCTGCACTCGCCGCTTTCCTCAGCTCGTTGCAGGGCAGCAGAGAGCCCGGCGCCCCGGACAGTCAGGCTGTGCTGCCAGAAGCTCTCGGGGAGCAGCTCCCACCGGACGCATCCCCGGAGCTGCGGAGGGGCCGCCCACCCGGTGAAGCCCCCCAGGCTCTGGGCTGCCACCCGTGCCCCGGACACGCTCGTGGGCCACCGGCCCCCGGGGGCGGGGGGACCCGCGGGTGCGCGCGGATCCGGGAGCCCAGGCTGGCAGGGGAGCCCGACCCCCCCCCGGCGCCTCGGGACGCTGGGGCAGCCCGCCCCGGTGCCGGTGCCGGTGCCGGCGGGCCCCGCGGCGCAGCACTCACCGTAGGGCAGGCTGACCCGCGGCACGGGCTCCGGGGCCGCCGAGAGCAGCAGCGCCGCCAGCACCGAGTGCGCCACGACGGGCAGCGCCGGCCGCGGCGCCATGCCGAGCCGAGCCGAGCCGAGCCGGGTCCAGCCGAGCCGAGCCGAGCCGAGTCCAGCCGAGCCGGGCCGGGCCGGGCCGAGTCCAGCCGAGTCCAGCCGAGCCGAGTCCAGCCGCGCCGGGCCGGGGCGGGCCGAGTTGCACCGAGCCGAGCCGAGATGCACCGAGCCGAGCCGAGCCGAGCCGAGCCGAGCCGGGCCGGGCCGGGCCGGGCCGCTCCGCCGAGCCGCCGCCGCCGCCGCCCGGGCGCTGCCGACCTGCGGGGAGAGAGGGGCTGAGCGCGGCCCGCCCCGGCCCGCCCCCGCGGCCCGCCCGCCCCGACGGCGCCGCCCGCCCCCGCCGGCCGGAGCCCCCGGGCGGCCCGGAGCCCCGGCGGGACCCGCAGCGGCAGCCCCGGCCCCCGGGCACCGCCCGGCCGAGGCGGCCCGCGCTGCTGCCCGCGGCCCCGCCAGCGCTGCCGGTGTCCCCGGCAGTGCCCGGCCACGGGGAGCCGGTGCTGCCAGCAGCCCCAGCGGCGCCCGGCAAGTGCTGTGAGCTTCACCAGCAGTGCCCTGCCAGCGCTGCCGGTGTTCCCAGCAGTGCCCGGCCACGGGGACCTGGTGCTGCGAGCGTCTCTGGCAGTGCCTGGCCAGGGGGACTTGGTGCTGTGAGCTTCACCAGCAGTGCCCTGTCAGCGCTGCCAGTGTTCCCAGCAGTGCCCGGGCCAGCGCTGCCGGTGTTCCCAGCAGAGACCGGCCAGGGGGACCCGGTGCTGCCAGCAGCCCTGGCAGAGCCTGGCCAGGGCGACCGAGTGCTGCGAGCATCTCTGGCAGCGCCCGGCCAGGGGGACTTGGTGCTGCAAGCTTCACCAGCAGTGCCCGGCCAGCACTACCGGTGTTCCCAGCAGTGCCTGGCCAAGGGGACCCGGTGCTGCCAGCATCCCCAGCAATGCCCCGCCTGCAGGACCCAGTGCTGCAAACTTCCCCAGCAGTGCCCCGCCTGCAGGACCCGGTGTTGTGAGCTTCCCCGGCAGTGCCCCGCCTGCAGGACCTAGTGCTCTGAGCATCCCAGCAGTGCCTTGCCTGCAGGACCTGGTGCTGCGAGCTTGCCCAGCAGCACCCTGCCGTGACACCTAGCAGTGCCCATCTCCTTTCCTTCTCCCTCTAACTTACAGTCCGGGTGAGCAACAGTCAGTCACAGCCCGGAAGGGGACTGTGCTCTATCCCATGAGCTAATTGCAGCCATGGGCCTCCCCCAGGCTCCCCCGCTCCCCAGCAGCAGGGAGGCCCGGCAGCCCTGGGAACGGCTCGGCCTCGGGCAGCTGGTGCCGGAGCCCGCTGGGCACGGGGATGCTGCCGCTCCCAGAGCCCCCTCGGCGCTGGGCTCCAGCGGCAGCGGCTCTGCTCCAGGCCGGCCAACCTACAGCTGGGGGCTGCGGCAGCCCGCGGGGCCGCGCGCATCCTGTGCACAGGGGGTCGTGGTGTGCGCTGAGGCCGGGACCCCTGCCCGGCCCAGCACGCCCCGCTCCCGGGGACCGCGGGCTCTCGCGGGCCCTGGCACAGCCTGGCCGCCGGACGCCCCTGCCAACCCATCGCATGGGGCAAAGCCCACGGGCGCCGGTGCCCGCACAGGGCTGGGGGTCCTGTCCTTCGCGGAAGCGCGTGCAGACCCCGGAGAACCACGCTGCTCGTCCGGCTGTCGCCATGGCGATGCGTTATTAATGACAGCTGCTTATTTTGCCATGGCAACACACGGGAGAGGGTCTCCACTCGGCAGCGGACGAGCTCTCCCGGGGCCGGGGCAGCCCAGCCCCTTTGCTGCGCCCCCGGCCATCGCCGTCCCGCTGGCGAGCCCCCTCCCGCGCCGCGGGCATCCGCGGGCGACTGCGCCGCTGGGCCGCGGCCGTGCGGGACGGTGCCGCTGCCTGGGCCGTACCTGGCACCGCGGGCTGCCGGCTCCTGCCTCCCTCCTCCGCCGGGCTCCCTTCCTGCTCCCGGCCCGCGTGCAGGCTCCGACGTCCCTTCCTGGGCCGGCGGCAGCCCCGGCCGGGCTCCACCCCACCTGCCTTATCGGTACCCTTTGCCCAGGAAGTGCCACCACGGGGACGGGACAGGACGGGGACGGGAGGGGGCTGCACGTCACAGGGCTGGGCAGGCGGCGTCACCCTGCGTGGGATGAGTGTGCCGGGACTCGGCGCCGCCGCGGGAGCCCGCTCCGCACGGCATGGCCCGGGGGCCCCGCGGGGGCCTGGGCATCGCCGCGCCGGCGCAGCCCGCTGAGCACAGGGAGTCGCAGACCGCGCGGCGTGCGGGCGCCCCGCAGGCCCCCACAGCCCCCGGGCCGGGCAGCGAGGCCAGAGCCTGCGCCTTTAAGCATCTGCAGGCAGCACGGCTCGGCTCGGCGCTCCCCCAGCCCCGGCCGCTGCTGGCAGCCAGGCCTGTTTACGACAAACTCCCATTTATCTCCTCCGCCTGCCCACGCAGCCTGCCCGGGCAGGGCAGCGCCGAGGGCGCCCTGCCGCAGCGCGCCCGCTCCCGCGCCCCTGCGCACGCGCGGCCGCCGAGCCGTGCCCCAGCGCGGCCGTGCCCGCGCGTGCATCGCGCCGGCGGCACCCACCCAGCCCCTCCGCCCGCCGCACCGCTCAGGGATGGGGACATCGCTCGGGCTGCCAAGACCCGTGCAGCGTTGAAACCTGTGGCCTAGGGTCAACGCGCAGGCGCGGCAGCGTTTTCCCCACTGAATTCCCAGAGCAAAGCCCCCCGCCCCGCTGCGCTAAGGACCATGGCTCTGGAGCTGCGGGATGGGGCGGGCTGCCCGAGGCCCGCGCCGCGCTCCTCGCCCCCACCGCCCGCACGGCGCAGCGCCAGCCGGCTTGCACACGCACCTGCAGCCGTGCACGCCCCGGCACTCGTGCCGATTCACGCGCAGATGCTCCCAGGCCCAGCTGCTCCGCGCCGGCAGCCAGCGGTGCAGAGACTCGCACGCGTCCCGCTGCAGCCCGGCTGCCTCTGCCGGCGCGGCCGCGGCCAGCGCGGCGGGGAGGGCGCGGAGCGTACGCACGCCTGCTCCGCTTCGCTGCACCCGGCGGCCGGCCGGCCGGCAGCGGGAGAGGCCCCGCTCAGGGCGAGAGGGACGGGCAGGGGCCGGCGCGGGAGGGCAGGGCGCGCTGCTGCCCCAGCCCCGGCGCACGCGGCCCGCGGGCCGTGTCCAGCCGGACGCCACCATCCCTGCGTGCGGGCATCCCACAGGGCCCGCCGGCCCCGGCACGCCTCCGCGCCCCACGGCGCCCGGCTGCCCGCCCCGCCGAGCCCCCGCGCTCCCCTCGGTGCCCGGGGCCTCCCGCGGTGCCGGCAGCCCGCCTCTCGGCCTCCGCGGTGGCCGCACAAGCCTGTCCCCTCCCCGGGGCAGCTCTGACCCAGCCGCCGGGGCTCCTAGCTCAGGCATTTCTGCAGCCTTGGGCGCAGGGTCCAGGGGGTCCTGGCTCCGGCACGTGTGACCGCTTCCCAGCCATCGCCAGCTCCAGAGCCCACACCAGAGCTGGGCTTCCCTCCCGGCCCCGGTCCCACGGGCGCAGCTCACCCCCTTGGTTCGGTGCTCGCTGGGGGGGGGGGGGGTTCCCAGCCCCCAAAGCAGCCCCAGCCCCCAAAGCAGCCCCAGCCCCAGCAGGGATCCCCCACAACCCCCAGCCCAAATGCTGCTTTGGCGCCTAATACCATCGGGCACCCAGGGACCGGCAGCACGTGCGCAGCCCGCAGGGCCAGGACGCGGCACACACATGCACACACACGGGACGCGCAGCACACGTGTGCCCCGCATTGACACTGGGTGCACACACACAGACGCACAAACACACCAGCAACCCGCAGACATGTCCAAAACACTGCGCACGCACTTCTGTACTCTCAGACAAGCTTCCTGCATGCACGCACACCCCCTCACACATGTACACACATGCACTGTGACTGACTGTGCATACACACCCCATACTGCAAACACACACACCTGGGAACACCCCCTGCAACACACCGCTCCACACCAGTGCTGGCTCCATCCACAAGGGTAGCCCGGGATGCTCCTACACACACACAGACACAGACAGACAGACAGACAGACAGACAGACAGACAGACAGACACACGCGTACACACACACACACACACACACACACCCATTCTCACAGACCCTCTGCCTCCTCCACACACCATGCACACCCTGCACAGACCACACTCCGCCGTGCACACCCCCCCCGCACACAGCCCACCCCGCCACACACACACACACACACACACACGCACACACACACACGCGCACACACACACACACACACACACACACACACACACACACACGCACACACACACACGCACACACACACACGCACACACACACACGCTGCCTGGCGTCTTGCACAGCCCCTGTGCACCCCGCCTGCTGTGCACAAGCGCAGCCCGCCTTGCACGGCCCCGCGCACCCCGCACCCCGCGCACCCCGCACCCCGCGCACCCCGCGCACCCCAGTGCCCCGCACCCAGCACCCCGCACCCCGCGCACCCCGCACCCCGCGCACCCCGCGCACCCCAGTGCCCCGCACCCAGCACCCCGCACCCCGCGCACCCCGCACCCCGCGCCCGCCCGCTGCTCACCGGCTCCGGGCGGCTCCGGGCGGCTCCGGGCGGCTCCGGCTCCCCCGCCCGCCGCTCGCAACAAAGGGCCGCCCCGCCCGCCCGCCCGCCCGCCGCTACCGGCACCGCCACCACCGGCACCGCCACCGGCACCGCAGCCGCATCCCCGCCCGCCGCGCTGCGGGCCCGCCCCCGCCGGGGCCGGGGGCTGCCTCGGGGGGCAGGAGCCGCGGGCGGTCCCGGTTCGGGGCGGGGGGGGGCTGAGCTGGGGGGGTTTCCTCGCCCTGGAGGTGCAGGGGCCGGGGGTCCATGCTGGTCCTGGGGGGTGCAGGAGAAGCAGGGGGTCATTCCTGGCCCTGGGGGTGCAGGAGAAGCAGGGAGTCATTCCTGGCCCTGGGGGGTGCAGGAGCTGGGGGGGCCGGCTCAGGGGCCGGTAGACCTGGGGGGGTTTCCTCCTTGCCCTGGGGCAAGGGTCCATCCTGGTCCTGGGGGTGCAGGAGAAGCGGGAGGTCCATCCTGGTCCTGGGGGTGCAGGAGAAGCGGGGAGTCATTCCTGGCCCTGAGGGTGCAGGAGCTGGGGGGGGCTGCCTAGGGGGGCAGGAGCCCAAGCGGAGGGTCCTGGCCTGGCTCCAGAGCAGGGGAGCCCAGGCCGGGGGGGCCGTGCGGGGCTGGGACTGCTGGGCACCAGGCTGGGAATCGCCCGCCCAGGGCTAGCCCTGGCCCTGGCCACGGGAGCTCTGGCCCCGAGCGGGCTGGCCCCAGCCCAGGGAACTGCAGCCCTGGGCCACGCCGCTCCCAGGGGGTGCTGGCCCTGGGCAATGCTGGCCTGGCCCGGGGGGGATCCTGGCTCCAGCGCAAGGACGCTGGCCCTGGGCAGGGCTGCACCCAGCTGCAGCAGCCTTGGCCCCAGGGTGTCGCTGGCCCCGGCCCTGGGACAGTGCTGGTCCCAGGCGATGCCGGCTAGAGGTGATCCCGGGGCTAGAGGAGCCCGGGGCAGCCGAAAGGAATGGCTGCGGCATGGGGCCGCCCCGCCGGGGAGGGCAGGAGGCAGCCGAGCCCCGGGAGCGGCGCAGGGGGAGCTGTGCAGGACACGCAGCCCAGGGTCCGGCTGGCCTACCCCCACCCCACACAGCCCCCCGGCAGAGATCCCGGCGCTCCCCAAGCATCAGCGCCGCGGGCACCGGCCTGCCGTCCAGCACTGCGCCAGGCATGGGCCGCAGGGCCGGCCAGCACCTTTCCTGGAGCCGGGGACTCCCCGTTCTGGCAGCCTCGCAGCTCAGCTTGCATTTTCCATGCCTTCGGCTGTGCCACGTCCCCAAGCTCTGCCATCTGCCCGCCTGGCCGCCGAGCCGTGGGCAGCCCGGCTGCTCTGCCCGATGCTGCACCGCGTCCCCGTGGCAGCTGCGCCGTCCCCGACCCGGCCGTGCTGCTGGCGCTCACGGAGGTCCCACCGCCGTCCAGTGCCCAGGTGGAGGGTTGGGATGGGGACGGCATGGGCATGGGATGGGCATGGGCACGGGCATGGGAGGGGGATGGGATGGGTATGGACATGGGCATGGGAACAGATGGGGAAGGGGATGGGGATGGGGATGGGATGAGGAAGGGGATGGGAATGGCATGGGCATGGGCATGGGATGGGCATGGGCACGGGATGGGAAGGGATGGGGATGGGGATGGGGATGGGGATGGGATGGGGATGAGGATGAGGTCCCCAGCAGCTGGTTGCTGTGCGCCCCGTGTGCCGGGGGCTGAGGGGTGCGGGGAGCGGAGCTGCGGGTGCAGGCTGTCTGCCAGCATTGCTCACGCGGAGGCCGGGGGCCCCCTGTGTCTCCAGCACTCGCGGGTGCTCAGCGGTGCCTGGTGAGCCAGGCTCGCACGCGGGGTAGCGCTGCTTGCACGCAGAAACGCGCTGCATTTCCCGGCCGGCGCGCGGCTCCCTCCAGCCTCCCCGGGTGCGCGTGCAGCCGGGGTGCCAGCATGCAGCGGGGTGCATGGACGCTTCCCACCCCCAGATCCCCGCTTTTCCTCCGACCGGGCTCTCAGTGCCCCAAACGGGCTGGAGCTGGGGCCCTCCCAGGCCACGCTGCTTTCCCAGCGCAGCGACAGCTGGAGCCTGGCCCCGGCCTCCCCCGGGGAGCCCTCCTGCCCGCGCAGACCCTCCTGGGGCCCTGGGCGCTGGGGGGGGAGCTGGTTTGGCAGCAGCCGCGGGCGTGTGGATTGGGCCCTGGCCAGGGATGGACTCCTTTGTTTGAAACCAGCCTGTCCCTGGGCCGGTGCCACATGGCTTCTCGCTCGGAGGAGCCCGCGCTCCCCAGGGGCCGAGCAGCCGCGCTGGCGTGACCTCGCCTGCGAGACCGCGGTCACGGGGCGGCTCCGACCGCAGCAGGGCCGGGCCGGGGGCAGGCCAGGCCCGGCGAGGCAGCGGCCGCGCTCCCGGGGCCAGCGCTGGGGCGCAGCGCTGCCCGCAGCCCCCTGCGACAGCACCGGCTCGTGCAAATTCACGGATTCCTGGAGCAAATTTGCAGATTCCCAAAGCAAAGTCACAGATTGCTGGAGCAAAGTCACGAATTGCTGGAGTGTGTTGCGTGGCAGCTCCCAGCACCAGCCCTGCCCCGCTGTGCCGCCTCCTGCGGGCCCTGGCAGGGCTGGCTGCCGGCGCTGCGTCCATCCTGCTGCTGCGGGTCCCGGCTCCCCGGGCAGTGCCGGAAGCAGGGACGGGGAAGGCAGTGGGCACTAGGACGGGGTGCTGGGGAAGGCAGCGGGCACCAGGACAGGGTGCCAGGGCAGGACGGCGGGCATTGGGATGGGGTGCCAGGGAAGGCAGCGGGCACCGGGACGGGGTGCCGGGGAAGGCAGCAGGCACTGGGACGGGGTGCTGGGGCAGGGCGGTGGGCACCGGGACGGGGTGCCGGGTCAGGGCAGCGGGCATTGGGATGGGGTGCCAGGGAAGGCAGCGGGCACCGGGATGGGGTGCCAGGGAAGGCAGCGGGCACCAGGACGGGGTACTGGGGCAGGACGGCGGGCACCGGGACGGGGTGCTGGGGCAGGGCGGCGGGCATTGGGATGGGGTGCCAGGGAAGGCAGTGGGCACCAGGATGGGGTGCCGGGGCAGGGCAGCGGGCACCGGGATGGGGTGTTGGAGCAGGATGGCGGGCACTGGGACGGGGTGTTGGAGCAGGGCAGTGGGCACCGGGACGGGGTGCCGGGGCAGGGCAGCGGGCACCGGGACGGGGTGTTGGAGCAGGATGGCAGGCACCGGGACGGGGTGCCGGGGCAGGACAGCGGGCACCGGGACGGGGTGCTGGGGCAGGGCGGCGGGCACCGGGACGGGGTGCCGGGGCAGGGCGGCGGCGGGGCCCCCGCGAGCCCCCGTTCCCGGGGCGCCGGCCCCCCGGGCGCGCAGCTGGCTGGCCGCGGGCCTGCGCTCTGGTTAACGTTCAAGGCAGGCGTGCGTCAGCGCGGCCCTGCCTCCCCCGCAGCCCCCCGCCGGGGCGGGCGGCTCCAGCCGGGCTGTTTGTCCGCTCTCCTCCCTGCGGCGGGACCTGCCTGGCCCCCGCAGCTAAAAAAAGCCAGCAGCAGCTCGGGCCGCGCAGACAAGGGGCAGCGAGCCTGCGGGCCCGGCGGCCCCGCTGCTCCCGGCCCGGGGCGCGCCGCTGCCCAGCGGTGTCCGGCGGGGCCGGGGGAGCAGCCGCCGCCGCCGCCCCGGCCCCCGCGAGCCCGGGACCCCGCGAGCCCGGCCGCCCGGCCCGCTCCGTCCCGCCGCCCTGAGTCATGCGCTGGCAACGCACAAAATCCCTTGTTTCTATCTAGGGAAGCTGGAGCCGGCTCCAAGCGCTCGGCTGAGCTGGCAGCGTCCCCCTGGCGCGCACGTGCGGGAGCCGCGTCCCACCGGGCCGGGCCGGGCCGGGCCGAGCCGGGCTGAGCCCAGCCAAGCCGAGGCGAGCTGGGCCAGACTGAGCTGAGCCGAGCCGAGCCGGGCTGAGCCAAGCTGGGCCGAGCCGAGCCGAGCCGGGCTGAGCCAAGCTGGGCCGAGCCGAGCCGAGCCGGGCTGAGCTGGGCCGGGCTGAGCCAAGCCAGACTGAGCCAAGCTGAGCTGGGCCGGGCCGAGCTGAGCTGAGCTGAGCCGAGCTGGACTGAGCCCAGCCGGGTCGAGCCGAGCCGAGCCAAGCTGGGCTGGGCTGGACTGAGCCGAGCTGAGCCGGGCCGGGCCGAGCTGAGCTGAGCTGAGCCGAGCTGGGCTGAGCCAAGCTGGGACAAGTCGGGCCACGCCGGGCTGAGCTGGGCCGGGCTGAGCCAAGCCAGACTGAGCCAAGCTGAGCTGGGCCGGGCCGAGCTGAGCTGAGCTGAGCCGAGCTGGGCTGAGCCAAGCTGGGACAAGTCGGGCCAAGCCGAGCCGAGCTGGGCTGAACCGAGCTGAGCTGGGCCAGGCCAGGTCGAGCCGAGCTAGGCTGGGCCGAGCCGGGCTGAGCCGGGCCAAGCTGTGCCGGGCTGAGCTGAGCTGAACCGAGTCCCACTGGGCCAGGCCAAGCCGAGCCGAGCCGGGCTGGGCTGAGCCGAGTCCCACTGGGCCGGGCCAAGCCGAACTGAACCGAGTCCCGCCGAGCCGGGCCGAGCCGGGCAGTGCGGTGTCCCCCGGCCCTTGACGAGCGCGGCCGCTGCGGCCGGGGGACACCGGCCCCGGGGACACGGACCCGCGGGGACACCGGCCGCGGGCACCCGCCCCTCGGGGGGCCCCGGCGGCGGCGGGGCAGGGCCGGGCCGGGCCGAGCGCGGGCACCGCCCCGAGGCGGAGCCATCCCCGCCCGCCGCCGCCGCCGCCGCCGCCGCGTCCCCGCGCCCCGCCATGGCCCGCTACCTCCGCGCCGCCGGCCTGGCCCTGGCCCGCCGCCCCCCCCCCGCCGCCGCCGCCGCCGCCGCCGCCCTGGGCCCCGCCGCGCCGCGCCGCCACTGTGAGTGCGGGGGGCGGGAGGGCGCGGCGGGGCCGGGGCCGGGGCCGGGGCCGGGGCGGCGGCCGCGTCCTTGAGGGCGCCGGCGGGATCGGCCCGGGGGCGCTGCCGGCCCCGGCCGCCTTTGCGCCCCGACCCCGGCGGGGGGGCTCCCGCCCCCCGGGCCGATCCCGCCGCGGCGCGGCGGAGGGGGGACCGGGCCGGGCTGGGCCGGGCCGGGGGTCGCGATCCCGGCAGGGGTGTCCGCCAGCAGGACCCGGGGTGCCGGCAGGACCCGGGGGTGCCGGCGGGATCCGGGGGTGCTGGCAGGGTCTGGGGGTACCGGCAGGACCCGGGGGTGCTGGCAGGGTCTGGGGGCGCCGGCAGGACCCGGGGGCGCCGGCAGGACCCGGGGGTGCCGGCGGGATCCGGGGGTGCCGGCGGGATCCGGGGGTGCTGGCAGGACCTGGGGTGCTGGCAGGGTCTGGGGGTACCGGCAGGGTCTGGGGGTGCCGGCAGGGTCTGGGGGTACCGGCGGGACCCGGGGGTGCCGGCAGGATCCAGGGGTACCGGCGGGACCCGGGGGTACCGGCGGGACCTGGGGTGCCGGCGGGACCCGGGGGTGCCGGCAGGACCCGGGGGTGCCGGCGGGACCCGGGGGTACCGGCGGGACCTGGGGTGCCGGTGGGATCCGGGGGTGCTGGCAGGATCCAGGGGTACCAGCAGGACCCGGGGGTACCGGCAGGACCTGGGGTGCCGGCAGGCCCCGGGGCACGCACCCCTGACAGCCGCGCCGCCGTCCCCCCCAGATGCCGACAAGCGGATCAAGGTGGCCAAGCCGGTGGTGGAGATGGACGGAGACGAGATGACACGGATCATCTGGGCGTTCATCAAGGAGAAGGTAACGTGGGGCCTGGCTGGGAGGACGCCGTGACCTGTCCCTCCTCGCCCCGTCCCGTCCCCCGCCACGTGCCAGCGCGCTGGGAGGGCGGCGCGTGACTCCTCCTGCGCGGCCGGCTGGCGTGGGCCCCGTCCCGTCCCGTCCCGGGGCTGCCTCCCGCCGCCCGGCCCCGGCAGGCGGGCCCTGGAGCGCCCCGACGTGTCTGGCACCGCGGGTTTGTGCAAGCAGGAGCTGGCGGTTCCTGTTCCTCCGCCCTCCCCGGCCGCCCCCCTCCAGCGCTGTGTCCAGGAAGCAGGTGCTTAAACAAATGGCAGCTTCCGGCGGGACCTGAAAGCGAGAAGGCCTTGGCAGGCGCGACGGGCCTGGCAGCCAGCGGCGGCTGCGCTGGGGGCAGACGCGGTCCCGCGGCCTGGCAGCGCCGCCGGGGCGGAGGGGGCTGCGCCCCACGGCAGCATCCCGCGCCCCGCGCGCTGACGCTCTCCCGCGGGCTCCGCCAGCTGATCCTGCCCAACGTGGACGTGCAGCTGAAGTATTTCGATCTGGGCCTGCCGCACCGGGACCAGACAGATGACCAGGTCACCATTGACTCGGCGCTGGCCACCCAGAAGTACAGCGTGGCGGTGAAGTGTGCCACCATCACGCCTGATGAGGCCAGAGTGGAAGGTAGGAGGGGGGTGGCAGCCCCCTGCCCAGCCGGGGCCAGGAGGAAGGGGCTGAGCCCTGGCTGCAGCAAGCGGTGGGGCTGGCCAGCCCGCGCCAGCTGCTCCCTGCCGAGGCAGCTGTGCAGGGAGCTGACCCCCCACAGCGTTTGCCTGGCACCTCTGGGCTAAGGCAGCGGCATTCCCAGCGGAAGAGGCTCAGCTTGGTGGTGGAGTGGAACAGCTCCACCACCTTGATGCCGCGTTCTGCCTGGGCTGGGTGCAGGTGCCCCGAGCACGGTGCTGTGCCTGGCCCTTGAGGTGCTGCAGTAACGCGCGTGGGGTGGGGCTGGGGGAGAAGGGGCTTCCTGCGCAGTGCTGGTCATGAGCTAAGTGCTGGGCTGGCCCCTCTCCTTTGCTGGCTGAGGAATGGTTCTCTCTCCTGCTCATGGCAGGAAGGGCCAACTGGAGAGAGCTGAGGAGGAGCTAAAGAATGGGTTGAGGTTAGTGCTGCTGGGACTGGTTGGGGCAAGGCTGTGCTTGGTGGGGGGGGGGTGTCCCTCGTGAAGGATAGGCTGGGGTCTTATCTCTGCACACCCTAGAGTTCAAGCTGAAAAAGATGTGGAAGAGCCCCAATGGGACAATCCGAAACATCCTGGGTGGGACAGTCTTCCGGGAGCCCATCATCTGCAAGAACATTCCTCGCCTGGTACCCGGCTGGACCAAGCCCATCACCATCGGCAGACATGCCCATGGCGATCAGGTGAGCCGCTTGCCTGTGCACAGCGGCAGGGAAGCAGGGTGGCGTGGCTGAATGTGGGGACAGGGTTGGGGAAGGCTGGTAGAGGGTCCTGCCAGACCCTGAACTGACAGTTTGGGCTGCCCCTTGCAGTACAAAGCCACAGACTTCGTGGTGAACAAGTCTGGGACGTTCAAGATGGTTTTCACGCCCAAGGATGGCAGTGCAGTGAAGGAGTGGGAAGTGTACAATTTCCCTGGAGGTGGCGTCGGGATGGGCATGTATAACACGGACGAGGTAATCGCTTGCTCTGGTTTTGGAGTGAGGGGAAAGTGTGTGTGGGGGTCCCTTTGGGACTGCCTTGCGGAGCAGCACAGCCCTACCCGTGGTGGTCCTGGCCAGGCTGGCAGGATGGAGAGTTGCCCATGACGAGAAGGGGAGTTTGGGCCCCTGCTGACTCTGTGTGTGTGTGTGTGTGTGTGTGTGTGTGGTGGTTCCTTTGCAGTCTATCTCAGGCTTTGCGCATAGCTGCTTCCAGTACGCCATCCAGAAGAAATGGCCTCTGTACATGAGCACCAAGAACACCATCCTGAAGGCCTACGATGGGCGCTTCAAAGACATCTTCCAGGAGATCTTCGATAAGTATGGACTTTGATAAACGCAGGCAGCTCAAAAGATCCCACCTCTACTTGTGCTGGGGTTTGGGTAGCGCTGTAGACTGGATACTGGCTGCACGCTCCTTCTGGGGAGTGGGGGGGCTGCTATATCAAGGGTGACAAAGATCCTTTGGGACCTGGCATAGTGTGGGCACCCCTATGGTGTTCTGTGGCAGCTGGGCTGCCTGCTGTGCTTGAGATGGAGGTGCTGGCTCTCTTCCCCTCCCATCTTGGGGAGCTCCTGGGTAGGGCCCTGCTAACCCCAGCTCTTGGCTCCCAGGCACTACAAGACGGAGTTTGACAAGCTGAAGATCTGGTATGAGCACCGGCTCATTGATGACATGGTTGCCCAGGTGCTGAAATCTGCAGGTGGCTTTGTCTGGGCTTGCAAAAACTATGATGGAGATGTCCAGTCGGATATCCTGGCCCAAGGTAGAGCAAGCTGGGGGCTGTCTGTGTCCTGTGGGAAGGAGCAGGGCCAAGCTGTGTGTGTGGGGGGGGTGGGGTGGGCTGCGTGGTCTCCCTCCCCAGGGTGGTCAGGGGCTGCCTGGCTGGATGCTATCTGCACTGCCCCGACCCCTGCATCCTGCTGCAGGCTTTGGCTCCCTGGGCCTGATGACCTCTGTCCTGGTGTGTCCGGATGGGAAGACCATCGAGGCAGAGGCAGCCCATGGCACGGTCACCCGCCACTACCGGGAGCACCAGAAGGTGAGTGTGCTCTCCCTGCTCCCCCAGCGCTTTCCTGGGAGCCGTTGGCCTGTCCGGCCCCGTGCGTGTTCCCAGGAGCTGGGTTGCACGATGCCTGCTGCTGGAGTCATGGCACTCTCTCCATGCAGGGACGGCCCACCAGCACTAACCCGATTGCCAGCATCTTTGCCTGGACACGTGGCCTGGAGCACAGGGGCAAGCTGGACAGTAACCCTGACCTGATGAAGTAAGCACTGTGGGCCGGGGTGCTGCTGGGAGAGGTGGTGGAAGAGCCCCAGTCACTGTTTTGCAAGAGGGCTGGGACTGGCAGGCAGGCCCTCTGAGGGAAACCAGAACTGGGCAGGGAAAGGGGGGAAGCTGCTGGGAGCTGTCTCCTGTGCAAACGTGCTGAGCTGGTCCCAGTCTCGAGGGCAGCAGTGAGCTGTGATTGCAGGCAGGGAGGCTACAGGACAGGGGTAGCCTTCGGCCACATTGCTCTGCGTGGTCCAGGCTTCGCTGCAACTGCTTGTGACCCTGCTGTTCCCCCAGGTTTGCTCAGACGCTGGAGAAGGTCTGTGTCGAAACTGTGGAGAGCGGGACAATGACAAAGGATCTCGCAGGCTGTATTCACGGCCTGGCCAAGTGAGTGTGGCTTGTGGGGTGGAGCGGGTGCGTGGGAATCCTTCCAATGCAGGCGCCATGTGCCACGAAGGCAAGTTTGCCTCTCTGTGACAGCTACGGGACAGCCTCTGTAGAGTCTAAGCATATATTTACAGCAAGTTCTGGGTCAGGCCTTGACTTTGGTTAGGCACGGAAGCCACAGCCCGCACCACAGAGCTGTTGTGTCTGCAACAGACTTTGTTTCCTTAGCACGTCTCCTTCATGGTGCTCTCTTTGCATGGGGCAGAAGTTGCTTGCAGCCAGGGTGGGGAGAGGGCAGGGACCCTGCCAGCCTTGCTGCAGGCTGGGACAGGCGGGCAGAGGACCCCTCCAGCCCTTCTCTCCACCTTCTCTTCCAGCGTGAAGTTGAACGAACACTTCGTGAACACCACAGACTTCCTGGATGCCATCAAGAACAACTTAGACAAAGCCCTGGGCAAGAAGTAGAGGAGGCCCTTTCTCAGCAGGGAGGGGGGTGTCTGTGTGTGCGTGGTGCCAGGCATTTACCTCATTTTTAACAAGATAGGGAGCGGACGCCGCCTTTAGCTCACTGACTTGGCTCAGGAACATTTGGAATAATTTTTATAAGCAGTTTTCCTACGAGTGTTTTTAAAGTATTTCTAGCAGGGGTTTGTAGGAAAGGGGCTGGGGAGGGCTGCCCTTCACCATGCTGTAATTTATGTAACCTCTGACCTCATGGTGCCAAACATAGCAATTAAACACTTCACAGGCCCACGGTGTGCGTGGTGGACAGGTGCAGGCCTGGGCGCGTGGCACTGCTGCCCTCCCGCGGCCGCGCCGCTCCTGGGGCCTGCCTGGCAGGCAGGCAGGCAGGGGCGGGCTTCCTGCTGGCCCTGTCCTCCCTGCCCAGGCGCAGGAGGCAGGCAGCCAGCCAGCTAAAGAATATTCATTTATTTAGAATTATTGCTAAACAACTCTTCAAACCAAGGAGATCAAAAAAACACAGTAGGGCTTTGCACAAGAGACGGCTGAACCACTCTGCATACACAACGCAGTAACGTAATGGAGTCACAGGAGCTGCACAGCTTGCAGGCATCCTCTGTACAACTACTGCTGCGAGCCACAGCCCCTCTGGGGGAGAGGCACTGACCACATCCTCCAGCAGCACCCTCTGCCTCGTCTCCACGAGCTGCTAGAGCGAACCCTGGTGCTGACTAGCCCCAGGGCTGTGCCGCGTGCCTCCCGGAGCTCTGCCCCGCCAGCCTGGGGTACGCAGCGGACGCTGCTACCTTGGCAGCGGTGAAGGCTCTTCCTGCTCGGCTTCCCTAACCTATCTGCTCCTGGGCCCCAGCCTGGCTCGGGAGGGGATGCTCCTCACAGCCACTGCCTGTGGCGCAAGCGTGTTTTGTTTTGTTTTTTTTGGTAACCAGGGACAGAGGTAGTTTGTGGGGGATATGCTGTGCTATCTCAAAGCACAGAAGTCGATTGGGGTAGGGGGCTGTACTGCCAAACTGGCTGAGCTCTCTGCTGCTTGGGGAAGCTCAGTGCCTTCTCCATCCTGCCCTAAGTCTGGAGAAAGTTACTCCACCGGCAGGAAGAAGGCAAGAGCAAAGCTGGGGGCCCTAGCAATGAATGCTGCACTGCACCTTGCTGGGGGGCTCTGGGCACAGAGCCTGGAGCTGGCCATGAGCCCTGCCAGGGAAAGTGCCGAGTTGCATCACCTGCTCTCAGAGCTGGTGTTCTTCACCAGCATGACCTGTTTGGTGACAGGGGATAGGCATCCCCCTCTGGCTATGCTAGCCCACTAACTGAGGGGGCAAGGCAGGTGCTTAGCTTCACTTTCACAGCAACCACAAAGAGACACCCCCTCAGCCAGGGAACGGGGACCTACAACACTATTTGGCAGCACCCACAAATCCTGATGGGCCTTGAGCAAGGCAGGCAGCATGCAACCCACCCCAGCAAAGAGCTGCCAGGGCAGGCACATGGCTGTGCTGGCCCAACAGCCTGCGCTGAGAGCAGCATGCTTGCTCTGCCCTGAGAGGTGTTGCTACCCCCTCATCAGGGGAGCCTCCCAGCAGTGTGCGTGTAGGCAGAGGGTTAGCTAAGGTTCTCTTGGACTCTGTGCAAATACTGCTACTTCTTCCCCAGGAAGCTCCCCTCCGCTCTGTCTCTGGAATCATGGTTTGCCTCCAGGTCTTGGGCCTGCTGCAGCCTCCCTGAACTCTCTAGTGCCTGCTGGGGTTACGAACAGCGTGGGGCACGCTTGTGAGAGCGGTGCTCTGTGCTGGGCAGGCGTGCGTGTGCTGCCCCCTGCTCCCTCTTTGCAGCAGAGGGGATGGGAACACAGGCACCGCAGTTGCCACCTTTGCCTCCCATCACTTCTGGCATGTTTCTCTTCCCTCCCTCCACAGCATCTGAGAGTCAGTTAGGCAAGCCAGCAGCCCAAGGGCTGTATTTCCAGAACAAAACCCTTTTCCTGAACTCTGAACGCCTCTGTTCCTTGGTGGGATGGTTGAGACTGGAGAAGCTCAAAGGGGTCAAGAGATAGTGCCTATAGCATATACAGCAGCTTTGGTTCATTAGCCACAGGCCCTGCCTCCTTACTCAGTAGACCAACACGGCTGCTTTCCTGCAGCTAGCAGGACATCTCTCTTTGGTCCTCAGCCCTCCCTCAGGAGCCCTGAGTTCCAATGCAGCCTGCTCTGCTTGCAGCTTCACAGATCACACACATTACACAGGTTTACAAAGAACGTTGGTTGAAGGAAACTGAACTCAGTGAAAAGATAAGTCCAACCACGCAGCACATCTGAAAAAAATAAATTACTTTCAAAATACCATCATTTGCTCAAGGTGAACAGGGTTTGCCTTCCATTAAATACGTTGCTCTCTAAAGCTGCTCTGTTCAGAGCTGCTGCTTCCACCGAGCTTTGCAATTAGTTTGTAAGAAAATATTCTGTTTTGTATGTGCCCTGTGGCCTCTCTTGGGTCGCCACAGTTTTGTCTGCATCAGCTTGCACCTGATGCTGAAACAATCACAACTGTTCTCACCTGCTGAAGAGACAGTGAAAGAGCAGGAAATGCAAAACAGCTTCCTTTCTGCTTGACTTCTTGCAGGTAGAGGGGCTTCTGCCCTGCTGGGTGTTCAAAAGGCAGGAGTAAAGGCCTGATGGTTACAGGCTGATCTGCAACCACAGCACAGCTGATTAGGGAGGACTCAGGAGGTAGAGTAATTAGTAATGCTCATCATCTTCTGGGATGTGCCTTCCCCTGCCTGCAGCTTCAAGTATGCTTTCTGGAGAACTCTAGTGTACAAGCAAGGGTGAACACCAGAGTCAAGTCGTGGCTTGTCACTAAAAGGAGCTCAGCCAGGGGCAGGCAGGAGTACAGAACAGTGAAGGGAGTTCAATGCTGGGCAGGTGAGCTGCAAGCACCAAGTGCGCAGCTCTGACGCTCCCTCTCGGGGTGAGTGGGGAAGAAGGGGCCCTGAGAGGGAATGATCCAAGTGACAGTAAAAGCTCAACCAAATCTCTGCAGCGGCCTCAAAACATCCTAGAACTGAGCCCTTAATGGCTCAGTACACCAGCTCTGAGCGCTCACAGCAGGTAGCTACCGCTGCCTTGTGCCACCTCCAGCCTCTGCTCCTTCCTTTGCCCCAGCAAAGGTTTAGGACATCCCTGTTTCCTCCTTCACCCACTTAGCTTGAGCCTCCCCCCTCTCATGGGGCAGTGGTGCAGGTCTGTTCCAGATGCTGCAGGGAGTGACAGCCTGTCAGCAGTGTGACAGGAGCTCCTCTTACCAAATAAAGTCCAAGCAGGTCACTGGCAGCCTTCTTCCAGTGTGCTCTGGGCCTGCTGCCCTGTCGCTCAGCTACAACATGTTGTAATAAGCCATCTCCTTCATAGCCTGCTCTGTCAGTGCGTTCTCATCCGGAGGGTTCCTCACCCCTCTGTAGTCGTAAGAGTTCTCCTCCTCATAGTCTTCCATTTCCTGCTGGCTGTCCAGCTCAGCTGGATCTGTCCCGGCCAGGTCCATCATGGTATCTAGAAGATAACGCATGGAAAAAAACAAACAAACAAAAAAACACCAGATGCTGCACCTGCCCCACATCTGCTGCCACAGAAAGGCAATGCTGGGGCATGTCTAGCTCTAGAAACAGAGGCCTCTGCTCAGACCGTCTTTTAAGCTGCAAAAAGCTGTCAAAAATCTAACCCTAAAGAATCAAAGCTAAGGGATTTAGCTATCACTCAAGTAGGCAGAGATTGGGGCCCTCCCGGTTTAGTGAGAGAAGGGCTCAAGTCCTGCCAGCAACTCCAAACATTCCCAGCTACTTGCAGTAGCAGGGACCAGTCACAGAAGAGAGCACTGCGGGCCTGCAGAACTACTACACAAAGTGTAGCCTGTACATATATGCTCACCCTGCAGATGCATGCCCTACTATTAGGTCTGCCAGCACCCGTGCTCCGTGCTGAATGTAGATGTACAGCACCCTTCCTACAGGATCCAAACAATAAAAGCTGAAGGCGGCGGCGAGGAGGAGGAAGAACACACAGGGAGGATTACAGACCTCAGAAAACTCCAGCTGCTGGTAAGCATTCTCTGAGTTCTTATCCACGTACTTATACTCACTGCCTGTGCCTCAAAGCACTGCACCCACGTCCACTGTTACTCAGGAGCAGATCCTGGATATTGGCTGAACCTAGTCTGAAATGAAAATTTTCTGAGGTTGAAAGGAAGAGAAAGAAAGAACAGAAAAAAGCAGAAACAGGAGGATCCTGCTGGATCTGTTGAGTACACACTCAAGCTGTATGTCAAGATAGCAAGACAGACTGTGGATGAAAGAGGTAGAATGCATCTGCAGTTCCGTCCTTACAAAACAAGGGTGATCCTGGTGCGAGATTGCTGCCAGGAGCACCCGAGCTGATGCCTGACACTGGGTGCTGAGATATACGCCCAATAGCGGGACCTCCTTCTGGGAGCTGAGCCCGACAGCTGTACCAGGGGACGTGCAATACACACTCGTGTTCTTTTCCCCTTATATCCACTGCTGAGCACAAGGAGAGGCAGCACTTCCAAACGCTCTATGAGCGTCACTGCTGTCTGGGCCCTGAGCGCGCTAGCAGGCCTTAATGGCCCTGGCCAGCCTTCAGGCCCCACCCGGGCTGTGCCGTAGGAGTGCTGGCCTCCAGCTCAGCCACAGCCTTGCCCCTGCCTGGCCATGGGCCCTCTTCATCTAGACCCAAATTGCAGACGGGCTTCCCAGCCTGACCTTGGACCTGCCTCGCCACCATGAACTCGCCTGGTGAGCTCAACTCTTGGCTGAACCTAGCCCTGATCTCTCGGTCTGCTCTGCTTAGGTGCTGTGGGGCTGGCCCCAGCTGGCGAGGCCCCTGCCCTGCCAGCCACGTTATTGTGCTCAGCTCCTGGCTCCCTGTCGCTCAGGGGGCAACGGCCCCCACTGCTCCCTGGCAACAGGGTCCATAGCGCATGCTAACAGCACGCTCACACCCAGCACGCTAAGTCCAAGGAGAACACTAATGGTTCCGCTGTTCATTAATGCGGCAGGAGCCTGACACGTGGGATCTCCTCTTCGCTCCAGCATGCCTTTGGATAGGTAAAGAGGGGGCACCTAGGACAAGAACAAAGATTTACTTCTCTTCCCCTACAAATCCTTTCTGACTGAAAGTGAAATCAGTGTCACCAGAGGGCACCTGTCCTGTCCAGAGAAGCAGAAGCCTCAATGGCTCCTTGAGGAGCTAATTAACCTTTCCGATCGCCTTTGGTACCTTTCCATTGCTGCCTGTGGGAGGACGGGTGTCACACGCGCAACATCTGCAGGGCAGGGTTTCACAATCAGAACACAGGAAGGAGGAGAGGCTTGGGAGACAACGATGTGTCACCATTTGTTCCTGGCAGAATGAGCCAACTAAGGGCAGCTCTTGACATAACAGGACCTGAGCTCTCTGAAAGGCGATTGCCAAAGCAGCTGCAGCACAGTCCAGCTACCAAAGCAAACATCCTGCCAAGACTGAGGCGTTCCTCGGAGCCTCCAGGCAGCAGCCTAAGCAGATAAGATTGCTGTGACCAGCTTTTAATAGTCAGTACCAGCTCCTGGCCATAGACTTGAGCACAGCCTGCACCTACCTTGGCTGTCCAGGCTGATGTCCATAACCCCATGTTTGACCTTCATGTGCCGGCTCAGGTTGCCCTTCAGGTTGAACTTGCTGGAGCAGTAGGGACACTTGAAGGGCTTGCTCCCAGCATGCAGGTGCATGTGGCCCAGCAGGTTGTACATGCGGTTGAAGGATTTCCCACAAACCTAAGAACAATATTCTTCTGATTAGCAAGGCCTATTTTTCTGCCACTGCTGATGGTATGACACTCCTCCTGTGCCCCCCCCCCCCCCAGCAAAGGGGGTCAGCCAGCAGGCAGTTGCCTTTGACAGCTCATCCTGCCTCAGGGACTTGGGTTTTTCAAATCAGACCTCACTCCTGGGGTCCCCTGATTATTCCCACTAATTTCCAAGACTAATCGGACTGCTTCCCTCCTCATCTCCCACTCCTTTTGTGGGAGGCCTTGAGAATGAGGCGCTGGTATTTTTGTGAGCTCCAGTGCTCATGAAATCCAGCTTGTGTCTAGCACTGGTTAAAGACAGACAGGTACTAATTATTCTTCTCTGGCAGTTCTGTCGATACCTTCCATCCAGAACAGCTGCCTCCCTACTGTTGTAGCTCTGAGCAGAAACCGCAAGTCAGGGCGAGCTGTTTGCCAATGTGAACAGAGGGAGGCATCACAAAACAGCATTTGTCTGGCTGGGGACGCAACCCAGAGAGGCTGGTGTCTCTCTGGGAGCAAAGAGCAGAGCGCCAGGGCCCCTGTGCTATTACCCAGAAGGATTTACAGACACCCAATGGTACCTTGCATTTGAATGGCTTCACCGGTGAGTGCACAATCATATGGGTCTTGAGCGTCTGCTTCTGCACAAATGTCTTGAAGCAGATGTGACACTGGTACGGACGGACACTGGTGTGTATGAGCATGTGCCGCTTCATGTTGGCCTGCAGGGTGAACTCCCGCCCACACACCTCACACTTGAATTCTTTCACACCCTGGAAGGGTTATAGAAAAGCGTGAGCACCTGGGCAGAGCAGCGGAAGGCAGGGCAATACCCTGCAGGGTGCATGAGCTGCCTGAATCCCAGTGTGGGTATCAGTGAGAGCCAGATCCCAGGGCTGCCATGAGGGTATCAGCTCTAGGGCATGGAACCAGAGGGGACTTTCTGAACAGGTCACAGGAGCTTGGGGCACACGGTATGGTGTTTCTCACAGAGCCGAGACCAGCACTCCTAAACGGTCTCTGGGGCTGGCTCCTCGAGGCAGGCTGTAGTTCAGTAACTCTCAGCTGACAGAATGTAAGTAGTGGGTGTGTGTGCATGTGTGTGAGAGAGAGAGATTTACCCTAATCAGCACGTCTGCACCTTCCCCAAAGTGTTTCCTGCTTCCTTCTTTCTGCCTTTTCTGCAAATGCAGAGCTAGGCACTACCAGAGCCTTGGCCTGTCCCTTCTAGCTGCCCTGGGAGTTTAATTCCCACTGTATGATACTCCACTATTCAGGTTCCCATTTCCTGCCTTGCTTACAGATACCATCTCTCAATAGTGCTAGAAACGCATTTTACTTGGAAAAGCCTGTATTAAATCTGTGCCTTGGGAATGAGAGTGGGAGCAGCTCAGCAAAGCAGTGCCCTGTGCTGGGAAGTGGAAAGGAGCTGTCTGGAAAGCACTGCCTTCCTGAAGCAGACCTTGCAGTGCAGCACATTTGCAAACCTTGCCTGAGCCCTGTGGCAGACCCTGCAGCATGTAGGAAGTCTGCTGGAAAGAGCGTGGCTGGACACACTCTGCAAGAGGTGCATCTGGCTGTTAGATCCAGCTTTGCTCTCTGGCTAAAATGGGCCAATCGCTCTCTCTTGAAAGAGCTCCTGAAAAAGAGCCAACGCCTCAGTCAGATCCCCTCGGGAGGGGCTGCAGAAACAGACTGGCCAGGGTCCAGCAAGTCACTGTCCCTGCACCAGCAGTAAGGAAGGAAGGTGTGAAAGCCTCCCTTCCATAAGGATGAAAGCCCCTCAGAGAGAGAGAGGGGAGGCTGGACAGTCCCAGAAACCCTGCCAATAAAGGTAACTGTCATTTTATTCCAAATTAATGGTTTGTAACAACCGCTAACCACCAGCTGCCGGGTGCCTCCACCCACCACCCATCTCTCCCAGAGGCCATCACAGGGATGATCAGAGCACCACGGGAACTGAGGTAGTTCCCTCTCCCTCAGCACTCATGGCCTGGGGCCAACACTTCCCCACCGGGCGATGGAAGGGGAAGTGCCTCTCGGGCCCAGCTGCCGTCCCGCTTAGTCTGCGGTGCGCTCAGCCCTGGGACCTACCTTGTGGGTGAGCGAGTGCTGCTTGAGGTGGTGGATCTGGCTGAACTCCATGCCGCACTCCGTGCAGACAAAGGGCCGGACGTTCTGGTGCTTCAGCATGTGGTTCTGCAGCTGGCTGCGGTAGTGGAATGACTTGTTGCACTCTAGGCACTGGTAGAGCGTGGGCCCCTGGTGCGTGGAGAGGTGGCGCTTCAGCTGCGTGAGCGTGGAGAAGTCCAGGCCGCACTCCACGCACACGTGGCAACGGCCGTTCTCGTGCTTCACCTCGTGTGCCTTCAGCTCGCTGGGGTAGGCGAAGCCCCTCCCGCAGAACTGGCAGCTGTATGGCTTGATGTCGGTGTGCAGCAGCATGTGTCTCTTCAGGTGGCTGGTCTGCGTGAACGCCTTGTTGCACACCTCGCACTTGTGCGGCCGGGTGCCCTGGTGGGTCAGCAAGTGTGTCTGCAGGTGGCTGGGCTGCTTGAAGAGCTTGTTGCAGTGCGGGCAGGAGTGGGGCTTGATGCCATTGTGGCCCAGGATGTGGGTCACCAGGTTGTACTTCGAAGTGTAGGATTTCTCGCACATACGGCACTGCCAGCGCTTCTGGCGATCTCCCGCCTCCACCAGGTATGAGTCATCAATCTGCACGTTGATGTCCAGGCGGTCCAGTTGGGCCTTCTTGTTGCGCTCACTGTTGGCTCCAGCTGCATCTGTGTCAAACTCCCCAGGCTCCTGCCATATAAAGCCCTGCTCGTTCTTCACCTGCTCTGGTGACTCTG
Source organism: Struthio camelus (assembly GCF_040807025.1). Lineage (NCBI taxonomy): Eukaryota > Metazoa > Chordata > Aves > Struthioniformes > Struthionidae > Struthio > Struthio camelus. Next base: position 635,857 of record NC_090953.1, read on the forward strand.
GTACAGGGGCTTCTGCATCGCTCAGAGATGGGGCATTTGCCTCAAACGCGCACTCAGTCCGCAGGGCCTCTGCGCCAGTGCTCTCCGGCGCGCCGCCCAGGCTGGCCTCTGCGATGCCCACCTGAACGGGGTCCCGAAAGCGATGCTCATAGCTCCCAAGCTCCAGCTCCTGGCGCACATGTCTACGCAGGTGCCGAAGGCGCCGGGGCTTCCTGCTGAAGGCGCTGAGGTCAATCATCTTCATGGTGCTGCTCTGCACCGTCTTCTCGTGGCTGGAGTCTTCAAAAGCAGGTGGGTGACTGTGCTGCAGTTTCTCTTTGTCTTCTCCAGGGAGAGACACTTCATACACTACCTCTTCTTCTGCCTCAGCCTTTTCACACTTGACTTTGGGCACCAGCCTCACGGGAGGCCGTTTTCTCCTCCGGGCATGCTTTTCAAATGACGACTCTGCCTCTAACGCTTCCTCTTCCTGTGCTTCCCCTTGCGCCTGCCCCTCGTGCTCCAGCCTGTCGTCACCTTCTGGCTCCTCTGGCTCAACTGTTGCAGTGTCCGAAAGTTCGCTTCCCAGCACTGGGAAGAAGCCCCCAGGGCTGATGGTGGCCCCAAAAAGCTCATTCTCAGACACCAAGCCCAGAACTGCTGCCTGTGCCAGAGACAGCACCACCACAGCATCTGTCTGAGTCCCACACTCAGTGAAGCGATCCATCTCTCGCACCATCTATCTATGCTGTCATGGCTGTGAAACAAGAGAGAGAAGGGTGTTAGCCTGTCGCACAGCTCTGTCCCACCCCAACGAACCGGCAGGGAATTTTTGCCGGAACAGACTCATTTAGCTGGTGACCTATTTCTGATCACTGTCCCAGGCTCCCCATCAAACCAACCCAATTAGAGGCACACTGGCGTTTTTAAGAGTGACCCGCGTCTTGAGGCACCACACGTCCCAGAACATGCAGGGGGACCGAGGACACCAGGCACCAGAAGGAAGACGTGGCTCTGTCTGGTGTTGCCCTTTCTGGCTAGGTAAGCAGAACCCAGTGATTCGAGTTCTGGCCTCCTCACGTTCCCCAGAGGCCTACAGCAATGACCCTCACAGACACGAAGGAGGGGACAAAGAAGTCTACGCGGTGCTGGAAACCGAACTGGAGTAATGCTACAGCCTTATAATGCTTATACTGATCCTCAGAAACAGGCTCCTGTGTGATTCAATGACAAGTCACAAAAGCCAAATGTGTCACGGTCTCTGTGCTCTTCACCAAAGGAGAGCAAAAAACAGCAATGAAGAGCACAAGACAGAGGAAGCAGAACTCAAACCCTCTCCCACTGGGATGCGTTTGGAAGCGGCCAAACTAACAGGTTAGCAAGACCCAAGTAAAACACGTGGCAGAAACTCTCTGCTTGGCTTGGTTTCGGTTCTTCCGGCACGTCCACCTGCCACAGAGCCCGAGTATCGCCGTGGTGCGAGAGGGAGAGCCCAGCGCAGCGCCAGGTCAGCGAGCGCCTGCCCGGAGCATGTTAGAGCAGATAGCTTTCTGTACACCAGTTAACCCTGCTCTCGTGGCTATGACCTCTCCTGCCCTGTGACAGATGTGCTTGGGCTTGCCTTCCCCCACTTGGCCTGTCCCGCTAATCTTCCAGCCTCTTCCATCATCGCCTTTTCAAGCGCCTCCTCTCCCCTCTTCTTTTGTTTTTATTAATGCCTTTCAACAGCACAGTTTTTGTCCTGGCAAAGAGCATGCCAGGTTTTAGCAGTATTTCTTCACATTTTATAAGCAGTTTGTTTCCATTTTTCCCATTTTCCTCCCCCTCTAAAGTACTACTGGGCCTATACAGCTTGCTTACAGAACAGATTTATGAAGTCATTTATAAAAACAGGGTTACAGAGCTAGTTAAAATCACTGTAAAAAAAAAAAAACCCATGGTTCTTCAGGGCATTGATGTAAACACAATAAAAAGGCAACCAATCATCCGCAAAGCCCGAGAAGGTTCAAGAAAGTCCATTCCTTGTCCCGTCTCCCAGGTGGTCTCCCTGTGCTCTGCCTGTGGTGCCCACCCAAGGTCTGATGGCAGCAACACTGTGCCCACCTTGGGGACTGGGAAGGCACAGGACACCACACCTGATCACAGCAAAACTGGCCCGACACTGACAAAACCTGCCGCAGGATCTGGCACTGTTCCTTCTCCCTCCGTCCCTTTTCCAGGCCCTTCACTACTAGGCTTCGTGGTTAGATAGTCACCAGGTTTCTGAGGCACTACCTGATTTTTAGTATCTTTTTAATTAACAGCAGGGAAGCGCAGAGGGGAAAATAGCAAGTGTTATGGCAGTGCTGAAAAAGAAAGATAACTAAGTTAGCTAAGCCAGTCAGACGGACACCAGTCCTAGACAAACTCAGAGAAAGGCTACAAAAGGATGGGGAAAACTGCAATGTTAGAGGCATTATTTCCCCTACTTTTCCTTTCCAAGTTTTCACTGTGCTTTTATGAAATACGAGTCTTGTCAAACAGCTTTTTCTTATACAAAATTTTAAGCATGGTTGAGAGGACTTTTTGTTGACCTAAAGTACCTCCGCATGATATTTTGATTAGATAACTATGTATAATGTTGCGCATAGTGAATGGACTAGAACTGGTTTCTTGTAGCTCAGAGACTCTTTGGACCACAGAAACATCTCCTCGCCACCCTCTAGGAACACTTGCAGTAGGATTCTGCAGAACTCCAGTCCTGACCTTGTGCCATTTAATATTTCCATCTATTATCAGGAAGAAACTCAAAGAACTGCTCACGGATGACAAAGCAACGTTCACGTGTTTGGGGAAGAGTATATTGCAACAGGACTAGCTGGCGGTACGGCCTGCTTTGGTTTGTTGACAATGCAAGATCTTCTGGGCAAGTCATTTTGGTGCAACATAATGCAAGGGACAAATAAGGCAGACATGGTCACAGGGTGAGAGACAGCAGCCTGTACTCTGAAAATGATTTGGAGCCATTCCCCCCACACTAAGGTGTGTCACCTGCACTGCACGATATGTGCCAGAGGCACACAGGAGAGAACTGGCACGAAAAGGAGTAACTTGAATTCTTCTGTTCGCTCTGTCAGAACACTCTGGTTACAACTGAGGGGCAAAGGCAGGCAGGCGGTAGAATTCCCTTGGGAGCAGAGCATTAGGCCAACCAGTTTGGGAAATACTAACTTAAAAGGTCACACAGGCACCAACCATCTTCAGCTTGGACAAACTTAACATTTGGGTGGAGACGCAGGAAGGGCAGGTAAGTACAGCGGAGCGCATCGAGAGATCATAGCAACACTAGTGAGATCATTACTGGACGTTAGGTGCAACCACAGCAAGTTCAGTGGCTGCAGTCTTGACAGTAAAATCAAAAGGCAAACGAGCAGAAAAAACCCACATTTTTTGCACAGTGCCTACACACAAGGTCCTCACTGTCCACACCTGGGAAGTGCCAGGCTAAATGTGACTCAGTCTCAGGCAGTGCCAACCTCCCCAGCAAAGCCAGGGCCCTACCCAGCGCTTGCTGGAAGCGCCATGGATTGCAGCTCTAATCCTGAGACTCTCAGAGACCTCTCTGAAAGCTCCCCTGTCTGAAACTGGATTTTTGCGTACCTTGGTGGTCTCCAGAGCACCTGCTAACCTTAAGACCACACCAGCAGGGTATATTTCAATCTAATCATCTAAGCTACATATGAATTTCCACAGAGGAGGAAGAGAGCATTTTAAAAAAGTCTACGTGTGGTACTGGTGTGCACTTCCTCATGAAAACCAGGACTGGAGTCTGCATTGAGCAGCATGCAGCACCTACTCTTCTAAAGGATTTAAGGAGGCAGCGAACTAGCAATTTCAGAACTGCTATAATCAAACCTAGAAGTCTGGGATAGCAAAACACAGAGGAGCTGCTGCACAGGAAAAAAAGTGGGACAGACAACACACCCTTGAGGATGTTTTGTTTTATCATCAGATCCTCAAATCCCTCGGGTTAGTGCTCTGCAGGTTCCTTAAGAATTCAGGCTGGGAGTAAGAGCAGCTGAAAAATAGTTAAGGGAGAATATCAGACAAAGGAAAGGAGAAAGTGTGAAACGAGAAGTGGAAGAGACATTTAAAGAAGCAGGAGGTCTGAGAGAGAACAACCCTCCGGTAGGCTGGGAAAACGGATCTATCAGCTGCCAAAACATTCTCTTCAGCTTAAAAGTTTACACATTTTGTTGCGTGGCATAAAACAATGTTCTTGGGAAGTGCCAATGCTCAGCTCGCTCGAGCCTTCCCTACCCCTACCAGAAGGGTGAAAATCCCCTAATTACTGTACCCTGGCTTAGAAAGGACTGGACGCAGTACTGGCAGACACTATATCGGAAGACCTCGCTTCCCAAGCGGGGACTGGAGGAGCAAGGCAAAGGACTCGGGGGAGCCGCGGATGGCTGGGCATGGATGCAGGCTGCGAGCAGCCTTCATCGGTGGCCTGTACCGATGGGCAGGGAAACACTTGGAAAGCTGCCACCAGATGAAACGGAGGAGGCCAGGACTTCCTACTGTGGTGAAGAACGTTCTTCTAAACATAATTATTTCTGCAGCTACAACAAAGAGAGATCCTATGGGGAAGGTAAAACAGGAATCAACTCTAAGCTAGATTATGTAGCAGTCCCAGGAGCACCTGCATGGTTGGAGAGAGGCAATCTTGGGCTAAATAACCACTCACCCTTCTGGAAGGGACACACCCCACTTTATCAGGTTGTTGTACTCCATATCCTCACTGTGCCAGCACACGCAGCCTCTAGGCCAACATCCCGCCCCATGGCTTGTCCCCTATGGCTGGGGGCAGGCCACAGAGATGAGGAGTATGGGCAGCAGGGACCAGCCCATCTGCCCCTGCAGTGCAGCCTCCTGTGGTGGCCACTTTGCTCTCCCTGGTCCCCACACGGTGGGTCACGGGCCAGCTCTGATGAGAACGGCCATGCACCGCCACACCAGCTCTGGCCACCGAACCACCGGCCACAGCACGCACGTCCTTCTAGCGAAGGAAGGAGCGACAAGGGAAGGGCAAAATTACAGGCATGAAAATAGGAGACAGAAAGAGGAGGGAAAGGTCCAGCCTTTGCCAGGGCGCAAGTCAGCTACACTGGAGATCAAAACACTGGGGTGCTAGGTTCTTCCTTAGAAGATGCACTTTTGACGAGTTTAGTACAGGCTGCACCCCGCCACGCCAGATTCAGGCGCAAGACTACGCGCCCTCGGTCCAGCGCCTAACGAACCTGGCCAGGCAATCCCCCAGCAACAGCCAGGCCCAAGAAGAGCTGGCGAGGCGTCAACGCCGCCGCAGAGAAGAGATGCTCCCCAGGGAGCGAAGCGGGCGCGCACGGAGAGGAGGGTACGACTAGCACCAAGCTCCCCTCGGAGCAGGGACGCGACCGCTCCAGAAGGAAACGGTCCCAGGGAGGAGGAAGTCCCTGGGAGAGAAGGCCAGCAGCGTCGCCGCCGCGCGGGGCTGAGCGCCGGTGGGTCCGGGCAGGAGGCAGCGCGCATCCCCTCGCCAGCCCCCCGGCTCCGGCAGGGGCGACGGGGCTCGCCCCGCGCTGGGAAGCCCTCCCGGGGCGGGGGCATCGGTCACCCGCGCCTGCCGCTCGCCCGGCCCCGGGTCCCGGCCCCCCGCAGCGTTTCCGCCTGCCGCAGGGTTCGACAGCCGGCGCCGGGGGCGCGGGGACAGCGAGCCGGGAGCCGAGCCCCGTTCCGGCCCGGCACCCAAGAGGCCTCGTGCACCCCGCTAAGGCCTTGACGGGAAGAGAGCCATTTCATCCCCTCCTGTCTCCAGCAAGGAGACCAGGGGAGCTGCCGGCAGAGAGCGGACGTGGGGGAGGGCGGCCGGGCAGGGAAGGGAAACCCATAGAAAACCAGAGAGGAAGAAAGAAGAGACAGAGGAGGAGGAGGAGGGGGAGGAGGAGAGGGGGAGCGGGAGGCAGAGAGACAAAGAGCGGAGCGGAGCAGAGGGATGGGGGAGGAGAGCATGGGGGATGGGGACGGAGGACCAGCTGGGACCCTGCCGGGCTGCCCACGGCACCCCCGGGGCGCCGGAGCACCCCGTCCGGGCCGCCGCCACCCTCCGCCCCGCGAGCCAGCGCGCGCCCAGGGCCGCCGGGGCCGGAGGAGCCCGAGCTCACGCGCGCCCACCAGGACACCCTCAAAACCACCCGTTCAACACGGGAAACGCTCTACATCCACCCGGGACCCGCCGTAGAGTCCCTGCCGGCGCTTCTCGGTCACCGCCCTGGGGCGGCCGCTAGTTTTACATTTCAGTCGCTTTCCGGGCGCTGATGGCTCCCAGGGTCCGGTTTGCGCCGCGCTGCACGCAACGCGCGCCGGCTCCGCGCGCCCGAGCGAGTCCCGGCGCGGGGCGGCTCGCTGGGACCGTTTGGGGACCTCGCCGCCCGCCTCCCTCCATCACCCGGCTCCTCTCCGCCGCGGAGCCGGGGGAACTCAGCTCTCGGCTCTCCCCTCGGAGTCTCGCCTGCTTTCCTGAGCCCCAGGGACGCCCACTTACTCCCCACCCTAAAGCTACCGACGGTGCCTCCCAAGAACGGCGGGGCTCGTTTTTCGGACCACCAGAACTGCTCTCTACCCCCCTGCAAATCAAACATCGCACAAATCGTGTATTGACTTGGCAGCGCTGCCATTTCTACTAGGCTGGGGAAAGAAAGAGGCCAGAAACCGAATAGCGCTCCCCTCGTGCCATGACCTACAGCTCTGATGCTGCCATTGGTCGCAACAGAGTTTGGATTAGCCTCCACTTTCTACAGCACGCGTGGGGTTTCTGTAGATGAAAGGTTTGGAGACTACTGCATATTCTTCGGATGCTGCCCATCTCCCACACTTAAGAGTCCCCCGAGTTCGAGCTCAGCTTGATGTTTCACTCAGCACTGCTCCCTGCAGAGATGCTTACTACCAGATAAAACAACAAAACAAAGCACACTCCTGCAAAAATATCCCCTGCCATTTTTGCAAGGACTGGAGAGATTCTCACTTCCCTGCTCCCTCCTTTAATTTCCCTAATCATTCATCTGCTTGTCGGTCATGGCAGAAATCCCCGTCCGGCCCAACTAACATTGCACGAGCAACTTCTGAGGCGGGTGCCAGATGCAGGGCCAAAGGACTTTCAGTGATGGGAAGTGTAAAGCCACGGCTCTCAGATGACTGGGAATGAGCAGCAGTTTCCCAGAAGGAATATATAAACAATACCACCAGCTTCAAGAATCTGGTAATGTAATTCTTGCTGAAATTATGGAAGCTAAAAGCAAGAACCGGCTTCCCCAGGGCCTCAGTCCAGACAGGAGAACAGGGGTCCCTTTTCTCCACTTTGGTGAGATGAGCTGGAAGAGACTGGAAAGCAGGGAAGACCATTCTGGTTTGGTTTTTGATTTTGTTTTCCTCCTTGTTTTGAGGTAGCCTCCATCAATTCCTATTTCTACGTCGACTGGATGCCTCTTTCAATCCAGTCAGGATCCTGCTTTTCCCAACAGCAAGGGGCGATTTCTCCAGAACCACTTCTCACACAGCGCAATAAACACCTCCGTGTTACCTCCTGCAGCAGCATTAAACCACTGCCGGCTGGGGGGACGGGAGGGTACCCAGAGTTCCTGGTACCGCTGGCAAATACGAGCGTGCAGAGGAAGCGTTACATAAGTGAAACGTGCAGAATTGGGACAGCACTAGCAAACAGCCTCTCGAGAGGAATCCTGCAGCAATCTGCAGGACGGGAGAGAGGAGAAGGACTACAAACGAGGTGGGACCTAATTGTTTTCCCCACCTCTCTGACGCTCCCTGGAGCGGTCATCTGCAGCTTTCAGTAGGACGCTGGATCTCTGCCTCTGAGCCCAAACAGCACAAGACAAAGGAGCTGAATGAGCGACACTTTCACATGTGCTCCTAATACCAGCACTGATACGTTAAAAACAAAAGCAACCCTAAGACAGAGGATTTTGGAACAAAGACGTTTCTCTGCCACTCTGTGGCACTCCAAGAAAAGGGAAGCACACTGCTCCTCTGGGCCCCCAGTAAAATAAAAGCCTCGTGTTACTGAAACCAGTCTTTGCACTTTTCTCTATCAAATACGCAAGCCCTCGTACATACGAGATTGAGCTTTACCGTTCAGAAGACTGCAAGGCCACCACAGCTAGCGGAACTGCTGAAGCAGCTGCATAAACGCACCACACCGAAGTGGGGAATCGGACAAATGCTTTTGTTTCACTTCCTTACTCTCACTTCCTCTCTGGGTAGCCTTCTTGAGGCTCTTGCCGACTAGGCTGGAAATGACGTTTCCCAACACATTGGCAACTAAGGTTTGGTCAAGTATTTCCAACCCTGCCAGGAAATACACTCATGCGCCTTAGCGCGGAGGTAGAGCACAGCCTGATCCGCTCCTCTCCACAGGGCTGCTTCAAATCTTGCCTAGGATGTCAAAGTGAAGGCTTTGGAGGGTTTTCAGGTCCGATGCCCAATAACTAAGCACAAACCGCCTAGAACTAACCCAATACGCAGTAACAGCTCAAGGGTGATGTAAAACGAGGCCAGGCCAGGACTGAAGTGCGAGATGCATGTAGAGTGCATGGATGCCAGTCAGAGGAGGTGCACGAGCACACTGTGCAGCAGAAGCTTGCACAGCAATTATATGCATGAAATCACAAATCTAATCACAGACATCAGTCTCTTAAGTCCCAAAGAGATTTCTACATAGAAAATGACCACAGTCCTGACATGACATTGAAGCAGGTTCCCGTGGCTAAGCACATACCTTGCTAGCCCTGCTAGTTCCTTTTCTTCTACAGGCCTGTGGCTGAGGTAGCACAGCAGAAAGGAACTCATCACATTAGCATGTTGCTCAGCCCCTACGTGCTTCACTGCTGTACTGAAGTGGTAGGGGAAGGAGAAAGGCACGAATATGTTGTCCCTCCTGGTTTTGACAAAATATTACTAGCTGAGCTGTTACTGAGACTCAGCCTTCCAAAGCTGAGGGCTTAGGAACCAGGGAGCTGCACCATGGGGCATGCAGAAAGCTGCCTGTGGCTGGGAAACGGGAAGCTCTGCAGACCATAGGGCAAGGGGAGAAGGAAGTGACTTGTGTCACATGGTACCGGTGAGGCAAAAGTCCCAGCATCGGAGCACTAGGCTGGGGCTTCTAGGAGATGCAAGAACGATTTAACATTTAAACATCAACCTTCTCTGGAAGAGGAGCACGTTACAAGTTTTAAAAAGGGCCAAACCGCTCTGATAATACACAAAGTAAATACGTTAACTCTCACCAGTGAGATGTGAGAGCTTCCCTACCTGTAGGGGGGCCTGCACACTGAGTGGGGAAACTGGGCTACAGGCACATGACCCAAGAAGCAAGCTAACTGATTCACAGAGAAAGGAGGATCCAGGCAAATCCCACTCTTTGGCCTATCTTCCGCACCATGAACGACATAAAATGGAACCAGGCTGAACCTTAAATTGAGCTCTCAGTCTTCCTTTCTCTCCCACCTCAGACCTGCAGGCATCCCCCTATTCCCTTTCCTTCATGCCCACAATTTAAGATTCTTCTTTCACTAGTCTCTGCAGTTTGCCCTCGAGTTTGGTTTCATTTCTTTTGTCTTGTGCAGTCTAAAAAGTCTATCTTTCTTTTCCACACACACAAATTAAACTTTTCTGCAGCTAGTCATTTTACATTTTGATTATCTGCCGAGTTCTGTGTTGCACTGACAGGCAGTGTCTTGCTCCCTATAGATGCATTCAAAATGCTTCTGCAGAAATAGCGTTTCTGACTTGTTGTGACCCTGCTATTTTCCCCCTTGCATCATTCTGCTACTGCATCAGATACAAACTGCCTGCCTTTTAAGAGCTTTCTCATCCCATCTCTTCTTGTATGTTAACAAACAAAGGACCCACTTGTACCGCGCCAATGATGACAGATTTCATTACTCAGTTTTCCAACAAATAAATTCACAACTTTTTAGGGACAACTCTATGCAAAAATCTGCTGCTACTACACTAGTTCCTTCAAATTGCTTCTTCAAGCACACCAATGCCTTATCAATACCTGGCAGTGATTAAGCAGCTAATGAAGGACACTTGCTTCTTTTTCCATCCTTGTGCTCCTCTGCTTACGTGTTCACCCCGTCCTTCCCATTTTGCACTTAGATGGCAAGTTCTATCAGGGAAAGAACCATATTTACTTTGCTGCGTACAGTGCTTAGATCAATTCTTGGGTAACACTTGCAAGCGTTACTATAAAAAGGCACACATACAGCAGTCCTTCAGGCTGGTGCCGTGGTTCTGCTGCAGGCACTGATGCTGCCTCTGTTTTTGCCCCATCAGACTGTTTCTGCAATTTCCTTAGCTTATTGTCTGTAAGCACGCTGCCAGAGGGGACAGATCCTTCTGTTCTGTGCCTTAAAATGCATTACTAGTGAGGGTTTCTTCTCTTTCACTGTTGTCTACTCCATCTGTCACCTTTGTATTTCTCTTCGCTGACTTCCCTAGTCCCCTTTCTAACTATTGTTTCTCGTCTTCGTCCATCTATCCCACTTCTCTCAGATCAGTGATACAGAAAATAAATTAAACGTGTCCTAATATTGATCTTTGTAGCAACACTAGAGCAACTTCTCTTCGGCCCTGATTTGACTCTCCATGTCTTTATAGTGAATATACTTGGCAAACTTGCCATTCATTTAACTTGTCAGTTCCTGCCTGCATGCCATAGCCATGAACCAAATCCGTGTGGGGGGTTTTACACAAACTTTCACTTAAGGTTCACGTGCTCCCTAGTACATTTGCTGATTGAGATACTTGCCAACCTGTTCCTCCATAGGGCTTGCTGCATCTTTCCCGTACCTGAAGTTGCACTTGCATACTAGTTCCAATCCTCTCTGAAAACTGTAAGCACAAGTGTGTCACTGTCCTCCTCATCTGTATTTCCTTGTCTTCCAAAGAGCTTCTCCGCACTCTTGCTAATGGTGCTACTTATCTTTCTCCTTTTCCTCACAATTCTAGGAAGGATGCACCTGGAGCCAGCAGCCTGCAGAGATTCTCTTTCCATTTCCTTTCTTTTTTGCGCAGTTCAGTTTTCATTCGGCACTGCTCCTCCCTCTTCTGGGATATAACATGTCTAGGTGCAATCTCTTTTCTCCTCTATTCTTTGTCAACACAGATTGCTAAGAATCAAGTTTTTCCTTGGTACAACTCCAGTGTTTAAGCCATTCCTCCCCTCTCACACCCCTGCCCTCCTGCCACCTCTTCAGAGGCTCCGCTATCTCCTTACTGATTTTCTATTCTTTAGACACTTATTTATTTTAATCTTTCACTTCCTTGCATAGTTTTTACTTCTATTGACCTCTCTTATGTTATCCTTAATCACTCAGATATCTAATTTTTACCTAAATACAGAATTTCACCCCTCATAGTTCCTTTCCTGCAGTAACATTGCCTCCAGTATGTTTCTTGCTGGATGCCAGCATCAGAAACTGCACCAGGCTAAGATTCATTATCTCTAGACACTTCCCCTTTCCCTTCATTGTTTTACCTTCTGCTTTACCCAGCTTCTCCTGAACTGCTCCAAGCCTTCTGACAGAAATCTATTTACCCCAAATTGCAGTCCCACACTGCTCCTCCATGGAGTTTGGTGGCAGCTGAATCACATCAGGCAGCAATGCAATAGCTCTGAAAATAGAACTCTTGGAATTCCAAATTGAGCAGGCTAAAAAACCCCACCTATTTCATAAATATCTCAGTTGTGAACACATACAAGGTTTTCCTAGGATCTACAGATTTGATGAGGAGAAATAGAGTAGAAGGACTGCCCTAGCTTCCCTGAACTGCCTTCCTTGCTGAATTTCCCACTGAAGGTGGTCTGCAAGAGAGCGTAGCTCCTGACTACCTCACCTAGCACCTCTTCTCTAAGCTGAGGTATCAGTTACCTTAAAGGCCTTGTTTTGTTTTCTTTCAGGATCCCCTTCCCAAGTGAAATGCTATTCTTTACGCTACTCTTCATATCAGCCCAAAAAGCAGTAAGGTGAACACTGTAAATCACCTAAACGTCACATAACCCTTCCTTACAGCCTTTAAGGATCTATAATCCACAGAGTTTAGCAAGATTTACCTTCTGGAGGCTTCCTAGAGGCAGTACCTCCTCTCCCCAGCAAGCACGAGCCAGCTCTCCCTGCTGAAACCTAAGGTGCCTTGTTATCTCTCCTCATCACATGGGAAGCGTCAGCACCTGGGCTGGTACCACAGGCCATCTGGTACCCAGGAGGAGCTTATCTTGTGTAACTTGCTGGTGTGTCCATATTCAGGGTTAAAGGCTGTATGACCAACCAAAGAATGATCTGAAAGGTCCTTTAAGATGTGTTCCCCAGTGAAAGAAAATCAATGATTCAAATTTACTAATGAAATCACTCTATTATATGCAGACAGAGCGTGTAACTCCTCTCCTCTTTCAAGGCTAAGAAATCACCAAAGCCCACAGGAGGTCAGAGGGGTTTAATGACAGCCTAACTGGGGTCCCCTGTGGTGGGAGGCCTAGAGTCTCACACTGCAGAACCTGGGAGCAGCCCCGACAGCCCTCCCGAGCCCAGCCCAAGCACCTAGTGCCACCGCTGATTTGCTGTCTTCCCACCAGGTCCATGAACGGCAGCTTCCCAAGGTTTCCACTGCTACAGCAGGGATACGGCTTGCAGAAGCTCTGCTGAACCTGGAAGAGCGCCCCTCATCCAGGGGACGTCAGCAGGCTCCCCGGTGGCTGCGCTGTCTCATGAGGGCAGCAGCACGGAGGCTTTCCCCAAGTACTGCTTGCAGGACTGTGGGGGTGAGCGTAAGCCAGGGCTAAGGTACGACTGCATCAGGTTTTGCATGTGTGAGTGATCCTGTAGGTGCTAAAGCTTCTGAACAATGTTTTAACGGAAAATGGCTAATCAATAGACCTATAATATTTGTGAGAATATTTTTGGTTTTATTTTCCTTACATTCTTTAAAAAGGCTTCATTTAAATTTAATAAAAGACAAATATCTTTCACATCTTTGTTATGGCTTTGCTTCTTTTTTGTGGTTTTCCCAAAAAGCTGCTTACAAGCACCCATACACGTTTTAAACAGAAAAATATTATTTTTCCTGAAAATTACAATAAACAACTAAAACTATTTATAAAACTAATCTAAAATATTTGTCCTGTATCAGGCCTGAGGATTTATGAGGTCCTCTTGGATTGAACTAAACACTGAGCTTGGGCTGAGTGAGAAAAGAATGACTGGGGTCTCCTATTTTTGTCCAAGGCCACAAAAGCTTTCCCACACAGGATAATCAATCTAATACTGCAAGAAGACTAAGTTCCATCCATGCTTGAATGCTACAGTAAATCAAAGACAAAATGTCTACCTTGTTTCAAAAGCTTCCATAATCATCTCAGATAAAACTACAGACGGTATACAAAGATTTTTAAACTTACACGGAATAAAATGATAGCGTGACTCAGACCATTAAGCGTGGAAGAAGAGCTGTCCAAAATATAAAGCTGGTGAACTCAAAGTGCTCTTGGACCGGGGGCATCTAATGACACCTGACTCGGGATCTTTCCTGAGTTACACAATGGTGATAGTGTGAGTGCCTCTGGTTTGCAAGGGCAAAAAGATATACCTTCCAAAATTTCTACCCCAAAACCCTCCCTCTTTTCTGAATCTAGGTCAGACCTAAAAATATCATTTCTCGTCTAACGATTGACATCCAGTGCAAATAAACTAGACTCTAATCTAAATAATGAGCCAAAGTTACAAGAAATGGGAGAGAGAACACATTCTGCTGGGTTGCTGCCTACCAAATAAAATTGTCATTTTTAAAGAAATCAAAACAAATTTAAATTCACCCAACCAGCGTCTTCAAATTAGATACTATCTAGCTCAGTTATTTTTAGGAAAACTTTTATTAATGAGTTCTCTAGAAAAAAGGTAGTTATTGTAAGTTGATTAGAAAACAACACTGCTAACTTCAGATATATTTTCGGACAAGGAAAAACCTATATAACACCATGTGAAGCAGTTCCAGATGCATTCATTTGATTTTCAAAAAACAGCAAAAAAAAAAAAAACCCAAAATGCACCACAAGTTGGGGGCAAAGGTGATACTGAAAGAAGCGGCATGCTCTTTGTAAGAGTATGTTATGACATATTGAAAAAACATTACTGATCAATCTTTTGGCAATTCTGTTAGAGATTACTACCACAATGCTTACATTCAAAGATAAAAAGTAAATACTAACCTACTTATGGCCAAAAGATTATTGGCAAATTCTGACCAGAAAAGAAAAAGGAATGCTTTATAAAAAATTGGAAATTACCCTTTCTATAGAATAAGCACAGACACAGCATACACTTAACCAGAAAAATAAATGTATTCAACAGAGTTTTTTATGTCAATAAGTTTCCCGTTAACCAAAAAGCCTACAGAACACAAAGCTGTTCTTTGGTTTAAAAATGAAACCTGTAGAAATGTGTCTTGGAAGGAAGCAGTTTTACTTTTTAATGCCCCGTTTAATAGGAAAGTTTTGCCATTATCACAGTTCTGTTTTTCAAGCAAACTTTTTCTTTTCCACTGAGAAATTATCAATAATTCAGTGCAGTGGATTTTTGATTTGCAGATCGTTAACATTTTTTCAGCGGAGGTTCAGACATCTTTAGCAAGGTAAAAATCACAAGGGCCTTCTACACGGTTAAGGCAGACATCTCTTAGACCAGCTTGCTTTTCTTCTTTCACCTTTCCCAGACCTCTTAGATGGTACCCAGGCCCCACAGACCACAAGCTCAGAACTACTGGTCTAGACACAACAATCATTATCATTATATGAGAAGTAAAAAGTTAAAAGTTAAAGTGCAGCTTTGAAAATACTAGACTTGAATTTTGCACATTTGTGTGGCGTGGTAGGAAAAATTGCTTGTGCAGTTCTCAGTAAACAATTTAAAATTGGACTTCATTTCTCTGCTTGCTTAGGGGTGCAATTTTGAACCAGGTCTTCAAATCTGAACCAGATGGTTCCCATCGTGCAGTACCAATAATTTCTTTCTACTGTTTGTTTGTACCTCGTGTTAATGCAGAACTTGATGATACCTAATGAACCTGTATTTTCTCTTTTTATTAGGGCCGAAAACAGTTAGGATATCGCTGTCAGTAGCACTGCAGTATTACAAGTTCTCTTAGCACCGAGCAAAATATTTAGTATTGAAAAATATTCCCTGTTGCCCATTGTTGTGGGATTCCACACAAAGACGCGGGTGCTGGGGAGGGAGCTACGTGAACAGCTGCGGAGTTTACTCTCTGCCTTGGCCTCCAAATGGAGTAAATGTTCAAGGCAGGGTTGTTTTCTGGAAATCGGGCATTTAAATTTGTTATAGATTCCTACCAAACAATTTCCTCGCATACTGTTTGGTAGCCTGTGTTATAAATGTGGGTTATTCACACAACTTGGATGAGTGATGCCGGGAATTATTCAGGCCCCCGGTACCTGATTTCTTTTCTACAGGGGAGCCTAGCTTCAAGGGACAGGTATCAGGTACTGGTCTGCTAGTGGAGCAGCGCCAGCCTCAAATCAGAAAGGGTGACAGCAACACCGCTCGGAACAACAGTTCTATCACGCTGCGCTAGCGCTGAGACCCCCGGCGAAGCACAGAGGGGCATTCGGACTACGATTACTCACGCAGCATCGACCTGGGGATTGCAATGCCCATCTTTCCAAACTCATACCCAGAGTGTCCTCGACCAGGAGAGCTGCAGCAGCGTCTGCAAGGCGAAGTGACATATCACAAAGCGCGTCTGCCAGCCTAGCCGGCTGGCGGATTCCGGCTTCTGAGAACCAACGTTAACGTAGCAAAGACAATGTTCCCATGTTTCGTTCATACACTTCCACAGCTTACAATATATTTTCCTATCAGTTTTTACCTTTAGAAAAGGTTACGGTTCTATCTTTGCAACATATCCTCACTGTTGAAGATTACAATTTAATTGAACTTTTTTTTTTTTTTTTAAATGAAGTAGGCTGAAGGCAATAATCCAAAAGTGGATTGACAAATATTGAGCCCAAGCCACGAGCATGTATTATCTCTCCCAGTTCTGATCCTCTCCCATTCCATACTAGTCCTTAAGAAGAAAATTAATGTATGGAAACACTGTAGCTTCCAGTTTTTGCAGAAAGTCTTCCTGTGGCAGATAAGAAATATTTCAGCTGATGGAAATTCAGAGCGTGAGGGGTCAGCGTATGAGCAGCAGCAGATGCCAAAGTAATTCACCTCTGGGAAACGGAGCAACAATCCAACATGTTCTTGTGGCTTCCCAACAGAAAAGCATCCAAGTTTCTTGCTGCTAGTTGACCCAGGACATCCCCCTGTCTTGCTTTTTTTTTACTGTGAAGAATTCACTTAATTCACTTGTCCTCCTTTACCAAACATCTTTTTGCTCCCCTACCCCCAGTTATCTTCCGTCCTTGTCTCTTCTCTATTTCTCTATTGCTCTCTCATTCTTCCTGTTACCCTAGCAACACCTATCTCAGCTCTGTAGATCTGTCCTGTGTGTCGCTCTTATCTTTCTCCTTTCTCTTTCATCTATCTCCTAATCTCCCTCTGTATTCCAAACCTCTGTCCTTTGCTTTCTTTCTTTCCCTCTTTCTTTTCATCTCCTCCGATGTCTTCTCTGTCTCTGGGTTACAATTATTTGAATCTTGCTTAAAAAAAACCCCAAACCTACTTCATTAACCGCTATACCACCAATTCAACTGCAGCTCTTCTTGCAGGCCATCTGCACTGCTCAGGACCCCTACCGATGTCAGAAGCTATTGGTCTGATCCCCAAATATGCACCCATCTGCCAAATTAAAATAAAGTTGTCATGCTTGCAGACAAGGCCCTTCCTCCAAAACCCTTTATATGAAGGAAAAACAGAATTTAAATCTTACACTACAAGAAGTTCAAGATTCGGCAATTAGATCCAACTTCTTAAATTGTCTGCAGAATTCATTTGCTCAGATTCTGCTGTTATTGCTGCAGTTTAACGAGTCTCCACTTTGCTTTCTTGTCACTGCATACTCTGTTCACTCAGTACCTCTGTTTTACTAGAAAAAAATGCATCCACTTGCAAACACCTGCCTTATTTGCCTTGCTTTCTGCAACAGGGCAGACTCTGTGCACGATCCTCTCTGGCAAATCGTGAGTTCCCTCCCCCAGCCCTTCTCTCACAAGAATCAAAATGAAAGCTGGTGGCTGTTGTCCAAAGTGTGTTTGTCTCTTAGATCAGATCTCCTAGATGTCTCTTAGATCTTTCTTGAATTTCTGTTTTATTTTAAAGCAGTTGGAAACAGAGGAGACAAAAAATAAACGGGAAAAATGAGATGCTTTATGAAAATCAGAGTCCCAACTACAACAGTATCACCCCGACCATCAAAGCGACTGACGACAAAGGCTGCCCAGGAAAGACAGGCTCCTCCGGGAACTGGAAGACCTGTAGGAAAGAGCAGGGGATGCTTGAGTCTGGTCTGGCACTGCACGGCTACGTCCACCGGACTACCCTTTCTGTTGTAAACAGCACAGCAACTAACCCATCAGAACAGATTCATTACCACATATAATTTCCTTGCACTAGGGAGTCTCCCTTAGAAAACTGTTGCGCACAGACTGATTGGAGCCAAAACAAATGCTCTCTGCCTTTTGTGGCCAGTGCTCTGCTTCTGCCAAGGACTCGCTAAATCTTTTCATGTTGAGTACCCAAAACCATACCTCATCTTGCTTACAGTGGTCAATACTCCGTCTAATAACATGTAAGAAGAGTCTCACACGAGAGAGGCAGGTCTTTTCAAAGCAAAATTATAGAGCTACGAAGAGCTTCCATGTTGGACAGCAGCTGGGAACAGCCGAACTGCTTTCTGCGATCAGTTGGTTTGGGGACTAGCTATGCGCAGTCCTGCTGGAATCACTGACCGGAGCAGAATCCACAGTCTTGTACCTTGTACACTTCACTCCCTGCTTCATCAGCAGCTGGAAAAGTATATCCTTTCCATCAGTAGTAATCACAGAACACCCTGACTGATCACTGCTCAAAAAACTGCCTTGAAGGGATGAGATTCAAGAGGTGGCACTGGGTTTATATTAAAAAAACAGTCAGTATTGATTACATTCCTCCAGAGCTCCTCCAGCTAAACGTTACTAAACAGTGGTGCCGGGCACTT
Source organism: Struthio camelus (assembly GCF_040807025.1). Lineage (NCBI taxonomy): Eukaryota > Metazoa > Chordata > Aves > Struthioniformes > Struthionidae > Struthio > Struthio camelus. The sequence goes on from NC_090953.1 coordinate 654,082, forward strand.
TCAAGTTTCCCTCTTAAACGAGAGGTGAGCCACTGTGGTCTTCTGGGTAAGCATCAGAGCCTTTCCTGCTTGCAGTATGGTGAAGCGCCCTAACCTGTGGAAATCCTAGCATCCTGAAGCCCCACATCTGTCAGATTTGAAGAGCGGTGATTTTTCACGGCAAACAAATATTTTGCGTCTCAGAGAACAGACACAGCTTCTCAGCTCAGCACTCCAAGAGAGAGTTGAGGGCTGCTGCACAGCCCAAGTTTTCCCATGGACTATTTTTACAAGTAGTGTTCCCTTTTAAAATGAAGCAAACATGATCTTTCCGTTCCTATCCATATGCTTCTTTCCCTAAAGCAGTGCAGCCCACTTAAACATACGTGATGTAGCAGAAATGTCTTGGGATCTTGCTTGGAGAGCTTATTGTCATAACATGTTTTAAAATGTCACCATCCACTAGCACACGAGCATCAACGACATAGACAACAATTAAAATATAACTAATTGATGTTAAAAGCTGGGGAGTTAGCAAGCAGATGTGGGCAAGCCTAGGGAGAGTCAAAGGAAAGGAGCTGTTCCTCTTTTGATCCCAGCCTCAAAGCCAAAGAACACATACTTCACATTGAGCAGGGAGCAGAGCAGAAACACTACAAATCTACAGACTTTAAAGCATTTTAATGGAGTTCTGATCATTTGTAAACAATTTGGGGACTGACTGTGTTTTTGGTATTTTGCGAGAAGGAGGGAGAAATACTACCCCAGGACTAACCCAGCCAGCACTGCTGTCTTGCTAGGTTCACTTCAAAAGGCTCCGAATACAAATCTCTCTCTTCCTTGGAAAACAATTTTTGCTTTTACGTGAAATAAACAGGGAAAGAAAGACTTTCAAGTTCTTCCTTGCTGTAACGACTTCTCTTCTACATACTCCCTTTCCTCTCTGAAAATAGAAGAGCTATTCAAAAAAGATGCAAAAAGAAAAAAGGAACTCAATAGAGGAAAGAGGAAAGAAAAAAAATGGAGCCCCAAGGGGGTGGAGAAAAACAGAATGAAAAGACAGCAAAAGTAAAGAAAAGGGATGAAAAATAAAGGAGGGGGAAGAGAGAGACAGACAGAGAAGCTTTGAAAAGAAAGAATGCTTCTAGCCTGAATACAGTGTGCATGAAAAAAAGATCGCTTGAAAAGAAACAGCCACATGAAATGACCTCTCATTCACAGACTGTGCCAATCACAACTACAATGTAAATCCTTTCTTCTTTTTTACATTCTCTCTTTTTCCAGTGGGGGCAGAGGGAAAAGGAAGAAAGGAGAGTTAATTCTCAACATCGCAGAAAATAAATCTAGTCTTTTCTAACTCCCTAAAAGAAATGCTGAGCTACTTTTAAAAATACTTCTCCTAGTAATCACACATGCTGATATGTAAAAAAAAGCAAATGAAATTCTGCAAACTGAGTTCCTTTAACAAGGATTCGTTCTCACTTATGCAGAACGTCTCTTGGATGAAAAATCACCATGCTTTCCCTAAGAAAAAATAACAGAACCAATATTCAAAGGAAACAAATCTGTAAAAACAAATGCAGTCATGAAAAGCAGTCAACATCAGAGATTTAGATCAAAAATTAAACCTTGTAAAAATTATAATGGATATTTTTGATAGAGATACAAAATCAAGGGCCTGATTCTGAGACGTTCTCTTCATATCAGTCCTGTAGGTTATGAAGAAGGTAGAGGTGTCAAAGGATCAGAATTCAATACATTATGATGCAACATGCTTATCTTTTGCAAATGTCTTAACAGATTTGAGGAGAAGCTACTCCCTAATGGTCTGGATGCAGAAAGCAATGCTAAACGCTAATGGCAGGAGAAGCTACAGGGAGGTTTTTATTGTGCTTCCGCAAATGCTAGTTAGGTTCCGTTTTGTTTAGCGTTCTCAGCAGTGGTGTGGGGCTAACAAACCATCAGTTGAGAAGAAGATCCTAAACTGAAATGCATAGTAACGGGAGAGGCATTGTAACATGGGACAAAGGTAGAATAAAAATGTGGTAAGAAGAAAATAATGTAACTGAAGTCAATTTGGAAAAAATACTTAATCTCTCTAGGGAAGAAGGAGACTGAAACACAGCCCTCCAGTGAAAAAGAAATCTAGAAGACAGCAGCAGGTACAACAGATTTACATAGGAGTGACAATGGTTAGCAAGTTAGATATAAAATTGCAATGCTATCTGACAACAAAAACAGACCTAGACTGCATATAAAAAGACCTCACATTTTGGAACTGGAAAAAGATAGTCTTTCTCTGCATGATGCAAGTACAAGTAGGCCTACAATATCGCTATTCCTTCTAGATACTTCAGTACCAGAAGGAAAATCATAGCGTGGGGTGACCTCAAAGAAGAGCAATAGAAGTAATCGGAGGTTATAGGAACTGATATAGAAGTAGGACCTCAAACACCCTCTTATGTGTAATCTGGGAATGCAACTGTAACACAGAAAACCAGTCAAAAGTTATAAATGTTAAGTGTATACCATCCAAAATACATGACACAAAAAAGTCTGAGTAATGGTACTGAACAAAGAGAACTATGGCATGAAGAGAATGCCATTTCCAAGACTGTTGCTGCCATTATCTTTGCAAACTATTTTTGCCTTTTTATTCTCAATGTGCGGGGCCTGCCTAGGCACATGACACTGCTGCTACCCACAGGATCCTAACTGTTGAATCCAGCTGTTCCTTTCCTTACTCTTGTACTATCTCCTGCATTGAGTTGAAGGAATTGAATGGGAAAATAGAGACCGTCCAGATCCATTAATGGCAGTGAGAGATTTGCAAACAGACAGCTAAAAGCCAGAAGGAAGGTGATAGCAACTGACTGCAAATGATTTTTCTGACAAGTTCAATCTTTCCATATGGTGAATAATGGCTGGCCAGGAAACGTTCCCCTCTGAGCTGTAGCGACCAGTACATATTACCACTCTTTATTGCTGTTAAAGGAAAGAAAAAAAGCCTTCCATGAGCCTGGGACTGAACACAGACAGTAACTTAAGCACAACTTTCAATACAGTCATGCAAAACTTTCTTCTGTTTTTCAAACAGTTGCTTCGGGCATTTTTAAAACAGTGGTCTCCTACACACCTGAAAGGGCAGCAAATTTTGCAGTGGTATGTGTAAGCACAACAAAAACATTTCTACTCAACTTTTGGGACTACAGCTGCAAAGCGGTTCTTGTTGGTTTGCTCTGCTTTCCTGCCATGCCGTCTCTTTCCTTCCTTCTCTTTCTGGAGGACACTCCAAATTAAGGTTGCTCCTGTCTGGCAGCTGGAAGCAGTCAAATCACTTCAAACCTCCTCTTGAGCGTTGATACACGGAGAATGTCTAAAACTGAGTTAGAAATCAGCTAATGCAGAGAAGTTTCTATGTTGTTTCACAGCTGTACTCATCACGCTGATATAGTATTGTCTAAGGGAATGGGCAGGGCCTTGGGTCTGTGGTTTCCTCTTGGTTTAGCCACCAATCTGCTGCACAACCTTGAGTGAGACACCCCCTCAATAGGTTTCTCCAGGGACTGGTATGCCACTTCATTTCCCAGGCCATAAATCAGAACACCACTGGCTGTTGGTGCTGTACTCCCAAGCAACAGAGAGAGAGGCTCCATCTCAAAGGGCCTATGATCTGGACCTAACACAAGAAACAACAGATGTACATAGAAAAACTGACAGGAGACCAAGCTAGTTAGATCATATGCCCAGAGGAACAGGGGCTGTTTTGTACTACATGTCTTCCTGCATCAGTGTTGAACTCTACTGGGGCCTCTAGGTAATATGATAATCATATCCAAGGGATTTTAATTTGAGCATGTTAATTAATACTCAACTGGATAATCTTTCATATGTAAAACTTGTAAGAGTTTCTGAAATCCACTATTATTCATAAATGAAGGCAGCTCATTTTTGCTGGCATGGAGACATCTGAAAACTGCAGTAAATCCCTGAAGAGGTAAATGGAGTTGCCAAGGTTAGAGGAAATTTTACTTTGAGTCTTAGCAGTGAATCTCAAATCTTCAGGTTGCACTACTTTGGAGACAATTGCTACCAATCACACTGGCCTCTTAGAACCAGCAACCATCATAGGATCCCTGAACACAACACAAATTATTGTGGTTTAATTTTCTCAAAGGAAAAAGATCTCCTGAATAAGCCTTTGATAGGCAAAATGTGGCTAAAGCAGAGCAGAAAAACGAGACTTCCTAGTTCAGTGTCCCAATGATTCATCTGAAATATATGAAATCTTCTCCTATAGAATTCACAGATGACAACAGTCACATGGGTAGGAAATGTTAAACAGCAAACACATCAAGCATATTTTTCTGTCACCCACAGATGAAAGGAAGAGAGAAAATTTGAGAGTTTTTTTTCAGCAAGTTAACAGAAATGAGAGAGTAGTTTCACTTTTCCTATTCATGCAAGGAGTTGGTCCAGGCCCTCTGGGAAAGTCCCATCTCTGATTGCTCTGATAACAATGTTATTGGACATGTTGCACCATTTTAGGAGCAAAACTGACTGTTCTGCTGCAAATGCCATGTTATTTTGAGATCTGTGAGGTGAAAAAATGTTTCAGATCCTTTTTAAGGTGAGCACAGTTCAGAAAAAAAATATGTTTATGTTTGTTTGGAAAGTATTTCTCAGTGATTTATTGAGCAGGTAAGTATAACAGAGAGAGTTTTAGCTGGTCAGTAGTTTATGAAATCACAGCTCATGACCGATCCAAGGAAGCAATCTTGCTAAGTCAGATATGGAAAGTATAACAGCTCTCAATCAGTACTGATCAGGTATGGTTAAATTATGGCTGCAGACACCCGAGATGGATTTACGAGATGGAAAAAGTGGCTGTCGCCCTTCCACTTGCACCACGCAATATGATATAGACCTGTTATGTGACAGAAGAGTATCTATGGAGAATTCCCACCCTTGCAGCAGCAGCACACAGCCCTGGAGAACAACAGCTGCTCTGCCAAGAAATCAGAGCTTCACCTGTTTTGCCTTATAACCACCTACCTCCTCCTCTAAGGAGCACTCTTGCACAGCTCACTGAGTAGAGAGGGAGAGGGCAAACGCGGCCTGTCATGCTCAAGTTGCATGAAAGGTACCTACAAATCTATGATCTGCAGCAACATCATAAAGATTTTAGGAAATAAAGCCAGAGTGAATTGGGTTTGCTCTCTTTTCCAAGTACCTGAATATACTCTAGCAAGCACAAGAGGATCTAAAACCGTTACAGGTTTTTTTTGTTTTTTAAACCATTTCACACGGGTTGCTTTCGCTGTCCTGTCCCCCAAGATCCCTTTCCATGACCTTGTAAGTCTTCTTTTGAATTGCTCCTCAAATACAAAACTGACAGTGGGACAAAGAGGGGAGCTACATGAATGAGACACACCTCAAAAATGCTCAGTTCAAAGCCACGCTAAACCTTATCTCCCAGCCACAGCAGCTGCAGCTCAAAGGTACCTTTATTGCAGAAGGTCTTCAGTGGCATTGTAACTGGAAAAACAAGGTAGGCAGTCAAGTATGAACAATGGGATAATCAGGAGTCAGAAACAGAAAGCCATGAAACTCAGCATAAGATCTTCATAAGTAGTGCATTTCTTCAGCCCAGGGCTGATGAACTGTATTCTATCAGGGCAGCAAGCAGAGAGCCCCAAGAGAAGCCTAGTTCTACTCTGCTAGATGCTCTACAACCAACCATATGGGAGAACAAGACATCACGATGCCAAACAATAGACAATGAAAGCGTGACTGTTCACGAAAACGAAGCCTTTTACTGGTAAATAAGGGATAGCATAGCCAACAACACTTTTTCTACTCCTTTCTGCTCTTATCTATGAGAACATAACAATTGTACATGCATTCCGGTTTTTAATAAGGTCGTTCCTGGTTCTAATTGCACTTATACATGCTAGAGAATGCAGCAAGAAATGTCTCTAATACACTATTTTGCTTTTATTTCATCTAAATTCAGCAAATGCATGCATAAGCACCTGTGTGTGCATACACATGGTCCTCTTTTATGAAAAAATCCTTCTTTAAGCCTCTGCCTAGGGCCAAAGATGCTGGTTTCTATCTTCCTTCTCTCAGTCCTGAGAAGTACCACTCTGGGAACATAAAGGCAGTATATTTCAAAATACTGAACTCTGTCATAAAAGGAAAAAAAAAAAAACAAAAACAAACTCCAGCATGGAGCCTAAGCCAATGCAGATAAAGTTTGAAACAGTGACAGGTAAAATTTGAGTCACTGAAGTCAAAGTGACTGATATGGAAAACACCTTTTCTAAGCTAGAAGGCATTGTTTCTGTCCTAATGAAAGATAATAAATGTACGGCAGTTAGAGAATGGATGCTTCAGAAAATAAAGCCTGTATACGTAATTTCAGACTGTTTGAGTCTAGAAGAGAATGAAGTTTGGGGATTTTTTTAAAGCTGAGCTACTCTCTGTTCTACTTCAAATACCTCAGTAAGGAATCTATCAGAGTTATCTCCGCAGAAAGACTGCCTGGCATAAAGGACTCCACATCTGACTTCTTTCCTATTTCTGGTAACTTCAGCAAAGTGGAAATTTGCATTTTGAAATCTGAGTCCTTAAGTATTCCACATTCTCAGAGTTAAATATCTGAAAGCAGAGGAAAAGAGTAGTCCTCAATTATATTTCTGCATTCATAGAGCTCCTACAGAAATGTCTAGCAGTCCAGTCCCATAAATGTTGAATGGGACTTATCACGCTTTACTTGTATAAAGCAAAACAAGACAACTCAAATCCCAAGACAAAATAAAAACAAGCAAGGAGGCTGGCAGAGCAGATTTCCTGCCCAATACGATTCTGGAAGTGCCATGCCTGAGCAGGCTGGCTGAGACATACTGTCTTCTGCCCATGCAGTTCAGTTAAAATCCAGGACTATAGTTTGGAAAATGCGAGGGGGCTGAGACACCAGCTTCTGAGTTGTTCCTCGTTCCCTTGCACCTTTCTAAATGTGCAGAAACTCCTAGCTAACAAGGTGCGAAGGGGCGCTCAGAGCTCCGGCAGATCTCTCACCGCAGCTTCCATGCACTTGTTGCCAAAGCCAAACCCAGAAATACATCATCAAGTTGTTTCCAAATCCTTGTAAGGCCATCTCTGAGAACAGACACTCCAGATACCGAACTAGTGCCTCTCCACCCCAAGAGACAGTTCGCACAGATAGGGATGATACTTGCTTTATATTCCCCTTCCATTACCAGAGGAGTTTACAAAACAGAGAGTTGGATTATCTGCAATTCCAAAGATTAAAAACACCTCTAAATAGACTCCCTCCCTCTTAATCTTGCACTAATTTTTCACTGCCATATTATGTAAACCCAGGGAAACCTGTGTTTATGTTACTGCCTCCCAGAAGTCCTGGCTTCTTAAGGCCCATATGCATTCCAGTGAAAAATACATACTTGGCCACCTCGTGAATCAGAAAACAGATTCAAAGCACGAAAGGTGTGTTGACACACCGCTGCAAAGTCTATAAATAATTACAAAAGGAGGAGAGCATGAGAAGAATAGTTTGCTCTTCATAAGAAAGAAACGTATGTAGGTTTCATGCTATTGGATTTACACACTTACTACCAACCACTTAAAAATCATACAAACATTGGCTTTTTTGAATGGAAAATGTATTTTTAAACATAGTAATCAGAGTGCCAAATTTGTTTTTCCTTCTGGGGGAAAGGCAAAGGACTGTTCCTGGTTTGGAAAAACATAACATTAATTGTATACTTCTGTGGGATTTTCATTGTCAAGTTAAAAGGAAATCTCCACTTCATGTTTTCAAGCTTTATTGCATTTATATTTTTGTGTATGTTACAATGTCGTAAGAGTTTCTCTAGCATTTTTTAAGTGTAGGCTGAAATTGTGCCCAGAAGCTGCAGATTTATTTATTTATTTAAATCCTGTTCAAAGAACAGAGCGTCTCATCATTTTCCAGAGTGTAAGTGTCTTACACATATAAGATCTATTTTTGTTCTATGTTTGCAATGTGTTTCTTTCCTTATTGTCGTTAGTTCCCCATAGCACTCGCTCATGCACACGTGCTACGCGGGCAGGTCAATAACCATCTTCCTTTTCCAGCACCTTCCCCCTCCTCCCTCCTGATTCAGATTCACACGGCACAGGATAGGCGTTCAAAGGTGGCTTCAGGGTTACTCTGCGACTTTCTTCCCAGTGTCACTGCAGCATCTAAAAACTACAAAATACTTGGGGCCAGAAACGCCCAAGACACGTAGTCTTGCCGTGGGGACGAGGAAGGCTGGCAGGACACCACTGCTCGCAACGGCAGCTCTGTGCCAGTTGAGAGGTCCGCTGGCTAGTTAATCGGGCTTTAGGGTTGCTTTGCTCCATTGGCACAGCACATAGAAGTCTTAACGGACCGTAGCCCAAATAACGACCTTTCATCTGGGTGCAGCAACGGGGCTAAACGGTCCTCTGGTATAAACAGCACGGTCCCACTAGCTTACACTGCGCGCCCGACTGCACGTCTGCTCCTGTGGGTTCACTAACTACAAGAGTCACTAGCTCCATTGTGCTCAAATTAAGCCGCAACAGCAATAAGTTATTGTGTACAACCAGTGCTTGGTACACAGCATGGATATAAACCGCTGTGCACATACTCTTTCTTCCCTAACTGAAACAGCAAGCATGTGCTTGAGAGCGCAGGTTCTTCAGCCCTGGGCGCCTGCACTGGCAGTTCTGACTGCCCAGGAAGAGGATCAGGTCCTTGCTCTTTACATAGGGGCGGAAGACAATTTATACAAAAGGAAAAATCCCCATGCTGTTTCACCTCCACATGACCTGTAACAGACATTTGCAAACAGACTCTTTGCAAACAGTTACTTTTGTAAACTGAGAAAATAGCTTTAGTAATGGGCAGTGACTTTTTACCTTTTGAATTTCAAGCCAAATCATGAGTTCTTAGTTAGGCAAACTCTATTCATTTAAAGGGAAAAGGGTCAGCAATATCTGCCTCAAATAAAAACAATATATTGATAACAGCTTATTGAAAAGTCCACGGGCTAGTGGATCAGGCAGAGGAGCCAAGAGGCAAACATATTTTTTCATCTGTTTTTCATAAAAGCAGGGTTTCTTGAGAAAGATGGACTTAGTCCAGTGCATTAGTCTACAGAAAATCAGCTAGGAGTACTGAGTGGATATCAGACTAAGGGACATTTAGGCTGAATACTTTTCCTGACCGTATAACACACTAAACTTGGAACAGAATATTACAGAAAGTGATGAAACATTCATTTTAATTTTTCAGTACTGCATTGCTAATTGAATTTAAACTGCCAGTTCTCATCATTTGAGACATTTAAGTATCCATTTAATGACAAGTGGCTCAGCGTGTACCAACTACAGTTTTTCAATGCCTCCTCTATCAGGCACATACATAGTCTTTTGAACCTGGAGTTTCATGAGGTATGATACCTACTGTCCCTGCACCTTGTAACTTGAGTTTCACTCCTTAAATCTTAACAGATGTCAAACAAGCCTGAGAATACAGCTGCTTTGGTCACAAAAGGATGTGAAATAGCAGTCCAGTATTACACTCTTAGAAAGATCACGTTGTCTAACGTAATAGAAAATGCAATCAACAAACTGCTGGCCTTTACTGGGGGAAGGGGAGATTTTTGAACTTTAATTTATTAATCTTAAGAATTTTTTATATCTTTTATAACATATCTACAAGACTGTTTTTGTCTATAGACACTTTTCCTTTGCTTTGGCAACACCAAGAGCCGGCTCATACTAGAACCTGCTTGAACTACATCCAGCCACATTTTCAAAAACATGGGCATAATTGCTAAATTTTGTACAGTTTCTATTTACAACGTGGAGATGCAAGGAAAGCCTTTTAAATATATGGAAAATTCAACTGCTGAAATAATTTGCTTGTATGTGTCCCTTGTTGATAATCATAAAATGAAGCGACCACTCAAAAAAACTCATAGATCAACACTCACTCTCTGCAGCAGAGTTCTAAAATTATCCTAATGGAGTTCTGAACGGTCAAAGAATAAAACTGGGAAGGCCAAGAAATTCAACAAAAGAGGCTCGGAATCACTAACTAAAGAGGCTCTTTCAATCCTATCATCTGCAATTCTGTCTTCTACAAAATAATTTTTCTCTGGAGTGCTACTAGCGCCTACAAATTCAGGCCCTAAATCTGCAACTCATCTGAACAGCGGATAAAATTCTGAAATGAACTGGTCTACTCAAACAGCTATGGGCTACTCGTGAGTAGGCGCTGAAGGATAAGCCTCTCAAGCAGTAAATGCAGAAGAGCTGATGAGAATATATTACTGACATCTATAAAATAAAGACAATAGGAAAATGTGGAACGACACGTCAATCAATTCCTGACAATTATAACTCCTAGATGGCTCCAATAAAATGCTTGCAATTGCCAAAAAGTACAGAGACATTAAAGTTCAAACTTTATAATGACCCCTTTTCAAGTGGCTGAAAGGTAAGTCACTCAAGAGTGGAAAGTCTTCTATTAACGAGGATGGGAGTCTCACAATCGCTCTTTATTTGTATTCTGGCTGGAAATGGGTGATAGCTTCCCAGAATGCCGATTCTTAAAATAACAATTAACATTTCCCAAAAGCAGCCTGCTAGTGGGATCAGTCCTAGAAACTTACTCAGCAAAGTTCAGCGCCTTCTTAGCAAGATCGATAAGGAAGCCAAGGAAGAGCAAGGATGGGCTACTAACTGTACGGACAAACACCTGACCCTGTTTTGATGAGCAAGTTATGACTGAAATTTCCATTCAGACTACTTCCAGAACATTAAAATCTAAGCTGTGGTCAGCGTCTGCAGACTAGAAAGCAGCAAGAGGAATTATTAAAAATAGGAGAGCTGTGACAGAGTCTTAATGGAAGTGTGCCGGAAAGATGGGCGGAAAGAGAAAAGAACTCAGCAACGGGAAAGATAAAGTGTAGAAGTGACAGCAAGTTACAGAGCTAGCATCCATCTTTTACTCTTTGAGAGAAAGAGAACAGCATATTAAATTTTAAACAAAGACCTCCCCAAGGGAAAACATCCAAACACCCTCCTCCAGCTTACTCCTTTTATTTCCAATCCTGTTAGTTGTGAGCTCATATAAACTGAAACCTTCCTAGTCTCAGGAGTTTTAAAAAAATCCACAAAGCAGCTGGCTTAGTGGACCTCTGGAGAGGTCTGCTCCTGAAGAACTCCTACTCCAGCACTGAATGACCAAGGAAAAAGCACAGACTTGCCTCACGTGCTTTCCCAGGTGAATAAGACCCTGAGACAGTGGCCTCTGCAAAGGGGATGTGAGAAGAAATGGAGGATGAAGGAAGAAAAAAAAAAAGGGGGAGCACTTAAAGAATTAAAAACATGAAAGGGGAAAAGAGAGGGAAAGGACACACAGTCTGGTAAATGGAGGAAAATACAGATGAGCAATGTGCTGTCAGGAAAAGGGCAAAGAGGGGAGAAATCATCTGGCACCATGGAGCACATACGTACAGAAAACATTGCGACTGAGAAACAGGAAAGATAAATTTAGAACAAGCAAGCGGTCTTCCTTCTGTAATTCTATCACTCCTTCCTCCCCCTCTCCTCGTCCCTCATTAGATCACCTAGGTGCATGAACTGCAAGCAGACTCCAGGCCAGCACGGCTCCCGTGTCTCACACGCAGTAGCCGGGCGCTCCTCGGCCTGGAGATGCCGCGCTCCCGAGCTGGTGGTCACCGGCAGAAACAAATCACACAACGCTGCTGGCCTCAGCTGCGGCAAGGGTGGTTAAGGTGGTGGGAAATTGCAACACTTCTGTAAGGAATGATGTTAAAGATTTCAAATAAAGAGTTAGCAGTGTGCCTTCAGACTCTAAAACGCTTCTCCTTTAATCACAGCAATAATCCATCTCTCAAAACTTGAGGTCCGAGGTCTTAGTTTCCCTCCAATAATTAACAGGACCTTTAAACCTTACACAGGACTGCCAATGCAGCTGGATCACAAAACAGAAACATATTCTGCAGGGAATATAAGGCAGAGAAGCACAGCAGCAGACAGCTTAAGGATGGCCTATGCTCTTTAAAGGCATGACATTTTTTCCTAGTACTTAGACATTTCATTTCTGCATCAACTGTTTAGGGCCTCAAATTGCAATCCCTGTGAAAATTTCCTCTTTACTACAGTGGCTCACACCCTGCACAACAAAGTATATTTGGGAATATAATGCAGATGTAGAAGTATGTTTTTATATACACAAGATGTGGAAGTAAAACAATGAACATGTCCACATGCTACTTCCTAGTTAAAATACATTCTTCCCTAAAACTGACCTGCTGAGATAAAACCATTAAAGGCTTGACTGATACTTCCTTCTTTGTCAAAACCTCTTTGTGTCTGTCATTTGTATGGTGTGCTACAGACATTCATGGTTTTGCACGCAACATGGAAATTTGCTGCTGGTCTTGACGCGGGGGCCCACAGAAAATGCTGTAGAACAAGTAGAAACAACTGAAGAATAGCTTGGGTTTTAACTAAATGTATTCATTTCTCTCAGTTTGCATCACAGAGTTAATTTAAAATACAGTTGCTCTGTATTCTGCTTTTCTTACTACAATATTTAAGTCGGAAAAAATATTCTACCTAGCAGTATATGGATCCACCAGATATTCCAGCAACATTTATGCTACGGACAACTTTCAGACCCCCGATCACTTCTGATGTGCAAACCCACACACGCAGCAATGAATACCCTTGGGCACAGTTCCTTTTGTAGGCCTTTTTTAGGACAGAGTTGCACTGGATGTTTGGCATTAATGACCAGGTTCAGTCTCCTTTTCGTTCCCTAGCTCTTGGGGAGGATTTCAGTCCCGTCAGTCATTCTTTCCTTCTCTAGCCCCTTGCAAAACAGCCTGGCACCTCCAGCAATCTGCTCTTGTTTCACTTCTGTCTTTCTAACCGCACTGTCCACAGCTCGTTTCTGGCAGAAGTTCTAAATCTTCCCCGGGGGCATCTTCCTCCGGGCCCAAACTCCATACCTCCAACCTCATGTCAACATCTGAAACTCCTCTTCAACAGTTTCAAATTTAGACAAGGCTTCTGTTTAGATCATACAGACCAAACTCAGTTCACTGCTTGCCATCTGCTTTGATTGTTGCTGTCCAAAAACTGTAAGAATTCCTGTTATTACGTATTCTCCACCAAAATTTGTCTTCCTGCATGTCTTGTCTTCCCCACCATTTTTCATGGCTCATATTTTAGATTCTCACTTCATCAGAAAGATTTTCATTACTTTTGACCTCAAACTGTCAGCTTTCATTCATATTGCCATTGCCCACAGTAAGTTTGTCCAATGTTTCCTGGTATTCCCATTATCATGACTCCTGTATTTTCATTTTATATTGCTAACCACTTCTGCAGCTTGTGATGTCTTAGTGCTTAGACAGTTGGTACTCACTGGCCTACCGCAGATCCCCAAACTTATCTCACATCTTACATGTGATTTCTAAGAAGCTCTTACAGAGCTGCCTTCAGCTTGGCCCATAACCACCCTGATTTTTATTACAGAGAGACTGAGTTAAGCTGAAAAGTCCAACTTGAAAAACACATCTCACTGTCAACGATGATGACTCCAGATAGTCCAGACACCCATGCAAATCTCTCATTCCCTTTTTGGCTTTTTAAGTTCTCGGCATCAGTAGCTTTCTGTAGAGCACAATGTGAAAGATATTTCCTTTCACGTGTTGATAAATTTATATCTTTTCAATGTATAAGGAGCAAAGTAACATACTGGATCCTCCTTCTCCAGCCAATTCTTTTTTTAGTAGAGTACCAACATCCTCCCTCTTACTCTTCTCTTTTGGAAGAAGAAAATGCTACTTCATAGAATAGTTTTGCCAAATCTTTCATTATTCTCTCTCTGACTTTGCCACGGGCATTTTCAGGGGACTGACCAACACCGCTCCTGGGTATTCTGCTGTGGCGCCACACCGTTTCTATATATGAACACTTAGTGGCATTTGCAGTGTTACCATCCCTCCCGTTTCTTTTACAGACCAGCATCACATTAACATTTCTAGCTGTACCTGCATACCAGTCAAAGGTTTTCGTCTGCGCTGTCAACAGCAACATTCAGGCTCATTTCATGGTTTGATTCAGTTAATTTTTAACCTCGTAAGGTGAAGAATAGTTTCCAGTTTTCCTGCTTTGTACATTTCAGCTCCCAACATGAAATTTCATCTGTCCTTGCACTCCACATTGTGGGTGCAGTTTCACCGAGTAAATTATGTAAATTAAATAACAACGTGTAATGTAAGAAAATATTTTGCTAATTTGCCATTCATCCCCTTTCCTCATGATTTATATATTACTGAGCAGTGCAAGGCTTAGAGGAAAACCTTGAAGCTTCTGTTCTTCACCTTTCACCACAATGAAAATAGATCAGTTAATCTTACTCTTTTGCTGACTGTCTCCTAGTTAGTTATTGATCCAATACAACTCTGCTTCTCAGCCCATCACAACTTACTTTCTTTAGTGTAGGACCTTGTCAAAAGCCTCCTGCAGTCTAAAGAAATAATGCCAATTGATCCTCTTTCATCTGCTACTTTACCAACATATTCCACATATTCTAAAAATTTAATGAGAATTTTCTACATTGACTAGATCCCATCAAATCATGACTCTTCACGTGATCTCATAGTATGTTTTGAATTACTGATTCATCCACTTTGCCATGTGAAAGCACAAGACTTACAGACTTCTAATTCCCTACCTTACTCCTACAGCTTTTTAAAAATACAGTGTAGCATTTTCTACTCTCCTGCCTTTGAAGACGGTGTCTGTTTTAAATGAAAAAGAGTGTATTATTATTTTAAAGAGTGCATTATTATTTTAAATCAGTTTGTACAAATTTGAGGACCTTCAAGACTCCTGGATGGACCACAGGGCTGCAGGATTTACTCCATTTTCATTTAGTGACCTGCCCCCGCGGAACAACTTCTGCTCCCTCACTCACTGAATTATCTAATTTTTATATCAGGAGCAACTCTCTTGAAATTTCAGATGAACTTTCTACATGTTTCCTCCTTTCCCTACGCATAAGAACATTTCAGGCACTGCCTATCTACCTCAGTTTCTCTGCTGTGGCGGCCTGAGAAGGAAGAAAGAGTGGGAGACTACAGTTTTTTTCCCACTTGAGAATGTTCACAGAAATTCAGAAGACGTGACATTAAAAAAAAGAGCCTTGCCTCCTCCTGCTCATTTCTTCTTTACTAAAAAGTTACAGTAGTTTGTACAGTACATTATACAAATGAGCAGAGCAGAGAAACGGGAGAACTGTGTTATCACAGACACTAAGTAAGATCTGAACAGTTTACAAAGATTTTCAGGCAGGATGCTTAAGTTTTTTTTTTATTTGTTTTTTAATACTTTACTGTCAAAACTGACAGACAATTGAGAGTGAAGACCACCATGAGGAAAATTTAAAATCACATTTCCCTCCCTTAATTTAAAGTCTGAGAAAGCAAATACATTCCATGTTCGTTCTCTAAGCAAGCCTCCAGCAAAATCAGAGGAAAGAAGAATGATGGTCTCTTTATTTTTGAAATAAAGAGAAAACCTCCATAATTCACTCCAAAAAGAACACTCTTCCTGAACAGTGGCATGTATTTCACTCCTCTGTATTATGCTTTTGAAAAAAAAAATTTTTTTTAGGGAAAACTGCATCTAAAAACCAGGAGGCTGAATCAGGCCTTCCTCTAATTTAAATATTACTGTATCACACTACAGTTTTTTTGTGAGAAGGACCCGAGGGATGAGGAAAACAGTACACAGGGTTGTAAGAGGAAAATGTGGAACAGTAGGATAAAGAAAAAAACCCTCATAGTTGGATCACAGTCTTTCGTCCCCAAGTTCAGACTCTGTTGGAAGGCAAAAGTCTCGATGGGACCTTAGATGGGAATTGTTAGTCATCCTGAGAGCTCCCTGTTTTGCAAAGATAAAAAAGAAACAACTACAGCTATTTAAACACATCTGATCTATCCAGCAACTTTTTTCCATTCAAAACTGTAAATATCTCCATGGTAAGCAAACCTTGTCTAGGTATTTTGGAGCCTGTGCTTTACTGCCATCAGCGTTCATGTGGCGGTGGCACCCACAGCCCAAGCAGGTTGGGTTCTGCGGGGCACAGAACAAAAATTGTAGCTCCTGTCTGCCAGCTCTTAAAATGTCAAAAAGTAAGACGTAACAGGTTAAGGAGGGGAAAAAAAAAACAAAACCCAACAACAGTAGGCCGTAGAGGGAAAGGGGAGAGACAGTAATAAAAACAGTAGGATGCCCAGAGTTCCTAGCCAATCGGCAATAACAATCACAACTCACCACTTACCTCTGCCTGCTATTTCTTTTGTTTTGGTCCTGATTTGGCAAAACATCCAAGTACATGATTAATTCAGTTGATATTAAGGAGATTGCGCCTAAGCATATGTTGAAGTGGAGCCTACTTCTCAGCCAAAAGACAAATGTAAAAAACTATGCCTTCATCAGCGCGGCATGTTTGTATGGAACGCTCTCACTTAAGGGTCTGTATGCTGGCGTGTTCCTTCAGTATGAAAACATCACATTGTCTATTCATTAACATTTCTAATTGCTCAGTAGAGCAGTACGAAGTTTACGTTCATTCTCTCTCTACAGTGCGTTTCCTAAGCTAACTTATAAATGAAAAACCTTTTGTGCATTGTAGTCCAATAAAACAACTAAGATCACTTCCCTAAAGATTAAACCAAACACAAGCAATGTCAAAACCAGTCTCACTCACTGAAAAAAAAAGGTGTTACTTGGGCACTGGGGAAGCAGACTTTTACCCCATCCACCTTTTACCCCATCCACTTCAGGTATTTACTTCCGATCCTCTGAGTTACCTCTTAAGTTGAAGTAGGGAATGTTTCTCAGTAGGTAACAGACCGCAACTTGCTAAAATCTATTTAATTTACCTTTTTATAGGGAATAATGAATACGTGATCAAAGAGGGCATCCGTTTAAACTTACTTGTAGAGCAGGAACCCTGACTCAGTATGATCTTTATTTAGCCTCTATTTCTGATGGTTCTCAGTTACAAGAACATGCCCCACTCTTTCAGCTATTCTTTTAGAGTGTGCAGAAACAAGCATTTCCATTCTTCTGCTAAAAATGACTTTTGCTGTCCCAGCAGCTATTCCTCCATTTACTGTCAAAAGTTAGTTACTCTTAAAAGAGTTCCAAAGGAGATGGCGAAACTAGTGCCCCTATTTGCAACTTCTCCAAAGCTTACCAGGGAGAACAAGGTCTCCCACTAACTTAAGATGCATTTGCAAAACAGTTATGGCCAGTCCAGACTACCTGCACAAATCATATTTAAACACTTCACAGGAACCACTGAGTATATATATGATTTCATTAGACTGGCTTAAATCAGTGATGCCTAGGAGCAAATACACTTAGCTCAGACACGCTGCAAGAAACAGAGTCCTTCCTGCCTGAAGCATGCATGTCTAAAGAACAGTTAGCGTACCTGCCTTTCTAACTGTGTCTCTTTCTAGTTTGTGGACATTCTAAGCAGCTAAAATCCTAGGATGACATCTTCCACTTGCACCATTCCACCTTCTTTTGACACACAGAATGCTTACAAAGAAACTACTAATGACTGACTAATTAATTAATCATAACTAATTTAACTATCACATCCTGTTGATTAACATGGAGCTATCAGAGGGTTGTAGAAACAGAAAGTCCCCTGATGAGCCACTTTCCCTGCTATGGCAAGACAAAACAAGCAAGTCACCAACAGGGACGGAAACACTCTGTGGACAAAACGCTTGTGACCCTAGACTGAGATTTCTCCTGCAAGTTCCTGGGACAGCGTTTTAAAGAAAGCTTTTTAAGTTTTGAGCAATCTCCAGTGCTTATGCGACAAAAAGACCAAAAATCCATCCGTACCCTACCATCTGGGGATCTTACCAGTGCAGTGACTGGGGCAGCCTAAGTCCTCTCGGCATCCGTCTCTGTGGGAATTACGGATGTATTTCATTTTTCTCCCTCCCCCCCACCCCCCGTGGCATCCTCTTTCTTTTATCGTAAATAATGGTGAGTAAACGGCAGTTCCAAGCTAAGACAGCAGTCATGATCACACGAGCCGTCAGTTTCCAACAGCCTAGCAACTGTTCCCAAAACTTCAGACACCGCAGTGCAGAGGTCAGCGGGGTTTGTCCATCCCAGGCCTCACCACGGCGCATCGCGGTCCTGCTCCCAAAAGCGATTCCCGTGTGTCACGCACAACGCGGTGCAAACAGCACCTGGTACCTGTCAGACTAACGCTCGCCTCCAAACCCGTCAATGTCTACGCAGTCAAGCTGCATTACTGTAATTCTTTAACCGCTTTCCTGAAGACACAGGGAAGCAGCTCTCCAACCTCGGCGTGTTCCAGCGCGGGACGGATGTTTGACACATCATGGGGGGGGGGGGGGTCGGGGACACGTTCTTCTGAATAACAGAACCCCAGATAAAGCCAACACATAGGGCACCGGGGGGGGAACAGCCCCGCCAGCAAACGCCTTCCTCTTTGGGCCGGAGGGTTCCCAGCTCCAGGCGCGTTAACCGTGGGAACTTCCCTCTCCAGGCGCTGCCCTCGGCCGCCGCCGCCGCCCGCGATGCTCCGCAACAGGTAAGTGACCAACTTGGGCGGCCCCGCGGCCGCGGCGGGCAAACTTTGCGAGCGGCGGCGGCGGGGCGGCGGGGCGGCGGGGCGGCCCCACGTGCGGGCACCGGGCAGCGCGGCGGCGGCGGCGGCCCCGCGCCGCTCCCGCTCCTCCTCCCTCCCTGCCTCCCGCCCCCGCCTCCCTCCGCCATCTCGCTCCGATCCCCTCTCCGGCATGCGGGAAACGTGGAAGCGGAGGCGCAGGCGACATGTCGGCGGCCCCGGCGCCGGGCCTGTTGCGGCGCGGCCCCGGGCTCGGCCGGCGCCCTGGGCCGCCCGGCGGCGGCGGCGGCGGCGGCGGCGGCGGCGGCGGCGGCGACTCACCGTGCGCTGCGCGGTGGCTCCGCGGGCGGGGGCTCGGCGCGCCCCGGCCCGGGCGGAGTTGCCGCCGCCCGCCGCGGCCCCGGCCCGGCCCGGCTCCGGCTCCGGCTCCGACGGCGGCCGCGGTCCCGGTGCGGCGCGGCGCTCCGCGCTGCCGGCGGCGCTCGGGTCTGTCTGTCTGTCGCTCTGTACAGCAGGAAGGAAGAAGGGAATGAGGCAGGGCTGACGTGAAGGGATGCAAAACAGCTCCTCCTAACTCGGCTCCGAGAGAAAGGGAGAGAGAGAAAGAGAGACGGAGGAGAGCAGCCCTTTTATCTCTCTTTTGTGTTCTCACTTCCTCTCCCCCCTCCTGCGCCAGCCCAAGTTTTCTTTGCTCTCTCCCGCTCCGAGAGGGCTCCGCGCCCGCCGCTCCCGCTCCGCGCCCCCCGCCCGGGCGCTCCCGGGGGTCCGGCCCCGGCCCCGGCCCCGATCCGGGGCAGCAAAGCTGCGGGGCGCCGCCCGCCGCGGCGGGGCTGCGGGGCCGGGGCGGCCCGGCTGGTGGGCGCCCTCCCGGCGGGACCCCCCTGCGGGGCTGCGGGGCTGGGGCGCCCTCCCGACGGGACCCCCCTGCGGGGCTGCGGGGCTGGGGCGCCCTCCTGACGGGACCCCCCTGCGGGGCCGGGGCGGCCTGGCTGGTGCGTGTCCTCCTGGCAGGACCCCCCGGTGGGGCTGCGGGGCCGGGGCGGCCCGGCTGGTGGGCGCCCTCCCGGCGGGACCCCCCGGCGGGGCTGCGGGGCTGGGGCGCCCTCCCGACGGGACACCCCTGCGGGGCTGCGGGGCTGCGGGGCTGGGGCGCCCTCCCGACGGGACCCCCCTGCGGGGCTGCGGGGCTGGGGCGCCCTCCTGACGGGACCCCCCTGCGGGGCTGCGGGGCTGGGGCGCCCTCCTGACGGGACCCCCCTGCGGGGCTGGGGCGGCCTGGCTGGTGCGTGTCCTCCTGGCAGGACCCCCTGGCGGGGCTGCGGGGCCGGGGCGGCCTGGCTGGTGCGTGTCCTCCTGGCAGGACCCCCCGGTGGGGCTGCGGGGCCGGGGCGGCCCGGCTGGTGGGCGCCCTCCCGGTGGGACCCCCCGGTGGGGCTGCGGGGCCGCGGCAGCCTGGCTGGTGGGTGCCCTCCCGACGGGACCCCCGGCGGGGCTGCGGGGCCGGGGTGCCCTCCTGGCGGGACCCCCCAGCGGGGCTGCAGGGCTGGGGAGGCCGCCCCACTGCCCCGCTGCTCCCCCGCGGCGAGCCGCCTCTTTCCTTCCACTAACGGCCCCGCCGGAGTCCCCTCCGCCGGCCAGCTCCCACATCTGCGCTAAATCCAGTTCAAATGTTGCGGTTGCCATGATAACTGTCAGAGGAGCTGCCCTCAGTGCACTGCTAGGAAATCTTGCCCTGAATTTTATTCCTGCCTGGGCTTCAGGGTTGCTGTCCCTTCACTCCCTGGCCTCACAATCCCATAGAAAGGCTCGCAAGTGAGCGTTTTTCTGCTTACGTGTGGGCAAAGCACGCTCGGAGGAGCCACGGCTGTATGGCCGGCTGATAAGACTTGGCTTCCCTGGCGAACGCGTTTCAGAGTCACTGGCCTAGCGCACCAGTCAACTGCTGGTCGTTGCTGTCCTCGGCCATGAACACACCTGTATCAGAAGGATCACGTAGGATCCAAGGACCTTACAAGGTTTACTTTAGGCAAACTGAAGTCAAGGCTTGCCTCTCCCCAAAAGGACAGGCCCGGCCTTCTAAATTAGCAGAATTTCTTGCGTTCCAGAAATCTCTGAGAGAACCTTGTGGTCAGAGGATGCTACTTGTGTCCCCACGGAGGCCGCAAGCTGGTAGAGCGGGAGCTAGGATGGACCAAGATCTGCGGTGGCGGAGCGCAGCGAGGAGAGAGATGAGGCTGTAAGGCTGGGTCAGGACCCCCGGAGCGGGGGGGCGCGGGAGCCGCTCACAGCTTGGAAGCGGGAGTGGTGGTGGGCAGCTCAGGGCACTGCAGGGAATCGGGTCTTACAACCACATGGGGAAAAGGGGCTCTCACTTCTGCAGCTGTGATGAGAGAGAAAGGTGAAGTCCTCCTTTTCATGGAGTGAATGCGGGAAAAGGTGTAAGTGAAGGCACTAGAGATTTGCCTGAGGAGTGCCTGAAGAGAATGACTCTAATCTTCGTGGGAGCAAGTCCAAGACCAACTAATCGGAGCAAAGAGTCTAGCTAAAGAACGTAGTCCTTTGTCTTGCATACAGGCTTTCATTTCTGATATTTTTGTATTCTTTCAATGTATTTGTATTTTTGAAATCTGATCAGGTCAATATGTTTAAGCTGCAAATGTTTGTGACCATTGCTTCACATATCCACTGTGCAAGGGAGGGCTGGTCAGGCAACTCATATGACGTTATTTCTGCTTTCCGATTGGCCTAGTTCAAAGTACTTTCAAAAACCAAACTCATCTAATGTGAATATTCATATAAAGAGACATTTGCGCTGGTGTTTGTAATCCTTCCTGGATGAGCTTTGTTGCAGGTGGAGTTTGCCGTTCAAATATTTGCAAAAAGTTAAAGGTCCGTACATCCCGCTGAAGTAAATTTGCTTCACACAAACGATCTCAACTTTTGTGTGTGTCTAGAACCCACCTACCTCTCCAGGTAAGGCTTTTCGCTTTAAAATAGGGCATAAAGCGGGATAGAGGAGAGAGCACAAAGAACAGGCGCCGCTCAAGAGAAGGGCGGGAGGCGTTACCGCGAGGGGAGGCGAGAGCGCGCCTGTGAAGCAGAGGGATGACGAGGGTCTCGCCGAAAGGAGGCGGCGAGGAGGGTCTGAGGGGTGCGGCGCTCAGTGAAACGCCCTCTGAATGGCGCGGAGAGGGCGAAGTGAGCGTTTTTACCTGTTCTCGTCCTCGGAGGGCTGGAGGACGTTCCCTGGGACGAGCCCGGAGGGAGGCCAGCAGCTGGCACGGAGGTGAAGAGGGCTGGGGGACGCCGGCGGAGGAGCCTGCGGCCGCGGGGACTGACGCTCACGGCCGAGGCAAGGACGTGCGTGGGGCGCCTGGGGGCGGCACCACCATCGGGCTGGTCGCACCCACGCTGCCTGGCGGGGCAGCCCACCCGCCCGCCCACCCGCCCGCAGGGGCTCGCGTCGTGGCACGGGTAACAGCCTCTAGCTGAACCGTTTCCATAGGGTCTTATCTAGTGCAGTGCATTCGCCACCCGCCGGTGCCGAACTGGGACGTTTCATGGCCAGAGCAGCTGAAATTATTCCCTGACGCTCGGCTGAGATTGCTGCCATCTAAGCTGATTTCTGTGCTGCCTTTGTAGCGCCATGCATGTAGCAGAAGACAGCTGCCATGTTTCCCTTCAGCCAGCTTGCGTGGAGAACTAAAGCACCTCCTTCCTCTCACCTTTCCTTACAGCCGGGTTTCGGGGCCTCTTGTCATTCTCCTTGCTCACTTCCGGACTCTCTAATTTGGCCTCCTCCTCCACGAAGCACGGTGTCCCACGCTGGGCACAGACTCCAGCTGGGCTCAACGCATGCTCGGCGGGCTCGTGACCGTCCCGCCTTGCGTGCGACACGCCGAGGGCGGCACTTGCCCTTCGTGCAGCAGCCTTGTGCAGTGGCTTCCTTGAGGCAGAGGTGGTGATCCTCTTTGCAGCGCTGCTTTTGCTGGTGGTGTTATTCTTCAGTCTGTGTATCTGATTTCTCCTTCCTGAGACTAGCTCTTTGTACTTCTCTTTATTGTACTTCGTCTTGTTGATTTTGGACCATGTCTTCAATTTGTCGAGATCCTTTTGAATTCAGAGCTTGTCCTCCCCAGTGCCTCTGGCCCCTCCCAGTTTGATGTCATCTGCAGTTTTTGTAAGTGTGTTCTCTACTCCATCGTTCAAGTCCTTAATGAATATATGGACTAGAAACAAGCCCAGGACAGACCCGTGGGAAGCGCCCACCTCGTCTGACGCACAGCCGCCATTCTTTGGTGCAGTTTGTCAACCAGTTGTTTGGGTGCAGCCGAACCATCATGTGATGTTTTTGTGTCTGCAGTGCTATTTGTTAGTTTGCTTATGAGAACATCACGTGGAAGAGTGTCAAAAGCCTCCCTGAGATCAAGATGTATGGTATTTACTGCTCTCCCTTCATTCACGAGGCCGGTTACCCTGCCACAGCAGGAAGTCAGGCTGGCGTTGACATGATTTCTTCTTGAAAAATCTACACCGACTATCTTTTATCACCGTATCATCCTCTGGGGCATGTGCATTGATTGTTTAATGATTTGTTCTAGTTCACGCTGGGAGCCAGGATGATACCATGTCCACAGGGATGATTCCCTGTGCCTTTTTTAAGAATGGGTTTCGTGCTCACCCTTCTCCAGCCCTTTGGGCCTTTCCTCCTCTGGGAGCTTTCTACCAGAGCCCTCATGGCTCCGCAAGGATCTTGGCTAACTTCTTGTCTGCTCTGGGTGGTTTCTCAGGCCACCCTGACCCAAACCAAATGCACCTCCATATCCTTTCACCTGGCTCTTCTCCGTGCTGGCCTTCTCCCTTTGTTAAAATTAGTTGTTAAATCTCTGGTGACAATGAACCTTTTCATATGAAGACTGGAGCAAAGAGGCTTTCTATGTGTCCTTGGTTATTTTACTCCCTTTTCTTGTTAAGTAACAGATCTTTATTCTCCTCTGTCTCCCCCTGTCTTCTACTACGTTTGTACAGCACATTGAATTCTTTTTCTTGTTGCTTTTTATGTCCCTTGCTAGTTGTAACTCATATCATACATTGGCCTTTTTGATTCTATCCCTACATGCTTGTGCTATTCCTTTATATTAATCTTGGATCATCTGCCCTTTGCTGCTTTCTTTTTGATTTTCTAGTACATAAAAAGCACCGGATCCAACTGCAATTGTCATATGCTACGCTTTCTCCCTTTCCTCTTCAAAATACCTCTTAAAACAGCCTAAGAACGAGCTCATTCACAGATGCTAAAAAATATTTGTCAACAGGTGGTCACCATCCAGTGGTGGAGTTTCTAGAGGGGCTCACAGGGATTAGCTCTATGTGTGATCCCCTTCTCTGTTTTGGTTGATGATCTAGAAGTAAATATGAAACGTTCACTGCTATGGCTTGAGGATAATCCAAAGGCTGGCAGCATGATAAATAGCAGTCGTCCCGCAGAGCAGCCCGGCTCGCTCAGCCCATTCAAAGGCGCTCCAATGTAAGCAGAAGGATGAGATACAGTGGAGAAGCATTGATCTGGGGCGGAGCACAGGCCACACATGCAGCGGAGGGGGCGGTGTCCGGGAAAGCAGGCACTGAAAAGCATCCAGGGTCAGAGGGGACCACCCCGTGGGACACTATGGCAACCGGGGCTGACGGATCCCGGGACCTTTCCCTGGGGAGTGAGCTCAGTACAGAAAACTGCTGGCAGCTGAGGTGTCCTCCCATAAAAAGGTGTTCCCTGAAGGGCAGAGCTGTGGGGCACCAGCAGCGCCGGGTGGCAGGAGCGCTCAGCAGTCCGTGCGGTAGGTCAGCTGGACCTGTTGGGTCAGGACGCAAAGCGCCAGCTCCCAGTCCGTGCAGCCACAGCAGGCCGGGAGCAAAATCCAGCCCTTGCCGCGAGACACCCGGGCGTTCTGGCGGTGCCCAGGCCCCGGGCAGGGCGGCAGTCTGCGCAGGGGTGATGGCGGTGCACGTTGGCTCCCCCAGGCTCGCAAACACCACCACGCTTCCCTCGTAAATTCACCTGTTGTTTCGGAGCTCTGGTTGAAATGCGGCGCTGCGGCCGTGCCCGGGGCGGGCGCTGGGAGCTGGGGCGCTGCCTGGCTCCGTGTGCCGCGCCGGGGGCCTCAGGCGGGGAGGCCCGACGCCAGCGCTGCGCCTGTCTCCGCCGATGAAAGCGCATTGTAAGCGCGCAGCATCCACCCCTCAGCGGGGCGAGCCGCGCACAAAGGCTGCCCAGAACGAGCGGCTTGGCGCCCGCAGAATCGCATTCTTCCCGACAATGGGCTCCCCTCCCCCTGCCGGCCCGCAGCAGCTCCGATCCGTTTATCCCCGAAACAATCTCAGCCCAGCTGCAGGCTGGGGGAGCGGCGGCTGCGGCGAGGGAGGGGGCAGAGCCCTGTGCTCCTTCCTCCACCTCGACCGGGGCGTCGCTCCCGGCTGCGCCGGGCCCAGTCCCCCGGTCTGGGTAAGGGCTGCTGCTCGCCGGCGGGCCGGGACAGCGGGCTCAGCCTCGCGGAGGAGGGCAGAGCCGTCGCCCGCCGCCGGAGGGGCAGGGAGGGCCACGACAGCCCCGCGCCGGGCTGTCTGCCGCTGCCCTCCGACCGGCGGAGGCGGCCCAGACCACGCTGCGGCCCCGGCAGAGCGGGGGCGACGAAGGCGGCCTCGGAGCCTGCGCGGGAGGCGAGCCCACCGCCGCCGCGGGGCGGGAAGGCCTCCCGGCCCGGGGCAGGGCGTCGCGCCGGAACACCGCGACCAGGCCGCCGCCGCCGCCTCGGCCGCCGTCCCGCCGTGACCCCTGACCTCCCCGGTGACCCCTGACCCCGCCCGCTGGCCCTTTCAGGGAGGGCGTGGCCTGGCCGGGAGGCCCCGCCCCCGCGCGCCCCGCTGCCCGCCGCGGCGTGGCCCCGCGCGGCTCCCGTCGCCGCGGCGCTCGCGCGCCCCCTAGCGGCGCAGGCGGGTGCCGCCATCGCGACGCTGCCTGTCGGGGCTCTGTCGCGACAGGCGACGGGAGCGGGGCCGGGCCGGGCCCGCGGGGGGCCTGGCCTTGCCGCGACGGGGCGGCGGCGCCCCGGCTGCTTCTTCCGGGGGAGGGGGGCGGAGGGCGAACCGGCCGCGGCGCTCCCGGGCCTCGCCGCGAGGACCGGACCGCACCGGACCGGACCGGGGGGCCGCCGGCCGCCGCGGCGGGGCTCTGCCCCGGGGTAGCGAGGCAGGGCCCGGTTCCCGCAGCCCCGACGGCGGCCTGCCGCGGCCTGCGGTCCCGGGGGGGCCGGGCCCGGGCCGCCACGGAGCCCCTGGCGCGGGGCTGGCCTCGCTGCCCGGCCCCGAGCGGGGCCCAGAGCGCCGGGGCTGGCGGGGAGGCGGAGCTGGGCACCCGGGGCGGGCGGCCGGGCCCCGGCACCGCCCCGAGGTCGCGCCGCCTTTCCGGGGCGGGCGAGGGGCTTCCGCGGGGGCGGCCCGGTTCTGCTTCCGGCCCGGCCTCGGACCCGGCTCCGGCCCCAGCCCCGGCCCCGGCCCCTCCGCCGCCGGCATGATCAGCGCTATCCTGGTGTTCAACAACCACGGGAAGCCGCGGCTCGTCCGCTTCTACCAGCGCCTGGTGCGGGCCGGCCGCGGCGGGGCTGGGGGACCGGGACCGGGCCCGTGTGGAGCCGGTCCGGGTTGGGGGGGGGGGACGGGCCCAACGTGGGGTGTGAGGGGGAGGCATGCTCGATGTGGGGCTGGCGGGGCTGGCCTAGTTCGGGTCTGAGGGGGTGCGGGCTGCAGTCGCCCCCCGGCTGGGCCCAGTGCAGGGCTTGCCGTGGCCCCGGGAAGGGTGCCCGTGGCTGGGGCGATCGCTGCGTGTCCGTGGGGCTGAGGGGTCTTGCCCACGCTCGGCTGCAGGCACCGCTTCAGCCCAGCGCCCCAACCCAATCCCTCAGGATGTCCCACAGTCAGGTCATGGGGGCTGCCCTAGCGGCTGCTCCCGTGGTGCCAGGGCTGCAGGGAGCTGTGGCCTCCCCTTCGCTCCGAGAGCTGCCAGCTCACCGTGTCCCTCAGGCTCTGCTGGCCCCACAGCAGTGGGGGAGAGCAGGGGTGTGGGTGCTCTGTGCCTTCCCAGACGGCAGGCCCATGGGTCTTTGCTCTTGCCTCGCTGCAGGCAGAGGAAGTTCAGCAGCAAATTATCCGAGAGACTTTCCACCTGGTCCTCAAGCGGGATGACCACATCTGCAACTTCCTGGAGTGTGGCAGGTAACCCTCACGCCCCTCGCTGCCTGGAGGGCAGCTGTGCCGCAGGTTCCCCTTGGCTGGGAGGAGCCGGGCTGTGTCCTCCCTCCTGCTGCTGGAGCCCTTCCTTGTGTCTCTGCAGCCTGTTTGGTGGCTCGGATTACAAGCTGATCTACCGCCACTATGCTACGCTGTACTTCGTCTTCTGTGTGGACTCCTCGGAGAGCGAGCTGGGCATTCTGGACCTCATCCAGGTTGGTCTCTCTGGAGTGAAGTTTGCTGCCAGAGGGAGGCCACAGTGAGCATGCACACAGTGGAGCCCACCCCGCACCAGGACAGCGGGTTGCTGTTTCTTCTCTGCCCTTGAGCTTTTGGCCGCTGCTGGGCGGAGACACTCCCCAGAGCAGCTGGATGTGCTGAGATGCAGACGCTTGCTCTGCCAGCAGCAGGACAGTGTAGGTTGTGAGTCCCTCCTGCATATCCTGTTACAGACCCTCCCTTCCAGGCTGGTTGAAATGAGTGTGAAAGGGGCTAGACATCATGTTTCAAGAGCGTGTCCCTTGCCAGGGCCCTTGCTGAGCCCCTGCTGGGTGCAGTTGTGGACAGTGCAGGAGACATCCCTGAATCCAGGAGTCTGGAGGGGATGTCAATGTTAAAAGGGAAGGTATTAGAAGCGAGAGCCCCTGGAGAGCCTTGCATCAGCAGTATGCCACTGATGTGAGGTATCCTGTGCCCTCTGCGTGCTCCACCTTAGTAGTACCAGGAGCTCTGACAAAGTGCTTAGCCATGAGAGGCTGTTGGGTGCTTTCCTCTACTGCCAGAAGGTCCAGCCTTCTAAACCTTCCAGATGCATTTACATGTCTATAACAGCTTCCTGGGAGTGATTGAGAAACTGTTCTCTTGTGAGCTCAGACAGGGGAGGGTGTTGCTTGACATGTGTTAGCTGATACATAACTCAAAACTTGTCTGCAGGGAAACGCTGGGGAAAGTCTGAATAAACTTATTAAAAAGTGAATTTTTAAAAATTTTATTCAATCACTATGTGGGCTTCTAAAGGGACCTCTGCTAAATCCAATTAAAGGCACATGTGAGAGTGTCTGCATAGCAGTTTAATGCAGTTTAGTTAATGTTAGAATTATGCCTTTGGTTACTTTTGATGAGTTTTGAGAGTATTCCTCTGCAGATCAGTCTCTGATTTTTTTTTTTTTTTTTTTTTTACAAGTTCCTCTTTCTTCCCTTTTAAGTTTGAAGCCACACCAGCACGTGACAGAGTTAATATTTTGTCCCATTGGAGCAGGCTTTTCCTTTTGGAGTCATCTTCCACACTCTTATCAAACTCTGGAAAGTAGCTCCATGGCAGTTACCATTTAAATCACCTTTTCTAGCTTTTTTTTTTTTTTCAAAGATCCTAAGCTAGAAATGAAGTTTTCCCAGCTGGGAATTGTCTGTGGAGAAGAGTTCCCAACTGTAGAGCGTTTCACGCTTGTCCTGTTCATGTGTCCTACTGTAACATATCCAACATCTCTCAGTTGTCCTTCCTGATTCCAAGAGGGCTCATGCCCTGCTCGGATCACCTGCTGTGATCATGTAGTTCCCATATTTCAACCCTTTCAAGCTGTTCTAGATGACTGCAAGCCTGGCCCTTGTGGAAGAACACAATGACTAGCCATTGTCCCAGTCAGGGCCCTGTGACTGCAGTTTATCAGAACGTTGGCACCTGTTTTTTTCCCCCAGAACGGCCAAGTTCCGTGTTTCAGTGTGCTTTACCCTGTGCCAGGCTCTTTGGACTTGGGTTCAAACCACATCCTTGAAATTGGAGGTTCCGGTTGCCCTGGGTAGTACCAGGAACAACTGAAGACAATAGCAACTGGGTAGAAGTAACAGTTCAGAGGAAGCGTGACCCACTGCTGGAGGAGGAGCCCTCCGAGTTTGCTGGTATTACACCAGCTGTGCAGTCCGTTCACAGCAGGCTCAGCCAGGGCCAGGCTTATGTTCCAGCCACATGCCTCTTGCCAAGACAAACTTTCTCCTAGGGTCTGGAGCTGATGTGGGCTTTTTGATTTGGTTTCTGTGGTTTAGTGCGGGCTGGCACTAAGAGCGTGTCTGGTCGTCCCAGCACTATTGGGCAGTGCCTGTGCGGAAAGAGGCCTCCTTGTTTGGCTGCTCGCTGCGCGTATCCTGCTCGCAGCTCTGCCTAACCCCCTCAGCCTGCTCTGTGCACACCCCCAATCCTCCACACCACCCCTGGATGCTGCTCCTTTCCTGGAGCCAGGGTCCTGACCAGCTTCCTGGGGCTGAGCCTATGTGTGGTTGCCCTGGGAATAGGCACTTCACTAGCACTGAAAGTAGGTGGGGTTTTGAAGAGGAATTTGTTCCTGTTCAGGGTAAAAGCCTGGGATGCAGTGAGCGATCTGACAGTTTTTGGCCAGGGCTGTAGCCTTTTGCATGTGCAAGCACTGGTGCTGTGTGCGGGAAATGTCTTGCTTGTTCTGTCCTGACCTTCCTTTCCTCCTGTCTCAGGTGTTTGTGGAGACACTGGACAAGTGCTTTGAGAATGTCTGTGAGTTGGACCTCATCTTTCACATGGACAAGGTGGGTTCTAGGCTTCTGCGCGCTCCTCTAGGCCACCACCTTTTGTTTCATCCCGGCATCTTGCTGCTTTTGAGCTCTGCCTTCTCTAGCACGTACATTCCTGAGCCCAGAAGCAGGCTTCGCTCCAAGCTCTTGAGCGTTTCAGGAGAGCCTATAGCTAGGTTCTTCCCTGAGGGAGATCAAAATTCTGACTGGGAAGATTATCAGTATGTGTTCTTTATAAGCTGCTCGTGCCATGTCCTCCTGGTAAACGATCCGAGTTGCTTGGCTGCGTTCTGAGTCCTCCGTGTGTAAGCTGGCTTTAGGTTCAAAGCACTTGCCCCAGTTCCCTGCTGCGTTGCTGTTGTGGTGCTGTGATCTCTGCTACAACAAAGCAATCGGTTTGTGGATATGGGTTGGTTCTGATAACTGCCCTAGACGTGCTGGGTGTTCACGTGTTCATGTGACAGGGATCCATGCTGAGGCTTCACTCTCCACCTCTTGCACAGTGGTCAGCACTGATGGAATTAAACAGGATCTGATTTTGTATATAGGCATTTTACCTCTTCTTACTGCGCTGTAGGACACTATTTGGAGTCTTGTTAACATTTCATTAGAGCTGGAGAAAACAAGGGAAAAAACAATGGGAGTATTTGGAATACAAAGTGTTTGGTAAACTTTCATTTGAGCCACAACCTTTAATGCTTCCTCTTTAGCTGGTCAGAGTTTCTGGGTGGGAACCTATTCTCTTTGATCATCTTCTAGATGCAACTGAAGATAGCAGGGATTATCCTTAGGGATAGGAGAGAGTTAGCTGATGTGTCCTGGGCTTGTGTTACTGCTGATAAAAGTTGTTCCTGCTTTGCTGAAGACAAAACATAACAACAAAGAGGAGGAGTGAAAAGATCAGTAAAGCTGTAAAACGTTCCCTTTCTGTTGGTGGTTCTTATTTATAAATTCTCTGGCAGAGAAATAGAGTTAGCAGATATTCTTAGAAGATGCTCTGGAGCAGCTGAATGTGCTAACAACTGGTTAAGATTTTGACTTTATAGTTTGCTTGGTTGTAAACTTGCAGAAGGTTTACAAGGTTGATTGTGTTGTCAGCAAAAAACACTCTTTATCAAAGCAAACAAAAGGAGAGGGAGACGAGAGAGGAAATCGGTGAGGAGTACCTGAGGGAGAAGTGATGCAGCAACCCAAATCTTCTGTGGCAGTGTCTGGAGGAGGATACACTCTCATTTACTCAATTTGCGGAGTGACCCAGACCTGGCAGCTTTACAGTGATTCCGCAGTCCACAGGCAGAAGAGGTTGTTCCTATTGCTTGTGCATTTTGCTAGCATTAGCATGAACTGTCCTTCCTCTAAACTTTCTTGACAAGCTAAGGATTCAAAGGAGACAGAAATCAGGAAGAATTTCTTACAGGGGAAATACTAGGCTCAGTCAGCCCCAAGGCTCTCATACTAGTTAGGTTTGTTTATTTCCGGTTCTGTGTTCCTTTTGTTTCCCAGCCTTGACTTCAGTCCTTGGCCGCTATCAGTTGGTCCTCCTGTTTGGACTTAATCTATCTTTCTATATTTAGCATTTGCTTGATTCCCGGATGTGTTTCTGCTGACTGCCAGTGGTTCCAGCTGCTAGGTTACAGGCTTGCACTGTTGGGAGCGCTGAGAATATGCAGGTACATTGTGCTGGTTTCCATGTCTTGCCCCTCTGATGTCCGGACAGAACGCCTCTCACAGGCCCCCTGCCTCCAGACTTCAGTTTGTCAAAGGCTGTGCAGGAAAGGTTGGGCATGGCGCTACCTTCCGCTCTGACTGATTGATTACAAAGTTTGTGAGTTCCTGACTAGAACAGGGGAGAAAGTAAACCAACGTCCACTGGAAAATGCTCACTGGTTGAGCTGAGCCTTTGGCTGTTAATATCTCAAGCCCAGCAGGTTCCGGCTAGGATTTGGGTGCAGCCTTGCCTGGACCCTGTGAGGCGGCAGCATGAAATCCATGAAATGAGAGCTTCTGCAGGTTTCTGGTCCCTGGTCTTGCAGCAGGCAGCTGAATGGGGCTGTCGAGTTTGTGGTTCACAGGCAGCCAGTGGCACAGGTACTCTTATGCTGTCAGCTTTGGAAGCAGGAACCATGAAGCTGCAGGGATCCTTCTTTCACAAGGAGAGGCTGGAGCTGTGGAAGTCGTGGAGAGACTCAGAACAGGCTGCATGATGGCATGGTCCTGTTGTACAGACCCTAGTTGTGCTTCATGCCTTGGATGAGAACGTGAGTTTTGCTAAGCAGCTGCAAGGTCCCAGAAAGGACACGTTTTGTTCAGGAAGCGCTGTGTTTCGTTTCTGAAAACAAAGCTTTCTTGGAATTTCTGCCCTGTTGGTTTTGGTCCAATTTGGACTGAAGCCAGATCTTGAAGGAACAACATTTCCTGCAGCCCAGATGCTCTCCTGTTGCGGAGAGCTGCTAGTATCGTCTTGTGGCGTGTTTGCAGGGCTGGACGTTGGTGGACACTGGTGCTGTGGGAGAGCAATTACTGTGCTGTGGTGCTTGGAGGCAATCGGGTTATTATGGCTGACCCAGAAAGGGAATGTATGGCAACTGGCTTTCCCTGTGCAGCACTGTTGAAAGACTGATCACAGCACACCTTGATGCTCCTGGCACTGTCAGGGCAGGGCAAGACCCGTGGAGAAGCATTACCGGGGCATCGGGCTTATAGCTGGGCAAAGCTGGATTTTCTCCTTCTGGTAGGTTCTCTAGCGTGGTTTATTTTTCACAGCGTTGCCCTGCAAGTATTTGCCTCACCATGTTTGCAAGTGCAATCAACCCTCATGAAACCATAAAACAAGATAATAACTTAACCATCTTTCAGTAATAGCCTATTTCACGGAAGTAAGCAGAGACCCATAAATTCATTATCTGTGCTGGGTTGCTGTTGGAGACTGCTGACTTAGCAAGGAAGTCTGTACTGTGCTGGATGGTGTAACTGAAGGTGTGTCACAGCAGCACAGCATGGCCCAGCCCACCTGTGATCCTGTATTCTTTTTTCTGGGGTTGCCAGCCAAGACAGGCCTTGTCTAATGCTGTGGTTGCAGTGTATTGCTGGTTCCCTTTCTGGCTGGGGCTGGCAGGAGGTAGCAGCTCTCTCCTTTGGGACAACTCTGTTTCATCCTTGGCCCCTGGAGCAGGAAGGAGACTCTCTTAACAGTTGTGTCCTTTCCCTGTGTGTGTGTGTGTGTGTGTGTGTGCACGCGCGTATCACAGTCCTAGCTATTCTAAGCGAAAGTAACAAAATCAGGCACTTTGTCTCTGGCCTGGCTTTGGAGATAGAAGAAGGAGAGGGAAAGGAGGATAGGTAGAAGGTGTGAGAAAAAGTATGCTGACTGGTGGCACCAGGGAGGCTCTCAGATCACTGCTGCTCTGTGAAGTGTCCAGATCCCAGTGCCTTGAGGCCACTGTTCTCATGTGCGCTTTCTAGTTGTTCCCTGGGATGAACTGTGCCCTTGTCCTAGAGAGGTCTTCTGCTGCAGAGAGGGATCAAACTTCAGTGCCGCCATCAGGGATATTGCAACCAGGGTGTGTCAGTGGGACAGGGCCAGACCTGGCCTCCCTTGGGGCTGTTTTGCATAATGGTCTGATGGGCAACATTTACTCCAGTCTCTTTGGTCATTCTTCTCTAAAGCAGAAGTACAAGCAGTATATCTGGCTTCCTGGACTGTCACTGAGGGTCCAGGGCAAGGGTCAGATAGGCAGCCAGCTGCCAGAGCTGTGTTTGCTGCGCTTTCTGGCTGAGATGAGTAAGGGGCTGGATATGCATGTCTCCGGGAAACATCAGCCCCCAGCACTGCTTCCACACTTGAGTAAGTGGGCTAATTCACCTTGCAGTGGGTGCCGAAACCCAAGATGTCTGGTCTTCCTGGCCAGCAAGTCATTCAGTCTGGCCAAGGCGCAGTGCCTCGGCAGAGATGGGGTCTCTGGCCAGCGCTCCACACTGCAGTGCCCGCTGCTTTGTCCTGAATCTGGTTGTCCCAAAGGTTTTCATCCCTGCCAGCCTGCAGGGGCTGCGGCCCCTGCAATTTCCAGCATGCCCATGAACCTGGACTGGGTTCACGGTCTTCCCTTGCCTCGTAGGTTCACTACATCCTGCAGGAGGTGGTGATAGGTGGCATGGTGCTGGAGACCAACATGAATGAGATCGTGGCACAGGCAGAGGCCCAGAGCAAGCTGGAGAAGGCAGAGGTGAGTGGTAATGCCGTGGCTCTCCCTGGTGTGACCTGCAGGGGAGGACAGCATGGGGGTTTGGGAGGATTTGGTGCGATGTGCTGGGGTATGCAGTGCCGGTTGACCGGAGGGGCAAAATGTTCCCTGGGACGTCCGTGGTGCATAGGTCTGATGTGCTCCAGACTGACGAGGAGGGGCAGGGTGTGTGGTCTGGAGTGTGTGGGGGAGAGGAGCTTGTGTATATGGGTTGTTCCCAGCATGCCTGGGTTCTGCCCTTGCGAGCCCTGAAGAGAGCGTTCAGGGCATCCCTCATTCGGCTGCACACCTTGCTTCAGGTGTATAGGGAGCAGTCAGAGTGTGGAAATCACTGTTTCCATCAAGATTAGTGAAGTGAGGTAGTGAAAAGTGTTTATTGCCCCTGTTTGCAGGGCATTGTGAGGAGGCAGTTGTGCGCTGATAGCAGGAGAGGGAAGTGCTTGGATGTCCTTGCCTCTCCCAGTAGTATGCTATTAACACAGTTGGGACTATTGATCAGGCAGGCGGTGGAAATGCAGGCTCCTCTGCTGAAGTAGGGGTGCCTGGCTGGCTGCTGGGGTTGAGCTGGGCCTGGCTGCATGCTGGGGATGTGGCCAGGCCCTGGGCGCTTGCGAGCGGCAGCGCAGTGCTGGGAGAGCTGGAGACTCGGACTGGGAATGCTCCCTTGGCAAAGCACAAGGCTGAGCCGGAGGATCAGCCTGGAGCCTTCTAAGCCCTGGGAGTCTTTGGAGCTTACAAAGGGCTGGCAATCACGGTGTTCCCCTCTCTGCTCTCCTCACCAGGGAGGCCTCTCGGCAGCTCCTTCCCGCGCTGTCTCAGCTGTGAAGAACATCAACCTGCCAGAGATCCCTCGCAACATTAACATCGGAGACATCAACATCAAAGTGCCCAACCTGTCACAGTTTGTGTGAGCATCCCTAGGCAGGCCAGGCGAGGAGGACTGTCCATGAACACGGGCTGTAGCCTGGCTGGCTCTCCAGCTGAGAGGACCTGATCTCAGCTGGACTCTCTTTGCCTGTTCTGGATGTGCCCCCCTCCCTGTCTCAGGCCCTGGCCTTGGCCGTGCAGCACGTGGAGGGCCAGGTATGCTGCCAGGGTGCGTGAACTGCCTGGCAGAACAGAGAGCTCTGGTGGGGTGTGGGGCCCAATAAGTGTGGGGTAGTGTTGCTTGCTGTCTGTCTGTCACCTTGGGCCCTGAGCTGAGCTGTGCTCCCTGGTGTCCCTAGCAATAAGGGTGGCCTTTCTTCCCCTCCCTCCCTCCCTCCCTCCCTCCCGGGTGGATGTGCAGCCTCTCCTCTAGCTGGGGCGGGAAAAGCCAGGACCTGGAATTTCTAGTTTTAAAAATGGATCTATCCCTGGTGGCTTCTGGAGGAGCCCTGGGTTGTCCCTCTCCTCCGTCCCCCCGGGCTGTGTTGTTCTGACTGCTCTGGCATCCCTGTGCCCCCGCTACTCCTACTTACTGGGTATGGACCCTCTGTCATGAGATGAGTAGGGGTTTGGTCACCTGTGCTCCTGCTGGGCTGCTTGGTCTGGGCGAAGGGATAGCATCTGCGGTATAGGCAGACATTGGCGGTGAGGGGGGAAGACGGAGTCCTAATAAACCACTATGAAAATCTGCATCTGCGTGGGTGCTGCTGGCCCGGGGGCTGTGGAGGAGCGGTGCTGTGGGGCGGCCTGGCAGGGGGAGCGTGGGCAGAGGGCCTCCGTGCAGCTCCTGCTGGGGCTGCCGCTGCCCAGGGCGGCTTCTCGGCAGGGGGAGCTGGTGCCCAGGCTGCCGTGCTGCAGGGCTGCCAGGCTCTGGGTGCCAAGTGCACGCAGTGTAGCCTGCAGATGGGCTGGGCTTTCCTGCTCTGTGGCCTCCTGGTGCGGGCTTCGAGGGCAGGCTTGCCCGGCACCCCGGAGGCTGCGGTGCTGCCACGGGGGGAGAGCAGGAGCACCAGGAGGGCGCTCCCGGAGCCCCCACCAGCGGGACGGCCGCTGCGACGCGTGTGATGGCGCTGCTTTCTCCCCTCGCTGTCAGGGCGTTGCTGGGACTGGGGCAGTTCACTGCTCCTGTGCTAAGGGCGAGCTGGGTGGTGAGGCCACTGGCCCCTTTGTCCTCCTGGGAGGTTGTGGGCGATGGGGTCAGCTCCGCCTGCCCCTGCCTGGCACCCCGAGCGTGTGGCACCCGCAGGTCGCCTTGCTGAGATCCTGCCCTGCTCTCTGGAGCAGGCAGGGGGAGCAGGACAGCCCTGCTCGGAGGCTGCGCCGCAGCAGTGGCCATCTGCCTTTAGAGGTGGCCTGGCAGGGCTCTGGCCACCTATCTGTGACCTGATGCCCGCTGCCCTCCCCGCCAGCTCTCCGGCCTTGCTGTGCCGCAGAGCCTCCCCAGTCGGCTGTGAGGCCACGTAGCTGTGGAGCCTGCTTTGGCTGTTGCAGAAACGGCGGTGCTCGTCTCCATCCAGCCCCTTCTCTTGCCCAACGCCAGCCGCTGGGAAGCTCTGGGAAGCTCTGCCTGGTAGGAAGCGCTGCTCGCAGGGAGCAGGACGTCGCCGGGCACGCGGGAGGCTGCGGCACCCGGCTCGGCCGGGGCCAGGGCTGGCGCGCGGCCCTGCGGCCCGCTGGGAGCTCTCCCTGCGGTCTGCGTCCGGGCTGGCTTCGGGGAGGTGGCCCCAGTCCGGGGGACGGGTGCGAGGGCTCGGCCGGAAGGAGGTGGCCGGCCGAGCGTGGCGTGGAGGCGTGGGCCGGACAGCGACGTCTGCCGAGCAGAGGTGCTGCTCTGCCCTGCCCCGAGCCCCCGGCTCTGGCGGGTTTGTGTCCTGTCGCGGCTCCATCTGGCCACCAACGTCCAGGGACTGGCTGCGGGAGCCTGTTCCTGTTCTCATTTCCCCTCCCCACCCCCGGCCAGCCCAGCTGCGCTCCCGTGGGCTCTGCCTCCACTTCCCTCTGGCAGGGAAACGGTGACTGTGCTTGGAAGGAATTTTCCTGTGGTCTCCTTGCCCCCCTCCGCTCCCCTCCCTGCCAGCTTAACCCTTCCCCAGCTGGCCACCAGCCACCGCGAGCTGTTCCTGGAGGTCAAGGAGCTGGGCACGCAGTTTCTTCCTCTTCCCCGGCGGCCCTCCTCCAGCTCCCAGCGGAGGTCCGTGCGAGAGCCGGCGAGCGCCCGGCCAGGCAGGGGACGTGGGGTCTGGCTGACCCCGGGGCTTGGAGAGGAAAACTCGGGATTGCCGCAGAGCGCAGGTTGGACGTGGCGGCAGCCAAGCGGTGCCCGGTTCTCCCTCTGCTCCAGGCCACGTGGGGGTTCCCGGGGGCACCCGCTGCGCCAGGGAGGGCCGGGTCCTGTCCAGCCCCAGCGCGGCACCGTGGCGCGGCGGTCGCTGGTGCGGGACATGCCTGGCAGTGCTTGCTCTGCGGCAAGGAGGTGTTCAGGCGCTGCTGCCTCCGGTAGCCGCGTTGTCCTCGCCGTCCCTTCCCGCGTCCTGCCGGGGGCCCGGCCCAGCGGGGCCGCGGAGGCCGAGGACCGCGGGCTGCGCAGGAGCCGGTGAGTCCGTGCCTGCTGCTTCAGGCTTTTCCCTTTCCCCTCCTGCTCCCTCCTCGCTCGTGCAGAGGGGGACGCAGAAGATGGGGTCGTTCGCCCTGGGATGAGTGGGGCCAAACCTCCGGCCGCGCGGTTCCTCCCTGGGGAGGGTTGCAGCCCTGGCTGCGCTGCCCCGGGGGCGCACGAGGCAGTGCAGCCCCGTCCCTCCCGCATGAGGCCCCCGTGCCCCAGGGCGGCCGGCTCCCGCCCTGAAACGGGAGGCCCTTGTGTGCCCCGGCGGGGCGGAGGGAGGGAGGAGGCCTGGCTCCCGCGACGTGGCTGTGCGGCACGCGGCGGCCCGGTGCCAACCCTGGCACCGGTGCTGGCAGCGCTCGCGGGGCTCAGCGCCGTGCGCAGGCGCGGGAAGGGCCGGGGCTGGCCGGGTCCTGGGGCTGCCGGCCCCGTGGGGCGCCTGCGGGTGATGGGGGTGGCCGGGAGGCGCTGCGAGCAGCGGGGAAGGAGGGCTGGCTCCTCCAGGGACGTGTCTCTGCTGCATGGTCGGGGAAACGGCGGATGCAGCGCTGCGTTGGGGCTGGCTCCATCCCTGGCAGCTGGAGCTGGGGTGCCCAGCCCAGCCTGTCCCCTTCCCCGGCCGGGCTGGGTCTTGGCGCCGAGCAGGTGCTGGATTTCGTTGAGATCAGCCAGGGTTTGCTCATGGGAGTGCGTTCCCACAGCTCCAAGCCCTCACCTCCTTGGCAGCGAGGTCGAGGGACGCAGATGGATGGAGCAAAGCGTATGCCCAGCCCCACTTCAGGTACCTGCATACCGCAGACAAGAGTGTTTACCCTCTTCTCTGCCAAGCACAGGGCGAAACCAGTTCCCTATCCCTCCAACTGGGCTCTGCTGGGTAGCTTGGGCCACTTCCAGGGCGAGGAAAACCGCAGGCGCTGCTGCCTCTCATCCAGCTGCAGGGCGCCGCACCAGGCTGCGGCGAGCGGGGCGGCCACCGGCCCGTGGCGAAACCCAGCTGCACCCCGGCTGCAGCCCCGCGCCAGTGCGGGTCCCCTGAGCGGGCACGTGAGCCCGTCCCTGCCGGCACCAGGTAGGGCAGGGCACGGGGCTGGGGTGATGAGCGGCAGGGACACCGCCCCTGGGTGCACCGAGCCAGCTGTGCTCAGCTGGCTGGGTGCCACTGGGTGATGGCGTGACCGGTCCCCGCATCCCCTGCCCCTCCAGCGGGCTGTGTCCCCTGCTCCCCCAGGGGTGAGCAGGCTGGTGAGGGAGCAGGAACCTCGGCAGGACCCTGGGGAGGGGGCCTGAGGCCGGCTGGGCGGCTGCGGGCTGTCCCCGGCAGCAGGGCGCCGCGCTCCCCGAGGCTGCGTGCGCCTGGCGTGGCCCGCTTCCCCCAGCAAATGCCTTCCAGATGCGGTGGCCGCGGTGGGTCCCGCCGCTCCGGGGGCCCCGGCCTTGCTGGAGGCGCTGGCCCCGTGCAGAGGGGTGCCTGCCCCGTCCCCGCTCTGGGCGCACGGGAGCCCGGCTGCAGCCGGGGGCACCTCGCGCCCTGCGCCCTGCGCTGCACGGGGGGACGGGACGTGCCCGGCCAGCCCCTCCGGGCAGGGCAGGCCAGCAGCCCAGGGGTTAAGGTGGCGAGGAGCGGTTCAGGTTACTTCCCTTGGAGCCTTAGGAGGAAACTTTCCTCCCGCTGGCTGGCCGAGCTTGCAGAGGGGAGCCAGAGAGAGCCGTGGGCAGGCAGGGCGCAGGCAGGCTGCCCCGGCGGGGATGGGGCAGGCAGGGAGCCTGGGGCCTGTCGCGCCCCGGGGCTGAGCGCACTGAGGTGAGTGGGGCTGCCGCAGCCCGGACCCACGGCGGTGTCGGGGCAGAGCCTGGGGCCAGCAGCCTGCAGGCATCGCTGGGCTGGGCTGGGGAAAGGAGGGTCTGCGTGCCTGTGCCCGGGCTGAGTGCTGCAGGGGCTGCGGGGTGCACGGGGCCACGGCGCTGGGCAGCGTGATTTACGTGCATGAGGAGCATGGGGTGCATGCGTGCTGCAGGGGCTGCGGGGCGTGCACGGGGCCACGGCGCTGGGCAGCGTGATTTACGTGCATGAGGTGTATGGGGTGCATGCGTGCTGCAGGGGCTGCGGGGCGTGCACAGGGGCCGCGGTGCTGGGCAGCGTGATTTACGTGCATGAGGAGCATGGGGTGCATGCGTGCTGCAGGGGCTGCGGGGTGTGCATTACAGTATGGAGCATATGTGTACTTTAGGAGGGCTACAGCGTGTGTGTGAGAGAGGTTATGGGGTGTGCAGGGCTGGGGCCTCAAGGAACCTCTGTGTGCGCGTGACCCAGTCTCTTCTGAGCGCCAGGTATTTGCACGTGGCCATGGAAATGGGACACGAGGTGCAGTGAGTGCCTGCTATCTGCAAGGAATTGCATTGGGCAGAGGTTTTGGGGATGTGCCCTCACCCGAGCCGGGGTGAGCACTGGCGCACCGTGCCGCAGGGTGCCTCTGCGAGGAGCTGGGGTGCGGCATGCCCATCGGTGCAAGCTGGAGGGTGTTTGGGGGTCCCCGGGCACCGTCCCCGCTGGCTGTGGCCCCCGTCTCCTGGGGGGCTGCACTAGAAGCAGACCCTGGCCAGAGCGTGTCCTGCAGCCCCAGGGCCTGCGCAGAGCCGCGGCTGGGCCGGGCGGTGGAAAGGTCTGACTCCGCAGGGCCGGGGATGCTGCACGGCACGGGGGTCGGGACGGCTCCCCATGCCCTCTGCAGCCACCAGCGACACCGGCAGCTGTGTCTGGGCGCTCTTGGGACGCTCGGGGACGGGGCTGAGTTCCCTGAGGATGTTTCTTATCCATTTCCTATGTTCTTCCCAAGCCCAAGCGCTCCTGCTCCCGGCAGGGCAAGTCCTGCTGATGTCACAGCGCTGGAGAGATCAGATCTTGGGAAAAGGCACTTTCTGTTCCCGGGGCAGGATGGATCGCGCTTCCTCTCCCCGGGCCCTGCACGGGACTTTGTGCCTTCGCGCCTCTCTCCCTGGCGGAGCTCCCGGGCAGACCCGCGTGGCAGGCCAGCTCCCGCGCCCGGCGGGAGGGCGGCTCCGGCTGCTTTCCCTGGCAAAGGCACAGCTCTCCCTGCCCTCGCACGTGGCGCACCAGGCGCCCCTGCCCTGCGCACCAGTGCATCGGGCCCCGGGAGGTTTGCTCAGCTCCCAGCCGGAGCCTGGGGTCCCGGTGCTGTGGGGTGCAGGCGAGGCTGTGCCGGCCCGCGGGACGCCCGCTGGCTCCCGGCTGTGAGCCGGCCGCCGGGAGCCCGGAGCTCGCCCTGGCCTGCCGTGGCCACGGCTCTCGCACGGGCTGAGCGCTGCCCACGGTGCCCGAGGCTGCTCGGGACCCTGCGGTGGGAGCACCAGGCACCGGGCACACACTATCTTGAGATGAGTTCATGGGACCTGGAGTTTGGACTCCTCTGGTACAACATAAATCTGGTAATACGATCTTGGACTTTGTGAGCACAGTGGGCAGGGCAGTTTCGCCCCAGCGCGGCCCCAGGCTTCCACCCTCCTGCCTCGGCGGGACCCCCGGGCGCGGGCTGCGCTGCGCCCTCCTGCTCGCCCCCAGCCCCGCGAGACCCGGCGAGCTCTGCCGAGCCGTGGGCAAGCAGGGAGCGCCGAGTCCAGCCTTAAGGAAACCCCGGTCTGGGCTGGGGTACCGGGGCCGTCCTCCTCGCCCTGCAGAGAGCCGGGGTCGTGGCCACCAGCTGTGACACCGCTCTGCTCTTCCCTTCGCAGGGCCAGGCAGGCGCCCAGGAGGGAGCCCAGGCGTCCTGGCCTGCAGCCCGCGCCCGTTCCCACACTGCCTGTCCCTGTTGGTGCGGTCCCGAGCTGCTGGCTTCGCCCCAGCTGCAGCAACACTGCACTTCACATTACCACTGCGGCACAGCAGGGAGGCAGGTGCACAGAGAGCGTGTCCCCGGGGGCTGTCACCCCCCTGGGCCTCATGGCCGTTTAATAATTCACCCATTAACCTGGACTAATAAACCTCGTGGGAGCGAGAGGCTAAAAGCCGTGCCAGGTGGGCAGAGCCTCCTTCCCCGGTGCTGCTCCTGCAGTCCCACCATGGCGGCAGGGTTCTTCATCAGCAAGAGCGTCGGCATCGTGGCCATCGTGCTGGCCCTGGGGGCCGTGGCCACCATCATTGCGCTCTCGGTGGTGTATGCGCAGGAGAAGAACAAGCCTGCCGCCCCCTCCGCCTCCACCGCCACCACTACCACCACCACCACCACCACTGCCCCCATCACCACGGCCGCCCCCAGTAACCTCTGGAACCAGTGGAGGCTGCCCACAGCGCTGAAGCCGGAGAGCTACGAGGTGACTCTGAGGCCC
Organism: Struthio camelus; assembly: GCF_040807025.1. Taxonomy (NCBI): domain Eukaryota; kingdom Metazoa; phylum Chordata; class Aves; order Struthioniformes; family Struthionidae; genus Struthio; species Struthio camelus. The sequence continues at coordinate 695,762 of NC_090953.1, forward strand.
TTCCTGAAGCCCAACGAGAACCAGATGTACATCTTCACGGGCAACAGCACTGTGGTCTTCATCTGCGAGGAGCCCACCGACATCATCCTCATCCACAGCAACAAGCTGAACTACACCATGCAGGGGGGCTTCCACATCTCGCTGCAGGTGGTGGACGGCTCCAGCCCACCTGCCATCAACAAGACCTGGCTGGAGACCACCACCCAGTACCTGGTGGTGCAGCTGGCAGCGCCGCTGCAGAAGGGCCAGTACTACAGGCTCTTCAGCATCTTCACCGGGGAACTGGCCGATGACCTGGCTGGCTTCTACCGCAGTGAATACATGGATGGGACGGAGACCAAGTAGGTGGAGGGCGGAGAGGGACGGTGGGAGACAGGGAAGAGGGAAGGGAGCTCAGGGAGAGCGGGTCTGTGAGATGGGCTGTGGCAAAGCATGGGGCTGGCCCAGAGACAGCAGAGGGCACGGGCCAGGTCTGGGGCATCTTGTCTCCAGCTGGGACTGCGGAGACACAAGGCTGTGGGTGCTGGGGTGCTCCATCCCCTGTGCCCCTGGGGCACAAGCCACCCTGGGTCTTGCCCTGAGCGTGTCCCCGTGCTCCTGCCTGCAGGCTGGGCTGGGGAGCAGGTGAGGAGCAGGGTGAGTGCTGCTCCCTTTGCTCTGCTGAGGGATCCTGACCCTCCCATGGGGCCATGGGGGCTGCGTGAGCTACGGGTGCCAATGGGGGATTCGTTTGCAGGGTCGTGGCCACGACGCAGATGCAGGCGACCGATGCGCGGAAAGCCTTCCCCTGCTTTGATGAGCCTGCCATGAAAGCCAACTTCACAGTCACCATCATCCACCCGACCGACCACAAGGCGATTTCCAACATGCCTGCCAAGAGTGAGTGGGGCAGAGGGAGCCCCAGGGCTGGGACGGGGGGCCCGGGGCAGGCTGGCGATATCCCATCCTTCTCCTCCTCCTTCAGGCACCTGGCAGCAGCAGATTGATGGAGAGAGCTGGAACGTCACCGAGTTCTTGACCACCCCCAAGATGTCCACCTATCTGCTGGCCTTCATCGTCAGCCAGTTCGAGAGTGTGGAGAACACCTCGGGGAGGGTGTTGGTAGGGCTGGGAGCTTGGGGGACAGGGCAGAGCCTGGCGGGGGACGGGGGCTCGGGGTGTCGGCACGCATGGGACGGGGCAGAGCCGAGTGGGGGCTGAGCCCAGCGTCTCTCCCCTCCAGATCCGCATCTGGGGCCGTCCCCAGGCCATCGCTGAGGGCCAGGGCAGCTACGCGCTCCAGGTGACTGGGCCCATCCTCAGTTTCTTTGAGCAACACTACAACACGTCGTACCCGCTGCCTAAGTCTGGTGGGTGCTGGGGGGCAGTGGGGCTGATGGGGCAGCGCTCCCCAGCTGGCGTGCACGGGAAGGGGGTCGTGCTGCCGGCCGTGGGAGCAGCGGCCGGTCCGACCCCTGGGAAGCACCGCGCCAACGGGGCTTCTCCCTCCCCCAGACCAGGTCGGCCTCCCCGACTTCAACGCGGGCGCGATGGAGAACTGGGGGCTGGTGACCTACCGGGAGAACTCACTGCTCTACGACAACGCCTACTCCTCCATCGGCAACAAGGAGCGGGTGGTGACCGTCATCGCCCACGAGCTGGCCCACCAGGTGCCCGGCGGCCCCCTCCTGGCCCGTGCCCCACGGCCGCGATGGGCTGGCTGACCGCGTGCTCTGCTCCGTCCGCAGTGGTTCGGGAACCTGGTGACGCTGCGCTGGTGGAACGACCTGTGGCTCAACGAGGGCTTCGCCTCCTACGTGGAGTACCTGGGCGCCGACTCGGCGGAGTCCTCCTGGGGCATCGTGAGTGCGGGGTGCAGGGCACGGGGCGGGCTGGGGCTGCCAGGCACGGCCCCGCCGCCGGGAGGGTGCCGCGGGCGCTGACGCCGGCCCCCCGCAGAAAGACCTGATGGTGCTCAACGAGGTGTACACGGTGATGGCGACCGATGCCCTGGCCAGCTCCCACCCGCTGTCCTTCAGAGAGGAGGAGATCAACACCCCGGCCCAGATCAGCGAGGTCTTCGACTCCATCGCCTACAGCAAGGTGGGTGCTGGGGGGACCGAGGGGGTCCCGGGCCGCGGGTGGGCGGCAGGGGCGGCCGGGGGCTGCCCCGCGCCCGCCCCTCACCCCCTCTCCGCAGGGAGCGTCGGTGCTGCGGATGCTCTCCGATTTCCTCACCGAGGACGTGTTCAAGGAGGGGCTGCAGGTGAGGCTCCGCCGGCGCCCCGAGCCCCGTGCGGGAGGGCAGCCCGCGGCGGGGGGCTGCGCGGGGGCTGGCGCCTCCCCGGGCGCCGCTCGCCTGGGCCCTGCCCTCCACCGCTCTCTCCTCCTGCTCTTCCAGTCCTACCTCCACACCTTCGCCTACGGAAACACCATCTACACCGACCTCTGGGCTCATCTGCAGACGGTAGGAGCGGGGCTGGATGGTCTCCCCTGCCCTGCCGAGCCCCCTCAGCCCCGGCGTGGGAGGGGGGCAGCCCCCCGGCCCCCCGTGTGGGGACCGACCCAGTGACCTGCCGCGGTCCCTTCTCCCGCAGGCTGTTGATAGGAACAACGTCTCCTTGCCCGGCTCTATCGGCCACATCATGGACCGCTGGACGCTGCAGATGGGCTTCCCCGTGGTCACCGTGAACACGCTCACCGGCACCATCAGCCAGAAGCACTTCCTCCTGGACCCCACCTCCAAGGTGGACCGACCCTCTGCCTTCAAGTGAGTGGCCCCATGGGTGGGTGGGCAGCAGGGGCCAGTGGCAGTTTGTCGAGCGGTCTGTTCTCTGCTGCTGCTGGGGGTTCCCGGACATGCCGGTGGGGGCAGCGTGGTGGGCGAGCGACGGTGCCATGGTCTGCCCGTCTCCCCGGCACAGCTACACCTGGATCATCCCCATCACCTGGCAGACGTCCAACAGCACCGAGAAGAAGTACTGGCTGGAAGACGTCTCAGGTCTGTGGGTGCCTGCGTGGTGCCAGGCTCGGGGGGGCCTGGGGCAGGGGCTGAGCTGGGGGCTCGCTGCCACCCCCGGTGCAGGTGGAGGGGGCCGGGCTGGGCCGCAGCCGGGGTTCCCCTCGCGGCGTGCAGCTCCTGCAGATGCTCCTCTCCCCCGACCCAGCCACCTACAACGAGTTCAAGGTGAGCGGCCCCAACTGGCTCCTGCTGAACCTCAGGGTGAGCGGGTACTTCCGCGTCAACTACAACCAGGAGAACTGGGACCAGCTCCTCCACCAGCTCTCCAGCAACCACCAGGTACGTGGGCCGGGGGCCGGTGGGGCCGGGGGCACGGCGGGGCCGGGCTGCGCCCCACGCCCGGGCTGCCCTGATGCACCTTTCTCCCAGGTCATCCCTGTCATCAACCGGGCCCAAATCATCGACGACGCCTTCAACCTGGCCAGGTGAGGGGTGCCGTCCGCGCGGGGGGACCACGGCCCTGCAGGGCCGAGGGGGGCCGGGGAGCCTGACCCATCCCTCGCCCCTCCGCAGGGCCAAATACATTGGGGTGACGGTGGCCTTGAACACCACGCGGTTCCTGAGCAAGGAGACGGCGTACATGCCCTGGCAGGCGGCACTCAACAACCTGAACTACTTCGAGCTGATGTTCGACCGCAGCGAGGTGTTCGGGGTGATGACGGTGAGCCGCGCGGCGCGGGGGCTGGCTCTGGGCCGGGAGCCGGGCTGGGGGTCGCTGCCCGCCTGCGCAGCGCTGACCACCCTCCCTGCCTGCAGAAATACATCCGGAAACAGGTGTTGCCCCTCTTTGAGCACTACAAGTTTGTCACCAACAACTGGACCACCATCCCCAGCGGCCTGACGGACCAGTGAGTGCTGCGCGGCGCCGGGGCCGGGCTGGGACCTCCTTGCTCTGCATGGTCCTCCTGGCTCCCTGCAGGTCACGGAGGCTGGCCATCCACGATGGGACGGTGGCCCTGGGGCCCCAGCGTGCCCTGGGGAGGGGCTACCTGACCCTGCCTGTGGCCCAGCACAGGCTGATTGGTCCCGGGCCCCTGCGCTCATCCCCAGCCCCTCTTTGCTCCCCTCTCCCCAGGTACAACGAGATCAATGCCATCAGCACCGCCTGCTCCTATGGCATCTCCGAGTGCCAGCAGCTGGCCACCACCTTCCTCAGCGAATGGCAGAAGAACATCAGCAACAACCCGTGAGTCCCTCTGCACGGGGACGGGCCCGGGGCCGTGCCACACCGCCAGGCTGGGCACGGCGAGGTCTTCCCCATCCTGACCAACACGTCCTTTCCCCCCTGCAGGATCCCCCCGAACCTGCGCTCCTCCATCTACTGCAGTGCGGTGGCCACTGGTGGCGAGGAGACCTGGGACTTCATCTGGCAGAGGTTCCTCGCGGCCACCGTGGTGGCCGAGGCGGACAAGCTCCGCTCGGCCCTGGCCTGCAGCACCGAGCCCTGGATCCTCAACAGGTAGGAGGGGGGTCCCCGGCGCGGGCCGGCGGCGCTGCCACCAACACCGGCCCTCACCCCGGCGCCTCTCCCCAGGTACCTGCAGTACACCATCAGCCCCGACAAGATCCGGAAGCAGGATGCCACCTCCACCATCAACAGCATCGCCAGGAACGTGGTGGGGCAGTCCCTGGCCTGGGACTTCATCCGCAGCAACTGGAAGATCCTTTTCGGCCAGTGAGTGCCGCGCGAGCGGGGGCCGTGGGGCTGGGGCAGGAGGGCATCGTCGGCGCCCCGTGAGGGTGGCAGCGGTCCCGGTCCCCCCCCTTGTCGGCACGGGGCCACCTGGGGACCTCGGGCAGCCTCGGCGCCGCTCTGCGCCCGAGCAGGGCGATGCCCCGCGGAGGCCCCAGCTCAGCCGTCCCTCTCCGCTCCCCCAGGTACGGCGGTGGCTCTTTCTCCTTCTCCCGGCTGATTTCTTCAGTGACCCAGAGGTTTTCGACGGAGTTTGAGCTGCAGCAGGTGAGGCCTGGGCCGGGCAGGGTCTGGGGGACGGGGGCTCCGGGGCCGCGCTCCCCCAGCCCGGCACGACGAGGGGGCACGTCTCTGCCCGCGGTGCCCGGCCCTTCGCCCGCAGCCCCGGGGACAGGGCGTCCTGCCCCGGCCCTGGCGGGCCCAGGAGTCCGGCAGCTCTCCGTGCCCACCCCGCGCTGGAGGTGACCAGGTCCCTGCCCAGCGATGCCCTCGCCGTGGGGCCCCCCACGCCCGCTCCAGCCCCTCTTCCCCCCCCCCCCCGCAGCTGCAGCAGTTCAAGGCGGACAACCAGGACACCGGCTTCGGGACGGGGACTCGCGCGCTGGAGCAGGCGCTGGAGAGGACAAGAGCCAACATCAACTGGGTGAACGAGAACAAGCAGGCGGTGCTAGCCTGGTTCCAGGGCGAAACTGGCTCCAGCTAACCGCGCGCCGCAGCGCCGCGCACCTTCCTTCGGGACTGGCCGGGGTGGGGTGGGCTCTGCGGGGGACCGACCCGACGCTCCCGGACCCCGCCGCCCTCCAGGCCAGGCTGGACTCTCACCCGCTCCCCAGACGCCCCCTCGCTCCGTCCTCCTCCTGCCCCCATCTCCGAATGCTCCAGCCTGGCTGCCCCCCGCCCCACTCCTTTGCTGCTCCTGATGGGAACGCGCCGCTGCCCCGTTCGGCGGCCGTTGCCGCCCGGCAATGCCCAGCGCCTGCGTGATGGGCAGAGGACGGGCTGGCCGGCGAGGGGTTTGGGGCTGCTGCCCCACGGCTGCCGGAGGACGAGCGTTGCTGGGCTGCGTGAAGGCCCGTGCCAGCTCTCCGATGCTGTAAATAAAGGGCTGCACGCGAGGTATCGCCGGCGGCTGTGCCAGGCGGGGTGGGGGCGCACGTGCTGGCACCGCGCCGGGGCGTTGGAGGGGGCCGGGGTCCGGGCGGGAAACGCCTGAGACCCCGCGGCGGGCACCGTGCAGGGGTCCTGGCAAGCGGAGCCCCCCCCACCCCCAGGCCATTAGGAGCCTGGTGCTAAGTGGCTCCGGGGGCTGCGCAGACGCCAGGCTGGCCGGCCCCTCCGTCTGACGGCTGCGTGCGAGCTCTCCTGCTGGGCCGGGGCCAGCCCCGCGCTGCACCGCCGGCGCGTCGGCTGCTGGCGCCCTGCTTTGGGGCGCTGTCGCTCCGAGTCCCGGGCTGGGGTGCGCCCACAGAGCCCCCCGGGGCTCCGGCTCTGCAGGAGGCAGCGCTGGCTTCCCGCTGCCGCACCGGGCCAGGACTCGGCCGCGGGCACGGGGGTGTCCCCTGCCCCGACGGGCTGCGGTGGCCGGCACGGGGCCGCCTGGCCCCTGGGCTCCCCGGGGACGGGAGCTGGGAGCCGCTGGGGCCCTGCGGAGCCGGGGAGCTGGCTGGTGCCAGGGGAGCGAGGGCGCTCCTCGGGACCCCAGCCCGGCAGCCCCGCGGCGGCGGGGACGGGGACGCCGCTCGGCTCCGCGGGGCTTTGCCCGAGCAGAGCGCCGGGGCTTGAAGGGCAGCTCCGTGGCTGCGGTTCACGGCGGGCTGGGGAGGCCCCCGGGGGTCCCCTCCGGCGCCCCGGCTCCGGGGACGCCTCGGAGCGCTGGGGCCGCGGGGTGGGTGGCTGAGCCGCAGCCCGGCGGCAGCGAGGGCCGCGCGGGGTGGGCTGGAGCTGGGCTTTGCCCCGCCGTGGCCATGCGTGGCCACCGGCTGGGTGCTCCGGGCAACCTGCCCTTCCCTGGCCGGGGCGAACGAGCGGGAGCGCGGGCCGCCGCAGCAAGGAGACAGAGAGCCAGCAGCGGTGCACGGCAGCTTTATTGAGGATCCCTTCGGCGGCGCCCAGCGCGGCTCGGCGGCGCTGCCAGGCTGCCGACCTCTCTGCGCTGCGGGGCAGCGCCGGGCGCGGGCTCAGCTCCACCACCCCCCGCAGCGGGCCGGGGCGCCGCCGGGCAGCCCGGGGGCTGGCTGGGTGCCCGGCGAGATGAGGCAGGCCAGGGCCGGCGGGCTGCCGAGCTGTGCCGAAAGAGAGCTCTGTCGGCAGATCTGGCGCGGGACGGGACCGTGCCCTGCCCCCTGAGCACTGCATCCCGCACCCTGCGCCTCCACCCTGCACCCCACACCTGCACCGTGCACCCCACACCCCACACCGTGCACCCTGCAACCCACACCCCACACCTGCACCATGCACCGTGCACCCCGCACCCCACACCGTGCACCCTGCATCCTGCACCCCGCACCTGCACCCTGCACCCCGCAACCCACACCCCGCACCTGCACCATGCACCATGCACACCGCACCCCACACCCTGTGCCCTGCACCCCGCACCCTGCACCCCGCAACCCACACCCCGCACCCTGTACCCCACACCCTGCACCTGCACCCCATGCCCCACACCCTACACCCCAAACCCCACACTCCGAACCCTGCACCCTGCAGCCACACCCCACACCTGCACCCCACACCTCGTGCCCCGCACCCTGTGCCCTGCACCCCGCATGCTGCGCCCTGCACCCCGTGCCTTGCACCCTGAACCCCACACCCTGAACCCCACACTCCGAACCCCGAACCCTGCACCCCACGCCAGCGGCCTGGCTCTCCCGCGCAGCCGGCTCTGCAATGCCCCCTCCGCCAGCCCTGGCATGGCTTTGCCAGCACAGGACTTTGCTGGGGCATCCGCCTGGCAGCCCATCTCTGCCTGCACCCCGCGGGCAGCATCCCCCCAACCCACGCCATTCCCACGACGGCCCCCGGCCGCCTGCCTCCAGCCCGGCTGCCCCCCGAGCGGGTGGCAGGGGCCAGAGCCCGGCGCGGCAGGGCCAGGGGCTGTGCGTACCTGGGAGCGAGCATCAAGCTGAGCGCCGTGCACAGGGCATCTGTGGGGCTCCGTGTCCGTCACCACCGCCCCGGGGGCTGCCGGCTCCGTGCAGGAGGAGGAAGCGGTCCCAGTGCCGGCCACCATGTCGCGTCTTTGGGGGGGATGCAGCACAGTCGCTGCTCCGAGGCCACAGAGTGACGATGACCAGGACCCCGAGCCTGAGCCAGGGGCCCCAGGAAGCGCCTGGGTGACCATCCCTGTGTCCACAAACTCCGGCAACGTCAGCCCTGCCTCCAGGAGAGGGTCGCGGGGGGGCTCCGGGGGGCTCCCTGCCCCTGCGCAGTGAGGAGGGGACAGCCAGGAGGACACGTCGACGACGAGAGCCCCGTCCAGTCCCGGAGGGGTCCCAGCCATGGGGCCGCAGGGCAGCGATGCCCAAGCGCCCGTCCCCACGCCGGGCGCCCCGTCCAGCCCCACGGGGGTCTCGGCCACAGGGCTGCAAGGTGGCGATGCCCAGGCGCCCGTCCCCACGCCGGGCGCCCCGTCCAGCCCCACGGGGGTCCCGGCCGCCGGGCCGCAGGGCGGCGATGCCCAGGCGCCTGTCCCCATGCTGGGGGCCCCGTCCAGCCCCACGGGGGTCCCGGCTGCTCGACCGCAGGGCGGCGATGCCCAGGCGCCCGTCCCCACGCCGGGCGCCCTGTCCAGCCCCACGGGGGTCCCGGCCGCCGGGCCGCAGGGCGGCGATGCCCAGGCGCCTGTCCCCATGCTGGGGGCCCCGTCCAGCCCCACGGGGGTCCCGGCTGCTCGACCGCAGGGCGGCGATGCCCAGGCGCCCGTCCCCACGCCGGTGACCCCGTCCAGCCCCGCGGGGGTCCCGGCCGCCGGGCCGCAGGGCGGCGGGGGCCGGCAGCAGCCCAGCCCCGGCGGGCAGAGCGGGCAGCGGCGGGCGGCCGCCCCCCGGCGCCGCGCCGGCCCCTCCTCGCCCAGCCCCAGCAGCGCCGAGAGGTGCCCGATGTAGCGGGCGGCGAGGCGCAGCGTCTCCACCTTGGTGAGGCTCTGGCCCGCCGGCGCCAGCGCGGGCGGCAGGTAGCGCCGCAGCGTGTGCAGCGCCCGCGCCAGCTGCCTCATGCGCAGCTTCTCCCGCTCGCTGGCGCTCTGCCGCTGGCCCCCGACGGGCCCCCCGCACCGCCCCGGCAGCCCCCCGGCCCGGCGCTCGCGGGCCAGCAGCGGCGTGGGGCAGCCGGCCATGGTGGGGCGGCAGCGTGTCTGCGGGAGCCCGGGGCGGCCCCGGCTTTATGCGGGGCCCGAGGTGTGAAGCGACACCTTCGCGGGCCGCCCGGAGGTGTCAAAGCCCAGGGAGCGCGGGCAGGGGCCGGGGCCGGGAGCCTGGGAAAGCCGGACCCATTTGCGGAGGTGTCAGTTCTGACTCCTCCGGCCCTTAATTGGCGCTGCCCGGCGCTGGGAAGTGTGCAAGGGCCAATTCACACGGTCGTGAGAGATGCTAACGTGCCTACCAGCCCTGCCAGAGCTCGCCCGCGCCCCCGGCTCTCCTGGCGACTTTGCATGGTGCTGAGCTGCAGCGGCGACTTGACCTTGCAGCACTGGGAGCGCCACGGGAGAGCCGCCGAGCACCCTGAGCCACCGCCCGGGGGCTGTCAAGCCAGCTCCGTGTCCTCGGAGGTGTCACCCTGTCCTGCACCTCAGCACGGGCGATGCCCACACCGCTTCTGCCCCTCTGCACAGCTCCCAGCCGTGGTCCCTGAGGGCTGGGGCTCCTGGCGTGCTCCCACCGCCACGTTACCGGCTCAGGGATGCTTGGCCAGGCCAGCGCATTTGGGGCAGACCGATGTGCGCCCTCGCTGGGATGTCCTGTGGCAGTCCCTGCAGCCCGGCTGTGCTGCCTTAGCCTCCCTGCACCCTGTGAGATGCAGCCCTGCTTCCCTGAGCACCTTGCAAGCTCTGGAGAAGCTGCAGGAACAGCCTGTGCTGTCTGAGGGCGCCCAGCCCTACGCCCCACCACGCTGCTCGGCTGCATGGAGCAGGGCTGGTCCAGCCGGCACAAACCCCAGACCCTGGGCTGGAAACCCCAAGCTTGCAGCTTCAGCCCTCCCCACGCATCACTCCAGAAGGCTTGGTCTGGTCATTCTCCTGCCAAGCCCCTGTGTATCCCGCTCGGCTCTGCCCTGTGTGGGGCAGCAGGTTCCCATCGCCCCTGATGCCCTGTGGCATCACGCGCCTCGCGGCGGCTGGGCGGGCGATGGGGCAGGCTGGCCGCTGCTGGGCCGGGTTTCGGTGTGGCTCTATGGGCAAGAAGGGCCCTTGGCAGTGCCAGGCTCACGCTGGTCCCATGTGTGCACGTCCTGGGGGCTCTCAGCCGTGGGAGATCTGCTGCCTCCTGCAAGCTGTGCGCGGCTGCAGGAAGCACCAGACCACGGTGCTCAGCTCTTTGGGATGCTCCAGGGCCGGGAAGCCTGGCTGCACTTTGCAGGCTGGGGGAGCCTAGTGAGGGTATCAGGGAGGCAGCTGCTAGTCCAGGTTTCTCTCCTCCTGCTGCATCGAGGGCTGCTTTCTGGTGTGTTTTCTGCTGTGCTCTCCCCACCAGCCCTCCTCTGCCCCAGGGGATGTAGAGGAGTGCACAGCAAGGGGCCAGGGCCTTGCAGGTGTGTGACCCCAGCCACTCTCTGTCCCTGCCCTGAAAGGGCTGAGTCCTTCTTGCCAACGGAGTGAAGCCGTGGTGCTGGGAGAGGTGTGGGCAGCGGGCACAGGGGTCCTGGGTGAGGATGTGCTGCTGTGTGCGGAGCAGAGGAGGATGGAGCAGACACCCTCCCAGGACGCTGGAGCTTGCAGGAGGAGCATGCAGGAGAAGGGACAGCTTGCTGTACCTGTCCAGCAGCTCTGCTGGGTGCCCCAGATGTGTCCCCAGAGGTGCTGGAGGCACATAGCCCATGAACTCCTCCGGGCTCAGGCACGGTGCTTGTTCAGGGTCTGCTCCAGGAGATAAGCGGCCTGGGTGGAAGGCTGCCCATGTCAGGGGCTGGAGGGACCCCCGGGTCCCCTGTGGGGCTGGGGCCTGTGACCTCTCCCTGCAGCGAGGGGCCAGCTCTGACCCCACGTCCCAGCGCTGTCACGGCCCTGCCGCGCTCCAGCACTTGTCTAAACACAGAGGGAGGTGGGAACCGGCTGCCCAGCGGGGCCGCAGAACTCATTACCCAGGAGCTCGTCAGCTAATGAGACCCAGGAGGGGGCCTGGGAAAGGGGCAAGGCAGGGCTGAGGGGCGAGCGCTCCAGGAGGCGGCCGGGCAGGGAAGGGGCGCCCGCGCGTGGGGCCGCCGGGCCGCGTGCCCCGGGCCGTGCCGATGGCCGTGGTGCGGAGCGCCCTGCCGCGCTCCCGGCTGCAGGCAGCCCGGCTCAGGGGGTGGTGTGCCGGCCGGCTGCTGTCCCTGCAAAGATGAGTCGGGTTTCTGAGCGTGGAAACGCTTTGCAGGGTCTGAGTTAGAGTCAGACACCAGCACGCTTGGACCTTGGACGGGAGAAGTGATGCAGCACTTCCTCTAGTGTAAGGGAGGGCAGGAGCGGGCAGTGAGAGCTGTTAACTCTGCAGTCCTTTATCCACTACGTTTGAAACGTTTGTAATGAGATAACTGCTGATTTAGCTGCCAGTGTCCTTATGATACCTAATAGAGGCTGCCTGGGCTGTCGCAAAGGTCCGTGGTGGTAGCCTTTAACAGGGCTCGGCTGGGCGGCGGGTGCAGGCAGCGGGTGACCCCTGCAGCGAGGTGCGCGGCGCACGTTTGCCCAGGCCCTGGCAGCGGCCCGGTTTGCAGCAGGGGGGTCAGGGACGCGCTTGGGGCTGCGCACGGGTCGGAGAGGAGAGCCGTGCCTCGCGGCCGTGGCTGGGTGCAGTGGTGGTGTGGCGGCAGGAAGGGCGAGAGGCAGGGGAGTCCCCAGCTGCCCGCGGCGTCCACGCCAGTGACCGGCTAGGGCTCAGATCGGCCCCAAGATGACCTGCAAAGGATGGTTTTGAAAGCCAACTGCCCTGTGCAGGCTGCCCGCCGGGCCCAACAGCACCCGGCGGGAGCGGGCTGCAGCCTGTGGCGGGGCGGCTGGCACGGGGCCGAGCCACGTTGTCCAGCCCCTGCCTCATCCTCCACCTCCTCCTGCCGAGGAGGGCGCGAGCACAGAAACTGCAGAGGTTCGGCTGGCTGGAGCGCACGGCCCAGGGCTGGCGATAAGCGCAGCCAGGCTTACCTCACAGCCGCCGTGCCATCGCCCCATGTTTCCGAGGATAACTTAATAACCGTCATGTGAGCGTTGGGAATCGTGAGCCCCATCAGTGACAAAGCCTTGGCTCATCCAGCGTTATCCCCAGCTCGGGGAGGAAAGTCCCTCCAACATGTCCCTGGGAGGAGCTGGCAGAGCCCGTGTGCCCCATGGCCAGCCCCACGCCCCACACAGCCTGGTTGCCTGTGCCCAGCCCCGTGCCCCCTGCCCACCTCAGTTCCCCTGCCCAGCTCCATGCCCCACACCCAGCCCTGCGCCCACTCCATGCCCCACACCCAGCCCTGCGCCCACTCCATGCCCCATGCCCAGCTCCATGCCCCACACCCAGCCCTGCGCCCACTCCATGCCCCATGCCCAGCAGCTCTGTGCTCTGCACGCAGCCCCGTGCCCAGCTTCGTGCCCCACGCTCAGCTCAGTTCCCTATGCCCTGCTCGCTGCCCCACGGCTGGCTCCCTGCCCCTCCAGGGTCCCTGTCTGCGGGTTTCCATGTGGACCTGCTAGGGGAAATCGTGGGCTGAGCGTGCCCCCTCATGGGGGGGAGTCAGGCACACTGCTGTGTCCCCAGGGGCTGTGCACACCTGGTGACATGGGGGGCTGTGCACACTGCTGTGTCCCCAGGGGCTGTGCACACCCGGTGACAGGGGGGGCTGTGCACACTGCTGTATCCCCAGGGGCTGTGCACACCTGGTGACACAGGGGGCTGTGCACACTGCTGTGTCCCAGGGGACTGTGCACACCCGGTGACAGAGGGGGCTGTGCACACTGCTGTGTCCCAGGGGACTGTGCACACCCGGTGACATGGGGGGCTGTGCACACTGCTGTGCTACAAGGGGACTGCCTACACCTGCACGTTGGGGGCTGTGCGGGCTGCCCCCCGGGCGGCGGCTGCCTGCGGCACGGGCCCTGCGCAGCGTGCCGGGCCCGCAGCCTGCGTTTGGGGAGCGGGTCCCCCCCGCCCCTTCCCGCGCACCCCGCTCCCTGCTCTGTTTTCCTTGCGCGCCGCAGCGCTGCGTTTCCCTGGAAACCTTCACAGCAGCGGCGGGGAGCGACACCTGCGGGGGCCTGGGAACGCGGCGGGGGGCCCCCTCCCAGCCCCGGCGCCCCGGTGAGGGGCGTGCTTGGCCGGGGGCCGTGCCCCCCGGGCTGCTCCGTCCCGTGCGGGCTGCTGCGGGCTGCGCCGGGGCCGGGGCGCCCCTCGCCGGGGCTGCGGGGCTGCGCGGGCTGTGCCGGCGGGGGCTCCGGCGGGGCCGCTCGGCCCAGCAGGCGTCAGGGCTCATTAGTGGGAGCGTGTGAAACGCTATTAGCGGGGGCTGCGGGGGGGCCGGGGCGCTTCACCCTCCGCCGTGGCCCGCGGCGGCGGGGGAGCGCGGCCCCACTCGCGGGTCGGTCCCGCGCGGCCCCGCCGGACCAGGGTGCGTGTCCGGGCCGGGGGGTCGGGGGGCCGGGGGGCGGGAAGGGGGGGTCGCCGTCGGGGAGTGGGGGGGGGCGACAGCCTCGCAGCGCCGGGGTAAAAATTCGTCACCAGCGTGTTCAAAGGCTGGCGACCCCCCCCCGCCCGCCCGCCCCCGGCCTTTGAAGTGCTGCCGACGCCGGCCGGCCGAGGTGCCACTTCACACCTCCGGGCCGGCATAAAGCCGGGGCCGCCGGGGCTGCCGGCACACGGCCCCGCCATGGCAGCGCCGGCCCTGCCGCTGCTCGGCGCCTGGGGCCGCCCCGGCGACGCCGACGGCTACAGCAGCAGCAGCAGCAGCAGCAGCAGCTCGTCCGCCGCCTCGCCGGACTCCTGCGGCCGCTCGCCGCCCTACGCGGCCCGCGGGCCCCGCCACGGCCCCGGCTCCGGCTCCAGCTCCGGCCCCGGCCCCGGCAGGAAGGGCGCCCGGGGGCCCGTCGGGGGCCAGCGGCAGAGCGCCAGCGAGCGGGAGAAGCTGCGCATGAGGCAGCTGGCGCGGGCGCTGCACACGCTGCGGCGCTACCTGCCGCCCGCGCTGGCGCCGGCGGGCCAGAGCCTCACCAAGGTGGAGACGCTGCGCCTCGCCGCCCGCTACATCGGGCACCTCTCGGCGCTGCTGGGGCTGGGCGAGGAGGGGCCGGCGCGGCGCCGGGGGGCGGCCGCCCGCCGCTGCCCGCTCTGCCCGCCGGGGCTGGGCTGCTGCCGGCCCCCGCCGCCCTGCGGCCCGGCGGCCGGGACCCCCGCGGGGCTGGACGGGGCGCCTGGCGTGGGGACGGGCGCCTGGGCATCGCCGCCCTGCGGTCGAGCAGCCGGGACCCCCGCGGGGCTGGACGGGGCGCCCGGCGTGGGGACGGGCCCCTGGGCATCGCCGCCCTGTGGCCCGGCAGCCGGGACCCCCGTGGGGCTGGATGGGGCGCCCGGCGTGGGGACGGGCGCCTGGGCATCGCCACCTTGCAGCCCTGTGGCCGAGACCCCCGTGGGGCTGGACGGGGCGCCCGGCGTGGGGACGGGCGCTTGGGCATCGCTGCCCTGCGGCCCCATGGCTGGGACCCCTCCGGGACTGGACGGGGCTCTCGTCGTCGACGTGTCCTCCTGGCTGTCCCCTCCTCACTGCGCAGGGGCAGGGAGCCCCCCGGAGCCCCCCCGCGACCCTCTCCTGGAGGCAGGGCTGACGTTGCCGGAGTTTGCGGATGCAGGGATGGTCACCCAGGTATGTGCACTCTGTCACGTGGTGGGACAAGCCCTGATGTCCTTCCCTGTGTGGGGCTGACGAGGGGCTGGGCTCAGTCTTGGAGTGCCTGTGGCCTCCCCTTGGGGCTGTGCGGGAGGCTGGTGCTGGGGCGATGGCAATGTCACCTGGGGATGGGCACCGAAAAGCATTCCCCTCCTCGATGAGACGGGTGCTGAGCCTGCAGCGGGCACCTGCTGGGTGCTCGCTCCTGCAGCCTGCTCCGATCCTCCCTGGCGGCTCCCCCGTGTGTTTGCTGGGGTCTCCGCTGGCAGGATGGACTTGAGGCCACAGAGTGGCTTGGTCCTGACCAGGTGCCGTCCTGGTGGGTGGCTCTGGGCTTTGCTGGTCTGTCCTCCTGCTGCCCTCAGGAGACCCCTGGGACCCTGCCCCGAACCCCCTGCACTGGCCAGGCCCCCATCTCACCTATCCCTCTGCTTCCCTGCAGGACCTCTCTGCGGATCTGCTCTCACTCTTGGAGGCTCTGCTCCCGTTGCAGCCCCAGGACTGACCCGTTCTTGCCCGGGACTCTGGGGCGAACTCCTGGCTCCCCGGGGCTGGAGCCCCGGACGCCGCGTGGCTTCGTGGTGCACCAAGCAGCTGCGTGCAGCTCTGCGGTTTCGGGGGATGCGTGTCCCCTCTTGGACATTTTGGGGGGTGGTGGGGACAAGGAGCCTCTTGCGCAAGCCCTGATCTATGCTGGATGTGCTGGGGATGGCGGCGGTTGTACATAAATAAACCCTTGTGCCTATGCTGTGTGTTACCTCCGTCCCCGCAGCGGGGGCCGGGCGCAGGGCATGGCCGGGGTGCAGCGTGCCTGCAGCGGGGGCCGGGCGCAGGGCACGGCCGGGGTGCAGCGTCCCCGCAGCGGGGGCCGGGCGCAGGGCACGGCCGGGGTGCAGCGTGCCCGCAGTGGGGGCCGGGCGCAGGGCACGGCCGGGGTGCAGCGTGCCCGCAGCGGGGGCCGGGCGCAGGGCACAGCCGGGGTGCAGCGTGCCCGCAGCGGGGGCCGGGCGCAGGGCACGGCTGGGGTGCAGCATGCCCGCAGCGGGGGCCGGGCGCAGGGCACGGCCGGGGTGCAGCGTCCCCGCAGTGGGAGCCAGGCGCAGGGCACGGCCGGGGTGCAGCGTGCCCGAGTCCCCGTGGCAGCCCCGGCGAGCAGCTTGGGGCAGGGAGGGGGCCGGAGAGGCCGGAGGAGGCAGCGCTCTGCAGCAGGGCACAGGAGGGGGCAGGGGCGCTGGGCACTGTCGCGGAGTCGCCGGGGGGCCGTGCAGCTGCGGCCAGGCGGGAGGCTGCAGCGCGGCAGGACCGCATCTGGGAAAGCAATCGCTGGGAGGTATCAGGAGAGACACCTCCTTCCCCGGGCCATCTTCCGGCCCCGGGGGGGGTTAGGGCCTCCCCAGACCCCCAGCTGGTGGGGCAGGGGCTGTGTCCCACCCCCCCAGCTGCCCGGAGGGAGAGCGCGTGCGCGGGGGGCTGCAGGGGGTCCGCCCCCTCCCGCGCTGCCCGCAGTGATGGGCTGCCCATGGGGTGCAGGGCCTGCACCGGGGCCGGGGCGGCTGCGGGGTCCCTTGCGGGGACCCGTCAAAGGGCCTGACAGCCAGGCGCTAATGTGCCGGGGGGGCCCTTCTCCTCCCCTCCAGGGCCTCTGGGGCAGGGGGTCTGCAGGGCTAATGAGCCCCATTTATCTGTGAAATGACTTGCTAATAACGTTAATTCCTTCTGCGGGAGGGGGGACAGAGTCTTTGAGATGCAAAAGAGGCATGTCCCCCTCCCCCAGGCTACAGCTGGGGGGGGGGGGAACACGCTCTGGCCATGGGGACGGCCACGGGCTGCGGGGCAGGGTCCCGTGGGTCGCAGCAAACGATGCGTGCAGAGCGATGCCCACCGCGCGCCCTGCGAACCGGGGCTCCCGAGGCTCCTGCTCTGCAGCCGGACCCCCCGCCCGAGCCCCGGCCGGGCCTGGGCAGCCGGACCGCCGAGCTGACCGGCGCGGATTCCACCGTGGGGGCGAGGGGCCGCGCAGGCTGGCTCCGGGCCGCAGAGGGGTGGCGTGCGGGGCAGGGAGCCGCGCTGCCCACCAGGCTTGGGGGCCTGGCAGCAGCGATCGCAGCCCTCCGCCGGCAGTGCGTGCCGCAGCGCCTAGCCCAGGGCTGCCGTGCTGGGGCCGGTCCTTCCCCCGGGCTGCGGGCCTGGCCCAGGCTGGGGGGCTCCTTCACAGGGCTGCAGGGCATTTCCCTGGCTTCCTGGCCCCCCGCGCCTTGGACGTGCATCACCCTGCCCGGGGAAGGGGCTTTCCTGGGGGGCAGCAGCACAAGGTGCCACCCCAGCCCCACCTTGCAGAAGGCTTCAGGCTTGAGGGGGACTTGTCTTCCCATTCAGCTTCCCAGAGGGATTTGGGATGACCCTGTGCAGTGGGGGTGGTGGATGGAGCAGGACAGAGCTGTGTGCTGTGGGATGGGGGCACTCGGAGAGACCGTGTGGCAGAGGGGTGGGTGTGGATGTGGGTGTGGATGCATGTGTGCACACACGCGTGCCCTGGCGTGTGTGTGCATGAACGTGCACTCGAGCCTCTGCACGCATGTGTGTGTGTGTTTGTGCTGGTGGGTGGCGCAGGGGTAAAGGAGCAAGACGTTCCAGGCGGGCTGGTTACGTCAAGGAGCAACCTGAGCTACCAAGGGCATCCCATCGATCGCCTGCTGTGCCTGGCCAGGGACAGGAGCGGAGGTGGCTGCAGGCGGCAGAGCGACGGCAGCTCCTGCCCCGCTCCCCGCTCTCCCAGCGGCGGGTGCGGTGCTCTTCCTCCGCGCTCGGCAAGCTGGGCCGCCGGCCGGCCGGCTCGCTGCGGCTGGGCACGGCGCTGATGCGGGAGCCCTCGGAGCGGAGAGGCGGGAGAGCGTGAGCAGCAGCTGGGACATGGCCCACTTCAGCGGAGGAGCTGGGCTGCAGGCTGCGGCCGGAGGTGAGGTGGGTGCGGGGAAGGGGGCGCCCGGTCCCACGGAGCCGCTTGCATCGGGCTCTCCGTCCCTGGTGCAGGACCAGGAGGGGTGCTCCGGGGTGGGCAATGGGCCGGGCAGCGGGAATGGGGTCAGCTGAGGCCATCTCCCTCGGACCCCCAGCTCTGCGGGGCCGGGGGAGCAGGGGCGCGAGGCGGAGCTGCAGACGGGAAAGCGGTGAGCTGGGGCGAGGGTCCCCGGGGCAGCCGGGAGCAGGGGGACGGGGGCTGCCTCTCCTCCCGTGCTGAGGGTCACCGTGCTGCCCTGGAGCCCCAGACCCGCCGGACAGGCCCGGGTCGGGGCTGGCCCGGCGCTGACGCTGCCTGTCGCGGCAGGAGGGAGCCGGCAGGACCCCGAGCCCGCGCTGGGGAACGGCAGCGGGGCGGCCGGCGCGGCGCCCTGCGGCAGCCTGTCCCCTCCGGAGAGGGGCTGCGCCTGGAGCCCCTGGCCCAACAGCAGCGAGGAGGCCCTGCGCCTGCCCACCTTCTCCCCCGCCGCCCAGGCCCGCGTGGCCATCACCTTCGCCCTCTTCGCCCTGGCCGCCGGCTGCAACCTGGCGGTGCTGCGGGCGGCCGGGGGCCGGCGGCGCGGCCGGCGCTCCCACATCCGGGTGCTGCTGCTGCACCTGGCGGCGGCCGACCTGCTGGTGACGGTGGTGGTGATGCCGCTGGACGCCGTCTGGAACATCACCGTGCAGTGGCGGGCGGGCGACCTGGCCTGCCGCCTCCTCATGTACCTCAAGCTGCTGGCCATGTACGCCTCCGCCTTCGTCACCGTGGTCATCAGCCTGGACCGGCAGGCCGCCATCCTGCGCCCGCTGGCCATCGCCCGCGCCCGGAGGAGGAACCAGCTCATGCTCTACGCCGCCTGGCTGCTCAGCGCCGGCCTCTCTGTGCCGCAGGTACCCCCCTCGCGCCCCGCTCCTGCCCGCGCCCCGGACTCCTCGTGCCGTGCCCGGGCATTGCAGTATCGAGGCAGGGTCCCCGCGGCCCTGCGGAGAGGCCGCCGGCCCATCCGTGCTCTGCTTCCAGCTGTTCCTCTTCCACACGGTGACCGTCCGCGCCCCGCGCAACTTCACGCAGTGCACCACGCGGGGCAGCTTCGCCCGGCCCTGGCACGAGACCCTCTACAACATGCTCAGCTTCGCCTGCCTCTTCCTGCTGCCGCTGCTGGTCATGGTGTGCTGCTACGCCCGCATCCTCCTGGAGATCTCCCGGCGCATGGGCTCCAGCCTCTGTGAGCGTCGGGGGCTTTGCAGGCTCCTGGGACGGGGGGAGCCGGGGAGGCAAAGCCATGGCAAAGGCTAAGCGGGGACCCCCGGCCCTTCCTCGTGGGCGTGCGGTCCCCGGCCCGGCCCGCTGGCTAAGCCGGCGGTGCTGCTGCGTTTCAGTCTCCTCCAGGGACACGTCCCTGCGGTGCTCCAGGAACAACATCCCGCGGGCACGGCTGCGCACGCTGAAGATGAGCCTGGTCATCGTCTCGTCCTTCATCCTCTGCTGGACCCCCTACTACCTGCTGGGGCTGTGGTACTGGTTCTGCCCGCGGGCCATGGAGAAGAGGGTCTCGCAGTCCCTCAGCCACATCCTCTTCATCTTCGGCCTCTTCAACGCCTGCCTGGACCCCATCACCTACGGGCTCTTCACCATCCCCTTCCAGAGGGGCGCGGGCTGCGGCTGCCCCTGCGGGCAGGGCCCCGCGCCAGAGCCGCCCTCCCCGGCCACGGGCTCCTTCCGCTGCTCTGCCTCCTCCCTGCGGGCCAAGCGGCGGCAGGAGGTGCCGGGGCCGGTGGCCGGGGCCGGGGCCGGCGCCTGCGAGAGCGGCTCTCTGTGAGGCTGGGGCTGCCCCGGAGCATCCTGCGCCGCTGCCTCGGCCCCGCTCTGCCAAGGCTCCGGCTGACGCGGGCCGGGACCGGGACCGGGACCGGGACCCGGGGGGCAGCTGGGGGGCAGCGGGCAGGATGGGTGCAGCACCGGCGCGGCGGAGGACGGGGTCATCGCGGCTCTGCTGCCGCAGCCCCCTGCGGCTCTGCTGTGCACGTGGCGGGGGCGAGCAGGTCGGGCTGCCGGGCAGGTGCGCGAGCGCCCCTCGTCCCCTCGTCCCCCTCTGTGACTGCCAGGCTTAGCGGAAAGCTCCTGGCACAGAGCTCGGCAGAGCAATAAAGCGTCCTGCGGCTGCTTCTCGTGGCGGGGTGCCTGCGGCGGGGGCGGGCTGGCGGGAGGCGGCAGCTCCGGCAGGCTCCGCTCGCTGCAGCGGCGCGGTGCAGGACCCTGACCCCCCCCCCAGGAGGAGGGAAGGGGACAGTGCTGGGGAGCGCAGCAAGTTTAGCCAGGGCTCGGCGCTGTCCTCTCTGCAGAGGGAGCTGGGGGCCGCGGCCAGCCCCCGCCGGTCTGCTGGGCCGGCAGAGCCAGGGCCTCGGCAGGCGCGGGGCTGCTGCCCGCTCTCGAGCTGCTGCCGGCGCTGTTCCCAGGACGCCAGGCTCGGCGAGCCCGCTCGGCTCCCGCCTGCAGCGGCTCCCCTCCGGAAACGGGAGCCGGCTGCTCCTGCGAAGGTCGTTGCGAGGCACGGGGGCTCGGCCCGCTCCCGGCTGCGTAGCAACTGCTCCAAGGCCGGGGCTGCCGCCGGGCGCGGGAGCCGGCAGGCGCCTGGCCGTGCCGGCGCTGGGAGAGGCCGGGGCCGCGGCGGGAGCTGGGGCGCAGCCGGGCAGCCTGGGCTCCTCGCGCCCCGCAGCAGCCGGTCCGAGCCCGCGGGCGGGCAGGCGGAAGGTGCCGGCGGCGCGGGATGGCCGACGGGGACCGGGGGTCGGGAACGGCCCGTGCTGGGTGCTGCTGCGCCCGTCCCAAGGGCTGTCCGGGCTGCGCCCCGCCGGGGGCTCCGGCCGCCTCGCTCCGCGGCGCTCGCGCTCCCTTGGCCCCTGCTGCCCCCCCGCCAGAGAAAGCTCAGCCTGTGGATTTGCCCGAGACCTGGCCGTGCTGACGGAGGGGCGGCGGGGGAAGGTGCTCCCCGCCACGGCTCTCCCGGCGAGCGGCTGCTGCTCCAGGGCCGGGCGCCCGTTCGGCCGCTGCCGGCGACGCTGGCCGAGCTCGTGCGTGGCCCCGGCTGCCAGCGGGCAGGGCGGCAGCGGGCGAGCGACTTGGCCGCGTTCAGACGCTTCCTCTTGGACGGAGCTCTGCCCAGGGCCAGCGGGCAGACTGGCGCTGCTCCGGCTGGTGCTGGTCCCGTATCCGGCTGACGCACGGGCTGCGCTGCCCCGCCGCGGGGCTGGATGAGGCCGCTGGGGCCGCGCCAGGCCAGCGGTTCTGGGCACGGCTTCAAACAGGTCTCGGCTTTGGGAGGTGCCGTGTAAGCCCTGCGCTTGCCGCAGGGGCTCTGGGAGCCACGGCGGGGGGGCAAAAGGCAGGGCCAGCAGCTCCGAGCGCCCTTGCAACCTGGTGCTGGGCAGCGCACAAGAGCTGCGAGGGACAGCCCCGACGCCAGCTGCACTCCGCCGAGGCAGCTACTATGGATGTGGCCATCCTCGGGGTCTCAGGTGGGGGCTGCGGGAGCAGCCAGCCTCTCGGAGCAGCCCGGTGAGACGGCAGCAGCACGGGCTGGGCCGGCAGGCTGGGACTGCTCGGTCGGCGTTCGCGGAGCTCCCTCTGCTGCGCAGCGCGGCGCAGACGTGGCAGCTCCGCGGCGCGGCGGCCGGCTGAGCCCCGGCCGGGCTCCCCCGGCCCTGCGGGGCCCGCGCGAGGCTGCGGCCAGCCGGCAGAGCCCTGGTCTGCAGAGCGGTGCAGCCGTGTAGGGGAGCGCAGCCAGGCGCCGGGCAGGCGTGGAGGGGCAGGAGCGCGCTGGGCGCCGCGGACCGCGCTGGGCACCGCTGGCGACTGCAGTCCACGAGCTCTGGGAGGGGACTGGCGGCCTGACAAGGCAGGAACTGGCAGGACCTGCTGCGGGCGGGGAAGGAAATCTCCACGCTGGCTGTTAGTGTACCTTGCTGTCCGTGCCTGGCAGCAGGGTCCAATAACGGGAGCAGGGACCATGAGCTCATGGGTTTATTACGAAGTGGCAAAGTAGCGTTACAGTGGTGCTGCTCTGGCTCGGGGGAGCGTGGTTCCTGTGCTCGCCTGCTTGAGGGCTGATGGCAGCGTCCGATGCTCTGGTCCCCAAAAGGTCACGCACAAGTTGCTGCTGGGTCATTTGGGAACAGCAGTTCACCCGTGCGCTGCGTCTCGCCAGCCTCCCTGCTGCGGCCGGGGGAAGCAGGAGGGTCTGCGTTTCCGGGGAGGCAGGGAAGGGGTGCTGCTTCCGTTGGGCTGCAGTCTCAGCGGAGCAGGGCACTCTCCCTGCAGCGTGGGGAAGGGGCCGGGGGCTTCCTGCTGGCTGTGGTCTCTCCCTTGGCATGGACGGAGCAGAGCTGTGCCTGCTCCTGCCTGTTTGCTGGGCAAGGCGTCGTTTGTGGTGCCCAAGTCCCAGGTGTAGACTTATGTAATTAGGAAAATTTAATCTTCTACCAAGTATATTGCTAGCTCACCCTGCAGAGAAGAGCCTGGCAAGTGCTTCGTTGTGAGGACAGGGGCTTGGAAAGCAAATGAAATAACCAAGCAAAAAGCCCCTGCTGAAACCTCACCTCTGCTTTTAGAGCCCACGAGGGTTTCCTGGAGCTCCCGGCCTTGGGTGGTCAATGCTAAGCGTGCATCTGTGAGCGATGGTGAGAGCGACCTGTCTGCTCCAGACACGCGGAGGAGCTGCGCTCACGCATGCCAGCAGCCCTGTGGGCCCATCCTGCGTCTAGCTCTTCCACGGCCTCTGGAAGCACAAATCCTGCAGGTCTCCTTCTGTAGGCTAATGGCACATCCTACGGTGCTGGGAAGGTCAGTAGGGGGGGAGCCTGCTCTGCCCCATCCCCTCGTCGCGCTCCTGCCAGCGGGGCCTGGGCACAGCTCCCTGCCCAGCTGGCCTGGGGCTTTGCTGGGTGCGTGCGGGCAGTGTGTGGCCTTGCTGGACGCAGGGCTGCATCTTGCAATTGCATCTGGCTCTGGAGGGGCAAGGGGCATCAGGTAAGAGGACAGGCTGTTGATGCAAAACCTCGGCAAGTCCTCCCTCTTCCCCAGAGGAGTCGGAGAGCAGGGGCAGACAGGCTGGGCGAGGGGCAGGGAGCGGCAGGCACCGCGGAGCCAGCAGGGCGATGGCAGAGAGAGAAGTGTCGCTAGCAGGGACTGCTCAGGGAGGCCGGTGCCTGTGACCGTTTGCTGTGTTGCATCATCCCCTGCTCCTTCCCCAGCCCCCTCCCCGTGGCAGCACCTTGCAAAGGACAGAGGTGTAAACCTGTGACTCAGGGGAACGCTGTCTGTCTGTCCCCTTCTGCCTCCCACCCTCTCCTGCAGGTCTGGGCACAGGAAGAGCTTCGGCTCCTAGGTGCTGGCTCCACCACTGCCTGGTCTCTTTTCAGTGAAGAAGCTTTTGAGCAGCATCACTTGGCCAATGCTGACCACAAAGAGAATGACGGTTTCCCCAACCGACCAGTACAAGACCCGGTCGTTGAGGTCTTCTGCTCTGTTCCGGTCCTGCGCTTCCCGCAGGCGATAGTGAGTCTGGGAGTCTATCACTGTGTTCAGAGCTTCATGGATCGTGACGCAGGCAGACTCCATCTGGGGAGACAAACAAGCTCCATTGCTCCCCAATCCTGACACAGCATAGCTTGGACCCGGCCCTTGTGGCGAAAGGTGCTGAGGATCATCCTCGGGCGTCAGGGCTGGGCAGATGCACCCTGTGCTGCTGGTGTCTGCCAGCAGCAGAGGGGGAGGCCCCTGTGCCAGTTCTGCTTGAAGGGCAAACGTTCGAGACCAGGCCCTGACGGAGGTGCCTGCTGGGACTATCTGGGGCCCAACTGCCCGCGGCATCGAACGTCTCGTGCTCTGGAGGAAAAGGGGTGCCGGGGCGGTCTGACTGCAGGGCAGGGATACCCCGCTGCCCTGAGGCTACAGAGCGCGGTGCCTGGGAAGGGTGGGCCAGAGCCCACCGAGCCCGCATACAGATCCCCTCTGCGTTTGGGGCTGGGACTCAGGGAGGGGGTCTGGGTCCCAGCCCCAGGCACGGCCACCCCTCCTGGCTCATACAAGGGATGGAAAAGCCTTGCTGTGCTCTCTCCTGAATGGGGTGAGCCCTGGTGAAAACCACGGGGCTGCAGGACTTGAGGAGGTTCAGACCCAGCTCTGCCTTGGCTCAGAGCACCCTTGACATCTGTCTTTGTGCCTCTGCTCTGCCTGCGCTAGCAGCTCTGCTCCCCCTCTGGGAGGACAACCGTGCCTGCATCCTGCCAGAGCAGTTAGCTGGCAGTTGGGCACTTCTGCTTTTGGCAGAGGGGAAGGGGGATGAGTCCTGACCAGCCATCCCATGCGTTTGTGCTGTTTAGCCACAAGCAGGAGTTGCGGCAGGACCTTCTTCCTGATGTGAGAAGGGAGTTGCGGCGCGCAACAAACCTGTGTCAAGGCAGTGACTCGGTTGCTCATGTCGGGCAGGATCGGCGGCTCGTCGCCGACCTGGAAGTCGAAGTAGACTGTTTTGTGCGAGAAGGTGGAGAACTCGTTGCTGAAGCAGAAAGTGTAGACACCCTTGACTTCGGCTCGATGTGGGAAGCTATCGTACTGCTTCTTGGTCTCCTTATAGATAGTCCTGCCGTTGGGGTCCTCCACATAGCAGTCCACATCATAGTGTCCCCCTGTGATCACCTGCGGAATGAGACACACGGGTGGCACCTGCAGAACTGCCCTGCGAGTGCCTCTGCTCCGTCCTGGGGCCGTGACCTCGGCAGCGGCAGCGCAGGGCACGGTGCTCGCAGCTGCTGGGGGCCCGCGACAGGCTGGGGGTGCAGGCTGCTAGAGCACCCAGGGAACTCTGTGCTCCGAGGTGCCTGGAGCTCATGCATGATACCTGGGCAAGGCGGACGGCCCGAGCCGGCCCTAACGGCCAAGCCGGGGGCTCCTGCACCTGCCGCTGCTGCAGGCACATCCCGGCACTGCTGAGCGCCTCCGAGACAAGCACTGCTGGGCGCGTGGCCAGAGCTGGGAACGGCTCCCGGAGTGGCGCGGGGGGAGCTGGGACGGGTGTCTGGCTGGGGCGTGTAGGGCAGGTGCAAGTGGAGCCCTGCCAGGGCTGTGGGGTGCACGGTGGTGGTACAGGGCAGGGGCACGGGTGGGAGCAGGGGCAGGGCAGAGATGCAGGGGCGTATGGGCAGGAGCAGGGGCAGGTGGCAGGAGCAGGGGCAGGTTGCATGGGCAGGGATGCAGGGGCATATGGGCAGGGGTAGGTTGCACGGGCAGGGGCAGGGCAGAGATGCAGGGGCAGGGCAGGTTGCACAGGCAGGGGAAGGGGTGCAGGGGCAGGGATGCAGGGGCGTATGGGCAGGAGCAGGGGCAGGTTGCACAGGCAGGGGCAGGGCAGAGATGCACGGGCAGGGGCAGAGATGCACGGGCAGGGGCAGGTTGCACGGGCAGGGGAAGGGGTGCAGGAGCAGGGGTGCAGGGGCGTATGGGCAGGAGCAAGGGCAGGTTGCACGGGCAGGGGCAGGAGCAGGGCAGGGGCGCAGGGGCAGAAGCAGGCTCAGGGCCAGGTTCGGGGTGCGCGGGCCGGGCAGGGGCGCCCAGCGGGGCCGTACCTGGTAGTCCAGCGTGAACTTGAGGCCCTGCTCCAGCTCCTCGTGGAAGCACTGCTTGTCGCTGTCGGGCAGCTCGAAGGTGAGCTCGGTGCCGGCGGCGCGGCCCGCCTGCAGCGCGCAGAGCAGCACCGCCAGCGCCCAGCCGCCCATCCTCGCCCCGCGCCGCGCCGCGCCGCGCCGGCCCCGCTCCGCACCGCTCCGCCCGCCGGGGCCGCCCAGGCCTGACGTGGCAGCGGCGCCGGCCCCGGTCCCGGCCCCGGTCCCGGCCCCGGCGGCTCTTCCGGCGGGGGCGGCCCGGGGCCGCGCGGGCTGCGGCCGGGGAGCGGGCGGAGCCGGGAGCGGGGCCGGGAGCTGCCGCCGCCGCCCCGCCCGTGCCACGCGTGCCGCGGGGGCGGGCAGCTCCGCGGGGACCGGCCGCGGCAGGGGCCCGCCCGGACCGGGACGATGCTCGGGGCCGCCGGGACGGGGACGGTGCTCGGGGCCCTGGGGACCGGGATGCTGCTCGGGGCTGCGGGGATTGGGACAGTGCTTGGGGCCCCCGGGACTGACCCCAGTACTGTGGGTATCAGGGACTGGGACAGTGCTCAGGGCAAGGGGGTCCAGGACGGTGCTCAGGACACTGCGGACTGGGACGGTGCTTGGGGCAATGGGGACCGGGATGGTGCTCGGGGTGCAGGGACCAGGACGGTGCTTGGCACACTGGGGACCAGCCCCGGTACTGTGGGTATCGGGGACTGGGATGGTGCTCAGGGCCCTGGGGACCAGCCCCGGTACTGCGGGGCGCTGAGGCCTGGGATGGTGCTTGGGGCGACAGGGACTGACCCCGGTGCTGCGGGCACTGGGGAACCGGACAGCGCTCCGGGCGCTGGGACCAGGATGGCGCTCAGGGCCAGGGGGCCGGGGCAAAGCTCCCTGGGGCCGTTGCTGTGGCCCCCCTGGGGCAGAAGCTCCTGCCCGGGCCAGGCCGGCGGGGCTGGCACGGAGCTGCCCCAGGCGCTGCTGCGGTGCCGCGGCCCGGCAAGCCGCGGGGCAGGAAGGGCTGTCCGGGCACCCCACTCCACGTACCCGATTGCTAACCGCCCCGAGCACGGGGGAGTTTTAAAGGAAAATAATTCATAACTCAGGGAATCGCAGTGATGGATTTAGGGACAATACTAAACTTTTTATTAATATAATAATAATATAAAAATTCTATGCTATTACATGACACTATCTTCAAACATCTTTCTGCATATTTATGTCTATATGCGCGCGCACACACACACACACACACTCTCATTTAAGTAAGTGAATTAAAACATTCCTGTATATTCCAATACAGGAGCACTTGTCACATTCCCAGGTCCAGCGCACAGAGTGCAGGAAGCTCATAACATGTAGCCTGCGTTTTGCAGGCACCGTTGTCTTAGATCACTAACAGAAGACATCAAATGTTACTTTAAAACCCACAAAATATTGGAATATTTAGAAATGAACAGAAAAAGTGAACTACAGGATTCAAATCTACAATCTAAAATATAAGACAAACTTCATTGTTATAGGTAAAATATGCCTGAAATTCATTATATAAGACCTATTTGACTTCCAGAAAGTATAAACTTTAAGGCTGTAAAAATATAAGCCCGCCTTTGATCTAAATAGCGTATTTAAATCTAAAATGTACTTTCAGAGGGTATTCTTGTGCAGTTAAAAACAACGTACAATGCTGCTTTATGCAGGAACTGTGCAAAGTTTTGCAACAGTCTGGAGGACAGCTAATGCACTGGGTAAGGTACTAGCTCATCATGAGTGGTTTCAGAAGGACTAACGGAAGCATGTATTTGGCTGATCTAGGCAATGAGAGAATAACACATCAGCCCAAGTGGAGTGAGACTGCTGTCACTTGCTTGTCAAAGCGATGCTGTGCTGCCTTTACAGTGGGCGTCGGGATATGTAAGATTTCATTGAATAAACCCTCAGGAGTTATTCTCACTTGGGTTTAGACTAGTGGTACAACATTTAAGGTAGGCTACAGATCCGAACCATTCACTGAGTTAATAGCACAAGACCGTGGGTTGATTTTCCTCTTCGAGCTGGTTCTGTGCAGCGGGGTTTAGCTGAGATTGACAGCAGCTGCAGCACAGGAAGGCCAAAACCAGCCTAGAGTCCAAAATAAATGTGTGGTGGGGAGTGTTCCCCACAGCCAGTGCTTTGGGGAGGTCAAAGCAGTGAGGGTTGTGGGTGGGAGGGGGTTGAAGGTGCAAGGTCTTGCTGCCCTGATGCTGCAAAGCTGCCGTGTGCTACTTGTGTAGGCCCGGTCCTACAGCTGGGTGCTGCGCGGCTCCATTGGTAGGACTGGGGTCCGGGTCCCCATGCACAAAGAAGGATACACAGATTCCCACTGCCGGCTACGCAGACACATTTCCTGGCTGCATCAGGACCAGGCTGTGCAAAAAACTGCAGACGCCAGCACGGGGCGGGCTTGTCGCTTGGCTGCCGCTTCTTCCTGCCTGGGTCCGGGCTCCTGGGGAGTCCTTCCCTCCTCCCTTGCTCGGGTCTGCTTCTGCCACCCTCCAGCGTGACTTCCGTAGTCCGGTGGGGGCTCTGTCCCTTCAGAAATGCTCGTCTTGTGCGGGCATTGGGGGCCGCGCAGCAGTCTGCTTTGAACGGGGGCGAGCCCTGGCCACACACCCGAAGGCTGAGGGGGGCTGCCTGCATGGACGGTGCCCTTCCCCTGCACCGACCCAGCCTGGGCTTGCTCAGGGCCAGCCCTGCAGGGTGAACAAGGGCGGTCCAAAGCAGCCTCAGCTGTCGTTGCCGTCGGCCCCAAAGGACTGTTATTGCAGTGGGGCGGCGGAGCAGAGAGGCATGCTGGCTGTGCTGCTGTGCCCACAGGTTCCCCCTCCGCCCCGACGAGCCCCCTCAAGAGCACTGCGTGCCGGCAATGCAGCTCTGAGGCAGCCAGGGATCAGGGCCTTGCTTGAGGACGGATGCTGCAGTGCCTCAAGCACAGCCCCGCTGGGAGCCCACCTTGTGACGGCAGCCAGGGCCGGGTGCACAGCTGACGCCTCCATCCCTGGCAAAAGCTTCCCATACAGACAGAGCTGGGAGTGCTCCTTGGCCAGGGATTCAGTGCTCGCAATTGCTCAGTGTGATGGGAAATGCCACTGAATCTGAGTTGCTTTAGAGAAACTGAGGCAAATCCATTCCAGATGCGGGCCCACTGAAGACACTGGGTTGCACCAGTAACAGATTTGACTCAGCCTCTGGGGTTTCAAAGTGCTTGGATATCTCTGAGGCAGAGAGAATTGTCTCCCTTCTCCAGCACAGTGAAGGTATAAATACATTCAATTGCTAAGGAGGGTTATTTCTGTTCTTCCAGCCTCTCACAGCATTAAGCTCCTTTCCTTCCTGATAGGCACTTCACAAATACATCATCCCTGTGGCACCCTGACATGGGGCTCCCAGACTGGTTTCTGTGTTAGAACGAGTGGGATGGAACAGACATGGATCATAAATAATCGGGAATAAATGAACTGCAGCCAGGAGCCTTTGTGTGAAGCTTGACTATATCTCAGATGTTCTGAGAACAGCTCTCTCAGGTAGTTGCTCTTGGGGGATGTCCAGAAATGAATTAAGATCAGAAGATACTTTAAATGTTTGGGCTTGCTTCCATGTTGCCTGTGATTCCCTAGTTCTCTTTACAGGTCTGGAAACTGGGCGCAAGCATCTCCTCATTCAACCCCGTATGCAGGTCTAGATACCCCCTCAGCTGCCAGTGCTCCCCCCAGAGCCAGTGACTGCTGTGTTCAGGAGCCGTCATTTGCATTTCTACAGAGAGAACGTTGATTTAGTAGACTTTGGGGAATATAAGCTGTCATGTAGCTACAGGGCCACTATTTCCTCAAAATCAGAGAGTTGCCTCATCTGCTCCACTTGCATGGAGTGTCTCCGGAGGAGTTTCTTTTTGCTTCTCAAGTCACCCCTTTTGGGTGAGCTAGGAGCAACAGGTACCAGGGATTTTAAGCCAGCAGTGAGCGGGGAGGAAGCTTTGCTGTTGGAGCCAATATCAGGGATTGGGGGGTTGGGGTTCACATTCAATGGTGGCAGATATCCTGGTCTTGTGTGAGAGATGTGGTCTAGCAGAAGAGTCCCAGACCCTCGCCTTTCTAGCAGGTTGGGCGGTCGGTGCCGGACTGTCCCGGGAGATGTGCTGGTGATGCTGTCCAGGGACTCTCGTGAGCCATTGAACAAAGCCAGCTGAGAACCGCTGAGCTTCCTCCTCTCTGAAGGCACCTTCCCTGCATCGGCTGGGCTGGTGCTGGAGCTGCAGGAGAGCTGTGAGTCGGAGTCATAATGCTCGGTGGCCAGCCTTCTCCAGGGCAGCGTGTCCATCGCCACTGCTGAGCCCATGACAGAGGAGCTGATGCTTTCTGGCTCTGCAGGGACTGTGCTCCTTCGGGGTAAGCGCTGATGGGCAGCCTGACTCTTCTCAAAAGCTGTTTTCCTTGTGACTGACCCAGAGGCTGATGATGTCTTCAGAGCCTGCTCATCCACCAGGGGGAAGAGAGATGGGTCTTTGCTCTTGCTGCTGTTGGTCCTAGCTAGAGGAGCCTTTTTGGAAAATGACAGGTCACTGATGCCCATGATTACTTCATCGTCTGTGCAGACCCGCTTAGTGTCATCATGGTTCGTGGAAGCAGCCAGCACTGAGGGTGCGATGAGACCCCACGGTTCTGACTGCAGCCGTTTCAGCTGCGGCAAACGGGCTCTCTTGGGATTGCAGGTTTTCCGGCTGGGGGAGGGAGGCTCGTTGGGAGCCCTGGCAGAGTGGCTGTCCCTGGGAGGTGTCGGGTGTGAGCCAAGGATGCTGTTTTCCTTCTCAGCAGGGGAAGGTGCTGAGACAGGTGTTTTCAGGTTGGTGTCGGAGGGTGTTGTGCAGGCCTCGGCGGGGGGCTTCTCCTTGAACTCCAGCGAAGGGGGAACGTTCAGGTACTGCTTAGCAGTCTTGGTGCCGGAAGCTGATTTGTCCATGGTGATAATTATCACCTCTTTCCCTTTTGCTTTGCAGGCATTCAGGAGATGCTGCAGCACATCCTTGTCATCTGCATTGATGGCGTGGACCAGAGCTGATGCTCCAGAGTGGTCCTCTAGGCTGGGGTCTGCCCCATTCTCCAGCAGCAGGGAGACCACATCTCCCCCAGCGCCTTGGATGCAGGCATGCATGAGGGCTGTTTTCCCAGACTTGTCCTGGATGTTGGGGTCAGCTCTGTTGTCCAGCAGGTACTTCACCATCTTGGCTTTGTTAATGCTCTGCTGGTCGACATGCTTAGTGATGCAGGCCACCATGAGGGCAGTCTCCCCTTTCTCATTGCTCTCGTTGATGTAAGCCCCCCCTTCCAGCAGAAGCCTGGTCAGCCGGAGCCGGCCGAGCCACACGGCCTTCAGGAGGGAGTTCCCACCCATCTGCAGCTCCGTTGCCTCATCCATGGCACTGGCTGGTGCTCACTGGCAGGGAAAGGTGGTGTCAGCCTGCAACTGGGAAAGTAAGAGAAGGACTGGTGAGTGCCTGCTCCCCGGCCCTGGCTCTCGCTCTCTCCCTGGCTTCCCAGGAGACACCATGCTCAGCATTGCTCTGCAATCTGCTGGCTCTCTGATCCCAGCCACCCCACACCTTGGCAGGGCAGGCGGTAAGAGCTACCTTGAGCCTTCCCCGCTTCTACACGTTTATAGCACCTTGTGCACAGGGTTTCATGCTGCCTGCAGGGCTTCTTGGGATGCAAGCCAAATGAACTGGACCAGGAAGAAAGGGTGGGTTGTGCCCACGCTTGAACTTTAGGGTCTCTTGGACTAAATGTGCTGATCTTTGTCAGCTGGGAGGTGCCCCTGCCCTGCTTTCTCTCTGCTCTGCCATGCATTTACTTTATGATATTGGTCCCTATAATTTTTCTCGATGATGTCATCTCAGGATGTACCCTATTCTTCCAGGAAGCACCACCAGCAATGAGGGAGTTTCTGGCCTGCTCTGTTTTAGGCATACCAGAAGACATGGCTGCCAGAGCCCGGAGTGCAACAGCTGGCCTTAATTGCCCTGACCAACCTCACCTGGGACTTTTGCCCACACACCCTCTGCCCGTGGGCTGGGAGCTCCATTTAAATTTGGGCCCAGTAGGCCTAGGCCTGCCTTGGACTGTTTTACAGGTAAGTGTGTGTCCAGCCCTGACAGACCAGGCTTGTTGACTGGACTTCCCTGGTTGACCTTGGACCTGGCTTGTGCCCTTGCCTTTGCCCGGTGATCACTGCTGGTGTGAGCTGTTGCTGTCACCAACCTTGTCCTGCACAGGTGCTGTGGGACTGTGCCCTGCTGATGCACCCTCAGCTTCTGGCTTGTCTCCTCTCGTGGAGCAGCCCCGCTCTTGTTGTTCCTTGACAATGCTGTATCTTAACTCGTCTTGCCTTGCTCTTTTCCAGCTCTGCTTTGCTATGAATATGCTAACATTTGCCTGAATGTAGCTGACTTCCCCAAGTGCCAGGTAAATCGGAACGGCCTGGATGCTGACATGGTTCCTGCTCTGTCTTCTAGCTCCCTCAGGCTGTAGCAGAGCCCACTGGAGATGATGTGAGCACCTCTCATGGCTTCTTGGGCCAGGGCCATGATCTTTGCTGCCTCACCATGGAATGAAATTCTAACCACCTGTGGTCAAGCTGTGTGTGACTCCATGCTGCTTAATGGCAATGTGAGCCACTTGTGTGGGAGAATAAGATAAGAGAGAAAGTTTCACTGGCAGCTATCTCTGTACCAGGACCAGCTCAGGAAAATCACCAGGCATGGTCTCTCCTGACGAGTGCTTCCCTGCTGCTGCCTGGCATGGGCTGGCTACAGGAAATGTAGTCGGGTAAGGCTCCTGTGCATTGCTCTACAGCTGTGACATGCAAACTGAGTGCCTTGTGACCCTACTGCCTGTGCCCTTGAGGAATGACACCAGTCTCCTGCAGCCCTCAGATGTAGTGGGCTTTATGCACATGGCAGGGGCAGCAGCTCAGAGCTCTTCTGGAGGGACTAGAAAATGGCCAGTACCATGGAAACGTCATGGAGGCACAGAAACGGACCTTCAGCCAGTGAGTGTCCAAGAGCACTGCTACCTGCTTGCTCCATGCTTTCGTTTCCCCCTTCCTAACCGTCCAGCTGCGAGCAGCAGTTCCCACTCGAGCCATGCCGAGCCCTTCCCTGGAGTATCTGCATCTGTGGAGGGACCAGTCCGAGCCTGCCTGATTCGCTCTGGAGCGCTTGGCAGCATGTGTTCATCAGATCTCTCTGAAAATCTTCCCCCATGGTAAGCACAAGCTGGTCTGTCCTTTGCCACAAGCCTATGTCCTTGGTGCCCCAGGATCCTGCAGCTCTAGGACCTTCTTAAGCGCTTAGCTCCAGGACATCATACAGCTCTCCTTCCTCAAAGGCTTGTGAGCAGTGTCACTTCCCCTTCTCACAGACATATGACTGAGATGCCCACAGCCCCTTCTGCTTGGGGAGCCCCCAGACTTATTTTAAGTTGGTCTCCTGGTGGCTCTCACCTCCATTTCCCCTTGTTCCTGTCCCTCTGTCGCCCATCCACGGTGCTGTGGGAGGGTCCCAGCCCAGGTGCAGATGTCTCCCATTTCTGTGGTGCCTTGCCCCTTCCTGCTGTCCCTTGGGGGGGGTCGGCAAGGCTGTCTGGCTCCCCGGCTCACTCAGCCCTGGGGCTGCAGAGATAGCAGGGCAGAGAACGGATGCACTCGAGACAGGTGGCCACCCTTCCCTCGGAGCAGGTTATCCCCTCACCCCGCTAGTGCCATCCTGCTGGGGGCCCGACTCTGCTGCGGGCCCTGGGCCGTGCCGGGGGTGTCCAGCCCCTCGGGCCCCACTGCCGCGGCTCGGGGAGCCCCGGGACCCGCTCCGTGGGCACTGGGAGAGGCGGCGGGGACAGCGCCGAGGGTCCCGCTCCCGGGGGCTCCGCGGCGGCGCGGGGCCGCCCCGTCCCTGTCCGAGGTCCTGATGCCGGGGACCCGGCTCTCGCCCGTCCCGCTGCCCGGTACCAGTGCGCGGTGCCCCTGCTCAGCTCCCGGTGCCGGTACCAGTGCGCGGTGCCCCTGCTCAGCTCCCGGTGCCGGTACCAGTGCGCGGTCCGCGGCGCCCAGCTCCCCGCGCCCCTGCCCAGTTGCCGGTGCTGATACCCGGTGCGGTGCGCGGCGCCCAGTTCCCGGTACCGGTGAGCGGTGCCCAGCTCCCCGTGCCCCTGCCCAGTTTCCGGTGCCGGTACCTGGTGCGGTGCGCGGCGCTGAGCTCCCGGTGCCGGTACGCGGGGCCGTGCACGGTGCCCAGCTCCCCGCGCCTCTGCCGAGTTCCCGGTGCCGGTGCGCGGAGCCGGGCGGCCCCGCGCCGTCCCTCTGCGCGCTCCGGGCGGCTGCGTCACCCGCCGCCGCCGCTGCCCGGTTCTGCCGGTGCTCCCGGCGCTGCCCGGCCCGCGGCCGTGGCTGCGCGGGGGGCGGCGCGTCCGCCCCCGAGTGGGTGCGGGGTGCGCCGGGGCGGGGGTGTCCGGGGCCGGGGAGGCGCGTGTGCACGCGGGGGTGCGTCTGTGTCCGTGCCCGTGAGTGTGCGGGGATGCGCGAGCGTGGGAGTGTGTGCAAGGGTGTGTGTGCGTGTGTCCCTGTCCATGTGTGCGGGGGCTGCGTGTGCCGGGTGTGTGTCTGCATCGGTGTCCGTCTGTGTGCGGAGCTGTGTGAGTACGGGGGTGTTTGTGTGCAGGTGCCAGGTGCAGTGGCGTGTGTCTGTGTGTGCATGTGGGGTGTGTGTGTCTGCGCTCACGTGCAGGGTTTGGCCTTGTGGTGGTATCTGTGTCTGTGGGTGTGCAGGAGCTGCGTGTCTCTGTCCATGTGCATCAATGTGTGCGTGTCTGTCACTCTGTGGAGCTGCATTTCTGTGCTTGAGTGTGGGTCTGTCTGCTCGTGTGTCGTCTGTGTGGCTATGTGCAGGGATGTGTAACCGAGCATCTGTGCACGGGGGGCGGGGGGAGGGTTCACGTGTCCACATGTGGATGTGTCAGTATGCCCATGTGCACGGAGCAGTGTGTGCACACATGTACCCTGGTGGCTGTGAGTGCCCATGTGCTCGTGGATGTGTGTTGGTACGAGTGTGTTGCGTGTGCACACTCGTGCATGCCAAGGTGGTCCTGTGCTGAGCATGTGTTACTGTGCCCATGTACCACCATGAAGACAGTCCAGCATGGAACAGGCTGCCCAGAGAGGCTGTGCCATCTCCCTCCTTGGAGGGTTTCAAGACCCCACTGGAGGCAGCCCGGAGCAACCTGGTGTTGACCCCCCCCCCCCCGCCCC
Source organism: Struthio camelus (assembly GCF_040807025.1). Taxonomy (NCBI): domain Eukaryota; kingdom Metazoa; phylum Chordata; class Aves; order Struthioniformes; family Struthionidae; genus Struthio; species Struthio camelus. Next base: position 730,477 of record NC_090953.1, read on the forward strand.
CAGCTGGACTGGAGACCTCCCAAGGTCCCTTCCAGCATTAATTGTCCTGTGATCCCATGGCCCAAGTGTATGTGCATGGGGGATACCCATACGCTCTGTGTGTGGGGTCAGAGGACCTGTGTGGCAGACATGTGAGGTCATCGTGGAAGCAGCCAGCACTGAGGGTGCGATGTGTGTAATGTGGGTCCTCATGTGCTGTGTGCGAGGGTGTCAGTGGGGGTGTGCGAGGTGCGTGAGTGGGGGCACCTGTGTGCCAGGCAGGTGTGGAGGTGCCAGGTGTGTGTGCACGAGGCTCCCCAGGCAGGTGGGGAGCCACGCCAGTGTGCTCTGTGTGCGCGAGCGATGTGCGTGCATGGCGTAGCTGTGCGTGAGGGTGTGCGAGTACCTGTGCACACGTGTATGTGTTGGTGCCCACTTGTGCCAAGTGCAACCCTACGTGGCGAGGCCAGTTTGGCTGAGGGCTGTTGCACTTGTGGGGTGGGAGGGTGTGGGGCTATGGCACTGGGGGGTGCATGCTGTGAGCGGGTGTTTCTGGCTGAGAGGGAGGCCACGAGGAGTGTGCGGGTGTGCGTGCTGCCTGCAAGCACAGGTCTGTGTGTACCTGAGCATGTCCATGTAGCCGTGAGTGGGTGTCCACGTCAGAGGTGGCTGGAGGTATGGGAAGCCATGAGGAGGTGTGCAAGGAGGTGGTGATTTTGTGAGGGAGAGTGGCAGTAAAGGAGTGTGTGCGTGCAATTGTAGAAATGCCTCTCCTGCCTCCAGAAAGGAGGTTCTGGCCAGTGCACAGGCACCTCCACAGCTGTGCACCAGCGTGGATGCTTCCCCCACACCAGCAAGATGGTGCCAACCCCACAGAGGCCATGCACGTGGGAGAGGGAGCCCAGGCTGCCCTGGCAGCTCCCCACCACCAGCACGGGCAGGTGAGGCTGAGGAGGGGTGAAAGGGGTCTGGAGACCTCCAGACAGCTAGATGGGTGCTTGGAGCAGTGTGGGTGCTGCACGTAGGGTCTCTTTGTGAAGCCGTTTGCCACTTCTGTGGGTACCTGCAAGTCTTTCTGCTTCCTCTGTAGAAAACATGTGGGTGAGTTTAAAGCTACTCTTGGATTTCTTCCTGAGCGGGTCACAGATCTCTGCAGGGTTAAAAGGCAAACCAATGACTCGGGAGTCTGTCCTGGAGGCTGGGGCTGCTGGAGAGGTGGGCAGGAGAAGGGCTCTATGCTACAGCCATGAAATCCTACATTCATGGCACCAGACAGTCCTGCACCCAGGAGCAGCGGTCCACAAACAGGGTCCATGAAACCCTTCCTGGCCTCTGCTCTGATGCCGCTGCCTGGGAAGAGGGAACCTCTGCTGCCTGGGCACAGGCGCTTGGGTGAGCCTTCTCCAGGAGGAGCTGGGTCAGGTCTCTGACCAGGATCATCTGGGGCTGCTGTGTATCTGTTGGGAATTGCTGCTTTCTATGGCAGAAAGCTCCCCTTAATGTCTCCTGAGAAGATATTGAGAATATGGACCTTCTGCTGTCACTGGAGGGGACCTCTGGTCCCCGAATCTCTCATCCAGGCAGAGAACTGCTTTCCTGCAGACCCCAGACCATTTAGTCCATGGCTGCTGAGAAGACTGGCTCTCTAGGAGTAGTCCCAGCACAAACAGGTAATTGGCTAGAGGATGGGGAAATGTTTGTAAACGCACAATAAACAAAGTAATGCATGGCTTTGAAATTTAGCACGTGACTACTGCTGCCTGTAACGGTATTCATCATAGCGCTCTGCCTTAGATTAGATTAATATTAGGGGAAATTTCTCCTATGATTACTAAAGTATAATCTCAGATTGCAACTTTCTTTGGTAAAAGATGATAGTAGCAATACTAATCAGAGCTGGCAGAAAGATGAAGTAGGTCTTATCTCAGCAAGCATCTAGGAAAACCTTATGGCAGTTTCCATGTTAACTCAAGTAAAGCAAAGATGCATCAGTAACATGCTAAATTGGCCATACCAGCTCTGCGAATGTGTGCGTTTGTCTGTTTGTTTTCTCGGAGGCATGCACACACACCAGTGTGTTTGTGGAAGAGCTCCACACTTGAAACAAATCTAAAATCGCAGAAGCTGCCTTGGCAGGATAAGAGCAGACTCCCCACCAAGCGTGTGGGTTTGTGCTCCCCTCTGCTCACAATGTCGGCGTCAGAAAGCCGTTGCGCATCCCAGCATGAAGCAGGTATTCTTGTACCGGCCCAAGAAAAGAAATTCACACGTTACCAAATTCCAAAAAGGGAGCAAGCAGTGGAGAAGAGAATAAAGGTCGTCTGACAGCAGAGGCGGCAGCGTGGACGGCTGCGCGAGGGCTGGGTGACGGGCCGGCCCGCGCTCGGACGGCCACGCACCTGGGGAGACTTGTTCCTGTTCGTAGTTACATTGGGGCAAGGAGTTGGTGCTCCTGCCTCGCAGCATTATTTCTGGTTTCTTACTAAACGTACTTTGGCAATGTGCAATTATGTAAGTGCTTGACACTTTGCAATTTAAGAAGTATCAAGAAAGTCTCTCTGCTCTCTCTTGCCTTTGACCTAACTGCAAGTCTAAAGGCATCGAGGAACAAAAACTACAACTTCGCCAGAGCTTGGAAATAACCCAGCGCAGATGAAAACCAGCCCCAGAGTACGTGGCCGCGCGCGGGGGCCTGGGCTGGGGACGGTGCGTGGGCGCGGGGTGGGAGCGCCCTGGAGGCGGGCGGTGGGGAGCATCACCCGCCGTTGCATCGAGAGGGTCGGCAGAGCCCTCTCCGAGCGAGGCGGCTGCCACCTTTCCAGCACGTAGCGCGAGCGGCTGCAGGGGCAGAGACGGCCGCGGCTGTAATCGCCTCCCCTCGGCGGAGGGCTGCCGAGACGCCGTTGAGTCACACGCAGGCGCTCGCCAGGCTCTAATTATTCCTCCTAGTAGCCGTTCTCTCAATTAGGAGACGGTGGAAGCAGCAAGTGATGAGTAACGAGCAAACCCCCACGCTGCGAAGGACCTTTTCTGTTTTGCGCTTTGCAACTCTCAAGCTAACCAGCCGCTCGTCGGTGAGAAACCCGCCTTGGCCGGCCGCGGCTCTGGGTGCTCTTGGCTGGGGCGCGTGGCCAGGCTGCAATCCCTGTGCCGAGAAGCGCCTGAGTTACCGGTGCTGCTGGGGTGGCCGCGGCCCGGCTGGAGAGCAGCAGCTGCTTTTCATCGCAGGGCTTCAGACCCCCGAGTTTGCTTTCCATCTCCACCGGTCCAAACTCGTGAGCTTTCAGACGTCCGCAGCGAGAGATGCGGCAGCTCTACTCCCAGCAGGGAGGGACCGTCGGGGCCGGGCAGGACGTGGCTCTCGCCGGTGGCCCTCGCGCTGCCTCGGGACGGCTCTGCCGGGGCTGCTCGTCCAGGCCGCGCTGCTGGGATCACAGCCCGGACGCTGCGGAAGGGACCGACTGCTCGTGTGGCCCCCTCTGCTCCTACACAAAGCCTTTCTGTATTTGCCTCCTGCTTCCTGTTTTGTTGAATAATTCATAATGAGTGATTAACTGGAGATGTGTCCTGCCCCCCCCTTCCCTATTCACACGTTATCTAGTCACAGGTTTCTTTTTTTTTTTTTTTTTTGGAGCTATTAGTTATTCATAACGATTTGCTGAGTAATGTCTGCACTGCTCCTTGGGCTGCAGTTTACTCATTAATGAACAACCGTGGGATTTGGGAGAAAGGAGGCACAGCGAGCTCTCGGGAGCCCCGGCAGCCTCGGGCCCAGTTTCTTCTCCTTGGCTGGACAAACCTGACTCTTGGCATTGCACATCCAGTGCCTGTTCTCCAGGCTCTGAACTGGGATGAGAATATGGGATGAGATGCACCTAAAATGGGAGGTTTTAGTTAAATGGGGGATTTTGGTTGCATGTTCCTGTTCCTGCCTCAGTTTGTTAGGGGCAGTGATCAGGATGGGGGCTTGGATGAGCTGAAGTGGCATGCAGAGATGGCTGGGACGCGCTCTCTGCGCTGTCTCGGCTCCCTTTTCACCCTCTGTCCTTCTGGACTGCCTATTTCTAAGTGACCTTTGCGGTGGGGTCAGCAGCAGTGTAGCTCATTCTTCCTTCTCTGTTAGCGCGCACCCAAGCAGCGCTGTCTGACATCTCCAGAAATGATTCGAGGGGCGGATGCAGGAGGCCGAGAGGCTGGGGCTGACCTGGAGGGCAGCAGCCTTCGGGAGTGCGTTTATCGCTCCTATAACCCAGGGCAAAGGGGCTGCAGGTGGTGCGTTTCTCGGCAGGACCGCGTAAGGGAGAGCTGCGGGCGCAGGAGAAGCCCGTTTTGAACTTTAGAGCCCTTCGTTAGAACTCAGAAACACCGTTACAGCAGGGAAACGCCAGCGGGCTGGTGGCGTCCCGGGCGCGCCCCGGCTCCGTGGGGTGGGATGACCTCCTGGACGCGGCTGCTGCTCGGCACGAGGGGCTTGAGCCACGGCGTGCGCGTGTCTCGCTGCCCCGGGAGGGACGTGCATCCTGGGGCAGGCGTAGCCGTGGAGGACGCTGCCTTGGGCACGCGAAGCGTCGGGGGATGCCCCTGGGCAGGGAATTGCCCATCCGCTGCAGGCTGGGCCTGGGGATTTGCCCCGGCTCCATCCTGGCTCGCACGGGGCCAACGCGTCCGCTGCCTCCCAGGCCCGGGCTGGCGGTGCTGGGAGCTTCATCCTCCTGAGCATCCGCGCGGTCCCCCGGGGACGCCATGGCAATGGCGCCGGCAAAGACGGCGGCTCCGGGGGCTGCGTGGAGCAGGGAGCTGAGCGGGGAAGCGCTGGGGTGGGATGTGGGGCCGCCCCAGGCCGGCTCGGGGTGGGAGGGAGCGTGCTACCGGGCTGCTGCTGGGGCAGGGTGCCTCGGGCCTCCTGAGCCGGCGGCTGCTGCCCGCCTCGGCCGAGGAACCGAGGGTGCTTGTGCCCCGCTGCGATGTCCTCGCCTCGCAGGACGTTCAGCAGAATTCCGGGCTGGGATGGTGGAGGAGAAGCAAAAACATCAGGGAAAGAGGAGATCAACGGAAAGGGAGGAGTGTGATGTTGTAGCTGGCAGCCTTGGGGCCCTCTCGGACGCAGGAGGCTGAGCAGGACTTGCACGGCACGGACTTGCTCTGTGAGGCGTGTGCTGGCCCCTTTCCCCCGGGCAAATTAAATAAACGTAGGGCTTTCCATCACAGTCATTTTCACCTGCTCCTTCAGCTCCAGGCTGCAGCTCTGCTGCAAACTGGCCAGTGGGGAGGGAAAGTGATGGTGAGACAAAGGCAACCGGCAGCTTTCTAGTGAAGGCAGATGAAAAGGCAAAGCCCAGCAGGGTCCTCACCCCAGAGCTCTCCTGCTGCTTTGGCTGCGCATGGTAAAGCTCAGCAATCACAGACAACTGCTGCCGGGCTGTCGCGAACAGCGGCTGAAACTCCACTTTGGTGAGCGGCTGCGTTGATTCCTGCCGGTCACCCCGAGCGAGGAGAGCCAGGCTGGGCCGTCTGTGCTTCTCGCTCGCTGGCGCCTCTGGATCATGTCGGCACAGGGCTCCGCAGCCCTTTTCGGCACCGCTCCCTCGAGCGCCTGAGCCTCGTGACGCTGCGGGAGCCCTGGCTCCGTGTCCCTGGCACCGAGATGCTCGGGGCACGCAAGCGTTTGAAGGATCACAGGAGCTCCCTGTTTTCCTCCTAAGCTTGGCAGACCTGCTGCATCCGCTTTGGCCACGGAGCACTGGCCCGCTTTCGGAGGTCAGGGCCGGGCGGCATCCCCGCTCCCTGAGCGGGCCGGGCTGCCTCCCGGGCTGCCCCGTCTCCGCGTCGCCTCCCCCGCGGGACCTCACGCTCGGGGCTGAGAACCGCAGGCGGGAGGTGCCTGCGAAGCCCTGGCCCCGTGGGCCACCCCACGCGGTGCTCCCGGCGGAGCGGCCCTTTGCTGCAGTCCCGTGGGGAGAGGGTGCCCTTGGGGCAGGTGCTGAGTGCGGGGCGCCCGCCCGGCGCTGCTGCTGCGGTGAATAAAGCAGCAGGACTTGCGCTCTCTGCCTGAAACCAGGCTGCTGGCAGAGGGCTCCGTGCCCGGCCGCGCAGCGGGGCAGAGCAGGGGTGGCGAGCGCGCCGTCAGGCCGCCCAGCGCCCTCACCGCCAGCAAGCAGGGGGCCCGCGCTCGTGGGTTTGTTGCAACTTTTGGAAGTTATAATTAGGAGCTGGCCCAGCCCAGAGGAGGAGGGAGCTGCTTCCAGCAGCGTTTTGGGATCATAATGGGACTTCCTGGTTTGTGTGCGACGGGCCTGTGGTCTCCAGCGGTATGCAAGCAGGGGCTGTGACGGTGCTTCAGGAGGCTGCGAACGCAGGAGCGGGGACAGCCTGCCTTGGGTAGTCTCAGCCCCACGCACCTCTACAGCTCCAGGAGGAGCTGCAGAAACGCAGCCCATGGCTTGGGGGAGCCCGGTCGGGCTCCTGGGCACGAGATTTCTCCCGAGGTGGCGGCTTCCCAGCCCTGGGAGGCAGAGGCAGCTCCTGCAGCCGGGGGCAGACGCAGGTACGGCGCAAGCACAGCCTTGCCTCCCCTAGCCGGGCGAGCTAAATAAGGGCCGTCTCCCTGGGGACCGCATCCCGCCGTCGCTGGTGCTATTTTGGGTGCTCTCGCAGAACAGCTGGTGATCATCTCTTACATTGCACTGCTCTGCTCCGTGCAGCTATTTCTGCCAGCTCATCCACGCACAGCATCTTTTTATAAACACAATTATCCTGCAGGAATAAATACCGGTGACGGAGGGAGCGTTCGAGGCTGGCGTTTCGGGGGAGCCCACCAGCTCCGCCGCCGCCCCTGCTCTCCGCCTGCGCGGCCCACGGCGCTGCGGCTGCTCTCGGTCCTTCCCGCTCAGCAGCCTGGGCAGGCCTGGCCCGTCGGCCCGGACCCCTAGGGCCCCCCCGGGCGCACGGCCGTGGGCCCAGGTGCCCTGCGAGGGCTGCGTGCTCGCGTTCGGCCCCGGCTGTGCTCCTCGCCGAGGTTTTCACCAGTGAGGGGACCAGCAGGTCTCCCAGCATCCCAACCTTTCCCTCTCAGACTTGAGCAGGGCCAAAACAGGGGGCAGATTTGCATCTGCTCTGACTCTGACCCTAATTTCTCCTGCCGGAAAAATTAAGGAAGCAAAGTACCAGCTTCCCGTGGTGCAATGGAGATTAATTAACTAATATGCATGAAGGCCTTTGCAAGTGACAGCCCTGCCACTGACATCCTGTGTGGCCATGAAGCGCTGCATGCGCGCCGCGTGCAGCCGGCTCCGCTTGCCCTCCCGTGTGCCAGCTCGGGCTGGAGAGCGGCTGGCCGCAGGGCAGGGCGAGCGAGGCTCTGCCTATGCAGCATGGTTTCAGCCAGTGTTTCAAGATGCGCTTCTCAGCGCTGCTGCGTCTGCGGCGCCCGCTCTCGCCCCATCTGTAACGGCGCGCTCGGTGCAGGCTGCTCTCCGGAGAGACCCGGCCCGGGGGTGGCTGCGTCTCCCTGCACCGGGGACCAGCCGCGCGCGGAGGAGCTGCAGGTCGTGGCGGTGTCCGCAATGGGGCGCGGGGATGCAGACCCCCCGGCGAGGGGACCTTGCGCGGGAGCTGCTCCGTGCTGCCCAGCCTTGGCGCGGCCATAACTGAGCCCTTCTCGCGCCTTTACCGAGACACTGCCCGCTTATTTCCGAGGCTGAACGTTGCAGGCCTTGCACAGCTAGACACAGCTTGGCAGGAGGACGTATGCGGCTCTGTGAGATGCAGCCTGTGGCAGACAACTGCCACGTTTCCTTTGCAGGCTTTAGGAACAGCCCAGAGCACAGCCGGGTGGAAAGGGGCCAAGCGCCTGCACGCTCCCCGGCGCGCTCGCTCCCCGCGCAGAGCGGCCGCACTGCTGCTCTTGCAGGTCTGCACCCCGCGGCCTCTCCTGCCCAGGGAAGGGTAAAGCCGCCAGCGGCTGCTTCGGGGCATCTCGGCCCCAACTACAAGCCGAGAGATCCTGCTGTGGCTGGGAGGTGCGGGGAGAGCCTGAGCCCCGCAGCTCCTCCCAGGAAGGGGGAAAGAGCAGCAGGGCCGGGGCGACAGGCTCCGGCTCTGCCGAGGCTGCTCTGGATGCTGCTGGCCTCCTCGGTCCACGTGCATCCCTCACTGTCCCCCCTGGGTCTCTCTGGGCCAGGCTGGCCCACAGGGCGCTGCAGCGGGCTCTGCCGAAGCTCAGGGCTCCCAAAATGCCCCCCCCAGCACCCCGCGAGCTCTCCGAGGCGGGAGGCAGCCGGTGATACAGCACTTCCGAAAGCGGCTGCATCACCGCCAGTGGGTCTGACGTTTCTATAGCAACCGCTGGGTAAAAATAGTTTAGGAGCGCGTGGGGAGCTGCCGGGCCTTGGCAGGGAGCGCTCGCTGGGCGCCGGGGTCCGCGGGGCAGGAGGATGTGCCCCCTACCCAGGCTGCCGGTGCCCCCGGCAGCCCGGAGCCCCGGCTGCCCCGTGCACTGTCCTCGCGCACGTCCCCGCCGGCGCGGGGCTCCCGGTCCCGGCTCGGGGCAGGGGCAGCAGCCCCCGGGCAGAGGCGTCCCCGCGAGCAGGAGGTGCCCAGCGACGCTGGTGCTCCCCCGCGCGCGCTGAACCAGCCGCTGCCGCGCGGCTCCGGGTCGGGGTGAGACCGGGCGCTGCTGGGCATCCTCCCCACCCACACTGCGAAATGCCTGCAGGGCTGCTGGAGGGATATCCCATACCCTGGCCTGTCCCCATGTCGCTCCAGGTGTGCCTAACTACCTGCTGAGTACTCACAATGCATCCCATCTGCTTCAGCTTAGGTTAAATGTCCTCTCCTCCCTCTCCTTTTCTTCCATGGCTGGTGCTGCTGCCCAGGCTGGAGCCTTTGCCTGCAGTGTGGGCTGGGTGGCCTCTGTCCTCTCTGCGGCTTTCTCCTGTCCTTGTGCTGCTCAAGCAGTTTTGCATCTGGCTCCAAGACAGCTCTGCTGGCTGCAGCCTCTGCAGGTACGGTGGTGGATGTTTCTGTGTTACAGGGCCTCGTGGGTGACTGGACTTACGGGATTTATCGTGTCTGGCTGGCTCTTCCCAGACTATGTGTGCACGTGCAGTCACTCTTGCTCTGTCCAACCTGAACTAAAAAGCACTGTCCTGGCCCCCATCCCCTGTTAGACTGGCAGGTCTGCTGCCACAGTCGCTTTCTGCCTGCGTTGCTCTTTCAGGTGGCTTTATCTTGCTTTCCTTTTCCCCGTGTTTGGGGCTGCTCTTGCTCTGCAGGCAGAGGTGCAGCAGCTCTCAGAGCAGCGCGCCCCGGGCCGGGGCCGTCAAACACGTCTCGGGTCGGCGCAAAGGAGCATTGTCTGTCCAGCCGTGTAGAGCTTAGAGGGTTTCAGAGCTCCAGTGTTGACTGAACACAAAGTCAGCCTAAATCCCACCTCGTGTGTTTTGTTGACATGCATCTGAAAGAGTCTTGCTGAAGCTGGGGAAAGCTGGCGCAAGGGGTGCGGGGTGCTCTTGGGGCCGGGCTGTGGGGCCTGGGGCAGGCTTTAGGCTGGAGCTTCACTGAGCGTGAGACGGGACCGCAGGCATCGCTCAGGACATCAACGCCGCCCGGGCTCGCCCCGGGTTTCTGGGGAGGCTGGGATGCTGTCCTGAACCGCCAGGGAGTGGTGTAGGGAGGGTGTAACCCTTGGCAGAAATGCCCCAAGCAGCTCCGAGCTTCTTGTGGCAGGCAGGGCCCTCGGAGACGTTTGCAAACCCCCAAAGCGCGACTGCGACGCGGGGCCTCTCCTCCGCCCCTCGTGCCTGCAGCGGTCCGAGAAAGGCCCACGCGCCCCCGGGACCCCCTGGCACCAGCTCTCGCCTTTCTGAAAGCTCTTCTCTGCCCTTGAAAAAACACTAGGTGTCCGCAATTTGAGAAAGCTTGAAAATGGGGGGGATCCAGTTTTGATCTCATACTTGCCTAAAATTATCCCCGATCTTTGGTTTAAACGAATCAACATTCGGTGCATTTAACGTCGGGGGAAACCTCTGAGGAAAGCTCCCCGGTGAAGGCGTTCACGCGGCGCAGCAGGCGAAAGAGGACTCGCGTCAGGGAGCGAGAGCCCGCTCCGCTCCCCGGCCGCGGCAGCTCGCGTGCGCTTGCGAGATCCCGGCGCTGCCGCGCCAGCCGCGGGCGCTGCCGGGGCCCTCGGGTGCTGCCCGGGCGCTGACGTCCCCGCGGGGGCTCGGCAGCTCACTGAGCCCCCTTTGCAGCCGGGGTGGGAGCCGACCCGGCCGGCCTGCGGGGAGACGTCGCCGCTCCTCATCGCCCAGCGGCCTCGCAAAGCAGAGGGCCTGTCGTGCTGTGATGCTGTTATCTGTGCAAGGAAGCTAATTTTAGGAGGAGCAGTGCTTTACTGACATCCCAGCGGTGTTGCTATGGTAACTCGAGGAAGGGCGGCCGGAGCAGGAGCGGGGGCCGCGCTGCTTGCCGGGGCTCCCGGCGCTCCCTGGGCCGCTCCCGCGGGAGGACGTGGGTGGCGGGGCGCAGACGTCCCATCGGCTTCCCAGCTCTTCAGCCACCGTGGGAGCACAGCTTTGCACGGTGGGATTAGCACTTGGCAGACGAATGCAGTGGCCTTCTCTAAGGGATCGCCCAGATTTGCGGGGTCCTCTGGGGCATCGGTGGCATCCTCCCACAGCGTGTCACGGGGCGGACGTGGCTACTGTGCCCTGACCCCAGCCCGGCTGGGGGTTAACATCTCCTTCTGCATCACTTTGCTGCAGAGACCTGGACCCTGCGCGGAAATGCAGCTGCAAACCCTTTGCGAATGCTCCTCCGGGGCCCCGGTTGTCTGCCAGCTCCGCCGAGACAGGGTGATTCTGTTACCGCTTCATTTCCCACCTTGAGAATTGAAGCACAAAGGGTGCCCCGTACCGAGGAGCAGAGAGCCGGCGAGCGTCTCTGCAGAGCGCCATCGCTTTGCTCTGCTCTGGGGAGCTCAGTGGCCATCTCCTCCTTATCTATATCCAAAGCATGAACAGTGTTCAAAGCCTTCCTGCAAGCAAGTAGCATCTAGAGATGGGTGAAATCTGGGTCACCCTCCATTGTCTGCTCAAGTGTTGTGCGTTAATTAGGCTTCGACTCTGATAAGTTGTCTCAAGGTCTGAAAATAGAAATGCCACTGTTATGTGTCACTGAACAGTGTGTGCTTCTCAATTTCTAATTACCGTTTGACATTTTGCACAACTAACTGAAACATTCTGGTCCCGAGTAAGATAACTGCAGTTTTCTGCCCTTTGGGTTTTGACCACTCAGCTTCAGGGAGCCCGGGCTCGCTAAGGGGCCCCGGCCGTGCCGGGGGGACGTGGCCGTGCCGGGAGCCTTCCCCCGGGACAGGGCAGGACGAGGAGCTGCCTGGGAGGCCCCAGCAGCTCCACCGCCGCGTCTGCAGTCCTCGTCCTCACCCTCCCTGGGGAAAGGCATCCGCTTTACACAGGCGTGACGGGTCGGCTGTGCCCAAAATCTCATTCCTGCGAGGATCCAGGGCCTCTGCTGGCAGGGAAGAGGGGCCCCTCTGCAAGGGGTGGGAGAGCAGGGTCCGGGAAGGGGTCCTGGCTGGATGGGGAGGCTGGGGCAGCCGGTGCTTTACGCCGGCCTCTTCCTGCCACGGGGCTTTCTGGCCCTGCTCGCTTCTGAGCCAAAGGTTTGCTTCAGGAAAACCTGCATCTTCTCTCCTCTGCTCTTCCACCTGCAGGTTGCAAGTGGGGTGGAAACGTGTTTTGAAAGCTAGTGCAAGGACACTTGCAAACCTGCTCCCGTCCTTACGGAGCAATGTACTGGGAGAGCTCTCCTCCTCCTCCTCTGAGCCTGGGTTAATAGCTCCGCGCGATGACTCTTCCAGGTTTTCTGGGCATGCTGATGTAAAAATACCACTGACCACGAGTGCACTCCTTTCTTTCTCCTTCCTTCTCATATCTTCTCTCTGGTCTCTCTCATCCCTACAGTTGGTGGTTGCCTTGACAACATATCTGTCTCCTTGCACTTTTCCATCCTTTTCCCCTTTGTAATCTATAAATTCTAGCATCTCTGCACTTTTTATCTCGGCTGTGCTCCAGAGAATCTGTAGAAAAGCCCTGTGCATTAAAAGGCATGGAAAGACATTCTGTTCTGGGCTGGAAAACCTTGGACACCAGGATGAGAGAGTGCTTATGGCTAGAAGAGGAAGAGGAGGGCGTTTGTGTTGCAGCGCTGTGATGCTGCGCTGGCTGAGCTCATCACCGCAAACAGCGTCTGCTCCCGGGACGGGCTTGCGTGTCCTCCGACAGTGACTGCTTTGCTTCATCGTTCAGTTGTGCGGTCAGGACATTATCGTCTGGTTTCCAGCAGCAGAGCGGGATGTTTACTAGGCTGCAGGGGAACCTGCGCAAGGCTGATGTCAACTGCAAATCCCACTGGCATCGATGCAGCCAGGATTTACCTCTCGGCTGCGCTCGTCGCACAGATGATGCCGTGGACGGTAGAAGCAGCAAAGATGATGGGTGTTAGTCCAGTCTCGTAATCTCCCCTTTGCTTCCCCTTGGCGGTGCAGGACCTCCTGTTGGCCCTCGCCGAGGGGCTGGGGAGGCGAAATGACCGCAGAGAGCCTGGGGGCAGGCGGGACGGGCTGCGTGTCGGGGGCAACGCCAGCGCGCCCCTGACGGCGCCAGCACCCCGGCGTCCCCCTGGGGCCGGACATCCAGCAGCCCCGTGGGCAAGCCCGGGGCGACGGGGTCGAGCTGAGCACCTCTAGCAGCGAACGGCTTTACGCAGGTGCTCTTGAATCTGTTAACTGCAGCAGTTAATAGGCAGGCGCGGGAGGAGCTGAACAGCAATTCAATTTGTAGCGATTATTTGCCAATTAAGATTAGCACGGGTGAATGTCTGGAATGGGAGGAAAAAAGTCCCTTGGCCCGAGGAACGGGGTGGAAGAGGCAGAGGGGGAGCTGGAGGCACACGGGGCGCTGGGGCCGCGCCGTGTGTCTGAGCGTGATCCGGGAGCGGGCGCGCGACGGCCAGGACGCCGGGGCCCCTCCGGGAAGTGAGTTACCGCAGCGGGCAATAAAGTGCATGGGTTTTTGAGTCTTTCTGGGGATTTCACTTGTTTCTGAGCTCTGGGAGCAGATGTCGCCCCTCCAGTTCTTGTAGGGCATACGCAACTGTTGGAGCTCCGAAGTGGCTGTCTTTAGAGCGTTTTCCCATATATGCTTTGCAATTTGTTGGGAACAGATAGGTGCAGACAGCAGTTTTGACCCAGCACTTTTTTTAACTTAATATTATTAAACTAATTTTTTATAAATATTCATGGAAATGAAATCAGTGCAAAAATATTCCATTCTCTCATTTTGCCAGTTTAATTTTAGAAACTCATTTTCTCTTGAGCTCTCTACTGAGAAGTCGTTACAATGCTTTTTGGATTGCGTCTCACTTCTAACCCTGTAAGGCTCTTCAAACGTAACAGCGCATTAAACAACAGAAGCGAAATGTCAGGGCCTTGTCCTCAGAGCTCGGTGGAGCGGCAGGGCTTCGCGCTGAAGGCCGCAACACCGCAGCAAGCGGGAAAACGCTCTCGAGCGGAAAACCGCGCGTGCCGGCGGCCACGCTGCCTCTCGACGCTGGCCCGGGGGCCTTGCAGCCGGCCCCGCGACGGAGGGAGCAAAGGGCACGCGTGGGTCCGGGGGCTTCGCACCCGCCGCGGCCCCCGCTTGTTTTTTTCACAGAAATCTTAATGCACCTCAGCAAAGGGTTAGGAAGTCATCTCGGCTTCTTTTTGCTTGCTCTTATGGTAACAGGAAACCCCAGAATACAAGGATATCTTCCCCCTCTAGAGTCGTTTCCTATTTCTCGGTGTGGAAGCGGGCGGTCTCGGTCTGGGAAAGCCGGCGCCCCTGGGCCGCCCCGCAGAGACCAGGGAGCGGAGCACCCGCGTTTGATTCGTCTCTAACATCGCCCCGCTCTCGTCCGAGGGCGACCGAGGTCCTGAGCCGGCGTCGGCGTCCGAGCAGCCTGCGTCCGCCGTCACATCCCCGTTCCCAGCGTGTTTTGTGCTCCAGCTGGGTTAGGTAAATATCGGCCCCGCTTAAATGCAGGACCGAGAGCCAACACAGCAAAGAGATTTTCATCTGAAAATCACTTTGATTTATGTGTGTTTATATAGAAAGTGATTTTTTTATTTTGACCTCACATAAATTCTGCCTGATGAAACATTCATTTTAGTTATTATTTGGGAGGGGGAAGCCGATCGCAGTCGAAGGAAGCAGATTAACGCGTTGTTTTGTTGGAAGCGTAGTGTCGCAGAAGGGCAAGAATCGAGCACTCGTTGCTCTTGTCTCGACTTTGAGCGCGACTTGTCAAACCGCTGCCTCTCCGTCTACCCAGCTGCCGAAGGGGGAGACCATCTGCGTCCGCCCCGGCGCTGCCGGGACCTCATACACCAGTTCGTTGCTGCAGAGGCTTTTCAGATCCTTGGGCGCCTGGCACAACAGCAGTATTATTCGTGCGAATTTCTCCTTCGCGTTTCTCTTTCCTCGGTCTCGTGTTCTCGTCTCAAGCAGCTTACGCTCACCCTGCTGGCTCCTCTGCAGACCCGCGTGCCGAAGCCCCGAGCCGCCCTGGGCTGCTCTGAGCTTCGCGTGGCGCCGTAGAGCAACGGAGCGGGCAGGGAGGTGGCGCTCGGGAAAGCTCATGGAATAAACCTGGAAGCCGAGTTTTCTCCCTCCGTGTAAAACGAGCGACGCTATTCCAGAGCATTAACCTCTGAAGAGGCACGATTTGCCCCGGTTGCTGGCCGCCAGGCGGGAAGGGGCATCGGACAGGGCCGCAGGTCCGTCGATCCGCGCAGAAAAAGCGAAGTCGGTAGAAGAGCAGGGAAGTGGTTTCGTGCTCCTCCCGAGCGCAAGGACAGCAACCCCTCACCGGGGCCGCGGGGGCAAACACCTGGGGGGGGGTGCAGGCATGAAACCCCAGGAGACCTCCCCTGGGATGGAGGCTTCTGGCACAGAAAGACTGTGCCAAGGATGTTAATTGTGGGGGTGAAGGCTTGGGCAGACCAGGCGCGGCAGCGGGCAGGCTCAGGACAGGGCGCTGCAGCTGGGACTGTGGCCGGCGCCGCTCCTGGGCTCGCGAACGTCTGCCGGGTGGCAGGGGGATGGAGAGGTGCAGGCTCACCTCATTGGCGTAAGGCGCAAACGGGCTGGCGGGGCGCGGGAGCCCCCGGGAAACCCCGTGCCAGCAGCTGGGGTGGGAGCCGCCGGGAAGGGGTGCGGGGGGTCGTGCGGTCCCTTCTCCTGCCGGCCCCTTGGCCCAGCTCCTGCATCGGGTTCCCCCCCACCCAGCTGCTAGAGGCATCTGTCCTTCAGCTCCCAACTCTGCCGGAGTTTCGGCCATCCGGGATGACGTTTTCTCATGCTGCCTCAGAACTGCTCTTCTGGGGGAGCAGGCGAACAGCAGCGGTGCCTCGTCCCGACCAGCTGGACGAGGATCCCGGGGTAAACGTCCACGCGAGGGGTACGGGACAGACGTGCTGCCAGGCTGCAGCTTCCCCAGACTCGCGACTTCCTTGCCTCGTTGTTACTTGTGTCCAATTAGTGTGACAATTGCTTTGGCCTGTTTTGTGCTGTAACAGGGCAGCTCTGCAGTGGGTTAAACATAGCATTTGGTTAACTCTCAATTTTTATTTTTTGAAATGATGTGAATGCAAGAATTATTGGAGCAGCTGTAATAAAGTATCTCACAGTCGCTGACACAAGCTGCAGCTGAGGATGAATGTCGAGGGGAGGGACGGCACTGCTGGAGTTTGTTACCTCTGGATTTCATAGAGTAAACTTCAAATGGAAAGCAGCAGGAATTCAGCGAGAATGCAATAAAATAACAATTTATTTGCCTAGCTGGGGTGATGTAGCAGGGAGAGTTTTGTTAAAGATTGTGGGTTGAATTACTTGCTGAAAATACACTATGTGATATTCATAACTCTTCCTTCATTTGCCTGAGAGTCACCCACTGATCCTGCAGCCACACCTCTCCCGTGGTCTATGGGAGTATTTTGTTTGCTAGGTTTGGTGGATGGTGTTTTCCTCGCTCAGGGATTGATTTCCCTGTTTGTCTTCCTTTGCGTGGTGAGGAACGAACAGCAGCCTCTCACCTGAGCGAGAACTCCTGTTTGCACAGAAACCGATGAGCCCCAAAACGCGGAAGAGCTATTGGCACATGGCCACTCAGGCCAGGCCGAGGGGGTGCTGGGGAGGCTGCCCCGTGCCTGCAGAGCAATTGGTGTTTCAGCTGGAAATGAAGACACGCATTGAGGCTGATCATCCCCCTAACACGCCCCCATGGTGCGCAAGGCATCCTCTGCCCTGGCCCCTGGCACAGTCCACGTTGCATCCTCTGCCACGGCTGTAACATGGTATGGTGTGCGTGGCATCCTCTGCAGCAGCTCCCAGCACGCTGCACGTTGCATCCTCTGCCACGGCTGTAACATGGTACGGTGTGCGTGGCATCCTCTGCAGCAGCTCCCAGCACGCTGCACGTTGCATCCTCTGCCACGGCGGTGTCACAGTGCACACTGCATTGCCTGCCACGGCCGTAAGACGGTATGGTATGCATTGCATCCCCTGTCGCAGCCCCTGACATGCAATGACTCCTGGCAGGCAGGAGAGGTGCTCAGGGGGTGGAGGGAGATGATGTGAGTTTGCATTGCACAGAAGCCTGTCGGAAGGGAAGTGATCTGTATTTAACAACAAAGGCAGCATAATAACCTGCAATTACCTCTAAGTGGTGCCTGTGGGGGTGGCTCTTGTGCTGGCAGAGGTAAGGAGGAGGTTAGCGCTTCTGCTGCTGAGCTGCGCTGGGAGGAAGCGGTGTGGTTGCCCGACCGGGTTTCCTCCCTTGTACGGGTGACGCTGTCCGGCCTGGCACAAGCCGGTGGAGGCCAAGCACCGCTGGGGCAGGGCTGTGCACGCTCCCGGGTTTGCAGGGCTGGCGGGGGTCTGTAGGACCCTCGCGAGGCGGGGGGCATGGGGCAGCGGGGCTGTTGCTATAAATCGGAGAGATCCCTGGCTGCTGGGGCCCGGCGGGGCAGGAGCTGGTGACGGACGAGCGGCAGGAACGGCTGCGCTTTGCAAAAAACGGCAGCAGCAGCAGTGAGAGTATGAGCCGGACAGCCCTGGGGGGCCTGGCCTGACACCCCCGGGCTCAGCCTGGAACCAGTTGCAGGATCCCGTCCTGGTTGCCGGCCCGGCTCCCGTTGGGTTCGAGAGCCCGGAGCAGGATTTGGCCCCGGGGGGTCTCCCTGCCTATGCCCGTCCCGTTCAGCGGCGTCGGGGGCTTTCCTCCAGCCGGGACCACGCGCGGGCTGTCTCCAAAGCGAGCACGGCAGGAACTTCTGCACGCGGCCAGGCAGCTCCTGCTAGGTGGGAATGCAAAGCCGTGCTCGTACCTGGCTCCCTAGCCCGGTCCTGGCAAATGAATCAAATTGCCTTTAGGCAAAGGCGCTGTATTTTGACTTTGGCAAAGGTCTGGGGGCTGGCAGCAGCCTCTGCGGCAATGCAAGCGCGGCGGCTGGGCGACGCTGCTGCTCTGAAGCCTGCTGTGGGGGGGGCCGTCTCGGCCCGCTCCCTCCGGCCGGCGGGGAAGGCGAGCGGTGGAGCTGTGCCGTTAAGCGTCTTCCCTCTAGCGGCGCGCTCCCGGATGGCAGCGGGCTGCCCGCAGCGGAGCCCGGCTGCAGGCGCAGCCGCCCGGCGCGGGGCCGTTTCGCTTTGCCGCCGCTCGGAGCCTTGCGGCGGGCATGCACCGAGCCGCGCGCCCTCTCTCCGCGCTCGCTTTTCGCTGCCCGGGGAAGGGGCCGCGGTCTGCGCTCATCCTCTGCCAGGATGCAGCGTCTCTCCAGGCTGCTGCAGGGAGCTCCCGCTGGCTGCTGCTTTTCCCCTCTGACTCCCGCCCTCGACGCCTCCCCAGCGCCCTGCCTGGCTCCTGGGGTGGGGGCACTGTGCCAGCCCCCCCGAGCGCTCCTGCAGCCGCCGCGGGGATGCAGCCCTCCCCGCGCTGGCTGCTGTCCACGCAGGTGCTGCTGCATCAGAAAGCGCAGGAGATTAATACTGCAACTAGCCCTCGCCCTCTCCCGGCGCAGCCGCGGGGCGACGCTGCAACGCCTCTCTGGCGAGAAAGCAAATCGCGCAAGCCGGGTTTGCTTTGGAAAGTTGGGATTTGCAAGCAGAGGGGGAAGACGGGGTGCGGGCATCGGCGCCCTCCCAACGCAGGCTTTGCTCCGGCGACGGACTGGGGCGTTTTAGCGCGTGTCAAGGCGCGAGGGGTCCCGCGAAGCCAGGGTGTGCGGTCCCCTGCTCTGCGCCCGCTGCTGCTCCGCTCCCCCTGCCCGGGCTGCGCCCAGCCGCCCCTCGCTCGCCGCGGCCCCTCGGGCTACCAGCGGCCGCATCCTGCTGCGGCAGCCGGCGAGAGGCTGGGGGGCAGCAGGGCTTTGTGTGACCTCTGCGTGCCGGTGGAGCGGGGACCCCCGTCCTGCACCCCGCGGCTGCGGCGGGACCCCTGTGCCGCCCAGGACTCGCGTGGTGCCTGCTGCTCGCGGGGTCCCAGCTGCAGGGCACCGCGGCCGGCGGCGGCGGCAGATGCGTTTCCACAGCTGCCTTCAGGGCTGCAGCAGTCTTAATATCTCTGCTGAGCGAAATTTCCTGATTCGGCTTTCATGTCCCTTGGGACGCTTATGAAATATCCGGATTCTATTTTTTTCTGAACAAGTGGAATTTCCTATTTATGGATTTAATATAAGGGCTACGTGTTCTGTAAGAGAACAGGCCCGTGCCTCGGCAGCGCGTGCTCCGGCTCCGCCGCGGCTTTCCTTTTGATGTGGGGCTCGGCGGCCGTGCAGCACCGCCGGGGCTTAGCATCCTTTAGCTGAGGCGGGAATTGTGGCCGGCGCGGGGAATTCAGCTGTCTCAGTAGTTTTCCCGCTAGCAGTAAGCCTTCTTTTCATGCCTAATAACACAGCCTGTGAGGAATGAAATTTGAATGCAGGCTGACAATCCCCTGGCCGGTCTGTTTAGACAGGGATCAGATGAGGTCCTGTCCCGCTGCTGAACTCCTCCTGCAGAACTTGGCCGTGAGAAAGAGCTGACGCCCGTGCCGGCCCCCGCCGCCGGTGCGTCCGCCCTGCCCGCAGCTGCTGCCGCCCTCCAAGCCCAGCGCCCGGAGCCAAACCTTGGGGCCGGCGGACCCCAAAGGGTCCCAGCTTTGGTCCCCTGGAGTCTCAGGAGTGTTTTTGGGGCATGCTGCTCGTTGCTGTGCTCCCGCTGCCAGGGGCTCGCAGCGGTCTGCCAGCAGTGCTGCCCGGCCGTGCCCGGCGGCGCGTCGCAGGGCTGCAGACCCGGGGTGGGAGCGCGGCGCCCGGCCGTGCCCAGTGGCGCATTGCAGGGCTGCGGACCCGCAGCGCAAGCGTGGCACCTGGGGGGGCCTGCCTATGCCCGGTGGCACGTTGCAGAGCTGGAGACCTGTGGCACGAGCGCAGTGCCTGGGGAGGCCCGACCGGCACGGCAGTGTTGCAGGGTTGCCGACCGATGGCGTGAGCGCGGCGCCCGGGGAGATCCGGCCAGCAGGGTGGCAGTGTAGGGCTGCAGACCCTCGGCATGAGCGCAGTGCCCGGCTGTGCCCGGCAGTGCGGTGCAGGGCTGCAGACCCACAGCGCAAGCGTGGCGCCTGGGGGGCCCAGCCGTGCCCGGCAGTGCGGTGCAGGGCTGCAGACCCACAGCGCAAGCGTGGCACCTGGGGGACCCAGCCGTGCCCGGCAGTGCGGTGCAGGGCTGCAGACCCACAGCGCAAGCATGGCACCTGGGGGGCCCAGCTGTGCCTGGCGGCGGTGCAGGGCTGCACCCTGGCTGTGCCCCCCAGGCTGGCAGGGGCACTGGCTGCTGCTGGGGCTCGCAGAGGGGCTGCTGGCAGGGCAGGGGCGATGCTGAGCCAAACTCAAGGTGCATCGCTAAGGGGGGAAGCGGGAAGCTACACTTTAAACATCCGGGACGCGGTGTCTCCTCCACGACACGGAAACCTGCGCCCGCTCCAGCGCCAGGAAGGTGTTTTGCGCCGCAGCTGGGCTCGGTTCCCTCTGCTCCCCGGTGGGACGTTGGGGACCTCCGAGCGCTCGGCGCTGGCTGGTGCCTGCGCTCGGGACGTCCGCCCTCCGCCATCCTGCTGCCCGGCCGCGCTCTGCCCCGGCCGGCGCGCGGCCCCTCGCCCTCTCCTGGCGCCGGCGGCGTTTGCAGCGCCGGCTGCAAGCGCTGACGTGGCCCCCTCTGCTCCCAGAGGGTCTCTGAGCTCTGGGTGAGGTCCGGGCTGCGGAAGGCGCGCGGGGCCGATAGCCCGGCTCCCTGGCCGCTCTCCAGCGCGGTGCCGGCTCGGCCGGGGGGCGAAGCGCCGCGGCGCTCGGGGCCGCCAGCCGCCCCCCGCCGGCAGCCCTCGCTTCCGGCCCGCTCGGACCTCGTCTCCTCCGCCGGAGGAGTCGCCCGGCGGCAGCCGGGGAGCGCCGCGCGCCCTCCATCGCGCCCGTCGGACAGAGCGTGTTAACGGAGGCAGAGGAGGCGCGATGGACCAGAAGAGGTGGAAACGGCTCCGGAGAGCCGGAGCTGGGGCGGGCAGCGCTGGCCCCGGCCCCGGCAGGCGCTTTGCTCTCCCGCGGCTCCGGGCGGCGCGACGGCGCTGGCAGCGCCGGCTCTCTCCGGCGCGGACGACGGGCCTGCGCCGGCGAAGCGTTAGGAACGACGAGGGAGCAGGGAAGAGGGTTTGTGCGATAGTTCACGTTGCGGGACGAGGCGCTTGTCCGCCCCGGCGGCTCTCGGCGCTGCTCGGGCGCCCCGGCGCGCTGGTCCCCCCGGGCGCACCCGCGCACCAGCGAACACCGCCTCCGCCCTAAAACCCTTCCGTTTTACCTTCCTAGTTTTATTCTTACGACTCACTGGGGTATTTGCCTTTCTGTTAGCGCAGTTTCTTTCTCCGACTGCAGTTAGTGCCCTATTCCAACCACCCCCTTCGAAGCCATGTTAACATCTGAAATAAATAACTTTTAATGCAGACAGTTCCGAACCCCAATAAGGCACGAGAATTTTACGCTTAGTTTTATAATTGCTCTTGATACCGATTGCAAAGAGTTTCAGCAGCAGGGCTAACTTCATTGAAAGCGAATCCCAACTCCTAAAACAGCATTTCAAGACCCGTTTTACAAACAGCATTTCAAGACCTCTTTTTTTATATATTAAAAAAAAAAAAAAACAAAAAAAAGCATATTCCTGCCGGGGATCAGTTGGAGACGCTGAAGGATAAGCAGCGCGGAATAACGCAGCCCGCCAGCTCCCAGCGGAAAAAAATCTTCCTTCTGACCGTTGAGTCGGAGTTTTCCTCGCAAGGCGGGAGGGCGCGGGAGCGGGGGGCCGTCGGGCGCTGGCGTCACTCGCGCACCCTTATCAGTTCTCCGTCCAACAGTTACAATGACGAAGCTGGGCTGGAAAAGTGATAAGGGGGCGAGAATGGCTTCAGGAGACGTTCCCCTCCTTAAAATTTTAGAGTACGAAATATTTGGGGCAGGGGGGGAAGGAAGGAAGGAAGGAGGAAAAAAAAAAAAAAAGAAGGTAAAGTGGTAATGAGTAAAAGAAAGTTTAGGACGTCACCGGTCGCCTCTTCTCTGCAGCGTCGTCCCGGGAGGCGCAGCCCGAGCTCCCCGCCGGCCCCGGGCGGCGAAGCCTGCGGGCGCCCGGCCGAGCCCCGCGGCTCCCGCGCCGTCGGGCGCCCGGCCCCGACTGCCCCCCGCCCCTGGGCGCCGGCTCTCTCCCGCCCGGCAGACACTCCCCATTCACAAATTTCATAACGCCGAGTCCCCTCCCCGCCGGGACGGGATTGGACCTTCCCCGTCGCCCGCTTCTGCTCCGCTCGGCGGCTTCGTCTGAATGGCTGCGCCCCGCGGCCGGGCCGCCGGGGTGGAGCCGGGGCCGGACCCCCACCCGCCTCGGGATTAAGCTGCGCCAGTGGCCGGAGCGGAGCCGGCCCGGGGCCCTCTGACGCTGCAGAAAGGCGCTGGACCGGCGCGCGGGGGGCTGGTGGGACCTGCTCCGCTCTGGGCGCCCCGCTGCCCAAGGGGCCACCCCGTCCCGCTGCGAAGGGCCCGTCGCCCCCGTCCCTGCCCGCGCCGCCCTCCCCTTCAGCAGGAGCGCCTGGTCCGGCCCCAAGGCAGGGTCCCGCTGCAGCGTGCCCGCGCCGTGCCCCCCGCGTCCCCGTGCCCCTCCGCCCGGCCAGCCGTCCGTCCTCCTCTAGCCGCTCGAGGGTCAACGCTCAGAAGGCTTGAGGAGACCGGGTGGTTTGGGTGTCGACACCCATCCCCTTGGCGCCCGTCTCGGGGCGGCTGGGCAACGCGGGGATCTCACCAGCTGCCGCGGCCGGCTTTGCAGAGGGGGCTGGGAGACTGCGACCGTCCCCGGCGGCAGAGCGGGGTAGCTCTCGGAGGGCGCCTGTCCTGAAAACCGCAGCCGCTCTTGTTTTTAGCTCCGGAACAGCAAGGTAGTTGGAGGCGAGGAGTCCCGATCACCGCTCCTTGGCTCAGACTTGTGCTAGCTGGACGCCGTGCACCGAGCTGTCGAGCTGATGTGCGCTGGGATTAGCGAGCACTTGGGGAATGGTCCCGTGCTAAGCGCGTTGCGCGCTCTGCGACGCTCGGGCTGAACTGGAGGTTCTTCCATAGCGCGTGTCGCTGGCCAAGCGAAGGCAGGTGACTTCTCGGGAGCCTGTGGTGGCTCAGTGCCAACATGATGCTCTTTGCTGTTTCTAGGGCCTCAGAGCGCTGAGCTGGGGGAAGGAGACAGGGTAGCTCAGGATGAGTGCGGAGGACTGACCTGACCAAGGGACGATGGATGAAACGTTTTGCGGTACTGGCTGCAGCTACCCCCTGCTCCTGCGGTGGCATGGAGTGGTTTCGCAGCGCCCGAGCTTTGATGTGCTAGCTAGCGTTTTCCCCTTCACTGTGAAATGCCGTGACCTCCTGTCACACTGCGTGCAAGCGTTTTCCGGCTGCTCTTTCCCTCTCGAGAGCGCAAGCTGTCGGCCCGATGTGAGCAAAGGAGGTTGCACCGGCTGCAGCAGAGGAGCCAGCAGTCCCCAGATCAGCTGGCCTGTGGTGACACCAGGCCCGGGCATGGCCCAGGGCACTTAGAAAAGGAAAGGTTGCATAAAACTATCAGCATTTCCTCTGTTGCAGTGATTCAGCCTCAGGGAAGGCTCAGCTGATCCTGCTAATGGTTTCTACGTGAGAGCCCCTGGGGACAGTACTGTGTCCCGGGACCGCCCCAACCCCGGAGGGAGCACCGAGGTATGAGGTCGGGCAGAGGACCGCCACCTCTGCATTTCAGACAGAGCTTTGGTGGTCTCCGCGAATGAGAGCTCCTACCCAGAGGACCTGTTCCAGCCACGTAGGAACGGTGCCCAGCATATTTAACCACAGGAGCACCTTCGGTTTCTAGAGGGTGTGAGAAGTTGGGTCCCGTGATGGACCTGTTGCTGTACCGTTACTTCTGCCCAGAAAACCTGCCCTGTCCTCCTCTTCTCACTGCCATCAGGGTCTCCAGCCAGAACGGACCCCGAAGGCTCAGCCAGATCTTAACCCTCACTGAAAAACTCTAAAGCAAGTCTTGATTCAGCCACAGCTCAGTAGAAAGGGGATGGGTTCCTCTGCTTTACCCCATCTGTCCGGCTGTGGTCCACATCTGTGAAGAGCCCAGGTGGCCCTCCTCACCATTACTTGCAAACCTCGAAAAAAAGCCCCTGTGTCCGCAGGAGCCCAAAGCCCTTGTTGCAGATATCTGCTGCTCCGAGTGAAGATCGTCCCGTGCTGGCGCGTTACGTAAATCACGCAGCCTAGCTTCTTCCAAACAGATGGTTTATATAACCAGAGCAGAGCCTGAATTTCAGCTGCCCCTGTCACATCTACCGCTCACAAATCACCTTCGGCACGTGCTGGACCACCAAGCTGCGACCTCGGGGAGCGCACGCGCTGGTGCCCGCACCCATGCCACACGCGCAAGGTGCGTCTGGGTTTCTCGCTTGTCCCTGACACCTTCTGTTTGGTCTGCTCCTCCCCTAAGGCGCAGCGTGAGGTTAGCAATAGCCTTTTCTTCTCTAATATAGCAGGTTTTGTTGTTTGCGCAGTCTTCATGTAAGCTGAATTTAAAGCAGAGACAAGGAAATTTTGCAACTAAGGGTGGAGTCAATAAAACAGTCACCAGCAGCGACGCACCGCGTCCTCCCGCGCCAGCTGTTCCCGCGCAGCCGTTTCCCTGCTCCCGCCAGCTCTGCCCCCCGGCGCCCCTCGCTCATCCCCTGCTCTGGCGGGGGGTGGCGACCCTCTCCCAGAGCTTGCATAAGCACAGAGCGAACGCGAGCTTTCAGACGGCCGAGATTAGCCTTTCCTTCAAGGCTGCACAAACTTTTGCCCAGCTCTTCTCTTGGAGAACGCGGAGCTTGACCGAGCCATTGCAACGTGACTGCACAAGCCCACGTTCGTCCCCAACAGCTAACTCGGGGCAGCTGCACCTTTGACTCACCTTTTCCTCTGCGCAGGTTTGGTTGCTGCTGTAACCGTCCTGCCTAGCGGCTGCAGGGGCCCCCCGCCAGCCGGCCCGTAGCAGCCCACGCCCCACCTCGCTGCCCCTTCCGGCGGTTCTGCATTTTTGTGGGGCGTCCTGGCTACCACGAGCGCCTCTCGGGCAGCTGAACGTGCCGCGGCCAAGGAGCGGCGCCTGCTGCGAGCCGGCCTCGGCGAGGGGAGCGCCTCCGCGCAGCGTCCTGCCTGCTCCGCGGGCTCCGCGCTCCCGCTTTGACTCGCTCAGGAATGTTATCTGTTAAAACGCCCCATGTTTCACTAAGCCCTTTGCAATCCGACGCTTGCCCCAGGCTCCTGGCGTCCGCTAGAGCCAGCGCGCAGCTCGGTAAGCAGAGCACATCCAGCTGACTCAGTAGCCTGCGATGGGTTTGTAACCTCCCTGGCTCATTTAAAACACAGGGCCGGAATATTTCCTCTTGCTGGAGTTAATAAACGTCGGCCGGAGGCAGGTAACGCGAGGCCGCGGCGCTCCCGGGCGGAGGGAGCTGCGAGCCGCCAGCTCCCGGGGCCCCGGGCAGGCGGCGTCGAGCGGCACCGCCGTCTGCCCTCCCCGGCCCGGAGCCGCTTGCTCTGACCCCGCGCGAGGGCCGTGTTTAGCATCTGACCTCACTGGGAAGTACAAAATGCTTCTTTTGAAACATCTGCAACGAAACGGAGAGGGGAGGGAGGCAGATGTTTTCTCAGGTTGCAGTGAGGTTGGCTTCCCCGCGCGCGGCTGCGGCCGCTGGGAACGCGGAGGGGAAGCAATGCACCCAAGCAGCTCTGCTGAAGCACGCGTTCGAATAGCAACGGCGTCCTGCTTGCTGTCTCGCTCTGCAAAGAGGGTCACCGAGGAGAGCAGCACTCGAGGACAGCTGTTTGGGGCAAGGCGGGACTGGCGGGGCCAGGCTGGACTGGACTGGGTTAACTGGGATCAGCCAGATCCCTGCAGGTGTCCGAGGCGGCTGCGCCTGCGAGCATCCGCTTCTGGAGGGATAACCCCAAACTCGGCGGTGCCATCAAACCCAACGATAGTACCAAGAATACGCAGCGAGAGCAAGTAGCCAGCGGACCATTTCTGGACCGTTTCTGAAGACCCTCCGTGACGGCAGCTCCAGGCAGCGCTGCACGGGCCGGGACCGAGCCCGGCTCGGGGCTCGTGCACGGCTCCCGCGCGAGTGTCCGTGCAGGCAGCGGGCGTCCCTGCCCCGCGGCGCGGGCCACTGCGGCCCCACGCGAGGACGCGTGGGAGCTGGGGCTGCCTGTGCGCCCGGCCCCGCTCCGCGCCGCGCCGCCTGCCCGCTTCCCCGGGCCGTCTGCGCTCGGCGTTGCGCTCGCTCGGCTGCAGGAGGCTGCGGCGTTTCCCGCCCGGCCCCCCCCGACTCTTCGCCACGTCCCGCGTGCGCGATGTCTCCTGCCTGGAGATCTCGCAAAGCGAGCGGTACCATCTGCCACTTACTCAAGGCACAAAACAACCTGCACGTTTTCCCCCTGACCCTGAGCTGTGGCCAGGTTCAAGCTCTGTTTTGCAACAGCCTCGTGGGCCTGTTTCACCGTTACCCGTAGGTTCAAGCCCCGTTCAGCAACAGCTCAAGTCCTGCAGCGTTGCTGACTGCAAAGGCGCCCGTGTCTCGCGTCGGTCACGTCTCTGATGACATTGCCACCTTCCCCACCGCACCCTGGTGCTGGCGTGTCTTGATTCGGTGCCATGGGGAGAGCGGTGGGAAAGCAATGCGAGGCTCAGACAGACAAAGCCTGCACGCCTGGCTGCTGCCGGTCGGAGCCAAGCCCTTTATATTTGTGAGCGGCCAGTGGACAAGTACAAAAAGAAAGAACAACCCTGGGTCCCGTGTTATTTCTGACGATTATTTAGTTGAGTAGCTCCAAGGGATGTGAACATTTGTTTCAGAGTAAACAAGGCTCTCTCCCCAAATCAGCTTCTTTGTAGAAGCTGCTCATTCATAATACCGATGCGATTGCAATGGGGGCCGATGCCCCAGCTGTGGCTGTAGGGCAGAAACCGTGACCCCCAGTCTCGAGGGAGGTGGCACCATGCGAGCCTGTCGTTCAGCCCTCCTGAGCTGAACGCCCACGTCCAGGACCCGGTTTCCAGTCGTGGCACAGTCGCGGCCAGGGCCAAGCTGCAGACTCGTGGGGCAGCTGGGATCCGCATCGACTATGCAAGTCCCCGACCGTGCAGAGCCCCCGACCGTGCAAAGCCCTCCAGCCCTTTTGCACGCACACGGTGCCCCTTTCCAGGGCAGGGAGCGCCAGGTCTCGTCTGCACGGCGCTTCTGGGACGACTATGGGGAGGTTGGGGACAACGATGTCTCTCCGGTCTGTGCTTTCTGCCCAGGAGACCCAAAGCCCCTGGAGTCTGGGCTGTGGGGAAGGAAGGGATGGGGGTCCCCGCCGTGTCCCCGGGGTGGCTCTGTCCCCAGGCAGGACAGCCGGGAGGGAGGCAGGCACCGGCTCAGGGGAGCACCGCGTAGCTGAGACGTGGCCGTGGACGCGGACAGCCGCCGCACCAGTTACTGCAGCTGCCTGGGGCCGAGCAAAGGGCCGTCTGCCCGCCGAGCCGGCACGTCCTGCAGCTCTGCGTGCTAGCGGGGTTGCAGCTGCGTTGGGTGCTGGCTGCCGTCTGCTCCCCTTTGGCCGCAGGGGAGGAGAGGTCGGGCCAGCTCGCTGGGACAGCAAGGACCGGGGTGCTCTGGGGCTGCTGGGCTGGCGCGGGGCTCCCGGACAGGGACCGGGGTGCACGGGGAGCTCCCTCCACCACTGCTCCGCTGTGCTACTGGCCTCTTCCCCACATGCCTCTGTTATTACAGTCGCTCTTGGAGGAGGAGGAAACAGCTTTCTCCTGCTCCCCTCTGGAGAGAGGAGAGAAAATCCCCCTGGGACGGGGAGGAAATTGCAAATATCTCTTAATGCATCCACCCCTCAGCTGCAGCTCCTCCTCGCAGACAGCTGGACCCTCTGGGCTACGTGGCCTTGGAGAGGCCCCCGCGCGCCCAGCCTGCTCTGGGCCTGTGGGTACCTACGGGACGTCCCTGTCTCCAGCGCGGGGACTGCGATGTGGCCCGTGCCCGTGTGGGGGCCGTCGTCCCCGGCGCGAGGGGCCTGCCGCTGCCGCGGGGCTGCACTGACTCCCGGCAGCCGCTGGATGTCACCTGCAATATGGACCGTGCGCAGCCGGCGCCGCGGGACTCGGGGCGACGCTGCCGGCCGGTGGGCTGCGAGCCGGCTGCAGGAGCCTGCAAGAGGCGCCGCGCGGGGCTGCGGGCAGCGGCACGGCCCCGGCCCGCCGCGGCGATGGAGCAGGGCTTTCCAAGGGGGTTGCGGGGCCAGCATCCCCGGACCCTGCGCCCAGCTTGGCTGCCAGCACCGTGCGCGCGGGTTATCCGCCAGGACAGTGGATGCGGTGTTTAAACGTGCCGGCGCGGTCGCCGGCAGCCCCGTCGCAGGCAGAGCGCCGCCGCGCCGCCCCGGCCGAGCTGACCGAGCGCGTCCCGGCCACGCGCAGGGCACGGCGCAGAGGGGCTCGGGCTGCTCCGGGCACTGAGCCGGAGGAGATGCCGGCTGGCATCCGGAGAAGGCTTGTCCCTCGGCGGGGACGTGCCACCGAGGCTGGCAGGGCGAAGGGGCGACGCCTGGGGGAGCCG
Source organism: Struthio camelus (assembly GCF_040807025.1). Lineage (NCBI taxonomy): Eukaryota > Metazoa > Chordata > Aves > Struthioniformes > Struthionidae > Struthio > Struthio camelus. Next base: position 758,755 of record NC_090953.1, read on the forward strand.
GACGCTGGCTCCGGCGACGGTGGCAGACGCTTGTCTGCACTCGGCCGTTTGACCGATGCCCTGCCGGCCCCGGAGCTGCTGCCCTGGAGCAAAGGGCCGCGTTGATTCCCTTTTCTTCTGGTTTTTGGAGCCCTGAGCAAACTTCACAGACTTTCGCAACTGCTGGTCTCCTCGGAGGTGAAGTCCCCACGGTTTCGCGCGAAGACGCTGGGTTGCATTCAGGCCTCCTTGCCTCGCCGGGCTGCAGGCGAGCACGCCGGCTCACGCGCCCCGGCTGTGCTGCCAGGGTTGTCCTCCCTCGTTGCTGAGTGACCTCCACACGTCCTGCTGCGTTTGCAGAGCGCTGCTCAGCCTCCGCTCCGCTGCTGCTCCGTAAACCTGGGGACGGCTCCTCCGAAGAGGAGCCGCGGCCTCGGTGCCCGGAGCCGACCGACGCACGGACGAGACTGCCCGGGGTGGGCAGGCTGCAGGAAAGGCTCCGCAGGATGCCCGCGGGGAGCGGGGCACGCAGCGCGCGGCCCTTGGGCAACCACGGCTCTGGGACGCAGGGAGTGTCACCGCGTCCTACCAAAACACACGCGGACGTGGAGGGCGGCCCGCGCCATCGACGCCGCTGCGGCAAGCGCTGCGGCCGGGCCGAGCGAGCGACGCCTCCGAACCGCGCTGCCCGGCGCGGCAGCCGGCGGCTCCGCCGAGGCGCCGCTGAACCACTGCGCGGGGCGGCCGGGAGGACAGCCATGCCACGGCCGCCTCCTCCGGCCTGACGCCGGCCGTGCCACGGGGAGCAGCAGGACGCGCCGTGCGGCTGCGGCGCCCCGGGGCTCTGCTGCGCCGCCGTCCCTCGCTCTCACCCCACGCCACTGTCCCTCGCCACATCCCTCGCAGCCGTCCCTCGCCCCCGTCCTGCATCACCATCCCTCGCTCCCATCCTGCGCCACCATCCCTCATCACTGTCCCTCAGCCCTGTCCTTTGCCCCTGTCCAGCGCCACCATCCCTCACCACCGCCCTGTGCCACCATCCCTCACCCTGTACCTCACCCACATCGTGTGCCACCATCCCTCACCCCCATCCCCTACCACCATGCCTCACCACCATCCCTCACCCCGTCCCATATCACCATCCCTCACCACCATCCCTTGCCACTGTCCTGTGCCACCATCCCTCACCACCGTCCTTTGCCACTATCCCTTGCCCTGTCCCTCGCCTCCATCCAGTGCCACCATCCCTCACCCCCATCCCATCCCACCATCCCTCACCACCATCCCTCACCCCTGTCCCATCCCACCATCCCTCACCACCATCCCTCACCACTGTGCTGTGCCACCATCCCTCGCCCTGTACCTCGCCCACATCCTGTGCCACCATCCCTCGTCCTTTCCCTTGCCTCCATCCAGTGCCACCATCCCTTGCCCCCGTCCCATACCACTATCCCTCACCATCATCCCTCACCCCTGTCCCATACCACCATCCCTCGCCCTGTCCCACACCAACATCCCTCACCCCCGTCCCATGCCCCCATCCCTCACCACCATCACTCGCCCCATCCCATACTACCATCCCTCACCCCCATCCCATACCACCATCCCTCACCCCCATCCTGCGCCCCCGTCCAGTGCCACCATCTCTCGCCACCATCTGCATACTTCCAGGGCTGGTCGGGACTCCCGCGCGCAGCCCCAGAGCTCCCTATTAAATATTAACGCATGAGCAAAGCCTAATGAGGACGTTTGCAGCGGATGCAGCATTCATTAGGCTGATTTATCTATTTAAAAGATGCGGCATAAGCGGAGCATTTTCCTGCTCAGTTTCCTGCGCTTGCCCCGGGGCCAAGGCGGCCGGCAGGGTCTCCAGGCTCCGCGCTCCGGTCGCCCCTCGGCGCTCCGGTCGCCCCTCCGTGCTCCAGTCACCCCTCCGCGCTCCAGCAGCCCAGGCTCTTGGCACGTGCCCGGAGCCGGCCCAGCCCTCCCGCGCACGGCCGCGCTCGCGCGGAGGTACGGCTCCCCTCCCGCCCCAGACGCTGCGGCTAGCAGCTCCTCCGAAGCACGGAGGCCTCCCTCGCTGCCCCGGGCCACGGTCGGCCGGCCCCGCTGCTCCCCGACTGCTCCCGCAGACTGCGCGTGCCCAAGCGCGCAGCCCCTGCCCAGCGGTTTCGACTCCAAAGCCCGCGGCCACCCAGAGATGCGGTTGTTCCTCTGCATCCCAACAAGCAGCTCTGGTCCCAGGCTTCCTTCCTGCGCTGGATCTCCGTCTTCCCACCCCTAAACCAGCGCTGCACCTGGAGACTGGCGCACCGCTGTGCACGGTCTCGAGGCTGATGCCATCTCTTACCGCCGGGGCGTGCTGGCTTGCAAAAGCAACCTCTCCTTTTGGAATAAATGTCTTACGAAGCAGCAAGCCATGGCCACTCTAGTTACTGCATTTACCTCAGCCAGCCCTTCCAGTGTCCCCACGGGCAGTGAACTAGGTGCATCATGGTGCACAGTGACGGCACGGTGTGGAAACATCTCCACATAACCCAGACCCACAGCTCCGAGCCACCACTCTGCAACCCAGATCCACAGGTCTGACCCATCACCCTGGACCCATCACCCTGCAACCCAGACACAGGGGTCTGACCACCAGCCACAGCTGAAGTGATATTTTGGCTCAGGTCAGAGCTTCATTGCTCAGGTCCTCGCTGCTAAAGCAAAGTATCCCCGGAGGGCTCTTCCCGTTTGCACACATACGTCATCCATAATGCCCACGGCTGTGTTTTCCGGGGTGGAAAATGTCTGTGCACAAGCCGCTAGCAGATACCGTTCTCCAGAGCATGCCTGCAAAGAGCACCAGCCCACAGGAGCTGGTGGGGGGACTCTTCTGGCTTCATTCCCTGCTTGCCAGTGAGCAAAACCATATTGAGCCAGGGCTAGCAGGAGGGTGAGCACTCAGACGCAGAGGCCACTCCAAAATCTTGAGCCCTACCGCAGCCCTGCGGCCTTGCCCTGTGCCTGGCCTCAGCCCTCGGCAGGCTGCTGGCTGCCCCAGGACTTCAGGCTCACAGACCTACAAACTCCTCAGCACACAGATAAGACTGAGAAAGTTTGATATGAAACTGAGATGAACAGAAAAGCACGCGATGCTGTAATGGGTTCCCACCACCCAGATCAATGCGCCCTGGCGAGGCAGGTGAGCTCTAAAAGGCAGTGCCAAGACGATTCCTGGTGCTGGGGGAAGAGCAGCTTTGAGGGTGGGCACAAATATTCTGAAATTTCTCCTTAAAAATGAAGAGCTCAAGGGAGTGCTTGAAGCCCCAGACTCCTGCCCCTGTGCAGACTCAGCACCTGTGCAGAGCGGAGGTGTCTCAGCTCCGTGGGTGCTTGCTGCAGCGTGCAAGGCACCTGGAGGACCCCCCCCCCGAGCGTGGCAGATACCTGTCTTGCTCATCTACCTGCACAAAAGTAAATAGGCAGGGCTCGCAAACCCACACCCGCCCAGGGCGTTGAGAAGGCTGTGACTGCCCGAAGGAAACATGCAGATGTGCGCCATGAAATTCAGTTCGATCCACGAGACAGGGGTCCCACAGAAGCAGGTCTCGGTCCAGGAGGTGAGACCTCCTCTCCTCTGCCTGGTGGGGCCGGCTGTGCCCTCCCTACCTGAATTCGCAGTGAGTCTCAATACCATTGTGCCAAAAAAAAAAAAACAACCATAACAGGCAAGCAAAAGATAAGAATTTGTTCTGTTCTTACCAGTCCCCAAAGCCTGGGTCTGTTACGCTGCTCCCAGATCGCTGTTTCCTTTCAGCTGCTGTTGACACCTCCATATTCGGTTTCCTGAGGCTTGGCTCTGTTTCTGCTGCTCCCAGATCACTATTTCCTCTCTGTTCCTGTTGACACATTCACATTTGATTTGCCTTTTTGGATTTTTGATACCTTTCTGCCAGCACTTGGACGGCACTGTGGGCTCTCCACTGGCAGAGCTCGGGAAACCTTCCTGGGAGTCCTTTTTGAGGTTGTTCAGAGTGCTGTTTTCATGAGAGGTTGGTAAGAACTACAAAATTACTACATCTGTAATGACATGACTGCAAGTACAATATACTTCCATTTGGCATTTTTTCCCCTAGAGAGCAAATTATTCATTATTAAGCTTCATTTTCACATCTACATTGTTCTGCTGTTGTAGTATATGTCCTTTTAATATTTGAGATTAGTAATTGAAAGAGCTATATGCAAAATTGTTTTCAGTTTAGCTTCTGCGCTGAAGCTTTTCTGTAAAACACCCCAAGTCAGAGGCTGGATTGTAGAGCACATTTTATTGCACGGCTCTTATTAAAGGGCCTGATCCTCCAGGGTGCTGAGTCTCTTCTCTCCTGCCTGACAGCAGTGGAAGAGGAGGGGTCCCAGGACACTGCCAAATTGATCGTAATTTTGCATTCATGCTTTCTAAGAGGAAGCCATTTCCCCAAGAGCATTTTCAGCTCAAACATGTAATTTGATTTGCGGCAGCGGGGCAATCTGGAGTCCCTCGGCAGAGCGCGGCTCGGGCGCTGCGGGGGTAGCCTGGCACTCGTGGGCTCACGCTATCGCAGCCTGGCCCCCCCAGCCGACCCCGCACCGGGCTGGGACGGTCGCCCTGGGGCTGCGCCGCCTCCGGCAGGACGCAGCACTTGTGGCCCGTCGTGCTGCAGGCCGGCCACCGCGCACCGTGCCCCGCGGGAACGAGCCTCGGCAACGCGGGACATCCAACGCGTCCCATCCAATGGGACGTCCATCTGGGCGTGGGCCTGGGCATGGGCCTGCTCCTGGCGACCCTGCTTGGGCAGGGGGCTGGCCTAGATGATCTCCAGAGATCCCTTCCAGCCTCCGCCGTTCTGTGGAGCCTCCTCAGCCTCTTCCCCTGGGGGACACGTTCCTCCTGCCAGGACACATGCGGGAAACGAAGCGATGGATAGCGACAACGGCGGATTCTGAGATGGCTGAAACCATCACCTTACTAGAGTTGATAGATCTTGCGTAAATGAATGAAACTTGACTGACACCCGTGCATGGCCTGATCCACGGTCGGTCCCTGCCAATCCCCATGAGCTGGAGCACCGTTTTGGCGCCTGTCGTGAACACAGCATATCGCTCGGATGGGGATACCCGTTTCCATGCCCAGGGCACAGTGACCCCTGGGTTACTCGGATCAGCACACCCACAGCATGCTCAGGAGGAAAACAACGCCAGGAATCGGTGACACACCTGTAACTGAAGCCCAGTGTCCCAAGCTGTAGGGCCAGGCACAGCTTGCGACCTTCCCTAATAGCAGAAGAGAGGGTGAGAGTTTCCCTAGGAGTTTTGCCCTTGGCAAGGCACAGGTGAGACCAGACCCAGGTGCTGCAGCCGAGAGTGCTGGATTTGGGAAAACATGTTTTTTCCATCGCCTCCTACTCAGCTGTTTCAGGAGAGAAGACTGAGCTGCAACTCTGCTTCCTCCTGCTAATTGCAGCGAGCGAGAGGAGGCCGGCCCGATGCGGCAGATAAGCGATAGCATCCTCTGCCAGCAGAAGGGAGGGAGCTAAGAGATGGTTCATTTGCCTGATTAGCTAGAGAGCAGTGGCTACAGAGGTGTCAGCTTCTGTAAAGTTCAGAAAAGAGGCAATAATTGGCCCTGTGCTGTTGAAACACCTCGCCCCTCAGCCTTGCCTGTTATTTTTTGCAGGCAGTCAGCAACGTCACCGTTTACAACCCTCCTCCCTGGCTGAAAGCATCAGGGCATCCTTTTCGTCTCTTAGTTTTCCGGAAGAATGAAAATTGAATAAAAGATCAAAGTTCAGTGAGCGAGAGAGCGGAATATTTCTGGAAAGCCCGCGAGCAACTATTGCTTACAGCCCGGTGCACATCGCAGGCGACGACATCTCGCTGGGTTCGGCTCAACGGATACCAAGAGAAGCGATGTCAGATTGCCCCTCGGAGAAGCTGGGGATTTAAACTGACCGACAAAAACACTTATCGGGCAAGATCTGCATCACGTAACGTAGGAATCATCGCTGCCCTCAAGTGATCTTTTAGAAAACAAGCTATGATAAAAGCTCTGGGTATCGCTATGCAGCGGAGAGGAGGTCTACCCCCAGGCGTAAGCTCCCCGCCCCGCCGCTCCCGGCAGCGCGAGCTGCGTCCGGCGAGGCTCCCCGCTGCTCCCGGCACCCAGCGCTTCCCTGGCTTCCGGCGGCTGCCGGGAACAGGGCACGTGGCTCGGGCGGGCGTTTAGGGCCGAGGGGGACAGAGGGGCCGGCGGAAACGTCCCCGAGGAGCTGCTGCAGCCGAGCCCGCGGCCGGCCACCCGGCGCGGCAGCGGTCGGGCGCCCCGTCCCTCGGGGCGGCGGGGGGCAGCGGCTCGGGAGCCCCCTCCCCACCTCCGCACTTGCGCCTTCCCGGCTGCTGTGACGTGCTGCTCGAGGGGCGGCCGGGAGTCTTTCGGGCTCCCGGTTAGTTGCGCTGAATGCGAGAGATCATCTTTTGTCAGCTGTAAGAATTTATTAGATCTAAGCGGTTCTACACCTAGGACGGACACCGGGCAACACTAAACAACTAACAGCAGACAATCTACAAGTATGACACAGCTAAGAAGTACAGTAAAGAATTACAAACAGAACGGACTACACATATCAGAGCTCTGTGGTTAAGCCACGGAAGCCCAGTACAATGACTGCTCTCGGCTGCACGGTATAATGACCGCTCTCGCCCTTTCCTTGTCCTTATGGGCCACCCCTCCGGTATAGTTTTCCCCAGATTATTCTCACCACCCTCGAGCTGCGCCAAGAGGATTCAGGTTCTCCCTGGCAGTTGGCATCAGGGCCGTCCCCGCTGATGGGTGGGTTGTGGGGTCCGCGGGCCAGCTGACGGTGAGTCCGAGTCCACACAGAGGTACGTGGCTTACTTGCTTTTATCCTTCCCGGGCTTAGTTCGTTATTCAGTCAATCAGTGCCAGACCATAGCTGGATGGTGGAACAGATGGTCTCAGGTGATAACAGCGTGGATGCCAACAGGATGGTCAACAGAATGCTCAGCAGCACGGTCAGCACTATCAGGGCGCACGGTCAGCACTATCAGGGCGCACGGTCAGCAGGTATCAAGGCGCACGGTCAGCACTATCAAGGCACATGGTCAGCAGGTATCAAGGTGCACGGTCAGCAGGTATCAGGGCACACGGTCAGCACTATCAGGGCGCACGGTCAGCAGGTATCAGGGCGCACGGTCAGCAGGTATCAGGGCGCACGGTCAGCACTATCAGGGCGCACGGTCAGCAGGTATCAAGGTGCACGGTCAGCACTATCAAGGCACACGGTCAGCAGGTATCAGGGCGCACGGTCAGCAGGTATCAAGGCACACGGTCAGCACTATCAAGGCACATGGTCAGCAGGTATCAGGGCGCACGGTCAGCAGGTATCAGGGCACACGGTCAGCAGGTATCAAGGCACACGGTCAGCAGGTATCAGGGCGCACGGTCAGCAGGTATCAGGGCGCACGGTCAGCAGGTATCAAGGCACACGGTCAGCAGGTATCAGGGCGCATGGTCAGCAGGTATCAAGGCGCATGGTCAGCACTATCAAGGCACATGGTCAGCAGGTATCAAGGTGCACGGTCAGCAGGTATTAGGGCGCACGGTCAGCACTATCAAGGCACATGGTCAGCAGGTATCAAGGTGCACGGTCAGCAGGTATCAAGGCACACGGTCAGCACTATCAAGGCACATGGTCAGCAGGTATCAAGGTGCACGGTCAGCAGGTATCAGGGCGCACGGTCAGCAGGTATCAGGGCGCACGGTCAGCAGGTATCAAGGCACACGGTCAGCAGGTATCAGGGCGCACGGTCAGCAGGTATCAAGGCACACGGTCAGCAGGTATCAGGGCGCACGGTCAGCAGGTATCAGGGCGCACGGTCAGCAGGTATCAAGGCGCACGGTCAGCACTATCAAGGCACATGGTCAGCAGGTATCAAGGTGCACGGTCAGCAGGTATTAGGGCGCACGGTCAGCACTATCAAGGCACATGGTCAGCAGGTATCAAGGTGCACGGTCAGCAGGTATCAAGGCACACGGTCAGCACTATCAAGGCACATGGTCAGCAGGTATCAGGGCGCACGGTCAGCAGGTATCAGGGCGCACGGTCAGCAGGTATCAGGGCGCACGGTCAGCAGGTATCAAGGCACACGGTCAGCAGGTATCAGGGCGCACGGTCAGCAGGTATCAGGGCGCACGGTCAGCAGGTATCAAGGCACACGGTCAGCAGGTATCAGGGCGCACGGTCAGCAGGTATCAAGGCGCATGGTCAGCACTATCAAGGCACATGGTCAGCAGGTATCAAGGTGCACGGTCAGCAGGTATTAGGGCGCACGGTCAGCACTATCAAGGCACATGGTCAGCAGGTATCAAGGTGCACGGTCAGCAGGTATCAAGGCACACGGTCAGCACTATCAAGGCACATGGTCAGCAGGTATCAAGGTGCACGGTCAGCAGGTATCAAGGCACACGGTCAGCAGGTATCAGGGCGCACGGTCAGCAGGTATCAGGGCGCACGGTCAGCAGCTATCAGGGCGAAGTTCCAAGGTACCTAGATGCTCACAGTGTGAGTCTGCGGTGACACTTCTCCTTGGCAGGCTAGGTTTGCTCTGCACTCACGGGGTCACTGGAGGGCTCTGGCAACCCCACAGTGTGGTAGCTCTGGCCGTGGTGCACCCGGGGTTCCTAAACTCTCGGGGAGCACCCCAGAGCAAACCCTCTTCTACGGGCTGCACCATCCTGAGTCCCACGCTTGCCTGTGTGGCGCCTATCACACGGCGACCGCTAAGGAGCCCTACTTCAGGCAGGCGATAAACTGCTAAAGCCGTTAACAGGCGCGCAGATGTGAATCGGCGCGGGAGCGAGCAGCGCACGTCCCGGGTTGGGAGAGTCGCGGCCGCGGGGCTGGGGCTGCTCCCGGGCGCGGGGGTGTTTGCAAGCGGCCCGGCGGGCCGGCAGCCCTGGCCGCGGCCGTGCCCGAGCCCTGGCGCTCAGCCCCGTCTTGCTGGGCCCTGCTCGGCTCTGCCCCTGCGGCCGCGCAGCGCCGGTGCGTTAACCCAGCGCGTCGGGGCCCTTGAGGCCGGGCGGGCGAGAGGGTGCGTGCACGGGGACAGCGGCAGCGGGACGTCTCGGGGACGTGGCCGAGCTCAGGGCGCCCCGGGCAGCGCCGGCCGGAGCACCCGGCGGACGCGGGGACCCGCGGCGGGGACCGGCCGAGACGGGTCACCCCTCGCCGGGACGGCGAACGCGGATCCTCGCAGCCAGCCCGGGGCCCGTGTCCCCGGGGCCGGGCGCTGGGAGGAACCCACCCCTCAGACCAAGGGACCTTCTGGTCTCTCTCCTCGCTCCTGTCCGCGTTTTTACCGGAGCGTGGCTTTCCAGGCTTCTCCGGGAATTGCTGATGCCCCACAAGTGCTGGTGGGAAAAGGTGTAAAAAGGGCAGAATTTCCTGAGGCCCTGGGAGACCTGCAGGCCAAGTTTTGGAGAGTCCTAGAGCACCTCTGTCCCGGAGCAGGATGTTTGCCCAAACTGGACTGGACTCTGAACCCTCCGCATTTTGCTCAGGGAGGAGGTACAGAGTACACATCTTTACAAAAGAAAACGAGCAGGATACAGCAGTCTTCACACTTGACTGGGGGGCAGATCATTTTCCTAGAGGAAACGGGACATCTCATTCAGAAACAGCGTTTTCCCAACTACTCTATGGCATCGATCTGGGATTTCCCTCAAACCGCAACAGGCAGGAGAGCGGCGGCTCCTCCTGCTTCCGCGCCTGCTCCCTGACCCCCGCTGTGGCATTTTCTCTGTGCTCCGTAGGCTGGTTGATAGAGAATAATTCTTTTCCACAGAACATGCTGGGTCAAAACTGCTGCTTCTTTACGATGTCAGACAAGAATTTGTTGTTTTAACCTGTGACGTAGCGGGCTGCTCAATTTGCTCTTTGCAAGACAGCCCATCCTATATATAAAAACCATAAGAAATGTGCAGTAACTTCCGCAGATCTGTTTCTTGGGCGAACGAGGCCAGGCAGAGGTTCCTGCACCTTACTTATTGCAAACCGTTCGATAACATTTCATATGGTGAAAGAACATCGTTGTAATCGACCGAAGTTATGAGACCCTGGTGCAGCCTGGTCGCCCCTCTGGTGACTTAGCGTTTCAAATGCATGCTTCCTCCCGGGCTTTTGGGTCGTTCTGACTCCACTCGCTAGTCAAAAGCGTTCTTGCCACACCCGGCCCGCGGGGTGATCACGGCTCGTGCCTCGGACCGCGGCCTTTCGGTCCCCGGCTCCGGGCGCCGCTGGCGCTGAGGGGCTGCGCTGCCGCCCGCGGCCTGGACAAGGGCAGCGTGCAAGGCGGCGTGCAAGGCACGGCAGGGCTGCCCTTCGTCACCGGTCGGCGGAGCAGCGCGGAGGCTGCAATTGCTGGCGGCGGCGGGGGCGCGACGGCCGTTGCGCCCAGCCTGCGCGGCGCGGCACGGCACGGCACCAGCAGCGGCCGGCACGGGCGGCTCGGCCCGGCGCCGCCGCCTCTGTCTTCGCTCCCGTTTATTTTTGGCTCCCAAGTTGTCATAAATGATTGGAGCGTAACGGTTTTTAAAATTTGAACTCTAAACAGCTATTTAAAACCTTGACAGGATGCAAGAATGTATTAAAAGCTTATTTTTAGAGCCATTCTTAGCAGGAGAGGCTCATTCGGGAGCAGCTCGGTCCCCTCCTGCTTCCTGCCGGATGCACGAGGCGAAGCCGGGGACCGGGCGAGCGGGCGCCTGCGAGGACGTGGCGCCCCGTCCCCGTCCCTGCAGCCCGCGCTCCCGCGGCGCTCGCTCCGCACCCCCTCTCCTTGCCCGGCTGAGCACGGCTCGGGGCGCGCTTCCCGGCCCCGACCGCTGTAATCCCGCGGAGCTGCCGGCGGCGGCCCGAGCGGGACGGCTACAAATCTCTCGCCGCAATGCCTGGCCTCTAGATGGTTGGCGGTTTCTTTGGGATTAGCTGTGGCAGAGCAAAATGAGTTTTATTTCAGAGAGGTTTTTGACGCTGCCATTTTTCAATGATCTTGCGATTAATATAGAAATTAATTAGCATGTTGCAGATTTTAAAAATTCAGCTAATTAGGTGTTTGTGTTGCCAAGTATCCTAATGCTTCAGGATGGAAGCAGCTTTCCGAGCAACATATTCTTCCCTCCGCGTATTTTTCAATTGAAGGCTCTTGTGCATATATTTACCTTGCAACATCCAGGAGGTTTTTTGGCCTCAAATATTTTATTTTCGCAGCGGATGACTATAGCTCTGATCTGGAATATTTTCTGGCCTGCACTTAATTAGTCATAATTCAGAGGTTTTCATAAGTCACATACTGCACATGCTTAAGTGATAATGAGGTATTTCCACGCTGAATCACCAACTAATGATTTACAGCAATGATTTTGTTATTAAATCTGCAACCCCTGGCTCCAGAGAGCAGCGCTGGGGAGCAGCCTGTTTGCTAATACACGGAGACAGTGGAATGCAAGCAGAAAATATTATGAACTCATCATTAGAGCGCTGACATATTGATGTGGCACCTGCACCTGCCTGCAGGGTTTTCCAAAAAACGCTCCGGAATGTGGCTGCCAGATTGGTTATTTTCAAATTCAGGCTGCTTGTTTAACGCACCGGAGCCAAGCTCATAAACAGCCTGTTCCAGCAGCTAACACTAGAAAAACACATGCACTGTGAAAGCGGGAGCGCAGAACCAGCGCTCGGCGCCCTCCCAGCCCAAACCCCCCCCGGCGGGACCAGCGCCCTGCTCCCCCCCTTTCCAGAGCCGCCAGGAAAAGGGACGTGTCTGTGGCTCCCGGCGGGCGTCCGCTGCTCCGGCTCCGCGCCGGGAGGGATCTGCCGGCTCCGAGGTGCCCGGGAGGCCGGCTGCCGGGAAGGGCGCTGCCGCTCGCCCGGGAGCCGAGCAGCCCCTGCGGGAGGCCGCGTTATGGACGGGCAGCGCGGATGTTGTCTCCCGCTATTTACAGCACAAAAATGATGCCGCTTGTGCTTTCGTCTGTTGGCCGTGGTTGCTGCTCCCCTACGGCTTTGTAGGCGTCGGCGAAGCTGGCGGCGTGGCGAAACGGCCCCGACCCTCCTCCCTGTGGCTCTCCTTGGGCAGGTGAACCAGGTGGCAGCTAAAAGAAAAAATCAGTAGTTTGTATTCACATGTAGCAGCCCAACAGTTTCTGTGTGCGGAAACATCTCCGCGGGGATTCAGGGAAGCGATGCGTTTAGAGAGTTTCTAGCAAGAAATTGCAAAAACGCTTCCCTCTGGGCCAAGGGGAAACACGCCTTTGGTGGCTGCGTTTATTCAGCAGCAAAACCGGCCGGAAAACAGTTGCTTTTTGCAAGTGCGCTGGGACCACGGCACGGGGGTTTTACACCTGTCGGTCCCTCTGCTTCGCCCGTGCTGGCTCCTCCTCTTCCCTTTTTGATCTTGCTGTTCCTGGGGAAAGATAAAAAAAAAATTCCCTTGGCGTAAGTTTTAGAGAAGTGAGCGCTCGAACCGCCTGGATATTGTGTTCGCAGTGAGAATCGAGGTGAGGTCAGGGAAATTCGCAAATAGATGAATATGAAAGTCGCTAGGTTAAGACAAGTATTGACAGACAAGCTGTTCTGGGCAGCGCCTGTGCGGGTAACCCCCAGGAGAAGGGAGGCAAACAGCTTGCGCAGACGTGACGGACCCGAATAGCTGTGCTTTGTCCTCGCTTCGCTGTACGCTGGATTAACTACAAGGGTAATATTTGCCCCACGTATATCATAGCAGCTTGGTGGTAGCTGCGTTTTTTTGTGGACGATTGCTGCCCAAGCAATCGCAAGCGAAGGGAGCAGGAACCGCTTTTGTAAATAAACAGCGCTTTCTGTTTTAGGCTAAAGAGGAAAGATAAGCCACAGATGCACGTCACTTTGTGTCTCTTGCGGCTGTGCAACGCGCTCTGCCCAGGAGTAAATGAGCAAGGGATAACTGTTTAAGTGAGTTGTCATCTCGCTGTTCATCTCTGGCTTTGGCAGGGGTTCAAAAGCGTTAAAACACTGCCTGATCCTGGTCTTCACGGGGCGGCGCGTCTGGCCGGTCTGCTCTCACCGGGGGCGGCGGACCAGGCGCGCCGCTGCGCGGGGCCCCCGCGGGGCGACCCGCGGCCGCGCCAGCCAAGCAGCCGCGCGTCCGCAAAGCCCTTTGCAAACCCAAGCGCTTTCTCAGCGCTCGGTGCTTCCGGTGGCGTAGCTGGTGCCCTCGGCGCGCGGGACCGGAGGAGGCATGCACACGCTTCGCCCCTGCGGCGGGGGGTCGGGCGGGCGTTTCGGTGCCCGGCGTGGCGCGTTGGCACGGGACGGAGGGCGGCAGGGGAGAGGGGCTGCAGTGCCTGGCACAGCCCCGGCGCAGCCGAACTGCGAAATGCTGGGCAAGGGGCGACGCTGCGGAGCCGTCCTGGCCAGGATATCGCCCGTCAGCGCCCAGCTCCGGGCAAAGTGGGGCCTCCGGCGGGTCCGACCCAGCGTGGCCGGGAGGGGCGGCTGGTGGGGCACAGCCAGCACAGCTGGACACAGCTGGCCACAGCCAGGCAATAGCTGACATGGCAGGCAAGGCTAGGCACAGCCAGGCACAGCTGGACACAGCCAAGCTTGGCTGGCACCGCTGGACACAACGGGCACAGCTGGATTCAGACAGGCACAGCTGGACACAGCGGGCACAGCTGGACACAGACAGGCACAGCGGGCACAGCTGGACACAGGCAGGCACAGCTGGACACAGGCAGGCACAGCTGGACACAGCGGGCACAGCTGGACACAGGCAGGCACAGCGGGCACAGCTGGACACAGGCAGGCACAGCTGGACACAGCGGGCACAGCTGGACACAGGCAGGCACAGCTGGACACAGGCAGGCACAGCTGGACACAGCGGGCACAGCTGGACACAGGCAGGCACAGCTGGACACAGGCAGGCACAGCTGGACACAGCGGGCACAGCTGGACACAGGCAGGCACAGCTGGACACAGGCAGGCACAGATGGCACAACTGGCATGACTGGTACCACTGGACACAGGCAGGCACAGCTGGACACAGCCAGGCACAGCTGGACATAGGCAGGCACAGCTGGCACAACTGGCGTGACTGGTACCACTGGACACAGGCAGGCACAGCTGGACACAGCCAGGCACAGCTGGACACAGGCAGGCACAGATGGCACAACTGGCGTGACTGGTACCACTGGACACAGGCAGGCACAGCTGGACACAGCCAGGCACAGATGGCACAACTGGCATGACTGGTACCACTGGACACAGGCAGGCACAGCTGGACACAGCCAGGCACAGCTGGACACAGGCAGGCACAGATGGCACAACTGGCGTGACTGGTACCACTGGACACAGCTGGCACAGCTGGACACAGGCAGGCACAGCTGGCAGGGCTGGCACAGCCGGCTGCGCCTCGGGGCAGCGCCGCAGCCCGGAGCGGGGAGGGCGACGGTCGTCCTCCCTCGGCTGTAGCGCTCGCCCCCGAAGCGCCGGCCAGCTGGGCAGCCCCGGGGGCTGCTGCTCTGCGGTACCGCCGGCGCGCTGCTGTGTCGCCCCCGCTGCCGGTCGGCCGGCTGTCCTGGGGGGGTCGGTTGGTCGGACAGACGGACGGACGGGGGGGGGTGTCCGTCCTGAGGCTCTGCTGTGTGCAGGGACCTGCAGCCGGCCAGCACTTCCGCGCTTCTCCAGGCGGAGAGGAGGCTGCAGCGAGGTCCCTCGGCGTGTGCCGAGGGCTGTGGGTCCTGCCCCCGCCGCGTGCGTTGCCCACGGCACGGAGCGTTTGGTGACTCAGCCCGGGCTCACGTTATTTCTCCCCGTGCCGAGGGCTCCCCGGGCTGCCAGTGCCCCAACCCCGCTGCACGGGGCTGCTGCCGCCCGCCTCCCCCAGCTCCGGCACCTCAGGGTGCTGGCACCTCTCAGCGCTGACGCGTGCCAGGTAAGTCTGCTGATGCTGTTAATGAAATCTGCAGCCTGGAGGCTATGAATTATTGCTGATTTTCTCTTTTGGGTGCAGGTGGTTTTGTCTTTTTTCCTGGGGGTTTTCACCCCGTTCTCCGAGCGGACACTGCCCTGTTCCTGCCCACCACCCTTTCTGCACAGGTCCCGCGCGCGAGGCATTGAGACCCACTGGGCTGTTGGTGAAACACAGGCAGGTCTCCGTCTGCAGCTCTGCATGGCGTGTACAGTTCTAGCAAGGAGATATTTGTAGAAACAAATCATGTTGCTCATTCCCAAATTCTTGCAAGCTCTTCCTGCAAAGCAGCACTGGATTGAGACAGGCTTAAAAAGTGGGTCAAGTGCTCTTCTCCCAGGATAATCGATGTTGGCAGGTTTCCCTGTGAACCAAATTCTGGTGGCTCTCATCTACCCAAAGTAGCAGGTGTAGATGACACCCTGGATGTGGCACCTCTCTCTCCCAGCACAGGTACGTGCACCTCCCCGTACGGCAGGGCTGGGAGCTGGAGGCACAAACTGGAATTTGTGCCCAGCAAGCTCTCCCCAAATCCGGTTGCTATGGTAGCTGGATGCGGCTGCAGGTGTACTTAAATAAGTGCAGGCTGTCGCAGATGTGTCATCTGAATATATCCCTGTCAATGCAATAGAGGAAATAGTGAACATGAAAGGACGTCTGTGCTGCCCAAAAAATAGCTGTCAGCAATTAGCAAAATTTTAATGGGATTAAAATATGCGCTGCTTCTCGTGTTACCAGTGTGATGGATTCCCAGTCCCGAAGGCAGGGACCGTGCCCTCTTTCTCTTTGGAGCAGAGGGGGCCGCGGAGCAACTGAGCCCAAGCTCAACTCCTGCATGTGCTGCAAAGGGAAAGCAGAGGAGAACGATGCAATGCCAGAGCTTGCAGGGCTCAATGGTCCTTAGTTAAGTCACACTGAAGCCCACTGGGGATTTGCCCAAGAGATGACTGCATGTTTTGACCCTTTCAGCAGATCTGTCGACACCTAGTTCCTGGTTTGCTCGTCTCTGTTTGCTTTGTTGGTTAATTTAGTTTTACTGGAAAGCATAGAGGCTTTCCCAGCGGTCAGTGGCCGACCAGGAGACATGTTGGATGCAGGCAGCCCTCGAGCTCGGGGCTCTGACAAGCGCTTGCCCATCCCAAAGGTGCCCTCTGCGATACCTTGTAGGGAAAGCTCTGGCCAAGCCCTTGGTCGCCGTCTCCGCTCACGCTCCTGCGCCTTTGTTAAATGAGTGTTCAGCCTTTAAGCTGCTGAGGGGAATTGGCTCTGCAGCAGCAGAAGGCACCCTTCCACCATGCAAGCAACAGTCAGCCCGGTATTTTTTAAAAGGGAGTGGGGGATTTTGCGTGTGATGAGTTAACATACTGGAGTGTGATAGTGGAGGTCCATACTGCCGCTTTCCAACCTTGTGTTATCAGGAGTAACAGTCTTGCTGCAGCCTGGATCCTGAGGCTTAAACCCTTCCAGGTAGGAATGAAACGCCACCAAAGCCAAATCACAGCTTGAATCTCAAAGAATTTGCATCTCGCCAAGTGGCTGGTTACGGGCACGCCGAACCCGCGACGCGTCCGCATCTGTGGTGCGTGGCCCTGGAGAAGGGCTGTATCCAGGAGCTGGGGCAGCCAGGAGAGCCAGGTTCAGATGCTCGCTCTGAGGTTCAGCAGGAGCTCACGGGGGGAAGCTATTAACAGCGGGCTGAGGAGTTGGGGGCAGGCGAGCGGGCTTCCCGCAGCCGAACCGTTCCCGCGCGGCGCAGAGGCGTGCGCGCTCGCCGGGCCGGCGGGAGGAGCGACGGGTACCCGCCTCCGGGGCAGGCGGTATTTGGGAAGGGGCGCCTGCAGCCCACGTGCCCCGCGATCAGACCGGGCTCTTCCCCGTGCCCTCGGCTCTGCGCGTGGCAGACAGCTCCGTTTGCGCCGTCAGCTTCGCGTTCGCCTCCTTGTGTCTCGAGGAAAACTTTTTGTCTTTTTTTTTTTTTTTTTGGCTGCCAAACTGCTGCTGCTGAGACTCAGGGGGCTTCTTTTCAGACAGCTCCGGGAGCCTGGAAACCCGCTGCTAAGGGCTTGCTGTCCGCGGAGCAGCGCCGGGTGCAACCTTTCCACCGGGCTCCCCGCGCTGGGACGGTCCAGGAGCCGCAGCGGGCGGCTGGGGCGCGCAGGCAGGCGCGTGGCCGGTGCCGGGCACCGAGCTGCGGTTTGATCTCCTTCAAGACCACCTTATCCGCAGCCGGCGCGGGAGGCCGGGGCAGCCGCATGCACAGCTCTGCCTCCCGGGAGACGAGGACAAGGGCCGTTTGCTAGCAGAACATCTTTTTGGGGTAGCTCCTGGTTAGAAACAGCTGGTGCAGGAGGGTGCCAGTGCTGGGCACGGGGACTTGCCCTTGGAAAGAAAGGAGGCGTACGTTAGCCTGGTTTTTAAGAGCAACCCTGGTGCATTTGTGCACTGCACACCAGCAAAGGGCGACTGAAGGCAGTTTCTGGGATCAGGTCGAGGTCGGTGCAGCTTTGAGCAGAAAGCGGAGGCTGCGGGTCGTGGACCTGGTCGGGAGCCGGGACGGTGGCTGGGGAGCGGCGTCAGGGCGTCAGGCCCGCGTCTAGCAGCGGCTGAGGGGGGTACGTGGAGCACGGCGTGGGCAGAGGGCAGCAGGCGGCGGATGAAGGCCAGGCGGAGGCTGCGACGCCATCGCGAGCCGAGCTCCCAGGCGCGATTCCTCGGAGCTGCTGGAACTTGGCCCCGTCCTACCGCGTCCGCTAAGAGCCTGAGCAGCAGAGACGTCTCTCGAGCAGACCCGGGCTCAGCCGCCCCGGGAGCGGCGCGGATCCCCTTGGGCTCTGCCGTTAGGGCTGCGGATTTCGGGTGCCGGCGCCCAGGGCCCGCGCGAGCCCGGCGGCTCCCGAGGCCGCGCGGCCCCGCGGGGGGGATGCTCCCGCGGCGTTCGGACACACCGGAGCTCGTTCCCGGCCGTCCTGCCGCGGCGCCAGCCCGGCTCGGAGGCCCGGACGCTGCTCCAGATAATGCGCTCGTCTTTTGGCTGCAGTCCGTTTCGTTTTGTGCTTTTGAGAGACGGGACCGTTTCTGCCGCGTAGCAAACCGACATGCAGGGACGGCAAGGACGCTTTTCGCTTAGGATAAGAAATCAGGGAAGACCTGGATGTGTTTGTGGTGTCATCTGCTCCGGACGCGGTTTCCTGAGCAGTGTTCTCCTCCCCGTGCTTTTGCGGGGCTGGGAGCCAGGAGTCCTCGGGAAGGCGGCACCCCGAGGGCAGCCCATCTGCTGGCCGCCACGGGGGCACGGCGGTGGCAGCCGGCCCTCTCGGCGGGGCCGGGAACGCAGCAGGAACCTGCCCAGCTTCGCTCGGCCGCTCCAGGAGCAACTGCTGATTGCCCTCCGGGAGGCTGCAAACCTCGCGACCCGCCAAGCGCAGCTCCGCCGCAGGGCGAATCAGCCTGTGAGCAGTAGACGCGTTTCTTCTTGGAGGCTATCCCACTTTCTAACCGTACATCCCCCACTGTGTTCAATGAGAAATGCAATGTTTTTGCGTATTTGCATTGCTTTGCATTTTGCTGTAACTTTTAAAAACTTTATTAGAAGCCTAAAGGGTGCAATTAAATTCTTGTCTGAGCTCGACTCCTGCAGCACAAGAAGGTACCAGGTCTACTTTAGATGCTGCTTTACGTCCTACTTGTTAGTGCTAATTTTGTCAGTAGAAACGATGCGTCTCTGAACGTCCCAAGGGCACATACGAATCGATTAATGGGCCAGGTGAAATACAGTGCTTGAGAAACACCTGAAACAAGACGGTCCTACGCTTTCAGTGTAGCTGCGTGTTAAAACCATGATAAAATACCACGGAAAACTTAGCAAACGCCCCGAACTGAATGTCTCGCCTTCCTCTAAGCACAGGGCAGCAAGCGTTTTTCAGTCTGTAGCTGGTGTTACGAAAGGGCAAAGCCTTTTTTTCTCTTTTTCCAGATGTGCTGGGTCACCTGGAGCTGTTTCTGAAAGCAAGTCACTTACTTCGGCGTTAACCCGCAAAGCTCGCGCTCAGCTTGGCTGGCGCGCGGGTCTTCCCCGTGCAGCGGGAGCAGCGACCGCGGGCGATGGGTCCGGGTCTGGCCGGGGCGCAGCCGCGCTGGGGGCGATTGATGGGATGAACGGCGCCCGCGGGGCAAATCACGCCGGCGGCGCCAGCTCGGGGCAGCGGGGAAGCGGCTGGGGTCCGTGCTCGGCCTGAGCCGGTCGGTGCCGTGGGCGTCCCGGCCGGAGAGAGCCCCGACAGCGGGTTTGGCAGCGAAGGCGGCAGGATGCAGGAGGAGCCCGTAGGTGATGGGGACGTAGCCGGGACCGCTCGTCTCCTGGCTGCCGCCCGCCGGTCTGTGCCGGGACCCCGCGGCCGCCGGCTCCGCGGTCCTCAGCGGGGTCTCGAGGGAGACGGAGCCGAACAGCAGCGGGGAGGCGAAGGCGAGTTGCCGTGGTAACCAGCTATGGCACCGGCATCCGAACGCGTCCAACGGGGTGAATTTAAAAAAAAGCAAAACAAAACAACAGACGGTTTGGCGTCAGTAAACAGCTTAACGCCGCTGTTCCTGAAAGCCCGGTGGTTGCGCCCGCGTTGCCGGGGGGTCCCGACCTACCGCCGCTGGAATTGCACCGAGGCGCATTGACAGAGCCGGGCTCGGCCGCTGCGTCAGAACCGGCTGCAAGCGGGTAACTCGTTCAGCCCGTCACACGCGCGCTGGAAGGGTTGCCCAAAAGGCGACAGCAAAGCGCCGTTCCGCCGGTCGCCGAGGGCTGGCCGGTCTGGGCAGCTCCTGGCTCGCGTGCTTTCACTTGCGGCCTGAGCGCAGATCTCTCGCCAGCAGCTCCAGCAAGTGAATAGCCGCGACGGCGGCGTGGATTGTCTGCACAGTCCACGCCATTGTAACCTCTGCGCGAGATCCCCGCTCTAGCTAATTAATTTTCAATAATATGCAGCGTGCTTGTTTTCAAAAAATAAATTAATTTGTAAACCATTTGCACTATTTTATCTGTCATTTAAGCTTCTAGGGTTTGCAATTTTAATGCATTACATCAGTTAATCAAAATTCTCTTCCAGCAACAGTTTTAATTAAGCTCATTTTCTCTCCCTTTGCTAATTCAATGCTGTAGCTAAGGGCTGCTAATGAGATCATGGTTTTTTGTTTTTTTTTTTTTTCATAGTCACTGCTTATATTACAAAGCTGCAAGGGAAAGAAGGCATGGCTGTCGGGGAGGGACGGACTGGTGCATCTGCCGTGCAGCACGGGCTCCGTCCGGCGTGGCCGTCTTCCTGGAGCTGCAGCTTGCAGCCAAGGGAGGCTCCGGCTGGTTGCAGAATACATTGGAAAAGCTCAGGGTCGAGTGAAACAGCAATTAGCGGTTTGGAAGGAGAGATTTCTGCAGGGGAATGATGCAAAGATGGAAGGAGTCGCTCTTGAGAAAGCTGGTGATTAAGCCTCTTCTGGGTGCAGAACAGAGGTGGTTGCAGGAGTTGCTTTGCAGCATCCTGCTTTGCGCTTGGTTGCAAGAAAAAAAAGAGCGGAGACGGAGGGTGATAATTTTGCTGGTGCTGCCCAGGCTTCCCGGGGAAGGGGCCTGGCCCCCGGCTGGGAAGGCAGCGGCAAAACGCTGCAAAGCGCCACGCGCCCGAGGGGATGTCTCTAGGGGCAGAGGGATTTGGGCTAAAGAAAACCTAGGAGAAGATGGGATTAGAAGAATTACATTATTTCTACATGTTTAAAAGGTATTTTTAAAAAGGCTCGCTCTGCAGAGAATCAATATTTCACTTCAAGGAAAAAGGAACTGAGTTCTATTTAAATCTTTATTCTGTGAAATCAGGAGGCTGTGCAAAGAAATCAATATTTGTGCTGCTGTCGGTGCAGATGTCCCACCCCTGGATGCTCGCCAGCTCCGGTCCTCGGGAGGGATCTCCCACCGCAGGCGCCGAGGGCAGATCCAAGCCCCGGCTGGCAGGGGCGAGCGTGTCTCGGCGTGGTGGAAAGGCCCCTTTACGGGAGCTGAGCGTCGGTGGTGCCGATGCTCCGGCGCTGGAGCCCCGCTCAGCTCCGCTCCGCCGCGGGCAGCCAGGTCCCGCGAGAGCTGCCGGGACGGGGCTTGTCCTGTCCTTCCCACCTGCACTTCTCTGCCTGCCTCGTGCAGGACGGGAGTCCCCAGAAACAGCCGCAGGTGGTGACAGTCGCGCGACAGCCCGCGGCGGCCGTGGCCTCCGGCCGGCCAGCGGGCAGCTCGTGCCGTTTCAGGACAGGAAGGCCCTTCACCCGCATGGTGGGTTTTTTTTTTTCCCCCCTCCTTAAATATGAACAACCACCAGAGATTCAGAAGTAACCCGTTATTGAATAATTTGTCCTGGATGAAGATAATTCCACGTAAGTTTTAAAGCAGCGGCTTCTTTGTAAAAATATATGCTGCAATTGCAAAATCCTCTCCAAGTACTGACATCATAAAGTTCTTATTACAGACAGCTCCTTCGCTTTCAGCTGAATTTCTAAATCCATCCCCAAAACAAACAACTCTGCAGCAATCGACACCTGATCTGTTATTCAGATTCAACAGCGATATCTGCTCTGACAACTTGCTAACAAGCTTCTACACAAGAGTCAACATTCGGAGATAAATGGCTTTGACAGTCCTTTGCTAAATTAGCAAATGTAACTGCAATCCAAAATGCTGTTCTGAATCCATGGCAGTCTTTTTGTGGCGGAGACGGACTAAATATATTTCTGCCTTTGCAAGCTGCAGCGTGTATTTGCACCATCCTTGGCGCTCTACAGTCAACCACGTATCCGACCCCAGCGAGGAGACGGCCTGCAGTCCCCAGACCCTTCGCCTGCTCTGTCCTCACCTCCTGGAGACCTCCCTGGCCTTTTTTCTAGGGCAGATGTGGCCTGGCTCTGTTAATGCACGGATAACTGTCCCTGCTTCCAAACCCATTTTCTTGTAGATATTTACTTTGCTCAACTCTTGGCCAACCCTTTCTTTTTTTTAAAATGCATTTTAATTAGCCAAGGTGCATAGGTTCAGAGGTCCCGTTTTCCCTCCTCCAGTCTTGTTCCAGACCTGCTGTTCCTGCTACTTGTGTGTACACACAGATCAGTCCAAAGAGTCACATTTGGCATCAAGATGAATTTTAACTTAGAAAATGAAAAAAACAAATACGATGACAAGCTTATTTATTTGTGCAGCCAATATTGCCAATTGCTGTATTTTAAAGGCATTTTTGCCATTTGCTGGAGTCAGTTGGAACACAGAGACAAAATCCAACATTTGTGACATCTTAGGCAGCTTGGAAGGGTTCTTTTATACGCAGCAAAACTCAGCAGGCTTGACATTTGAAACTCACTTATTTCACTGCCAGGCAAAACCTTATGCCTTTATACTGTATTTTTCCTGCTGTTTCTTAGCACAGGAATTCCTCCTTTTTCTAGCTTCATACCATTATGAACAGACCAGCATGAAAAAAAACCCTCTATGCTGCAATAATAAAATTGGTTTTGAAAGAGCAGAAATCTGGATTGTCCATGTGGTTCCAGGCTCAGAGGGAGCTCTCAGATACCCCCACATTAGCTCTGCTCCCCACGTATATTCGTAGGCAACGGATGTCTGCGTAGTCATTATGTCATTATTCTGAACACCTAAAACACATGAAATGCGAAATTTAAAAAGACTGTTTGATGTTTAGCTTCTTAAAATTAATTCATGTATTAAATAATAATCTCCGAAGTGCTGCAATATGCATTAATGTAAAACGCTCAGCCTCGAGTAACGGAAGAAGCTGCACTGTAAACGTTTGCAGACTCGTGTCGCTGCCGCGGTCTGGAATCCCTAATCCAGCCCCTTGGTCGTTTCACCTCCGCTCCCTTGGATCCCAGTTGGGTGCAGTGCTTGGAAGTCTTCCGTTTAAGGGAACTGAGCTTTGTTTTTCCTGCCATCGTGCCTGCGATTCGGCAGTTTGGGGGACGTTAGCTGCTTCCAGGTGCGCCTCTGCGCTCCGGTCCTCGTGCCGCCGGGGGTGCTGGAGCAGCCCCGCGGGCATCCCTGCCCGCTCCCCGCCACCTCGCCCTTGCTGCTCCATCGCTGCCCGTCCCTGTGCCACCTTCCCTCCGCCCCTTCCCTCCTGCTGGTGACCTGAGCAATGCAGCAGGGCGTGAAACGAGCAGCAACCTCCCCCCAAACATCTCCTATTTGCGGGCACCAGAACGCAGGGCGCGTGCGGCGAACGCCCAGCGCTCCTCCCGGGCGCTCTGCAGCGCGGCCCCGGCCTCGCCGCTGCCCGGCGGGGGCTGAGCCGCGCGCGCCCACGGGTCGCGAGTGAAAACACACGGACGATAACTAGCGCTAATAACGGTCCCCTCGTGTCTCCTGCAGACGGGCGATCCTCTGCAAAGCCTCCGAGCAGCCAGCAAATCATGGGACGCCTTGTAGGAGGTGCTGCTATCACAGTGAATGATTTATGAGCTATTTTGGAAGTGGAGCTGGAGCCCTTGGAGTCAAGCTGTCTTCTCTTTCAAGGTATTATCCCAGCACTGCGACTTCGCTCCAACCGGGGGAGCGTGCGGGGTGGTTTTTATAGCTGTTGCTCAAGCGGTGGCTGCCAAGCGGCTCGGTGGCCGCAGGCAGGGACGCGCCGGGCGGGCGAAGACGGGGGAGCGCGCTCGCGGACCCGCGTCCTGCCGCCGCCGCAGAGCCCTCCGCTCGCTGGTGGAGTCGGGGTTGACCCATAACGGCGTGCAAACTCGTGCTGTTGGCCAAGGCTATTAAAAACGACTGCAAAAACTGAAGGGGAAGCCAACTGCTTGCCCCTCTCCTAATTATTTTTAGGAAGAGTCTCAGGTTAATGAATCTGTACAGGTGATGAACCAGGAGCTCAGCGCCCAAGGAAGCAGGAGCCGCCGCTGACCAGGCTTTGAGCTGAGAGCTTTAATGCTTTAGGAAATGGCCTAAATTGCAAGGGGTTAATCTGCACTGTAGTCCCCTAAATACCAATGCAGCTGCAGAAGGCTGGCTGCTTCTGCTCTGCTACGAAACAGCCCTGCCAGAACACACGGATTGGGAAAATTCACGTTTTTAGGGTCTGGTGGGAAGAGCAGGCCCTTAGGCAGCCACAGTAGGGAAGCTGAAGGCTAATTGTCCCTAATTAGCAAGTGACTACCAGGTGCACTGAGCTGCAGAAAAGGGAAGAGCAGGGAACCTCAGTGTGGGTGTTTTTGGGTCGTTCTGAGAAGCAGGGAGGGGGAAGTGCTGGTTAGTTTGTGCTAGCTGGAGTTTTCCCATGGGATCTGTATTTTGTGTCCTGGGCTATGTAGGGACTGTTGAGGCAAAGTGCTCAAAGTGCTGGGGAGCCCTGTAGGAACAGCCATCTCTGGCTTAAATTTTTAGCTTTATACATAGGAAGAAGAGTGTGTTTCTCTGTGAGGTAGTTGCTGCTGTCTGTATCCCAATATAGCCTCCCCAGGCCTGGCTGATCACAGCACTTCGTAGGTGTGCATGGGAAGCCAACGCTTTGTAAGGTTTGTGCAGTCGGGCAGGCTAAAATTTGCTCTGTGCTAGGTCTCCATGGACCGCTGTAAGTGAGGAATCAATACCCTGGGGGAGGCGCCTGCTTGCAGCAATCAGTATGTTTCAATCTTTTTTTTATGAGCAATTTAGAGGGAAGCAAATCATTACTACTGAAGTTAGCAGGTTATGTAAATGTTGGTGGGGTGATCTAGGCTGCACAATAGCTGGGCTTGTTTGAACATATGTTTTGACTTGGAGGAGTATAAAGCCAGGCACCTGGAAACAAAGAAGTCTTGATAGTGGGCTGTGTTTTGGAAAGCAGTGATTTAAAAGAGATCCTGAGGCTGTGGGAAATAGCAAACTCTGTATTGCTCTGAATAATGCAGCTGATAAGAGAGCTAATGCAGCCCAGCGTGTGCAAGGAGTGGCAATGCGAAAAAGCGTGGGGGAGGATATGGCGTTCAGTCCATTATTGGAAAGCTGGTCTAATTTGTGGGCCTATGTTTCAAAAAAAGGATACCTTAAATAGGAAGAGGTTTGGGAAAGACCCACAAAAATCACTTCAAGTTAGAAAGCCCTAAAGCAAGGCTTCAGCCCACGCAATTTGGCAAGAGCTGGAGAAGTAGTGACTGTGTCACAGGCCGTGTGTCCTGACACGGGGACCGGGCTTAGCGCAGCAGAAGACCCTTCAGTTCAGGGAAAAAAGGCAGAACAAAATCTAACGTGAGAACCTAAAAGCAGGTAAGCTGGGTTAGGGAAAATGTGCAGTTTGCCAAAGCAAGTGTCTTGAGCCTTCTGCTGACTCGCAGGTGGAGGTTTCTCCGTCACTGGGGTCTTCTGCTCCAAGCGTGGCACCTCTTTTCCAAAGCTGTGCCCTAGCTCAGCCAGGGTACTGGATGCCTCGCTGAGGGTGTGGGGCTGGCAGGAGACCAGGCTGGGCCATCGCAGCGGTGTCTCCTGGTCTAGAAACCCAGCAGCCTCTGCGCACGTTAGTGGGGGCTCACTTGCAGCCTGGATGCCAACGTACAGGGATCCAAAGGATCAGCCCAGCATGGTCTCCAGCCCGGCTTGGACAGTAGACAGCTTGGCAGCAGGGTCATCCAAAAGGCTTGGCAAGCCCCCACCCAGGAGATGCTGCAGGAAATAAACCTTGGCACTCGCAAGGCAGGGTGGTTGTGGCTCCCAGGGACGGGCAGGATGCCTCGGGCTTGCTGTCAGGTTGGAGATGGGCTTCGCTCGTCTCCCAGAGCTGCATCTCGCCGCTGTTTGCGCTAACTAGGTCATGCAACATGAGCCGTACCTGTCACGGCAGCGAGGGCTGGCGAAACCGTGTGAGTGCACAGCCAGCGGGAAGGGCAGGTGAGCAGTGACTCATGTCAACTTAATCACCTGCAAGGACAGGTGGAGAGAGCCCGGGAATCCAGGGGGAAGCTGCTAGCGCGAGGAGGACGCTGTCTCCAAGCCGTCAGCGCTGCCCACGAGCTTGGTAACGAAGCCCGTGAAGACCTTAGCTCAGGAGCAGCTCCAGTGTGGCAGACCAGGAGAGGCTCCTGGGCCAAACCTCCGGTTATGAGTGGGGTCAAGACGGTGACAAACAACCTTGAGCATATGGCCACCTCTGACATGCTGCATGCAAGAGTTACGGTGGTAGCACTCCTGAGCAAAGGTTTCCTATGCTCTGTACTAACTGGTGATGGAGTACTACTCCTTATAAAACAGCGTCCGGCATGATCATGGAATAATCCAGCTTGGAAGCAACCTCTGGAGGTCTCTGTCCCCCCTCCCCTCCCCCCCCCCATTTAAAGTAGGGCAAGCTTCTAGGCTACAACTTCAAAGTTGTCTTGGGCTATGCAGGGCCTTGTCCAGTTGAGTGTTGAGTATCTGTGGAGGGAGGTCCCCTGGCTCTCCGGACCTCTGTTCTGGTGTCTGACCACCCCTCTGGGAATGTTTCTCCCTCTGCCATCTAATTGGAGCTTCTCCAGCAGCAGCCTGTGTCCGTTGTCCCCCTTCCTTTCCCTGCGTGTCTTCTTTATACCCTCTCATTAGGTAGCTAAGATGGCAATGAGATCCCCTTTGGCCTTCTTTTCTTAGGACCGAACAATGTTTTCGCTAAAAAGCAGAATTCAGCTATTTTAAATGCCAGCTTGCTGTATGATTCAATGTCTGCTCAAACGGATACAGTGCAGCGAGGATGTGATTCTCCCAGTTTATTCTAGGAATGGGATCTCTTCCCTCGTTGCTGGAGAAAAGCTCCCTCGGAAAAGGCTGGAGAAGGTGACTTCAGACACAGCCAGAATAAGAGCAAAAGGACTAGAAGAGTGCTCAGCCCCATGGCAGGACCTTCTCGCTCCAAACCTCCCTCGACAAATGCCAAATCTGTCTGTAAAGCTGCCAGCGAGACTCTGGCGCTTCTCCATCCTTGCAGTTTAGACAGCTTGTCTTGCCTTTGCAGCTGAATTTGTCTAGCTGCAATTTCAGGCCGTAGTGCCCCATCCTCGCCCTGGCAGCAGGGCAGGGGCAGAGCCTGCTGGCAGCAGCCTGGCTCGACGCCGACCCGGGCGAAGGACGCCAGCCCTGCGCCCTTTCCACACCCCATCGCTGTGCATCTTGGGGGGGAAAACGCGACTGCAGCCGCTGCCGGAGAGCTCCTGGGTGTGCACTGCTATCCGGAGCAATAGGATTTAGCAGAAAACTCCCTCTTTCAAATGCAATTGATTTGGTTTCCCCCGTGGTCTCGGTTTCAATATGCCAGCAGGCTGTTGGGAAAAGCTTTGCTTGCGACAGAAAATCTATGGCAAAGTAGGCAGCCTGATGAAGCATTCATGGAGATTTTTGTCATTGGTTTTTCACCCACTGCAAAAAGCAATTGTTTGGTTTGTTTTTTAAGCTATGGAAACAGCTGTAATACTTGAAAGTTGTTCTTTTTGTCTTCAAGTTTGCACACATGACAGATCCAGATGTTTTGTCACTAAACTGTCCTTTGTGTAGCCCATCTGCGTGTCAGGCACTGGACGACATTGGGGGCTGATGCAGCGTTTCAAAGTGTGAATTTTAAGAACGCTAATTTTTTTTGAATAATGAGATTAACCACGTTGCCTGCTGGAGCCCCCTCATGCTCTGACTTTGCTAACAGCAGTTATTTACTGCGAGGCCGCGGGGCTTCCCTGACGAGGGTCCGTGCAGGCATGGCATGCAGACAGGGAGCCGGGACGCCTCCTGGGACTGCAGCAAGCGAGGAGCTTTGTCGGGTTTTCCAAGGGCAGGATTCCCGCAATGGAAGCGTGGGGGGTTATTAAAGCACGTTTTTCTAATGAAGCTCTCCTGGCATCTTTGACCCAAAACAGTTGGAAATCATGTCACTTAAAATATGTTTCAAAAGTACATATCTGAGGTTATTTTTTTGGTAGCCTTCAGAAGACCTCGCTGTGGGACGATCCAGCGTTGCTCTCCCCACGTTTTTCCGTGTTTGTGGGGCCCGGAGGGGCAAGGCAGCGCTCTGCTTTCCGGGACTGAACAGCACGTGCAATGCGGGAGGTATCTGTGCCTAAGACACGTGATGAAGGACTAACGCCATAAATTTATGGCGGAAAAGTGAGAAAGGCTGTAGAGGTTGAGAGAGATGCATGAAGGAAATAAGCGGGTACTTTGAATAACCGGTTGGAGAAAAACGTCAAAATTGACGAGACAACTTACTTGTTTAGACCAAGTCGAGCCAAGCTAAGGCCGAGCGAGCCCAGGTTCGCTCCCGGCCCCACGGCGTGCTGTCGCCCCGGCCTGCTTGCAGACAAGCTTTGAGCAGGGGAGCGGCCTCGGGCGCCCTTTCGGGGACCGCGGGGAGCATCCCGCGAGCACCAGGCAGCACAACTCCGTGACTGCCCACCCAGGAAAAACTAACCCAGCCAGCTGAAGCCCCAAACGCTCTCTGCCTTTCCTGCCTCCGCCTCTCCGGAGCAAAAAGGAAGAGGTGCATGTGGCTAATCAGCTTTTTAGCTGAGCGTAAATGCCTCATTAATCTTAAAACACAGAAACTGGACAAGGCTATTCAGGCTGGGAGGAGTAATGAATGACATGACTCTCGAGTGGTTCGTTAATCCCTTTGTTTTTATGCATGAAAAGTGGCCCTGGTTGGCCCCGGGAGGAATTGGAGGGGGACAGCGGAGGGGAGGTGGTGGGGTGTCGGCGGCAGGGTGGGCAGGAGGCTGCTCCTGCTCCTGCTCCTGCTCCTGCTCGCGCTGGCGTCGAGCCGGGGCGAACCCCCTCCTCCGGGCCCGCTCAGCCAGGCCCTGCAAAAATCGGGGATGGAGCGGTGCACGTCCCCCCGCGTCGTTCCACAAAAGGCGCTTTTATTTTTTAAAGATGTAAAAACGTAGGTGATTCATGTGCTGCAAAGGCTCTGGTGCGTGATACATTTCGCTGGGATCTTGGTCATTAAAGCAGCGAAGTCCCAGCTGCTCGTTGCATCGACGGCTCGCTCGTGTCGGCGCTTCCGATTTCCAGCTGAACAGCCAGGGCATCGCGGGGCGCGGGGAAAATGCAAGCGGGGTGTGAGCAAGCGCTCGCTAGATCGCTTGCCATCGGTGTCAGCCTGGCCCGAGTAGCTGGCAAAATAATTGAACAACTGATAACAAACTTGACTAATCAAGAATTAAAAGCGAGTAAAGTAATTAACATCAATCGAGTTCCTTTTTGGAAGCAAGATCTGATAAAACTAATGCTGTTGGTTGCTGGGATTACAGCCCTAGTTGCTAAAGTGAGTAACGCCGTTGTAATAGGCTTCGGCAAGGCAGTTAACTGGCCCTAACAGTTCAACTTTTAGGGTAAGCCGAGTGATGCAAAATCAACAGAGCAAACATTAAGACTTAAGAACTGTTCGGATTTTAGCTGATCAGATCCGAAACGTATCTGTAACTGAGGAATTGCCACGGAGCAGCGTGACGGGGCCTTTGGGATGAGCTTTTGGGTGTGCATTGCTGAACACGTTTTGCTAGTGATTGGGAAGAAAATAGAAAATCGTTACTACGAATATTTGCAGGGGACACGACACACACTCAATGAATGGGAGCTGCCGAAGCAGGTTGGAGGAAACCGCTTCCGCTTCAGCTGTGCGCACGCGAGTTCGTGTCCGGAAACATCAGGACAACCTAGCAAGGCCTGCAACTGATTGTCTTCTGCCAGCGCCGGGGCACCAACCCTGCACGCCGTCGTGCAGCCGCTCCTGCTGGGCCCGGACGCAGGGAAAGGGCTCGAGCGGAGCGAGCCGCTCGGGTCTGGGTAGCCGCAGTCCTCCCCTCCGGCCCAGCGGTCCCTCGGTCTGAACCTGGGCTGAAGGGAAGGCCCCGCAGGCGGGCATCCCCTCTGACGGGTCTGCCTCCTGCAGAAGAGTCTCTCTGCCTTATAGCAAATGTTTTGTTCTATTCGTTTCCATAACCAAAAACTCCACGCAGACCCGACCTCTGCGCTGGCACCGGTGCCGACCCGAAGCAGCCCGCTGGGGCCGGGGATCGCGGGCCTGAGCGCCCAGCGGCTGCCGGCGGGCTGCGGGGCACCAGCACCTCCTCGAAATGACCTTACGCCGTCTTTACGAGCTCGAGGGCTGCCTTCGCCGGCGCCGCTCCTCGGGAAGGCCGCGCCGGAGATGTGCCCCGTCAGCAGCCCATGCTTAATCTGATTAAAAATAAATCTGTCGCTCTCCTGTGACTGACGTGAATCTGTTACAGCAAATCCTATCGTGGGGTGGAACTGAACAACGGGTGCCTAATTCCTGCGCTTTTTCCCTGCTGAACTTCAGAAAAGGTTTTAATTCTCCTTGCTTGAAGCCTTGGGGGAAGTTGCAACGAGGTCACGCGTTCGCTGCGCCCGTTCAGCCCCGTTTCCCGGGGCAGGCGCAAACAGCAGTGTTTGGCTGAGAGCTGGCAGACCTGGGTCCCGGCCTCAGCTCGGCAGGAGGCTCGCGCACGGCCCCGGGGAAATCAGTCCACCTTCCGCGCACCCTCGCTCTGCCGTGAGGGTGATGCTACACGTCTGCCCACGAACACGCGAGGGAACACGCAGAAGGGTCCCTGCCTAAACCAGCTCCGTTCAGCTGCCGAAAAAGCCCAGCAAAGGTGCTGAGGGATCATGACGACAGTTCCAGCACGTTTTACCCCGGTAAAACAAGGGACGATGTCCAGAAGGTCAGGGTGAGGCCTGGGACAGCGGCGGGGGCCAGGTGCCCTGCGGCCAGTGCGGTAACTCAAAAGTCGTTCTGCTAACGAGCAATGAGCCTGGGAGCTTGAGAGAGCGCTGGCTGCTCAGGAGGGTGAATCCGGGTGGAAAGGGAGACCCTGCCCTCGGTAACGAGCTAATTAAAACCTGATTGATGGAGATAGGTTTTGGATTATTTCTGTATCAGGAAAGCAGAGGTGCTAAATGGCTCGGTGGGGTCAGGACGTGCAGTAGAGCCCGCATCCCCGCTGCAGTGGTGTTGGGGTCCGGCTGGCGAGGCTGCAGGAGGTGGGGGTCCTCGTTGCTCCTGTGCTGGAGGGGAGCTGGGCCCACGGCACGCTCGGGGGTGTCTTCCTGCATCGCGAAGCCCCCTGCTTCCTGAAGAGAGAGGTGGGTTGCTGGCTGAGGGCATGGACGTGGGGGTGGAAAGGCCCACGCGGTGGGTGTCGGGAGCTGCGTGGAAGGGTGTCTCTGCAGCACGGGTGCCGGGGAGCTGAGCGCGGCGTCGAGCCCAGTGTGTCCCATGGCAGCGGCACGCAGAAGTGGCGCGCGGATGGCCCTCCCGCGTCGGGGTTTCACCCCGCCAGGCGGGAGCCCGTTGCGGCGGGGATGGGCCCTGCAGCGTAGCTCGACTCGCAACCTCCCAGGTTTGTTCCCGCAATAAGCAGGCGGAGGAGGCGCAGCATGTTGCTGGTGCGCTGCAGGGACGGGCAGAGCCGCCGCCGGCGAGGGCGGTTTGGTGGCGCTCGTCCTGCCCGTGAGCACCGCAGCCCTGCCCTCCGCGGAGCCGCTGGCGCGCGAGGCAGCTCGCCCAGGGCGCTGGGAAAGGCGAGCGGAGCCGGGCCGGCGCGAGGGGCACGCGGCGCCTTTAGCCGGGCTGTCTGGCGGCCGCAGCACCAAGCGCCGCAGGAAACGCAGCGGCGGACCAGAGCAGGTGATGCCCTGGCATCACCTCTCCCCGGGACCGCGGTGCACCCGGCCGGGGCTCGGTGGGGACGGAGATCCGCTCTCCGTGCGGAGACGGCACGTCACCCGTCCCCCAGCCCGCGGGAGCGGGGCTCCCTGCAGGCCTGCCGGCATCCTCGCTCGCCGTGCGCGCCGGCTGGCTTGGCGGGGTGGTGGCGCTGCCGGACCCCGGGACAGCTCCCCGCCAGCCCTGGACCCCTTCCTTCTGCAGGCAGTTGCAGAAGCTGCTCCACCTCCAGAGCATCGCTGGCCTTGCAGCGCCGCCGGGGACGGAGCGAGCGGACGCCGGGCGCAGCAGCGAGGGGCCGGCGCTCTCCCCGCGGACGCACAAAAGTCCCCGCTCAGGATGCGCGGGGGCCGAGCGGCTCGGGGGGCGAGCGGCTCTGCAGCCGGTGGCTCTCCCGCAGCGGCGTCCCGCTTCGGGGACGCTGCGTCTCCCCGGGCTGGCTGGCCAGCCGCGAGGGGCGCCCGGCCCCGGCTGGGGGTGCTCCTCTTGCTCTGCCCGTGACTCGGCAGCGCGGCCGTCCCGACGGGCTCCGCGCGCGGCGGTGGCCGCTCCCCTCGACGGGCGGCAGGAGCCCGCCGGCGGCTGGCTTCCCCGGGACCGTCGCGCGCGGAGCGGTGCAGCAGGGCGCAGGGGGCACCGGGGCAGCCTGCGCCGCCCTTGGCGCGGATAATCCGACCCGCCCGCCTAAGCGGCTAACGCCGAGCTCGTCGTTCGGAGGTTGGGAAGCGTCGGCCACAGGCACCGACCGCTCTGGCGGAAGACCCCGGGTCCCGCCTGCAGCCCTGCGCGTTGCCTGCCCTGGCCGCGGCTTCGTCCGCTGTTAGGACTCGTTTCACCCGCCCGGACCAAGTCCTGGGGCTCCTGAGGTCCCTCAAACAGTCCTTAGCAGATACACGAGTGCTTTGTCCTTTCCCAAATCTGCTGGTGCAGAGATGGAGGCGGGGGGGAGAAAAACCATTTCTCCACAATGGCAGTTAATTAATTAATTGCTTCCCGAGAGCCGGTTATTAAATTCTTAATTAGAGATGGGCTAAAGTGTGAAAGAACAGACGCCGCAAGCTCCCACTTGGCAGGTCCGCTCCCGCGAGAGGCTGCGGCAGCGCTGCAAGGCCCTCGTTCCCCGGGCTGGGGCTGATCCCGGCGGCGCTGCGGCCCGGCACCGTCGCGCCCCGAAACGCGGCCGGGCGGCTGCGGTTCCCCAAGCTCCCCCCGCGGCGTTAGCGGCTCGCGGGCGCTGCAGATCCCCGCTGGCAGCGGGTCGGCGCTGAGCCCGCAGCGCTGCCCTCGAGCGCGCGCGCGGGACGGAGCTTTGGCCGCAGCCCCGGAAAGCTGCCCGATCCCCGCGAGGCTGCTCGAAAGGGGCCCCGAAAGCCGGGCTGCGGCCGAGGAGCCGGCGCGGGCAGGGGGCTGCGCCCGGCCGGCCGCACGCGGCCTGGGGAGGACGCCGGGCTCGGCTCGGGGCGCCTCCGGACGCCCGGGACCGGCGGGCGCAGCTTTGCCGTTTCCTCTCCGCCCGGCTCCGAGGCCGGAGCTTGGGTTTTGAGCATCCCGGGAGCACCGAAAACAGCCTTTGCCGGACTTTTGCACAGCAATAGTAAAGGCAGATCCGGAGCACTCTTCAGAGCTGCGTGGAAGGACGCGACTTCCATCTTCTTGCAAAAGCAGCACGTTGCAGGGGGAGAATCTGTCCTATATGTTATTTTGGGGCTGTTTCGGGAGCTTGCTGGAGCTGGAAGGGACAAGGCCGCTTGCCGGGTACTCGGGCCAGACGCTCTCTCCGCCTGCGGCAGCGTCGTTCGCCGGGGCTCGAGCCCATCGCGCCGGCCCAGACCGGGACGGGTGGTCCTGGGCGGCGGGCGGGAGGGGGCAGCCCAGCGCGCCCGGCCGCGGGGACGGCGCCGCCGGGACGGTCCCCGGGCCGTGACGGGGTCTCCTGCCTCCCCGGCCGATTCCTTCACCTTGAGCGGGTCCCTCGGCCGCGGGAACGCCGGGGGCTGTAAGGGCTTTTGCTGGGAGCGGCTCTGCCGCCCCGGTGGCAGGAAAGGGGGGTGCGGAGCCCTGATGCCGCGGGGTCGGCCGCCGCCGTGGCGGCGGGACACCTTCCCGCAGGAGCTGCGAGCGCGCGGTCGGGGCGGCTCGTTTGCGCGGCCCCGGGACGCTCCCGAGGCGCGTGCCGCCCCGGGCCAGCGGCGGAGGGTCGCCCGCGTGCCGGCCGGCCTGGCGGCACCAGCCCTGTGGCAGCCTCGCTGGCGCCGGCAGAGCCTGCTGGCCGCCCTTCCCAGCAGGTGAATCCCCCCGCTCGGCTCCCGCCGGGGGCGAAGCCGAAGCCTCGCTGTTTTATTTAGCTGCTGTGCTGTTCCTGCGAGCGTCGCGTTTAACACCTCATCAAGTCTTTAATTGTTTGTTTACTTCTTCCTTACTAGTAAGATGCAATACTGGTTTAATTAGGGAACAGAGAAGTAGCGGGCTCCTCGCGGCGAGGCCGAAGCCGGGGGGCGACTGCACCCACCTTCTGCCGCCGGCACCCTCCTCGCCTGGCTGCTTTGCACGGGGACCTGGGGGTGCAGGGCGCTTTCCTGGTGCGCAGGGCGCTGGTGCAGGGCTGGGGCGCCGTGCACGGGGCTGGGTGCCTGCGGCAAAGCGCGGCTCCCTCCCCGGCTGCTCGCACCGGGGCTGGGAGCGCTCCGAGCCGCAGCGTGGAAATTGCCAGTCAAACGCAGCGTAGTGAAGTGAGACCCAGGGTGCGTGGGGATGTTTGCACCTGAAAACACTCTGTACCTGTAGGGGCAGGAAAAGTCTTCACAAGTCTGCAGCTGTGATTTATTTTTCTCTTTCTCAGGGGAGGTTTCGCTGCTGTTGTGTCTACCACGTGGCAAACAGGGCCTGTAACAGCAGGACCCCGGCCTGTGAAGCGCAGGATCACACCAACACACACAGCGCGTGGTGGCGGTAATTCACGGGGAGAGGCTTGTAAAACGCGGCAGCTTTTCTCAGAAATGCCTAAAAACAGCATTCAGTCAGCGAATGGCTGCTGCGCGGCGCCAGGCGAGCCTCTGCGCCGCTCGGGCAGCGCAGCGCGGCGGGTCCCGCGGCGCGGCCGGCAGCGGGGCTCGAGCGCCATGCCGCCTTTCCCCGGGAAACGCGCAGCGGCCTTGGCCGCAGCAGCGGGAATAGCGGCTGCAGCGGGCAGAGAGGGTCCTCCCGCCCCGTCTGGCCCCGCGGCGGCGGCGAGGACGAGGAGGTCTGCGGAAGCGCACGCGCCGCCGCGGGGACGTCGCCTCCCCGGGCTCGTCCCCCTGCGCGGGGCTAAAACCAGTCGAAAAGCCCTAATCTGGGGAGAAGAGGGACAGAGGCGGCCCGGTCCCTCCCTGGGCGCCGGAGCAGCCCCCTCCTTTGGCGGCGGTGGAGGCCGCGGTGCTCGAGGGGCAGGATGCCGGGGGCCGCGGCGGCGGCGCTGAGCCGCGCTCCTGGGTTACCCGGCGGAGGCTGCAGCTGCCCGGGCCAACGAGGGGATTTGCGGAGAAAGCAAATCCGCCGAGCCCTTCCTCGAGCCGGGCGACAAGGCAGCGAGCCCAGGTAATCCGGTTATCGCCGGCACCGGGGGCACCCGGCGAGGGCCCGCGGCGCGGCCGCCGTCCCGGGCTGCTTGGGCGCTCGAAGGGGCTGCGGCGCTTGGGGGCCTCGGAGCAGCTCCCCGTGGACGCCGGTGCCTCGCGCAGAACGGGCTGCCGGGCTCGCAGCCTGCACGCTCGCGAGGCGGACGGCCCAAACGGGTCGCGATTTGGTGAACTGGGGGCAGGCGACTCCTTTCTGCCCCGTGCTTCGAGCGCAGGCGCCGGCAGCCGGGCCGGGGGCGAAGGGGGGCCGGGCGCCGCGCCAGCAGCCCTCCCCGCGCGGCTGCCACGGATTGCGCGTTGTCGTGCCCAGCGCCGCCATTCCCGCAGAGCAGCTTCGCGGTTCGAAGGGCTGCTGCAATAATTTTGCACAGCCTAATAACAGTTCTTAAACTCCCCGTTTAAAAAGGAGAGGGGGGGGGAAAAAAAAAAAGTCATCAAAGAGGTGACTTCCGCGGCGCGGATGGCTCGCTGGCGCCGCGGCTCAGGCGCGGCCAGCCCCTTCCCGGCTCCCAGTCGAGCGAGTTTAGTTGTAAGCGACAGATCAGGCTAACGAACGCGCAGCCTCTCGGCCCTGGTGAGGAGTCCCGCTTTCTAGCTCCCTCTCGCCCCGCGGCGCTTCGCGCAAATGTCACTTCTCCGGCTGCAGCCGCCGCCAGCCCGAGCGGGGCCAGTCGGCGGCGCTCGCAGGACCCGCGCAGCCGCGGCGGCAACGCAAACGCGGGCCGAGCCGCGGGCCCCGGCGAGCGCGCGCCGACTGCGCCAACACTTTTTGTTTTAACCACTAGATGGGAGAAAACTTTGCGGGCGCCGGGCGCGCCGCGGCAGCTCTCGCAGCGCCTTCGGTTTCCTCCGCTGGCAGGTGCTTTCGGAGCCGCTCGAGGGCGGCGGGGCGCACGACGCCGCGGCGCCGGGGAAGGGCAGGGACCCGGCCGGCGGCGCCCCGAGGTCGGCCTCGGGCACGAGCCCTGCGGGCGCCAGCCCACCGGGGACGCGGGGGGTCTGTGGCAGGCACGGCTGCGGCTGGAGCTGCCGGTGGAAGTTACCCCCAGGACCCTGGGCAGGCGAGGAAGACGTTATGGATGAAGGACCACCGAAGATGGCTTGAGCGGACTTCCCCGCTGCCCCGAAGCTGCCGCGTCTGGCTCGGCTGCCCCCCGGCACGGCCTGGGTTAGCGCAGCGCCAAGGGCCCTTCACGGCCGCTGAGCGCGCGGCACGTGCTCGTGAGCGGAGCCGGCCGTGTCCGCGATGCACGCGGCCACAAGCGCGTGCACCTGCTCTGGGCGCTTAAGAGTCTCTGTCTCTGCCTGGACGTTGTTTGCGTTTCTCCATAACGTTGTGAGGTGCCTTGCAGAAGAGGTAGGAGATGGCTTCTAACTCCTCCATGTTCGTGGAGGATGTCTCTCTACAGTGGCTCTTTCCTGGTTTCATTGGCTATTGAATTAGTAAAATTCAAAATGAAGCACGGTAGGTTTCCAGAACTGGTTTCCTTTGAAATCAGTAACCACTGATGGATTCATAGCACAGGTGGAAGAGGCATTTCCCAAGTAAACCACTTGGCAAATCTGTGTTCATCCTATCGTTTATTTTCAGGCATCGTGCGTGTTACAGAGTCAAACCCAGTACTTCTCAGTGGTTAGGGGTGCCCTCTCCCGCGGCCTGTTCATCACCTGCTCGCTCCAATTGCTGGTAAAACCGAACCGTGGCAATGCAGAAGGCTACGCAGCGAACGGTGGCGAAGGAGGAGGAAGGCCTGTGTGCCAAGAGGACGGGTGGCTTTACGGGACTGCCTCCGGCTGCGGCACGCTCGGAGCATCAGCCTGGCGTTTCTACAAACGCTTCGTACCGCTTCCTTCACAAGGAGGCGGCTGCTCTGCGCAGAGCAGCCCAGTTAGCAAGCAACAGCTTTCTGTCTTCGCGTCGGTGGAGCTGGACTGGAGGGACCCGCGTGCGAGTGTGCCGCCAGCCCAGCCGGCGGAGACCTGGGACCCCGGAGGCCGTCTGCACTGCGCGGCTGGTGACCGCTCCTCCCGAGCAGCTGGAGCGGGAGGGCCGGGAACGGCTCCGAGCCTCAGCCGGACGAGGCCTGTTCCTGTCCCCGCCGCAGGGGAGCGGCCCTGGGACGCGCGATGGAGCTGCGGCAGAAAGCTCGGGACCGCGGCGGCAAAGCGGCCCTGCCGAGCCGGGCGCCGGGAGCAGGGCCGCCTCTGGACGCGCGCGGGACGGGGCTGCTGGCTGCAGATCTGCACTCGCTGATTGACCCCAGCAGCCAGGTTTTCTCCCTGCCCTGGGGCCGCCTCTGTCAGGCAAGGTTAAGCGTATGATGCCAGTGATGTGAATCTTGTCTGCCAAAATGAAAAGCTGGATGGGGCCAATTAGCAGAGAACTGTCTGTGCAGTGAAGTGCTGAGTCCATCTCTCATGATACTC
This sequence comes from Struthio camelus, assembly GCF_040807025.1. Lineage (NCBI taxonomy): Eukaryota > Metazoa > Chordata > Aves > Struthioniformes > Struthionidae > Struthio > Struthio camelus. The sequence goes on from NC_090953.1 coordinate 796,538, forward strand.
GTGTACCAGAGAGCGTTGCTTACCAGCCTGTGACACTGACATTTTGTGTGAACGTAACGGATACCTCCTTACGCTTTGAACATCTCTTCTGTGCTCCCATTGCCCTAGCAATATTACCAAGGACACAAAGGGTATCACGCCGGAGCCTTGCCGAGGAATCTGGAAAAAATCAAGGGCACACTGGGGATCAGCTCTAAACGAGAACGCATTTTGAATCAGGTTGCTTTGTCTTGTCCTCAAATGATCTGGTGCACTGTCAACTCTACCAAGGCACCAGGGTGTTCCTGATCCCTCAGAATTTGCTGCTGAGCTAAGAACTGGCAAATTTTGCATAGCTTTGCTCTATGAATTGTTTTGCTTTGCTCCCTGCAACCAAACAGCTGTGTCTTTGCACCTGCAGAACTGCTCTCTGCGCCCTCAGCTATCTCCGCTCAGCCTAATCCTGGCTCTAGACGCAGGCGTGGCCAACAGAACGAAGCACCCGCGAGATGAACTAAAATCTCCTTGATGCTCCCTGTGAAGCATTTTGAAAATATACCCAGTGTATACCTGTTGCAGCTAAATCTTGCTTTTATAACTAAGGTACCTGTCCTCCGCATGGTTTAAGTGGTGGTTTAACCGCCTTAACGTAGGATGGGCCTTTCAGGCTTGCGTATGTGATTTAGGAGCCCAGGTCCACGGGTTTGAATACAGCTTGTGGTAATTGCTTTTGGAAAGCCCACCAATAACCTTGTGCACTCCAGCATACTCAGAGTCCCTTACAAGAAGGAGAAGCTCACTGTGTGCCTACTAGCACGACAACTGGGACGTAAGAGAAACTTCCCGGAGGCATGAAACAAGCATCCACCGTCAGCACGTAAAGGTAAAGGTGCACCAGGCTGGCAGCAGCACGGACCAACGCTGCGTCCCAGGAAAACGCGTTTTAGTGACGCGAATGTCACTGTCCTGCTTCTTCTGCCACTTCCGCAGCCCTGGGCTGATGCCACTCAGCTCGTCTGTATAAAAACGCCCGTTCCACTTCCAACTGCAAATTAAGGAAATGCCTTTGTCAGTAGAAGGACAACCTTCTGTTTTCGGTCTCTGTGCTGTCAGCTCATCAAACACCATCTCGGCTGTGACTTACCAGCTTTCTGCTCGGCTCTCCCGCTGCCGGGCGGCTCGCGGGGGCGCAGCCGAGCCAGGCCCTTGCCGGGGAGGCCGAGCTGATGCCTCCCAGCTCCCGCGAGATCCAGCAGCTTTATTTTCCATTGCGCGCATGTTTAGCGTCTGCATCCTCGGTTTGTAGTTCAGCCAGTGAGATTTGTTTAGGGGCCCGTTGCGGTAGCGAGCATCTGCAGCGCCGGCAGGAAGCAGGGACGCGAGTGCCGCGCGCAGGAGCGAGCCGGAGCATCGCGGGGGCTGCGCAAGGCACGGAGGGGGCGGCGCTGCGCTCCCCCACGCGCCGTGCCCCGGAGAGCGGCCCACCCGCCGCGCCGCGCCGCGGGCCAGCCCTCGGACGGCCGTTTGCCCCTGGTAACGGGCCTCGTGCTGGGCGCGCCTCGAGCGCGTTTCCCCCCGACCCGCCGGCTGCGGCGGCTGCCAAAAGCCAGCCCTGCCGGGAGCGTTTTCACGCGCCGGTGGGAAAACGTCACCGCTACCGAACAAGCGGGTGAGCCCAGGGCTCTCGAGCCATCTGGCAGCGCACCTCGTACACCTCGCTTTAGCTGGATGTGCAGGACGACAGATTATGTCTCCTAGCCGAGCCTGAAAGAGGGAGGAGGCTGCACAGGAGCTGAACCGATTAGCGAGACACTGGCGTATGGAAGAGCGCCTGCCGTCAGCAGAGTCGATGCGAGCCCAGCTCGTGCAAAAGCTTGAAGCACGGGCTAAAACCAACAAGCGCCTTGTTTTACCCAGCTGGTTCTTTTGGCAGGGGAATAACAGCATGTGTATATCCCCGGGGGGGGGGGGGGGCAATACCGGCAGCAGTAACTGCACCCGCCCAGGTAACGCCGGCAGGATGCCCGGCAGCGCGAACCCCGGCGCCGCAGCCCGCCCTGCCCTCCGGCCCCCCGTTTCCCCAGTCCTTGCGTGGCTTGTCGGACAGGGCAAATACAGGTACGCAGGTCCCTGCGACCCTGACCCAAGACGGGTTTGCAGAGCGCGCGAACTGGGGCCGGGCCGGCCCGTCAGGACGCTGCCCGCGCGAGGGCTGCGACCGACTCTTCGTCGAGGAGCCTGGAGGGCGGCAGAGCCGGCCCCGGCCGGCTGCTAGTGCCACAAATAATTATGTTCAGGCTCAAGCCTTGGCTTTGAGCAGGAAGCCCCTAGGAACTGCTTCAGTGTTTATCAAACGCTAAGACGGAGAGAGAAGAAGCCGTTGCGATTAAAACACTTGGAAACCAGCGGGAACCCTAACGCTGGAAGAGCTCCCTGTCTCGGCCCAGCCCTCGGGAGCTGGGCTGACTCCTCCCGGGCAGCGCTCCTCTTCGGGAGAAGTGATGAACGCTTCATCTCTCCTTCCCCAAACCAGACAGATCACGCTGCAAACATCTTAAAATCGATCAGCGAATATATCAAATCCAAAAAAAAAAAGCCTCCCTTTGCTTTTGGAAGTTAAAGTTTCCATAGCTGCTCTAGCCTTGGAAAATTTCAGCTCTTCTTTCCGCTACCCTCCATCTCGTCTAAGCGGAGTCCAAGCTAGCTATCACACAGGCAGGGGACGCGGTCCCATCTGCTATCAACTCCAGAGGAGCCAACAGCCGTTTCCTGGGGAGCTGTCAGCGTCACCGGTAGGTAGCGGCGCGCTCCGGGCCGCTGGAGGGGGGCCGGCAGGTCTCACCCCCGCCCTGCTCGCGAGGAGCTAGCCCCCGGCACCAGTTGCCGTCTGCACGGCGGCAGTCCCTCCTGACCTGCTGATGCTTTGGGGAGCGCCGACACGGGCGCTCGCCCTGCTGCTGCCCGTGCTTTTCGCTCGGGTACGTCCGTCCTTTCCCGCGCGTTTGCCCAGCGAGGGCGTTACCGGCAGCGCTAACTTCCAAGCTGCCATTTGATGCGGGATCTTGCAGGCTTCCGCGGAGGAGCCGTCCTCGCGCCACTGTGCGGTTCAGGACCGGCGGGTCCCCCGCCAGAACGGCGGGCGGCACCACCCGCGGCGCGACCGCACGACGCGGAGCCGGGGGACAGCCCGACCCCGCCGCCGGCTGGACCTGCCACGGGAAAGCGTCTCAGCGGCTTTGCCCGGGGGTGGTTCGGGACGGGCGCTCAGCGGGCGGCCTGGCGGGGCGCGCGCCCGAGGAGGCACGCGTCGGTTTTCCTCGAGCGGAGGAGGCCGCGGGGGCAGATGGGATGCAGAGCCCGAGCGGTGAGGCTGCGAGCGGCTCGCGGGCAGCGGAGCGGGTCAGGCAACCGCACTAACCGGCCTCCACCCGCGTGGGATTCGGGTAAGGCGGAGGGTGTCCTCGCCGTGCTGCCGGGTTATCCGCCCGCTGGAAGGGGCGGGCGGGCGCGGAGCGGCGGAGCCCCGCGCCCCGATCCGGCGCCCAGCGCCGAGGCCCTCCCCAGGTTCCAGACCGGTCCCTGCTGTTACCAAGGCAACCCGTGACCTCACCGAATTCCTTGGAGATCTTCCAACGGGTTTCAGCCGAAACAAAGCTAATTAACACCGTTTTCCTGACTGCCTCCCAATGCGCAGGGGCTGGGGCCTGGCCCCTCTCCGCTGGCCGCGGCGGGCTCGCTCGCGGGGCGCCCTGGGGAGGTGGGGCTGCGCGCCACCCCTCGGGCCTCACGCGTGCCCATCACCGTGGCCTCTGACCGATGCGCAGGACCCAGCGGCTGCAGAGCCGGCACGCGGGGAGCCCGTTCTGTGCCCCGCAGGGGTTCCCGCTGCGGCCGGCGTCGCCCTGCTCTGCACAGCACGGAGGGGCCCAAAGGAGGGAGGGAGGTTAAGGAAAGAAAAGGATGAGCCAAAGGGAACCGACTGGGCTCCTCTCCCGCCCCGCCTGCACCCAACCGTGGCAGCCGGGAGCGGCGGTGGAGTTACTGGGGTGCCCTAACCAGGAGAGGGAGGGAGGACGGTGCTGACACCTGGGGGCGCAGAGGGCCGACCCTGCCTTTAGGGACTGCAGCGTGCGAGGGCTGGGAGAGCGGCTGCGCGCGGGAGCCAGCCCGGCAGAGGGCCGTGAGCGGGGACGCCCCGCGGTCGGCGCCCAGGGCAGGAGGGGTGCCCAGGGGCACGCCTGGCCCCTACACCGCAGCGGGCCAAGCCAGCCCGGGAGCCCCACCGGGCCCAGGATCCTGCCTGGCCCAGGGGTCCCGTTGCACCCGGGGGCTGTGCCCAGTCAGGGGTCCCATCCGGCCTGCGGGTCACACTCAGCTGCAGGTCCTGCTTGGCTCGAGGGTCTGTCCTGCCGTGGGAGTCCTGCCTGACCCAGCAGTCCTGCTCAGTCTGGGGTCTCCCACAGCCTGCGGTCACTCCAGGCTCGGTGGTCCCGCTCATCCCAGGGTCCTGATCGGCCTGGGGGTCCCTCCTGGCCCGGGGGGACCTGCTCAGCCTGGGGGAGGGGGTCCCTCGTGGCCCGAGGTCCCACCTGGCACGGGAGGTCCCACTTGACCTGGGGTGCCACCTGGCTGGGGGGGAGGGGTCCTGCTCGGCCGGGCCCGGGGGGGTCCCACCGGGCTGGGGGGGGGGGTCCTGCTCGGCCGGGCCCAGGGGGTCCCACCTGGCCCAGGGTCCCACCCGGCCGGGAGGGGGGGTGGGGGTCCTGCTCGGCCGGGCCCGGGGTCCCACCCGGCCGGGGGGGGGTGGGGGTCCTGCTCGGCCGGGCCCGGGGGGTCCCACCCGGCCGGGGGGGGGGGTCCTGCTCGGCCGGGGGGGGGGGGTCCTGTTCGGCCGGGGGGGGGGGGGGTCCCGTCCGGCCCGGGGTCCCATCCGGCCGGGGGGGGGGTCCTGCTCGGCCGGGCCCGGGGGGTCCCACCCGGCCGGGGGGGGGGGTGGGGGTCCTGCTCGGCCAGGCCCGGGGTCCCACCGGGCCGGGGGGGGGGTCCTGTTCGGCCGGGGGGTGGGGGGTCCCACCCGGCCCGGGGTCCCATCCGGCCGGGGGGGGGGGTCCTGCTCGGCCGGGCCCGGGGGGTCCCACCCGGCCGGGGGGGGGTGGGGGTCCTGTTCGGCCGGGGGGGGGGGTCCCATCCGGCCCGGGGTCCCATCCGGCCGGGGGGGGGGGGGTCCTGCTCGGCCGGGCCCGGGGGGTCCCACCAGTCTCGGGGTGGGGGGGGGCGGAGGGAAGGTCCGGTGCGCGGAGCGGCAGCGCCGCCGCGGCCCGGGGGCGGGAGGGGAGAGGGGGGCCGGGGGGCGCGGCGGGGGCCGCCGCTGCTGACGGGTGCGCGGCGCGGGGCCCCGTCCGCGGAGCCGGTATTGGCTCCGGGGGGGGGGGGGCGGCATCACATGACGCGGCCGCTGGCGGGGGACGGGGCTGCCGGCCGGCGCCGCTTCCCCGGCAGAGCCGCCGCCGCCGGGCGGGCACCGGGCGCTGCGCGGGCACCGCGGCGGGGGGGGGGCTCGGCCGCGGCATGAGCCGCCGGCGGCTCCCCGGGGGCCGCGGGCGCTGCTGAGGCGGGCGCGGGGGCTGCGGCTGCTCGCCGGGTGCCCGGCGGGGACCATGTGAGGCGCTGGCGGTGCCCGGCACCATGCAGAAAGGGATGCGGCTCAATGACGGGCACGTCACCTACCTGGGGCTGCTGGCGAAGAAGGACGGCGCCAGGAAGGGCTATCTGAGCAAGAGGAGCTCCGACAACACAAAATGGCACACCAAGTGGTTCGCGCTGCTGCAGAACATGCTCTTCTACTTCGAGACCGACTCCAGCTCCCGGCCCTCCGGGCTCTACCTGCTCGAGGGCTGCGTCTGCGACCGCGCACCCTCTCCCAAGCCCTCCCTCTCGGCCAAAGACTCCCTGGAGAAGCAGGTAGGTGGCACGGGGTCCCGCCGCCCCGGGGGGAGGGGGGGGGATGCTCCGGCCCCGCTCGGTGTCCCCCCCGCCGCCGCCCGGGGGGGGGGGGGCTCGGCCGAGGGGGCGCCGCGCTGCCGGCGCCCGCAGCCCCTTTCCCCACCGCTCCCGAGGTCTCGCTGCCGCCCTGGCCGGCGCCGGCACCTGCCCCACGCGTGACCGGGGCCGCGCCGAGAGGGCGCCGAGGCACCCGGGGGCCCGCCGTGCCGGCGCGCTCCCACGCACCCCGGGGCGGCCAGGCCGGTAATTAGCGGGGAGTCGGGCACTGCCCGGGGCGCCCCCCCGGCACGGCTAATTAGCCGCGGTTAATTAGGCGGCTGGCTGCGGCGCGGGGGCGCCCCCCGGCGGCCGCGGGCCGCGCTGTTCCGCAGCGGAGCCCGGCGCCCCACGCGTGTCCGCGGCGCAGCCCCGCGGGAGCGGCCTCCGCGCGCGGCGCTGCGGGCCGGGGGCGCCCGCGCGGCCGGGCCCCGACGCTGCCACCGCCACCAGCACCGCCGCGGCCCCGCGAGTTTTGCCCCACGGAGGTTTTGGGGGAAAGGGCCCGGGGGAGCGAGGAAGGGGCCGCCTTGGCGGGGGGGGCGCACCGGGGGGATCGCTCCGGCCGTGCTGGGGCTCGCGAGTTCGGTTTCAGAATTTCACAGCCTGATGCAAAGTCCGTAAATACGCGTTTTGCGTGCGTGGAGGCGGGGGTGGGAGTCTTCCCCGCCACGCTACCGGGCTCAGGCTCGGGCCCCGGGGTTTGTGAAGGGGCTGGCAGGGAAGCGCGAGTCCCCAAACACCGTGCGGCGCCCGTAGCTTTGGAAACGGATATCCCGGGCTCAGCACAGGGGGAGGCGCAGGGCCTTGTTTTTGCGCCGATTTCGCCCAGGTCCTGCTTCTTGCCCGGGCCGGTTTGTGCTTCAGTCACGGGCACGCCTGGAACAGGAGCCCATCTGGCTGCCCACGTCGTGGGGAGCGCAGAGTCAAGGGCTCCTCGTGCCACATGCCACGTTTTACTTGTCTGCAGTGCTTGTCGCCAGATGCTAATATCTGCAGGTGGAAACAGCACCGAAATAAATATCAAAGGTGTTAGGAGGCCCTTGAAGATTGCAGGGCCCCCGGGCTCCCTCTCGCTGTGCCTCGGGACCGAACAGCAGGGAAGGCAGTACATAACAGGCCTCAAAGCAGGCTTCTGTCACCTGGACGCACCTTTTAGGAGCGTGCGGGGTGGCAGCAAACAGCATCGCACGAAACGTTAGAAACCTCTGGTCAGTCTGTCTAGGTGTCGTTCGCCAGAGTTTTGGGCGCGTCTAAGCGCTCGGGCAACAGAGATGTCTGTGCCAGGTGACAGTGGGATAGGAAGGACAGGTTTCAGCCTGGGAACGCAAATCCTTGTCCATCGCGGCCATAGTTTCCAAAATTACCTCCGGTCTAATGAGCGTAGAGAGGAGCTGGCTTATTGCAGCTGAATTCACCCCTCAAACGCTGCGCTTGGAGCGCAGCAGCACGCCAAGCTGAACGCCCGCGTCCGCGGAGGCACGCCGAAGCCTCTCGCGAGGATTAGGAAGGGTTGTTTTCTCATCGTTCAAAGCCCTGGCTGCGTGCTTGTAGGAGTCACCACACGTTTTGGGTCCAGCTCTGCAGCTCTTGCATAATTTTTGCCTAAGCAGAGCTCCCCGTGCAATGCTGGTGAGCCCTGTCTGAAGGGCTGCAGGACAGGACCCCGGAGAGACCGGCTGGAGTCAAGCGACGGGTTATAAGGATATGAGCCACTTTGATTTAATTGTCTCTGGCTAACCGCGGCACGCTCAGCTCTCCAAAAAGCCCCGCTAGGATAGCAAGGCAGCGCAATGCCACCAAAATCACTGGGCTATTTCACTACTGAGACTGAAATAACATTTGTTGGCAACAGCCGTGCCTTTTAGCAGTCCTAGTCTCGCACTGGAGCAGCCTGGTGGGTACTACACAGGTTTCTTACCTGAGCAACCCGGGGCGTGCGTCCGCGCGGGTCGGGGGCACGCTCTTGTCCTGTGTTGGCAGATACACCCCTTCAGATAGCAGCGTACTGGACGTTGCTCGGTGTTCCTGGCTGGCCTTAAATCAAGCTCGCTAGCCCCATTTTCACTCTTCATGTTGATGCAAGCGGAATTTTACATCATGGAAACATTAAGGGGAGGATGTCACAATCTTCTGATTCCCGAATGCACCTGGCAGAATTATCCTCAATGTAAACGAGGGATTGCTATCACAACGCAGTAAGGTCCTGCCAGATCTGCCTTCACACTAAATATTTACAAGGCCACTGAGCTGCACTGATTTACAAAGGTTTAGCGTCTGGCTCATAATTTTGTATAATTCATCGGGACAAATTTAAATGAAAGCGCTCAAGCACTTGAATGCCCACTGCTTTGCAAACTAATTAATTGCATACCAGATGAGATAAGCAGCAGAATATTTATGGTGCAGGTCTGCAACAAGGTCTGTCCAGGACAGCGAAAGCAAGAAAATGGCTAGCAAAGCCGGCAGGTTTCTGAAAGAAAGGTGTCAGAGTTCTGCAAAACAGATATAATGTTTTCTTGCAGCTCACCCGGTGCAGAGCCATGTTTAGCGTCGCCGCTCTTTGAAAGGAAGGTTCTGAGGAAATTTCTAGCATTGCCACTGATCACCATTAATTGTTTTCTGAGGACATTTATCCATCTAGACAGTTACAGCTTGAACTGTGAGGACAGTGTTCCCTTCAGCAGAGGAGTTTCAGATTTGGATTCTTGCTTAACTGGAGTAAAACCTGAAAGGTTTCATATTCTCCACAAAGGCAAAATTTAAAAAAATAGGTCTTTGAAAAAAACCCTCTTTTTAAAAGTTCAAATATTTTGCTTTGTCGTGGGTTTTTTTTTTTTTTGGCTAGGAATGCAGTGTATTTGTAGCATGTGGCATGCATGAGGCTAAAGGAACAAAGTTATTTGAAAACCCGAAACACCACGCAGGGGATTTGGACACCTCTGGAAACTTTCTTTTCTGTTTACGTCCTGCTTTTCCCCCCCAATGAAATTTTCTTCAAATCAGTTGGATTTTGCAGACTATTCCAACTGGGGGTAGGGCTTCAGAGCGCGGCCCGGCAGGGCGGGGGGCGAGCAGCGGAGGGAGGCTCTGCCGCGCTCGGGGGTCCCGGGGGCAGCGCCTGCCCGCCGCCGGCTGGGCGCGGGCTTGCCGTTTCGGGTGCTGCGGCCGGCGGTTTTGTGGGTGCGATGGGGAGCCCGGGCGGGATCAGGGCGCTGGGCGGCGGAGGCGCCCGGGCTGCGGCAGGGCTCGGGAGAGCCCCGGCGGGCGCTGCCCGCGGCAGGCCCCTTCCCCGCCTCTGCGCTCGTGCAACCCGAGGTCTGCGCGGGCTCGGCACCCGCTCGGTCCCTCTTCTCGGCGGTGGCGCCGTCCAGCCCCGTCCGTGGGCTGGGATCCCTTCCCCGTGCTCGGGAAGGGCAGCGGGATCGCTGCTGGGCTTGCCGCCCAGCTCCGGGTGTGAGGCGCCTTTCCAGGCCTGTGCCCTGGGGCCACGAGTTATTCTCAGCCCACGGCCCTCGCTGGCTCAGGCGAGAGCCAACATGCCGCTGAGTCAGGTGGCAGCGCTGAGCAAACCCCTTGACTTGAAACTCAGAAGCGCTCTGAAGCGACAAGTCTCTTCTTCCCCCCAGAAAGCCTCGGCCGCTTTTGGGGGCGTGCGGTAGATAACTGCAGATGTTTTACCCCCATCTCTGAAGCTTTTGCTGATAATAGGCGGAAAACGTATTGTCTGCGCTCTCAGGGAGGCAGCGGAGACTCGAGGAAACGTTGTGTAACGTGACGCAAAGCTGCAGAGGGGCTGCTCGGTGGGCTGAAGCGCTTGGCCGGGCTTTCCCAGCCTGGCGGCAGCACGTCTGAGCAGGAGCCCGTCTCCCGCGCCCGGAGCGCGCCCGCCCCGGCCCGGCTCGTGCTCCAGGGCCGGCGCGGGAAAGGCACGTTCCTTCGCCGCGGCGTGCGGAGCAGCGGAGCCGCCGCAGGGCTCGGGCGGCTCTCGGGGCGGCCGGCTGGTGCGGGCGCGGGAGCCGAGCCGGTCCCGGCGTGGGCGGCTGGTGCGGGCGCGGGAGCCGAGCTGGTCCCGGCATGTGGGCATGGGAGCCGAGCCGGTCCCGGCGCGGGCGGCTGGTGCAGGCGCGGGAGCCGAGCCGGTCCCGGTGTGGGCGGGCGCGGGAGCCGAGCCGGTCGCGGCGCGGGCGAGCGGGCGCGGGAGCCGAGCCGGTCCCGGCATGGGTGGGCGGGCGGGCGCGGGAGCCGAGCCGGTCCCGGCGCGGGCGGCTGGTGCGGGCGCGGGAGCCGAGCCAGTCCCGGTGTGGGCGGGCGCGGGAGCCGAGCCGGTCCCGGCGCGGGCGGCTGGTGCGGGCGCGGGAGCCGAGCCGGTCCCAGCGCGGGCGGCTGGTGCGGGCACGGGAGCCGAGCCGGTCCCGGCGCGGGCGGCTGGTGCGGGCGCAGGAGCCGAGCCGGTCCCAGTGCGGGTGGCTGGTGCGGGCGCGGGAGCCGAGCCGGTCCCGGTGTGGGCAGCTGGTGCGGGCGCGGGAGCCGAGCCGGTCCCGGTGTGGGTGGGCGCGGGAGCCGAGCCGGTCCCGGCGCGGGCGGCTGGTGCGGGCGCGGGAGCCGAGCCGGTCCCGGTGTGGGCGGGCGCGGGAGCCGAGCCGGTCCCGGCGCGGGCGGCTGGTGCGGGCGCGGGAGCCGAGCCGGTCCCAGCGCGGGCGGCTGGTGCGGGCGCGGGAGCCGAGCCGGTCCCAGCGCGGGCGGCTGGTGCGGGCGCGGGAGCCGAGCCGGTCCCGGCGTGGGCAGGCTGGTGCGGGCGCGGGAGCTGAGCCGGTCCCGGCGCGGGCAGGCGTGCGTCTCGCCCGGCCGGGCTCGCCCCGCCGCGCTGTGAATCGGCCAGCTTTGGGCACCCAGCGGGCTGCGCGCAGGAAGGTGCCCTGTTCCTCACGGTCTAGAAGACTCTACTTTGTCTTCTGGGGCTCTGAGCATGCTTACAGGCTGCTTACGGTCGTTCTGATTATTCGCATCATGCTTATTCAGCCAGAGGGGAATAACGCAACGTGATCTGCGGCGGAGCGGCGTCGCTCTGAGCCCGAGCGCCCGACACCCTGCCGTTGCCGTAGCCGCCTGTGTCATAGGATGGAAAACTCTTCCCCGATTTGTCATGTAAATCCGAATAAGGACGTTTTTGGAAGTCCTGGCCTTCTCGCAGGTGTTCTGTGAACAAAGAAGCTAAAGTCTTTGAATAAATTAGTCTCTCAGCAGTAAACATAACGTAGCTGATGGGGATAATAAAGCACGTTGCGAGCTGAAAGCCGAGCCTGAAGTCGCGCTTATTGCCCCCTGTAGCTGTCGGCTGCCGTAGAGACCTCTGCGAGCCGGAGCAACCTCGCCAGGACTTGTGAACTAAGTAGAGCAAGGTAGATGAAACATACTAGTCCCCCACGAGTGTTCGGGGCTGTATTTTTTTAAAGTGTTGACAAATAGTTTTTAAAAACGGCTCGGATCCCCCATAATCAATACCTCCCTTTGGTACGTCATCGGAAACAGGAACTACATGTCCTTGCACAGCCGCCCTGGTCCGTGGATGTCACTCCAAGTGTACGTTGCTCTTGCGCGGCCAATAGGAAATATTTAGATGTCCCGAGTGCCAGTGAGGTGCAGCTCTTGAACGCTTTTCTGAGATTTTGTAGATCCACAGTCCTTAAAGTTTGCCATGGATGTCTCAAGATCGGATACTTAATCTCCAATTTCCAAAGCTTCTGTAGCTGGATGCCTAGTTAAGCAACCCAGTTTGGGGTAGGGAGATATTATCAGATAAGCTGTCAGGCGGTTTGATTGTTGAGAGAAAATGTGATGTTTTTGCACCAAAACCCTTAGCTGAAGTAATTGCAAAATATTTATTGAAATATTTGGGTTGCCAGAGCCTGGGAGTCAAAAGAGCTTGGTTTATGGTAAGTGAAAAAGACTGAGTGCTCTCACATATGAGAGATGAACAAAAAGCTGAGAAATAAAACAGCATTCAAAAGTCAGGAGGGACTTTTCTCAAAATGAATTCTTTTGGGAAAAATTTATGGACCATTTCTGACTAAGAGATCTCTTGACTTAAAGAATGCTGTTTGGTGCTTCCCATCAGCTTAGTTCCCCTTGATGTGTTCATTTTGGTCTTTGCCTTGACAACCTGCCAATTATTCTGTTGGAGCTTTGTAACCTTTAAATTAAAACTTTTTCTAGGCTCAGGTGCTTTTAGCCAGGCTTTCTGCGAGGAGACGAACATGGTAGTAACTCGGCCTTCGCACCAGGAGCGCGGGAAGCCTAAATATATCCACAGGAAATCTGAATTTTTGAACATAAATTGCAGTTTGTGAATTCAAACCCATGCTACTCACAAATCCACGCGTTTCCCTGCTAGTTTTCGAGGTTTAAACCTGATGCCAAACCTTTCTTTTTCATCAAACGTTCTCATCCAGCAGACTTGTGAAACTGGCCAAAGTAGTAGGGTGAAAGAAGAAAGAACTCTCCCTCCTAACTCGGCCCCATCAGCTCAGGAGGCGGAGATAAATTTTCTCAGCTGCATGCACCAAATTTGCAGATTTCTTGCGAATTCATAGACATGGAGGCAGTGTAGCAATGGCAATATCCAGATGGAAAATTTGGCAGAAGTATGGATGTCAAATATAACCGCGTTTAGGGGACTGGTGCGACACCGTTTCCTTCATTAACTGCTGTAGGGAATAACGCGAACTCTGTATTTCCAAGCCGCGCGCGGAGGGGGGATCGAGCGGTGCGGGGTCCCCCGGGTGCCCGGCTGGCAGCGCCGGGCGAGCGAGATGTCTGCTGCTCGCCTGGGCGCGGGGAGGCTTCCCCTGACGCTCCCACTTACCGCGCAAAACGGATGGGCAGGGGATCAGCTTTTCCGCTCCGTTGCTCCCCGGACAAATAGGCGCATTATCGCTGCACCTCCGAGGGGGCGGAAAAATGCGCGCAGCACTGCTGTCGTGTTTATTCCTGCACAAACCTGCTGCTGGGAGGAAGCGCCGCGCAGACACCCGGGGCTTTAGAGAGCAAGACAGGAGGATCAAATGAGGGGGGAAAAAACAACCCAGAACTGAAAATCAATATTCTAGAAAGGGAAAAAAAATGATCAGTTTAAAAAAAAAAAAAAGTTACTACACAAAAGGAAACAAGTGGGGCCACGTTCCCGTGGGTGAAGGTCTCGCCGCCGCCGCGGGCAGCTCCGGAGCGGAGAGCTCGGCCCCAAGCGGGATCCCGCTGCCGGGCGTTTCCGCGCTCCCGGGAAGGGGGCATCGCAGCCCCTCGGGCACGGTTTGTGCTCAGCTCTGGTGCCCGTGTACGAGCGACGTTACAGCGTGCCCTGAGGCAGAGGAGAGAAATTGCTGCCTCTGGGGTTTCTCGTTATTGTCTGTAAGCAAATGAGCTGCCCGGCCACCCATCTGCTCCCATCTGAGTCGCAGGTCCTGCCTTCCCAGCGCGCACGGTATTTAGGTCAGTGAAGTTAAAAGCTACCGTTGCTTGCTGTGGATTTTTAGACTCATCCATCCAAAGGAGGAAAATTCTCCTCCCTTGCCCTTTATGTCAGCTGTAATAACCATCAGCTCCACGAACGGGCACCCGCGTACCTATCCGCCACGGGCGAAGGGAGGGAGGCGAGTCCCCGGCGCGGCAGGGAGCGTCCCCGGTGCGGCCGCGCGGCGGGGGCAGCGCGCCGAGTCGTGGCCGCCGGGAGCCTCCGCTGGGCGACGCGGCGGCAGAACAAAGCCGCTTTGTGCGCTGCGGAGAGGGGTTGCGGGTCGCTGCTCGCGCGCGCGCGGGCGTCCGTGCTGGGGGCATTTCCGCAGCCGCTCGGGTCCGCGCCGGGGACGAATCCCCGCAGCCCACAGCGGCCTCAGCGAAGGCACCGAGCGCGAGCCGAGGAGCGGGGCAGGGGCGCGCGGGGGTGTTTTATCAAGTTGTAGCTGAAAAGGAAAGCTGTCCTCACACTTGAGGTGCCGACATCAGCCGGGCTCCGCAGCCGCCGCCGCCGCGCTGGCTGGTTTGCTGCCAGAGCCGAGGGTGCCCGGATGCTGCGGCGGCAGGGCAGGGGGGAGGAACGGGTCCCGCGCCCCGTCCCGGTCCTGGGAGCCAGCTGGGGCCAGCGCGGCAGGTCTCCCCACGGCCGTGGAGCATCTCCTAGCTCCGCGTGCTCCCTGACGCGTGGGAGTTGCACGAGGGGCGCGTGGGGCAGAGCGCGGTGACATTCGCTAGCCGGAGCGTGTGCAAGTGAGCCCCGAATAGGTGCGCCGCTCCTCTGCGTGTGCGGTGGCTGGGGGTTTGTTGGAAGCAGATTGGGGAAAAAACCACCAGGTCTGGCGGCGGGTCGGTGCCCGGGAGCAGGGCAGCGGCAGGGCTGCGGCAGCGCAGGCTGGGGGAGCGCGGGGAGGGACGCTGGTGAAGCTGCGGGAGCAGCGTGCAGTAAATCAAGCAGAGAGCAGAGAGCCCTGCTAGAGCTCACCTGGAATGCTTAAACATCTCCGCAGAAGCGCGACGTGGCACATCGCCCTTGAGGAGAAGCAGGTCGCGGGACGAGGGGAGCTGTGTCTCAGGGAACTGCCACAAGGAAACATCCCAGCAAGAGCCCAGTGTGGGAACCCCCAAAGTGCCACGGCAAACACGCGCTCTCTGAAATTCTCCCTTTTCCTTGTATTTAAGAAGTGGAGGAACCCGCGCATCCCTGCCACGGGCGGGTGCGAATGCCGTGTCGAGCAGACACGGGCGTGGGAACGTGCGCAGCCGGGACGGGGCCGGTGGCGATGCCCCAGCGCTGCGGGGTGGGACGCCAGGCCGCCGGGCTCGCCGCTGAGCCCCACGGAAAGCGGGAGCAGCGTTTCCAGAGGGGGCTCGAGGGAGGCACCGTGTCTTTGAGAACCTGTCCGAGCCGTGAGCCACAGCGTCTTGGGGTCGGGGGGACCCACGTTTTGGGGTTGGCAGGGACCTGTGTCACAGGGCCAGCAGGGACCCACATCTCGGGGCTCAGTGGGGACCTATGACTTGTGGTTGGTGGGGATCCTTGACTCAGAGTCAGCAGGGACCCACATCTCAGGGCTCAGTGGGGACCCATGTCTTGGGATCAGTGGAGATCCTTGACTCAGGGTCAGCAGGGACCCACATCTCGGGGCTCAGTGGGGACCCATGTCTTGGGGTCAGCAGGGACCCACATCTCAGGGCTCAGTGGGGACCCATGTCTTGGGATCAGTGGAGATCCTTGACTCAGGGTCAGCAGGGACCCACATCTCGGGGCTCAGTGGGGACCCATGTCTTGGGGTCAGCAGGGACTCGCATCTCAGGGCTCAGTGGGGACCCATGTCTTGGGATCAGTGGAGATTCTTGACTCAGGGTCAGCAGGGACCCCCATCTCAGGGCTCAGTGGGGACCCATGTCTTGGGGTCAGCAGGGACCCACATCTCAGGGCTCAGTGGGGACCCATGTCTTGGGGTCAGCAGGGACCCACAGCTCGGGGCTCAGTGGGGGCCCATATCTCGGGGTCAGCGAGGACCCTTGTCTCAGGGTTGATGGGAACCCATGTCGACTCCCTCCTGGGTCGGCTCCCCGGGGAGCTGCATCGCCTGGAGCCCAGCTCGCCGCCGGAGCGGGACGTCCTCCGGCTGGGCCTCCCACTCTGCCCCCCTGCAGGATAGCGGCCTGAAATGGAAAAGCCGCAAGGTTGGAGGCGGAGGGGTCTTTTCCTCCCCACGCTCCCCCCCAGAACTGCCCGGGCCCCTGCCCGGTCCCGCGGAGGGAGGCCGGGGTGTCAGCCGCCCGGGGAGCGTCGCGTCTGCGGCCCAGCGGGTCCGTGACGCCCCGCGGCGCGGGGACTGCCGCCCGCGCGCCGCGCACCAGCTGCAGCCCCGCTGGCAGCCCCTTCCCTCGGCGCGGCCCCCTAACAAGGGTCGGGTGCGCGTCCGGGAGGGTTTCCTTCCGCGGCGTTTTGCGTGGCGGAAGGGCAGAGCCGTCTGCGGCACTAACAACGCCAGCCGAGGGACAGCAGACACGAGGGAGGACATTTCCCTGGAGATAGTCCCTGCACATTAATCACTCGGGTAGTCTCCTTCATTAATTCAAAGTCATCTGTTGAGGTTCTGGAAGCAGAAATAGCTCCCGAGCAGCATTTTGCTATTGTACTCTCTTGTCTCAGTAAAAATAGCCAAACTGATGCTGGGGATTTTTACAGAAAAAGCGATAGAGCAAAAAGAGTTTCTGGCGGGGGGGGCTGCTGTTATAGGGTTGCGCCAACGCCTAGCGGTCTGGTTACTGGTGTGATCTGCAAACACGAGGATGTGGGTCTCCCACCCAGAGACCCCGGTGGCTGAGATCGACAAGGGAGCTCCACAGACACCAAACGCAAGCTCCGATTTTTAAGCTTTTACGTTGATTATCACGTTAAAAATTTGACGGAGAAAAGAGGTGCAAACAGAGACCTGCAGCTGGAAAATCGTGGAGAAGCGGTGTGCATCTTCCCCCAGCTGCGGCTGGCGTCGGGCTGGGAGAAGGTCTGCAGCGGTGCGCTCGAGCGAGGGCCGTGCCGCGGCGCCCGCAGCAGCCCCGCTGGGGAGAGGCTCCCGCGGCGGGTCAGGCACGATGCCTAGCCAAGGCGCGGTGGTGGCGAGCACCAGGGAAGTGCCATCTGTGCCGGTCACTTCTGCCGCGCCTGGGGGAACTGAGAGCGACCGTTATCGATATGATGGTGAATTGGTGGCTGTCTGCACCGCGCGCCGAGGTCCGCGAAGGAGGCGTGCCTGCGCGCGCGTGGCCGCTGCTCCGGCAGGCTCGACGCCTCCTACGCGAGCGCACGGCTTGCGGCTGCTGAACTTTGCCAAACCGACGGCTGAAGCTGCAGTTTGTCATGCTCAGGTTGCGTTATTGTGGAAAGTTTGGGCTGAGGCAGCCCGGCGATCCCTGAGAGCAAAGCACAGCGCGTTGTTAGCCCGTGCGGAGAAACGCTCGCCGCCGTCTCCCTGCCGAGTCTTCGGAAAAGCTCCAGGTTGGAGCGGCCCTGCAGAGACCCGCGGGGGCCGGGCAGCAGCGTTTGCCAAGCGTTCGGCTTGCAGTGACCTGCTGCGTCCCCGCGGTTTGCCCCTCGCTCCTGCTGGTCCCGAGGCATCGATGGCGGCGGGGACCGAGAGCGCGAGCAGAGGGCTGGGGCGGACCGTAGGCGAGTTGCGAAGGGGAGGGCGCCGGTCGGGGCGGGGGTGAGGAGCGGAGGGGCTCTCGCAGGGTCTGCCGCGGCGCCGGCTGCGGTGGATGGCCCGCGATGGCCGGCTCTTCGGGCGGCGCGGGAGGCAGGGCCTGGGGAAAGCGGGGTAGCGGTCCGGGAACCGCCGCTGCCCTTGGTGCGGGCGCAGAGGGGCTGGCGGCGTTTCCTGGGTTTTTTTTTTTTTTCCCCCGTTTTCCCTTTGTGGCCTTAAGCGTGTTTTCTTGTCATTCTTTTTAGGCAGAACTGCCACATCCGCTAGGCGTCTCCTGAAGCGCAGCGCAAGGGAGAAGGCGCGTCTCCGCGCGGACGGGGGCTTTGCGCGCCGGCGGGCTGCCGGCGGCGGAGGAGGGCTGGGAAAACGCCTCCTGAGAGAGGCTTGAGGAGCCGCGTCTGCTGAGCTTCTCAGAAAGAAGAGCGAGAGGTGGTTGGATGAAGGGGCGCGAGCGCCTACGGGGCTGCGAGTTGAGGAGCCCTCGGAGCGAGCGAGGAAGGGCGCAGGAGGAGGGGAACGGAAGCTGCGCAGACCGTTGATGTCCCTCAGCTGGGCAGCGATGGCCCCTTAGCTAAAACTGCCCTGGGGAAAGCCGTGGCCTGGGGGATGCTGGAGGTCGGCGGGGGGGGGATGATCCTGCCCCTTCCTGGCCTCCGGTCGGGCGCCGCTCAGCGCTCCGGCGGCGGAGGGGAGGCTGCCGCCCGTCCCCGTCCTCCCCGGGTGGCCGGCGCGCGGAGCCCCTGTGGAAGCGCTCCCGGGCCGTCGCGTGGGATGTGACAAGAGAGCCGGATCGTACTTTAGGAGGAGATAACAGGCGGTGGGAGTTTTATTATTCAAATACAGACTGACTTCCTCCTTTCCAACGCGCTGCGCTTCCTGGGTGCTGTACGGGAGTGAATCCGAGCGACGGAGCGAGCTGGGACGCCAGCGTGCTCCGGTGGCGGGCCGAGGCCGCGAGCGCCGGCCCGGCCGAGGGGAAGCTCGCGGGCCGGCGTCCTCGGGGTGGGGGGAAAGCCGGCGGCCCCGGGCCAGGGGCCCGCGCGCAGCCCCGTGTCCGCGCCCGGTTTCCCCGACGGCCCCGGGTGAAGCCGGAGCGCTGTGAAGCGAGCCGGAGGAGAGGCCTGATGGCTCCTGGGCTGGCAGGGGGCCCCCGTAGGGCGCCGCCGGGGCCTCGCGGGGCTGGCGACGCTCTTGGAGGCGCCGCTCAGGGCCGAGGGCGCCGGGAGCTGCGCCCGGCCAGCCCCTTCCGGCCCCGTCCCTGAGGCCGCGCGGTGAGGAGGCCCTCACGGCGCCGTGCGAGGAACCGGCGGTTTCCCCCTCGCCGAGAGGAGCCGTGCCGGGGCGAGGGGCCGCCCCGTTTCGCGCTGGCCTGGCGTCCTCGGGCGCCGAGATACCTGCCGAGTCGGGTCCGAGGTCGAGCTCGAGGGCAGGAGGAGCCCTTCCTGGCAGGGAAAGGCTTGCTTGCGCGAGCGAGCGGGCTAACCCCGTCCTGCCTTCGCTCCTGCAGCATTACTTCACCGTTAACTTCAACCACGAGAACCAGAAGGCGCTGGAGCTGAGGACGGAGGACGCCAAGGACTGCGACGAGTGGGTGGCAGCCATCGCCCGCGCCAGGTACGGCCCTCTGCAAGCGCGAAGGCAGGGCCGAAGCGGGTCCCCTGCGGGCGGCGGCGGCGGCGAAGCGGCGTCCCCGGGTGCCGGCGGCGGCCGGGAGCGGGTCCCTCGGGCCCGCGCCGCTTGCCGCGCCGCCCTGTCGGGGTTTCGTCCGAGATAGCACGAGCGCTCGGAAGAGGTCCTTCAGAAGCTCGCGCTCTGGCGATGGCGCGCGGGGCCGGATGAACGTCGCGCGCCGCGGGCTCCTAGCGAGAGCGGGGTCCGTCGGGCGGCTCGTGCCGCAGCTGTCCTCCTCCCCGGGCAGCTCTTGGAAGGTGGTAGGTGAGACGGGTTTGGCCTTTTTACCCTTCGCCGTGGCCGACTAGTTCCTCGACAGTTTGCATTCCGTTTTCCTGTTTTAATCCTCGTTGTATCCGAATACACCCAAATCCCAGTCCTGTCCGTGCTGAGCGACCCCGTTGCCAGGCTGGGAGAAGCGGGTGCAGGTCCGGGCGGCGGGCGGGCGGGCGGGCGGGCTCGTCGGCCCGGGGCCGCAGCGCCCTGACGGCGGCGCCCGCCTCACAGTTACAGGAACCTGGCGACCGAGCACGAAGCTTTGATGCAGAAGTACCTCCATTTGCTTCAGATCGTGGAAACGGAGAAGACTGTTGCCAAGCAACTCCGACAACAGATCGAGGACGGGGAGATCGAGATCGAGCGCCTGAAAGCCGAGGTAAAGAGCGCGTTGGCGCTCCCGGTCGCCCACCCCGGGCCGGCGGCGTTGTGCGGCCGCCGCGCAGGCAGCTCGCGCGGGTCCCGGCCTGGGCCGGGCTGCCGGATGCGGACGGAGAACCGGCCGCGGCGAAGCGCTAGGAGATGCCCCCGCGGTGTCAGACGCGTACGGCGCCGAGGAGAGATGGAGGCTCCTTATTTTAATGTTTTGCCTTCTTTTTTTTTTTTTTTTTCTTTTTAATCGTATGTGACGTGACTAGACCCCCTTTCTGTGGTGCATAGCTGGTGTTACGATCTGTGGGGTGGTGCAAAGCTAGAGGAAGAAAGGGGAAGGGAAGGGGCGCCTGTATCCCCGTGGGAAGGGAATCCGCCTTTGCCAAACGCAAGCTGCAATCATTTTGGTAGCCCAAATACATGGGGGGGTTAGCGTAAAGGGTTGGTGGGGACGGGCGCGTCCCTCAGGTCACGCAGGCCGTCGCCCTGGCGTCGTGGCGGGGGCCCTCGGAGCGGCGGGGAAGCCCAGCCGCTGCGCGAAGGGTGAGCGGTGCCGCCGGCTCCGGCAGCCCCGGGCGGGCGCCGCCGGGGAAGGGCCTGTCTCGAGCCGGACCGCCGCCGGGGAAGGGCCTGTCTCGAGCTGGACCGCCGCCGGGGAAGGGCCTGTCTCCAGCCGGACTGCCGCTGGGGAAGGGCCTGTCTCCAGCCGGACTGCCGCCGGGGAAGGGCCTGTCTCGAGCTGGACCGCCGCCGGGGAAGGGCCTGTCTCCAGCCGGACTGCCGCCGGGGAAGGGCCTGTCTCCAGCCGGACTGCCGCCGGGGAAGGGCCTGTCTCCAGCCGGACTGCCGCCGGGGAAGGGCCTGTCTCCAGCCGGACTGCCGCCGGGGAAGGGCCTGTCTCCAGCCGCCCCGCCAGCGGTCCGCGGCCGTAGCCCTCGGGCGGTCCCGCATCCCGGGGCGTCTCCCGCCGTCTGGGCTGTCCGCAACCGTCTGGAGGCGGCCGGGATGGAGGGTTTGGGGCGCTGCGGAGCTTTCTGGCGTACCGGGGGTTTTTTCCATCTCGAATCAGGACAAACGTTCAAAATACCTGAAATTCCCACACATGGCAGACTGTGTGTAGAGAGGGGCCAGGTGGACAGGAGCCCTGCGGGGACTATTGCGTTTTCGTAGCTTCCCGTTGTAACCTTTTGAATTGGACCGAAACAAAGCGCTCGTGGACACCAAACTGAGCCCGCGAGTCAGGCTGGCTCTTGAGGGTCTCCCCAGGGCCAAGGAAGCTTCTCGGGCGGGCTCGGCGCTGCCCGGCCCGACGGCGTCACCCCACGACTTCTCCGGGGCGCGCTGGCGGCGAGAGCCGGGCTGGGCGGCTCGCCCGGGCTGTTAGCCGAAACTGCAGTTGTTTCCCTCTTCCGCTCCGGAGCATGCTGTGAGCGCCCCTAATTACATCCCTTTTCTGCTCTTAATCCACCCTGGGTCAAATTTTCAATCATGCTTCTCCGGCGGGATTAAGGCATCAGTGCCGCCTATTGACATTTCCAGTCAAGGCAAAGCGGGACATGTGTGCGAACCCTGACGCTAGCTGAGGGGTTACGGATTGGAAATGCCAGGCAACCAATAATCTAGGGACTGGCAACGAGTTGCGGTCAATTAGCATTTTTCTGTGCTCAAACACATTTGACTTCACCTTGTGTCGCTGCTGCTGCTGTTGTGGGTTTTTTTTTTTCCTCCTCGTTCTTTGAAGTAGAGATCAAATAATCGGCTTCACCTTTAAAGTGCAAATTTTGATTACTCGATTAAAAAAACCAAACAAACAAAAAAAGAAGCAAAAATACAAAACCCAGTCCTTTTCCCAGGCTGCCTGTTTATCAGCCAAACAGTTGAAGCCTCGCTCCCAGCCCTGAGAAGAGTCATTGTCAGCCATTAATTGATAGGGAATCTGAAATAATTTCATTTAGTTTTTAATGAGCTGTGTTTGATGAACCCTAATCGTTAATTAATTAGGAATTTGCTGGCCCGGCGGGGCGGCTGGCAGAGCCGGCGACCCCGCGGCCACGCCACTGCGGCGGCCCCCGAAAGGCAACGGGTCCGTTTTCCGTGGAAGTCGCTTGGTTTTGAGCGTTAGGAGATTCAGGTCCCTTCTGAAGAACTTGGCAGGGAAAGGTGGTCGCCGAGCGTTGTTGAACCGCGGTGATCAGACTGACCCGGAGCGTTTTTTAGCTTGTTATTTCAGGAAAAAAAAAAGTATGCTTGTATGTTTGTTTTTTAATTACATTTCAGAAGAGATATAGTTCATATAAAATGTTCAGAATTTTCTGGAAATAGTTTCCTGTTTTGGTGCTGGGACCATGTAATAGGAGCAGTTTCTACCTCTGTGCGCCTTCTCCAGGCAGCCATCTCTTGTCCTCGGTTGATATTCCATGTTATTCCAGCAGTTCAGATACCAAAGAAGTCAGCACACACTTTGCTTGTATTACAATTACTATTGCTCTCAATTCCCAGCTTAACTGAAAAGCGGGTTCCCTGACTGAAAAATGTCTTAATTGAAACCTTCCTTTTTTCTTCCCTTCTCTCCAAAACTGGACCTTTTCCCCCCCAGGAAAATACTCTTTGAGAGTTGTTTTTATTACTTTCTATCAAACCAAAGTTCACAGTTTTCCTGGGTTTTATTTTTCGAATGGTGCATTTTCTTTTTTTCCCGTTCTCCCCCTTTCCTGTAGCCTTCGAAACGGTTAAAGCGGTGGGGGGACAAGGAGGTGGACAAAGGAGCGTGGGAAAAGCGCAAGTGCGGCTTTGAACTGAAAGGATGCAATCAAAGTTGTGCTGGGAAGCTGGGACTAAATTCAAGTTTGTCCCTGTCTGCAAGTTGTAGGGTATAAATGACTTCAGATTTTCCTGCTATTTTCTTTCCAACTCATTTTTCAATCGGTCAACTCACACGTGCAGACGCTGAGCAAACAGCGCTGTGGCTTGCGTTCGGTGCCTGGCAGGATTTCCGGCTGTACCTATGAATTGCCTGTTTCTGTTGGGGTGTTCAGTGAGTGTGCTGAGCGGAGGGGTACAGAAAAGTCATTGCTTAACTGATGTTTCCGATACTTTTTTTTTTTATTTGGTTCATCTAGCAATGTCTCGTTAAAGGCAGAATCAGCACAAGGTATGGTTATATGCGTAATTTAATACGGAGCAAGCACCATTGTTCAGTACCATGCAGGAACAGAAGGATTTTACCCAATCGCTCGACTGTGACGGGGAGCGCGGTGCGTGCGCGGTGCGTGCGCGGTGCGTGCGGGTCGGGAGCCGGCGGGCCGAGGCTGCTGCTCACGCGCTCTGTGTCCGCAGATCGCTTCCCTGCTCAAGGACAACGAGCGCATCCAGTCCGGCCAGACCAGCGCGCCCAGCGACGACGACAGCGACATCAAGAAAATCAAAAAGGTTTGTTGCGCTCGAGCGGGGCTGGCGCAGGCTGGGGCTGAGCGTTGCCTCCGAGACGTCCAGCGCGACCGTTTGCCCGGATGCTTCTTTCGGAGATTGAGACGCGGCCCTTGTTACTGTCAGAGTGCCTGGGGGGCGCTATCTGAGGAGATATCTCCTCTTACGGATTGTTTTGAAAGAAAACATGCTCTGCAAAATTGAAAATCTTCGTTGCATCAAATCCTTTGGGTCCGCGCTGCTTTCCCCTGCTGGCTGAGGCATCTCTGCCCGTGCCAGCTCGCACGCTAGTAGTGGCCCTTACATCTCACTTCCCCAAAGGCGTCTGTTAAGACTTTTATTTTCAAGAAGAAAAAACCAGCACCCAAGCAGATTTCCCTGCAGGGAGCAATAGTCCCCCTGAGATCCCGCGAGGAAATCTTCTTAGAATAAACTGTTCTCGGGGAGAACAAATTGTGCTTCGTGCCAGACGCTGTTTGCTATACACCCTGCTCTAATATTCCTAACGCTACCAGCAGAAAACTAGCTAAGCCTGACAAGGGCGTTAAAGCGCCCCGGGTTCCCCGCGTCGGCGTGGAGGAAATCAGCGCTGTCCCGGCGCGGCACGCGGGTCCCGCCGTGGATCCCTCGCCGGGGGAAAGCTCTGCGGAGGGCGGCCGCCTCTGTGCGTGCGGGGCAGAGCGGAGCGACGCTCCGGCCGCTCGGGCCCGTGTCCCCGGGCCGCTTCCGGCAGCGGTACGCCACGTTTGGAGCCCTGCGCGCTCGTGTTGGCGTGGAGCGGGCACGTGCGCGGGCAGAGAGGGCTCGGTGCGGACGGGGATGCGCTGCCGATGCTTGCTGCTTATTTATGTGAGCAAGGATTGGAAGTTTTTTTTCCTGGCTGTCTTAATATATCTCTGTCTGTTACCGTCTGGGATTTTGGGTGCACGAGCCCGCTGGTTCGGCAGGTAATTGGCAGATGGATGGCTAGGCTTAAGCACCAGGTAGGCTGAGTATTTTCGTATTCTCACGGTCCTGCTGGCAGGAAAGTGCCCGGTATTGTGTCTGTGCGGCGGGGAGGTCAGAAGTTAATACAGGAGCCTTTCTTCTCGTAGGAGTCTTGCATTCATCTCTGTAAAAGGGAAAAGAGGACATTGTCTGCAGTAAGAAAGTGCATTTAAATGAGTTATTGTTCGTTTCCCAGCCAGGAGGAATCAGAGAAGTACAAATATCAGAAACCATTATGTGCACCTCAGCACAAAGCCGGTGAAACGTCATTAGACGTTGCTGCCTTGCAGATGCAATGCAAGAGAGTCTCCTCAGCAATGCTATTAATTGAAGAGCGGTGTGGTCTCTGCACCGTGCCGAGCGCAGAACGCCTGCCCGGCTCGTCGGCCCGAGCCCCTAACGAGGTCGTTAATCTCTCTGCAGGTCCAGAGCTTCTTGCGAGGCTGGCTCTGCCGGCGGAAATGGAAGACGATCATCCAGGACTACATCAGGTCGCCCCACGCCGACAGCATGCGCAAGAGGAACCAGGTGGTGTTCAGCATGCTGGAGGCGGAGGCCGAGTACGTGCAGCAGCTGCACATCCTGGTCAACAACTTCCTGCGGCCGCTGCGCATGGCCGCCAGCTCCAAGAAGCCGCCCATCACGCACGACGACGTCAGCAGCATCTTCCTCAACAGGTGAGCGCGGCCGGCCCCGCCGCGCTGGGGCGCGGAGGCAGGGCTGGTGCGCCAGCCCTGTGCCCCTTTGCCCAGCAGCGCTCTCGGTGGCCCCAAGGGGCCCCAGGAGCCGGGCGAGGAGCAAACGTGGCAAGCCGTCAGGAGCAAGCGGAGGAAACTGGAGTCTCCTTCTCTGGAGATGTTCAAAACCCATCTGGACGCGGTGCAAGGACTGGTCTGGACCTGGACTGGTCCTGGGCCAGGTGCTCGAGGTGACCCTGCTCGAGCAGGGGGGTCGGACCAGATGATCTCCAGAGGTCCCTGCTGACCTCGGCCGTTCTGCGTTTCTGTGAAATGCCCCGGGTCCTGCAGAGCCCTTCGCCTGCCCCGGGGCTCTCCGTGCCTCTTCCTTGCTGTCTCCGGCCGTGGGGGCTGCGAGGCGGCTGGGGCCTGGCCGCCCGAGCCCCGCCAAAGCCGTCGATAGAAGCGCGCTGTCCCCATGGGTGAGGGGCAAAGCCGCGGGCGAGGCGTCTCGCGGGGCTGGGCGCTCTCGTGCCCTGGCGGTGGTCGGAGGCTGCCAGGAGCCGTCTCTGAGACGAGCGCAGGTCGGCGGTGGGAGGCTCTCGGCCGGGGGCTGGGGAAGGGTAGTTAGGAGGGACGGTGTCTCTTGGCCCTGATGGCAGCCCGTGGGCAGCGAAGGGCAAGCGAGAGAGGAGAGCGTGCCTCCACGGGGACGGAGAGAGCAGGCGGCGTCTCTCCCGCTGCCGCGCTGGAGCCGCCCTGATGCTCCGGGTGCGCGGGGCTGCACCGCGGGGGCGAGGGATGGGGGCTGCACCGCGGGGGCGAGGGACGGGGGCTGCACCGTGGGGACGAAGTGATGGGCGCACGGGGGCTGCATCGCGGGGGCAAGGGACGGGGGCTGCACCGTGGGGACGAAGTGATGGGCGCACGGGGGCTGCACCATGGGGACGAAGTGATGGGCGCATGGGGGCTGCACCGCGGGGGCGAGGGACGGGGGCTGCACCGTGGGGACGAAGTGATGGGTGCATGGGGGCTGCACCGTGGGGGCGAGGGACGGGGGCTGCACCGCGGGGACGAAGTGATGGGTGCACGGGGGCTGCACCGCGGGGGCGAGGGACGGGGGCTGCGCGGGGCCGAGGCGACGGCCATGGCTGCGGGTGCACAGTACTCTCCTTGTGCTCGCCCCGAGCCCCCTGCAGCCTTCCCGGTCGGGGCGATCGCGCGGGGCTGCTTTAGCTGCCAGGCCTGGTCGGGAAGCAGGGATGGACCTGAACTGCAGAACCCAAATGCCGGTTTTCCCAGAAATTGGGAGTTGCTTGGGCACGGCCCCTTGGCTGGGGCCGGCGCAGCGAAGGAGCGAGCAGCCGCTGCCCCCGGCGCGTGGTCCCCTTCCGCGGGTCCCCATCCGGCCGGCTCCCTTGCCTCGGGATTTCCTGGGGGGCCAAAGAGTGAAAAATCCAGAGCTGCGGCCGGAGCCCCCAGCGCTAGCGCAGCGGCTCCTCGGCCGGCGCTCGGACCTGCCCGTCGGCTCCGAGCCCCTGCCTGGGGCAGCGCGCGGCGGAGCAGCCCCTGCCCCGGCCCCCGCCGCCGCCAGCGTGCCCCGGGCCGGCCTTCGCGCTCCGCCGGCCCCGCCGCCGCTCCTCGTGCAAAGGCTTTGGCGGGTCCTTCCCGCGCCGGCCCGGGACGCGCGCCTCTGGCGTCGGAGGGCAGCGAAGAGCAATGCAGATAGCGTCTGCCGGGTCACAGAGTGCTCGAAGGGGTACGGAAAAGTCCCGTAAAGAGGGAAGGGAGCAGGGAGAGCAGCGCGGCCGCGCGCCGAGGAGACGGCAGTCATCCGGCCGGTCTCGAGCGCGCGGGCAACGCTGGGGCAGGGGAGGCGGCAGAGCTGCCTGGCCAGGGGGACGCAAAGGTGATTTGTCGACGGCTGGAAATTAAACGAATCCATTGCCTTGTTGTCGGCAAGCGGAGATGAGTGGTGGTTACCAGCAAAAGGCACAAATTTCCCAAAGGGAGGGGAAGCGAGACTGAAGGGGAAACCCTAAGGAGTTTCCAGCCTGCAGCGAAAGGCAACGGAGACTTGCAAAGTGGCAGAGGGCCGGTGCTGGCCACCGAGGAGCTGGTGGCACTTTGGCCTGCTGTAGCGGCCGCTCTCCGCAGAGGCGGACGGGGACGGTGGGAGACGGCTCTTCTGCGGGCAGTAAAGGCAGGTTGGGGCCCCCTGGATTTAGGGGTTGGAAGTCTGCAGGAGAGAAGATGACAGCGAGCCTGCCGGTTTAACGGTGAGGCTCTGCAGGAGGCTGCAGTTCGTTTCTGGGCATGGCAAGGGGGGCGTCCTCGCTCCGTCCGGAGGGTCCGCGGCGGGACGGGCTGCCCGGCTGGAGCTCGTCCCTCGGCCGAAAGCCCCCTCGCCCGTGCTGGCCTCTGGTCCTTGCTGTGCGGGTTTCCGCTGAGCCCTGGCCAAAGCTGGGAGCCGTCAGCGGGAAGAGCAGCTCCCTCTGGGAGCCTGAGCACCCGTGGGGCCGCGCCGCTCCTCCCTCTGCCCTTCTGGCCTCCTCCTTCCTTCCCCGCGCGCCTCCCTCAGCATCCTTCCCGGGCAAGGCTGTCTCCCCGGCCAGTCTGAGGGCTCTCCTCTGTGCTCCTCGGCTTCCTCCTCCCCGCTGGAGGCGATCATGTGATTTAATTATTCTTTATTAGCTTCTTGTTCATCTGCCTTTTCACCTCCTCTTTTTTTTTTTTTCTTTCAGTGAAACAATCATGTTTTTGCACCAAATCTTTTACCAAGGCCTGAAAGCAAGAATATCCAGCTGGCCAACGCTTGTGCTGGGTGAGTGCGTGACACCCCTTCGTTGCGTTTCGTTCTCTGCTCTCTGGTTAAAATCCTGCCCGTGCTGTTCTTCCTAATGAAACTTTACAGACCTTCTTGCTCATCAGCTGTAGCAACGAAATGCATTGCACTGCACCTTGTCGCCAGCCTCTGAGGCTTAGTAACGTCGCTCATAGATACAAGGACCTGATCAGAAAAGAAAGGAAGAAAAACAGTTCCTCAAGTATCCTAGTTCTGCATGTTAGTGAAATAAATGGACTCTCCCGTACGCCCTGAAAACTGTTCTGGTGCTAAAGAACGTTGATATGTTATCAGACAGATCCTGCTTTGATTGATCCCCCAGCTAAGTCATACGGAGATTTCTGCTGAAGGCATGTGTATTAAACGCAGACACTGCACACTCGGGCCCCCGATGTGCCCAGTGTGTCCCTGTGGGAGCAGAACCCCAAACCAGGGGTCTCGAGAGCGGCAGAGGGTCGGGTATCCCCAGGGGAGCCCGGCTTTAGACCCAAACAGTGCAGACGTAGGGCCCATAAATACGTTGAGAGGCAGCGAGCGGTCACCCAAGGAGGGAGAGGAAGGTTGGGCTGGGCTGGATGCCGGGGCGCAGGCTTGGACCAGGGCGTTAACCTCCATGTCGTGGCCTGTCTGCTCGCAGCTGACCTGTTTGACATCCTGCTGCCCATGCTGAACATCTACCAGGAGTTTGTGAGGAACCACCAGTACAGCCTGCAGATCCTGGCGCACTGCAAGCAGAACCGCGACTTCGACAAGCTGCTGAAGCACTACGAGGCCAAGCCGGACTGCGAGGAGAGGACCCTGGAGACCTTCCTGACCTACCCCATGTTCCAGGTGATCACCGGCTCCCAGCATCGGCCCCAAAGATGCAAACTGGAGCGTCGGCTTCGAGGGACGGGCGGAGTGGCGCAAAGCCCGCGTCCCTGCAGGAGGCACCGCGTGGCTGGGAGGCAAAGCCCGGGCAGCGGTGGCCTCGGCAGGACCCTGCACGGAGCCTGCGCTCCCGAGTCCTGCTCCGGCCGCTGCTGGAGCTCGTGCAGCGCCTGTTGGGCTCGGCAGAGCAGCGGCGGGAGGATGAATTTTAAGTGCAACCTCGTAACGGAGCTGCTGGGTTCCCAGGAGGCTGGTACTGCACGGCCCAGGGCTCCTGGGTCCCACCGTGCCACCCCGAAGGAGCTGTGGGACATGGTCATCC
Organism: Struthio camelus; assembly: GCF_040807025.1. Taxonomy (NCBI): domain Eukaryota; kingdom Metazoa; phylum Chordata; class Aves; order Struthioniformes; family Struthionidae; genus Struthio; species Struthio camelus. Next base: position 825,227 of record NC_090953.1, read on the forward strand.
CAGCACGGGGGGGAGGGAGATGGGGCACAGCAGGGTCCTGGGCAAAACCTGAGACCGTTCCTGCTTTTCGTTACGTTTGACCGCAAGGTCTGGAGCTCCTGTAGCCTCCCAAGCCCGTGGCGGAGCCACCAGGCTGGTGGTCCCCCATGCCCCCTCCTAGCTGGCCGCGTCCCCGAGCTGCGTGCCGTGGCTGATCCCTCGCTCTCCGTTTGCCACGGTGCAGATCCCCAGGTACATCCTGACGCTGCACGAGCTGCTGGCTCACACTCCCCACGAGCACGTGGAGAGGAACAGCCTGGATTACGCCAAGTCCAAGCTGGAGGAGCTGTCCAGGTGAGACCCGCGGCCGGGCAGGGAGAGGTGTCCGGGCAGGCAGGCCCAGCGGGGCCGGGAGGGCTTCTGGGCGCAGACGTGCGATGCCGATGTGGGCTCCGGCCCGGGGCCGGAGGAGGTGTCCGCGGAGGCCCTGCAGTGCGAAGCAAGCGGCAGTGGCGACGGAGCACAGCGCCGTCCTGCGCGGGTGGGATGCAGGAGAAGCTGCAGGGTGCTCGGTTCCTCCCAGGCTCCGAAACCAGTGCTGAGCCGTCAGCCCCCAGAGAGCTGCCTGGTGCCTGCCGAACGCCGCAACGCCCCGGGCGCCCGTCCGTGGGGTCGATGCGCGGGGGCAGGAGGCGAGCGAAGCGCTGCGGATTTAGCCCCGTGCTCGCGCTCCCTTAGCCGGAGCCTGCCCTCCCGTCGCCCTCGCCCTCCGCTCTGCCGAGGCTGAGACGCGTCCGGGGCCGTCGCCCGCCTGGGCGCTGCGAACCCCTCCTGCAGAGCGTGAGCTTCCTCCCCGGCGCTCTGCGGCGCGATTGCTCGCCCGCCGAGGGCGAAGGGCTGCAGGGACCCTGCAGGATCCCCCCTCGCTTCCCCTGGCTGCCGGCAGCTCTCACCCCAACTGGCACCTCGTCTGCTGTGCCCAAACCCAGCAGGCGGGTGCTGGGAGAGCCGCAGGGCGGGCCGCGCCGCTCCGCCGAGAGGCTGCGCGCCGGAGCCGCCGGTCGTCGCCGCCGCTGGGGCCTGAGCGGTGGCTGGGAGGGCGGCAGAGCCTCGGTCGCCTCTGCGCCGGGCAGCAGCGTTCCCGGAGGGTCCCCTTGTCTCCTGCCACCTAGAAAACTCCCGCTCCGCCAGTGTGAACCGGCCTGGTGCCGTGGAGCGGCTGGAGCCCGGCCGTGTCTGCTGCGGGCTGCCTTGCAGCAGCGTGGCGAGGCCGGCGCTGGTGCTGGCGCTGGTGCTGGCGCTGGTGCGCGTCGACGCGTGCTGCCGGGCTGCAGCCAGCCCCTGCGGTGGGCACGGGTGACAGCACCGAGCTCAGAGCGCGTCTGCGTTTTTCAGGAGCCCCCGCGCCCGTGTCTCGGCAACGAGCCCACGGGAGCCGCCTGAGATTCCCCGTTTCTGACGCTTTGTCTCTCAACGGGCCGAGGAATGAGGCGTTCTCCTTCGTTTCCTCTGCCCGCGTCCTGCACGGAGCGTCTGTGATGGAGCAAAATTCACCCAGCCCCTCAGTGCCCGGACGGTCCGTGCGAATTCCCAGCCCTTCCTCTGCCCCTCACGGAGCAGGCACGCTGGGGGCGTTTTGGTGAACAGGGGGAATTTATCTGCCCTGCATCCAGATTCTGTGCTTTCCCAGCAAGAACGGAAATGCACGCAGCGTGTGCGTTTCAGAACTTACAAATCTAGAAGTAGAGCCTGCGAATCAGTCTGGACTATCTCCTGAGCTCCAGTGTCTGCCTTTATTTGTACAGATGAATACTGCAATTCTCTTGATAGTCCTTCATTGTTAAGCTTACCTGATGCAGCGCCTCCGGTGTGCTGAACGGGACCCGCTGGGAAGTCTCATGCCAATTTCATTCAGGCTCCAATTTTCTCCTCTCCTCGTTTAGGATAATGCACGATGAAGTGAGTGAGACGGAAAATATTCGGAAAAATCTGGCAATAGAGAGGATGATTATTGAAGGATGTGAAATTCTGCTGGATACCAGCCAGACCTTTGTAAGACAAGGTACCGTGTTCATGTTGGTGTTTCTCCTCTCTCTGGTTAGTGCAAAGCCCTGCCGAGCCCCGTCCTCCTCGGCACGGCATCCGTCCGCAGCGCAGCGTGCTGAGCTGTGACATTTGAAAATATAACCCGTTTTTCATTTTTCTCTGCTCCAAAGCTCCTGCCTTTCAGACAGCCTCAGCGCTGTGTTTTGTCGCGCCACAGACAAAGAAGGAGCGTTTTGGCCGTTACTGGTTTTTCAGCCAGCAGACGAGTGGCGGGCTGCTCCCTGAGCTCCCCGCAGCTCTCGATGCCGGCGCCGTCCCGGCGGCGGGAACGTGGCATCATCCCTCGCCCCAGCGAGGGGCTGGAGGGTCAGGCAGGAGCTGGAGCCTCCAGATGGACCTCAGACCCTGCTGGCCCACATGGCCAGTGGCCCACGGGGTGGGGGACCTTGACGGCCTGCATGGCCGTGGCTTTGGTAGCCCGCATGGCCGGGATGCCCCGCGGCAGCGCGGCCGGACCGTGATGGCTGCTGCTCTCTCGCAGGGTCGCTCATCCAAGTGCCGATGTCGGAGAAGGGGAAGATTACGCGGGGGCGGCTGGGGTCTCTCTCGCTGAAGAAGGAGGGCGAGAGGCAGTGCTTCCTCTTCTCCAAGCACCTCATCATCTGCACCCGCGGATCCGGAGGGAAGCTGCACTTAACCAAGGTGCGGGGGGGGAGCTGGGGTGCGGGGTCCCCCCGACGGGGCCAGGGCGAGCGGGGAGAAGCCGGTCTGTCTGTGCGCTCTGTCCCGCGCGCCGGGAGGGCTCCGCGGCCCCGGGAGCCTCTGCTCGGAGACACCGTGGGCTGGAAGCCTCTCCTGGAGTCAAAGCAATCCCCTTGTCCTGGTGGTTAGTAATCCCTTTAAATCTTCGCTTTTAATTTAGGCTGACTTCCCAAAGCCGATCCAGTTTTGAAGATAATCAACATTTTTGGCCATTTTCAAACTTTCTCACCTTAATTTTGAGCTGAAACTCATCTCCTGAGCTCACCTCAATTTGTCAGCTGCCACTATGTGCACTTTAGGCCTGACAAATGTGCCGGGCACTGTTATTAACACCTGCGAATCCTGCGATGGCAGCTTGCCCTCCCCTGACCGCAGCTGTCTGCCGGTGTCGGCGTGCGAACCTGCGGGCAGTCACACGCATTTCACGTGGCCCAGGCGTCTGGTTGCTGCCGCGTGGAGCTCTGAGCCATGCGAAAAATGAAAAATTGCAAGTTCGCAATAAAAGAAGTGATCCTGATCAGCAGCAGAAACGTTGACAATCTATTCAGCAAGAAACTTAAATTACAGCCTAGATTTGTACATAACACTTAGTCTTCTCCAGTCCGTTCCCAAGACTCACGCTTTCGCTGGTGGAAGTTTTGCGGTTAATTGAGCAAGAATCCTAGAGAAATTGCTCATTGCTGGCATTAAATTACCAGCTTGAAAAATTACAGTCCATGGCAAAGAGTTGATAATTACAACAACAGACTTTTGGGAAATTTAATTTAAAGCTCATATTAAATAATTTATAAACAAATTAGTCGATCAGTTATACAAGGGAAACTGCAATATCCCAGCACTGAGTAACTGCTTTTCCACCTGTCAGAGCGCCGGCTGCGCTGTCGGGGGGTGCGCGCAGCAGCCCCAAACCCTCGCGGAGACCCCGCTCCCGCACCCGGGAACGGGAGCTGGCACGGCCGCGGGTGCCTCGCTGCGCTCCCGCGGCTGGACCGCGGCGGCCCGGCTGGGGGAGCCGGGAGGCTGAAGCCTTCCTCCTCTTCCTCTTCCTCGGGGTGCGCGGGGTGTGTTTGTGCCTCTGCGCCACTGTGACCCCGGCTCCCGTCCCCCCCCCCCAGAACGGTGTCATCTCCCTCATCGACTGCACCCTGATAGAGGAGCAGGAGAGCACCGACGAGGACGGTAGGTGCCACCGGCTTTAGAAAGCACTTGCAGCGCGGTTGTGCCATTGCTGCAAGGGCAAAATCTGCAATTGGGGAACGTGGCACTCATGCGCGAAGCAGATATGTGCCGTGGAAGGGGGGTATCGTGCTGGAGATTGCACTGTGCAAGCAGACAGCGACTGCCAAACCGCTTGCCCGGTCCTCAGCTCGAGGTTGTCGCCAGCCCCACGAGGAGCTGCGTGCAAAGCGCGCCCGGCTGCTGCCGCAGCAGCAGGTGAAGCCCAAAGCCAGCGCGGGTCAGGGCCCTTGCGGTCGCCGCGAGCACGAAGCGCTGCGCAGCGGGTCGGGGCGTCCCGGACAGCCGGGGTTGCAATAGCCTGCTCCTTGCCATCTCTCTGTTTTGGGAGCCGTTTCTCCCTGGCTGGAGACAGCAGCCGTACTTCGTGGCTGGGGACTGATAGTAACGAGGCTGTGCTGCTGGCGTTTTCTGTAACTGATGCTGTGTCCTCATTGGAAATGCTTGCAATTAATCCATAGGGTGTAAAACCAACGGCAGAGCAGCTCAAGGAGCCAATTCAAATACCAAATAGATTCAAGGAAGTCATGATCTACTGACTGGATTTAATTAAGTAAATTATTTACTGTGGGCAAAACAGCTGCACATCTGTGCAAATACAATCTTGCTAAGGCAGCCAGTGAACGGCACGCAGCACAGTGCTAACAAGTTGAAAAAGGCAAGGATGCAGGATGTTTTCAGCCGTTTCTGCCTAACTATAGCTTTTGTTGTGAAAAAGCACAGGTTCCTAGTTTTTGTCCTCATTAAAAACTTTGGAGCAAAAATAATCAGGAGCCAGATTCTGCCCTGGCGTGAGCTGGGTGCTCCGGTGCGTGGAGCTGCCGCAGGCTGCTCCGCTCTTGCGATGGGCAGGTCTTGCTTTCCGAACGCAGAGCCTTCGCCCAGCAAACCTGTCGTGTCCTTGCCACAACCAACCTGCAAAATGCGACAAGCTCATTAAACCCTTATTAAAAGCTTTTCCAGGGGAAGGGGTGGGGGGTGGGAAAATCTTTTCGGAATCGCTGTTCTTATTTTTCCTGTTCTAAAGCAAAAGCATCCGGGCAAGATATAGACCATCTCGATTTCAAAATTGTGGTGGAGCCAAAAGATTCCTCATCCTTTACGGTTATCCTGGTGGCGTCGTCTAGGCAGGAGAAGGCTGCGTGGACCAGCGACATCAGCCAGGTAGGACGGCCGGAGCGAAGCGCCGCGCGGCCGGCGGGCGTCGCGGCCCCGGGGGGTGAGCAGCTGCTGTGCGATTTCTCACGCCTCTGGAAACCAGAGCAGGGGTCTGTCCTGTCCGAGCTCTGTACGTGCATGTACGATGTACAAAAGACGCAAGCGGTCACCTGCACGCAGAGTGGGTCTAAACTGCCGCCAGGCTGGGGTGAGCAAGCAGCAGAGCAGGAGGGAGCGGGGCAGCGCTCCTGCCCGCAGGCCTGGCGCGCCGGGGCTCCGCTAAGGGCTCTGCTAAGGGCTCTCCAGCAGCACAGGCTTGGAGGAAAGTTCAGGTAGGGCAGGGAAGGATGAGAGCAGATTTCTGGGAGCTCTCGTGATGCCTTTGCGTCTGTCAACGTGCATTTAGCCTGAGCCCGGATCTGTAGCAGAAGAGCTGGGAGAGCATGCAGCGCCGGGTGACGATTTCAGCAGGAAATGGGGACAGAAGAGCGATTACGGAAGTTCCTTCTATTTTCATGCAGAAATGTTTGCCGTTCCCAGCGGCGCACTTGCAGCCTCGGTCGCCTGCCGGACGGGCAGGGGCGGATGCCGTTGGCAGGGACGTTGTCTGGATAAGAGCAGGCTCTGCTATGCAGTCGCCAGCCCCTGTAGCCCTGAGCTGGGGCCGGTGGCACCCGGTCGCTGCCCGGAGGAACGGGCCCGTCCTCCGTGCAGTTTGCTTTCCCCCATCATCCCCACCCCTTGTGTTTCCAGTGCGTGGATAACATTCGCTGCAACGGCCTCATGATGAACGCCTTCGAGGAGAACTCCAAGGTCACCGTTCCCCAGATGATCAAGTAAGCGCCTTCCGCCCTGGTGCGCCGGGTGGGCTCTGCGTCGCCCGCTGGGCTTTCCCCTGCCCCAGTCTAGCGCAACTCCCACGGGAGCCGCATACCCAAACGCTGCTCAAACCGCTGCCTCTGCCTCCGTTTCGAAGCCGTGGGAGGGTGCCGCGTAGGCGGCGGCGGGCTAAGCCCCTTCCGTGCAATCCTGCTTGCAGCGGGACCGTTAATCAACGACCACCGTAGAGCTGTCGTGAGAACTGGCGCCGGGCGAGGCTGAACCGGCGTTACTGCGCTGCGATGCAGCGTGCGTTTGGCGGGTCTTTCTGCGCGCTTGGCCTGTGGTTCTGGGCGCAGTGATTAGAGGCGCTAATTAGCTGGGCCTGGCTCTGGGAGCGGACGTTTATGCGAGGACATTTGTGCTGGGAGAGGTGGGAGGAGGGAAGTGCAAGGGGCTGGTTCCCAAGGACGGGGAAAAGCCTCTTTGTCCATGGGTGTCCCCGGGAGCCGGGGGCAGTGGGAAGCAGTCTGTCACTTCACGTTTTTTTGCACAAACACCTGCCTGTTGAGCATCGGGGAGTATCTCTACCCATTTTGGGGCGCTGGTTTCCTAGCTTTCCCTGGAAGTATTCCCGCCCGTGCTTTATGTAGGGGCACCTCCATAGGAACGAGACTCCTTCAATACTGAGGAGCCTCTACCTGTTCTCCGAGGTCCCCGCACATGTTTCAGGGGAAGCTGCTCGTGCTGAGCAGCTCTTGGTTTCGTTCCAGGCTGGGACCACAGGCATCTTGTTTCTCTGCAGGTCTGATGCCAGCTTGTATTGTGATGATGTTGACATTAGGTTCAGTAAAACGATGAATTCCTGCAAGGTCCTCCAGATCCGCTATGCAAGCGTGGAACGGCTCTTGGAGAGGCTGACGGACCTGAGGTTCCTGAGCATTGACTTTCTGAACACGTTTCTGCATTCCTACCGCGTGTTCACCACCGCCCTGGTCGTCCTGGACAAGCTCATCACGATCTACAAGAAGCCGATCAGTGCCATCCCCGCACGGTGAGGCCGCGCCGCGTCTCGGCCCTGCCGGGGCCGCCGCTGCCCTGCAGCGCGCCCGCGGCAGCGACGCTTCCCGCCCGCGAGCTGTTTGCGGGCTTTAGGGTGGGGTGAGAGCTGCTGCGCTGCTCTCCAGCTCCGCGCTCTGTCCCGAGGCGGACTCAAGCTTTTCCCGTGCCGGCCCGGGCCCTGGTGCCACCGCAGGTTGCTGCCCCCAGCCCCGCTGAGCTGCGGTCCTAGCAAAGACCGAAGCGGCTGAACCGCTGGACTAGACTAGATGATCTCCAGAGGTCCCTTCCAACCTAAAGCATTCTGTAACCCTCTGCTCGTGCCCGTCTCCCCCTCCTTGGCGGTGGGAACGGGGCGGCGGAGGCTCGTTCCGGCGGCGCGGCGCCCCGGGACGGGCTCCCCTGTGCCTCGCCGGAGAGGCGTGGGGTGCCCTGGAGAGCCGGAGCCGCTGGAGCAGCTGTCCGGGGCTGACGCCTGCGTGAGCGGGTCTCTGCCATCCGTGCTGCGGAGCAGATGACGATTCACCCGTTTCTGTCTTCCAATCGAGGTCCCTGGAGCTCCTGTTTGCAAACAGCCAGAACAGCAAGCTGCTCTACGGCGAGCCGCCCAAGTCCCCGAGGGCGAACCGCAAGTTCTCGTCTCCTCCTCCCCTCTCCATCACCAAGTCCTCCTCCCCCAGCAGGAGGAGGAAGCTCTCCCTGAACATCCCCATCATCACCGGGGGGAAGGCTCTGGATCTAGCTGCCCTGAGTTGCTCCTCCAACGGCTATGCAAGCATGTACTCTTCCATGGCGCCGTTTAGTAAGACCACTCTGGATATAAACAAACTGTATGTGTCCAGTAGCTACCCCAACAAAATCACGGATGAAGGAGAAACGGCCTCAGACAAACCGGAGGAATCGCTGCTGAACAAGCAAAGTAGGTCACTGCGGGTTTGGGGCGGCGGGGAGCATCCTACCCGGGCAGCGGGAGGGACGCGGTGGGTTTTCGGCTGGGGCGCCTCCGAAGGAGCCCGAGCCCAGCTCAGAAAGTGGCACCTGGTAAAACGCCGTGGAGGAAAAAGGGGTTTCGCCTGCCGGGCACCCCCTCCGTTTTCAGCCCTGGCGGCGGCCGGGACGGCGGCTGCGCTCTCCCAGCCGCGGTGCCGGGCCGGCTCGCCGGAGGGGCCCCGGCTTGGCTCCGGGGGGTTGGCACGGGGCTGCCGCAGGGCGCGAGGGCTGCGGCAGTCCCGGCCCCGGCCCGGGTCTGCCCTTCGCCACGACCAGGCTGCCGCCGACGGCGGGGGCGACCCGGCAGAGCTGCAGAGCCCCCGCGGAGGACGGCGCCGGCGGGCGGCCGCGTTGCCCGGGATCCCTGGGAATCCCGTGACAAGGGGTGTCTGCCCGGCCGGCCCAAACGTCCCCACTTGCGTCCGTCCTGCTGCCGGCTGGCCTGGGGCGCTCCGCGCGGCCGCCGGGCCTATGCAACGCCGGAGCGAGGCCGCAGGTGCCGCTCTCCGCCGCTAGCCGTTTCCAGGCTGCAGCGAGACCAGGAAAGCGCTGCAGCCTCCCCGCCGTCCCGGGCCCCGGCGTTTGCCTGCAGGCCTTCTGCTGCCGTGCTGCAGGTCCACCCGAGTGCCTCCCGCGCCCCCGTCGAGCCTCTAGGAGAGCGACGACCCGGTCTGGGAGGGAGCCCGGCGCAGGGCAGGGGACGGAGACGCTGGGGGCGTTGGGGCGCGTGCCGCAGCCGTGCTGCGGGTTCCTTTCCCAGCGGCCACGCGCCGCCGGCGGGGCAGTCCTTGCCACTGCCGCCGGGCCTGGAGGCGCCCGCTTCCCGCGGGTAAGGCGGTACCTGAACGCTGAGTAGGTGACAGCAATTAAAAAAAAATAATAATAATAATTGCAGGGCCCTGAGGCTTTGTTGCGCTCGATTCTTGCGTGTCCGGTTGGAGCAAGCTGTGATCCAGCCTTCAGGGAAATCTGGAAGCGCTAAAACGCAGCTCCAAAACGTACGTTTGCAGAGGTGATTTTTAAATCGGGTCCTTGCTCCTCCCAGGCTCAGATGTGTCTGTCCGGGAAGAGTCGGACACCGACCCCAACCAGAGTGACGAAGCGGAAGCCGAAACGTCTCCAACAAAATCTCCGACTACTCCGAAGTCCGTCAAGTGCAAAAATTCATCAGGTGACGAGGGCGCGAGCGCGGCCAGCTGCAGGGTTACTCACGCGGCGGCGCTCCTGGAGCCTGCCGCTGCAGAGCTGCTGAAGCACGCAGGCTTACAGCCAAAGCAGAAGTGAAAAGGAGCAGGGTTTTGCCCTCTAGTTTTCTTCAAGGGGGTGGGGAACGAGCACACTCCTTCAGGCCTTTCTTGCAGAGCCGGGCTGCAGTTCCTGCTGGGTCTTGGTACTCGCAGAGCTGCGAGGCAGAGCCGGCATCGAGCCCCCGTTTCCCCGCTGGCTGCTCCCCTGTAGCTGTCGTTTAGTTTCTATTAAAGTTGTGCTGGACACAATCTTAGGGGGTCGCGGTGTCCGGGGCTGCGCGTCTCTTCTGTCGAAACCCGGGCTGGGTGATGTCGGGTCTCCGTGCGGAGCAGCTCTGCTCCGTGCCCGGAGCTGCTCCTCGGCGCCTGGCGTTTCCGCGAGCCGGCTTCCTGCGGTGCCCTGGCTTGGATGGAGAGGGGGCGCCGGGGATGGGGGGATCCCGCGGCTGCCCCGGGTGATGCCCGCTTTTTGCCTCTGCCAGATTTCTCCTTGTTTTCCTACAACAACGGAGTCGTCATGACGTCCTGCCGAGAGCTCGACAGCAACCGCAGCGCCCTGTCCGCCGCCTCCGCCTTCGCCATCGCGACAGCCGGCGCCAACGAGGGCACCCCCACCAAGGAGAAGTACCGGCGCATGTCCCTCGCCAGCGCAGGTAACGCTGCCGGGCCCCGGCCGCCGCCGCTTGGCCTCTCCAAAGAGGGAAAACGCGAGCTGAACTGCGCTGGGACGGGTTTTAGGAAGCGCCCGTTTCCCCGCCATTGGGCAGCTCCTTCCCTCCAAGCCGGCGTCCGGGATCGTGGGCAGCGCTGGCGCGCTCGAGCGCCGCTAGAGCGCAGCGGAGGGGAGCCGGGAGCGAGCAGGCTCCGAGCACGGCTCCCGCCCTCCGGCCGCGTCCCCCAGGGGCACGGGAGCCGGGGGGCTCTCGGCGCCGTTCGCCCCCCTGGTGCCCCGCTGCCTCTGCCCGCGCTTGCACGCGAGGGGCCTTTTCGGGGTCCTTAGAAAAGCTGGGGTTTCTTCTTCTAGCAGCCCTGTTAACGTCCTTAAGCGATTCCTGCAAGAGCGCTAGCCGTGCTATGTGACCTGTGATAATTTCAGGCTTTCCGACTGACCAGCGCAACGGAGACAAGGAGTTCGTGATACGGAGAGCGGCGACCAACAGGGTCCTCAACGTGCTGCGGCACTGGGTCTCCAAGCACTCGCAGGTGCGCCGCGGGAGCCGGCCCCGCTCGCGCGGCAGCGTCCCCTCGGCCACCGGCCTCTCCTGCCGGTGTGGATTTGGCCGAGCTCTTTGTGGCTCCGCGAGGCTCCCGCTGGAAAGACAATGTGGCGCTTGCTTTAATTAAGCAAAGGGGCGGACGTGGGGAGGAGACGAGAGCTGCTAAGCCGGGCAGCTGGGATCCCCTCGTGCGCAAAGCAGAAAACTGGGTGATTTGAATGCAACATTCACACGCCTGGCGTGCAGACCAGGACGCCTGGGCTCCACAGCCACTGCTGCAGCTGTGTACAAAGACGTAGGGCTGCGCTAGCAGTGGACTGTTCGGCTTTTATTTCTTTTAGGAGGTTTACAAATGAGGTCAGGGTTAGATAACCGGCTTTGCTTACTGCCCGTGTTCCCTCTCTGCTGTCGGTTTCCTGGGTTGGGGGCGGCAGAAGCCGGGCTACTTGTTAGTGAAAGTGCCCCCACGCTTCTCTCGGTCCGGGTGATGCAAATGCAAAAATACAAAGTGAGCGCGGTGCCCGGCTCGTCGCCTGCCCCGCCGAGCGTCCGCGGAGGCACTCGCAGCCGGGGGCGAACGGGGGGACGCGCGGCCTCTCCCGGCCCGTCCGCTCCGTCCGGGAGCGCGAACAGGGCGATCGGTCGTGTCCGGGCTGCAAACAGGCAGTGAGCGGAGCTGCTAGTAATGCACGGTAATGTGAGCAGAACTGATTGAAATTGTAACTGTGCCTGTTTTGGCAGGACTTCGAAACCAACGAAGAGCTGAAGTTCAGGGTGATTAGCTTCCTGGAAGAAGTTATTCACGATCCCGAGCTCCTAACCCAGGAGAGGAAAGCAGCAGCCAATATTATAAGGTAAAGGGCTATTGGTGCAAACGTGCTTTTCCTGGGCTGCGTCCCAGGCTCTCGGCTGCTGCTGGCTCTCGCCCAGGAGGCATGAAATCCCTGTGGCGAGTTTTGCCAGCCATTGGGGGCTGTGATTCGGGAAGCAGGTGCCTGCAAAGGGGCGCAGCTCTCCTCTCGCGGCACCGTGGCTCCCCAGGCCTTTTCCGGCTGCGGTGACGCGGCGCGGCCGCTGCAGCCCGCTGCAGGCTCTTCCCTGTCTGCAGCCAGTGACGGGAAGAGGCCTGTCGGTTCGGGCCCGGCCGGCCGGCAGCAGGTAGCGGCCGCGGCTCCATGTGGCCTCCAGACCGGCTGCACTTTGCGCCCGGTTTCTCACGTGCCTGCAGCCCGTTTATTGAAGTGGTACGCTCGGGCGGGCGGGCATCCACCCGCAGACCGGGGGCTGCCGTGCTCTGTACCCGAGGCGGAAATCTGTGCCGGGCCATGCCGCCCACGCTCGTGACTGCGCTCAGCCGCTCGTGCAGCGCATAGCGCATTGGAGGCGCGCGTGTGTGCGCCCTCTGAGCCCGCGGGCGCTCGCCCCTCGCCGCGGCGTCGGCGCAGACCTGCCTTGCTGCAGGGGTGGCACGCGCGGGGCCAGCTGCGGCCTCCGTTCAGCTTATTTCTTTTTCTTTCTCCTTAAAAGTGCAAATCTGACTTAACAGTGTTTCTTCCACGCTCTGAGCGCTTGGTCCGCGAAGAAAGCCTCAAGACGCTGCCGGCCCGTCTGATCCATGCAAATCTCTTGCTTTCCCAGCTAAAGCAACTCTGTGTTTTTGTGCCGTAGGACTCTGACGCAAGAGGATCCGGGAGACAACCAGATAACCCTGGAGGAGGTAGTGCAGATGGTAAATGCTCCTTCCCTGTATCGCTTCTGCATCGCAGGTGCTTGTGGTGGTGGTGGGGGGAATAACGGAGCCTCCGCGGGGTGCTGCGGCGGGACGGCTGCTGCAGCCCCGTGCCCCTGCTCCGCCGCGGGAGTCCCCCTCCCGTGCCCCTCCGCTGCCCTGCGGCCTGTCGCCCGTTGCTGAGGCGGCCGAGCCGGGGCGAGCTGTCCGGGCAGAGCAGCGTTGGAAGCCCGTGGCGGGGCCGCGCCGGGCGAAAGGCGCTGCGACGGCGGGGCCGGCCGCGCCGGGCGGGTGGCAAGCGGTCTGCCGGCACGAGCGGGTCCGGCTGGCCAGGCGGCTCCGTCGCTGCACGCCGCCGGGGCCGCTGCCGCCACCGTTCCCGGGACGCGGAAAGGCGCTGCGTTTCCCCCGGGCGCGAGCCGGGGGGCCGGCGGTGTCCGCTGCGTCCCAGGTCCTGAGCCGCTGCGTGCGTGCTGCCGCCGCACAGTGAGAAACGCGAGCCCGGCGGGCTTCGGCGCGCCGAACCGCAGGCGCTCCCGCGGCGGGCAGAGCCTGGGGGACGCGCAGCTGCTCCGGCCGGCCGGGGGGCTCCGGCACTGCCCACGCTGCGCCAGCCAAGCCCGCTCCCGAGAAAACGCCAGAGCCGCTTCGGATCGACCCGGGGCGCCCGAAGTACCCGCGGTTCTGCCTTTTAAGGTCCCTCATTTTTTCTGCCTGTAATCACCGGCTCTGGAAACGTCCTCTGGGGAGCAGAGCAGAGGCGAAGGCAGAGGGGCGCAGTCCGTTTTTGGTAAAAACGGCGAGGGAGGGAAGCGCCCTGCCGGCGGAGGGAGCCCTGGCTGCGGGGAGCTGCACCGGCGGAGGGGCCGACGCTCGCTGCGCTCCCGCTTCCGCAGCAGCCTTGCCCTGGCCGGCGGGGGCGAAGCGGCCCCTTCGCTCGGGCTGCGCCGGGCGGGCTGCGCCGCCGTGCCCGCGGCAGGCGACGGGGAGCCGCTTCCGAGCTCGCCGCCCCGGCCAGGAAGGGGGCAGCTCGCCCTGGCATCCCCCCCAGGCGCCCGGCCGCAGCCACGCACGGCCGCCCGCCCCGAAGGAGAAGCTGCAAAGCTGCCCGGCTGCGGGGCAGCGCGGCCCCGACCCGCCGGAGGTGCAAGGAGGGCGCAGAGCGCCGGGAGCTGCCCGGCTCCGCCGTCGCCCCGTGCGCGCTCGGGCCTTGGCTCCGTCCCGGAGGTGCCGGCAGCTCCCCTCCGCGCTGCTCCGACCCCCGGCGCGACCCTAGCCAGCTCGCCTGGCCTGGCACGAGCTCACACTGTCCCCGTGCAGCGCTGGCGGCCGTCCTGGCTGCCACGTCCCCCTCGCAGCCCCCGGAGCGGGGGGGACGCCGCTGCTCGTTTCCAGGCGCGGGGAACGGCTGCAGTCTGCTCTTGGGACCGGCTCCTGCCGGGGAGACGCCGGATGCGTGCACGTTGCAGCCCAGGGTGCAGCGCCGGCCTGGGGCTGGCACCGGGCTCTCGCCCCAACGCTGCCCCGCGAGCTGGGTCGTCAGCGAGAGCATGCAGTGCCTGGGCAACGAGCGCGAGCGGCGGGCGGCGAATCCAGCGCCGGGCGGGCTGGAGCCCTCCAGCGAAGGCGTCGTGGCGGGGATGCCCGAGGCGCTGCAGCCAGGGCAGAAACGGTCCCCGGTGGCTTTGCAGCCCGTGAACGCGTGCGTCTCGTCAGCGCTGCCCGGCACAGAGGTGCCGTCTCCACCGGGGTCCGCCTGGGCGCTGCTCACCCCGCCGGCGGGTTTAGCACCCGCCTCGCTGCCGGGACGGTGGGCCGGGTGATTTGGCGCGCCAGGCGGCTGCTCTGCCTGGGATTCCCTGGCGCTTTATCAATTAAACGGCTGCAGAGCCAAAAGGCAGCGGTTACAGCAATCAGCGTGCCTGGGTCTGTTCCGTAGCTGACACCTAATTGCTTAAATAGAGAAGATTAGTTAATTTTGCGTTTGTGCATGCATGCAGATGATAACGTAATTAAAGCCCCGGGGTCCTCGGTGCTCTGTGACGTCGCCGGGTCTCAGAGGTGCCGGCTGGGAGCCAGCTCCGGCCCGCGGGGCGCCCGGCGCTGCTGCCCAGGCCCGGCGCGGCGGCTCAGCCGCCCCAGCGCGTTTGGCTGGGGGGCTCCCGGCGCCGGGCGGGCCGGCGAGAGGTGTCCAGCCCCGTTCGCCTGCGGCCACCCCGTCCCGGCTGCTCCGCGCTGCAGCAGCAGAGCTGCTACGCTTTGCGGCTTTCTTAGTAGCAGAGATGACTTTGGCTTTATTTTTATGTGTATGAAATGCAAAAAAAAAAGCCTTACGATGCTCTTAACTAAACGTTGCCTGCGTCCTTTAGGCTGAGGGAGTCAAGGCCGAACCTTTTGAAAACCACTCAGCCCTGGAAATAGCGGAACAACTGACGCTGCTCGACCACCTGGTCTTCAAGAAGATCCCGTACGAGTAAGTGCCGGGCCGCGGGAGCAGGGGCCCCTTTCCGGCCGCACTGCGATGGGCAGAGCCTCGAGGCCGGTTCGGACGGTCCGGGGACGGCCAGCGCCGGCGGAGCCGTGCGCGCTGCCCTCGCGCCCCTCTTCCCCGGGGCTCGCTCCGCGGAGCGGCGCCTGCCCGGGGGCATCGGAAACGCCTGCAGAACTGAGCGCTGTCGCTTGCAGGGAGTTTTTCGGGCAAGGCTGGATGAAGCTGGAAAAGAACGAAAGGACCCCCTACATCATGAAAAACACAAAACACTTCAACGACGTAAGTAGGGCGGCGGCGGGGGCCAGGGAGAGGCCCGGGGCCGCGGCTTGGGATGCGCCAGCAGCGCCCCTCGCTGCCCTGAGCGTTGCAGCGCGCTCGCGGGGAGCGCAGCGCCAGGTCTGTGCCAGCAGGCATCGCTGGCGCAGGCACGCTCGCTCCCTCCTGGAGCTGCTGCTGCCGCAGCGAGGGGAAACGCTTTATGCGAGGGCGGCAGGTAAGTGCCCAGCTGCTGGAAGCGCTATCCCGAAGCGCTCCTCCCACGTGGACAGCGGCGGTTGTCTTCCCAAAGGTCAGCAACCTGATAGCATCCGAAATCCTGCGGAACGAGGAGATCAACGCCCGCGTGAGCGCCATAGAGAAGTGGGTGGCGGTGGCGGACATCTGCAGGTGTCTGCACAACTACAACGCGGTGCTGGAGATCACCTCCTCCCTGAACCGCAGCGCGATCTTCCGGCTCAAGAAAACGTGGCTCAAGGTCTCCAAGCAGGTAGGGTGGCGTGGACGGACCCTGCGCGGCGGAGGCCAGCCGGCGAGCGGCCTGGAAGGCCGGGTGCAAAGGCTGCGTGCGTGACGCAAGAAACACACCTTGGAAGAACAGTTACCGCCACCTTGGAAGCGGAAAAAGATTCGTGTAGGTCTTTTGCGAGAGGGAGACGGTTTGCAGATCCTCCAGGCCCTGCGTTGCTGTCAGGTTTATTCGCCCTGAAGGTTGGACGTGCAGTTAGAGAAATCCTTTCTGAAGAGAGATTGTTGCCACGCGCATGCACACACACAATATTCTTTAAACTTAGTTTTGGGGCTACTTGGACCAGCAAAATTAATTCATGTGTCAGTTTATTTGGCACAGAAATAGCTCGTATCTGTGCAGTAGCAGAGCCTAACTGCGAGTGCAGGGGCTGCTGGAACCGCAACGGCTGTGCGGGCTCCTCTCTGAACCTAAAACACTGTTTGTTTGGTGGGTTTGGGGTTGGTTTGTTTGTTTTTCCTTCTCTCTGCAAAGTGAAAAACCTCTAGATTAAAGCAGGCACTGGGAGATGGAGAAGGTGGGAGGCAGGGGAAGGAAACGAGTCCAGAGATGATCTTTGTTATGTGTTGGAGGAGGTTAAGTGCTCGCTCAGCTCCTGCGGCCGTCCGGCTCGCGGCCGGGCAGCGTCGGCACCTGCAGAGGTGTCGGGAGCCGGGCAGGAGGCGTCGGGCGAGTGGTGCCGCGCGCAGGGCGCTCGCCGGCCGGGGGGACGCCGCCGCGGGGCTGGTGTCGCCGGCGGCCTGGCTGCGAATCGGGAGCTGGAGGAGCAGCGGCCGCGGGCGAAGCAAAGCCCCGGGCTGGGATGGCGTCGGCGCCCTCCCCGGCTGCGGCTCCCTCCCCGAGGGCCGGCGTCCGGAGCGCGAGCCCGCGGCTCGGGCCTGGCATCGGCTGTGCGAAACGCCCACCCGGGCTGCGGGTACCGGCCAAGCCTGTTGCTTGTTCATCCGCGCGGGTCGCCCCGCGCCGTCCGGGCGTGTGCAGGGCCCCCGCCGCCCCGCGGGCAGCGCACGGGCGCTCCGGCAGGGCTCCGTCTCCTTTCGGCTGAGGTGCCAAGGCCGCAGGTCCAGGTAGTCCATCGAATGAGCCGGAAAGCAGCGGTTTGCCGAGGCTGTTGGCTAGTCGGCAGCAACGGAAGAGGCGCTAGCGCGGAGCCCGGCTGCCCACCTGGTCTCTCCTGCCCGCTGGCTCCCGCCGTGGCGCCGCGAACGCCTCTTTGCGCTGCTGCGGGCACGGGTTCTTCCTGCGTCAACGGCCCCGGCACCGAGGCCTCGAGATGCTGTGCGGGGGGCGCTGCGCGGGACCCGAAACGCCGGCCGTGCACGCGGGGCGCTGTGCAGGACCCAAAGTGCCGGCCGTGCACGGGGAGCCGTGTGGGACCCAAAGCGCTGGCCACGCGCGGGGAGCCGTGCGGGACCCAAAGTGCCAGCCGCATGTGGGGAGCCGTGCGGGACCCGAAGTGCCAGCTATGCATGGGGGAGCCGTGCGGGACCCGAAATGCTGGCTGTGCACGCAGGGCGCCGCATGGGACCCGAAACGCCGGCTGTGCACGGGCGCCGCATGGGACCCGAAACGCCGGCTGTGCATGGAGAGCCGCGCGGGACCCAAAGTGCCGGCCATGCGCGGGGAGCCGTGCGGGACCCAAAGTGCCGGCTGCGTGCAGGGAGCCGTGCGGGACCTCGGCGCACGGGGCAGCGTCTGAAGGACTGGTCGGCCCTGCTCGTCCTCTGGCTTTTGCAGGAGCCGAGGTGACTCGGTGCGGGGGGCCTGGATGAGAGGAGACCGCCAGGGCTGCCCCAGCACCAGCTGGAGGAGCCGAAGGAGCTGCCCGGCCCGGCCGGCCCGCCGCGGAGGCTCTGCGTGCCCCGCAGCCCGGCCTGGCCAAAGGGGTGTGACTTTTAACTTTCCTCCTAACGCCGCTTTGCTCTGGGTGTCTTGCAGACGAAGGCGCTGATCGATAAGCTGCAGAAGCTGGTGTCGTCCGAGGGCAGGTTTAAGAACCTGCGGGAAGCGCTGAAGAAGTAAGTGCCCGGCGGTTTTCCTCCTGCGGCGGCAGTTAGGAGGGAGCTTTCCGAGAGGCCGCGGGCCCCGGCCGCTGGCAGCGCCCGTCCCCCGGGCCGCGCGGCGGTGGCGCCGGTCGCAGGGTGGTCTCCAGAGCCCATGCTGACGTGGGTCTTGCTTGCCAGGCTCAGGCCGATGGTTTCCGAAGCCATCCGAAGGAAGGAGCTACCCCTCTGAGCGGCGGGGTATAAAAGCGTGAACAAAAGGGGTTCGAAAGGAGGGGGATTGCTGCCGGACAGCAGCAAACTGCCTTGCCACCCCCGAGCTTACAGCTTCGTAGTTTAAGGCCCCACGCGCGCCATCCCGATGGTTTCCAAGTCAGAGCGCTGCATGGTGCCTAGCAGAAGGGGCGACAAGTAGCTCCCTTGCCCGCCGGCCCTGCCGGCTATCGAAGACGCTCCTGGGCTTCTGGCGCAGAGCAGGGCACCGGGCGCGAGCCTGCTCCCGGCGGCCGAGGAGCCCCGGAGGGGCGTCCCTGCGCCCTGTCCCGCGGCGAGGCCGCGGGACGCTGACCTGCCCCGGGCCCGTGCGTCGGCGGGCGCCGCAGGCGCGCTCCGGTTGGGTCGGGCCTGTCCGCGTTGCGCGTTTTCTTTGCCCCCCAACTCCCGGTGCCCATGAGCTGCGCGTAGCCTTTTAGCACGCTAAGTTCACTTCCCCGCTGAGCCACGGTGAGCGCCGGGACCGCGTTGCCGCCTCCCTCGTGAGCTCCCCGGCGTGGCAGGGAGCCCAGGGAGCCGCTGCGGGGAGGAGGCATCTGTGGACTGGCCACGAGCTGATGCTCCTTCTGCCAGAGGAGAACAAAACCAAACCGGTTCGGCGCTTGGAAGGGCCGGGGCGAGCTCCGCCTTGGAGGCCCCTGCTCCTGCTCCTGCTTGTGCTCGTGCTCGTGCTCCTGCTCGTGCTCGTGCTCGTGCTCGTGCTCCTGCTCGTGCTCGAGGAGGGCTGGAGCGTGGAGCCCGGAGCCCGCGTGCGCGTTGAAGACTCCTGCCGCGGAGGGGCAACCTGCTCTGGGTGGCCCTGCCTGGGTGGGGGGCCGCGGCCAGCCTCCAGCGCGCCGCGATGCGCTGCTGCTTGCTTAGGGGTCTGCTGGGTTTTGTTTTTCAGTAGTTTCACTTTACAGAGGCTGTTAGAGAGGAAGTTTTGAAAGGTCTTTCCTGCCCTCTGCTCCAGCCGGCCCTGGCTCACCGTCCCCTGCACCCCGCCGGGCAGCGCGCGGCTTGAGCCCACGCGCGTCCTGCGTCCGCGGCCCGCGGCCCGGGCAGCGGCTGTTCTTCTAGAGCCTCCGAACGCTGCCAGAGAACAGTCAAATGGTCCTAACGGTGGAGGGCAGCCTTCCTGTCCCCCCTCCGGCCTCCCCTCCAGCCTCCCCTCCTGCCTCTCTCCTCCTCTCCTCCTGCCCCCCCTCCTGCTCCCCTCCTGCCTCTCCTCCTGCCCCCCTCCTGCCCCCCTCCTGCTCCCCTCCGCCCCCGACACGCTCACAGTAAGGATTCTCTCTTTCCTTCCCTCCGACCTGCTCCCGAAGCTGCGACCCTCCCTGCGTCCCTTACCTGGGGATGTACCTGACCGACCTGGCGTTCATAGAGGAGGGGACGCCGAATTACACCGAGGACGGCCTGGTGAACTTCTCCAAGATGAGGATGGTGAGCGCTCAGGGCCGGCGCGGGCGGGGGTCCGAAACGGGCTGCTGGTCCGCGGAGGTCGTGAACGGCGTCTTTGCTTGCTCTCTGGACAGATTTCGCACATCATAAGAGAGATCCGCCAGTTCCAGCAAACCTCCTACAAGATCGAGCACCAGCCTAAGGTAGGGCCTGCTGCCGGGGCCGGGCTCCCTCCCGCCCGGCGCCCCGCTCGAGCCGCGGCGCCTGCGCCTTGCCTTTCTGACAGCTCCTTCGGGGCAGATCTGACGCTTAGCATGGAAAACGATAACGGCATCAGTGGCGGGTGGGGGGCCGGGTGCCAGGTGGGGGACGGCGGGGGCGGGCTGCCGTGGGAGATGCTCGGTGGCCCCCCGGCACCCGCGCGTGCCCGGCCACGCGAGCCGAAGCGAGGAGACCGTCTGCGCAGGGTTGCTGGCGCAGCCGGATAATCGGGTTTCCGGAGGGCTGGCCGGACCACGTCGGCGTTGTCCCTGCCCAGCCCCAGCCCGGCCCTGCTGCCGCTTCTTCGCAGCAGATAGCGCTGCCCTGCCGGGCTCGTTCCTTCTGCGGGCGGCAGCGGCCCGGAGCGTCGCCCCGTGCCGCGGGGCGCCGGGAGGGAGCAGCCCCCGAGAGCCGGCCAGCTCCGGCATGGCAGGAGGAGACGCCGGCGCCGCGTCCCCCGAACCTCGGCCGGGCGGTGGGGGTGGCGCGCGCACCGGCCCGGGGCTTACGGCCCAGGCGGCCGTCCCGCCGGACGGCGGCTCCGGCTGGGCTCGGGTTTCGCCTGTGAGCGAACAAGAAACTGCACGTTTCCCCACCCGCGGGCCCTTCCGTCGGGATGGGGAGCGAGGGCCGGCGGCGCCGCGGGAGCGCTGCCTGCCGCCCTGCGCGGCCTTCGCCCCAGCCGCGACGGGACGCGCCTCGCCGGCCGCGGGGCGGTGCCTCTCCCTGCCTTCGCCGAAGGGTGTCCGCAGGGGTGCAAGAAACCGAGGCCGCCTTGGGCTGCCTCCCCGTGCCCGTCCTGCAGGACGGCGCGGAGGAAGCATCGATCCGGGCAGCAGCGGCGGCGCCTCTGCATCGACCTTGCTCTTGACCTCGCTCTGGGCCGTCGCGGAGCGGAGCCGCTCCGAGCAGCGGGGTTTGTCCAGCCCAAGCCAGCGCCCGCCCGGCCTCGAGGCGAGGAGAAATAGCGGCGCCCCGTGTCGCCAGCCCCCGGCGCTCAGGCTGCCAGCGCAGCGCGTCCCCCGCCTGCGCAGCCCCCCGCTGCGTGGCTGCCGCCCCACACGTGTGATGAGAGGAGAGGCCTCAGCCGCCCTAGCGCTTCCTTTGCGTGGCGCAGCGCTCGCTTTGGAGGTTGCCAGCGGGGCTCCGCTTCGCTTTGGAGGTTGGGCGGGAGGATTTCCGCCGGCCTGCTGCGCTCCAGGGCCGCTCACCTCACCTTGAATCGGTGCGTCTGTCTCGCAGGCCTGTGTCGGAGCTGCCAGGCGCTCCGGGCAGCCGCCCTGTTAGCAGCGCCGAGACCACGCGCCTGCTTTTCCTCTCGCTCTCCGCCGTCTTTCCCGGTTCCCTGGCCGGGGTGCGCCTGCCCGCGGCCCCTCGGCGCTGGGCAGTCGCAGCCCCCCTTCGCCGGCGCCTCTCTGGTGCCCGCTCGGCGGCTGGGTTCACGCTGCAGCCTTTTCTCAGCAGGAGCCCTAGCGAGAGCCCTGCTTCCTCCGTGGCCGCTAGTGTTCAGGAAGAAGGAAAATACCTGCGAAAGCATCGCAGCGCCCTGGCCGAAAAGCGCCGGTTCCAGACGTCACGGGGAAGAACAGCGCGAGCGGCAGCGCGTGACTGCTTTGAGCCTTATTTCCCCGGAAAGGCAGGATAAAAGCCCATAAAAGCTCTCGAAGAGGCTTGTTACTGCTTCGGGCAGAGGCCGTAGCCGGCGGTTGCGGCTGGAACTTGGTGCGCTGAGCGTGCGTGGCGGCGGTCAGCTGCCGACCCCGCGAGCGGCTGCAGGAGCAGGATGCACTTCCCACCTGCGCTGGAAAACAGCCCGGCGCCGCGTTGCGGCAGCGGCTCCGGGGACGCGCCGTCCCCTCGCGGTCGCGGCCGGGCTCCGAGGAGCGCAGGGGACCGCCGGCCCGGCGGCTCTGTCCCGACCTGCTGGGGGTCTGCGGCCGCTCGAGCGGCAAGCTGACCCGCGCCCGGGCGCGGCGTTAACCCGCCTCGTCCGGTGCCGCGCAGGAGCCCGGGTTTTTCGGACCCTGCTGGAGCAGGCGACGGTGGCGCTAAGGCAACGGCCTTCGACGGCAGCACCGGCTCTGTACCCGCCTCTGCAGCTCAGCCGGTCTCCTCCTCTGCCTGTTACAGTCACACTGCTGAAAACTGCTTTGAAAGCAGCTTTGCAAGGTACAGTGAGGAGGGGGGTCGCTCCCACGGCCTAGAAATAGATATGCCCAGGTGGAGCCGCTCCGGCGGGCGATGGGCCGAGGCACGGGCGCGGGAGGTGCAGGCTGCCAGCCGCCGTCGCCCCCAACGATCCAAACAGGCATTTGGAAAAAATCTCCCAGGAACTGTTGGCTCACGTCCTTGCGACGAACGCCAGCAGGTTTCCTGACTCATCGGCAGCGCTCCTGCAGGAAGAGGAACGTACGTTTCCCCACCAAAGCGATAACTTAATTAGCAGGATTTTGTGTTCTCACAGGAGAGAACTTTGTGGCCGATAAAACAGTAACGGAGAGGAAAACTAGGCGGTAAAAACAGAAGAGCAACTGAGGACTCTGCAAAAATTTGCAATCTTGGGCTGAGACAAGCACGGGCAGTTTCTATGTCCGTTGGCAGGAACTGCAGGCACTTCTCCGCGATTCAGCTATTCCTCTTTCCTTACTGCCGGCGGCTTCATCATTTCCTAATCTCAGCTTTTATCATTGGCTTCAAAGAGAAGCAAAGGTGAGTCCTAACTGTTCACGCTTTGACGCTGTAATTTTTGCAGGTGACGCAGTATTTGTTGGACCAGTCGTTTGTGATGGATGAGGAAACGCTTTATGAAGCTTCTCTGCGAATAGAACCCAAACTGCCTTCCTGAGTCCGGCCCGGCGGCGGCGGCGGCTGCGAGTGTACACACCCTATATCATACTGTATATATCTGTCTGTTTATGTTGGGCGCCCTAGAGTGACTTCCGAGTTTGTGCTCCTCCAAGAAAACCGAACCTCTCGTCATCAGCCCACAGTAGAACTTGCATAGCGTTTCCTGCATTGTTTAGGGTTTCATGCATAGACACTTTAGCTGGAGTCCCAGTTTCTTTTAAAGGATGTTATTTTTGTCATTTGTTCTCAAGGGGCGGGGGTTGGGGACAGCTGGGGTAGCAGGATTTACACAAACCATGGGCACAGCGCAAATCACTTTCCCTTCCCCACCTGCGGCACTCGTGTGCCTCTTCAGCATGTTTCGTGTACTTGCCACAACCGAACCACACACGTTTTGGAGTCAAGCAAATAAAGAAATGTATTTCCACCTGACTGAAATGTCGTATGAAACAACTTCTGCTCACGCGGATGATATCAACGGTTATGTCACTGGGCAAACTTTGTAAAGCAGTAGAACAGTAAAAAATTAAAGTTTACCCCGTTCTGTGAAGCTGCCCTCTCTTTCTGTGCCCCCAGACCCCTGCTCCGGTAGCGCCGTGCGGAGAGACTGGCGACGAGAACGGCAGGCGATGCGCTCCAGCTGTGCCAGGAAGGGCTGCTGCCTGCGAACCGCGCAGCGCCTAGCTCTGCTGCTGCCCAGGCCTCAGTGTAAGCAGGGAAGGTGAAAATGTATCTTTGACTGTTTTAGCTGCATAATACTCATGACAAGCTTCTGTTGATATGCTATAAATCTGTATACCTTGTGACAACTATTAGTAACATGATGTAGAATTAGAAAAAAATGACCAAGTGTTTTTATTACATATACTGTAATCCTGTCTAACCACCTTCTAGCAGGAATATAGTAATGTAGTGCTTATTCTGTGAATATTACCATGTATTTTTTACATTGTACAGTATATAAACACAGTTTAACTTTAAAGTGGCAGGCATGCTCCACTATAACAAACAGAAAACTTTTGCTGTAAGCAATACCTTGTGGTATGAGAATTCTATTTCAAGCCCTAAAATATTTCAACTTACAGCTTGTTTGGAAAAATATTTCCATTTTTGTAAAAATATATGTTTCCTGATTACCTCTTGCTAATAAATCTATTCTATCTCAGGGTGAACAAGGACTTGTGGCGTTTTTATCGGCTTGACTTAAGCGATGTAAACGTCGGCTCTGCAGATGCTCTTGTCAGACGCGGGTCTCGGGGAGGAAGCAGGGCCTGAGCGCTGGCGCCGCTAGTCCTGCCCCGGCGGCTCCGGCTTCGGGGGCCGGACGCTGCCTCTCGCCTAAGCGGAGGGCGAAACTTTGAGCGTTTTGGGCTTGAGGTGCCACGGCGGCGTTGGAGGGATGCAACCCGGCGGGCTGCAACGGGCTCGCGTTTGCCCACGGGGCTTGCAGCGCAGAGGCGGAGCGGGCGGCTTCGGCAAATCCGGCCGTTCCAAAAAGATACTTTTGGATCTGTTTTTGATACACGTGAAGAAGCAGCTCTCGCCGCCCGCCTGCCGCCGCCGGCACTGCGGCGGGTGCGGAGCGGAGAGGTGCGGGGTGCCCCTGCGCGGGGAGGAGCGGAGCGGAGAGGTGCGGGGCGGAGAGGTGCGGGGTGCCCCTGCGCGGGGAGGAGCGGAGCGGAGAGGTGCGGGGCGGAGAGGTGCGGGGAGCCCCTGCGCGGGGAGGAGCGGAGTAGAGAGGTGCGGGGAGCCCCTGCGCGGGGAGGAGCGGAGAGGTGCGGGGAGCCCATGCACGGTGCAGTGCGGAGAGGTGCGGTGAGGTGCGGGGAGCCCCTGCGCGGGGCGGAGCGGAGCGGAGTGGAGAGGTGCGGGGCGGAGAGGTGCGGGACGGAGAGGAGCGGGGTGCCCCTGCGCGGGGAGGAGCGGAGAGGTGCGGGGAGCCCATGCACGGTGCAGTGCGGAGAGGTGCGGTGCGGTGCGGAGCGCCCCTGCGCGGGGAGGAGCGGAGAGGTGCGGGGAGCCCATGCACGGTGCAGTGCGGGGAGGTGCGGGGAGCCCCTGCGCGGGGCGGAGCGGCGCGGGGCGGCGGAGCCGGTGCGCGGGGCGGGGCGGGGGGTCCGGGCCGGCCGCTGCCTGCGCGCTGCCTGCGGGCTCCGCAGCGCGGCCGGTGCGCGGGGCCGGGCCGGGCCGGGCCGGGGAGGCGCAGGGGGCGGCGCTGCCGCAGGGCTGCTCGGGGCCCCGGCACCGCCCCGGCTCGGCTCGGCTCGGCTCGGCTCGGCCATGCGCTGGGCCCTGCTGCTGGCCGCGCTCCTGGCGCCCGCCGCCGGCGCGGCGCCCGCCGCCCAAGGTAAGGGGCACCGGGAGGGGGGTACTGCTCGGCCCGGCTCGGCCCGGCTCGGCTCGGCCCGGCTCGACTCGACTCGGCCCGGCTCGGCTCGGCTCGGCCCGGCTCGGCCCTGCCCGCCGCCACCGGCCTCTCCGCGCCGGGGCCCGGCCGGAGCTGCGCTCCCTGCGGCTGCCCCGGGGCCCGGGAGGCGGCGGGGCCGGGCCGGGGCAGCCGCTGACATCTCTCCGCTCTCTCCCCGCAGAGGAGCAGCTCTTCAGGGCCTGGATGCTGCAGGTGAAGCTCCGCTCGCCGCCGCCCCGGCCCCGGGGCCTCCCCGCGGGGCTGGAGCCGCCGGGCCGCGTCCTGCTGCCGGGGCCGGGGCGGCTGGAAAGCCGGCGGAGCATCCCGGCTCCCCGGGGAGGCCGGGTGCCCGTAGCGCGCGGGGCTCTCGGTGTGCCTCTACGCAGGAAACATTGTGGTGGGAGGGAAGCTGCCTGCCATAGGGTTTGTGCCCTGCACCAGGTAAAAGCGATAAAGCAGGACGCTGCTGACCCCGGTGTCACCGTCAGCCCCCTGCTCCCCCGCTTCCCTCGGCCCCTGAGAGCGCTTACTGCCTGGGCGACCGTGCGTGTCCTGGGCCCGGCCCAAAACCCGAGCGGGGTTTGGGCGGAAGCCAGAGGATTCCAGCGGCAGCCGCGGTTCTCTGCCCTCTCGCGTGTTTGCAGGGCGCGAGGAGCGCAGCAAGGGAAGTTTGCGTGTGAGTTACGCAATTAGTCGGCCGGCAGCGTCGGGGAGCGGGGCGAACCGGCGGACGTGCGCCTCGTGAGGGGCCGCCAGGGCGAAAGGGGGGTCGAATTAAGTTGTGGCTCGGGGTTTTCTCCAGTCTGCTCCTAGATGCGTCTGGGTGGTTTACGTTTAGGAAAACCTGTCTAGTTTTAGCATGATGCAGCAGCTGATGCATTTTCACTTCTGTTTTGTCAGTGTCTTTCGCTCTTGTATCTGTCCTACTAGAACAACAAGAAGTACAGCTTGGAGGAGTATTACCACAGGCTGCAGATCTTCGTCAGCAATAAAAGGCAAATCGATAAACACAATGCTGAGAATCACACGTTTGAAAGTAGGAACTTTTTTTTTTTTTTTGATTTCCCAATCTGATCTTTTGGTTTTGTTTTGACTCAGTTCTTCAGTGAATAAAACGTTTTCTTTTTCTCCCTTTTTCAGTGAGCCTGAACCAGTTTTCGGATATGACGTTCACAGAATTTAAAAAAATGTATCTGTGGAGCGAACCTCAGGTAAATCTTTGTCTGAACGCCCCGTGAGCACTGCCGCCACCGCGTGCGTGTCGAGGGCAGGGAGGCCGCGTGTCCGAGAGGACTGCAGACCCCGGGCTGCCAGCCTGGCGGGCGCTGCGCAGGGCGCTGCGCCGGGCTGTACCCACGCGTAGGTCGGCGTCTGATTGCTCCTGCCCTGCCTTAAACCCCCTTTCCTAAGTCAGACCGGGGCAGCAGCCGCGCTGGCTCAGAGCAAAGGCCCGTCAGGGAAGTGCCCTGTCCCTCGCTGGCCGTGGCCGCAGTGGACGCATGGGAGAGAGTAGAAAAGAGGTGAAGTCCCTCCCTGTGCCATCCTTTCTGGCTTTCAGCTGTCCTTGGCTCTTGGTTGTGGCTGTGGCTGTAGCCGAATTGTCCTCTGGCATCTGCTTTTAGTTTTGCAGGTTTGTCTGTATTTTTCTGGCTAGACCTAGAGCCTGATCCTGGCTGTCCCGGGCTTTAGGAGCTCATGAGCATCTCCAGCCTCCGCGGACTCTAGTGCGGGTTGTTGCTGCTGCCCAGGGCTGGGCCCCGATCTCGCCGGTGCTTTGCAGAGCTGCTCTAGCGGCTGGTTTGCAGCCGCCCAGGGCGGCACACGCGACACGGCGATCACTGCCGCCTCTTCCCCAGGGAGAGCGGTCGTCTTCAGGCTGCCCCCTCCCTGGCCCGCCGCTGCTAATTGCAGCCCTCTCGCCTGGCTTGCAGAACTGCTCAGCCACAAAGGGGAACTTCCTGCGCAGCTCTGGGCCGTATCCTGACTCTATTGACTGGAGGAAGAAGGGAAATTATGTGACTCCTGTGAAAAACCAGGTAAGGCGCTCGTCTCATCTGCAGCGCACCAAGAGCAACTGCCAGGCCTCGGCTGGCTGCTGGATCCCGGCAGCGTGAGGGAGGATAGCCCTCTGAGGGCACGGTGCTGAGCGGCGAGGGGCGAGCCACGTCCGGGCCTGGTTTGGTGCTGGGGAAGAAGCACGCAGGGGTCTGTATGCCCGCAGAGGAAGCAGGACCGCTTGGGGCCCCCTCTGTGGTTCAGGGTGGCCAGGCAGGGCTGGGCTCGGGGGAAAGCGGGTGCCCGCAGAGGCTGGAGGAGGCTGAGGGGCCCCGTGGGTTCTCCGTGCTCCTGGCAGGGGGCTGAGCCGAGGATACAGCCCAGCTGCAGGTGGGAAGGAAAACGCTGCGCTAGAAGCAGGCCACCGCCGGCTCTGCGGGCTGCGCGCCATCCGGCCCCGGCCTGGGCGCGTTCGAGGAGGCTCGCAGAGCTCCGCTGCACGTTATGGACCGCTTCCTCTCCGATTCTTAACTCAGGGCCCCTGTGGGAGCTGCTGGACCTTTTCTACCACGGGGTGTCTGGAGTCTGCTATTGCTATAGCTACAGGAAAGCTCCTCTCTCTGGTAAGAGATTTTTCCTTTCCTGTGTGCTGCTGGCAAATCCTGCCTGCCTCCAGGTAGGCTGCTGCTGCCGGCCGCGGGCTGGGGCAGGCCGAGCCCGCTCCTGCGCGGGCAGATGCTGGAGGCTTTTTCTGGGAGTCCTGGCTGCTGTCCTGTGCCATGCCTGCAGCTGTGGCCAGGCACGCGTGGCCTGCGGTGGGGCAGGGCTGGCCCTGCAAGCCCCTTGCAGCTCTTCGCAGAGTGAGCAAAACTGCTGTGCGCGGCTCAGGCCAGGGCGGCAGGGAGTCTGTCTGTCTCTTAGGGTGCGTCTGTCACCATCCGCTCTCGGGGCTCTGAGTGTCTCGTTGCCCTGGACTTGGGCAGAGCCTTTCTCGGAGGAGAAGGAGCCTGGAGGGTTGAGCATCACAGGCCAACAAATCCCTGCTGCTGCAAGGAGGCGTTGAGTCCTGTCTGTCGCTGCCACCCAGCGTGCAACAGCCTCCGGGAACTCCTTGCTGCAAAACAACTTCCTAAAAGTAAAATATCGTGATACTCTTTACTTGTGGACTTTCACGAGGATTTATATTCTTGAAAAACCATCTGAGGTTTGGGTATAAGCGTTAAAAATAAACTTGACCTTTT
The DNA here is from genome assembly GCF_040807025.1 of Struthio camelus. Lineage (NCBI taxonomy): Eukaryota > Metazoa > Chordata > Aves > Struthioniformes > Struthionidae > Struthio > Struthio camelus. The sequence goes on from NC_090953.1 coordinate 853,172, forward strand.
GAAAGGGATCTCACCCCCGTTCGTGTGGGTGTGAGGCAACTTCCAACCAAACTTGGAAGGAACGCGTCTTTCAGACAAAGCATGCTGTAATTGCCTGCTCCAAGTCAGTTGTGTCTTCCTCTGATACCTTTCCTCAGGGAGGAGCAACATGGATTTATTCAGTCTCACGATTCCTAATTGCACAAGGTGAACAGCCTTTTGTACGGACAAAACCAGCACGCAGCGTTGTATCGCCTGCCATGCGTGTTGCATTCTGTCTCTCGTATTCTGAATGCAGTTGTTTGAACATATACTGACTCAAAAACTTTTCTGTAGGCGGAACAGCAATTAGTTGATTGTGCCCAGGCATTTAACAACCACGGCTGCAGTGGGTAAGTAATATAAAATAGTAAAGTCTAGAAATAAGAATAGCTTATGCTCCATGACTGACAGCCTTTCTCAAGATCTAGTATTAAGATCCTTCCCGATCTTGGAATGTTTTTTGTTTCCCCTCAGCTGAGAAGTGTCAGGGAAAACAGCTTTTTGGTTTTTGTTTTGTTTGGTTGTGTTTGCTTGTTTTGATTTCACCCTCCTGAGAGGTTAAAATGTTTCTCTAAATCTCACACACTTCCTAGCCTCTATTGTTCCTCGTTTATTACATTTTTTTCCTGATATTCGTTTTGTTACAATATCTTCTGCTATTACAGTCGTGGATAGCCACACAGCTAGTCTTTAACACTCTCAAGAAAAGCAAGGAAAGTTCTATCAGTTGCTCTACTCATGGGTCATGCACATCTCGTGCTTTAAGGAACCCACAGAAACCTCTGCTTCCTCTTTGGTAAATTTCTACTGGCACTGCTAAAAGAAGAAGAAAATGAAGCTTTCTGAAATCTTCTGTCTTCTGTAAGATAAGTGGTCCCTGAGGAATGCTCAGAGCCATGCAAACCCACTCTTGGCACTTTTTTTTAGTGACTCCTCCTCACTTTCTCAGTCTTCTCCTTGTAAACGTATCTTCATCACGCTCCCCTTCTATTGCCTCTGCAAGAGCCGCTCCCTGGAGATGGCCGAGGAGGGAAGCAGCTTCTTGATGAAGATTGTGGATCTCTTTTTCATCCCCCTTGCTGTATAGCCGGGGACCTTGGCCATAGCATCCAGGCTGCAGGCTGGACACATATCATGAAAAAAGGTCTTCAGTGTGAGAGGCCAAATTCCTCACGCTAGAGCTGAGTTGGCACAGTTAGCAGTGCTGTGCGGACGAGGTGGCCTCGTGCCTTTAGGCTTCTGCGTTGGCATTTGCCCCTGGAGACTAGGCTCCCCTGCAGAATGAGGGATTCCCATGCCTGTGTAGGACCGTGCCAAACAGTGCGATGGATTAGGCCAGGAGGTCCCAGGTAGGAAGACAGTGAGGGAGCAAACTGGAATTTATGCTTTTAGGGGTTCTAGAATACACAGCCCATCCTTCCCCTTCTTCCCACTGGGGGGGGGGGCGAGGGGGAGAAGAGGGGAGCAGTATTTGGGGGGAAAGTTTTACGGGTTTGCTCTGCAGCAACTGCTGTGTTGCTGCCCTAATTAATCTACGCTCTGGCTGTGTTGTTTTGCAGGGGCCTGCCAAGCCAAGCCTTTGAATACATATTGTATAACAAAGGGCTCATGGGGGAGGACACCTACCCATACCGGGCTGAGGTATTCTCACCAACACAGTTCAGACAAATTTCTACATCAGCAGAGTAGGGTCCAAAGCAGGCTCTTAACACGCTCCTTTGTGTTTGCGCAGAACGGCACGTGCAAGTTCCAGCCGGACAAGGCTATTGCTTTTGTCAAAGATGTTGTCAATATCACAGAGGTAAGTTCCCGCAGGTTAAACGTCCAAACCTCCAGGGTGTTAACACTGTGCCAGGCCTGACCTTGGATGGGCGCAGAGGCCCCAAGACGCGCTGGTCTCTGCAGCACAAGCTGCAGTCTGCTCGCTCTTCAGAGAGGAGCGACCTGCCGACGTTTGTACTCTTCCGCTTTCCTGTGCGCTAACATACTGGAGGTAGCTGGGTTTTGCTGACCGTGGTTGGCACCTGGGAAATTGCAGCAGGACTGGTGTCAGCTGCTTGCTGTGATTAGTGCTGTGGTCTGGTGTTTTCAAGTTATCTGTGATGTGCATGGATTGCCCTTCCTGCTGGTATCTGTCATGCCAGGGTTCAGCTCTGTATATCCATGCTGAGCATCAGAGAAGCAACGGAGCAGCTCCGTGCTGCTGTTTGGAAGAGCTCTTGCACTGACAGAGGGTGGACTAAGCCAACAGGTGGGGAAGGCTGTACCTGTGGTTTTGTCCCTGACTCATGGGGACGGGGGGGGAGTCTGCTCCCACCTTTCTGCAGCACGGCGCTCCCATGCTACGTTTGCAGTGAGCCCTACGAAACCTAGAGGGCACCCATAAAGCACACAGCCATCTCACTGCCTCCAAGGAGGTATCTGCACAGCACAGCGCAGGACAACGTACTGATGCCGGCTAGCTCTGAAAGCTGTTCTCAACTGGTTTATATTGCTTGGCAGGAGCACTCTCCGTTCCTGACTGCGCTGGTCATGCTGTGTGGGCCAGCTTGCTTCTCTCTCCTTAGGTACTCAAAAGTGCTCCCCTTTCTGAAGGTGGCGCCAATGAAGCGCTGTGGTCAAAATACAGGCCCCAGGGCCTTTGCTGCCAACTTTCTGGCAGCTGCACCTCCAGACCTTAAAAAATTCTTGGTTCTTGTCCTTCAGTGCCTGTGAGATGTGCCTGTTTCCTTGCTTGCAAGCAGAAGGCCAAAATTAGCCGTCCCCACTGGGCTCTGACTGCTGGTCTGGGGGTTCCTGACTGGTTCGAGTGATCGGGAGATAAATAATGCTGGAATCCTCTTCTTGCAGTATGATGAGGCTGGCATGGTTGAAGCAGTGGGGAAGCACAACCCAGTGAGCTTTGCATTTGAGGTGACGGGTGACTTCATGCACTACAGAAGAGGAGTCTATTCAAAGTGAGTATTTCTGAACCTGGGAGATGGAGTGAAGTGTAGGCCTGGAATCACTGGCATCTCTATTTCTCTTTGTGTGGATTTTCTTTGTGGTGCTGCACACAGGGCTTCAACCATATCCTACTGCTTCCTTTTAAACAGACAATAGCAAATATAAGTAAATTGGGCCTTAAAATACTGATTGCCCATGGAGATGAGAGGGCCGCACAGGGAAGAGAGTGCACTGTATTTGCAACCAGTTTACCGCTAGGAGCCAGTCCAACCTCAAGACCAGACTGCATACGTGGAACTGCCAAAGGGTGGTTCTGGAAGCTCAGCAAGTCAGTATGTGAGCTTTGGAGAGCCTTCTCAGCCCTCTAGCAAAGCTGGGGGAAACTTACCCCAGTGCTTATGTACGTGTCTGCGTTTGCGAGCTATGGATGGGCGAGCGGTAGGGTTCATCAGGTCAGCCCAAGGGTTGCAGCTGAACGCGTCTAGTTTACTTAGGGAGACCCTAGATAAAGTAAACTTTGTGTGGAACCCATGCAGCTCTTCTCGTGCTAGCTTTTGTTTTTCACTGCAAAAAATTCCTTTGCTCAGTTTTTTCACTGTAGCTCATTCTTGAGTGTGACAACATTGGTATTAATTCAGAACAAGACTTGACTAGCTGTGCAGATGAAACGTCTTTATAGCCCAATGCCCTGACTTCAAATATAACCAAGAGTTATTTTTTAGTGAGAAAACAGAGCCATGTATGCTTTTCTTGGCATCTCTCTCTAGTTTCCACAATTGGCAGTTAAGATTATTCATTAGTTCTTTACATAATCAGAGCGCAATCAGAAATGCTGGGTAATCCATTAATTATAGGCTAGTTTTTCACATAGTAATTCTGCATTATTTTTCCTTTTGCTTGTAGCCCAAAATGTGAGCACACTCCTGACAAGGTGAACCACGCTGTCCTAGCTGTGGGGTATGGAGAAGAAAATGGGACTCCTTACTGGATTGTTAAGAACTCTTGGGGCCGACTATGGGGCATGGAGGGGTAAGCAGACTCCCAACTCTGCCAGACCTCTGTATCTAGTAAAAGAATATATCTGTCATATGCATGGGTATCTAGACCAGCCACCCTCATCGTCCTCCTCATTCTCAAGCTGAAATGTGGCAGAGGTGTTTTATAATCTGTGAAGAGGCCAGTGAGATCCCCTGAGCCTTGGCAGTGAACGACACGGCTGTAAAAACTGGTGTCGTAAGTGTGACTGGTTAGATCAGAAGCTTAGAGCAACAGATGTGGTAACGTTACCGGGGACGTGGCCTGCGGGTGCAGAGCTGCTGGCCATCAAGGGAACTGGCAGAATAGAGCAAGTGGCACTTCCGTGAGCTACAAGAACAGAGAAAAACAGGGTGTGTCTGGAGAGAGCTTCCACACCAGCTATCCAGCAGCTTGCATACTTCCAGCTGCAAGTGAAATTTTATAAAGCTGGGTACTAACTTTGGTAGCTTTTGATCTAAGGGGGACAGGGAACAGCATTCCCTGGTTAACTAATCTAATTTACAAATGAGATCACTGTACTTAAATAATTCTGTGATGCATATTTGTTCCTTGCACTGGCATGAGAAAGGAATTTACTTGTACATAATGACAACAGTCACCTTATGCCTGTATCAGTTGTGCTAATTCTGCTGAAGGAGCAGGGAATGTTCACCCGTACGTGTTTGCTTCTCTTTTTAGGTACTTCCTTATTGAACGTGGCAAGAATATGTGTGGTCTTGCCGCTTGTGCCTCTTATCCAGTTCCTCAGGTGTAAGAGAGGAGCACAAGCTGGGGAAAGTGGCCACAGAAAAGGGAACGATTCATCGTATAAGAATTTCTAAATGCTAAAATAAATGAAGTGAGAAAAAACAATACAGAACAAAATCTGCTGGAATTTGTTCCACGCAGGCAGATACCTTTGCTTGCACAAAGCTTCTTACAATAGGTAGATCTACGCCATCTTCTGTATTCCCCAGCCCAAAGCAAGCGTGCGCTCTTGAACCAGGTCTGAGGTCCTGGTGATGCTCCAGGTCTGAGAGCCAGAAGCCCGTCTTCTCATCCCAGTCGTGATGCCCTTATTGCATGCCTCGCTCTCCCTGCACTAAAATGGAGCACTGACCATCTACTGTGACTGGATGTCGGTGAGGAGAGGGCGGCTGATTAGATCAGAGAGCACTCTGAACATGAAAATGCCAACCAGTTGTTATCAGACAAATTTTGTCAGTCCAATTGTAAGATACGGTGGCAATGCTATTCACCCCATTTCTAAGGTTCCCCACTCACTAGACCTAACTTTTAGGGATTGTTCTGATTTCTTTGAAGGCAATTTTTCCTTTTGCTAAAGGAAGATAAGTAATTTTTAAGTTTTATCTATTTTCACCGAATCTGTTTTTTAGTATTTTTGTAAAAAAAAAAAAAAAAAAAAAGTGTCTTAATGAAAACATTGAAGAAACGGGCGATTTTTCTTTTATGAATCAATGAACAGGCATGCGCCTTGATAGTCATAGTTTAAAAACAGATGATTGTGAGAGAAGCCCTTACATCAGTAGGGGGCATTTGTGTTGTGTATTATTTCATGCTAAGGCATCGCGACTGACTTGTCCCTGTGTACCACGGAAGAGAATAAAAACGACTTGCCGCTTGTGCCGGAGCTTGCTCTCCCCTCCCGGCGCCTTCCAGAGGCGTTCATCGGTTACGCGACCGAGCGCGGAAGGTGCTGCCTTAACACTCGAAGCCTCGGCTTTCCGGTTACGGACCGGTACCGAGGCCTTTGTCCGGCCCCGCTCGTCCGACACCCGCGGCCTCCCTCAGCGCGGGCTGCAGCGGCGTGAAAAATTAAGGCCGCCGCCGGGGCCACGCAGCCATCTTTTAAAACCAGCTTGAGCCGACGAGGGGGGGGACATGGCGGCGTTCCGGGGGGGGGGGGGGCTGGCTCCCTCCCCACCCCGGGCCTCTTCTCCCTCGGGAACTGCCAGCAGCCGCCATTTTGCCCGCTGGGCCTCGCCCCGCCCCGGAAGCGCCGTGTCGCCACTTCCGCTCTGGCGGCCCCCGGCCAATAGGGAGGCGCGCGGCGGCGGCTTGGCGCCGAATGCGAAGGCGGCGGCGGCGGCAGCGGCAGCGGCGGCGGAGAGCGCGGGGCGCGGAGCGGAGGGCGCCCCCCGGCGGCCGGGCGGGGCGGGGCGGAGTGGGGCGCCATGGCCGCCGTGCCCCAGAACAACCTGCGCGAGCAGCTGCGGCTCCACTCGGCCCGCGGCGGCCTCCACGCGCCGCCCGCCGCGCGCCACCGGCCCGCGTGAGTGTCTTCCCCCCCCCCTCCCTCCCCCCCCCCCCCGTCCTGAGGTACCGCCTTCCCCGGCGGGGCGGGAGGCGGCCGGGAGAGCGCGCGAACGGCGGCGGGTCCCTGGTCCCGGCCCGGGCCCTGCCTCTGGTTCGGTCCTGGGCCCCGCCCCAGTCTCTGGCCCGGTTCGGTCCCGGCCTCCATCCCAGTCTCCGGTCCTGGGCTCTGGTCCGGTCCCGGCCCTCGGTCTCAATCCCGGTCCCTGGTCCTAAGTCTTGCTCCAGATCCTGGCTCTGGTCCGGTCCCGGTTCTGGCCCGGTTCGGTCCCGGCCTTGATCCCAGTCCCTGGTCCCGGGCCCTGCTCCGGCCCCTGATTCTCGTCCAGTCTCGGTCCCGGCCCCAGTCCCTGGCCCGGTTCCATCCCAGCCTCCATCCCAGTCCCTGGTCCTGAGCCCTGGTCCAGCCCCTGGTTCTGGTCCAGTCCCTGGTCCTGGCCCCAGTCCCTGGCCCGGTTCGGTCCCAGCCTCCATCCCAGTCCCTGGTCCTGAGCCCTGGTCCAGCCCCTGGTTCTGGTCCAGTCCCTGGCCCCGGCCCCAGTCCCTGGCCCGGTTCCATCCCAGCCTCCATCCCAGTCCCTGGTCCTGAACCCTGCTCCAGCCCCTGGTTCTGGTCCAGTCTCGGTCCCGGCCCCAGTCCCTGGCCCGGTTCGGTCCCAGCCTCCATCCCAGTCCCTGGTCCCGAGCCCTGGTCCAGCCCCTGGTTCTGGTCCAGTCCCTGGCCCCGGCCCCAGTCCCTGGCCCGGTTCCATCCCAGCCTCCATCCCAGTCCCTGGTCCTGAGCCCTGCTCCAGCCCCTGGTTCTGGTCCAGTCTCGGTCCCGGCCCCAGTCCCTGGCCCGGTTCGGTCCCAGCCTCCATCCCAGTCCCTGGTCCCGAGCCCTGGTCCAGCCCCTGGTTCTGGTCCAGTCCCTGGTCCCGGCCCCAGTCCCTGGCCCGGTTCCGTCCCAGCCTCCATCCCAGTCCCTGGTCCCGGGCCCTGGTCCAGCCCCTGGTTCTGGTCCAGTCCCTGGTCCCGGCCCCAGTCCCTGGCCCGGTTCGGTCCCAGCCTCCATCCCAGTCCCTGGTCCCGGGCCCTGCTCCAGGCCCTGGTTCTGGTCCAGTCTCGGTCCCGGCCCCAGTCCCTGGCCCGGTTCCGTCCCAGCCTCAATCCCTGTCCCTGTCCCTGGGCCCTGCTCCAGGCCCTGGCTCTGATCTAGTCCCAGTCCCTGGCCCAGTCCAGTCCGGTCCCGGCCTTGGTCCCAGTCCCTGCTCCAGGCCCTGGCTCTGGTTCCATCCTGGCCCTGTCCGGTCCCGTCCTGTGTCCTGGCCTGACCTCAACACTGTTGGTCTCTCTCCTGGTCTCGGTCCCGATCCGTAGCAGGCGCGGCCTCCCCGCTGCGGTGCTGCTGCTCTCCTGCCTGGTTATGGTTTTTGTGGCTTTAAATGGAAAATACATTCAATTCCCAGGAGCATGGATACGCTGAAGAAACTAACAAAATGACCTCTTCTTTCCAGAGGTTTTACATTCAAGAAAAGAGCCTTGCCAGCCAGTGCGCCATCCGGAGAGTGCCTCGGCGCACCGAGCGTTTCAGCGCTGAAGGATAAGGATGTTAATACTTCACTGAGCAAACCCTTTTCATCCCTTCCTGCGTTCAAGGATAAGAAGATAAAAATCCAAGACTTCTTTCCAAAGGCATCCAGTGGACAGGAGTTAAAGGCGTCCTGCGCAAGCCAGGCGCTTGCAGATTCCTTGGAGTGTCTCCAGCAAGTTTTGAAAGATGTACCTACGTCTGGAAGGAGGACCGGCTGTGCCTCCTCGCAGGGAACCGACCTCAGTCGTTTGGCCGATTCTGTTATTACCGTAGAAGATGAGTGGGACGATATAGATGACTTTGATTTATCAGGAATTGATAAGAAGTATTCCAGACCAATTTTATCCCCCAAAAGTCAGACAAGTGGCAAGGATCCTCAGAGATCGCACTCCTCTGTGAACAAGCTACTGAGGTCACCTGGGACCGTGACGAATGACACGGCACCTCTAAAGCGTAGCACTTCTGAGCATAATGAAACATCTCCTGATGATGAGCAACAGTGCTCATCTCAGGGGTCTTTGATTTGTCTTGGGGATGAAGTTCCCTGCAACCGTAGCAAGACTGCAGGTGAGGATCTTCAAGAGAGTTTATCTGCAGAAGTGATTTCACACGATGAAAGGGAAGAAGCTGATGCAGGTAATAATTTATTTTAAAGTACTTTTAAAGTACTGTTGAACTAGGAGAAAATACATTCGTGTTTGCTCGTTGAGGACTTGATTTTTCAGAAACGTAGACTTTACGTAGCTCTTAGTGAAATCAGAGGGAGTTGCGCTCTCGTATCTGAAAAGCGGTCTTTGGTACGTGGATTTTGCTTCAGTAAACACCATTTGCCAATGTACAGGAGCTCGTAGTGAAGCGCTTTCTCTGTGGCAGAAGTAGTTGCAGTAGCAGTCTTGGGCGGTGCTGTTGGAGTTGCAAGACTTTCCGTAAGACATTCCAAAAATAAATAACAATAATCTATAGGGATGTTATAGAAAGAGTAGCACTTCTGCAATTCGTGCAAGTAAGACCTAAAATATCTTACGCCTAAATGTAACGATGAGAAATATTAAACAACAAAAAGACATTTATAGTCATGTAAAAATAGATTATGACTGGAAAGTTCAAAAACATCAACCAGAATGCTTTCTTGGCAGCTGTGTTCCACTTAGCTTTTTATGTCTTACTTGTTAAGTTTTGGAAACTTTTGTTTGTTACTTGTGTTAATAGGTGTTTATACAACTGAATGATACTGAACAATATTCTCTAACACAGTTGTTACACTAAATGGGGAACACGGGAAAGGATTTCTGAAATCCATGCCTTTTTCTTCTTAAGGCTATCCTGTAACTTTTTTTTCCTATTTCTGTGAAATAAATCAAAATAGGTTAATGATATTAGCCTTATTTAGTAGGACTTGCCTCACAAGATGCTATATATCTAGGTTTGTGTTCTAATCCCAGTATAGGGACCGTGCTGCTTAAGTGAGGCTTTTTAGTGTTGTAGCTACGCTCTTCTTAATGTAACTTAGTATTTAATATAACAATAGTTTCCTATAAAATTTCTCATAGGAAAATAAACCTCAAAAAAATGTGAAGAAGCTATTTTTTTCTCTTCTATCAGGGAAAGGTAATTACAGGCAAGCTATATAAGCTTTACGCTTAGAAGGTTTTGTGCTTGTTTGTTCTTTTTGTTCTCTTATTTGCTTGGGGGGTTTTTTTGAAGGAGGAGAAAAGGGGAGTAGTAACTATATCCTTGCCCTTTAAATTTCAGAAACCGCATTAAGCTACTATTTTGAAATTTGGGTAGTATTCTGCTATTTGATTGCAATTTGTTTATTCCAGAATGAGTTTACAGTGTTGCCCAGCAATATTAATACACTTCTTTCAGCTGCTGATGTTAAAAACAAGAATGGTGAAAGCCAGAAGCTAAGCAACGGTGAGAAGAACATCCAGCCAGAACTGGATAAAACTGGCAATGAGCCATTTGCCAGCGCTGAGTTTGAAGATGAAGATTACTGCGATATCGTTCCACCCTCCCCAGAGGCAGAGTTGCCTTCCTTCTCACCTTCCATAAAAAACATTAGGTAAAACAAAGTTCGCTGATAAAACTGTATATCAGTTGGAATGATTTTAAAATCCCTACCAAAACAGACGTAAGAACTAGTGCTTGTTGAAAAATTACTGATTGAGTTGATGGACCATGACTTTTGCTTTGCAGGTTAGCAGTTGGCAGCTGTTAATGTCTGATAAAATACATTTTTTTATGGCCAAAGTTTAAGGTGGCCTTTGCTTCAGAATAAGTGCGGTTGTTTTTCCTTTTGTGTGTGTGTGTGGGGGGGAACGTTTAATGAAACAAGCCTCTACAAGATGGCGCACAGGAGGAGTGACTAACTCCGCTCAGCTACTTACTTGGATTTTAACTGCCTTTTGAGAAATTTGTTTGTTGATCTATTACACGTGCCTTAAATGCTGTTATTTTAAAAGAGAAATGTCTCTTATGGAAATGGTTTGATTTATAGATACCCATATTCTAATGACTTTTCCTTTTAATATTAGCAATATTTTCAAAGACTCTCCTACTGGTGGAAGATTAACAACTACTAGCGTTGAGTCTGAGCCTGAGAAGATTGCCACAAAGCAGCCTATTGCTGAAACCAGTACTGAGGATGCAGGTATCTGAAATGTTTTGACGTTTTATGTCTCAGGTTTTGGGAATGATATAAAACTACTTTTTCTCCTAAGTGTTCTTTGTAATTTGAGAGCATTAGCTAACGATGATCAGGACAAGGAAGCAGAGGATTAAGTCTTGTACAGAATTTTCAGATGTTGCCTTACTATTTAACTTGGATATACATCATGTTGATTCAAAAGCGGCGTCTGATTCTGATTCCTGGATTGTCAGTACCATACAGGATATGTAACAGGCTTCCCTTTCAGAACTTCCCTTTCAGTTCCTGAAGTCAGCTATAACACAAAGTTCACTATAAGTTTGAGCTGTTTGCAGTTCTTCCATTTGATTCCTACAGGTACTGACTTTGGGAGCTACTGAACCAAAATATATCTGAGTTTGACTTGCGGAATGAAAAGTTACTAAGTGTAGGTGTGAACTATGGTTTAAGACTGCAAATTCAGACTTTGCTTTCAATTATATAGAAGATGTACTGTTGTCTACAGTATCATTTAAAATTTGTGCTTATGAATGCCCAGAGTAGTGTTATAAAGAATATGCTGTTGCAGAGATCAATCCATTTCTTTAGTATACATGTAACAAATTTTTGATCAATTTGGATGTTAGCTTGTTGCAAGAGGCAATATTCCTACCACCGCGATAAGTCAGAGTTAGGCAAGTGTAGCAGAGGTCGGAATTTAGCGTGAGGAGCCGTGCTCCTGGTTAGCAGTTTGAGGTACAGTGCAATTCATTGTCAAAAATCTGGATAGTTTGCAGTGGCACCAAATTTGAAATAGAGTAGAATTGCAACATAATGTGTTGTTAAAATGTGTTGTATTTTAGGGGAGAGGTAATTTGGGGTAAGTCGAACATATAAATCTGAGTGTGTTTTGGTAATAAATCTGAAAAAAACTATTAAATGGTTTGGAAATTATATACAGATGGGTATAGGACAAAGGCAAGGACAAAAATATGTAGCCTAACTGAATTTGCACACGCAAAACCAATTTCTATATGCTAATAGCCTTTTAGTTTTAAAATATATTGAAAGAAAATTTAGACTTATGTATTGCAATTTACTCTGTATTTTGAGAGATAGATTGAGATCACCTCACTACTGTGATCTAATAAAAGTTAGTAGTACTGTATGCTGAAATCCGCTACATTTTGCAGATGAAGGCTTGCATTTGGAACAACAACTCTACAGTGTCATGGATGATATTTGTAAATTGGTAGATGCCATTCCAATTCATGAGCTTAAGTATCTGTCATGTGCAAAAGAACTTCTTCAGCAGAGAGATCTCAGGTACGTTTTAATAAACAGCCTTTAGTTTTGTATGAAGCAGTAGCGTGCCTGTAGGTGTCTCCATCGCACTGAAAAGAAGGTACAGAACGATTTGTAAAAACTTAAAATTACTCTCCAAATGAAATTTTAATTAAAAAAAATCCAAAAACGTGCTGAAACTATCGGTATTCTGCCAAAAGAGTTGAAGAAAGATTCCAATTCTACCTTCAAGCTGAGGCACAGGAAGTCCTGAATATTCCCTTCTGGAAGGTAGCTAGTACCAAATGCTTCCAAAGAAGCAGGGTGATATGGTATAATCTGTCCTCCACTCTAGGGTTCCCCCTGATTTCTTATAACTTGAGGGATTAATTTATTGTTCCCTCTGAGACTTGTTATCGCTGATTATAATACTCCTAATATCCACATAAATGTCACTTTTCAGTTTTGAATGTTGCTTCCGCAGTCTGCTTCTTTAAATTCTGTATAAACTAATGATACAATACATAGAGAAATTATTAAGATTTGGGATTTTGTTTTGTCTTTTTATTGGACTGGGACCATGTCCTTTTTTTTTTAAAAAAAGTTCTCTGTAAAATTAACTTATCCTATTTCCTGTTTGCTCTTGTTACAGTAGTCAGCTGTAGTCTTTAGAAAGCACATGAAAAAGTAATTTAGTTCGTGCGTATTTTTAATTCTTTAAGTTCTGTGCCTTTAAAAACTTTCCATGCTCTGCCTTGCCTGCGTAAGTTCTTTGCTATTAGAGATTCTTATGTTTTAAAAGCTGCAGAGAACATATAGTCGTTTTCTGATTCTTTTAGTCAGATAAATTCTGGTGTTATTCTCTGTTCCCCAGAAAATACAACCTAGTAGCCAAATGCTAGTATTTTGAAGAGGGAAAAGAGACAAAAATGTTTAATGTATACTGTAAAATTTGGTTTATCGTTGCTTGTGAGTGACGTGTTTATTTTCCTTCTTCCTTCCCTTTCTGTCCCTCCCAGGAGAAAATTGTTAGCTGATTCTATCAGTTTGAACAAAAGTAGCATAAACATTGTTTTTGCTAGAACGGGGAAGCCATGTATGGGACAGGACACTCGTACAGATCATGATACTCCTGTTTGTTCTGGCCCTAATTGTAGTTTAAGTTCTAATGGAATCTCGCCAAAATCCGCAAAACTTTCATCAGTGCCTTCTGGGACTGTTAATTCAAGCAACTTTTCTACCAAAAAATTTCAAGCATGTGATACCTTGAATACCTCTTATGCTTCAAAACAAACTGTTTGGGATATCACCCGTCCAGAAACTACAGAACTTTCCTCTTCCAAGGTAAATGTGGAAGGAAGAACTTCGCTCAGCCTTTGTTCTGAGACATCTTTCAGCAGTAGCTGGTGTGAAAATGCAGTGACGAGAAACAGTGGAAACTGGCGTCTGCCTGAGAGGCCTATTACAAGCACGGCTTTGAAAGTTCCAAACAAAGCTCCTGCTGGCATTAATGTAGAAGACAGCGTAGATATAAAGGATACAGATTTTGATCTTGAACATTTTGATATTGATGATTTTGATGAGAGTTGGGAGAATTCAATGAATGTTTCGGCCCCTGAAAAGCCATCTACGCCATTGTATCAGCCAGTCAGGGAAGGGCCACCCGCTAAGTCGCTATTCTCAAAGATAATTTCAACAGCCAAAGGATCTGCTCTTGTGTCAAATCCCACTGTTCCAAAATCAAGCTTCTTGATGGCAGCTAAAAACTCTTCAGGTAAATCATGCTAACTAGGAGTACTGTCGTATCCTTTATTAATTTATTTTAAAATTAAACTATGCATTTTATACAATAATGGGCAAGAAGTTTGTTTCAGAAAATCTGAGATTTGCATATAATGAAAATCTGCATGTTAGCCAGTCTTAAATTATGAGTACATACAATTTTTATTAGTAGCTCATTATTTGAGTTTAAAAAGTTGAAGAGTTAAAGTGGTGGCTAAAAAAGTTGAAGAGTTAAAGTGGTGGCTAAGCAATCCTTTACGCTGAAGTAGTTTTATGTTGTAAGGAGATACACTGCAACTTGATGTTGTAACTTACTTTAAGTACATTTTCTTTGTCTACTAGATCCACTCGTTGTTAATCCAGCACTAGAACGTTTCAGGGGTATTAAATTTTCCCATTCTGAAGAAATGATGAATATATTTCACAAGAAGTTTGGTTTGCACTATTTCCGGATAAACCAGCTGGAGGCCATCAATGCTGCTCTTCTGGGTGAAGACTGTTTCATCTTAATGCCCACTGGTATGTATCTACAAGTGTCATGCAGCTGGAGTTTTTTTGAGGCCTGGCACACGTTTGAGAAGTGAAGAACTGAAGCTCCTTTTGCCAGGCCTACAAGAAACTTTTTCTCTCTCTGTGCCTTTATGGAGGTGGTGTTATATTGTGTTGCTTGAATTTTGTGGATGCAAGACTTCTGGAATTTTGTATGCACTGTGGTGCATATGGTATTTTGAATGAATGGTGATTAAATGTGTGCCTTCCATAATATTTCGCTTGATAACTCTTCTGTAACCTACAGATATCAAAATAAACTTTTATGAATAATTGTTTTTAATGATCCTGGAAGTGCTGTGAAATGAGCGCTAAGAAACAGGACTCTCTTTCCACTGCTTTTCCGTCCCTGCCTCTCTTTCCCATTAGATAAAGATCTAATCCCATATTAGATCTATCCCATATTAGATAAAGATCTAATATATGTTGCGTTCTGTTTAATCCTTACAGGTGGTGGTAAAAGTTTGTGCTACCAGCTACCAGCATGCGTTTCTACTGGAGTCACTATTGTTATCTCTCCATTGAGGTCGCTGATAATTGATCAAGTTCAGAAACTGAATACTTTAGATGTAAGTTCAAACAGCTTATTTAATCAGTTAAACTACGAGTCAGCGGATTAGCAATCTGCAATGTTTATAATGAATTTCACGTCTCTCAAATATGAACTACAAGAATTAATTAGTTGGACGCTGTTAAAGGCATGGCCTATTCAAGTTATCTAGGAAGATCTAAATGAGATGAGCTAGAAATTATTGATAGTCTGACTGCTAAATGTATTGATGTGTACGTGTATTCGTTGCTGGAATTTAGGTTTCAAATACACGTGCCTGATTCTTAGCTTCTGAGAGTTATATTTAGGTACCTAAATAGGAGTGATCTGGCTCCAAAAAAAAAAAAAAAGTTAGGAATTTTTAATGCCTTCGGAAGGTTCTGGGGATACTAAGCGTTTCTGGAAAAAATAGTACCCAGAGGAAAGAAGAGCAAGTGCAAAAGGTATATGCTCCTGAAGTTCTCTGTTTATGAACTGCTTTTGCTTCAGTGAAGTGTCTCTTTCATCAACAAAGGTAGATAAAGCGTTTCAGAGGAAAAATACAGGGATGTTTTGGGGTGTGAGACCAAAGGGACTGTGATGCAGGCTTTTTGAAGTTGTGACAAATCCTTACCTTATCAAGTTTGTTTCTGATAATCTGACTAGAGTGGCCACTGAATGGTTGTCTGCCACTGCTCCAGAATTCTGTGCTTTGGCCAAGCTCTTTGCTTTTTTTTTTTTTTTTTTTTTTTTTTTGCGTTGCAGAGATGCCAGGGCTGTAAAAGCTAGGTAAACTAACTCTCAGTCTCCTGAGAATTCGCATGCACTGGAGGAATTCCCTCTGTGGAGCTGTAGCTACCTTTTGCAAGGGGAGCAAGAGACAAGCAGGCAGAACTGGCTCTGTTGTTGTGGTTGATTGTATTCAGTGGCCTAGTCTTATGTCATTTGTGTTCTTAGGATCCAATTCCTTTGTTACTATTCAGCATGAAGAGTAAGTTATATTTTAAATTTTAATACTAAATTGCTGCTCTGAGTTATATTCAATTCTTCTGACACAAAATTACTGCATGCCTGTGGGCACTGTTATTGAGGGTATTTATTGTGATCTTTGTGCTTCCTGGAAGCTTAGCTCCTTATCTTAAGACCTCTGTTTGCTTTCTGAATTCTATCTAAACCTTGTAGCGTATTGAGCAATAAACAAGCATCACTTCTGTTTTCTTTCTTGGAAAGAGTACAAAGAAAATAGATGACTCCCCTGCATCGGCAATTGGTCTATCGGTAAAATTGGGAGCAGAAGAATAGAATTTGGTTTATAGTCTCTTGGCTTTATCAATAGAAAAATTCTGCCATGCCTACAGTATGCTGGAGGTTTAAACGTTATCTGTAATTAACATTTTCAGTGCTTCTTTTTATAGTCTTCACTGCTGATAGTAAATGCGTATGCTTTTCATCTGGTTTGTAACTAGATGTAGGACTATATATCAGAGAGATTTCTACGTTTAGCACACGTTAAAAGTTAATACCTTTTTGTATTGTGTAGATTGCTGCAACATACCTGACTGGTGATAGAACAGATGCTGATGCTTCAAAAATATATATGCAGTTGTCAAAGAAAGATCCTGTAATAAAACTTCTGTATGTCACCCCTGAGAAGGTTTGTACTTAATTTGAATTTTAAAGCAATGGAGGCAACAAGAGGAAGATTGCTGTAAAGGGTTGAGGAGAAAAAAATTGAACTCGCACAGTAGGCTTCTAGCAAAAAAAAAAAAAAAAAAAAAAGTGAAGTAAACACAGAGAATTCAGCAAGACTCTGTACAGATGCAACTAATTTCAGTCAAAGAAAAAAACAAATAAAAAGAATGAAAGTGGACTGTAAAGTCTGCAAAATTTAGAATCTTAAAACAAAACCTCATGCCCATCCTTTTCAATATATCCTAGTACATCTTAGGAGCTAATTGCTGTGGAGTAGCTGTTAGAATTTAGACTACGCTGAATAAGATATTATGGGGGGAAAAATACCTAACTACCAAGGTAATAGGTGAATATCAAAGGACTGTCTTGTAATTAATTATATGCTGCCTTTTAAAAACAAATATTATTTCACAAGCGCTTTGTAAAAGGGGACTGTTTAATGTGCTGATTACATTGCTGTCTTCAGCAGTCTTTCCCTGTCTTTTGTGACATATAAGTCATTTTAATTTACTCAGGTAGGACCTTTGCATAGCTGATCCTGGAATCTTATGGCATTACCACATCAGCTGCTTTACTGTCCATTGAAATGAGGCTGATTACCATCATCTCTATGCTCTCAAGCTTTACTATGTAGTCAAAAGTAACTTTGCTGTAGAGAACAATTGCTTCTGTGTTCTTAGTTAGGGTCACGCTGTGCCTTTTTTTTTCTTTATGCCGCTATTGAACGTGTACCTAGGTTTGTGCAAGTGGCCGACTGATGTCTGCCCTGGAAAACCTGTATGACAGGAAACTACTATCACGTTTTGTCATTGATGAGGCTCACTGTGTCAGTCAGGTAAACGTGTTTTTTTTTTTTTTTTTTTTTTTTTTTTAAGGCAAAAAATGTAATTGGAGCATCTTACTCAGTGATACTTAAATTTTTGTTTTTAAACTAGTGGGGTCATGATTTTCGAAAAGACTACAAACGTCTGAATATGCTCCGCAAGAAGTTTCAGTCTGTTCCTATGATGGCTCTTACTGCCACTGCTAATCCTCGAGTACAAAAAGATATTCAGAATCAGCTTGAGATGCTAAAACCACAAGTGTAAGTTGTTCGACAGTTTCATGAAACAATTTGTATGAATTGTAGAGCATCTTTGGAATGGAAAATTTAGGGAAGAAAGAAAAGCATAAAGATTCATCGGAAATATTTTTGTAGTTGTATCTGATTTAATGAGAGTGTATGCGTGGAATTTAACGTGCCTCCAATGCAAAATACTACGTTGAGAGGAAAAAAACTTGTAAAAAAAAAAACCTCTTCCTTGAGAAACTCTTTAAAAGAAAATATCATCTTGAAATTTTGTCTGTCACTGACAAGATGTGAAAGTTGTATTTTAGGGTGCTTTTCATGAGAACGCTGGAAAACTCCAAAAGCTGGAGGTGTGTTTCTTAGTTAACATTGGAAGTAACAGGAAATGAAGATACCATTGGGATCTGGATTGTGTTGTAGTGTTTTCATTGTATATGATGAAAAGTAAAACGCTTCTATTTGGTTATAAATTTTTTATTTTAGAAATATATTTCAGGGTAGAAGATAGAGGAGGCGACAGTATTCTGCAAATTTGAAAAGTTTGATGCGGATGCAAATACATAAAAAGGAAAATGAAAGGGAGGCAAATCACTGTGTGCTTGCTAGATTTACAGGCGTTTCTTCCTTCATGACTTGCATACTGCCATGTAGTTTTCTTTTTTTTCCACAGCCATAGGAAAAATGCAGGGATATTTCAGCTGATGAAGTAATTTCAGATCCAAAGTCTGTGTGAAATGAATCTCAGTGGGTCAAAGTGGAACAATAATTCCTTTGTAAACGCACAGAACAAATAGTAGTTGCTTGAATTTGAGATGTTCCAGTCAGTTCTGAGCTTGTTGAAAGGACTGTTGTACCTTAAAACTGACAAGCATGTCAGTTTTAAAATCATGCAAATATCATGTTTTAGGTTTACAATGAGCTTCAACAGGCATAACTTGAAATACGATGTACTGCCCAAGAAGCCAAAAAAGGTGGCAATGGATTGCTTAGAATGGATCAGAAAACACCATCCATGTGAGTACTGAGCAACATAGCGTGCTTGTATACGTTTTTGTCAACTACTTTTTAAGGCAGGAAAAGCTTTTATAAATACTGTGAAACCCCCCCAAACTTATGCCTTCTTGAAACTGCTAATATGTTTAGAAGAACAAATTTGAGACGGAATTATATTGCTGATATTGGGATTCAGATTTACAAACATCCTAAAGTTAGGATCTCAAGATGAAAAAGGAGATTATGGTAATACTCTTGAGTAATCTTTCTGGAGTCGTCAGATCCTTCAGAGTCACGTCTTCAGAGTATAAAGGTCATCTAATATCCGTAAGGTTTTGATTGTTTAATTCTGCTGGCCTGCTTAGCTGTGGTTCCTCTTGAAGACATCTCCATCGACTCCTGTCCGTTTAGGCTCTCGTGGAATCGTGCGGCTCCGGCTGCTGGGAATCGACTACAACAAATTCCCTTTGTAGCTTCTTCGTTGCTGTAACCCAGTGCATCATTTGCTAAACTGCTCTAGCGCTCTATTCATGTCGATCTTCATTTATGGAGTTTAAATCCTCAGACTGCATAGTACTGAGCAGGAAATCTTCTCTTGATCTCGCCCCACGAAAACACATGGAGTCGAGTGGGGAGAAATTAACAACAACATCTAGTGTTAATAAGACCAATGTCTCTTTACGAACAGTTGTTCCGTTGCTCTCACCAACCTCTCCTTATCGGAGTAAATGTATTTGTTTAAAGCCGAGTGAAAGGGAAGAAAGCACAAATCTTTTTTATATTGGCAGATGACTCTGGGATAATTTATTGCCTTTCACGGCATGAATGTGACACAACAGCTGCCATTCTGCAGAAGGAGGGTCTTGCTGCACTTGCTTATCACGCTGGCCTCACTGACTCCAACAGAGATCTTGTACAAAAAAAGTGGATTAATCAAGAAGGATGCCAGGTAACAGAAAAGCAAATGGAAAAAAAAAATGCACTGAACTTAGAGTACTCTTATCCCTCTTAACCTAGTAAATGAAAACAAAGACTTGTAACGTTTTTGCCAAACTAGATGCAATATGAAATAACCGGTCAGATCTGTCAAAACGTAAGCGTTATTTTGGCTTGTAAAAAATTTCCAATAAGCTGCAGGACTGCACTGAGTTACGACACTCAGGGAGGAAGAAAACAAGCTGTGTGAGGCTTCTGCAACAGCTGTAGGCATGCTGCTGAAATTTATATTGAGCCTCTAGAATTCTGAGTTTTCAATTTGTCTTGGATAGCTCTTCTGAAAGAAGCAGGGATATTTTTGCTATTTTGTACTCTTCTTGCAATTACAGTTTAAATTCTACGTTGTGCACAGTTTCATAAGCTTTGATTACATATCTATTTTTGGTGCATAGCTCTCCATGAATAGCTTTCAGACCTTTATATAACAAATTATTATTTCTATTGTAGGTTATATGTGCAACAATTGCCTTTGGAATGGGAATTGATAAACCTGATGTACGCTATGTTATCCATGCCTCACTCCCTAAATCTATAGAAGGTTATTATCAAGAATCTGGCAGAGCTGGACGAGATGGTGAAATGTCTCACTGTCTGCTTTTCTACAGTTACAGTGATGTAACCAGACTTAGGAGGCTAATACTAAGTAAGTGAAATCTTGTATTCGTAACTTAATGACACAATAGTAAACAAATTACTTGGTCACTGGTTTCTTTCATTTAGATTGTTTTATTTTGTCATTTAGAAGCACCGTGTATGGTATTGTATTGCAGAGATGGGAGAACCCTGCATCTTCATTTTATTATTGACTTGAGTGATTTTCTGAACTGAAACGTTTTTGTCACTTGTGCTTAATTTTCGTCAAAACGGGTTGTTTTATACGTAGCTGTCTCTTGATTTTTGTCATTCTGGGTTTCTTTCCGTTCTCCGCTCTTTAAAACTTCGGAGGTAAAAATCTGTACTAGCTTTATTCTGTACTAACTTGCTCAGACAAAACAAAATATTCTTTGTTGCTTCAAAAAAGTACGTCTGATAATATCTAAAAGGACAGAAGTGCAGATATAACAGATACAATTGAATTTATTGCATTTCAGTGGAAAAAGATGGAAACACTCACACCAGACAGACCCACTTTAACAACCTGTACAGTATGGTTCATTACTGTGAGAATGTAGTTGATTGCCGAAGAATTCAGCTTTTGGCCTACTTCGGGGAAACTAACTTTAATCCTAACTTTTGTAAAGATCACCCAGAAGTAACCTGTGATAACTGCAGTAGAAAGAAGGTAAAAAACGTGGCTCTTATTTATAGGATCGTCAAACTGATTTTGTATGGTTGCTTTAAAAATGCTAACGTTCCATTTGTGCAGGCAAATAGAGACGATGAATGAGATGTTTTGTATTTTTGTGATGCTGGATGCCTTGAATAATTTCCGAGGTTTAACCGTTAGTAGGATTACACCACCTATCCACGGACTTAAGCTCCTATTTCCGTCAGAGAAGTACTGATGAGGTGTGAGGATGTTCCTCTAGTGTGGCTTCTTTGGTAATTGTGTCTATTCAGGAAAACTGTCTATTCTGATGTTTTCAAGGCTGCTTTGTGCTGCTTTGTAGCACGTGCATGCCACGTCAGGGGGGAGGATACTGCTTGGAGGTGGCCCAAAGAGCAGGGTTTGCGTGTCAAAGTTCGAAACAACCTAGTCAGTAGCATGAACAGGAGTACAACAGAAGATAGCTGTTGAAGTGGACATCGAATAGTTGCTTCATCTTTTCATGCTGTTCTTGCATAGGATTTTAGACTATCTTTGATTATCTGATCTTTTCAGAAAAAAAAATACGTTCAGCAACAAGGATTTGTTTATTTTAGGTGTGGAATTGGGTATTCTAGGTATTCTAAGCCCTTTTTTTTTTTTTTTTTTTTTTTTTTGTGGTAAGGCATTGCGCTCCAGCGCTTGGGAAGCTTTCCTCCAATATTTAACTTTTTACTGTTGGAAATATGTGATATGGTTAAGTTCCCCTGCAACATGCATACTTCAATCTGTTATTTAAACTGAGTAGAGCTGAAACGACCCAAATGCTAAAGGTCCTAGTATCATCACAGGGCTAGTATGATCCCTTTTTACAATGGGGAAAGCTATGAGGAAGGCTGCGGGTCTCTGTAAACCAGATCAGTGTTGTTATAGCTGAGGATGTTGCTTCTCAGTCCTGTGTTTGAAGCGTTACCCTATACATCTGTGATTGTAATAAAGTTTGGCTAGAATAACGTATGTTCAGTCCAGTCTCCTGATGTTAACGTGCATTGGAAGTGTAAATTCTAGTGCTTTGCAGCAGAATGCTTATAGGAGTGATTTAAAAAAAAAAAAATTAACTATGATTACTAGTACTCACTTGGCAATCTTGCAGCTCACTGTATAAAATTAACATAATAGGCGTTATATGCAATCGGTTGGTAGGTCTTTATCTTCTTGCATTTTCAGAGTGTTATCTAATCCAGAATTCCCGTGACTATGTGATATCATTGTGCATATGCTAACTAGGAAATAGCAGTAACAACTTGCATTAGAATAGAACCAAATCACTTTTTTCCTAATCAAGTCTATTTGAATAGGATTACAAATCAAGAAACGTAACGGATGAAGTGAAAAGCATTATAAGATTTGTGCAGGAGCATTGTGGACAAATGGGAGGAATAAATGCGAAGAGAAATACAGGTTCTGGAAGATACACATTGAATATGATGATTGACATTTTCTTAGGTAAGTACTGTTAGACTTGCTGCATCAGATCTCGATTAAGCCTCAGAAGGTCCATGTAGCATCCACAGTGGTTTAAAAGCAAGACATATTTGGCAAAGTTATTTTTCCCAGGAAGCTGCAGGTGTTAAAGTATCCAAAATAAATGAGACTAAAGTTTTAATCGCTTTCAGGTGGCTCTAGCGCTACTATTAGCTTTCTGGTGGCGCTTAGGGTTTCTAGTGCTTACATGTTTGGGGCCTTTTTTGTATTTTGTTTTTTGTGTTTTGTTTTTTGGGCCCAAACTGTGGAATATCACTTGGGAGTCTTCCACGGGTCTGTAAATATATATGTATGTAGGATTTCTTATTGCAGGTTAATCCTGTTACTCCTATTGCATAGGTACAAAGAGCGCAAAGATTCAGTCTGGAATATTTGGGAAGGGGGCTGCCTACTCAAGGCATAATGTTGAAAGACTGTTTAGAAAACTGGTCCTGGACAAGATTCTGGATGAAGACTTGTATATCACAGCTAATGACCAAGCTGTAGCGTATGTAATTCTAGGAGAGAAAGCACGGGCTGTGCTAGATGGATTACTACAGGTAAGGAACATGCTACGTTTTTTATACGGCATTTACTCTAGGATAGCTTAAACATAATTTGCCTACAAATGGATGTAGTGGAGCTAACCTTTAGCACGTGCAGGGAACGGAATCCAACAAGCGTAATTTCTACTTCAGTATTCTGATAATGCCATGAGGCAAAAGGTGAATTTGAGAAGATAGGGGAGGTTTAAGGCTTTCTTTTCCTCCCCCTTCCATCTGATTCCATCTTAACAAGAAGAAAAGGTGATGACCAACACAGAAAGAACTAGCTAAGAAGGGAAAAGGAACAGCACTACCTTCTATAACGTTTTCTGCTCTATTTTTTCTAGTAACTGGTGTGCTCTGGAGGAAAACGCTCTTCCAGAGTTGCTTGAAGCAACGTCTCCTCCGCCCTAGCGCTGTATTTGTAGAAGAGAAGGCCCCTCAGCATTAGACCTAGTGACCTTTACTCAAAGCTAGCTGTGTTGGGTTTTCAGTTTTGTTTTTGTTCCCCCCTGCCATATTGTGTATGCTCACTTTACTAGTTCTTTGTAGAAGACGCTTGAGGGCGGTTGAGAATTACTGTTTATGAAGTAGCCTATAAAAAAAGACCATTTTAAAAATATGTACTGCATAAATAGCATTTTTTGGTTCAGTTGAACAATACTTCTTGTTTTCTTCACTGTTCTCCTGTGCAATCAGTCAGTCTCCTGACTGCAGTAACTCCCTGACGGAAGTTATTGATTGGCTTATTTTAACAGGTGGAGTTCCACGAAACTGAAAGTGCCAGTACCATTAGAAAGCAAAGGGCTTCTGTGACAAAAATGTCACAGCGGGAAGAGATGGTTAAAAAGTGCCTTGGGGAACTTACAGACACATGCAAAACTCTTGGGAAAGTGTTTGATGTGCATTACTTCAACATTTTCAGTACTTCAACTCTCAAGAAAATAGCAGGTAAGGTCAGCTTTTCACTAACTGGAACCCCTATAGGCAGTAGACTTCATTTGCAATTGTAGATTTTCTGTCAGAAAAGACCCCGCATTTCCAACATCTTCAGAGGACCAGTTTATATGCGCCTTAACTGAGCGAGTGCCGTGGCAATAGCTGACACAGCATAGATCCCATGGAGATGTATTTTGTGCTGTAGCAGGTCCTGCTGGTTAGGTACAGTAGACAGCCAAGTAATCACACTGCGAAACAAACTTTGAAGCAGTTTTAGAACAATCTTTTTCACTAGTTTTTGTGCTAACCAGCTAGAAGTAAATCTACTAAAATAAAGGCTTCCTTTCTTGGGGGCTTAGTGCGTACCGTGGCACTAAAAGGAATGAATTTGCTTCAGAATATTCTACTGAATATTAGGAGAGTCTATGATCTCTCTTAAAACCTGTGGCAGAGGCCATAAGTAACGCTCAAATTACTATTGCTTTATTGAATACCTGAAACAAATCTTAAAGCATTTGAGACTTTGTTCACTTAGTCTGCAGATGTGAACTTCTAATTCCATCGTTCCTAATGGAACACCTATGTTCTTATTGTAACAAAACCCCAGAAACGCCTCTCTGAACGTTGCTTTTCAATTTGCCTGTGCTCTTATCTGAATTTTCTTATTTCATCCGGTGTTATCTCATCTTAAACAGCTTTGTTTGATGTATCTCATTCGTATTTTGTTACATTATATTTATTTATAGAAACCCTGTCATCTGATGTGGAGGTTTTGCTGCAGATTGATGGTGTCACAGAAGATAAACTGGAAAAATATGGTGCAGAAATAATTAAAGTGATGGATAAGTACTCCGAGTGGACAGTACCAGGTTTAGTATCCTTTGTATCTATATGTGTGTGTTCCTGTTTAACACCCTCCCTCTTTCTCGGTAAGAAGCTCCACTAAAAAGTTATCTTGTTTTAAACCTAAGTCATTAACCCTTGCAATTCAGTAATTACAAAGAGGGAACAATTGCATGTTTTTGGGGGATAAAAAGGTCTTTCGTGAGGAAACAGAGAAAAATTCAGCATCGCTGTAAGAGGCTAACAAGAGGTAAACAAAAACTGCTGCTTTGCTCGTTACCTGTTAGTTATTAAGAACCTTAATTATACTGAGGCTAATAACCCTGAAGTTAAAAGGCTAGTACCTCCTTTATATGTTTCCACTCTTGTCAACTACATATGGCGTAGTGTTGTAACGTGACAGGTAATCTGTAACTACTGCCTTTTAGTTTTCGTAGGTCAGCGCATCCAGGTCTGCGCTGACTAGTCCTTACTCAAATGTAAAGAACTTCCAAAAATAGGTGTAAAAAAAGCTATCAAGTCAGAACGATTGTGTTTTACAGTGCCTTTGCGCAGTTATAACCTAAAACACAAAGTGCAGCTCAATGGAGAATTGAGCCCCGAGACTGAGAAATCTAGTAACTTAATGTGAGTATAGCATTTGTAGCCTGTGCTGCAATTCAAATATTCAGTACAGCTTGGCTATCAGATTTGACATTGCGGCCTTCAGTTTTCAGGTGATTTATGGTTACATTTGAGGAGGCCATTCTTTCTTATTGCTGTATTAATAACTGCAGGTGTTAAGTGCATGTCTACAATCCTGGCCTTTTTAAAAAGCGTTTTATTCTGCTGCGCGTGCGAAGAATCACGTTCCTCTTGATCATGACTGATTGAGAAGGAGCTCTTCGCTATCTGTCTGAGCCCTTCAGTGTCTCCTGCTGCTTTTTTTAAAAAAAGAAGTGCCATATTTGACAGTAGTATTATGGTATATTCCCTAATTCTTGTCCAGCTGACACAGGGAAGAGAGTACGAAGGGAGAAAGCCCAGCGTTACCAACATAGTTTAGACAAGAAATCGAGCTTGAGAAAATAGGGCTGGTCCGTATTCTTGTATGTCATGATGAGCTAAACCAAAATAGCCTCTTGTTTTACTTTACACTAGCCTAAGAAAGGTCTTTAAATGAGCCCGGAGCACTGCGAGGATAAAAGCTGTGCAAAGAGGTTTTGAACAGCAAGGGCAGAAGCTTGCTAGAATTGGTTTGTTCTGGCTGACGGTTCTGACTGGTTCAGGCAAAGTCTTGTTTTCATTGGTTTCAATTCATTGTCTCTCTGTAGATGATGCCGCTTGCCAAAGCGGGGACACAGCTGCAGGAAGCACCGGAACGCTTGAGAGTGATGAAGAAGCAGAAGATGTAGTTACAACTTCAAGTTATTTTCGCAATCATACAAACCAAGGAAAGAAAAGGAAAAGGCTGCCAAACTTCAGAGAATCCAAGAGGAAGAAGTCAAGTAATGGTGGTAGCCAGCAGTTTCATTCCAAAGGGTACGCTGCTTGTAGTTAGTTCTAGTTCATTAAATGTTAATTTGAGGCTTTTCAGTATGGTGCACCACCACACCAGTTCTACTAATGCCAATGTTTACCTTTGTCACTCTGCTGCAATGCAAAATCTTTATTTCCGAGAAGGTAACATACTGAACATACAGCTTCTCGATTTATATCAGGAGCAGAAGCTGCTGCAAAAATAAGCCATGATTTTTATGAAGTACCTTTCCGCTGTCTGAAATTTTGGTATGCAAGGCAAATTAGAGGTGCACTGTCAGTGTACTTTCATACTTCTCGCTTACTCACCTGGAATTAGATTGTAAGATAATCTTTGAAGTTTGATTACAGTGGATTGTTTTTTCTTAACTGGCATGTCCTTTTTGCCATCTGTAGGCATGTAGTTTTCCTGCTCGCTCCTGCTGGGCTGTTTGTAAAGATAACTAGGTTTATGTTATTGCTCTTAAACCTATGCAAATTTACACTGACGATGCAGTTTATGACATCATGCACAAAAAGAAGCGTAGTCAACAGCTTTGCAGGTTCTGTATGAAGGATAGCTGTTCACTATTGATTTTTTACACTTCTGCCGTGAAGAAATATTTTAAGTTATTTCACAGTGTGGAGGCAGAGACTGCGTGTTGCTTAAATTTAGAATAAACCACAATATAACGGTGGTTCCTTTTAAAGCTTCTACTAAAGCGGCGTCAATGGCGAAATGAACCTATAGAAGTGTTGGTATCGTTTATTCCTCTTAATAATCTAAATTATGTTCTGATATTGGATGATGTTTTACTATGTAATGCTTGCACATAACTATTTTAAAGGAACATAAATTAGAAATTAGAAAATGAAATAGAGGGAAATGTTAATTTTAAAAAAAATAAGGAAGCTGGAAAGCACAGATGTTACCTGGACAACCTTAACTCTGCCCTAATTATGTCAGCTAGTGAGTAACTTTCTTAACGGAAGTTTCATTCACAGTTCCTTTCAGCAGCATTGCTGTCCTTTCCCCAAAATAATTATTCGAATAACGCAGTAGTTGCAAAGACAACGCTTCCCAATTCCTTTCAGCAACATGTGGCTTTTATTCTTGTATTGACAGTTGTTTCCCAAAGACTACGCTCAAGTTATAAAGAGCTAGAGCACAGCCATAAATATCCTAGCCTAACTCACGTGAAAGAGGCATAATTTGGCAGACGATCACATTTTTACTTTTTGACTGAGCCTGAAAAGATATTTGTGCTTACCCTCTAAAAATTATCTTTATCCAAGTACGAGACACTGCGTACCTCAACTAAGAACAAGGAATGGCATTGGAATTATCCAGGCAGCTGGTGGCAAACCCTCTACTTTGGTTTTCTGGCACTTGCTGTTTAAAATGCTTCTGGTGAAAAAGGATATTTAAAAATCATCCTTCTTTTGTCTTTCCTGACTGCCACAGAGTAAGCAGTCACATTACGTTTCAGGGTGCTGGTATTGTACTGCCATAATTATTATTAGCAAACTGACTGGATCTTGTACTTGGAAATGGCAGACCGTTTAAAACTTCCAGGATTGGGTGGAACAGCTGAGCTTCAGTGCACTGCCCCTTGTTAATTCAGAGCTTCTCCCTCTGATTGTACCATGCGAGACAAAACCTGCATCAAGACCATGAAGTCTGGGCCCAGGAACCTCGTCTTACTTGAGCTTCTAGGGTCGATCTGTCACTGAACCTTCACAGGGTGATGAAAGCGCCAGGCTGGGCCTCACCCTTTAAGATAAAGTCCTTATTTTATTAGTTCATTTGTTATTCCTGTATAGTTTTGTAACTCAAGTAGTAACAGTCTCTATGAAGGTTCATACTTTGAAACATGGTGATTGATCACCGCTGAGAAGGAAGCAAAAGAAAAAAGGATAATGGTTGAGGAACTTCCACCCTCCCTAAATGCTCTTTAAAAAGAGGAGGGGGAAAATGACATCAGAAAACTTCAGCAAAAATGTCTTTTATAGTCATGCCTTTTAAACAGATGCCGTGCTTGTATCTTCCTTTGCACAAAAAGGAAGTTAGAGTTACTAATACTGTGGTATCGTCAAGTTACACAACTGTAACCCTTTCTCCCCTGCACCTGGAAAGTCTACCTCGCTTCCTATATGAGTCAGAGGACACGAGGTGCAGAAGAGTGGTTATGCAGGCAAGCTGAAATCTTGCATTTCTTAAGTCATTCTTTTAGTGCAGCGGTATGCAGCCTATACATATCACAGAAATTGGATTATCTTTCAGCATGGAAGAATTCAGGTCACTCGCAAGAGCAACACAGCGTGCTCTGCAAAAGACATACTAAAAGCCCCACTTGAAGTTGTGCCTAATTCTAAACACTATTAAGTTTTCTTGATATATTAATGACTTTTTGTGGCTCTAATGTTGTGTTCAATATCAAAGAGAAAACAGGGTCTACCTTATTCCAAACTCGTTGTTTGCTGCTGCTGTTTGTTCTTTCCAAGTGTATCTCTTTCTCTGCCCCATTTGAACTCATTCTGGTCTTTAATTTTTGCAGTAAATAACAGCTCCCAGCTCAGTAGGTTTTATTCCCACCCTCTTCACCTTCCCATCTACTCAAATTTTAGTCATTAAATGCTGTTGATCCTGAAGTGTCATTTAAAGTTGATACTCTAATTGGATTAATAGGAGTCAGGTTGGCTCAGCAGTCTGTGTCCATCTTTCAGGCTGCTTTTCACCCTTAGGCAGATGTCAGAGTAACAGCTACACTTGATTTCCATTTCAAAGGTGTTTATGCAGCCATGTGTGTTAGAAAACTTCTTTTAACGAAAACAGAAAATCTAATTGTGGTATGGAACTATGTAAATACAGCATGGGCAGGGAATGTGGCAAGTAAACCAGATGTTTGGCACATGTACAAATTTACAATGCATAACATACCATAAATACTGTAATAGTGATTTTCTCTCTGAATTTTGTAGTGGTTACAGCAAGTACAGAAGGAGCAAAAAGACATCCAACTCCAAGGCTCCAGCTTCACCCGGCTACAGTTCAGCGTCGTACAGTGTTAGCGTCATGCAAGGAACTGGGGGAAAACTGGGGATTATGGCACCCCCAAAGCCCAGAAACAGACAATTCCTTCAGCCTTCATATTCAATATTGTAACTAGTAAAATGTAAATAGTGTATAAAAGTGTACCATTGAGCTGTAAGAATTTTTATTTCATTTGCTAAACCTTCTGAAACAGATGTGTACATTTTGTCAAATACAAAAGTTTATGTTAAATAAATGGTTTTAGGCTCAGAAGTTTCTTTGGAACTTCCTTCTTACTAAGTATGTGCGTTATAAACAAACATGAGTTCTGATTAGTTTCAGAAGCCCGAGTGTTTCAATGAAAATAATCGTTGTAAGCCTGCTTTACAGCTAACTCGGGTACGCTTGAGATCACAAATCAAAAGC
This sequence comes from Struthio camelus, assembly GCF_040807025.1. Taxonomy (NCBI): domain Eukaryota; kingdom Metazoa; phylum Chordata; class Aves; order Struthioniformes; family Struthionidae; genus Struthio; species Struthio camelus. The sequence goes on from NC_090953.1 coordinate 882,640, forward strand.
AGTTAACGGAGCTATGAATCGTAAAGGCGTGCTCAGAGAGGATGTTCATGGTTGCTTCTGTTCTTCTCCCTTGCCAGTTGCGTAAGTACTTCAGAGCTAGATAGCTGAAATGTTCCTAAGAAAATTTAAGTCTTGGGATGCTAAGCTGACATACCCAATGTAATTAGCTGCTGTAGGTTGCAATTTTTGCCCCAGGCATCAGGGCTGGAGAGCCTGCTGGGAAGCTAGGTGCGCAGAAAGCCGTGGAGCTCTGCGGTCGCGTCACAGGCGTGCAGCTACCGCGTGGTGAGGGGCAGCTGCTTTGCTCTGGGCTTCCCTTTTCCCGTCTCGCACAAGGTAATCCTCACGAGCGCTGAGCAGGGGTTCGGATGTGCATCTGTTGCTCTGTTCTGCACTTGAATAAATGCACCTGTGGGGCGTCCCGAATGATCTGTTTGCTTATTGCCTGTGAAACGCAGCAGCGGAGGGTTTCTTACCGCTCAGGTGAGCGATGAGTCTGTGACAGCTAGTCTTGTTACCCGTCTTGTGAGTCTTTAGCATACCCAAGACTTTCAATTAACCTTGCTGTTAAAAATACGCATTTTTTTTCCTGTCCTGAACATGCCAAGCTGTAATTTTGCCCTACAATGTATTTGCAGGCTGTCATTAAATCACTTCCCTTAGCCCAAAATCACCCTAAGACTTCGCTTACGCAACAGTCCCGGGCAGCGACGGGGGGAGAGGGGGTGGTGAGCGCTGGCTGCCTGAAGGGAAGTTGAGTTTTGACTTGGAAACTTGCGGCTTCCCCGGCGGAACCGCAGCGAAAGGGGAGAGATGGAAAAGGAGGAGGGGGCCGGGGCGCCGCTCCTTCACCGCGGGGGCGCGGCCGGCGCCGGGGGCAGCGGAGGGAGGGAGGGAGGCGCCCGCGCCGCCCCGCTCCGCCCCTCGCCGGAGCGGGAAGCGGGAAGCGGCCGCTCCGCCCCGCCGAGCCGCCCGACATGGCGCTCTCGCAGGCCGGCACCGTGGAGGAGGCCGAGGAGCCGTCGCCGCGCGGCCGCCAGCGGATGCAGGTCGGGGCCGGGGCGGCCGGGAGCGGGTGTGGGCGCCGCTGTGGGAGCAGCCCGCCCTGGGCTGCGGGGGGCTCCGGAAGGGACGGAGGGAGCGGGGCGGCGGGCGGGAGGGAGGGAGCGGGGACGTGAGGAGAGGAGAGGGGCGGCGGGCGGGAGGAGAGGAGAGGAGAGGGGCGGCGGGCGGGATGGAGGGAGCGGGCTGTGAGGAGAGGAGAGGGGCGGGATGGAGGGAGTGGAGGGACCCAGGACCTGAGGAGAGGGGCGGCGGGCGGGAACGGAGGGAGCCGGGCCCTGAGGAGAGGGCGGGATGGAGAGGGCGGGAATGGAGGGAGCGGGGCCGTGAGGAGCGGGCGGGATGGAGGGAGCGGGCTGTGAGGAGAGGAGAGGGGCGGCGGGCGGGAGGGAGGGAGCGGGCTGTGAGGAGAGGAGAGGGGCGGCGGGCGGGAGGGAGGGACCCTGGCTGTGAGGAGAGGAGAGGGGCGGGATGGAGGGAGTGGAGGGACCCAGAACCTGAGGAGAGGGGCGGCGGGCGGGAACGGAGGGAGCCGGGCCCTGAGGAGAGGGTGGGATGGAGAGGGCGGGAATGGAGGGAGCGGGGCCGTGAGGAGCGGGCGGGATGGAGGGAGCGGGCTGTGAGGAGAGGAGAGGGGCGGCGGGCGGGCGGGAGGGAGCCGGGCCGTGAGGAGAGGAGAGGGGCGGCGGGCGGGCGGGAGGGACCCTGGCTGTGAGGAGAGGAGAGGGGCGGGATGGAGGGAGTGGAGGGACCCAGAACCTGAGGAGAGGGGCGGCGGGCGGGAACGGAGGGAGCCGGGCCCTGAGGAGAGGGCGGGATGGAGAGGGCGGGAATGGAGGGAGCGGGGCCGTGAGGAGCGGGCGGGATGGAGGGAGCGGGCTGTGAGGAGAGGAGAGGGGCGGCGGGCGGGCGGGAGGGAGCCGGGCCGTGAGGAGAGGAGAGGGGCGGCGGGCGGGAGGGAGGGACCCTGGCTGTGAGGAGAGGAGAGGGGCGGGATGGAGGGAGTGGAGGGACCCAGAACCTGAGGAGAGGGGCGGCGGGCGGGAACGGAGGGAGCCGGGCCCTGAGGAGAGGGTGGGATGGAGAGGGCGGGAATGGAGGGAGCGGGGCCGTGAGGAGCGGGCGGGATGGAGGGAGCGGGCTGTGAGGGGAGGAGAGGGGCGGCGGGCGGGCGGGAGGGACCCTGGCTGTGAGGAGAGGAGAGGGGCGGCGGGCGGGAGGGAGGGAGCCGGGCCGTGAGGAGAGGAGAGGGGCGGCGGGCGGGAGGGAGGGAGCCGGGCCGTGAGGAGAGGAGAGGGGCGGCGGGCGGGCGGGAGGGAGCCGGGCCGTGAGGAGAGGAGAGGGGCGGCGGGAGGGAGGGAGGGACCCTGGCTGTGAGGAGAGGAGAGGGGCGGCGGGCGGGAGGGAGGGACCCTGGCTGTGAGGAGAGGAGAGGGGCGGCGGGAGGGAGGGAGCCGGGCCGTGAGGGGAGGAGAGGGGCGGCGGGCGGGAGGGAGGGAGGGAGCCGGGCCGTGAGGAGAGGAGAGGGGCGGCGGGCGGGAGGGAGGGAGCCGGGCCGTGAGGAGAGGAGAGGGGCGGCGGGAGGGAGGGAGCCGGGCCGTGAGGAGAGGAGAGGGGCGGCGGGCGGGCGGGAGGGAGCCGGGCCGTGAGGAGAGGAGAGGGGCGGCGGGCGGGCGGGCGGGACCCTGGCTGTGAGGAGAGGAGAGGGGCGGCGGGCGGGAGGGAGGGAGCCGGGCCGTGAGGAGAGGAGAGGGGCCGGCGGGCGGGCGGGCGGGACCCTGGCTGTGAGGAGAGGAGAGGGGCGGCGGGCGGGAGGGAGGGAGGGAGCCGGGCTGTGAGGAGAGGAGAGGGGCGGCGGACGGGCGGGAGGGAGCCGGGCTGTGAGGAGAGGAGAGGGGCGGCGGGCGGGAGGGAGGGAGGGACCCTGGCTGTGAGGAGAGGAGAGGGGCGGCGGGCGGGAGGGAGGGAGGGACCCTGGCTGTGAGGAGAGGAGAGGGGCGGCGGGCGGGAGGGAGGGAGGGAGCCGGGCCGTGAGGAGAGGAGAGGGGCGGCGGGCGGGCGGGAGGGAGCCGGGCCGTGAGGGGAGGAGAGGGGCGGCGGGAGGGAGGGACCCTGGCTGTGAGGAGAGGAGAGGGGCGGCAGGCGGGCGGGAGGGAGCCGGGCCGCGAGGGCCGGGCGGGCGGTGTCAGCCGGGGGCGCTGCGGGCCGGGCCGCGCCGGGCCGCCCCGCCGAGCTCGCCGCCCCCCCCCCCCTTCCTCCGCAGGAGCGCACCCCGGCGAGCAGCGCCGAGCCCCGGCAGAGCCCGCAGCGGGCCGAGCGGCGAGCCAGCGCGGCCCGGCAGCTGCGCGTCCTCCTCACGCCGCTCTCCGTCGCGGGCCGCCGCCTGCCCCCCAAGCGCCTGCTGGCCGGCGGCGGCGGCGGCAGCGCGGGCAAGAGGCTCTGCCCGGGGCCGCCGAGCCCCCCCGGGCCCGGCGCGGCCTGCGAGGCCCCTTCCAGCCCGCGGAAACCCGCCCCCGCCTCGCCCCCCGCCGCCGAGGCCGGCAACGGCCTGCAGGGCCTGTGGGATGCGGACAGCGACGGGAGCGACGTGCCGGACGCTCCCGTGGTGAGTACCGGGCGCCTCTTCCCGCCTTTCTGCGGGTGGCAAAGCAGCAGCCGGCGTGCGAACCGGCTGTTGGCTCTTGAGCTGTGGCGGAAGAAATAGTTATCCCGCTCTTCTCGAGACACGTGTCTTTTGTGCTCGTAAAAGTAGAGTTGGAAGGTGTCTTTCCTCTTTACGTCATCTTTTTAAGTACGCTGACAGGGACTGTTGGGCTTTGTTTTACCCTTCCAGAACGTCTAAAGGATGAGAAAATGCTCTTGCTATCAGTCAGAGAGTATAAAATCCTAGTAGCAGAAACACAGATGTGTTGTCCTGCTGATAGCCATCTTCCAGGGTTCTTTATGGATGGATGCAGTCGTAGGAGCTGAACGTTTTGTCGATGTTCGTTCATGTAAAATCATCTTTTCAGGTTGTCTAATGCACCGTATCACCGATATAATACAAAAATGGTCTAAGACTGTATTCCGTTTATGTACCATATGGGCCTCATCGCTGACGTTTTCAGTTGCTTATTGAATAGCTTCACTTTATTAAATAACTTTTAGCTCTAGCAACATTTGATGAAGTAGCCCTTTCTTGATAATTTATGCTAGTACTAACTGCTATAACGCAAGCTAGTACCTACATAGACAGAGATTTTGGTAGTGATGTGCGGGTTACTCCAGTTAGTTTTCTTTGTTGTTGTTGATTAGGAATATATTGAACCACTTCTAAATAACTTAGACACGCATGATTTAGAAACTCACTTCTCAGACTTCTGGGACGTCTCAAGCATGCTACCTAATAGTATGGTAATCGACTCCTCTTTGTGTAGGATGGATCTTCGGAGTTATCAGCCTACGAAAGGAAAAGACTAAAGAACATTACAGAAAATGCTAAATTCTTTGCTTCTCTGAAGCTGCATGAGGTTTGTATAGATTCTGACTACAGTCAATATTCTCTCTCTCTCTCTCTCTCGGTATTGTTATATAGGAGGTGACCCATTGTCCTTCTTATTGTGAAAGCCTTCTCTAACAGTGACAAGTGTGTGAGGAATACCATAAAAAATTCCTAAGACATCAGGATTACTCTACCTGTGGTAGTCTCTAAAGATTTGTTTTTTGTGTTGCTAGTTAGATTTTCTTAAAGAGGGGAACTCATTAGACTTATAAGAAGTTAAGAAAAGAAATTTTGTTCATACAATATTCTCTAAACCCAACCATGCTAGTATGTGTGAACCCAGAGCCTCTGACCCTGTAGGACCAGGTGAGGTGGCCCTTAGGTAACCAAACACACACGTAATCCTCTTTCACATGAGGGTGCTTGTGTTTGCGTTCTGGGCAACGGACTGGCTGTACATGCACCATCCTGCTCGCTTGCCTAACGCGTGTTCCTGCCTCTTCAGGTGCAGTGGCATTCTCCATTCAGGTGATTGAGCACTTGCATTTTACTCTCCACGCATGCACGTTACCTGGTTGTCTAACTGAAAGATTGCAGAGCCTTAAAGACACCAGGTGCGGCAGGTTTCAGGTTGTCGGGACAGTTTAGCTCAGGGCCCTGTGTCTGAGAGGCTCTTGGGAAAGAAGCTTGCAGGACTTGGGCTGGAATCCTTCCCCCATGTAAGATCCAGACCGGGTCATAGGGCGGACACGTGTTCTATCTGTTTTGGACAGGTAATTTAGAAAGTTAAAGTAATGGAATTTTAAATGTTATCTGTGTGAGTGGATCCAGTTCTTTGCCCTTCTTTCTGCGCGGCTTCTCTCTCCTAGTTTTTTTAAATTCGTAATAGATCCCCTTTCTGGCAGCAGCGAGTGAATTCCTTCCTCGAATGGCTGCACGCTTACTTGCTTGTTACCAGGTTGCAAGGCATGGTTGGGCCTGTTTAGGAGGCAGTGAGACTTTTTACCATCGAGACTCGGACTTGAGTAAAAGTAACACCTTTTCTTCCAATTATCCTCAGAGAGGACAGTAAAGACCAGGAATATCTGACTGCAGTCACAGCAATGACTGCAGAGAGGTGAAGAATAGCAAAGGGAGCTCTAGCCAGCTCAGTTACCAGTAGCGTTCTGGTTGTGATGATGTCATGTACTGTATGGGCTGCCAAAACCAAGAAGCAGGTAAATCATTTCATGCCAGGTGTCGTGTTGCTTTGGATAGAGTGGTATTGGAGCGATGGTCTTACTGGTGGGCTAGATATGTCTAAGCTGCACTGTGGTGAAGTTTCTTGACTGCAGCATAGGCGTTCCTGCATAGCACCTTAGGCCCCTTCCTGTCTGTGTACACTCAACAGATGCTGAAGTGAGATTTCAAGCTTTCCCTTCGGATCTGCCTGTGAAGTAGCAGCGTTTTGGACAAGAGCCTGTTTGTCCTGGGTGTGGGTTTTTATCTGTTGGTTTCAGTGTATGACTGCCTGTAGTGTTTGTGATTTGGTTCTTTTGCCATTGCAACATACACGTATCTTCCTTGGGGTCTAAATGAGCTAAATAATGCATGTCTGTAAAATGTAATAGAGAAAAAATTGTGGATGGAGGCCTCTGTGGTTACAGATTCTACTTTAAATGTCTTTGTCTGGTGCGTATCATTTAGAGCATTTTCTTTGTTTCATAAAGAAAACATCTATAGCACATCCAGACAGGCTGTGCTCTTTTCCTATGCACCATTCACAGAAATCAGGGAATTCTTGCTAGTATGTGGAAGACCAGTGCAAAGCAGAAACAGCACAGTTTGATGTTTAAAAATCTCTTGTCGCTATTGCATTATAAATAATTACGATATAGTTTATTGCAGCCTTTAGGTAATTTTATTTTGTACAGGCTGCTCTTCTGTTTATTACATACTCTCCTTAATCTTTTTTTTTCCCCACTTTTTAAGTCAGCTGCAAGACTTCACAAAATTGCAACTAAAGTACAATCCCACGTCACCAAAAGGTAAAAATAACTCTATATGAAATTTGTATCATTGTTCCTTTGTTGCGTTTTAGCTCTCCTGCTCTCCTTTGAAAAAAAAGAAATGGGAATATAAATATTTGGTCAAATTACACATATCACAAAAAGAACTTATGTATTAAGGTAGTTCAAGAACAGCTTTTTTCTTACAATATTTTGCATGATGGCTAAAGGAAAAGAAATGTTAAATGATGAAAATTAATAATAAGAAAGGGCATGGGAAAGAAGGAGGGGGAAGAAATAGATACAGAGGAGAAAGGATAACTAGTAGATATAGAAGAACAGCGTTTTTGCAATGCCAAGCAGAGCAGAAAAAAGCGCTTAAGTACAAAATGAAGTTACATACACGATGAAAGAAAGTGGAAGAAGTTTAGACTACTGAATAGAAACCTGAATAATTGCTAGAGAGGGCTGGGAAGAAAAGCAGCAGTGGCAGGATGCGTTAAAAGTGAAACAGAAAACATAATATGTATTCATTGCTAAATAGTTAAAAAGATTTCTGTCTTTTTTTTTTTTTTTTGCTCTCTATTGCTATCACTGAAGGAAAAATCATTCACAACATTCATAGGGTGAATCAGAACTGTTTAGGTTATAAATTTGGGGCAAGATATTCAAACTATACATCTGAACCCGTTTTGTGGTCTTTTACTTAAGCGTAGAGGGCTTATTTTAATTATGTTTGTACTTTTGAAATGTTTCAATTCTTCCAGGGCTAAACCTAAAAAGGCAGAAGATGAAATAGTGCGTCGAAGATCGATGCGTTTACAAAGAATAGAGCCATCCGGAGTTCCAATGCCAGAAATGCCTGCCCAGCCGGAAGCAGAGGAATATGTAAGATGGGGAAGGGGTAAAGGAGACATGCGTATACGGGAAGCTTCATAAAAACAGAATAGCCATGTTAAGTGCTTTGAAGTGCTGGTGAAGTTGACTGATGCTGCTTGTCATTACTAGTCTTTTTCTAAAGCCTGTAGCTTCATGGGAAGCGTGTTACATAATATCAGTAATAAAAGGTAAATGCTTTCACCTCAAGCATCTTGAATAGGAGGCTTCTCATGTCCTCTCTGAAAGTTAGTCAATATTCTATGACTCAAACTGATGCAATAGTACGTTTTTGGATGATCTGTAAGATCCTGAGGTAAAACATTATGCATTTTTCAACAGTCTATGTATTCTGAGCAGCTTTAAATTCCAAGTTTTATTGCTCTGTTTTAATGTTACTTCACTGTAACTTTTGATATGGTAAATATTTCAAAGGAAAATAAACTGCTTCCTTTGAGGTAGTTATACAGCAACAAGTGAAAATTCTCTTGCTCTGAGGTGGAAATTTAAATCTTCCACACCGCTGCAGAATAAAGGCATTTCCCTTTCATACAGTTTTTGAAGATAAAGCTTGTGGAGTATCTGGAAGGAGAGGGAAAAATCACGGGGCAGCTATTTGTCTTTGCTGTTGCGTGTAACAAAGTTCTGTTTATCCTTTCAATAAGATTTTGATACAAACTTTTCTTTGTATTGTTTGTTTCTTGTAGTCTAGTAGATGTGTTCTAAGAATGTCTTGTGTGTGGAGAGTTAACAGTTCACCCTATTCATACTCTTAGTTGATTTAAGTTATGAAAATCACCTATGTCATTCCAGCCTCGAGTTCCAGCTGGACCTCTACCGATGGTTGCAGAAGATCAGATGGAGAACAGTAAGTTGACAGAGGAATTCTTGACTACATGGACAAGGATAAGTGAGGTATTACTAGTTTTAATTAATTAGTTTTGGATAGCATAATTTAGCTTGAGTTCTAAGTAATCTAATATCTGTGTATTTTCCTTTCTATCTGTAGATGAAACCTAATGATCCTGAAAAGCATACATGTGACTTGAAAAGGTAATCTGAAAACAACCGCTAAAAACTAGGTACTGTCTAGTTCTCTTTCTTTCTTGCCTTGAATAACTAATATTTTAATGATGTCTAGATACCAAGCCAGCCTGAACAGCATGACCCTCAGTGAAAATAACATTAAAAAGGTTGTGAAAAATCGAATATATTCTATGGCTATCCATCCTTCTGAAAGCACCATCTTTGTGGCAGCTGGAGACAAGTTTGGGCAGATCGGTTTCTGGAACGTTGTAAGTTGCTTGTATGCTCTTTACCTAGCATAGCGGTTTACTGCAAGATGAAAGGGGAGATCCATGCGCGTGTGTTTGTTTTTCTGAGTTTGAGTGAGTTTTGGATAGTTCCAGAAGGTCACCGTTGTTTTAGAAAGCAGAAATAAAATTGTTACACCACTATATGTTGGCACATTTTTACATATATTGTTTCTGAAAAATAGCTTAGCGTTTGAGGCTTTGAAAACTTTGGGGAGCTCTGCAGATAATCTCACCATGGTTTTTGAATCGTCTTGGTCCTGCAGCAAGAATATTTGTCCCTGTCTTAAAGCTTTGTAACCTCCTCCCAGTCCTCTGCTATGATCCCACGTCATCTGAACCAGCTGCTTGCAGTCCACACAAAAGCACGTTTTCTTTTCCTTCTTTGCAATGCCATTAACCTCGCCTTTGGATTCTGTTTCAAGGGTCACTTCTGCTTTGACAGCATCAGGAAATTGGTCAACTAACTTCAGCTATAAGAATTTTATTCAGTTATCAAAAAATGTAAAATGCTCCTTACAATTTAGAAAGCTCAGATTATGTAGGTGCTGTTACTACCTGCAGAGGAGTGTGATCTGGTAACTGGTAGATTCAGCTCTCTGAATGCTAAAAGTCTCTCCGTGGCCTTGGGAAGACATTTCAGGTAGCTACGTTAAAGCTACTCTTTTCCTTTTTGCTCTCCCCTTTTTTGTTTTCCTGAAGTGAATTGGACTTTACCAAGTTTGGGAGCAGAGTAACATTTGTGAAATGAATTAATACTTGTTCCGAAATGGATTATTCCATTTCTTTTGAAATGTCACAGCTGCGATGGTACCAGTATTAGAAGAGAAGATATGGGTTACTTATTATCCAAAATTGAATATAAATTATGTAATTTAGCTTGAGTTCTGAGAAACCTAATTCTAATATATACATATTCTGATATGAATGGCATATGTACATCTGTTTGGCCTTCAGCAAGGAATTGAGATGTGGTAACTGAGAAACCAGTTCTGTCAGTTAAAGAAAAAGGCAAAATATCGATACCAGATATTCATAGCCAGGTACACTATTGATGGCTGTAATGACATAAAACCGCACTTAGATTACAGCAAGAAGTTGCAGCTTTTCCTGTTTAGGAAATAGAATTCTGAAATTGAGTGAACGTTATTAGCATTCTTTTGAGCTAAAGTATTTGCATAGTGGTGAAAATGGTACTGGAAGGGAAACTCAAGCGTAGCAATAGTGCGTTGAATGGTGCATGTGAGGACAGTTCTCCCTTCCGCGCAAAGGTGGAACTCCCTTTGTTACAGTAAGTTGTTAGCCTGGGCAAGCTCTGTTGATTTGCACTGCTGGTCCTACAGAAGTAGTCTTGCTGCCTGTGTTAGCTATTCTGATTCCCAGCACCATCATATACCCTACTGCTTCCTCTATACGGTTGTTCAGAATAGACTGAGAACGCCTGCAAAACAGAGACTTTAATTTGAGAATTATACTAATTAGGAGGAAGTAACTATAATGCTTAGCATCTGTGTCCATCAAATCTCAATTGTTTTTCAGGACTGTAAAACTGAAGAAGGAGCACATGTCTTTATTCCACATAATTATCCAGTCAGCTGCATGTATTTTTCTCCATTTAATCCTGCTCACTTGCTGTCTCTGAGCTATGATAGTCTACGATGTGGTGATGTTACTAGAGCGGTCTTTGATGAGGTAAGTTTTCCCTTTGTTATACTGCAGATTCCTTAGAAATCTCTCAGTATGTGCTGATAGGAGGTCGTAGTCTCACTGTACCCAAATTATTGTCAGTCGTTTCGTTAACGAGAAAGTTAAAAATTCCATTTCTGCAAGGATACGTGAAGTAACCTTTAATTAACAATATAAAATGTGGAGAGGTTTTCTAGTCAATAAACCATAGTCACAGCTTGGGCGCTTCCAATTTCCTTCCTGCAGAGGCAGCTGCAATTTCATACTGAAATTAATTTCATATCTCCTTACTTAAGCAATATGTGCCCCTTTCCTTTTTGAAAGGAGTACCTTTTAAAGGCAGCAATGAAAACATTTGGAAGAACTAAATCTTAGAAAAAGCCATCATAAAGCAAATGAGTTGACTTTACTCTTCTCGGCCTTGAAGCGAGCAAATGCTAACTGTTGTGAGTTGGACAGAGCAATCGAGGAGCTTCATGATGCTTGCTTGCTTGCTTGCTTTATTTTTTGGCAGATATGTCTGCATTGATCAGGTCTCCGACATCAGAAAACATAAGAAGCTACAACAATTTAAAGCTTTATTTTCCAAACCCCTTACAAGCCCTGTACCCTTGTAGGGAGCTGCAGGCCAGCCAGCTGCTTAGGGAATACCTGCAATTGGCCATTCAGGAAGCCGGGAAGTTCCAGGGGTTCCTTACAGACAAAGGCTTGTAAGAGCGTATGTTGAGGAGTCTGGGGAGAGGACCGCAGTTTTCCTGCTCTGCTTGCCTTATGCCAAATTACATGGCCATGTGATAGCTGTAGGAGCGTTACTGCCTTTGGAAAGGACAAAGCTGCTAACGGGGAGAATCTCTGCTCACCTAGAGAGCGCTGAAACATGGAAGTTCTCCTGCAGCATTATTATAGTTCTGGGTAATCACTGATTTGAGGGGGAACTGCCATGGGATAAGGTGGCTTGACGCACTGAATCTGATTTTCCCCCACCCCTCCCTCAATTACAAGAAGCCAAATTGACATTTGTGCACCCAATGACGGGTTTCTGTAGCCTTGGAGAAAGGAGCATGGTCATTATTCCTCATTCGGTATGGACTCAAGGATAAGAGCCACTGCATTATTGGTGTGCAGAGATGATAGGATCTTGTAGGAGTTTTACAGAATTCAGAGTAGGTTGTTTTCCTTTTGCTTCATGTTGGATGGTTAATTATCTTCTCTGTGGAAGATACTACTTTTACTAATAGTAGTTTTTATGGAAAGGTTACCTAAATGAAGAGCTAAGGCCGGAGCTCTTCATCATTCAAATTAGGTAGTCTTCGTTAGTATTTTTAGTATATTAAGAAGTGAAAGCATGAAATTTACATCCCATACTGTGCTCTGATTATTATGAATAATAGTGCGTATTTAGTAGAATAATATCATTTTCATTTTGACCTTTTTTTATTGTCAGATATGCAGAAGTGAAGAAAGCTTTTCTTCCTTTGATTTCTTGGAAGATAATGCCTCCACTGTAATAGTAGGACACTGGGATGGTGATGTCACTGTTGTGGACAGACGGACCCCAGGAACATCTTCAGAGCTTTCTGCAAACATTGGCTTCAAAAGAACAAGGACAGTCCATGTTCACCCCGTGAATAAACAATATTTCGTTGCTGCTGGCTCAGTGTATGTCCTTCAAAACGAAACTGCAGTTATTCTATGCTTTAAGGGCTCCATTTGCATTGGTTTTTGCAAGTCAGCTAAAAAAAAGGCACGTTTGGAGAGCAGGATCAGCTGCTGATGAAGACGACAATTTGTCAGGCTCTGTAGATATTCAAGACTTCCCGATCTTTTTAGAAAACAAGTTTTTAGTTCTAATCAGAGCTAAGCTGTGGTATAGTTTGACTTCCCTTCGCCTTTGGGTAATGGGTTTGAAATGGTCTTATGAGTTGCTGAGTTTTTTGAGAGACGATCACAATGTCGGGGGGAGGGGGGGTTGCTCTGTTCTTGGTTTGGAGTATTTTTGCTGCTGTCATTCTTTGGAGCCACTGGCCTTTGTAGTTGAGTTTGTTAATATGCGTTGCTGAAATCGGGTTCTAAACGTAACTCGCATAAAACCGATGCTGGTCTCTTGAGGGTTTCTCGATTAATGGAAAATAATGTTGTTGTCTTTGACTGTCACCTGGTAAAGTGTTCTTTGTGGTGTGTGTTACAGGAATGTTTGTATTTATGATGTTCGATACCTGAAGTCTAATGGGAACAAGCCTGTGAGCTCTCTTGATGGGCACACAAAAAGTGTTGCTTCTGCATATTTCTCGCCTGTAACTGGAAACAGAGTACTGACAGTGTGTGCTGATGATAAGTTGAGGTAAGAACATGTGGGAAGGAATAATCTTTATGGAAGATACCAACTGGTGGTATTGGGTTTTTTTCCCCCCCCCCCCCCCCTCCTGCCTTGTGCTCTCTGATATGAGCTGATTTGTGCATGTTTTTTGAAGAAGAGTCTGCCTTTTTTAACATACGTGTACATTTTATTAATATACAGGATCTACGATACCAGCTGTTTATCATCTGCGGTTGCAGTTCTCAGTACTGTCAGGTAAGCTAAACACACTGGGACCAAAGATTAAGTCCTCTGTGACAGTTCTTCGCAATTGTAGTTGTGGCACGTGTAGTTGTGGATAGGTAAAAAGAGGGTATACGTGGCGCTGTGTTTCCAAACGGCCCCAATGTCGTAGTCGGTTGCTCAAGTGAGAGCAGCCACGATACTCTCTTACACTGATAATTTGCTCTGGTCTTCACGGTTGCCTAAAATAGCTTTTGTTCATAAAGCATGCGTATAGGGAAGCTGTAATATCTTCCAATGTAACTGGAACAGACCGTTTTGTGATTTTTGAAATGTGTTTTGGTTCAGAATGCTTTTTTTAATGCATTTTTTTAAAATATCACAAGGTTACTTTTTAATGGTAAAGAGTATGTCTTTGAGGAGAGCCTCAACATTTGCAAAACAATTTTGTGCTCTAGAAGAGTTAATTATGTCAAGCTTGGATCACTAAGGAGCTAGAACTAGATTAGTGACTGGTTTGAAAATTCTTGATTTGCTGTTTATCAAACCACTTGATGCATTTTCGTCCTTTTTTTTTTTTTTTTTTTTACTAAAATATGCAACCAGGATGTTTACATACTTTGACAAATAATCATTTTTGTCAAAGTATGCTTTGCTATATCTTCTCTACTTAATTACATCTTTGTCCCATCTCCCTGAATGCATCTGAGTAGCACCATCTGGCCAGTGTTTGAAAGCTGATGGTTTAGAAGGCAAGGAAGATGGGTTTAAGCGAATGTGACATAAAAAATACTGAATTTGGTAAGAAGAATATTTATCCTTTTTTTTTTCTCCCTTCTTATTTTTCTGAAGACATAACAATAACACAGGACGCTGGTTAACTAGATTCAGAGCGATATGGGACCCTAAACAGGAAGACTGTTTTGTGGTGGGCAGTATGGCACGTCCAAGACAAATAGAAATCTTCCAGGATACTGGAAAATTGTTGCACTCTTTTTATAACATTGATTACCTTGGTTCTGTGTGTTCCATTAATGTTGTTCATCCCACCAAGAATATCTTAGTGGGTGGCAACTCCAGCGGTCGCCTTCATGTGTTCAAAGAATGAAAAAAAAAGTCTTTTTTTTTTTTTTCCTTTTGCATCAAATGTGTTTAATCTGCATTAAACTGTTCTTAAGCTGTGTTCTCTCAGGATGAAAGTGTATTTTAAAAGCTTTAAATAAAACTTCTAAACCATATCTAGCCTTTTCTTCTTTAATTAAAAAAGGTATTAATCCCACTATGATAGCCAGTGATCAGTGGTTTGTATCAAAATAGATGTGTTTTTTCTCAAATACATAAGCTATATTTTGAAAAAGAAAAAAATTACAAGTATCTGCAGGATGCTTGTTAAATGTATGAGATGCTTCTTTTTAATGACTTTCATTCTATAAGCTGGAGTGCTCCTCCTTTACCAGTTTTTGTGTGTCGTTCCTATAACCTCTCTTAAGGTCAGTTAAGTATTCAGTAACAATGTCTTCGATAAAACTTGTCAGTTAAGGTGTCTACCATCTCATTAAATCTTTCCTGGACTCAATAAGGAAGATCATCTTTGTGGGTCGATGCTATTAAGCACGTTGGCTAAAGAAGCTACATGGTTATGAGTTGAACACGGCAATTGTCAGGGCGTATGCAAGAATAGGGCACAACCACTTTAATGATAGTCAAAGACGATATTAAAGAGGAGACGTAGTCGTGGGCCGTTCGTTGTAGTGCAGATGCCTCTAACCTGCCCTTTCTCCACCTGTAAGCCCATGTGAGAAAGAGGACCCTGTTATACCAGAGCACGAAGTAGTTCAGTAGAGCTTTTGGTCAAAATAATGTTATTGACGTGTGTCAGTGTCACTGACACCAAATGCGCTTTTAAACATTAAATACTTATGAGCAGCTCCTGCTGTTATAACCCCATAGTTAATGCACTTCTCGCGCTGACAAGCGGGTCCTGCAAGAACCTGACGTTACAGGTCGCTTTGCGGCCAGGGTTTGGCAGTAAGTGCAACAGCTAATGTAGTTTTCCTTTGCTCTGAACAAAGCAGTTCAGCTGCAGTAAATCTTAAGTGTATCCATATCGCTTTGGTAACATCAGCTTACATCACTGCACACCGACACTCGCAGCAGGAAGCGCGTGCTGCTTCTTTACAAGGGGCGTAACTTTATTTCCTAAGTCAGAGTTATGAGAGGCTCTCAGTCCTCTGCCACTGCTGTTAGTCTCATCAGAACTTAGCTTTTTTTTTCCTGTGCTATGTAGGCCCTCGTTAATAGCCTCCTCAGCAGAAGAGGCTGGAGGGATCAGAGGGAGAGACAAGTGTTTATGTTTCTAATTTGCAAGATGCGTCCTCATGCTGTGGAGTGTCAGCTTCCATCACAGCAGCAATGCCTGTTTATAAAGAAGCCTGCAACACCCTTTGATTCAGTTAAACATCGTAAAGTAGACCAGGTTTTAGAACATAAGTAACTGACTGAGGGTGGAGGCAGGTAGAGGCCTAATTGCTGCAATGAAACTTGATCCCAGATCGTGCTTGGGGATGTTTGAGTTGTCTTGTAACTTCGATGACTGGGCTGCTAAAAGGCCAAATTCCTCCGATTTTTGAATTGAGGTACAGTTTTTACTCAAGTAAAAAAGTGGTACGACACCATAAATACTAAACAAATTCCATGATTTACCTAAGACAAAAATACCAACTCTTGTTTTCATGATATTTAAATATTTATTTAAATTTAAAAATACTTTTCATGGCACCAATGATTTTATGCTAACTAAGATATTGAATATGTAGAAAAAGGTACATTTTGAAGGAAAATGTAACTTACAGTATTTGGCACATGAAAGGTTAATTTCTAGATTTTTTATGAAAACTAAGAAATTCACATTTTCAGGTATTTTACCGTCTACTGCTTAAAGATGCAGTATGCTCTTAGATTTCTTCTGATATAAGAATCTGTGGAAACAACATTGTAATATAAAGACAGGTAGAACTAACAGGTAGTGAAACACAAGACATAACAAGGAACATACAGGAAAAACATACAACAAAAAAGTTATCAGTTCTCATGGTTTTACAGTAAAATGCTGGGTGAAAACTGCAGAGGTAAACTAGGTTTGGCATTTATAGCTAGTCTAAAAGTAAGCTGATGTAAAAGATTTTTTTTCAAGGTCAATACTTCCTCTGTTGTATTTTGTTTTAAAGGAAGATGTCTAACGTACAAAGTATTCAGAGCTGAACGTGTCATTGAATGACAATGCTATGCTGTTATGACATTACACCAGTAGCAGTAGCAATTAAAACAATGGGATACTGCATCTTTAACCTGGGATGAAAAATGTCAAGTTTGAGACTATCACTCACTGCATAGAAACACCATTTACTACAGACTGAGGTAGGAACACTACACTAAAAGTTAATTTTGCTATGTTGCATAAAACAGTATATCATGTAAAAATCTATCCTTCGTCTCCTGGCAGCGTTCATAACATAAGCTGTCTTTTAAAGAGTTAGTTATTAATTGTATGCAAAATCCTTTTCAGCTTTTGTGATAAGCAGATGGCTATGGCTAGGTCTTTAGTGGTGAGACACAACTGCTTTATTTCTTTTCCCTGACAGTCAGTAGTTAAAATGGACTTTAGTTATTGCAGTGACAAGCTATCAAAGTCCAGCTGACGTTTCACAATTTTTCTACCAAGTTTCACTGTCGCGCTCTTTTGCCAGGTGCCAATTCACTAGGTGGGGACAGAACTGAAAGCCGACCTCGGAGAGGACTGGGCGCGCACCGGCCGCGCTCGCTCCCCCTCGCAGCAGTGCTTGAACTTGTGTGCAGTGATAGGTGGTGGTGTGCTCAAAGACAAGAACATGAAAATCAGGCTTTTAAAACTGCAGTTATGGCCCCAGCTTACATAAAATCTCTCCCTGAGATGAAATAAAACTCCCTCATTTGTTTTCATTTTCTTTGTTGAATATGTCCAACTTCCCAATAAAAACTTAATAGAACTAGCTTTTATTGCTCCCTTTGTAAATAGACTGTTATACTTCCCAGATAACTAAAGATTCCAGTGTTTATGTTGCAAGTAAAAATGAATTAGTTTTATTTATGTATTTTTGCTTAGGAATAAATAGATTAATGGTTGCCCCCTTTTTTTCTCTTCCAGTGTTACCTCTACTTCTGTAGTTCTGTCCTTTTTTTACCTTCAGCAAAGTCATAAAAGTATAGCTCCCTTTATTCCAAAACTAGTTATGGGTTAATCTGATGTTAGGAGTCCAGTCTACAAAAACGTTTATTCTCAAACCATTTGCTCAACTTGAATCACTTTGTACAGCGCACTATGTTCACCCAATCCATAAAGTAAAAAAAGGCTTGATTAGATTCAATAACAAAATAGCATTTTTGTTGTTAAAATATACGTTGAAACAGTCTCTTTTTTGTACAAAACAAGCACAACTTTCTGAGGCTAAATGTCTTGCTAATAAATCCAATGTGGTTACTACTGGCTACGCACTCAGACTTTGTCAAACGTAATTGAGTACATCTGTCTACTAACTATGGGTCCTATCACCCTCCTCACGTGGGGGTTGACACCTCTAGGACAAAGCTCCACACCGCTGGAGCACTAAAAGTTCAAGGTTTAGAAAAAGGTCACAAAAGGCTGAGTTTGTAGAGTAGGCTAAATATTCACGGTCACTCTTCTATGCTATGTAAAGGAATAGACTTACACCACCACGTCTCTATTTCACACCCGTCATTTGTGCCAAAGCAAACTCACGGGACCGAATCGAATTCGCCAATTAAAATTAAACCATGACTTGCCACTTGGGAAACGCTGATTAGTAAGGAGTAATCGCTGTAAAGCAGTACCTCTAAGGTGTTAGTGTTGTGCACAGTGGCAGATTCAATAACGTAACAACACACGAGTGTTTAAATTACAACTCAGTAGCACCATTACTGAAGCTCCTGCATAACACAGTATCTCTAGAGTCTCAGCTGCTGGCTGATGCTAATACAATAATCAGTAGTAATAGTAAAATAAATTCCTCTCTTTATTTGATACTTCCAAAGTAATACACGCATCTATGAAAATCAAAATTAAAAACTTAAAATTTTTCTGCGGGCTCCAAGGTTGGAAACAGAACAGCTGAGTATGTTAGGCAAGAGGGTCTGTAAAGAAATGTGTTTGATCTGGTATGAGTCTATCCCTTTCGTCGCCTTGGAAAGAAACGTCCTAGGTCGCACTGTACTTTTGAGTCATGAAAGAAGGACTTATTGTATGTGCCGATGGTGCCACAAAGGGTCCCATTTGCTGGGAACAGGTAGCAGGTATCTTCTGAGTCCACCTGGCTAGTTAATTGGAGACTCCTGCCTTCAGGTGTCAATGAGCAGGTTTACCACGGAGCGGATTTTGCAGGCAAACCATCGCCTGAGGGGACAAAAGTATTGATAATGGAACTGTTCAAATTCGGGGGTCTGGCGAATATCACGGAAAAAGGCAGTGTCAAGGTCAGACTCGGTAAGGATGAGCAGGAGAAGGAGCAAAACAAAGAGGAGTCCAACTGTCACAAGGAGCAAACGGAGGACACTTAAAACAAACTTATTCACCTGTTCCGCTTGTGTCCCGCCAGCGCCACCGAGACCCTGGCACAAGGCCTTGACCTCGCCGCCCAGCTCCTGCGCCTCGGCCGCGGTGGGCGTGTTGGCTTCAGACTCCTTCTCCTCCTCGATGCTGCACGGGGCCCCGTTGATCTGCCGGGCGAGCAGCAGCAGCTCCAGGCTGTGCTCCGCCACCGGCGTGGGCAGCACGCTGTCCGCCGGGCTGTAGTTCTCGTCCGAGATGACGGCCACGCGCTCGCTGCTCTCGGCGCGGCTGGTCCTGGCGTGGGGCACGAAGGCGTCGCCGTGGGAGGCCGAGCGCACCGGCGTCGAGTGGGCGCTGTCTCGCAGCGACTCCAGGCCTGCCGAGGGGCAACCACAGCAAGAGGTGGGGGGAGAGGAGACGGGTGGGTGACGCTGGGGACGAGCGGGCTGGCTGCTCGCCTTCGCCCCAGGCACCGTCCCGGCGCGGGGCGTTTGCCGTCCTGCCTCGTCCCCCCTCCCCGACAGGAGCAGCCGCGGAAACGGCACAATCTGGGGTAAAGCAGCAGCGCGCGTGCGCCGCGCTGGCCAGTCCCTGGGTGCCCAAAGCAGCCCACAGGCGCTGCTGGGGTTGGTGGGGCTTAATGACAGCAGCATGTGCTGCGCACGCAGCTTTAAATGCAGCGGGGTTGGGGCGGTCGTAGCTTTAGTCCAACTGAGCGGCCGGGCAGCGGTGGGACTAACTTGGGACGCGCAGCTCAGTATACTACGAGCGCCGCCAGTCCTCGGCCCTGAGCGCCGGGCTGCAAACACCGCCGCAGCCCCCCGAGCCTGGGCCGAGGGGCCGCAGCAGCGGGAGGGAGCCGCGCGCCCGCAACGCACAGCCACGCTCCCGCGGGCCGCCGCGCCGGCCAGGGTGCGCGAACCCCGCCGCCTTCCTCCGTGCAAACGCTGCGTCGTGACCCTGCTGCCGAGCCCCGGCCCCGGCTGCGGGCGATGCACCCGGCAGCGAGCAGCCCGCAAGCGGCGCCCCCAGGTACCGACAGCTTTGACTGCCACTGCTTTGCCACCAAAAAAAAAAAAAAATAATAATTGTTTTACACACATGTATGCACATGCATGCGTGTGCGCACACACACACACACACACACACACACACACACACACACACACACACACACGCACGCACGCACGCACACACGCACGCACGCACGCACACACGCACACACGCACACGCGCCCCCCCCCCCCCCCCCCCCCCCCCCCCCCCCCAAAAACAAGAGCTGCCTAAACACCACCGCAGGACTGTGCTGTCCGGCTAACCCCCCCGCCCCATGCTGAGCCAGCACTGCTGCACCGGCTGCACGCGGTGCTGCAGGAAAAGGGGAATTTGCACCCTCCCCCCCCCCCCAAAACCCCCCAAACTTCCAAAGCGCTAAACCCTCCAACCGCAAGCGGCACAGGGGCTCGGGCCGGGGCCGGGGGGGGGGGGGGGCGCAGCGCTGCCCGGCGGCACAGCCCCCCCCATGCCACGGCGGCAGGACGCTGGGGGCCACGCAGGCTTCAAGGGACATTTTCCTTGGGGGGGGGGGGAAATCCTTCCAGACACCCTGCAAACCGCTGCCGCAAACAGGCTGCAGCTCGCGAGGCCGCCAGCAGCTCCAGAAAGCGCCCGCCCGTGCCCAAGGCCAGCCAAACTCATCACACCCGTACCTTGGGCCGGGGCGGCAGGCAGGGCCGGGAGGAGCGGCAGCGCCCCGAGAGCCCGGGCCAGCAGCCGGGGCCCCAGGCGCAGCACGCGGACCCGCACGTCCCGGCAGCAGCGGTTGATGAGCCGCAGCTGGACGCTGACTTTGGTTTTAATCTTTATCAGGCACTTCACCATGGTGGCACGGGGACCGGCCGCCTCTGCTGCCCGCCACCGCCGCCGCTGCCGCCGCCGCCGCTGCTGGCTCGGGCTATTTTGGGCTCCCGCGTCGCTGCGGCACCGAGCTGCAGTGAGCGTGAAGGCAAGCAGGGGCCGGGCAGCGAGGGGTCCGGGCAGGGCGGCGCGGGGGGACGCGCCAGCGCGACGGTGACGCACGTGGGGCCCGGCGCGCGGGTGCGCTGCGCCACCAGGCCCCCGAACGCGCGTCCGGCAGCAACGCCCGATTCCACGCTCCCCAGCCGCCGGCAGCTTTCCCTTCGGTAAAAAACCCGCGCCTGGTTTACGTGCAGGGGCAGACGTCAGCGCTGCAGCGCGCCGGCTCCTTCTGCTCTGCTGGGAGCCAACACAGCGCTTGAGTATTTTTTCAAGCAGGTTTGTTTGCTTGCAGCTCCGTGCAGGGTTTTGCAGTGAAGAACAAGGCACAGCGGCTTGCTTGGGACAGGCGCTACGGGGGTAATCTCCAAGCAGGGCACGTTCACCTCCTGCCTGGCTTGGAGGTATTGACGTGACTTAGAGTCTTCTCTGCTATGTTTCAAAATTAATACAAATGACGTTGCTAAGAAATGCTCCTCTGCTCTCCTTCTGCGCTGGAAATGCCTGTTCTAGCACCGGCCCCCGGCCCTGCCCGCGCTCGGCGCTTACTGCCGGCAGCCCCCGAGCAGCAAACCCAACGTTTAGAGCTGGCAAATGTTTCTTTAAGAACCTGAAACTATTTCAGGAATTTTATCCTGCCCCGTCTTTCACACCTCAGTACGAGGGGGTACCACATTCTCATTTTCTTTTCAGCCAGTTCAGTTTGGGTAGAGATTGAGAGTCCTCTGCTACGGTCCTTGTTCTCTGATAAGGCCTGGTCTGAAGGAAAACACCCCTTCCGGGGGGCTCGGGGCTGTGCGCGACGCTACTGCGCCAGTGCAGACTGCATCTTTCCAGGGCCGAGAGTATAATCGGAGTGGAAAGATCAGATCTTTCCTGCAAATACTGGTGACGTCTCTGTTTCCTTTTCTGTAAGTATTTTAGCAAATGAGTTTACTGGCCAGACCCTCTACATGCAGAGGAACGTAAAGCAATATTGACTAAAAGCGTGTTTCCGGCGGGGAAGAGCGAGGGACGCGACGGGCAGCGCTTGCCCGGCCGGGGCGCGGGAAGGGCGCAGGAGCTCTGCGCTTCCAGGCTGCCCGGCAACGCTGCGCTCAGCCTCGGGGCGCAGGCTCTGAATAGCAAATACGTCCGAGAAATGTAGACGGGGTCCCCAGGAGGCTTACAGCGAGAAGAGACGAGGCAGCTGCACTCTTTGGTACCAACTATTCACTCAGCTCAGCTTACAATAAGTTATACTAACTTCTAGGGAGAGGTCAAAATAGTAATATTGAAATCCAGATTTCAGCCATAGGCGAGCGTCTGCCAGAAAACTCAGTCACTTTGGGCCATGACGGCTGCCATGAGCTTCGCCGGGTCTTTGCTAGCAAAGACGCGCTGAGACCCACAGCTGGATCCAGCTAAGGAGCCGGGGGCGGTTTGCACTTCAAAAATAATAGTGCTTTACTCGCATTCGGGGTGCTGCGTTTCTGTGAGCTCCCAGCTACATCTCAGCTGCCCCCGTGCTGCCGCCGCGCTGCGTGTCCCCCCCGGCGCTCTCCCGAGCGTCCCGCCGCCGCACTGCCCGCGCGCCCCTTCGCACGGGGATGCCCGTGGCGGGAGCCGGCACCGCTTCGCCGCGGCAGCCCTGGGCGCAGGGACGGGGAGCGCCCCGGCGGCCGAAACGCCCCCGGAGGGGGGAGAAGGGCACCCTGAGGCGCGGCGCTGCCCCTTATCTTACCTTCCATGATGGATATGTGAACGGCTCTCCTCCGCGTGCGGGGGACGCTGCTCAGCCGGGGCCCGTGGGTGATGGACGGGCAGCTGCGGCTGGGCACCAGCCCGGCCCTGCAGGCAGAAGAAGGGGAAGGTGAGTCGAGGGGGGACGCAGAGCCGTGGCCCGGCCGGGAAATCCCGCGGAGGGTCTGCCGGCCGCGTGCGTGCAATGCCGGAGGGGCCGCCGGCGCGGCGGGCGAGCACAGCGCGGGACGGCGGCGGCCCCGCTCCTCCTGGGAGCTCGCCCCACGCCTGGCGCGGGGCCGAGGTGATGTTTCGGACGGGGCCTTTCTCCCCGACCCGTCGGAGAGGAGACCCACCAGGCCTCTCCCACACAAGCACCCGAAACGGCCACTGGACATCGAGCCCAGAGGGAAAGGGTCACCGGTGGAAACAGCTGGCGACGCTCTTCGCAGCCGCTGGCCGGACAGGCTGGCAGTAAATCAGCGACTCTGACACGACATCTCTGAGCTAAGTCCCAGCGCCTCTGCGCAGGCTGAACTCCCTGGGGCCTGGGATCAAGCCCTGCACGGCTGTCACCAGCTGGGTCTTCCAGGAGCAAGGGAAGACCCTGGGGGACCCTTTGCTCGGTGCAGGCCCCCGCTGCGCGTGGGGCTCCCACTCGCCCCGAACCGGAGGTGGGCTGCTCTCCCACCCGCTCCCCTCGACTTCAGCGAGGCCAAGCTTCGGCCCAGCTGAGTTTACTACCGCTGCGGCTAAAGGCGGCCCCCGACCACAAGCATCGGCTCCTGCTTAAGCATCCAACCGCACTTCAGTGTAAGCAACCGGTCACTGTATTGGGCTGCTTCCTTAGACGCGTCCGAACTCGCGTCCTGTCCAGCTAACGGTATCCCATACTAGTAGCTCCTCTGAAGCTTGGAGAAGGCAAACAAGAAAGCTTGTGCAAAATCCTAATTGAACTGTCTGCTCAGGGCTTCGGCCGAGGAAACGGGACTGAATGGAGCACACGTGCCCAGATCCTCAAGGGCTACCTTGAGGAACCTTAGGTTCCTACCCAAGGGAACTAGGTCCCCAAACCCCTTTGAGGTCATGTGCCGAGATGCTGCTATCCGGCTCTTACCTGTGTATTTCTGGAGGTTCCCGCTTGATCTTGGCGCTGGACTCCATCACTTCTTTTGCAACCCGGCCACTGCAGGTAGTTCAAGAACAGCAGCAGTGACAACGTGAAATAACACACCAGCAACGTAAGAGATCTACCTGCCTTGCTAAGAAGAAGCTGCCCCCAGTTGCACACTTCACCCTGAGCATGGCCTGCTCCTTACTTCATCCCGATACGCACAGGCCAGGTTGGGGGCTGCTCCCCAGATGCTCTGGAGGACAACAGAAATACTCACTGATAATAAGTGGGCTGGTTATGGGAAGATCGGGGAACTGCTGGGCTGACACCTCTGCCATCACATTTTGTTTCTTCTCCTGGCATGAGATGTCTGACATTGTGGTGCTACTTCTCCTCTGAGGAAGGGGACAAGCCAAAGGCGTCACGGGCCCTCCCGCGCAAGCGAGCAGGGCAGCTGGCCTTGCGCACCCTGCAGCTAGGGACACTCACCCAGCTAGGGTCTCTCACCCAACCCATGTCCACACCAGACATGGGTAGAGAGGGACAACGCATTTTAGGGATTTAGAAATTGGAATGATTCATTCTAGCCCTTGTTCTCAAAAAAACACCCCCAAACAAACAAACAACCCCAAATCCTCTCTCCCTCCTTCTCCACCCCTGCCCCCACAAAGGGCCACAGTTCAGGGGGCCGGAGAGAGTAATGTCAGTCTGAAACAGAGAAAGCAAAGACGATGGCCTTATTCAGCAGGCAGTGTTGCGATGGAAGAACCTCCTACAACAGGAGGATCTTTAGAAAGGCGTCTAATTAATGCAGCCATAAACTGCTCCCCAAGCCACATCCAAAGGAGCATCTGAAAATATATCCAGGAACTGCTACTTACTGTCATTATTTACCTGTATCGGAACCGGCTTCCTTTAAAGAACAAGTTGCTGCTGGACACTGTTCGGACCTGGCTTGACTTCTCCAACCTGGAACGGCATCACAAGCTGCATGAACGCGCTGCGGGCCGCGCAGCCTGCCAGGCGCTCGCGGCTGGCGCCGTCGCTGGACGCGCCGTCGCTACCTGGCCACATTTCACAGCAAAGCAGCAGCCCCGGCCGTCGGGCGGTTTTATTTTTAATATACTTTGCCAGTGATTAGTATTGATTGTTTCGCTGATTCTATTAAAGCATCGACCGCTGCGCCTCCGAGTGGCGCGCGTGATGGATTAGATTGGTATGGTTTCCCTCAGTGGCCTCTACGAATCACTTGCAGCCGCTGAACTGACACGTTTCTCAGCTCCCAAGCTCAGGTGTCGGGAGAAAGGGCACGGAAGCCGAACGGCTCAGAAACACGCGCACGTGCCATCAACCCATGCGCCCCTGCACGGCCAGCGCCGGATCCCGCTGAGCCCTGAGCAGTCCTCGGCGCTGCAGCCCTCGGCAAGTGACCCCTAACCGAGGAGTTCGCTGCCCTAAGCCTCACGCAAGAGAGGCTGATCTGCTGGAGGAACGTTAGGCTAACTAACTTCAAGATTTAACAGCTTCTGCAAGGCCCAAGAGCACCATCAGGGCTACGGGGCAGCGCCCTGGGAAGCCCTCTCCTACCGCAGCACAGCTCAGGGGCAGCGCCAGCCTCTTTGGGCGTCCCTTCTTCCTCACACAGAGGGAGACTCTGGAGCAACCAGTTCCTTCCTGGCCTCCCAGCTGTGGGTCCAGCCAGAGCCAGGGCCGGAAGACAGCAGCCCCCGGCTGGCCCAACATGACGGAAATCCCCCGAGCGCTGATCTCTCCTGGGAGCGACTGCCAGCCAACTCGCAAGGAGCATCACTGCCTTCGACCAAGATGCTCCGCTCCCCGAGGTCCCGTACGCCCGTTCCCGTACCCTGGCGAGAAGCGTTCACTGGCGAGCGCGTTGCTTATTCCTAAGGTCTGTCCTGCTCAGCCTGCCGCTGGCCTTGCAAGAAGTCTCTGCTAATGCAGCCACTTCAGGAGGGAGCAGATTTTGCTCTGGCACCTGCAGGACGAGACCCTGCGAATGCCAGCAGGGCCTGTTGGCCCCATCCCAGCGACCGCGCTTGTGAGGACAGGAGGCCGCCGGTTAGGGGCATCCTCCCCATGGGGAGCTGGCACAACGGAGAGATGGCACTGCCCCACGCGTCACAGAAACAGCTCCCTTTATTAACGAGTTATCCTTATGCAACAGGAACTAATGAGAGGAGGAAGGCAAAGAGCCAGCGCCAGCTGGCAGCCACATCCCACTCTACCGCTGCTCTCCCGAGCGGCTCTCGCAGGGTCACGCAGACCCTGCCAGATGTGACTCTGAGCAGCAGAAGGTAGGAGTCTCACGGTGCCTGGAAATGGTAACGAGGCACCACGAGAAAAGCAGACCCTCAGAGATGCATAACGCCATCAGGAGTAAAACAAGCGGTTTACAGCGATGGGGTGGCACAGGCCAGGGGGTGCAAGCACTGGAATTGTCATGTTACCGCGCCGCAGCCCTGCTCCCTTAGCACTGCCTCCCTGCCGCGAGCCGGAGCACACGCTTCGCAGCTGGCTCCCAAGCTCCCAGGCAGACCTCTTACAAAAGGCTTCGCTTCCAAGGCAGCGGCTGAAGGTGGCTCCAGCTCCGGCTACCGCTCAGACGCTGCCAGAGCCCAGGGAAGGCAGACCGGGAGGCGCGAGTTTGTTCTGCAGTCGGGCGAGATAAGGCTATTTAAAGATAGGTGCTGTGACTGGGAAACTGCTGATGGTCCTTGCTCAAGGAGAGCGGGGACACGGGGTCCGGCTGGCAGGCACGCACGGCGCAGGAGGGGCCGGCAGCCGCAGGGGACGCAGGCATTGCACGTCGGCAGCTCACGCCGAGGTCCCCTGCGGCGATCCGTGAGAGCCTGGGCTTTGGGGCTGCAGCGGGCTGAAGCCATCAAGCGCGCTAAAATCCTTCCCACAACCTTTACGTCAAAGGGCAAGAAGGAGTCCAGAGCACAAATCACACCCCCCCCCCCCTCAGCCTGCAGGCTCGCACGTTCCTGGATGCAGCTTTGGTGAGAAATATATAAATAACACAGGGGGTGACAACACTTTCTCCTCCTCATCGCAGGAGAATCAGCCCCTTCTCCAACAGAGCAAGAAACACTCAGCACTTTGACTGAGTCCACAGCCCATTTTACTGGGTACATGATCCAGTGGTAATTTACCAACATTATTAATCATAAAAAGATTTGTAAAGCAATATTGCAATTTCATTTCATGTTAATATAATGAGAAATGAAACCTGCTGATTGCAGCTGCTGATTGCAGTATTCCCAAAGAGAATACATTACACATTTTATCTTACATCTTGCTGATTAAAATAAAACTCATTATAAAGTACAAAGCAGTCTATTTTTAAGTAAAACACAGAGCAGTATGGTAAAACCAAAATGTTCCACCTGATAGCTCCCTGATTTTTAGGTACACCGTCTAGTCCATAACCTATTCTGTAACCTGCTCTACTTTATAATCTGACCCTTCTGAGGCAGCCTAATTAGCTAAAACAGGAACAGAACAGAAAACTTTTACTTGATTAGCACAAACAACGGAGCCCACAGTTTTCCAGCTTTTGAGAAAGAACAGTGATTACACTCTAAAATCTTCCCTGCTGCCAGTTCTTCGCAGATACTCACTTCCTGTTACTTTGAGCTGTTTAGAAATTGGAGACTAGACAGTATGAACGCAGGTGGTTTATTCAAGGACTGCTGTGCTTGGGGCTTTACAGTCACAAGCAAGCCCCCGCGCAGGGGATTATCCCCCTCTCCGTGGCCAGGGGAAGCCAGGACACGCTCCAGCAGCCCCTGGCTCTGAGCAGTGCCTACCCAAGCTGCGTTTGCACAAGAGCTCCGCTTATTAGCGGCTCAGCATGCAGAAAAATGGGAATTCCTTGGATCCAGCTCTCTGCACATGGGAAGAGGGACGGTGCCTCAGCTATGGAGGCACCTGCAGCAACTGTTCAGTAACACAGCTACAGCCCAGATTAAATGCCTGTGGTAAATTCACCTCCCCAATCCTTTCAGCATTTTACATAAATAATTAATCTGTTTCCAAACAGATTAGATTCTTTCCGGAGGTTTTGAACGTTTACAATTAACAGCTGGTAGGATGGGCTTTTCAAATGCACCCCAGGGCACTGGTTTGACCTCAGTGGGAATTTCAGCCCTGGATTCAGCACAAACAGATCCATGCTAAGCCATTTTGAAAATGCCTTGAACATTAGGGTCAGAAAACGTTCCCTGAGCTTTAACATCAACCTCCTGAGCTGCCCTCACTGCCACCAGCGCAGGCAGCTTCCAGAACTGCAGCCGTAACAGGGAGCTGAGCATCTCCACGCACGGACTAGCTCTTCTAAGAAGCTGCAGTTAACAGAGAACATGCTAAAATATACCTGTCTCTGTTCACAGAACATGTGCCAGTTGCTTAGCATTAAAGTCTTAATCCCCGGATTAGGTTTTGTTGCAAAGGGAACAGCACCATACAGTTTAAGTGCTGGGCAGCGCCCTGCCTGCTGGAGCCAGGGGAGGGTAGGCAGGGGCCTGGCAGGGGCAGCAGCTCCCAGTGCTGGTGCAGGGCACTTTTGGGAGCTGGTGAATCCGCCGAGGCTGCCGGGATGCAGGTCACACCCTGCAGGCGACGGCAGAGGGAGCTGCAGGTGGGAGCAGACGGAACCGAGGGCTGAGCCCCTACTACCTTGATCTTGCCCTTGGGTATTCCAGGGGTGGCTGCTATGCGGGGATGATACCAACCCAGGGAGAAATATATAATGCAAACTAAAGCACATGTCTAAATGTTCTTGCTCTTACTTGTAAAAAGCTTGATTTTCTATCCCACACTTCCAGAGATGTTTGCAGGCTTCTGGTGTCGGAGCGAAATATGTAAGAACAATTTTCTTTTCCTACAGAAAAAAGAAAGGAAGTCCATACAGAAACAAGTGAGTGCTGACCAATAGGCAGTATGTTGAAATGCGGAGGGATGCCAGGGCTGCTGGAGCTGAAAAACTGCATTTATAAGGTGAAAACCCTCCTCCAGAACCACTTACAAGACATGGAAGACTTTCGAAAGCTGACTGACACCCTTGAAGAAGTACCTAGTACAACTGATGGGGAGAGACACGCACATCAGTAACCTGCTAACCACTTTATTCACTGACGCCCAGCTTATCTGCATTGCTGAATGCCCAGAAATACTTTTAGAAAAAGCAATGATGATTGCTTAACTGCTGCATACATGTTTTCAGAACGATTTAGCTAGCCTGATCTGATGGAGCTGGATGGTGATAACAAACAACTATAAAATCCTAAATCCAACACATAACTCAGCTCTGTAGACATCTTGAGTACTTGAGAGAGATCCAAGGCTTCCTTTCACGGTAGACTCTCACAGCACCGAAGTACTGATCACATTGTTTTAAACCTGGATTTTGTATGCTTTAATATCCAGATCAAGGCTGCACAGTTAGCAGGGAGCTGACCCCAGCAGTGCGTGGTGACAGCACAGGTCTGTTATGCCACTGCCACCCAAATCAGCAAGATTAAAGCTATGGGGAAGTAGGGGCATGGGGCTCAGCATGGGCCAGCTACAGAGCAAGGCCCTGGGTTGGTGGCCTGAGCTGCAGCCCATGTCACTGTGCCTGTGTCCCTGCAGCTGTGACTCTAGGCCTTTAATTCAGAAGCTGACACCAGTGGAGACTGCCTTCCTCCCAGATACGTTGAAAAACTTCTAATATATTGAAGCAAAGATAAAGACTGCGTTAAATAAGTGCCAAGATAAGAAAATGCACTCACCTCTTTCTGACTTACATATAAATAGAATGTCTTTCCTTCAAATTTCATTTTGGTCACCTCATTCCTGAAAGGAGAAGAACATGCATGTACCAGGCTGCCTTGCCCATCACCCCCAGCAGATCACTGCTAATGCACGGCCCCCACACAGTGGAACTGGATCAGGTAATATGCACAATTTTAGCCAAATTGTTTGTCAGAAGCTCACAGTTAATAGGTGTTTTAAGGATGGTAGTTGGAGCAGTTTCAAAACCACACTTTTTTCAATTCATTGAAAGTGTAACACGGTGATAAGTGGACTCCTGGCTCAGAAACCAGCAGCTGGAAAAGGGGAACATCTCAGGATGAAGCGTGATTCTCAGCGGGGTGCCCAAGAGTCACTGGAGAACTTTGCTTATAACATATGTGCACTGTCTGGATGAGAATATCAAATGTGAGATACCACACTTAGCTGATGAGGCCAAAATTTGCGATACAGCAAAGAATGAGGAACAATGCAACCAGATTCAGAAGGGTTGGGGGGCGGCTTTCAGGTGACTCTGCCAATACACGGACGATGCAGTTTAATGTAGACAAATGTAGAAAATAATAAGTCTGGGGGGCAACAAACTGAATATAGAGAGTACATATTACATGGAACAGTCATGCAGCGTACTGACCAGGAAAGGGACTTAGGGGTTATTGTAGAAAAATCCTTGGAGCCATCAGCCCAGTGTATGGCTGCAGTAAAAAAGGCAAACAGGATACTGGGATACATCCACAGCGGGATAGAGTACAAAGCAAGAGAAGTGACACCGTAACTGTACATCACCCGCTACGCTCAGCTTGGGCCACCCTTTCCGAGGAGAGCCCCAGTGCCCTGGAGAGAGCACAGTGACAGCTAGCACACTGGCAGCGCCCAAGGGGACCTGGCTTCTCTGCTGCAATCTCTTCTCTTGTGTCTCAGAAAATTCTCCAAGTTTAACAGATACTTTGGGTACTCCGAGGATGGGAGTTGTTTCTTTCCTTCACGTGGTACTGCCACTTCTGTTTGTACACAGAGCATTTTCCAGAGTGCTCAACAAATTACTGCTGAAGAGCACTTATATTCTATAGCCGTGACAGATTTCCAGCAGCTCATGCAACATAACAGTCAGGCAAAGTGCACTCTCCCCAACAGCAAACTACGGCCGTGTGCACCCCGGGCCACTGCACGCTCACATGCAGCACCTGTCCCGGAGGTGCAGGGACCCGCTTGCACAGGCCAACAAAGGGCTTTGCAAACGCAAAACAAATGCGCACAATGTGTGGGCGTCATCCATTCCTGGAAACTCTGAAATGCGGTTTTACAAGACATGTACACACAACAGAGCACGGACCCGATTTTGTGCCTACAATTCTGCCTAAGGCAGAAGCAGTGGGAGGCTTTCAAGGAGCAGAGGATAACACAAGGGGGCTAGGATGGCAAGAAACCTGATTTTTTTTTTTTTGAGAACAGCCATATTTTATGGTCAATGCCATCAGCTATTCTGAGCACTTCTGTGAAAACTGACAAATGGGTGCAATGAGGCCGGGAGTTAAGAAAATGTCTCGTAATGATATGGCCAGAAATACAGAGCCTGTCTTCGTTACAGAGCGGGCTGTGTCCGGTTGACCTGCTGCAGCTCCGCAAACTATGGAGAGCTCTGACACGGCCCAGTGACCATGATGGAAGGGACAGTGAAGCTCACATGAAGCTGAATTTGTTCAATCAAACTCCCTCGAGTCCTGTGCCAGATAAATAGAACAGGAATATAACGATTTCACCCCTGCCTAAGATCAGTTTGATCCCATCATGCCGGCTGCAAGCCAATTTTTAAATCTAGTAAGCCCAATCAGACAAAATGGTCTCTAAATCAGTTAAGCAAACATGCCTGGTACTCCAGGCTGAAGAGGAAAGGACAAGACCCAGTAGGGCATTGCCAACAGAGGTGGTGGTCTAAAAAGAAGTTATAAATAACAGTTAACTTATTTGTCAAAAAGCCACAAATTCTGTCCTGCTGGCCACTATCGTGATGTTCATATGAGAGGTGCTGTGTCCTGACCCCATCTTTTGGGGCTGCACTAGGCAAGAGAAGATCTCATATGCGTGTCCTTCTTGGAAGGGGTGGAAACTCTAGAAAAGGAGATACAGATGGAGGGCAGCTCAGAAACCGGGTTATACAAAGTCTGCATCGCAAGGAGGCAAATCACACAGCCCCAAGAACGGCGACGGCAGCCCGGGAAAGTGTCTCGGAAGCTGCGGGTCGCCGCTGCCCCAGCTGTTACCGCTTGCTGGAGAACTATGATCTCTTCCCCTGCGGTTCAGACCATGCAGGAGCCCCTCCTTGCCCATTGTTTTAATAGCATAGTTTTGCAGTCTTTGAAGACGCCTCCCTGACCCCCTCCCCCAAATGGCTTCATATTATTATTAATACATGTAGTCATATTTTATAAATATTCAAAGGAAGATGACACTAATAACGCTTTCAAAGATTTCTGTGTGAAAGAGCTGTGGCTCATAGGCTCACTTTATCAACTCGCTTCAAACCCGAAGGGCTGCTGCTCTGTAACTATTTCATCATGCAAGGAGTGACGAATCGTGCATGAAAGAATAGCGCAATCAGGCTAACACACAGCGGGCCTGTGGCCCTGATGAGGAGCCGTTCGTTAGCGTCCTGAAAGCATTCACCTCCCACATGTAGTCATGCCCAGTTCACCCCCGTTCACATGACCTGCACGTAGCTACCTATCTGTGCCATTAAGGAATAGATTTGAAAAGCATTTTTCAGCCTCAAAATGCAACTTGCCAAATTCTAAATGTCTATAAAAAGCCATTCCTTAAGCGGTAGCTCAACCTGTTGCCAAAGAGGAAACGTCCTCACGGCACAAACTACTCCGCAGGGTGTGATGCGTCTGTGCAGGGGAAGCAGAAGGCCCCAGCTCCCTGCAGGGCCGTAGCCTCGCTTGCACCTGGCTCAGCAGCGCTGCGGAGGGAGGCTGGTGCCTCCAACAGCCTCCAAAGGCCGGCGCGTTCATCCGGAGCAGCGCTGCGTTTCCGCTGCCGCTCGGAGCCAGCAGCACCCGCACGCTGCCCAGGCAGGCTCCCGCGCTCCCCGAGCCGAGCGCAGGCCTTGCGCGCAGGGCGGGTATTCCTGGGGGACGCTCTCTACCGGGCCTCATTTCAGTGCCGTGCAGGGAGCTTCGCCAGGGGGCTGTTCGGCACAAACCTGACTGCATGCTGCCCCCTTCCACCTGCTCCTACAGAAGAGCCACAAAACTGTGTGCTGCTGACACATCAGTTGGGTGGAAAGGGCCAGGAGGTGGGACACTAGTGTTAGGACACACGTATCTTAGCGCTAGGACTGGGAACGGCCTGGAGAGCTGCAAACGGATGGGATGGCACCAACAAGGCCATCAAAGCAGGAGGTACACCCGAATATGAGACAGACACTTCCACGAGAAGAAACACCAAGGGTTCGAGGGGCACAGCAGGGAGGCGAGAGCGAGGAGAGTCAGAAGGCCTTCATCAAGCAGACCACGATGCCCTTGTGAGCTGTCCATTGGGGCAGGAACCCAGGCAAAAAAGAAAAGCTCCAGTCACGACAGCTGAGATAGGCCTGCCATGGAAAACCCACCCCAGCATCCCTTGCTTGTCCCAGCTGGCAGCGCTGGCTCACGTAGGGGCTTTTTGCAGTGTCACTGCTGGGAGTGTGCAGTGATGCTCCGGGGGAGGGTGGTTTAAACAAACCGATTCGGATTGGCACAGGTGTCTCTGGGCTCAGCATCCGTCTAACCTAACGCGGATGCATTTGAAAAGAAGGGAGTGCACGCTTTGGGGTGCGCTGGCGCAAACGCGTGCTGGGCACACAACAGCTTTTCCAGCTACCTGCAGCTTCTGTCCCGCCGTTCCTCCCCCTCCGACCCCTTGCCAGACGGAGACTGAGCCCTGCACCCCCAGCTACGTCACGGGGACCCAGCTGCGCTTACCACTGTCCCTCGCTCTTGAGGGTGGTCCCTACTGGGCCGCGTAGCCTCTTCCTCAGTGTTGCCTGTTAACGTCCCGAGGAAGGCACGCAGCCCTGGCATCACTCGTGGGACCACCCTGCCACCAGCGGGAGCTCTACCAGGGTGTCCCTGGGGTGCCATGGGGGGCAACGCGGGGCACTGGTGCCCCGGGGCCCCAGGCACTCCGCAAGGGGCCCTGGCCACCTCATAGGACCGCGGCGGCTGCTGAGCACAACGCTAATCCCGCCGGCACTGTCCTCTCCTGAACCTTGCAAGTGAGAGAGGACAAATGAGCTGGCAGGAGCTGCTTAACGCAAGCAAGACAGACTAGAGCGCGATGGCAAAGTCAGGAGAACTCACCATTTAATGAAGTGAACTCTTTTGTTTCCCTGCAGAACAACAAAGCCGAAGGGAGTGAAGGCCAAAAACGCCGCATTTCCTGACACGTCCTGGAACACAATAACAGCTTCTCATCACAATGTTGCAGAGCTGGCAAAGTTTACAAGTCAATAGCAATCCTCAGTCCTAAATTAGGTGGCATTAATGAATCCTCAGTTCTAATTTTGCCAACAGAACAGTTCTTGACAGTTTTATTTAGACCGTGATATCTTGCATATATACAGGAATCTGCAGCAGCATGAAAGAATAGGCTGGTCCAGCAGAATTAATGAGGAAAAAACGCAATATAACTCCCGGCCCCAGTAGTCCTATCGACTTATTAGTAAGTAATGAACAATGAAGATAGTGCCCTGCATACCACCAATTCTTCACTAATAATTACACTGCAAAATGGTAAAAACCTGTTAAACTTTTGACTCCCTCAGATCTCTGCATGGCACTTAGAGCCAGTGCAGCTGGCCAGCACCAAGACAGTTTAAAACCAATAATTAGTGTCATGTACGGAGCAAGCCAGCAGTTTAATTTAATCATAACATCTAGACTCCAGGGAAGCTATCGTTAACTGTATGGGTGCTCATGCAAAAAACAGAATTTCACTGAATTGCACTGAACGTCAAAAGTATTGTGGAGCAATAGCGGCTGCTCAGTAGTTGTTCAGATTGACTCCGGTTTTTGTTTAGACACTAGATGTTTGACCACACTCAGATTTCTCTAAAAGGATGCTGAGCTGAATGAAATCCGCACATCACGGGTCAGCACAAGACGTGGTGTTTCTGGCACATTTGGTAAACAAGCAGACAAAGAATTTTACAATGATGTTACAGAAGCAGGATTTCTGCTTGGTGCCTGCACTCCTTTTCCAGCAATGTTTTTTTTGGTGGCGGCAAGCGCAGCACAAGGGAGCGGGGGAGAGCAGGGCTGGCCCTGCGCTCGCTGTCGGACCACGAACAGCAGGACCGCCCAGGGCTGCCTGTGCTGGGACACGCTGGGACGCACCGGGATGCTCACGCTGGCTGCGGGGACGGGGCCTGCAATTGGGGCACGTCCTATCCCCGCTCGGAGATTCCCCGTCCAGAGTCGCAGCGGGTTGGATGCCTCAGACCAGCGCAAGACGGTGGTGGTGTCTGCTGGGCTCCCACGGGCTGTTGTGCTCTGCACCTCCAAACCCACCATGGCTCACGGGGCCCAGCACCGCAAAGGCAGAACCGCCTGGACCGCCGGGAGCTAGCTGTGAACAGGTCAGGTAAATGCAAACGGGAATAAACCTTGCGTGCTTACCTGTGGGCATCGGCGGGCTTGTGAGCCCAGGAAACCCCCTGGCTGTGCGCAGGGCTTTCTGCACCAGGGGTGCAGGAGCCTCTGCCGGGACCCTCTGCCTGCTGCGGCCTGGACCCAGCTGCCCTGTCCCACGGGGGAAGCCAGACCCGGGGGCAGCCCAAGGCCTGGCCCCGCTCCTGGTAGAGCCTCAACCGCAAGCCAATACCTGCCTTTTCATGCTAACCCGGGTCATGTGGACCTAAAATAACAGCGCCTTCGTGCAAGTGCAAACTTAGAAAGTATCAGAAACCTACTAAAACAAATGATGGCAAAGAAGCAAGGTCAGTTCTTCCACACTAAAATGGCTTTCTACTATGGAGATATAGCCACTGTCTGTCACCCCCTCCCACAGCAAAGTCCCATTTCTGACCAAAGAAAGTCGCGGATTTCCTTTATCTCTCTTAGTTCAGGGTTACAGTTCTCCCGCTCGGCTTGCCCTGTTGCAGCACTCACTGATCTAACCAGGAGGCAAGAGACATTTGCTTTGATTTTTGATTTCCACGTTTGTAGCACAGTGCTCTGGGTCTCTGTTACCCTCTTTGTGCTCCAGGCTCGCTACGTAGAGAGGCAGTTACCTGAAATACATGTCAAGCTGTGCAGGGAGCTAGTTTTCCTGATTAGATCTTCAGAATTTGAGTAGTGAGCAAATTGGTTTTAAATCCAGATTAGATCAAAATCCATCTTAATCTGTCAAGGGTGACTGGCCAAAAGCAAAGATGCCTGAACCTCAATCCAATATCCTGCATAAAGCAAGACATAAATCCCCAAACTAATCATGTCTGAGATGCAACAGATGTGTCTTGAGGAAGAAGAAAGATTTCCATGTGTCTTTGCAGAAACCAGGTTACTGCTTTTACCAGTGACAGCACTACTGTCTACAGTGCACAGAAGAGGGGACAGAGCAGACCACAATCGACCTTTGCAGCTCAGGACTTGGCTGGCTGAAGCACCCCCTCGGCTCCTTCCCAAGCCTGTGGGCTGGCTGTGCGGCTCCACGCACCCCCAGGGACGGGGAACGAGCCCCGACCTCCCCTGCTGCAGAGACACCACCCCGCAGAGCTGCCCGAGGGTCTCGAACGTGGCACCAAGACTGAAACGTGAAGAACATAAACAAAAAATTCTGATAAGCTGACATAAAAAAGGGGAAGCTAAACATAGAAGTCACTGAAAGGAAACAGTCTGCATTAACATGAATTCTGTCCAGCATTTTTGAAATGTTTTAAATATTAAATACACCATCTGCAGGTTAGCACCGTTTCTGTCACTCACCAAATCTCTGGGCAGCTCAGAATGACACATGCTTTTGTGCAGCACAGTCCGATTTTAACGTTGCTCTGATTCACATCTGATGTTTAATGCAGCTGGAAAACTTCCAGGAAAGAGAATAGAGGAACTTCACAGGAGTGGTGCACTCCTTCCAGGGCGCTGAATTTGGGTGCCAGCAGGACCAGGCTGGGTCGCAAAGAGATCTGGGACTGTGGGACTGTTTTTTAGCCTAAGAAATACGATTTCCACGGCTGGATGCTCTGCTGTCTCCTGCGATGGCTGACCCCACCAAGAGCTGACAGACAAACTCCCTCAATGGAGCACTGCTGACTGCTCCCAGATTTCTGCCTGTCCATAAAACAGCTTTGCCAGTTAATATTTGACAGCTTTCCAATGGGCTTTGCTGCAACCGATCAGATGCATAGGTTTAATTTTTACTTTTCTTCTATTGTCATCTCTTGACTCTCTGAAATAACCTGTTCCCAGGTAGTTACAAACGAGCTCCAGCTCTGCTCAGCGGCCAGAGCAAGGCGCTGCAGTGGCGCACCAGGGACCCGGGGTGAAACCAGGGACACAGGGCATTGCCACCCACACGCCTGCACGGGGCCAACCGCCAGCCCAGGAGCACGCAAGCCTCCCCATCTCAGGGGCGTTCTGCTTCCAGAAACGAAATCCTGAACAAAAACTCAAAATCCAAGGCAAAGATTTCAGCAAAGAGGATTCCTTGGGCATCTTTCAAAGCCCCCAGCGCGCTGGTCCAATTAGATTTCTCCTAGTTGGTTGGCACATTGACAAAACCAAGGTGAAACATGCTGAGATCAGCAGTAGGTGGAAAGGACTGAGGCAGAGGTGTTCAGTCCAAGACTTCTTGTTAACGCACTTAGCCAAGCATAACTAAGTCTAGCCAGTATGCCAAAAAGGAGATAATTTTTAACTCATCAAGTTAACTTCTCCTTTCTGCCTCTAAATTCATGATGTCTCTCTGCAAAGGCAAAGCAACTTTGCAGCTTCCTCCCAGCAACACCCTCCTCCTGTCCAGTCCTCGTTTCTGCCCAACACGTTGCCACGTCTGCCCAGCGGAGCAAGCAGCGGGGCTGGAGCACCCCAGCCAGCACAGGCATCTCCTGCTGCTGGCCAGGGCCATGGCAGAAGCCCCTACCTGCCTTCACTCGATTTTACCTGCATCACTGCCCTGTGCCTCCTACAGCAGGTCATCCCAGATCCTCCGAACCTGGTAAGAGTCTCACAGCTAAGAGCTGATCTTTATTTATTATATTGCATCTCTCTTGCTGTTTCTATCCTTCCATAGAGGAACATTCATGTGGATTCTGGTCAGAAAATAAAGCAATCATCTGAGTGAATTTTATTAGCTAATAAGAAAACCTAACAGCAACTCTCCTAGGGCTCTTCCCCTAAGTGAGGGTCACAGATCCAGCATCGGGTTATCAGCGCAGCTGACTTTAGTGTGTTCGCTGCCGTGGCTACAGCCATGCACCCAAGGTCTTAATCAGAATTTGAAATAGCAGCAGGGTGCAGAATTTTACTCTCTCTTTTGAGTATTTGTGAGCCTGGCTGCTAACCAGACACCTTCTGTCGACATCTGCATGCAAGGCAGTAAGAGATCTTGCCAAGGAGCAAGTGACCCTGGGGCCGCAGAGTGAGCGGCAGGGCTGGTTGCTGGCTTCTTGCAGGATTTTGATTTTGCTCATGTCGGACCCAGCTCCCTTCGCCTCCACAGCGGATACGAAGTCTGCGTGCCCCTCTATACCACAGAGGGGATCAAATCAATTCACTCCTGCTCTCACTCCTGCTAAGGCTACTGCCCTCCCTCCCCGGCAGCAACCATGGGAGCTCTGAGACCAACAAGGCGTCAGGCAGCTTGTCAGATTTTGCACCCTGGGTGGCGAAAGTCTGCTCTGAGCTGGCCTGTTGGTACTTAAAACGCTGGTGGGCCAACGTGCTGCTGTCCCCTGTTCAGCCCTGGCAGCGATGGACGCTGCGCTCCTCCCTTGAGCGGGCCTGAAGAGGCGGTGGAAAAAGAGGAGGAAAAGGACTGGGACTGCAAGAGGAGTCAGCCCCGCTCTGGGGCTGGGCGAGCGCTGAGCTTGGCTTTGTCTCCAGGGTTTCGCTCCTCTACGGGCGGGGGAGCAGGTTACAGCATTCAGGGATGGCCAAGTCCAAAGACCACCTGCTTAACGTCTTTCCATGAGCCGGGGGTGGAAGCTGGATGGCTCCAACACACAGCTGGGCGCCAGGCAGGTGCTGCAGCCCGGCCGCGTGCCGACAGCCAGCTGCGAGCAGGTTCCTGGGGGTGGCTGGAGAGCACAGGGGCCGGCCGGCCCTACAGCCACCAGCGAGCTTGTGGGAGACAACCTCCCTCAGGAGTCACGGTGCGAGGTGGAGACCTGCACTTCGGGGTCGCAGAGATCAGAGGGGCTGGGGGGCCAGCGGGGCAGGAGCGTCCGGGAAGAGCGGCCGGAGCAGGGAGAGGGGTCGGCAGCGGACACGAGCGGGATGGAGGGGGCTGGAAGCAGTGGTGAGCGCGGCGAGCAGAGGTGTTGAGGAGGGGCTGGGGCAAGAAGAGCATGGGGCGGGCGGCGGCGAGGACTGGACGAGCAGGGCACGGGGCAGGAAGGAGCGGAGAGACGAAGCTGAGGGATCGGGGCAGCAGGGGAGCTCCCAGCCGGCGGGGTGGACGGGGAGCGCGGGAGCAGGGTGCCTGGGGCGAGGGCTCGGGGGAGCAGGCGGGGAGGGACCCCGCGGACCGGGAACGCGGCAAGGCACAGCGCCCCTCGCCATGGCCAGCCCGGCTCCCTGCTCTCTCCCGTCCCCGTGCCCACAGCCGCCGCGTGGGGCAGGAAACGCCGTTTCCTCCTGCCAGGTGAGCTACCGGCCAAGGAGCCCTACAGAGAGCAAGGTCCTGCAGGAAAATCAAGGAGAAGTACTGACCACCTGGGGAAGGAGGATTACCGTTGAGCTAGAGCCCAGCACGGCTCCTAGGTCGGCACAGCCCAGTCCGACAGGCAGTCCAGGAAAACTGAACTGGCAGGGCAGTGCAGCCCTTCCGCCTCTGCCCTGGCTTTTCTGGGCAGTAAATGCAACCACTTCATAAATCACAGAACATCAGTAAATGGGAGAGGTCTCCCCTCCTCAGGCCGGATATATTTACTGTGTTTGTGTATTTATGCTGCATAATTCCCTTTAAAACCCTGGATGACCACAGAATAGACACTTCCTTTAGAGTAAAATTCTCTGTCTGCTTTGCATCCCACATCCATCTGCATGTGACGGGATTATAAGGGACCACACAGAGCCAAATGCAATGACATATGCAGTCAATAAAGAGCATTTCAAACAGAAAACTAGATTACTGGCCAGGGAAGAATATACAGTTAGACTGTCTGTGGAGATTAATACTTGTTGGTTTCTCAGACACATTACTGACCTTGTTATTGCCTCCAAATTACATGCTTTTGCAAAAGAAGATTGACTAACGTCTTTTATAGTTGTCTGCATATGAAAACACTTTCCTATAGCTTCTTTAAATACTCTTACGGATGAATTTCAGAGTAGTTATTTTCCTTGCTTCCCGCAATGCACATATTTGCATTTTAAGCTATTTCAGTCTAGACAAAGGACTGCTGGCTCTGTGGAAGAGGACAGCATCCACAGCGCTGCACCAAGCACATGCCACGTAGTACGGCTCTGTCAATGCCAAAACCTGCTGGCAGATGATAAATTGCTGCACTTGGAACCAATCAATGGTACCTGTGCAACTTGCTACTGGCTAAAGTGAAAAATCTAACAAAAAATAGCTTTCTGAAAATGGTTTTACCTTGCAAGGGTGTGGGTCAACTCCATAGGTCTCCAGAGTCTGGGCTTTCCGTAGAAAATTTAACTCCGAAGTAGCTGGTGTCTGACCACTAGCAGAGAAAAAGAAGGAAAAAGAAAGAATGCATTCCATGAAAGACATGAAGGTTAAAGCCAGTCATTAGCTTCACGGTTTCCATTAACAACAAGAGGCATCGGTCATGGCATATTTCAGTTACGTTAGTTAGCGCAATCAATCTGAAGCAGGAAACGAGCATTGAGAGCCCATCCTTTTTTCTTTCCTGCCAGCTTGATTTAGCAGGAGATATGCCAAGCTAGCAGCACTAGAAAACACTGGAATCAAGGAGCATCTGCAAAATTTAGGGCCGAATTAAATACATGCAACACAGGCATCTACCAACATTCCTTCAGCTAGGAAGGAGAGGGGAATTTTACAGGAAGGCGGCAGCACAACCACATCACGTAACAGCTCTGCTGGGTTTCTGAGGAGTTAAAGATATAAGGAGATGGGCCATCTGCCAGGACCAGAAGCAGCAAATTACACCCAGGCCTTGGGCAGTGCAGGACTGCTGCCAAGATGCCGCTGCTCAGGCTCACGTCTTGGCCTTTTGGGATGCCCGGTCCAGCCCTTCCCGTGGGCACGCCGGCAGGTCTCCTTGCCTGGCTCGCTCGCTCCGTTACGAATGGGTTTGGGGAGTAGCAGCCTGGTCTGGCGCGCAGTGGGCACACCGCGATATCCTGGCAGTATCTCACTTATTAGAGCATACCTGCCATCCTCAAACAGAACACAAAGAAATCTACAGGAGGACTGTAAAAGTATATTCACTGAGGATGGATTCTGGTTACTGTCCATGTCCTGTTGGAGAAGCCTTGGTCAAGGGCTGTGTCCACCTGAACTGAGCGGCCCGAGAAGGGGAGGAAAGGGGGACTTCAGCAAGAACAAGCCCCTCGGTCCTCCTCAAAAGGTTCGGGGCGAGGAGAAATTAGAAGCGGGTTTGGACAACCACACTGCCCGCGAGCCTCGGAGACGGCGCTGAGCGCTTCCTTCAGCGACTGCCCCGCGTCAGACCCCGGCCTCCGAACGCAGCAAAGGAGCGAGGGGTGGTAAGCAGGTCGGGGGAGGCTCGCTGTTGTCTGATTGCCTACATATCTTTTTGATTTATGTAGGCTTTCTGTAGCTTTCCTTGGCAGTTTGAATACACTTTTCTTTCAGCGACCAGAGGTTTGACAGGATATGCTGTTTACGGCTCACAGAATGCTTTATCGGTGATTTGTTGCAATGCCTCTAACTAAACACAACAAAATGATCTGCCTTTTTAAAGACGTTCTTTAAAGACTATTTTTCTTACTACACGCGAACAACGCTACCACGAGAACTTCTGACTTTCAGCTGTATCTTACATACAAAAGCTATAAAAGTACTCATCCCACAGCATGACTGAAAACCCTAAGTAGAAATAAAAACAGCGCATCAAAACCCTAATATCAATCGATATTTCTATCCCCTTGAAAGAAAGCAACATGTTACGCTGCAGTGCTGACTTTACCTCAGTTCTGTTTTGTGAATCTCTGCAATTTTCCTTTCCAGCTTTTCTGAATGTTTAGGGAAAAACTGGAACTTGGAGCTGTAGCCTTCCGGATGCTTGCCCGGGTCGTAGTCCCCAATCTCCGCTGGTAAAAGAAAGAATGGATGAATAACAAAGCAACCTCTTCTATCACTGAGATCATGCTCGTTTATTGAGACACAATTTTTGATAAAGGGGAGCACGGAGTTTGCTATTCTGCCCCGCGGTGGCTCCTCAGAGACCAGCTGGGGACTGACAGGCGGGACGCAGGGAAGCAGCCAGGATGCTGGGGCCCAGCACCCCGCTCCCCGTGGCCGCAGCAGCTCCCACGGCGGGAGAAGGCGACAGCGCGACGCCCACGGGAGCGGGGAGGGAGCAGCATCTCCCCGTCCTGCCAGCCGCCGCGGGCATCCCTGCAAACGCCAGGTCAGCAGCAGAGCTCAGCACGGATGGGTGCAGGAACAGGGTCCAAACCGCTCTGGAGCACGGGGCCAAGGCGAGGCAGCCTGGGAAAACCCGCGCCACCTCTGCCCTTGCTTAACATCAGGATGAATCATTTGTAAGGCATTAACTGTGCCCAATTAATTTCACCACTTGCTTGGGAATCGCCCGCGAACAGATGGCCACTGTCCCAAACTTATTAATTCCTCAAATCATTTGCCAAATATTTGCCATGGGCCGTTCTGGTCCCACAGTAAAGCGCGAGAGCAGCTCACCAGAGCTACTCTGCCGAGCGGCCGAGCAGCTCGCAGGGACCTGCTGCCCCGCGGGACAGCGGCACGAGGTCCCGCTCCCACGGGCACGGCTGCAGGCCGCCCGTCGTGGCCCCAGAAACTCCCTCTGCGGTAGAAAACTGCTCAAAAGCAGCAGTAAAAGAGGCACAGGTTCGGCGGGAGAGCATTTACCCAGAAGTTTTTTCTGCAGTATTAGCGTAGCTCTACTGCGTTCAGCCTGCTGTCGAGAAAAATATAGGGACTGACTCTGCACGACTGTGAAACTCGGGATCCTTCAGTGGCTGTAACAAAAATATTGCCGAAATAAAAATCGCATTCCTGCCACCTTCTGCAGCACAGCCACGAGACGGCCTGCAGGAAAGGAAACGGATCTTGAAATTGCCCCTGGACTTACACAGCTTCTGCTGTTCTTTAAGTGAAATAAAGTGGTGATTAACGTTTCAGCTGACTAGCTATGGAAAGGATACTAATGTCATCCAGGAGTCCCGGGTGCTTGGGGAACGCTATCAGGAGCCACCAATGCCTAGAACAAAATGCAAGAGGCACCTCCTCAGTCACATCCATCTTCTTCCGAACCCAGAATCGCAAAACTAGCCTGGCCTGCTTAGAAACAAAGCAGGACACAGGTTCTGCTCACCCAGTGGATGTAATTGTGCCTGGAAAAAATTTAATTATTTGGAAACCTGTAAACCGACATTGAAAAACGGTCCTTTGCCTTTTTAGCTAACATGAGGAAACGTTGACTGGATGATCATAATGATAAGGTTCATAATTACACAGTCCCCACTGCGTGGGAACAGCAGTGCAGAGGGCTTGCAGGGAGCAGGGCTGGTGGCAGGATTTCTGCACAGGGCTTGATCCCTGCTCATGGAAAACCTGCTTCGACCCTTGGCAGATGCCTGAGGTTCAGCAGGTGACAGGAGGTTGGTGCCCCCCAGGGCAGACGTGGCAGCACGAAGTCAGGGGCCCCGGCTGGAGCCATGAACCCCTAACAAACTGCCCTTGCAGCTTACTTGGAGAGGTAAGAAAATCCCAGCCACCGAAACGACGGCAGGCGAAGCGCCCCGGCAGAGCCCGGCAGCGTGCGGCCACCCGGCTCAACGCCGGTCCACGGCCACCAAACACCTCGTGCCCACAGGGCAAGGCGCCCAGCAACGCTGACAAAAACCCCAGACCAAACTGATTTTTCCTTGAAGCGGCCTGAAGGTGAACAGGCAGCTCCTCCCCTCTCCTTCCACCAGCCTCTGGGACCCAGCCAGTAATTACATCTGATTTTGACTCAAGCTGTGGTAAAAGGGGAGAAAAAAAGAGGAGAGACGGGGGAAAAAGAATGGCCCTCTTTCAGCTGAAGAAGGCTGTATTTCACGCTGGAGTAGCATGCTCTTTAGCTGCGTATCTCCTTCCGTGATTTACAATAATA
The DNA here is from genome assembly GCF_040807025.1 of Struthio camelus. NCBI lineage: Eukaryota > Metazoa > Chordata > Aves > Struthioniformes > Struthionidae > Struthio > Struthio camelus. Next base: position 926,367 of record NC_090953.1, read on the forward strand.
CCGAAGCTGCAATTTCATTCTCACCGCTGGGAATGAAAGGACCTTGCTCTGATTTAATTCCCTCCTGCCTCAGGTCCTAAGTGAAATGTAGATGTTACATTAATTTTTATGCCTTCTGCTTAAAACACTAAAAGAGGAGAAATAAGCTAGTGCTATGAAATAACTCAAAAATGCTTTGGAGAGCTGAAATTTGTCTTTTTCGATCTCTCCGGCACATCTACCTAACTCACGCCAGGATTGTGACTACACATATCAAGGGACCTCAGAAAGGAGCATGAGTAAAGTGCAAAGTCCGGTGTTCACGGGTTAGGAAGTCCGTGGGTCGGAGGCCAGGTAGGGGCCAGTGAGCGGCACGGCCGCCTCTGCAGCCAGCACAGCCAGAGCTGCCAGCCCTGCTGGCTCCCAGCGCTGTGATTCCTCAACTGGGAGCACTGGGGAAGGTTGTGCAAAGACCTGATGGGCCAAGGGCCCATCATGACACGGTAGCTATAGCTCAGTACGCGTCTCACCATGTTTAAACTGCCCCCCATGCCACTGCTCTGGTGTTAGCATGGTGCACAGGCCCACCGCGGGCACCTGGAGGAGGCTCAGACCAGAGCTGCGTCCCAGCTGACAAGCCCCCGGCCGCAGGAGCTGGGGCAATGCGGGAGCAGACCTCAGTGCGGGTCTCCAGGCAGCAGCCTGGCTCGGGCCGGGTCTCTTCCATCACCCGGCACTGTGCCACGTTCGCCCTGGTGTGGAGCCCAGAAGCCCCAGGTGCCTCCGCAGCCCATGCTCCAGACGTGCACGACCGGGGCATTGCCAGGGTGCGAGGCGCTGGGTGCTGTCGGCCTCGATGGACACCTGGCCGCGCACATGGCGCTAATGCAGCAAACGCCCAGCCTCCGAGTGCCTGATATCACAATGTTAACGACGTTCAGTGTGCTTTTCTGCCATGCCAGCGGCACTTAGCTTTTCCAAAAAGCCAGAAACCCCCACGCTCAGTGCTATGGATGTTTCAGCAAAGCAAGCAGACTTCGGCTACCTCTGTGCTCTCTGCAGCACGGATCGGACAGCTGAGGCAAGAGCAGAGCAGTCAGAGTCACTTCGGCAGTACAAATAGGGGGACAGCAGACCAGGCAGATGGTTTTCAGAATTGTTCCCACCTCCTGCTCTGAGCTCAACCAGCGCTGTACAGACTTGCTGACAAAAGCACTTTCTTTGCTAAGGCACTCAGCAGCAAGAAATGAGCTTATACAAGGATGTGTTCATCCGTTCTAGAAGTCAGCAAAACTGCATTTAACTCCGGATCCCTCTTTTATAACTGCAGACTGCTGGGGCTTGCCAGAATTACCGTAGGCCTTGTACAACCCCAGAAAAGAAAAATACTTTGTCATAGCGCTCTTTTTGTGTGCCTGTTTGGCCCTCGATGCAGTAGATCATCCAGCACAGGGTCAGAGCACGTACATGAGAAGTTACCCTGAAATAGGCCAAAGCACTATAAATCCACACTGCACCTGAGCTTGCAGCTGCAGTCGATGGCACGGGTCCTGGGAAGGCAGCTGGTTTTGACCAGCTGGGTTCAAGCGAGGGGACCGAGAGCGCCGTTCATCGCAGCTGCAGCTGCAGCTGCAGTCATGCAAGCGGGCAGGCTGGACAGTGGAAACTGGATTCCTGTGCTGTTTCTCAGGTTAGGAGAGGTTTTTCTCTGTGGCAAATAGTCTAGATCTAGGGAGGTTTCTCTGAATTGTACTGAGTTCCTTTGCAGTCTGTCCACTGGAAATGCTGCCTGTTTCAGGTTTCTGACTATACCAACATTATACAGCTGGTAAATGTGGGTGTTCACAGTTATAGCAAATGACCTGGAAATCCTGAGTCATCTTTCCCCCTGGTCATGAGGTGCCCCACAGAAGGCGCAGTACTTGCTTTAGTGAAGTGATGTGTTTTTGTGAAGTGCTCTGTGATCCTTGGATGAAAGCCACCGGACAAGCACAAAATTAGGAAACGCGCACTAGATTTGCCAAGAGGCCTTTTACTGAGATGCTGCTGACCTGAATCCAGGTGGAATAACTTCGAGAGAACAGATGGCAAAGTGGTTGCTGCTGGTGCAATTTAGATCACAATATCAATTCTAATTCTCTTTTAGACCAGCACAGTATGACACAAGTACAATCTTGAAGCATAAGCCCTGCATTGGCTAGATGACATTTGTATTCTAGGTGCAGTGATCTGTTGTAAGTGAAATAATGTAATCAGTACTTAGCATGAAAAGCAAATTTATCTTGTCAAAAAGCATTACCTTGAAGGATATAGGCAGCTAACAAAGCAGCATCTGAAGTCTTGCAGAGAAGACGGCCATGGTAGAGATCTCTCTTGATCTGCAGGAAGACTAAGTACCTGAGGATAAAAGGGATATTCCATTTATTAAGCAACGTTTAAATTACCTAAACAGGCAATTTAGATGAGGAATATCTGCACAAGACACTTGCCCCAACATTTCTCTCCAAGCAGTCCATTTACAAGATACTACATTTGCTAGGTCTTAACAAGTGCTAATTACTAGGCAGCTCCCCATTTAAGATCAGTTCTCGGGCTCAGATTTAGGTGTTTCACTCCCATTCAGGCCTACAGGAGCACAATCTGCGTTTGCGAGGCCCGCCCTTGACCCAAAGGCCTGATGCAGGTCTTGCCACCACTCCTCCGTCACCAGCCTGCTTTCACACTGGCATAGCCATTGAAAGCAGAGAAAAGCTGCAGAGAGACTACGAGCTCCCTTTTTCGCAGAAGTACTCTAGATGAGCGTTTAGACCAGGGGAAAAACAGAAAAGAGAAATCTCATCAACAAGGAGGCGCTGGTTGTCTCCTGCCCTGCCCAGGAGCACCCCGCAGCACCTTGCCCTGTTTGTGGCAGGATCGGGGCCGGGCCCCACGCGAGCGCTGCCAGCCGGGGCTCACGGCAGCCTGCAGCCGAGACAAGCAACGCCCCTCTTGCTTCTCGCCTTGCAGGTCAGGCTTTCATGCAACAACATATTCTTCTTCTCCAACTTTCTGCATGTTTCCAGGTCTCTGTGTAAGCATCCACTTATCTCCTCAGCGTTTGCCAACAATTAATAGTAAGTCAGCATCCTTTAGAAGTAAGTTGCCTCTTGTAGTTGTAGTAGTAGTATCTCTAGCTGCATGCACTAAAGCCAAGTAAAAAGATAAACAAAAAATGCTGGAGAAATTATATATTTGAATAAACTTAAAGCTAAGTAACAGTCTGGGCCGAGTCATGTGGCAAGGCATTTGGGAAAACCTGATAAAATGTAAGTCATACAGCTAAAGAGCAAAATGGAAAATTGGAGTGCTTAGAAATACGTTTAAATGCTCACTTGCACTCTGCGATATCTCAGTCATGCTTGATTTCTCAAGTCCATTCTTATGATGACAGAAACCACTAATTTTCACAGATAAAATATATTAAAGAGAAATCCAGCTATTAAAGACTACTCTCTCCATCTCCTGGCACAAGAGGAAAGTGAATGTTCAGCCCAAGCTGCAGCGGCAGCAGCAGGCACACTGGTGGTGGCGGCGGCGGCGGCAGAGCCCGCTGCGCCTGCGAGCCGGGCCAGCCCACGCTGGACTTGGGTCTCGCCCCGGCGCTGTGCAGGGGGCTGACTCCAGCCCCTGGGCAGCCAGCACGGGCCACCGCTTTTCTACAGCAAAGGCAGGGAACAAAAGGAGCAGAAGGTCACTTTGCAATAATAAAGATGAGCTAATCCCTTATTCATGAAGAGCAGAACAGTCTTCTATTTCTAACTACCCCTTTAATCACCTCTGGAGGACTGGCACTCCAGAATGAGTTAGCAGCCAGGACTTTTTTAGAGATCAGGATTTTCTAAATAGCAGCAGCTAACGTGAGAGAAAATAATACACAGCAGTGGCAGCCCTGGGCCCACAGGAACTGATGAAGACGAATGTGTCTGGCAGAGAAACTTGATAAAAGTTCAAACCTCCTGCTGCTGCTGCCCGGTGCTCTGGGAGAGGGAAAAACAAGGGGCATTCTCATATTTGACTGAAGCCTAGACAATAAAAGTTTGCTGCTGCAGACCAAGCTGTGGTTACACAAGCGTGCATCCAGCACTTGATGGGGGGAAAAAAGTTCTGCCTGCAAAAACTGCTAACATCCTGATTCAGTAAAACACCTTTGCTGCAAAGAGATGATTTTCAAAAACACACAGTGAGAGGCAAAGCAGCCCGAGCAGCCCGGGAGCAGCCCCGAGCCCCCCGGCTGGGCTGACGTAGCAGGCCCTCGGACGGAGCAGGCTGCGTACTAAAGCTAACGATGGCGCGGGAGCTTCCTGGGTCAGGACTGCCATCGGTTCAACGTGGCACAGCCTCTGCAGCACTCTACTGCAGATAACCCACTGCGGAGGAAGTGTTTCCCCTTTCAAGTATCCTACCACCTCAAGCCTCTTTTCGCTATGCATATTTTCCCTTTAAAACAGTGATGAGGAAAAAAAAAAACCAAATAAAATATTTACCAATACGGGGAACAGCTAGAACAAGCTTTAAAAACTTTGCAGGTTTTTCTTCTGTAGTTTCTCCAAACAATTTTTGGATGTGTTGTAGGTTGCTTATACCTTGAAAATATCCATCTTGACAGGGGAGTTGTCAAGGACAGAGTCTGGGCCTGTGACGAGACTTCCTTTTGAAAGCTCATGAAGGAAAATGATGCAAAATATTTCCGAGCTTGAAAATACTCAGTGTCACAGCTCAGCAGCTCCTCCTGCCACTGTCTCTCTGTCTCTCTCTTCAGGCAGGTGTTCACCAATATCCTGTCTTGCCTAGACTCAGATGGATTTCCTCTTCCTTTCCCTTTCTTTCCTACTTTTCACGTTCTTGCATTTCCCCACTGCAGGGGGACCTGTAATGCTAGCAAAGTGAATCCACTCTGTTGACGAGTAGCCAGTCATGAGCCTAGGAACGGCTTTTCTTTCCTTGAAACCAAAGTTTTGTTGAATTGTCTCTGCAGAGCAGATCTCCTTGGACCACTGGCAGAAGGAACAACAGGTTTACATGGCCACACAAGGCAAAGCTCTCAAACAGACATATGACTATTTTATCTTGGCAATAATCTAGAGACCACCTGGCTCTAGACTCGATGCAAAGTGACACTGCCTCTTTTTGTGCCGCCTTGTTTTTTGCAAGGGACCTGTCTTTGATGCTCTTAATTGGTCAAGTTTCCACTCTCCACAAGTGTAAATCTGTGAACTGTATTTCAATTTTCCTTATTGTACTTGACAACTGCAGATGTTTGCTAATCTCTGATTAAAGAAAAGAAGTCTAATTAACATATTGTATGCATAGTTTAATGCCCACATAATAGCTGTCATTATTCAGAGGTGATGTCTTTGGCCGTTTCACATTTAAATTAAGGCCTAATGACTGCATAGCTTGCAGTTGCTAGGAGTTAACATAAAATCTGCAGACTAAATAAAGCCTTTAAGAAAAACAAGAAGATGAATCCACGTGAAATCTTTTCCAGGACACTTGTATGTGTCTCCCAAAAGGTGCCTGTACAAAAAAAAAACACCACATCCATTATATCCAGGAAAGCTGATTACAGGGCATGCCGTGGTAGCAGCAGAAATACTTGTGTTCTGGACACGGAGATACTTTTAAATAGGCTCAGCAAACCGGCATGGTACTCTTTACGAATGCTTGCTTTCCTCCTAACTTGCCTCTACCACAGGCCTGGCAGTCAGACTTGGAAAGAGCTGGCCCTATACAACTTTCTCAGACTTCCAAACAACCACCTAAGCTTTTGGGTGGTTTTTTTTTTGTTCTTTTTGTGAGCACAACTGACGTTCTCATTAGTTTTGTATATCATCATGAGGAAAGCAAACTCCAGAAAACTTTTTTTTTGACACATCTCACAGTCTCTACTTTTTGTTTTACAACTCATCTGTCCAATAAAAATATAGAGAGAGCTTATTAATGCAGAACTAAAGTAAAACACTGAGCCTAGGTATATTCCAAATACACTGTACAAAAGACAGCAAAATCCCAAAGATCCTGTCTCATTTGATGCCTGCAAAAATAGATTGAAAATCCAAAGACTGAAATCCTGGAATATATTTAGCTCTTTCAATAAGCCTACTTAATTCTTGATGTACTTAGCATGGACCTTAACTATTCCTTTGGAATATTTAATGGCATACAGAGCATGCGTTCTGTGATTCTTCAAATGCCAATGGAAAAATAATACCTCAACTTTGTGGGGCCTGTTTAGAGAGATTTAGAGCTACACACCTTTAAGCTGTTGAATCTAATCAAGTCTGAGTGAATGATACACGATACTTGTCACCATTTGACAGCTGTTCGGGGCCAACAGAAGATGAGGGTGGTCGTCCTTTAATTTGCAGTAGCCAACTGTCCGCCGTGCAAAACGACACTTATGCTTTGAAGATAATTTCTGCTTCTTTTCTTTTCTTTTTCCTTTCCTTTCTTTTCTTTTTTCTTTTCTTTTTTTTCTTCTCAAACACAAACAGAGGGCTTCCTTCCGTAGGAATGTCAATCTACCGCCTCTAACTGCAGCACATGCCATAGGTAAAAGCAAAGGAAGAACAGAGCATTGCTGCTGCACACAAAAAAATAATGATTTTTAACACATCCTTATTTGCACCTAAACTGATTTGTTTACAAAGACCTGCTAATTTGCATTGCCTGCACCACTTACATGTCTATTTTTTGGCAGATACGACCTTAGAAGTTTTGCAACCTTTAACATAGGAAAAGCAGATCCAGGGCGTAATCAGGAAAAAAAAATCATCTATTTTCATTCTTTCACACGTTATTTCTCTGGATCATCTTACTAGTCTTGATTTTAACTAAATAAGCCTGTAAATTAATAAAACAGACAGCAGAGTGAAAACCTGAACTCCTAGACGGCTTGTTATGAGAATCACCCAGCATCTCGGCTGTGGTAATCCAGCTCCAAATGGACAGTAGCCAGCAATTCTTTGCCCCCAAAGAGTTTTGGATCCTTCAAATTGATTTGATAAGTTTCTTAGAGGTCCACAAATGGCCACACTCCAGGAGCGGGTAAATGGAGTTTCTAAGGCATAAATAATCATGCAAGGTCTGTTTTGAAGCCTTTGCTGATTAAGGATATCCTTCGCTTCCTGTCCTGCCTGCCACCTCGACCCTGGCACGTCAGTGGACGGGATATGCACATTAGGCATCGTGGCCAGCAAAAAGGAGCCAAATAGTCTTAAAATTATTACCTCGGTGAAACTCAGCCTAACAGAGCTAAGCAACAGATGCTGCAAAAGCTTTTCAAGCAGGCTGCCAGAGCCTTCTCCATCCTTGCACTTTGTGGTCCCCCCGCACAGGGCGCCAGGACGCTGTGAGCAGCTATCGCCTTACAGATGCATTGGATGCACCCAAATTTACACTCGCAGAGCTCACGGATGGCAAAAGGTTCCCAGTGCAGCCAGGTGCTGCCCTAAGCCAGAAGCAGCTGCTGTTGGGAGCTGGGCCGGGCTCCCCTGGGCGCAGCAGACGTTTCAGCATCAAAGGGACATTGCCAGCCCCTTACTGAGCATTTTATTTCACTCTAGTTTTCACTGTAAGTTCTCAGAAGCTTGAGAGAAGAAACAAGATTTCTCCACTATACAACAGACAAAGAAATAGAGGGATATTTAAGCTGTTTGAAAGTACAAACAAAGACCACGGGCTTTGAGAAAACAAGCTGTCACCAGCCTGTTTCTATCTTTGCAGCATGAGAAGTGGAGAGGGCTCTGTATGAAGTATTGGTTGTCTCCAGACAACGCCGGAGGAGGAACATCAGAGAGCAGGAGCTGCTATGCAGAAGGTGACATTCCCTTTAATGCGCCAAAACACCCTGGCCACAGATCCCAAGACTCCTTACTGGGCACGAAGGAACAGGCAGCGCAGGACAGGGATCTTGGACTTAAAACTGACATGACCGTGGCAATGCTGCCACCGCGCTCAATAGCTGTCAAAAGGCCAACGGAGGACTTCGGACAAAAGGAACAGAGAACAGAACAGAAAGGATCAACAGATAAATCCACCATGTGTTCACATAGTGAGCGCAAGGGGCAATTCTGCTCCCGCCCTCGATTCAAGAAGGACAAAACAAAACTGGAGAAGGTCCAGGAAAGGACACTGAGATCCCAGACTTGGGATCATATCCGTGAGAGGAATGGCAGATGCTGGAGAAGGAAAGAATAGGATGATGCCTTTGAAATCCTGTATGGTACAAGGAAGGTGAACAGGGAGCACCTTCAAATGCAAATCTGCCAGAGACAAGTGTAGAAGAAAGCCCAGGAGACGGTGCCAAATTACGCTGTGGAGTCCGTGCCACAAACATTGGGAATGTCCAAAGTGCACATCCATCGAGAAACCCTCTCTGGCTCAGAAAATCCTTGGCCACAGGCTGGGCAAGCACAGCTGGAAGGTATCACTGTATTCTTATTTCTTCTTTCCTAATTATATCCTGGGCAAAATGGCCACTGACAGAGACATGACCCGAGGCGACATGAGCATTTGGGCTGACCCATCTGGCCATCTTCATTTTTAGTGTTATAGATTCATTTAAAGCTTCCTTGATCCGGGTGAGAAGCCAGAGGATGGCAGAGCAGTTAAGGTGCCTCCACCATTTGGAAAGGAGGAAGGGAGTCTCTGCTCTGGTTCTGAAGAAAATCTGGAAAATATCTAAGGACAGTTTAAGAACTCACTTCCAGCTTTGCTTTAAAAAGTGACTGCAACACCAGAGAGCCACAGCGGACCTCCGCATTGGTAGGGCTCACATGCTGGTGTAGCCCGTGATGGTGCTTCCCTGCTACCCCAGCCCCTAACCGAGACCCATACCCCGGATGCCCCGGGCACAAGAACAGAGCCAGGTTCAGCTTTCCTCCGTAACATCCCTGCAGTCAGCAAGCCAATGTGTAAGTGCTTTGTGACGTCTAACAGCAATGTGATTAACAAGTATGTTTTCTTTTCCTTTTTCTAGCAGAATTTGGGAAAAAATGCATTCGCAGTGTCTGACATCATCTCAGCCCTCCGAGCTCTCCTAGTTCTTGGGGAGCTGGACGCTCCTTCTGCACGTCGAGGTCCCTCCAGCACTGAAGAGCCAGGCAAAGTTTGCTCCTTTTTGCTACACCTTGCTCACATGCTGCCTTTCACGCTTGGTCCTTATCTTTCTCTGCAAAATTCTCCACCTTCACCTTCCAACAACGATAACAAATTTTATTTCAGCATTTAATGGAATCTGCCCTCCCAAGACCTGTCCTGTCTGGAAATTCAAATGCAAAGTTGATGTTGCCTAATCAGCAGGCAACAGGCGGTGCCTCAGTTTTAAAAGCAGAGTCACGGTCCAGGCTCCAGCAGGTTTCAGTGTCTATCACCCACGTAGAAGCCGGCACAATTCGTCTGGAGAGGCAGCAAGGTTCAGGCAAAGCGTGACTGCCTCTGGACAGCTGCAAACTCTCGCAGACGGCAGCCTGGCAGCCGCAAGGGCAGGCCGCCTGGCTAACTATTATTTACCAAAGAGAACTTGAAAACAATCAGGCCTGAGCCAACTTATTTATAGAAATACACTCCATGTTATTGCTGTCAGAGGGAGGCTGAGAGGCAGGCTCAGGGACAAGAGCAGACACAGCCCCTTTCCTTCCCAGCGCATCCAAACAGCGTGTCAGGAGGCGAAAGCAACTCTTACCCTGCTGCACCAACATGCACCAGGTGAAAGGATTTGGTCTGCAGCGCTCATTTGACATAACAGCAACTGAGTCATCATAACCCAAGCGCTGCCAGGAGAGCAAGGTGTTCTGCCTTGAAAATCAACAACTACACTCGTCCCTGGCATGCAGGTAACGGCAGGGTGTCCTCACACCGTGACAATATCCTGTGCCCTTGACATTTTCCCTTCAATGTGCCTAACCAAGGCCTGGATCTGAGAGGAGCCAGGGCACCGGGAGAGCACAAGTCCCCTGGCGGGTCTCCTAGCAGAGCTTGTATGAGCAGTATCGACTGCCACAGCAGCTCTGAGCGCCGTGAAACACTCAGTGATAGCCCACAGCAATTCTGCTGTTGCCCAGAAATAGTCAAAACCTGCATCTGACCCAACAGACAGAAAAGGCAGAATTAAAACCTTTGTTTCCTTGTATTTTTTCAAACCAATGTTTTTATTAATCTTCTCCCTAACAAACCCCAGACCTTGCAAAGACAATTATAAATTAGTTGCAGTAATAATGACAAAAGGATCCCAGAGGGGAATTCAGAAATTTTTAGCAAAATTGTTAGCACAGCTTTATCACATAGAAGATACGAATCTCTATGCTAATACAGGCTGGGAGGAAGCTTGTGCTGTTTTGGTACTGAAATTCACAGTCAAGTTTTGTCGTCCAAAACTTCTGCGAGTTTTCACCAAATGCTCTTCGCATCATACTTGTCTGCCCTTCCTTCTGGAAGGGAAAACAGCTTGAAGAGCCCCTAAAGATAGAAACTGGATAGTAGTAGCGTCAACGTTTTTGAATCACAGTTTATCATCCATTTCCTCTAAAGCATCACTCCCCTTCCTTAAAAAGGGATGTAGCTAATTACTTCCAGGGGACTTCAAGGAAACTAGAGACACTCAGACCCTTGAAAACAGATTTAGCACGTGTAGTAATATTCTGAGCTATGGATGTATTTAAGCAGTTGCATTAATAACATCTTTAGAATGTGGAAAGAATATTAGAAGTAAAAATGGACTATCACGGGTGAACTGCTGTTCCTGTTTGGACCTCAAAGCAGTAAGATCACCTTCCTTCACTGTCCAAGACTGAGCAAATCCAACTGGAGAGAGAGAGAGACTTTGGAAAGTTACAGGGAACGGTAATACACACGGTGCAGAATGGGAATCAGTTGGCATTGGCAGGATGCTACAGAAGTCATTATGGCCCTGGACATTATTATGAAATATACTGCACTCTGAGCACTTTGCTCTTGAAACTTGGTCTTCATAACCATCTGTAGCTGAAGATCAAGTCAGTGGCAATAAATCAATATCTAATAATCTGTACCAGGCACGATGACTCTAGAAGCTACTAAAACACAAGTGGAGTATTTTATACCTTTTCCCACAGTCGTGACAATTCAGAAACATACAGCTTTGTTTAGAAATATCTAACATTATATGGCTGTCGGACTAACTTGAATATAAAATAAAACTTTGCAGGGTTTGGTCTTGCAAGCAACCTCAACCTCCACCAGATCCCTTTGAGAACTCTGTGCCTCTCGGTGCGCAGCCACTTCCGTGGCTGGCTAGTTCAGTTATGGGGCAGCGCTCGGTCTTACCTGGTTATTTCCTCCTTCAGAGCAGCGGGGTCAGTGGGATAAAACTTCACACGAAAACACATGGTGAATGGAGGCTGGGCTGCAGGGAAAACAGTGATGCCACAATCAAACTACAGGTTTTGCCTATTTTATCCTCCAGTATTAACCCCACTCGAGCCAGACAGTGCTGGGAAGAGGCAGACATCCTGCCCCTGGGAAGGCTGCTGGTGGGGATGGACCCTGCGAACCCCAGGGCTGCTCGCTGCTGCTGCGCACCCCGGTGCTGCTGGGGCTAGCCGGGCTGCAGCCCCGCGGGCGGCTCGGCCCCTCCGTGCCGACTGCCGGAGAGCCGCAGCAGGCGGGAGAAGAGGAGAGGGCAGTGCGTGAGCTAAGTATATTGTGGACATGAGAGAGAACAGATACCGCCTAGGCCTCCTTGAAAGTGCCCACAGCATCGTCTGCTGGACATGCAGTAAAGCCCTCGCTTGCTAAATGGACCACCGCGCTTACAAAGTCTCATTTTGCTCATTCAGATCATTTACTTAGTGGTCTCATGCAGGCGACCTGCAGGGTTTCTGCGGGTTTCCCATATGCAGAATGGAGTACTTACAGCTGTGATTATTGCGTGACCTATGGAGAATTATTTCACTTTCGACCAGATAGAATAGCTTTACTGATGATCAAAAAGGCCCATTTTCTAAATGATGTGCAGGGAATTCACCCCAGAACTGCATGAGTGGAGAAAATGGAACTGTGTATAAAATTAAGGGACCATGCACCATCTCCACAGAACATGTGCATACTTTGATACACACTAAAAGCCATACTTACCCCTCATCTGCTTCACAACTGACTTTGTAAATTCCAACCAGTGCTGAAACAAAAAAGAAGGGAATTAAAACCAACCAATATTTTCAATTAATAACATTGCCTCTTCAGGGCAAAATTAAAGAAACAAAAAACCCTGCTTGAAATAAAAGCATATCTTATGGAAGAATCTCTAAGCTGTATGAAAGTAGAAGGGCTCATAAAGCCAAGGAGAAGAGTGACTACGCGCAGGCAGCAGCTGCAACCCGCGTCCATCCATCGCAGACACACGGCGAAGGATCCCTAGGAGGACCTGCATTTTAGAGGCATTGCCCTCCGCAACAGGCCAGGCCACGGATCATCACCAGTTGCGGCAAGGATGACAGAAGACCTTCTGAAACGACTCCCCCAGCAGCAAAGTCACCCTGTAGCACTGAAAAGCTTTTGAAGACGTTCCTTTCCTTCCGTCTTTGTGACAAGGCGAGAGAGGGGGAGAAGGAGGAGGGGAAGCGCTCCTTTCTCCCCAGGGCCTGCCCCATTGTGATCCCAGGGGTGGTGGGAGGGAGCCCCAACATCCCATGTGCAACACCACCACAACGGTCCTTTCTCTGCCCGTCCCCAGGGAATGCCAGGTCCCCTCTTAGGGCCCCGTTAGGTCTGACGTGGTGCCGCAGTCGAACTCCGTGTGACACAGGGGTGAGTGATTCCTATTGCTCAGCGCTGAACAAGAACTCCTTTGTCAGCCCCAGACAGAAGCTGCTTCTGCTGGCGAAGCACCATGCAAAGCAGGGGCTTTCAGGGAGGCATTTTCCCTTGCTTGACAAGACACAATTGTCCCAAGGTCAAGTGTAGTTTTCTATTAGTGACGACAAATTGGACAAGTTACACGCCAAAGGCATTCTTCTTCAGCCTGAGCACCCTCCTGCTATCCATTAGCCTGTCTGAATACCTTTGCATAGCAGCTAGCTGAATAAAAAATCACAGTGAGGAGTTAAAAAAATTTTCGCCAAGGGGTCTAATCCCCAAGCTGAAATCATCTTGACTGCTGTCACATCCTTGCACATAGGTGTTCAAAGAGTGCATGACCTGGTCACTTCAATATGCAACTTTTAAAGCTTAAATCAAAACCGTGCAGGCCTTGTATGCAAAAAAGCATAAAGCAAACTCTCCACTTGCTAATCACCCTGGAGAATGTGCAGCTACCCCAGGGTTTTGCCCAGTTTCTTGCTGACATCCAAACAGCAGTCTTTCAGATGAGTGTTGTTCTCAATGATTTACTCTTACATGGTGCCACTGAAGTGCTGTACAGACTGGAGCGTGCAATTAGTATGATTCTGCAGGGGAACGGTGTTTGCTACGCAACAGTCTGGAACAATTGATTGCAATCGCCCAACCTAACCTCAACATGAGGGATCTCTGACAGGGATGAAGCAGAACACCAGGGAAATAACTGATAAGGAGGAAGGATTTTTTTTTCTCTTTTTCTTCACTTTTCAAACATCGCTCCTGTCCACAGCCCTGTGCTCTCTCAGTAGAGACATCCCACTTGTAGCAGTCCCTAGGACATTGCATGGCCACAGCTAACAGGTTTTCAGTAACCATCGCAGGCCCTTCTGGCACAAACCCTAGCTGTGCCTGGAGCGCGCTGCGGGCTGGCTGACCAAACTTCCCGCATCACCGGAGCGCTCTTCCTCCACTCCCCCAGCCCACCAGCGCAGGGGCAGGATACGGCCCACACCACGTGTGGCTTCCCTCAGTCCCTTCCACTCTCCGTGTTTCAAATCAGACATGTGGCAGAGCACAGGCACTTCACTTCCAAATAAGAAATGTTTAGTTGTGCACCGGAAATAACGGACTGAAGAGAGCGCTTAATTCATCACTGGCTTAAATGTAGCACTTTTAACCGAAGAAATGTAAAACCTGGGCAGCTCTTTGACAGCAAAATGCCCCACGAACGGCAGGGATAAGGCTGCATCTCATGTTAGAGGGATCTCCCTAGCATCAGCGCAAAACAACCACATCCTGTGACGTTGCTCAAAACCCAAGCGATGGCCTTTGCCTTAACTCTCACGGCCTGAATGGAATCAGCTTATTTACAGGACAGAGTAAAGCACTGATAAAAGGACTCTCCCTAGGATCATACAGGGTGCCAGCTCGGTCTCCATGGCCCCTCTCTTCCTTTCCTAGGGTGGCTTTCGCATATCTGTTGGAGGCAGTCACCACCCATCGGCTTTTGGACTTTGCATCCAGAGCGTACCAGGAGCAATTGGCAGGATCCTAGCCCTGAATTTCTAACACTTCCACACGCAACAGCAGAGCTAAATGTTCTCTCCTTGCACTAAATGATGTAATATTTCAGATTGGACAAAATATGGACCTTGTGTTCTCCATCTGTCCACTTGCTTGCTTCAAGACAAGGTGCTCTGAGGAAAACAACAAGCCTCACCTACTCCATGTAGTAAGCGTACGGAGACATTTTCATGAACACTGTGTAGCTCTTGGTGAATGCAGATTTCAGCACAGTGATCTCTTTTCAATGACCCTGCCCATAGAGACAATGCATAATGACGCATTATGTACAGTGTTTTATTTGTACATATATTTAAAGAGGCTATTCACCAAAAAGCATGAAAACAAAGAGTCAACAAAAGTGGAGTGGCAGTTAACGATCAGTCAGTATCACTGAAAGAAAAATGCTGCTCTCCAGCATTTAAGAGTCACCACTTTAGAGTCTATTACAAATTCAGCAGCCCCCTCAAATGAGGTTATTCATCAGTGTGGACAACAAATTCAAGCAGGCAATTCTGGAAAGACTGGAGAAAGAAGACAGAAAGGGAGAGAGCGCAGTAAACACAAGTGGGAGGGCACAGGCAGCTCTGGGAGCCCGCTGGTCAGGGGATCCCGCGAAAGGCAAGAAGATTACCCAGTCCCTGACGGTCAGCAGTTTAGCAAGGTGGGACACAGGAGGAAGAGAGGCTACCACACTAAGAGCAAGACAAGCCACGCGAGCGTCAGTGCGTGGCTCTAGAAGGGGAGGAGGAGGGCAGCGGCAGCCTTCCCGCTGCCGGGCCTGCAGGGCTGAGGCTGCGCCCCAAGCCCCCTCTGCCAGCGGCTACCAGGTACCCGGCCCTTTGCTACGCAGCAGCTGCTCCTTATCAGACACACCAGAAAGCACCCTGAGGAGCAGAAATTACCTGTTACGGTGGCTTATACTGATCAGGAGGAAATTCAACACAAGATTGCTGTTAACAGTCGTGCCTATGAGTACTTTTGGAAAGCTTTTCATTCACAAATTTCAGGCGCTCTAATGGCAGTTAGTGGTTTAACTTATGTTTGTCTACAGTTTGCATTCTGTGTGCATTTTGAAAGATTAATCTAAAGTGGAAAGCTAACCTCGAAGAAGCGGCAGAACTCATTCATATCTATTGCATGTAAAAACAACTGGTCAGAGACTGAGATGCACCCTCTGGCACGCAGGATGGACTCGTCAGCTTCTGTTCCTGCAACAGGGTCAGCTACCATCCTCCTCCACAGACCTCGGGCAGTTTCTCATGAACCGAAATGGACTTCGCATGCGGGCACAGATCAATGCTGCGAGACTGCACTGCAAAATCAGACCAGTTTTTAACACAGAAGCTTTCAGTGCCACGTACTGTAATGTTTTGTTTCGTTCTTCATTGCCAAAGGTGCCATATGCAAATGTTAACACTGTTGGTACAAAGGCAGCATGGCTGCATGGCCTAAACTCTGTGTTAAAATATGGCCCTGCTCTAGAAATAATCCTGCAAAACCAGTGTCAGGCGATTTCACTCTTCTCCCTTGCTATAGTATCAGATCTTCTCACTTTACAAGACACTTTTACCATCTCGCGCGGGAATCGGAGCCGCGCCGAGTTCCTCCTGGCTCACACCTCACTACCAGGGACAAGGACTCGTCAGCTGGAGCTAGGACACTAACGCTGCTGACGTGTGAGCCAGGGTGCATCCCAGTCCCCGTTTCGGAGCTGCGCTGTCTCTGGGATGCCAGTGTCACAGAGACACCCCACACCTTGTCCTTGGGAGCAATGCAGGAAGGGACGGGGGTCTTCCCTAGGGCACAACGGAGCAGAAATGAATGGTCTGCAGATGGGCAAGGCTACTTACCCCACGGGGCACTGAGAACTGCTCTGGCTTGTCCCTTTGCTGAACAGCAGAGGCAGGAAGGCTCTCTGGGAAAGTTTCCTTCATCAGTAGCTGAACTTAATTCTCTTTTAGCCATTTATCTACTCCTTTGCTTCACGTGCTAGTTCTTAGTCATAGCGGCAAGAACAATTCTGACAGTATTTAATTGCTAAGAAACCAAAACATATAGTCCTCTGGCAGGAAGGGGGTCCACCCTTCAGTCCCAGTGTCACACGTGTGCCACGCCGCGTGCGCCTGCTCCGGGGACGACACTTACCCTTTGCTTGTCAGGGTCCACAAACCGAATTCCAAAGTAATCCTTCTCCAGCAGGTTTAGGTGGTGGCAGAGAAGGTCAAACAGGTATTGACCCTTGGCATCTCTCTGCAAAACAAAGAAACTGCATTCACAAACTGAGACGAGCACAGTGGCCGAGCAGAGGAGAGCCGGGGTGCACCGAAACGCCCAGCAGCAGCACACCCCGCGGCCCCTCATGCCAAGGAAGGTGCAAACCTCATCACCTCCCCTTGAGTTTCACCGGCGATATTTTTACTTTAGCAAACCATATCCTGTGCAAAAGCAGCTGACAGCAGGACCTAAGCCTTGGTCAGTTTAACTCCCTGGTCCCCACTCTGCATACAAAAACCTGAAACATTGTGCCCAGGCGAGTGTGCTGAGACTGACTGGAGATCATCAGGAGATCATTACGCTGGCTGAAAAATACTGACACTTTTACAACAAGTCTACTTCCAGGTGGTAAAAACAAGAACACAAAGCTGCCTGGGGTGCATGGTAAGAGCATCTGTCACCGAGAAGCCACGAGATCATGGGAGCAGAAAAACCACCACCCAAAAATAACAAAACACAAATTATTTTAAGAGCAGAAGAGGAAAACTATGAGCAAGGCCAGAGGTCTTTTTGAAAATTACACTGCAGCTCTAATAGCAGTGAAGAATTTGATATAGAAGCTGTAAAGTGAGATTTTTCTCATCCATTTTTCTGGTCCAGGGAGTCAGGTAAGCAAGGTCACAGTGTCTTACATTTCCTGTTACTTAGAATCTCTTTCCAGTATACGCATCACAGATCACGGTCAACTCATTTCCTTTAGCTATGTTAAGTAGTCTTTCCTTTGCCTTGCGCCACTATACGATTCCAGTGCTAGCCTGTTTATTTTTAGCACATTTCTTCTGTGCCCTTTTCTTCCATTGAGTGGCTAGGAAAAAATCCTTCTCTTTTCCTTGTCCCTGCTGGTTTTGCGTTACGATGTGCTGTGGGAGAATGACTCTACGTTTGTATACTTTTTCCAGTACCAGCTTGTTGTGCTACCAGAACTTCATTCTGGAGAAACCAGGATCTCCAAGTCCGAAAAGAAATAGCTAATCTGCATTCTGCCGCTCAGTTAAGCGCCGCTGAACTGCGGCACAACTGCTCTGGAGGCCTGCGATGCATACCGTGTCCAGTTACCACTGTAGAAAGGGCAGGGCATCTACAGAAACGTACTGGAGTTTCAATCTCACCTCCATAACGGCACTTAGTAGCTTTGCTCTCTGGCGTGTTTAAAATTGCACATTCCCTGCAGACCTGGCCATGGGAATAAGTGATACCGTGCATTATTTCTGGATTTGACTATCCAGTCCTCTGCACTGTCACATCTGCTAGACTGTCTCAGGAAATTAGTACTGGTTTTGGCCAGCTTCTTTAATCAGCTCTAAAGAAGCACAGCCCTTTCACTCCGCGACTGCTGCAGCATATACATCAAACACATTACAGTGGTTTTAGTGAGAAGCTGGGGTAGTGACTGTGGAAAGAAAAATGTGTCTCAGAAATGAAAACTGCACAGCTTTGTAAGGGCCTATGTGCCAGCACAATTTACAGATAGAACCAGATCAAACATTGGAGAAGAATTTTAAAGTATTATGGATATAAAATTTGAGATATCTCAAATTATTAAAAATTGAATTTCCAGTCCTGCAAAGACTGAAGCACATACCGTAATTCAGCGCACTCCGAGCTATTCCAGTGCATTACTGTGCCCAGGACACTTTAGCGTATTATGTATTTGGTAAGGGAAATGCAGCACTCAGCGGAGCCAGGAGTCCCGAGGACCACGGCAAAGGCCACTCGCAGCCCGGCCAGCAGCTGAGGTCACTGCTGGAGACGGGCTGCGTATCTTCTCTTGAAAAGATGATTGCCATTTTTTCTAGAAATGGTTTACTCGCCTATTAAAGATTTGAAGTCAAAAAACTGAGAAGAATGAGGAGGTACACAGATATTTTTTGGTTCAATACTTCCTTTGCTCTCCAGAATCACGTACGTAAGGGATGTTGAGCTCACAAATATGAGGTGGTTTATCAGCAATGAGGTGATTTACACAGCTTAACTGTAAAGCAGCGCAACTCTGAATATAAAAACCCCTATATTAAATCAGTTTAACTACTCCAAATTTTTAAATCCCATTTATAATTAACCACTAATTTTTAACACATGGACCAGACCTAAAATACACCCTCACAACTCAGGTACCTCTGTTCCCTCCACCGTGCCCAGCACACAGTCCTGAAGCAGGTGCCTGCAGCACCAGTATTCTGTTGTGTGCTCCTCTGTTTCTACTACTGCTGGTGTAAAAAACAAAAGGAAGAGACACGGGTAATTTCAAGTTCTTTTGAACATCATGGAGAAAAAACATCCACCCTTTACCAAAAGGAAAATAATAAAGAATTTGTACCCTCTACAGATAACCACGAGAACAAGCATTAAAGAGGAATTCTAAACTATTCTAGAAATAAAACATGCTGTATCTTAAAATTATACAAAAATGAAGCTGTCGCCATGCACAGACTAAAACATGCACTCAATTCCACCCGCTGCCAGCAGCCCCAGCACGCTCGGGCACCTTCTCCTGGCGCACGCTCAGAGGAGGAGGGAGATGGAGCCAGAGGCCCCGGGAGCCCCATCGCACCAGGACGCGTCCCTGCTCACCTCTGCCTGAGCAGTCCCAGAGACGCAGTTATAATTTACGCAATTATTTTCTCGGATAATATCAAAGCACTGTAGCACCCCAATAGCTTTCATAAATCAAAGTTAAGAGCAAAGATGGAGCTGTATCGTCAACTTCACACCTTATCTAATTAAAACTAGACTCTAAAGACCCAGTCCTAAGATGTGGTAAGTGCCCTCAAGGCTCAGAGAAGTTACCTACAGGATCTGCCTCCAGAGACGCTGATGCGTCATTCGGAGCCCTATTTCCAGAGGAGTCCCACCTTCAGAGGCACTCGCGGAGAATGAGGTCATCTTAGTATCCAGGTTTAGTATCAAAATCATTATTTATTTCTGAAAAGCTTAAAGCATGTCACCCAGCCTTGGAAAAATGTCAGATGGGAACTTTTCTTGCCAGGGACCAGAGAAGAAAGGTGAAAACAATTCAACCCTTGCTGTCTCTGGCTACTTAACAGCGGTGCAGGTCTGAAAGAATTGCACCACAGTCCCTGGGCTGCCATGGTGCGCTGAACAAACCGAGAGGATCCGGCCCATCGGCCCAACAGCCTTCCTCGGCTAGCTCGGAGAGCTGGCCAGTGCCGTTTGGTTTGCCGAACCAGCAGAGCAACCTACGGGCTTGCCTGTTCTGCAGTTGATGTGAAACCTGCTTTAAAGTGTTTCATCTTATGAGATCAAATGTTGCTCCCGACAGCTGACACTGCTTCCTTAAGATAACACAAGTTTCTGTTTTCCTACAAATACATTTAATGCATATATTATCTGATCAAATAATCACTCAACAGAAATGGGCTGTGCAATCAGGGAACCCCTGCAGGCCTGGCATTAACCCATTTTTGGAGTTTGATACATTATGATAAATGTCACTGCATTTTAAATATACAGTTCTTTGTTTAGAGTCATGAAGTTCAGGCTGAAATTATGCAAATACAAAATGACTTGCTTACTTCACGTAAGCCTTCGTTGCTGAGGTGCCTGACCTTTACAAACAGCAAAGCAGTCCCCAGGGCTAGCAACAGTCTTCCACGAACCCATCTGGAGGGCTGTCGCTGGAGCGGGCGGGCTGGTCCAGCTCCCTGCAAGAAAAGCCCTGCATTTCCACGTGCAAACGCAAGCAGAGGTCTGTCCTGCTTGCAAGGCTGCTGCATTGAGCTGGCGCTCGGCCAGCGGTAACAGGTTGATCGAGTATTTTGGGCAGTTGCAAATAGGAGTCAGCGGTGAGACACAACTGTGCGGCGAAGAGGAAAGGGCTCTGCTTGAGCCAGGGGGTGTGAAACATCAGATCCAGCTACAACCGAAACAGCAGAAGTGGAAAAACCAGCCCCTGCATCCGGCCACGCGAGCCCGGCTCTGCCGAGGGCCCTCTGCTCGCTCGCAGAACAGCCTGGGAGCTGCTCAGTCGTTAGCCTTAAAAACCTTCCTCCGACGAGCGCCTTCGACGTGACAGCTTCTTACGGGGGCAACCGACGCGCGGTAAAACACCCAGCGTTAAGAAGAGCGTTTCGGGGCGCAGCCGAAGCCCAAACCCTCCGAGACGTTTGAGCATCGCCGCGCTGAGGGGGACGAGCAAGTTCAGCGCCTTTCGCGAGCGCCCGCCTCTCCGCGGGTTAAAGGGAGCCGCTGCGTGAGCCTGACGGCCGCGCTTCGACAGGGCGCGCGTGCCGGGGCGGGCGAGGAGAGGGCCCCGGGGCGAGGGCGAGGAGAGAGGGCCCCGGGGCGAGGGCCAGGAGAGAGGGCCCCGGGGGCGAGGGCGAGGAGAGAGGGCCCCGGGGGCGAGGGCCGGGAGAGAGGGCCCCGGGGGCGAGGGCCGGGAGAGAGGGCCCCGGAGGCGGGGGCCGGGAGAGAGGGCCCCGGGGGCGAGGGCCAGGAGAGAGGGCCCCGGGGGCGGGGGCCGGGAGAGAGGGCCCCGGGGGCGAGGGCCGGGAGAGAGGGCCCCGGGGCGAGGGCCAGGAGAGAGGGCCCCGGGGGCGAGGGCCAGGAGAGAGGGCCCCGGGGCGGGCGAGGAGAGAGGGCCCCGGGGCGAGGGCGAGGAGAGAGGGCCCCGGGGCGAGGGCCAGGAGAGAGGGCCCCGGGGCGAGGGCCGGGAGAGAGGGCCCCGGGGCAGGGGCGAGCGTCCTTCCAGCAGACGAGGCCATTTCAAACTCGGGCCTCAGCAGCCGGGTCCGCCCCGCACGACCAGGCGAGCGCGGGCCCCCGGCGGGCCGCGGCCTGGGCCGCCCCTTGCGCGCCGCGCAAAGCTCCTCTATCGCACTGTTGATACGCAATACAAGATACATCTATGCACCAATAAGCGGGTTTTCAGCTTGACGCTCACAGGATAAAATTGAGGTGTTTGACCCCCCCCCCCAAGGTGGACGCGTGCCTAGGCCCCTCCGAGGGGGGCAGGCGGCCCGGTGGGGTGGGGGCTGCTGCAGGGCGCTCGGCCAGGCCCCCGGCGCCAGCCCTGCGCCCGAGGGAAAGCAGCCTCGCCGGGGGGGACGAACGCTGCCGCCGCGAGCGCGTCAAAGGCGCCGGCTGCTGGGGTGCGCCGCGAAGCCGCCGCGGGCAGGAGCCCTGGTCCCGGCGACCGCTGCTGCCCTCCAGGTTTATCCAGGTTGGAGCACGCCCCAGCTTACCAAAGCTGGGACCCAGAGCTCTCCTCCGAGAGTGTCTCCACCAGGAACCAGAGGTCCTTTCCCAGGCAGGCTTCCACCCGACCACCACGTGGCCCGGCGCGGGGGCTGCAATCCTCTCCCGGCTGCGGACCCCTCGACGCTCCTGATCTTCACAGGCTGAAACGGCGCCTCCCACCCCAAACTATCAGGTTGGTTAGTTATAGCCAGCCCTACAGAGGAAGCCCAGCGATCCAAGGGGGTCTTTGGACAAAGTGACCGGATCCACAATTTCTTGGCTTGGATCTGACGTCACCAAAGGGGATGCCAAAGCCAAGGGCCCAAGGCAGCTCCTCCCTGTCCTCGAGATGCTGGGATCACGTGGGTCCAACCCTAAACGCACCTCCAACAGCAACCCCTCCTCTCACTTGGGCAACTCACCTCACCTCAGCTCCCTGCCGGCAAAGTCAGCAGGTGGGAAGAGCCGTAAGGATGAGGAACATCACAGATGTAGCTTGTGATGTACCCTCTCACAGGCCCAGAATCACAGAATGGTTGAGGTCAGAAGGGACCTCTGGAGGTCATCTAGTCCAACCTCCCTGCTCAAGCAGGGTCCTCTAGAGCGCGTTGCCCAGGATCGCATCCAGGCAGGTTTTGATTATCTCCAGGGAAGGAGACCCCACAACCTCTCTGGGCAACCTGTTCCAGTGCTCAGTCATCCTTACAGTAAATAAGTTTTTCCTCATGTTCAGGCGCCCGGCTCTCCACCCCCAGGAAACACAGGACTTGTGTCACCTTTTCCTTGCCTGCCACAAGGTGACAGCACTGGGAAGTGACACCCAGGGCTGTAAAGCTGGTTCCCATTTCAGTAGGGTCTTGGCTGTACCAGCGGCACATACTGGAGGGGGTACAGGCCTTCCGCAGGGTCTGCCACAGGGTGAAGGAGGACAGGAGGATGGGTGACTACCAGCTTGCTCTCTCCCTTGGAAGCAGCCACAGCTAAAAGATGACAGTCGCATACTCATCATGTTTTCCTGAATGTGCAGGGTAATTATTTTTAATCAATGACTCTCTATACACACACACGTCTGCTTAAGGAAATCTCCCAGGGCAACACCCGGGAAGGAGTAGTGCCTGTAGCTTTGTGTCCTCCCTTTCCTCTAGCCCCTTTGGATAGGATCAGAGTTTGCTCCGCACGTGCTGAGCACAGCACTACTTGGACTGCTTTTCTTCTGCTAATGGGAAGAGTTTATTTTGGGGGAAGCATGAAGTCGGTTTTGTTTGATCTTCAAGTAAACAGTAAAGACAAGATGTATGCCTTTTGGGTCAAACTATGCTGTACGCATCTTAAAATAACAGGGGTGAAGGACACGTATGTGGAGCAATACTACACCCATTTATGTTAGCTAAAAATATTCCCATTTTCTTTGAAGAGCCTGATCTCACTGCTGTAATTATGTTCTGCTCATACATCTGCAAAGAAAAGCCACCAATGCCCTGGGGACAACATTTCCAATCTAATAAAATATTCAAATAACTCTCAATCCTTGTTCACCCATTGAACCACAGACTTGCCGTTCCCAAGCTCTCCTACTTCCAGGGCGATCAGCAACATAGCAGGCTGAGTGAGTGAAGAGTTTCCCTGCTGCAGCAGCCACAGCTAGGGACAGTTGCATCCTGCACTGCGTTACCAGACCAGATTGGTCTCACCTATCCATCCCCTCATCATTATAACTCCCTTGTGCTCCTGGGGTGCATGGAATGGACATTACCCTTGCCAGAATGGACATTACCTTGGACACTAGAGAATCTCTCACCTAAAAGGTACCATGTATGGACAAGACGCATAAAGGAGCCCCAGCATAAAGAGTGAGAAGTCAAGAAATTCAGTCCAGGGACCTCACTTTCCCCTCTCTGGCTATATGACACAGAGGTCATTTAAAATCACCAGTTAGGAGAGAAAAGATATCAATGCATCACTCAAGGCCAAATATGCAACCAATGGAACTAAGGGCCAGGAATAGATTCTTACTTATTTGCATGTAATTTAAGATTGCTTAATGTGTTTCCAAAATCACTGTAATTAGTAAATGATAATTACTTAACAAAAGTGATAAGGTGTGCAGAGGATACAGAGAACAACATAAATATCTGAATGCATAAATTAATCAGCACATGATTTGCAGAAACAGGAGACCACTCGCACAGATCAGGTTTGGGACAGGCAAATGATGCGGTTCTCATCTCACTGACACTGGGTGGTGTTTCAGCCTGGAAAGCCCTTCCACTCCTTGGCTGGTGAGCTACTATGCTTGCCTCACCCACATGCTCCTAAAATATGCTCCTGCCACACAAGCAGGGATGAAGTCCTCCCATATGCTGACCTCACCATGCTGGTGCATGTGCCACCATGCAACAGCATATTTTTCACTACAGTTCTCTCCATCCCAGCCCCTCACTGCCTGTCCCTCTGCCTTGCTTTGCAGCCAAGGCTCAGTGATTGCTGCACTGATCCCTGCTCATGGGACTGTGAGGTTATTTGGCACATAAGGCAATGATCCTCACGCTTTCTAGGCTGCCATACAGTTACCACAGAGCAGCATGTCATTCGCACTCACCTGGATGAATCTGAACTTGCAGCCTGATAGTAAAAGGCTCAATGAATTTGAATTGGCTCACACTGAAGTAAAACAGCACTGGGATTTCGGGGCTCTGCTGCTGAAGTACAGCAGGGATGCCAAAAGCTTGCCTGCAAAACCTGCAGCTGAGGAGAGCTGCTCACTGGGCACAGCAGTGAAACACCAAGCTCAGCTCATCTGACTCACATTTTTCCTCATTTAATACTGAATTTTTAAGCAATTCTTCTTGCTGTGGAAACAGAGACTTCAGACAGCTGTTCTGAGCAGAGAGAAGGTGAAACAGTAGAAAAGCTTGGAGAGTGGTATCATGAGAGTTTGATCTGAAGCAGCTAAAGCATTTTGCAGCAGAAGCATGGCTGGGGGGAGATTATCTGGACTGGAACATGCAGCGGTCTTGCCAAAATCATCCAAGTCCTTGGAAGATCCTGAGACCATAAACAAACAGAACTCCCTGCAGGCAAAAAATTCTGCTATCTGATGGAAATAAAGCTCCAACAACATGCAGATTAAAATTTCAAAAATTGTCTTTCCACTCTCTTCTCCTGCACTCCCCAGGCCAAACACCAGAGCCAAATGCTTACCCTGAACAAAGAAATTGCACTAGCACAGTACAAAACTGAATGGTGCAAGAGTGGAGAAGACCATTTAACAGGCCAGTTCTTATTTATTTCCTGAAAAGATACATGGGTCTGGAAGGGAAGAGAGTGCAGACAGGTAAGGCTTTCAAAGGTGCTGAGACACCCATAAACATGTACTGATGCATTTGAAAATCCCAGTGGGTTTCACATTAAAGCACAATGACTTCAGTGAGGACCGGGCTTCTAACCTGCATAAATGCCTAGTTACATGTTCAGGCTTCTCAGTACTTTACTAAAATATTTACTGAATAGTTGGCTAAATTTTGGTCTCCCTGACATCACTGAGCCTGGTAGAGCTCACATACCTCTGAATTTGTTTCAGTATGAAAGGGAGAATTTTGCCTCCCATTATCCATCTACAGAGCAGGAAGAGGAACAATATTGCTTACCTTACCCATGGCAGTAGGAATGCTTGCAGAGCACTTTCAGAAAACAAAGCATATAAAATATGATTTGCCCTGCATTAAGCTATTGGCCCCTGTAAAAGTGCGAGTAGCAAGTTGTTTGAATTACTGCCATGCTTGGTTCATCACTTTTGATGACCATCTACCTGCCCATTAGACAGGCAATAACAAAAACCTGACTGGCCTGCTGGGATCCAAGGTGAGCAATAACCAGCCCTAAAGGCCCTCAGCAAGGCAGCAAACACCACCAGCCATGGGCTGAAAGGAAGGGGAAAGACAGGCTCTAATGTGTGACACGGGGGTGTTATTTTCTCCCTGGACTATTGTATTCGCTTCTTTGAAGATAACATGATTGCACCACTGAGACATAACACAAAAAGCTATTTCATCCAGTATAGAGCACAGTTCCCATTTAAAAGAACTCTAAGAAACTGTCAGTCATCATCTTCCTGGGCATATTTATCTCCATCCTTTTCTTCATAGGCAAAACAACAAAACAACCCAGCCATGCATAAAGCACATAAAACAGCTGTTAATATTCCCACTCTTCCACTTTGCTGGGTGGCATGAAGACAGGTCGAGATTCTGCTGAGCATTCAACCCCCCAGTCCGTGGTGGCTGCAACCAGCACAGCTTCAAAGGTAATGGGAATCCAAGTTCAGCAAATTCCTTGGTAGCGCTGGCTGCCAGACAGATCGAGAGGCCGTGCTGGCAGTGGCAGGGAGGGCAGCTTCTGCAAGCTGTGCATCCAGGCTAGGTGTCGGGGAATAGCTATCTCAGAAGCAGTTGCTTCAAAGAACCTACTTCTGAAAACGCAATGAAAGGATTCAGTGAAAAATAAGGGATGACATTGCCAGGTGATTTTTCCAATTCATTCATCTGAGGTTAGTTTAATCTAATAAATCTAAGAATCATTTAAATTAAATGAGAATTAGAGAAAATAGTGTCTGTTACACAGTAATAATTCTAAAGCTTAAAGGGAAAAAAAGAGTATTCAACTAATTATTGTAATTGGTCCAGTTCTGACAATGCAACTTCTACTCAGGTGAGTAAATAATCCCTCTCAAGCAAACCCTGTGAGCAAAGGGCCTGAAAGATGAGCTGCATAGGATGGTAACAGCCATGAATGAAAGCTAAATGGCACTGACCTATGACACTTCCTCAAATGTCCAAATGCAACTTGTACTGTGCAAGTCTCCCCTCCAAGCAATATGCATTTACCAAAGCAAATCTAAATAACTACCATTTGCACTGAAAAGCACAGAGTTCTCATGCTGCAGGTGGTCACCAAGAGACTTGAGTCAGCAGACTCCCGTCTTAAGACAGGAGTTTTTATGGCAGAAACGTCTCAAACCCTCAGTTAAGTTCCCATGGGCAGCGTGCAACTCCTGGGTTTTGCATAGCAAATTCTTTAGGACACACAAGGTGGCAAGTAAATGCAACCAGTCACCTGGCATCACAAACTGCAAGTAGGGCAAAAGACTTTTTTCCAAGAGATTTCATGAAGTGACCACCACAGACGACCCTCCTGGTCATACAAACACTGGTCATACCAGTCCAAGCAGCCTTTTGGGTGCTAAAGTGACTGATGTAACCATAGATGATGCTAACTTCAACAGGGAAATCATCTCTTATCTACAGGATGCTCCGTCACTGCGTTTGGGATTACGTTACTAAGTACCTGCAACCTGTACTGTGGCTGATGACTTTCACCAGTGCTCAAACCCCAACACCGCTCCCCTCTAATGCTTTGAGGATGGATCAGTCACCTTGT
This sequence comes from Struthio camelus, assembly GCF_040807025.1. Taxonomy (NCBI): domain Eukaryota; kingdom Metazoa; phylum Chordata; class Aves; order Struthioniformes; family Struthionidae; genus Struthio; species Struthio camelus. The sequence goes on from NC_090953.1 coordinate 953,673, forward strand.
GCGAGTCCCTTGCCACTCCTGCCGCTGCGCTCTTCCCCCGAGCATTGCTGCAGAGCCCTCAGCGCTGCAAACACCCCATCTCGGGCTGCCAGCACGCCGTCACGCTGCTGAAATGCTCAGCGGCATCGGCCAGCCTGTCACTCACAGGTTCACTCAGCAGAAAGATTCATGTTTCCATATTCAGATATCAAGACTAATATTTCAACTGACACCAGCAGGAGCCTGCCCCTCTCTCACTGCATAATCACAGGGCTGCATTAATTACACTAGTCAGCCACTCCAGTCTTGCAATTAAGCCATTTTTTATTACGCCCCTCCCTGCAGCCACAGCAGCCCAGCGCAGGAGTCGCTCACGAAGCCGCAGGCTGGGCATCGTCACAGGGTTCCGGCACAGGCACCCCGCTCGGTGGGCAGAGCCGGAGCGCCGCTCCCAGGGCTCACCCAGCGGCCACAGTCCCCAGACACTGCTGCTGGGCAGGACAGGCCACCCAGAGCAGCAGCTCCCTCCCCGCCACCCCCAGCCCCGGTAGCACCTCTTGGTTGGGAAGCAATCCTTCTTTCAAGGAAAGGCCTCTCCCACGTCACAAACATATTGGTGCATCTTTTGCAAGAATTTGGGGTTGTTTTCCTGCACCTTTCCTCTCCTCCACAGAGCACCTCGGGCAGGGCTGAACGCACGCGTTGCACTCCTGCGACACAGCAGCAGTCTTCTGGTGCATCGTTTAATTAAGCGGGGAAACAGCAAGTCTCCCTTCACTGCTGCTCCAGCTGGAAACGCAGGTGTGAACGTCCTAGGCTGGTCCACACTGCTGCGTTACCTGCCAGCTCTTACTTCCAGTAAAGCCGACCTGAACCATGTCAATTCAGGTGTCTCCGGCTGAACCCCAGCCCCTGGTGGAAATGCACTCAAGAAACTGGAGCAAGAAGTTTCCAGCAAAGACGTGCCAGGCAGTGCGGCCCGGTTTCCTAACGCACATGAGCGCTCACTGGCCCACCACGGTCCATGGGGAAACGTGGTCTGTCCGTGGCAGCTCTGGAAACAAGGCCACTTATTTATGAGCCTAAATCTGGATTTAGGTGCCTAACTTGGAAAACTGTGGCCTAGATTTTGCTTTATTAATAGACTAATTGAGTCTGAGTACATCATTCATCATTGTCAAACACAACCACCTCCCAGTACAGGCTGTTCGCACAGCTCAGATACAAGGGCACAAAATGGGAAGGAATAACCAAACCTTCCAGAATCTACATTCCTTTTGCCTGGGTTAGAGCAAGTTACTATTAATAGTTAAATAATATTTATATTTTCAATGAACGAACTGAAGAAACATGGAGCTAGAAAAGAGAAAAACTCCAGCAACATCTAGAAGTAAAAACAAACAGAGCCTTGCTTAAGTATCAGGTATGAAATAATCTTGCAAGATCATGTGTGCTATATATGTTAGGAAGAATGGATCTCCTCCCAAAACACAATGTGAAAACAAAAATAGTAGGAAATTAGGAACTGATTTTCGTTTCTTCCGATGGAAAAGATTATTTTGCAGTCTGAATTAAAGGTGCATTTGACACAGCCACAGAAGTTAAAATAATTGATCATATAATAGAAATTATAGCTGCATAAATAAAGACATACTTGTAAATTCTTCCAAATTAGACCTGAAGGGCTGTTAAAATAGAAGCAGCTCATCCAACAAATGTAATTTCTGTCCCCACTTTGCTGCTAGTGGTGCAGAACACAGCTAGTAACTCTGCTTGGAAACCCGCGCTAAAGCAAGGCAGGCACTGGGATCTGGAGCTGTGTATGCTATTGATTGTTTTACAGCAATTTTAACTCTGTCATATTAGTGTTAATTTAACTTTCATACTCAGAAAAGTCTGTTACAGAAAACAGACATGAAAAATGCTAGCAGAAACTGCAAAGAGCACTAATATTGCCAGCTAGACAAGAACAACATAGGAGCTATTCCCCCCACCTCCCCAAGCCATCTTTTGCAAGGATTCACTACAGGCTCTTCTTTCCTTCTCTAATCCTGCCCAAATCAGCACTAACATCTGCGTAATGCTTTCCTTTGCCATTTTAACACAAAGAAATCGCAGTGAAGTACAAATCAGACATTTTTTCCCCAGTCCAGTGAAATACAGTTAAAGTATAAAAAAGTAAATAGCATTACGGGGGAAAGTGTTTTCTCTTTGATCTCTCTAACTTGAATTAAGCATATTCTAAATTAATCATTATGAGTATGTCTTTTAGGAAATTATCTGAACTGTCTTTACAAATCAGAACTTAGAAGAGCTGTCTATTGCATAACATCAGCTTAAAAATTCTCTTTTGATCTTTACATGCTCTTATAAAGTAAGACTTGTATCTGTCTTAATATTTGCTAGTTTTTTGAGGTCAGCCTTTCAGGGTGCAGTAGTCTAATGGAAAGAATATTGCTTAGTGCTACCATTACCAAAAAAAGTTCAAATAAAAACACGCAGCTTCCCTCTTGCCGCTCCTTGCCCCAAAATTACTTCACCCTGGATCCATGGTAATCCCTGCTTGCACACCTGGAATACCCTATGCTAAACTGACATACCACACAAAATTTCTTGCTGCCACATACTAATTCTTGCTAATGATTTTCCCCATCTTAAACCACCGTTACATTAAAAAACTTGAGGAACTACAAATAAACATAGCATGATATCCCAGATACATCTAGAAGCTGTAGGGCAGTGTATTATTAATTTCAATTGTGCAATCACATAAGATAATAAACAGGCCTGTACCGGGAATGCTGTTTACAGCATGCAAACAGAGACAGCTGGTGTGCCAAGAGCCCACACCGCTATCTTAGTGCTATTCTGCTGGCTGTTGGTTTCAGTGTAGAAGCTGCTACAGATAATACAAATTGCCAGTCACTCATGACATACCATACCAAATTGTTCTGATTCATAATAGTTCCTAATTTCGTCTCATTTAACACAAGACTAGGCAAAAGTGTGCCACTGTTCTCAAAAGGCTGCATTACAGCACACTTAAGTCATAAAATCTGCAAACTTATTCCTCTAAAAAGGCGGTATAATTTGTCTATTAAAAAGTCCTCACTGGGCATGCTTCTTTGCCTAATATCATCTTGGGAATTCTTCCGTCACGGTAATTCTGGGAGAGTCGCTCTTTGCTGTTCAGAGTAACAAATTCTGTGTCCAACTAGTTTGCAGAATGCTTGGCCTCTTTAATTCTTAAATTAAATTTTATGCAATGATTGCTTAACTTTTTTTAAGCCAAGTGGAGCAGGCTCCCTGCTCTCCCCGACAGGGATAAGGGTAGTGAGAAGCAGAGAGCTTGGCAGGACGCGCTCCTCTCCGCCCTACAGACTAACAGCCAAAACAGGCGGTGCGGCCACGCTCCTCCTCGCAAGTCCTGCTGAAGGCACAGGGCAGACCAGTCCCAGCGAGGACAGGCTGCACGACAGTAAAGAGGCCTTGGTCAGCCTGTTCAGCTGAACAACATCCTTTACAGGTTTACTAGAACCAGCGCTGAGCCGCGCTCTGAAGCACGAGCTTAACCCAAATAGTTTCCCTGTTGCAGTGAAACACTGCAGTGCAACGCTGCAGGGCACGGCAGCGCAGCAAGGGGGCCAGACCACCCTCGGCTCAGCCCCTGCAGCAGTGCCAGCTGTGGGTACTGGGACATTGCTGAAATCAACAGCTGCCCTTTCTTCCTGGACAAAAACCAAGTGTCATTGCATCCCGTTCCCATGCATCCTTCAAGCCCCGAGCACACAGCTAGTACCCTGCCCCACAGCCCAGTCAGACCTTTGCAGACCAGCTCCAAGTGTGCCAGGACTGCAGGTGGGTTTTGGGAACAGAACAGCAGGAGCAGGTTCTGGAATAAGACTGACCCCCGACTGGAAGGTCTCAGGGTTGTGGACTGTCTAGAGATATAGCCACATGTGCACTCACTGCTGCACCTGCAGCATGATGTAGATAAGCTGCTGTTGTCCAGCTGCAGCAGCTGAGAGGTCAGCCAGGGTCACCACCCAAGCTCTCATCCAGCTTCACGTTGCTCTTTGGTACCCCCACCAGCCACCCAGCTGTCCTTCCAGGGCATCAGCGACACCTCTCTGCAGAGGCACTCTGTGTCCATGTAGCATCAAGCACTGTTCATAAATTCATCTAATGGCAAATGCCAGATGCAGCTGCAGGGCTTGTTCCGTTCCGTAAATCCTGCCTGCCTTCGACAAGGGGAACCACAGCTGCCTGGATGTGCTCTTGTTGCGACACCTCCCCCAATAAAGAGAAGTCTCTTTTTCAAGGAGGAAAGGGGCTGGATGAATGATGAACCCTAAAGGAGCACTGGCAGCTTGCCCTGCCCCAACACCAGCTCCTCCACAGCCCCACAGCCTCAGCTGTCCTGGCAGTGGATGGATGCTTTGGATGCATCCTTTGCCATGGATGCCCTCAGTGCTGCTTTGCACCCACGGCTGCCACAGAGCACCCAAGCCCCACAGTATGCACATGAGGGGTCCCACACCATGCTAGCACCCATACCCTTCTCCACTCAGCCTCACCATTTAATATCACTTGTGCCAAACCAAGAAAAAACCAAGCCTTCAGGACTCTAGCTACACATAATAATCCAAAGTGCCACTACCTTATCTGTCCTGTCATTGGTTTGGAGTCTTTCAAACTGTATTTGAGTAAGATAAATCCTCAACAGTAACACTTCTGTGCTATGCTGGTGGCTCGTGCAGCAGTTTAGCAAGATGCTTGCCAGTCATTTCCCACCAACCAGGTACCTGAAGAATGACGATTTCATTGCTCTTCCCTTCATGCCTTTTGCAGGCTCAAGTCACTCAGTCTTTACAGTCTCAAAAAGAGTTTACACAACCATAATACCTCTTTCCTTCATAAAAGGGACGAGCATGACCAATACCCCTGCACGTCTGTGGGTGTTGTGGTGGGAAGGGTTTTACATCTCTGTTCTTTATTATTCTTTCATTAGGGGATGAAAGGAGAAACAGCAGGATTAGGCAGCTGCTGCCTGAGCAAGCACTGGTCTTCTATCACAAATCTTGCACGAGGATTGAGTAGAGACCCTGAGAACACAGAGATCTCCTAAGTGCAATGACAGATAATACTTAGCAAACCAGCAGAAGCCTATGCTTCATTTCTACTCCTTCTCTTTGGAGAGAAGTAGGTAGAACTACATTTCACAGACCTTTCAAACCCACCAAATCAGCTGGCAAAATCCTTCAGGGAGCCCTGTGACTGCCCAATTCCAAGAGGAAATGCCATCTGCTGAATCAAGTTGCATTTGGGCTTCCCTGGGAGATCTGTCCATCAGAGATGGGCTGAACCCTGTTTTCCCTAGAGTTGCTCAGAGATCATAGCCTAGAATTAAAACAGGCTGCAGAGACCATACAAAAACTGCATAGCTTGTGTAAACCTCATCTCTTGCAATCTGCAACCAAACTCCCAGGGAGAGGAGACCTCAGTGTTTTCATGCTCCGCTGGAAGTATTTGTTGTCCTTCCCTCGTTACGCTACAGGCTCGCTCCAGGAGCCGCGTGCGGCTTGATGCTGACTGAACAGTACCTAACCTCCTTCCAACAGCACACAGCTGCCACAGGGAGAGATAAGAAAATGTTTGAGGGAGGTGGATTCTGCTAGTTACATTGCAGAGAAGATGCAAGTCATCTTAAGACTTTCTGAAAAAACAGGTCAATTCAAAATCCTTCTGAGAAAATATCCAAGGGGTTAAGTGAACAGCACTAGGCCAGCAAATACTTCTATTACAGAAAGAAATGGATCCAAAAGCAAAAAGTGAGATCTGCTTAAAAAAAAATCACAGCAATTGAAAAGAGGGAAAGTGGAATAAAGATCTCAGCTTTAGTTGCCATACTAAATATAAACTAAACAAAAAGCAAAAGCTCCTTAAAAAGTTTTGCTCCTGCCCGGAGATATAGCAGGCAGCTTACACACCAGGAGAGGAGCTTGTTTTCCAGCACAGCGCTGACAAATTCCTCTGCTAGATGGCTTAAAACCCCTGCTGAAAAGGGCGTTTGTTGGGTGTCATGCTGGAGCCCTTCTGCACATATGACAAAACCACCCTGTGACTCCTAATGAGTAGGAATCTGCTCAAGACAGGAGGAACAGGTAGCTGATACAAAAGAAAAGAGGAGCATTGCTGGATCTGTGAAAGAAACATAATAGCTTATTAGCACTTCCCATCTTCAAAGCACTTGCAGACACATTCAACCCCTAAACATCTCTATGAGGTACCTGACTAGCATTAAAATGTCTGTAATAGCTCAATACAGTGATTTATTTTCTCCGTATGGGAGAGGAGACAAATATAAATTAGAGACTTCAGGATGACCTCTTCAAGCAAGTTCTACCATCCTTTTTAGAGAAAATTAGGGCAGAAGAACGGAGACCTGCATTTCTGCAGTGCTGTACCTACAGCAGTAAGGTCCTCCTGTGATTTTTCAGTTACAAATGTACCGAGTCAGCAGCTCATGGTTTGCAGGTCCAGGCACTGCTCATCAGCCCAGCTCTTCCTCAGCAAGGGGAGGGCCACCCTTCATCCATGCCATCATCTGCTCATGCCCTACAACCCTCAAACACATATGTATTGACAGCTACAAAACCAGTTGTGAGAATAAAATGACTCAAAAATCAAGGCAGTTTCCAGTGTCAGGTTCCAGAGTCATCTTCCTACATGTTGAATCGAATGAATATTTTAAAAAGTCAAAATGGACGTTCCAAATATGCTACCCCTGGCAGCCTACAAATTGCCAGCAGCACAGGTTTGTCCCCAAGGACTCGAGTCCCACTTGGGCTCGGCAGGTCACACTCCTCCGCAGACCCTGGTGCTGCATCAAGGCGGCCGCGGCACAGGTGCACTAGACTGAGGTCAGCTCATCACTCCCATTCCTTTAATCAGGGAACGATGCCATCGTGTGCATCTCACACAACCAAACTGGAATTAATATTCCTAACCACCACTCAGTTGTTCTCTGTGCTATTTTTTCAATGCGATTCATGCTGGTGTCACAGCAGCAGCTTTTGTAATTACTTTCTACAACTCTGGTAGCTGAAGGCAACGGGTGGAAGCGTTGCAGACCAGAGACACCCAACCCACCTCAACACAAGTCCCCGCAAGCCGCCCGCTCACAGACCCCCAGCGACTGCAAAAGAACAGCCTGGCTCACGAAAACACCGGCAGCACCACCCTACGCCATGTCTCAGGCTCTTCCCTTCGGTAGTCGTGCAGAGGAATTCACTGCAGACACCTTCACGCTAGCCATTTCCATTAGGAGCCAACTCATCTCATGACACAGTAATTAAGCAATGACAACATGCCGCATCCTGCTAAACAGGGTAACACCACACCTGGGAGGTAACAGCACCTCCAGCCATCCAAGGGGTGGGATGACACCTTTAGTGACCATATTGCCTGGATAAATTCAGAGTATTTGCACAGTCAAAAGTGAGGGTTTTGTTTGGATAATAGAGCACCAGGAATTGAAGATAAAGTCCATTATAGATTAATAGCTGCCCATTAGTCTGTCATAACCCACCCAACCTCAGTTCAGGCCAAATCTAGTTTTCCTGTCATACATACACCATGAGGTACTAAAAAATTAAGTGACTTACATATTAGAAAAGGCTGTGATGAGGAACTCATGGTCTATTTCTTAAAAGAGGTCAAGCAGCTTCAGTCCTGCCCAGTTTGGTTATAGGTCTGCAGCAGGATCGCTGTCAGCTCTGGGTCTTGGGTTTCCCCCTCAGCACTGCAGAGAATCCCACCAGCGCCGGCTCATAACGACAAGGAAATTTCCTTAAGATGAAAACTGCATGAACTGCAAAATTCTGAAACTGGCACTTCTAATACTGTTAACTCATCACTGCAAAAAAGTTGTTCATGACTTACTGCAAAATAGAAGCAAGGTTTCTACAGGGAGATAAATGCCTCAAACACTATCAAATAGAAGAATCCCAGATGATTTTTAAACTTTAAGAAGATTAAAGTAACCCTGCATTCTTAGTTTTTCTCTAAGCTCCTTAGCCAAAATTAGGGTCATCCACAGCTATAAAAATGAGAATTAATAATAGCAACTCATCTAAAAATTAATGACATGCCTCATTTTAGAAGGGAGCGTTCCCTGTCCCGCAGAGCATGGCAGCTCTCCAGCAGCACATCCAGCGCCCCAGGAAACGCGAATCTGGAAGCGGCGAACCCGTGCCGCGAGGAGGGGCGCTCTCGGGATGCGCGGTCCGCACGCCCGGCCCGCCGCGCTGGCAGGGAGCTCGCCGCAGCCCGCGCGCTCGGGGCTGAGCCACCTCGAGTTAGCTTGAGGGAAACTCCGAGGAAACAGGCTTATTTCACTTTCTGCCGCTCTCTCTAGGGCTACATTTCTACTTTTTAATACAACTTGGAAGGGCAAGGGCCAAGTGTTTGCATTTCCCTAAAGATTTTGATTTGAGATCTGGAACAGAAATATAGGATAAGCCTTTCACAGTAGTTGCTGGCAGGGACCAATGCCCATTTAGATTAAGGAGTTACGTTTCAAATATGGTCTCTTTACATAGCATGTTTTTCTCCTTTTTATTATACTGCACAGCTCTTATTTTCACAGTGCCCTGAATGTTCTTTTAGGGGGAGGATGGGGAGGGGAGTTTGCTGGACAGGAGTTGGTGTTTGGGGTTTCTTTTTTCTGGGTATGGTCAGTCTTTGTCCTCAGCTAAGTCTAAACTCTGACTGGGCAAAGGAAAACAAGAGCAGTTTTGCTTAGATCCTTCCTTGTTATTTTGCTGGCCTACGGGAGCACTGCTAACCCCCGCAGAGTATGTTCTGCGAGTCCGGTGGCCCGAGCCCAGAGAAGACAAGCCGCAAGCTCCAAGGGATGGAGACACAGCGGCAAGCGGCCCACGAAGGCATTTCCAGAGGAAATTTTGGAGGAATTGTCCAAAAGGGAACAAACAGGTCAGACCTAAAGCGGCGCCATTTGTGGGGAAGTTCTGAAATATCTGGGCTGTTTCTGTTAAAACCAGCTAAATTGCAAAACTGGGGAAATATAGCACAGCAAAACGCGAACAACTAAACTGTTCCTGGGGGTCACCATGACCAGCTGCCCCTGCGGTGGGGCAGAGAGACTGCAGGATTTACAGAGGTTATTTGCTTTTCAGAGAACAGCACAGACTCCACCCGGGATAGCGCCTTCGCTCTGACAAGACCTACCCGCCAGGTGCTGGCACTGCATGTTTTGCAGAAGAGCTAAAACACGGCGTGCCTGCTGCAGGCGCTGCGGGTGGGCTGACGGAGCCGTCCGGGGAGCATCGCCTCGCAGGCTGAGCACGGCCACACACTGCCACTAGCCGCCCCCGGCCTCTCCATAAAGCACCAGCACAAACCCAAAATAGGCTGCAGAGCCCCCAAACTCAACCTGCTTCCATCTGGTTGGCTCAAGACGGGGCACGGACATGGATGCTCGCTGCCGCAAACCTGCCCGTGTGTGCAGGAAGTGGTCATGCCAGCATGGAAGGATGGAGGTGGTTTTGCTCTGTAGCTATCCGTTTCCCTTTTGGTCTGAGCTTGTGCTTCACTTTTCTCCTCCAGCCAATACAGCCCCGATCCTTTAAGCTCACTGCTCCATGGGGGAAAGCTGTGTTCATTCTCATCTCAGCAAGCATAACCCCATTTTCTGCAAGAGCCTGGAGCCAGTGTCTGCTGTAGGGACCACTAGAAAAGAGACCAAACGTTTGTTGCTCCTGATCAGAGCCTGGGATAAAGATGAAGCTGTGTGGTCTTGGTACCACATACACATGAAAGCAGATCGTTTAACTCATTCTTGCAGCCAAGAACAACTTACCACCATGTTGCCCAGTTGGGGCTGCAGAGACTGCTAGAGGAAATAATGGGTTCACAGCAACTACGTTCAATGCCATCAGCTGCGCAGAGAAGGACAAAGACAAAAACAGAGCCAAACCTCAGTCTCCCGTTTCTTCCCACCCAGAGTACAAAATTTCCTGTTTTACACCACTTGTGCACGTAATAATTTTTGTTAAATTACTCCCCAGAGCCACCTAAATGTTACATTTCATCATTTAATAAGTTAGATGGAACTGTATTACAGTGTCAAGAAACTGCTCACCCATGCATTTTGTGGCATAGATTCAATTAAATACCATCATGGAAAAGCCTGTTTAATGCACTCTCCCTCTTCTGACATTCCAGAAGGTACATGGCACCTGGAGCCCTCCAAGTACCAGAACCATGTACCTAGTGCACTCTAATATTGGGAGCACACTTTTCAGTGGGGAACGCACAAAGCTGCAGATGATGCTTTCAGGCTATTTGATTTGTTATCTGCCAGAATGTTCTTTCGCTTTGCACTATCTTTGGCTCTATCAGCTGATAGACACGTTACAAGCTTTGCTCAGATACCACAATTAATTTTTCCCATTTGTTCACAAGACAGCCCAGAACATGATGTGACAGTGATGCAAACTCTGGACCAGCTGTACCATACAGGCACACCGTGATGAGCAGCCCTTTGTGTTGCAGGATGGGACCACCCCACTGCTGGTGACAGCCGCAGCACTGAAAGAGCCGAAAGGGGTGCACTGTTTCCGGCCCGATCCCCCTGGCTTCACATGCCAGCCAGTGGTGCTCAGTCCACAGAGGAACCACTACCCAATTCTGGACAAAGTCTGTTTGAGTTGACTGAGCTCCTGCCCTCATCATGGTAAAGCATGCATCTTTTGGCCATTTCCACGGTTCCCTCAGACCTCTCCCACCAAACTGCCTAAGAGGACACCAGAACCGGACACCAGACCGTCCCAAGGTCCTGTCAGTGCCAGACACCAGTGAACAGACCTCCCACTGCTGGCAAAAGCCTTTATGGCCCCACTTCCTTCACTTTGAAGTGCTCTTCAGCATAAGGCTTCCCAAGGCAGGATCTTCATTGAGGCTGCTTGGTCATACAGAGACCTCTGTACTTTTGCTACACTGATGCACTTGCTGGTTGCTTTCTCCCCACTTACTGAGTGGTTTTCCCAGGGACGAAGGAAAAGCTGCCAGCACGAGTACAGAGGCAGAGCCCTGCTCCCACGGGCACGGGGGAAGAGCAGAGCCCGCCAGCCCAGCGGGGCAACGTGCTGCCCCTGTCCACATCGAACCCAACAGCCCTCTGTAACCAGACTGCCCAGCGCCAAAATCACTCCCAGCTCTTTCATCCCCCTCCACCTCTCCTAATCCAGAGGGAAAGCTGCAGCCTCTCCTGCTTTGCGGCACTGATACGCAAAAGCACAGATGAGTTCAAAGCTCTTCTGTGCAGCCTGGAAAAAGCTGGTGAACAAAGGTAACTGTTTCAGCCCAATTAGCTACCAGAAAGTCATCTACAATCACTCCAAACTGCAGAAGAGTGGATTCCCTCTCCCCCCCGATGTAATAATTTCATGTTTCCTTCCAGGGAAGCTCTCGGCAATCTTTGCTCTGCTGTGACTGACAGCCCACACGCAGTTCAGGAGCGGTCGCGCCGTGGCTCCAGCGGGCTCAGGCCCCCCGCACACCAACAGGAGAGGCAGAGCGCCGCGGCGTCAGCTTCTCAGGACAGAACCGAGACTCAGAACAAAGCAGCCCAGCTAACTGAGCGCACATCCCTCAGTAGCTGCCAAGGGTTATATATATTTATATTCCATAGATGTAGCTAAAACGGGCTGAGCAAGAGCAAGAACAGGATTCATTAGGCACGCAAGAGCGTTACAACCTGCCAGGCTCAGCTCTGGCTTCAACTCCAAGGTGGTTTCATGCCCTCCACGCAGGCTAGTAGGAAATAGCGATTTCCATCCAGGTTTCATTCCTGGTCCGTTCACCTCCTGCTCCTCACCCTTGGAGGTCAGGCAAATTCAGCTCAGCACGAGGAGGAACAGTGCCAACAACGCTGTACCCGTTTGCAGCAGGGTCTGCTGCAGCTTGAGGTCATCCGCATCCCAAAAATCAGCCTCTGCAGAGGCACCGAGGCCACACAGCACCTCCCACACCCACAACCCTCCCCACGATGGATCTGGGACCCAGGTGGGTGGCAGCACCCAGAGCCCTGCGCCGGTCTGCAAACGCTCTCAAACCCGACAAGCACCAGCCCCCTCCTGCTGGGCTCACAAAACCCACAGCACCTGCACTCCTCTAGCCAAAACGATGAATTATCCAAACACAAAACCATATGGATTAAGTACAGGATTTACAAAATAAATAGCAGTAGTTGAAAGTAACTTTCTGCACTACTGGGTTTCAAAATCTCATTGTGGGGTTGGCCATTCCTTCCCTGCTTTAAGAGCTTAGGAGATTTTTTTTTTTTTTTTTTAAGGAAACTGTCAAATAAAGTCTATTTTACAAAGTGAAATTTAAGCTTAAATCTTCTTGGCAGCAACATCTAAGCTGGAAGAAAGATCAAAGACCCACCAATTCCACTGCCAGCATGAAGAGATTTTCACTAGCAATTTGACTGCAGTATTGCAGTTTAAGTGTTTCATTTTCAAAATTCTGTATTATACTGCATGAGCCCAGAAATCATCATCCCTAAGACAAAGTTAATGTTGAACTTGCAGGCAGGGTGAAGTCTTCACAACTGACAGCTCTCTTAGCTGGCCCTCAAAGTAAGCTGGTTTCTAATCTGAACTGCAGTATGAGGAGAAAATGGACAAAAATAACATTTGAGAATATTCATTTTCAGATAGGGAAAAGGGAGCTCAGAGGCTCCTTGCCTCAAAATGAAGAGTTATTATTGGCTATTTTGGTTTCTGCTGAAGTTACAACAGCTCAGAAAAAGAATAAGGCTTTTCTTCATGCTTCTCCTCTACCCCGCGCACAGCTAGCACCTACACAAAATCTGCGTGGAGCTGACAAACAAAGAGCCCCCATTTTGAAAGACACTTCTTGACACAGTGCCCATGGAGAAATGGCTGAGGGACATTTGCAATCACGTGTCATAACCTAAAAGACAGCCCTGAACTGTGGATGGGAAACAGGCTTTGTCAGATGCTAGATATCATTAGTCCAGTCTCCAGTCAGCTGTCCTACTGCATCTACAGGGAAGCAACCAAAAAGTAAAGCAAAGAAAAATAATTTGCTGCATTTATAGGAGAAAACAAAAAAGACCCAATACTTTCAAGTAGAGGAGGTTTTCAGAGCTAGCTATTCACATTGGTACTTTCATGTGAACCTGATGCACCTGCTCCCTGTAAGCAGGGTGAAATTTCTCTCTGCAAAAGCTGTAACAGGCCCATGCTCCTTGAGCAACCCACTGCAGTCCCCAAGGCAGCAGCGCAGGCAACATTGTGGCATGCTCTGCAGGTGCCTACCATCATCACTCAAGGACAATGGCTTCCTGCTTCCACTTCTCAGTGCCAATGCATGAGCAGGCAAGGAGAAGGGGCAGCAACTTGTCCTTGGACACAGAGGAAGGATGCAACATCTCCAAAGGCAGAGCATCAAATCTTACCTGGAGGTCCAGGTCTCTGCCCTTCGCAGGTACCAGGGATTTTGAAAAGCAAGATTTCCAATTTAAACATGCAAATTACCTGGCCCACAGTGAAAACTAAGCAAAAGGGTGATATGTTCAAGCATGCTGTACTGTAGCAGGAGCTTAACACTGTTTCCAAAAGCTGCTTAGAAACATCAGGGAGCCTAGATGTCATAAAAAGTCAACAGGAAGATGTTAAAGCCATTCTTGAAATTAGGACTTAAAGAAAATGATTGAGCATGTTTCTAGGGATGGTTTCACTGGAAGACAGACCCTTTGTTTCTGAGAAGACTCAAAAGGGGCTGAAACAGCCACTAACTGTCAGTTGCAACTGAGGAGAGGTACCACAAGCAGGGGCACATTTCCATGTAAACTTCTGAGCCCAGGGCTGGTGCTCATCTGCCTAACCAGCTCACACAGGCCTTGCTGGAGCCAGCAGCAAATCAAGGAGAGAAGAACATTTTTTCTCTGCAAACTGCTTAAGCTGCAGCTGCACTTTCTGGTACCATGTTAAGAAATCTTTAACACTCACCACCTTCCAGTGACCACCTGTGAATTATCTTCATCTTCTCTTTTTAATTTCATTGTAGGTATGTACAGTTTTAGCAAGCAAAGAGAGAACCTGGGCAGAAGGTTCAGAAATAGAGAGCCCTTGTGAGCTCCCATGAACATAATGTGCTTCTCTGAGGAGGCTGCAAGTCTTCCAGGCAGGTGCCTGCAGGGCACCAGCACTCCTCTGGCACGCTCTAGGCATGTTCCTGGGCTGGCTCACATGCGAGGCAGTATTGGCAATGCTGGTGCAGAAGTGACACATGCCAGAACATCCAAAGCACAGTTTTGGTAGTTCTGTAGTAAGTCTCCCAAGTTTCTCCAGCTGTGATTTTGGAAAGCTTTTTCTCAGGGCAGGAGAGAGGTAATCACCCAAAAGGGCAAAGCTGATACCACACCACATTTGACTTTGCAAGAAATGCAACGTAGCATCTTTGCTGGCTCCAGAGCATCTGAAACTCACCTGCAGGCCACCACTCTGCTCTGGACCCTCCCAATCCATTCGAGGCCATCAGTCCAGTCCTGCTGCTCTAATTGCAAGCACCACAGTGGCACTAACTTCCATACATTGCCTGATGGGGATTAAATTCAGCATCTTGCTGAGCAGCAGCTGTGCAACAGGGGAACACAGCCGACAAGTCCAACAGCAGCCCCAGTGAGCAGCAGCCCACTGGGAAAATGAAGATAAAAGGCAGGGGGGGAAAAAAAAAAATCAGGTTGCTCCTGAGGACTTTAAACAGGGACACACAGACCCAAAGGAGCAAAGGCAGAAGACAATTTTCACTGCCATGCCGCTTATTAATTCTGACAGCGCTGCAGAGATAAACAAAAAAGGGAAAACCAGGGTGCATTCCTGGCCACTGGAAATCTCCTGTTTATCTGACAGGAGTCGATACGAAATGCAGCCATTCCCAAAACGTAGCAAAGTGCTGCTGAACACATACCTGGACAAAAGGAGAATTCCCCACCTTGGCAGTACTGATGGATCAATGGCCCTGCAGAGAACATTTTAATGGTCTTAACTTCTGAGCCACACATAGGCATCTAGGAGTCTTGCACCATCAACCTTTCTTAACATCAGCCACCACCTAATCATGCAAGAGGCTTATCTCCAGGCCTGGCTCCTCTTGTAAAGCCAGTTGAAGAAGCTGAAAGGCAACAAACACCTTCCAGCTGGGATGCAAAATCCTAGAGTCCAAATGCAGGCACTGCGTCTGAAGCAAGGAAAGGAGATGGAGGAAGCCAAAAGCTGTTGTTGGGGCAGAGGTGCGTGGCCTAGCCGCGTTGCGCTGCAGCCAGGCATGGAGGTATGAGCTCCAGGCAGGAGACTGTGGGAACCACAAGCCTTTGCAGAGCACCACACAGGGCAAGAAACCCCTTCAGCACAGGCACACAAACAGCACTGGGTCCAGGGATTCGCCAGGAACACCCCAGAGCAGCCATCCACCCGCAGGGTTTAATGAACCATCATCGCTTGTACGTGCTCCACAAACAGGTTTCCATGAAATATGAACAGGAAAAAACAACCTGCCACTCTCAAAGGAAGAAATACCACCTGCCTCTTCCCCCACAAAAGCCATTTTAGCAAAGGTGGTAATAAAAGTAGAGTCATCTAATGAACAAACAGGCCAAGAAGCTAACTGTGGTCAATGCAGGAGTGGTGTTTTGCTAACTGGAAAGCATATTTTCACTACTTCATATTACAACTGCAACTTACAGGTCCCTTCCACTCTCAGCTATTCTGTGATTCTGTGACTTACCATTAGAAGTGAGAGGGTTACCCTAGCCCAAAGTAGATTTAGAGTATGGGAAAAGGGGTTTTACATAATACTTCAGGTGTAATCCTGTTATAGCATATGCATTTCAAGGTTAATTCCCTGCTATCTGTAATCCTTCTTCCTAACTGACACAATTTCTGTCCTCAAGACTCATCACAGGAGCTTTCTCCAGAAGTTTAGAAATCTTTTCAGAATAAAAGGTCTCTTGGAGTCTTAAACTCCAGATTGTAGTTTCCTTGTTTTAATCCATAAACAGGTTTTTAAAAACCTTTGACATGCTGGTGAATACGAGGTCCTTCACAGATCTCATCACTGAATTTCAGTAGCTGGTATTTCTTTAAGTCTCAATTTAGGAAAGCATTCCACTTTGGGACAGCAATTAAGCACGTTTTAAATCCTTTCAGAATCAGAGATTTAATTGTCCTAGAACATTCCAGCATCCCAGCAGCAAATCAAACAAAATGGCACTAAACATGTCCATATCTCATTGCTTAATCTGATAAGGTTTTACCTTCTCTTTTGATGAGAAAGTTTTTCTGACAGGTCTACATTCCCAAAGGCTTCTGAAAATTTATTCTCTACTCTCCCCTAACATTACAAAGTCCCAGTAACAGACTGCACCAGAGCGATCAGGGCACAGTTACTCTGAAATTGGCATTTTCTCAGCTAGGAAGAATATGCTGCTAGAAACTAGGAGTGGAGAAACAGCAGAACAACTCTGTCCTCCCACTGGACCATCTTCCCTTGTGAAGCTAGCACATCCTCACAGCCTCTGCATTGCAGAGGCACCACCACAGATGCCCAGAAGCACCAATTCTGCTCAGCTGGCCACGCTCTTCACAAAAGCATTCCTCAAAGCTTGGAAAGATCCTAGATGGATCCACGTTGGCCAAAAGATGCCTCACTGCTGAGGCCACTGATCTCTTCCAGGACAGCAGCTCTCCATCCATTGGAGATCTTGTGCCCACGTGCCCACATGCTCTAATTCCTTGAAAATGCACAAACGGAGACATCAGACCAGCTTCTAAGTCAAATGCTTTGATTTTATCGAGAGCTAAGCCCATCCTCAGCACACTACCGAGTTTCATTTCAGTTCTGCCTTTCCCAGGCATTACCAAGGAGAAATATTCCCTTGCCCTGGACTGTATAAGAGGGCTACCAACACCACAGAAGACCCTGAACAAGACCTGAATGAAGAAAGGTGCCCCCATAGCCACAGGCAAATAGTTGCTAGTGATCAGAGACTGTTCCATGCAAAGAAAAAAAAAACAAACCTGAGTAATTCCATCAGAAATGCCTTTTTTTTTTAAATTTCAGTCTTGCTTCCCTGATGCCTGTAACAGGGCCATCTGTTTGCCATTTCTCACATCAAAACATTCTTCAATGAGTCACAATTAAGGACAAGACAGACATGAGTTTCTGCCAGAATGGTAAAACTAACACCATTCAAATATTTATCATGGAATAAATACAGAAGATCTTTAAAAATAAGACAAAAAAATATATAAATTAAAAAATAATCCTAGCACACCTACTGCAATCACTTGCAGTTTCCAGATGGCCTGCTGTAAAACAAACAAGGTAAGCAGTGTGGTGCCAGCAAAGCTGGAATTCACGCCTGAGGTACGCAAACAAGAAATCAGCCAGCAGGAACAGAAAAGCCCCTCCACTAGCACGTTACGCTGAATATAGCCTTTCCTGGTTAAGATCACTTTTCCATAATAAGATCCATGCAGTGAAGGCCCCTATTTCTGGTTAGCTCTATTTCATAGCCAGTTTTAAAGAATAATGTCAAGAGATGGTGATGAATTTTTCAGAAGAAATCCAAGCTGTACTTCAGATCTTTAGCAGGCTTATTTCTGAAAATGAAACCTAGAGCAGGGAAATTTTATCTTTGCTAAAAGCAGAGTTGGTAATATATGCAAGACAATTTGGAAGTTAATATTGAGTAATGGAAATCTGTGTCCCCTATGACATATCTGAGTCTCAAAGCTGTATTTAATTTTTAAATACAAACTCCATTGTTATTTTGACTTATTTTAGCATGATCTGGACAAGCTCCATTAGAGGGTAAAGCATTCAACTAGCTTACTCTGAAAGCTTCCATCAGAGTGCTCCCCAAGACTCAGTTCTACCGGGAGCCAAGAGCGCTGCTTAAGCGCATGCTCATCACAGCAGCAATGATGCGCAACAAAATGCCTCGAAGTCCACACAACAAACAAAATAGCGCTCAGAGGCTCGGTCCCTGGTCCGGTTCCTCAGTGGTTGAGCACGCAACGGGAAGCACCAAGAAGCAGCACACTCCTCTGCGCCATCTCCACCACAACGGATCCCAGCTTCATCAAAACAGACTCTTTCAGACCAGCCACAGCACATAACTTTGCAGACAGACAATAACGAGGAGCCACAAGCTTGTACAGGACAGATGATCCTATCCTACCTGGGGGCTAAGGAAGGAAAGCCTCATATCCCCCCACAGATGCCACCAGATTGCCTAGGCAGAAGTCCTATCTAAACCGCTTTTGAGACGAGGACCCTGTCAGTCTGCTGCCTCTGCTACCAATATGTACATATCCTGAGGCACCTGATAACATGCACAGTCTGTGAGAAAGTCAGAAAATAAGAGCCTTCCTGTGCCAGCTGGAAGCCCACAGATAGGAACTTCTTGCTCTCCCTTTCTAAAGCAATTACATTCCCCTTGTTCTGTATCACTGGAGGGTTCGTCTACTGAAAATAGGGTTGGATAAACACCTTTCACTGAGGAAAAATAACTGATGCATCCCATCCAGCTCTGCTATTTCTAATGGCCATAGGCAGCACAAAGAAAACTGCAGGAAACAAACTGCAAAGGTATCTGATTAAAGTACAGATTTCCCACCAGCACCTCCGTGGCATTAGCACATGACTCAAGTAGGTCAGTATGTGGAGTCATTACATAGGGATCTTCCATTACACCCCAAACACTAATACAGTACTTCTGCGCCAATCTGGAAGTGCCAGATCACATCAGAACTGAGCTTCCATCATTAAGATGATATCAAGGGCAAATGGGAGCAATTACAGTGTTTACTTTCCCAATAATTTGTCAATTCCTTTGAAAAGCAAGGAATCCCTCTCCTGGAAATCTTTGGTTTTACTTGTGCATCTAACTAAAACCAACTTTATCTGCATCTATTCACTCCATGTCATGGGGAGGAGAGGGAAAAGACATTATATAGGAAGTTAGCTGTGAATAATCTGTCTTCATTTAAGAGTATCAAGTAGATACGACCCTGGGAAAGTGATATAGTTTAATCCTTGTTCAGGATGTACCAAACCATCAGGGGGACAAGGAGACCCACGCTTTTCTCCACAGCCACAGATCGCAAAGGAGCTGTTGGGCATGGAGGAAGCCTCGGCCATTGCAACACCCAGAGGGCTGATCATTTCAGTAATCTAGCAGCCAAAGAGGAGGAAACCCAGTCAGGGTAAAAGTTAGACAATAGCACATGAGTTGGCATGCTTGACTGGCTGACAGGGGACGGGGAACTGTTTTGCAGCAAGAATGACAAAGGAGGAGTTCAGACCGTCCTGTAAAGACAGGCAGTATCCCTTGGGGCCACTGGAGGAGGTTTCTGAGTGAAGTTTGCTGTGCAGAGACCAGCTTCAGCCAGTGGGACACTTTCACAGGACCGGCCATTTTGGCTTCTTACTGGTCCACCTGCTCCCTGGAAATGTAATCCAGGGATCCTGGTTCCACAGCCCTTGTCTCATGCAAAGCTACCCCCAAACTCAGGTGGGATTGGCATACCCTCACCTTCAATGGCTGCTGCAGATCCCATTCACACCACAGCACACCGCTCATGTGCGATCACTTTATAACACCAGCGTGCAACTATCCATGCATGAGAATAAGAGGAAAAAAGATTCTACCCTGCAAAGCCTGAGGTACTTTATTTTGTGAAGCTACCTACCCTGACTAATTTAACGTGAGAAATAGTTTTGTTTTCCCTGAACACTTCTGGGGTTACCTAGAGCCCTAGAATCGCTTTGAGTTAGTGATTTTTTTCATCACGACTACTGTCACTTCCTCCATCCATCCAGACATCACTCGGCACAAGGCAGGACATACCCATTTGCTAATCGTGCCCATGAGTGACAAGATCCATGCTGGCATCAGCACAGGTCCCGCCACGGTGCCTGCAACAAGTCGCACACAGCACTCCTCAGCCCTGCACTCGGCTCTGTTGAGCAACCCAGACATTATGTCCCAGTGACTGATGACATGTCGCCCTGCATTTTGCTACTTATTGCTACTGTACAACTTTTATGAATTAAATTTAGAATTTATAAGTCCATAGTTTAGAGGCACAGAAAACATCTCTCCATAAAAGCAAATTGGTTTCTCCTATAATTCGAACTCTTTTCATTCCTGAAAGTTTGGAGTGACTCCATGCATGCTCTTGTTTAAATTGGCACTTTTTCCGTTAGCATGCAAAATCTTTGCAACTAATTCTGATATGCATTATTTGGAGGCTGATAAACACATTCATCGTAATCACTTGATGATGAATACTGCCTTATCAAAAAGTAAACCCTACTTGCTACATACAAATAAGATATACTTTCAGTGCAAGCCATACTGACTTTGTAGCACATCGGGACTAAAAATGCTCTAGCTACAGCTTCACTTGCAATGGTTGCATGACCAAGTGAATGGCAGTGGTATCAGTTTTGTTCTGCAAACAAAAGACTGGATCACTACACATTTAAACTACTGAAGCCTCAGTGACCACCCTGTAGGCTTCCCCTGATCTCCAAAGCATTATTAGATTCCCTTGTGGTTGGTGCCAAGTAATGCTGCACCTGAACTGCATTTGCACCTGGAAGTTACATTGGCTGTAGTGCAGCTAGTATAAACTGATAACAAATTCTTGGATCCGAGTTCCATATTCTCCCAGGAGTATTCTTGTCCCAAAGACAGTATCAGCTCTGACTTGGCATCCTCTGATTTCAGAAAAACTGGACTGGACCTTATAAGAGAGAAGACACCTGCAGAAGAAATTACTACAATCTGCATTAAGCGGATAGGCCTGAGCATCTTCTCATTCAAACTGCTGTAAGCCTCAAGCAAGCATAGGGGTGTTGTGAGAAACCCATAGACAAGTCTGGCATAAGCCAGCCTGGAGGTTACTGTTCACAGGACCAAGGCTCTTGTCCTCCAGAAGGACAGGGATTTGCAAGGTCCTCCAGGGAATCTGTTTTGAAGCAATGTCCCCTGCCAGACGTTGCAGGAATGAGCTCAGCACTTTGTGGACAACGCTACTGCACACACAAGGGATAAAAATAAAATAAAACCAAAAAATACAAAGTTCTATGTATTGCTCACAAGCAGAAAAACAGGCACCTTGGTTTTCTTGGCACTGCTCCTGCTGAGAAGCTTGCTTTTTTGCTAGCAAAACAGCTCATGGGAGAAAAGAAAGTATAAGTGGTTCATAAAAAATTTACTTTTCATGAAAGTGAATTGAGGTGCTAGAAAGAACACAGCAGCAACAGGTACAAAAAACACCTTGTAAAGCCAAAGCTGAACAGAACTCCTCTTCCAGCTCAGCAGCAACAGGATGTGGCAACATCCGACACCTCCCAGAGCATTTAGCAGCTCCAGTCCACAGGCACCCGGACGGTCCCTGCTAAACGAAGCTGCAGCGCTGCTGACAAGTCTGCCTGAAGATCAGCAGTGTTCTTACTTATGTGCAGCTTGGTCATGTTTCCTTTTGTGTTATTGAAATATGAATTAGATCGTTAGTGATAACTAAACAAACCATGGTTTGTTGCATTAAACCCATTCTCTGCGGGGTTCATCGTATGCAAGAGCTTTTCTGTTTTGCAAGGATTATGCCTTAGTTTTTAAGGCAGATTAAAGGAAGATGGATAATTCTTCCATATCGCTCACATAAAACCACGCACTACTTGCATTTACAGCCCACACCTTATCTCTAGATCTCAAACACCACAGAAGCCTCTGAGCCCCACTCCAGCAGCCCGTGGCAGCGAAGCTGCCGCCTGCTCAGGGGCGATGGAGCAGACCGTCTCTCCGCACAAGCTCATCAGAACCACCATTTGCACATTCATCGCTGCAGAGCAAACGCTGCTGACAACGTCCACCTTGAGGGGTGAACGCTGAACAAGGCACTGTCCTGGGATCACCTCAACAGCAGCAGCAGCAAGTTAGCAAATGCTGCTTCTCAGTTGCCAAAGCCCTTTCTGCAAGGATTGCAGTTCTCTGCAGTCTGCAGCCCTGTGCTATCCATTTGGATGGCCTTTGGTTTGGCTGGGTTTAATTCCTTTCAAGAAAATCCAATACATCGCCATCACATGCAATCACCTGCAGGGTGCAGGCCACCACCACAGCCCCCAGCACAGCAACGCAGCTCTGGAAACCCAAGAGTCCACACAGCATTGGGCCCAGGGAGGGAATTGCAACACGTCCTATACGCTGTTGTTGCAATCCTGCCTCAACTCTTCCGACCCCAACAAACTCAAAGACACAGAGAACACCTTAAAACATTGCAAAAAAACTGCGGCATGGTGGGACCCCTTCAGCAATCAGAAAACTGCAAGTTCTTGTGTTTTGGGTTTTTTGCAGCAAAAGTCACATCTGATCCCACCCGGTTGACTGATCATTTTGCAGACAGTAATCCAGCCCTTGCTGCCATCACCAACAAGCGCTTGACCAGACCAGCACTACAGGACAACGGTGCCTCCTCAGTCTCAGCACGCCAGGCTCGGCGACATTTGCTGCAGAAGAGGGAGAACTCTTCAAGCTACACGCCCTGGAGATAGGGCTGCAAACAACCCTAACTACCAAAACATGCCCAGAATGATGAAATAAGCTGCTTAATTTGTTTGCAATACACTTCAAGTGTCCACAAAGCACATGCTGTTGTGTTGCATAAGCCTCTGAAATAATTTGATATGAGAAATTAGACTGAACAGCTCTAGGCCAAAAGCTTCTCTAAGATGCATGAGCAAGCAGATAAAAAACCTGAATTAAAATATCAATCCTTTTGTGCCCCATCCTCTACAAATATTAATGTCAACATTTACTACTTCTCCCAGAATTATTCCCCTCCAGAAATTCATCTGTGCAGTCTCATGGATAGAGGGGAAAACAGTACTGCTAACACATCTACAGATCCAAAGAAATAGAACGGACAAATCCTGAATCCAAACACAAGCTAGAAATTCAAAGCCCTGACTGTAAATCAAAATTAAAAGCAAGTTCAAAAGCAATTGATGTTGAAATCTTCCTGAATTGCAGTTTATGAATAAGAATTGTCAGAAAAGGAACTGACAAATGCAAGCCTTGTAGTTATGGCAAAACAGATCTTATTTATGTGCTACAGAACTGACCATATGTAGAAATCCTCTGGGAGAATGTAATCAGTAGGATTAACATGATAATGAACCCTGATTTACTGAGCAATATGAAGATCTTTGTCCTTAGAGACACTGCATTTCTCACTGAATATTAACAGAGAAGGCATTTTTTAAACCACGGGTATCAGCTGACCACAAGATGTTAGTCCTCCCAAAAAGGCAACCTAGGGAAACAAGAGTAGAGCAATTTTAAGGAACCCTACTGATACAGGGGAAGAAAGCAGCAACTTTCCAAAAAACCTGACGCTGCCTTCAGAGAGAGAGAAGTACTACACCACTTTAGAATAAACATTGGAAAACGTGCTGAAACTCCTATGCAAAGAGCACTCACAGAACCACTTCTGCACAGCTCATCCTTGGCTAGAGGAGCCTCCATACAGGGTGCTTGCTTTGTACCTTCCTTCAGAAAAGCTCAAGCCAGGGGAAAATACTTTCATGAAAAAGTCTTTCCAAAACAGTGGTCTAAGGGAAGGCCATCTCAGAGACACCAGGCACCGTCCACCCCACAAGCATGGCTTGGTCCCACCACCTGCTCCCAGCACCCCGCAGCCAGCAAGGCACTGGCACAGGGCCACGAGCAGGTCCTGGAGGGAGTCACCACCATAACGGAGCCGTGCTGCCAAATCCCCCCTTCTCCTTTCCCCAGGGTGAAGGGCATTTGGCCCAGCAAGCACAGCAAAATACAGCAGCAAATCCTCCAAGTCTGGGCCATGCTGCCAGTGTCCTGATCGAGCACAGCACTGCTTTAGGAGTTAGCAGCAAGAAAAGCAGCGGACAGGAATGCAGATGTTTCTGGACAACATCTGAATATAAAAAAGGCAAAGTTGAGAGATCTTTGGAAGCAGGATACTGCAGCAACGTCCACACAGGGAATCGAGGAACGGGCCCGGCAGGGAAGCATGCGCTGCAGCAGGGCAACAAGGCTCCCCTGCCTCAGCCTTGCCTTAACATTTTCGGAGCAGTAGCAAACAGTCCATTTCCTGTGCCTCCATTAAACACCCCATTCCTGTTCTTGTCTGTTCTGTCTTCCCATCTTGGTTTTTTCAGTACTGACTCTGCAGCAACATCTCCCTCCGAGTTGAGTTTTGTGCCTGTTGGTTACCGTTTCGGGGAGGTTTGAGAGACAGGAGGTACATTTGATCACAGCTCTCTTCCTAGACTAAACGCTGTACAAGCTTGTTGAGCAGCTGGGTGTCTACATCAGAGAACAGCAAAGAACGATTGTTTTATTCATCAAAAGTCTAAGATAAAAATCATGCTCAGATAAGAACCTGTAACAGCAAAAGGAACCCTGTAATAGTGCATTTTGTGGTGCCTGGTCCCACAGAGACACACAATTTGCACAAGAGCACCGCCCAGCATCTTTGCTTTGCAAACGAAGCCAGGTGTGCAACCCCAGTATCCCCTAAGGTCATCTCAGACCCAGCCGAGAAGGTGTGGTGCTTTCGGCCAAAGGAGAAACTCCACAGCTACTGCCCCAAATGACTCCGCTGCGCCAGCGGATCCAAAGGTCAGGTTGCAGGGCTGAGTCAGCCCTCCTTCCAGCCCCACGTGGTTACGGACCCCCTGACCACCCCAGCCCTCCCTTGGACAGGTGTCAACACCCAAGGGAGACCTAGGTGCCCCAGCAGCATTCACAGAAGCTGATGCTGCCTGGTACCTCCCCAGACCCCACCTGGTTGACAGCATGGGCCATTGGTCTGCACCTGACCCCGGCCTCCGCTTACCTCCAGCTTCCTCAGCACACCCTAATACTGTCTGCGCTTGATGAACTACAGATCTGGAACAAGCTACTGGCTCCAGCTTGCTTTTCCTATTCCTAACAGGTCATCACTGCTTAATTCCATGGATCTCAGTCTTATCTTTGACTTAGTTTCCTAGAAATATTGCTTGGCAGAAAGATGCCTGCAGAACAACTTTGTGCCTCTTCCCAACAGGAGGG
This sequence comes from Struthio camelus, assembly GCF_040807025.1. Lineage (NCBI taxonomy): Eukaryota > Metazoa > Chordata > Aves > Struthioniformes > Struthionidae > Struthio > Struthio camelus. The sequence goes on from NC_090953.1 coordinate 978,874, forward strand.
CTCAGCTTCATCACCTTTCATGGCCCCTAAGATCTCCTCGAACCTTCACTAACAAGGAGGACACAGGCTGAAAAGGGCTGGTCCATTCGGGGCACTCGACCTCATGGGTCCAGCCATGGCCCCAAGGCTCCCACAGCCCCAACTGCCCCAGAAGCGGCCACAAGACAGGGAAAAACTCAAGGAGGCTCATGCACATGCTCTGAATATTTTTACTCATCTGGTTTGATCACAATCAAGCCCACTTGCAATGTGAATGGGCTTCAGGCTGCACCTAAAGACTTAAGGAAGTCCTTAAGCAAAAGTCAACAAGGGTGAAGGCACCTGCAAAGAGCCATGCCCAGCATGAACAGCCCTGGCCCTGTTGCCTGCATAACACCGTCCACTTCCCACATCGCCTAGGCAGAGCCGGGTTTTTGGTTTGGCTTTTCAAACACATTTTCCTCTGTTTATTAGGATTTTAGGATCAAAGGGAAGCTGACCCGAGCCTGCAGATTGGCTCCAAGATCATCTTCCTGCACATCACAGACCTTGCAAAGCCGCTTCCTTTTCTTTTACCATTTCATATTTTGATAGCTTGGGCCCATACCAGGAATAAAGCATTTACAATAGAGGCTGTGGATTTCAGTAAATAAAAGGAAGAAAAATTACTTTAGCTGGCATGTGGTTTTATTTCTAAAGGCTGGTTGGTATAATATCAGAAAAAGCACACAAAGTGATATATTCGTCATCTCAGCAAGGCCTTTATTTTGACTGTGGGTTTAATGTTTCAAAATATATATTCATTTAAATGTAAATTTCTGGCTTCACCTGGGACCCAACAAAAGCTTTTGCCGAAATGAATGTTGAACTTTCACATTTACTCTCTATTTCTCCGTGTTCTCTTCTGTAAATCAAAGCCCTTAAAGATGACGCAGGCACTCACGCCTCACCAGGAGGGGAGCAGGACCCAGGAAATGGCAGAAATGGGAAGAGATCTGACACTCCTCCGTCTACCACTGGTTTCTCCTTTTCTGTAAAGCCCATACCAATTTACTGTTATAAAGGCGGCTTCTTCCCATCCCACGCTCCCTTCACTGCGCTGTCACTGAGGCAAGCCAGCAGATGCCACACATTGCCATCAAGCTCCATTTCTTCCACTGGCCAGTTACAACCGCAAAGGCTTCTCAGTTACCCTGTGCTCAACATCCCTCACTCTTACCCACTGAACTCTTGAAAAAACAGAGCTAATCTATCACCAGATTTTTTAGCTTCTCCACTGCTTAGCAATTGGCCACACTCCTTTAAAGTTGGATAAATACTGCAACTCAAACTGCATTTAAAAGCAATCACATAACAACACAAGGTGCTGCAGTGCGCGCGCACAGATCTACCCTGGAGAGCATTGCTCACTGGTGCACGCTCAGCCTTGGCATCTCCCACCGAGCACCACGAGGGAGCCTAGCTCTGGCCCAGCCTGGGGCACGGAGCACTGTCGAACACACCGGCATTCAGCCCTGAACGCTCTCCTGGGGGCACAACCCGTTTTGCAGCTCCGCAGGGCGGTTCCGGTGCAGCCAGGAGGAAGCAGAGAAGGACCGTCCAGAAGCAGAGGGGAGCCACCACCTCTGCCCAGACCATCCCCAAATGCAGGCGTTAACCACTGACCCCTCCACGTCAATCCCTGTTCAAAGCAGAAATCCAGGGGCCTCCTGCATAAAGGAGACAGTGGCCAAAACATCTTGTTTAACATAACCCTCTCAGATAGCCCCAGACCCTCAAGGGATTGGAAATCACAGGGAGGTGGAAAACCCGCTCACCAAGGCAGCTGGCAGCTTTCCTAGGGAACGGGCAAAACACTTCTGCAGGGAACAAGCTGGGCAAAGGCAGCAGCTCCACTCGCCCCAAAGCTCCTGCAACACCAGCAGTGGGACGCTCCCAGCTGCAAACAGGGGTTGGGTCTTTTTTTTTTTTTAAGGAAAGCCCAACAATGGCCTCAATCCTTCCACCCAGCAGTTACATGCTAATATCACACATGACCTTTCAGATTAACCCAAGAGGGCAAAAAAATGATTTACTTGATAAAACATGATTTGGGGAATGCTTATGTGGGTTGACATCTTCCCTTGAAAACACCCACAGGAAACAAAGGCTTGTTATTTGCAGGAACTTGCAGAAAACATGTCAGGAAACTTCAGGCGCTTTCAAGCTCAAAGCCAGAGAGAGAAATGCAAGAAAAAGCATGAGTTTTTCAAACAGAAGTAGCATAAAAGGCTCCCTCCCACCTGGCTAGCGAGAGCCCCCTGGGATGGGTGCACCCCAACATCACACCCCACAGCCCTGCATGCTTGCGGCTCCCCCAGTGCAGTTGGTCCAGCCACAGGTGCATCCAGCACGTGCAGCGCTGCCCCAACACAGAGGGGAGAGTCGAGGCAACCAGATAGCAAAGCTGCAAGTGGATACCAACCCCTTTCCCTGCCCGGTTGCTTCCAGCATCTCCCACCAGGCCCCTTTCCGTGGCACCTTTATTGCCTGACAACACAGAAGCAGTCAGGATTGTGTAACCAGCTGGAGGGCATCCAGACATCAAAACACTGCAGGGATCCAAATGCAGCCCAGATTAAACCCCAGCTGGAAAACAACGTCAGCTCCTACACAAGCTAAAAAACACAGATAAGGCATTTGTTTGATATTCAGAGCTGCGGATTAAGGCCAGATCTGCAGTTAAGATCTGCACGACGGATGTGCCATCCTTCATCAGAAACTCTTGGAGAAGGGGAAAGAAAACTGCAGTTCTGTGCATTTTTCAACTAGCTTTGAGTTTTCCAGCAAGATCCAATTATCCGAGTGCCATAAGCACAACTCCTTTTTGTTCGTTTGAAGAAATGCCTCTGTTTCCCTGTTCTGCCCCGAGGTGGGGGTGTCAAAATCCTGCCTGCCCTTGCTCCTTCGTTACCCAGAGCACTGGGGAAATCACTGCGCCTCCCGAGGGGGTTGAGCACTTCTCCGTTCCCCTCTGGGGGACGCATCCCACCACACCTGGTAGCCCCAGGATGGCCAGGCCGAAGGCCATCTATAAAGCCATGCTGCAGATGCGAGCAGCAGCTTGGAGCAAACCTACATGGCTGAATCCATCCTCTGCACCACGTCTGTGGAGACCACAGCAGGATGATTTCTGAAAGCTTCTGCTGGGCCCTTCCACCCACCTAGGGAAGCACATACATAACACTGGGAAAGATGAAGAGCAGCCTTGTAAGAAAAAAACCCACCTCTTTGCAAACCACCAAATTCATCCCCAGCACAATAAAGTAACAGAACAGGTCTCTAAGAGGCCATGTATGGAAAAAGCCTTGATTTCTAGAAGAGCACTTTCCCGTATTATATTCTGGAAGGCAAGTGACCTAATCCATGCTAACAACATGGATATATTTCTTTCAGTATATTTCTTTCAACACTATCTATAATAATCTAATTCCATATGTACTGCAGGCACCACGCACACACTTTCTGAATGCTAAACACTGTGGATTCAGATGATGGCTGAGAAGAAACAAGGCCAAGTCTTGCTGCATATTAAGATCCAAAGGGCATTAGAAAGATGCCTTCACATTAACTTGTTTACTTTCCAAAACAAGAAAAAAAGATTCTTGGCTCCACTCAAAAAAAAATTTGACAAAGCATCATGTCTAGAGGTGAGAAGCAATCAGTAGAGACAGGTGAGGTAACATTTTAAAGAAATAGTATTGCTGCATTTGCACAAAAGACAAAAAATAAGAGCATCTCAGTGACAGGCAGTAACCTTCCAGCTGCTGAGCGAGCGTGCCCAGCACCGCAGCCACTGTCTCAGCGCTTGCACAGCACAGGGAAAAACATACAGAATAACTGAAAAGCACGGGCGCCTGTGTAATGGATAAAGCCTCAAGTGAAAAAAGAAACCCACAGCCTGTAAAAGATAAAACCCCTGCGGGGTTTCATTTTAAACCCTTCTTGCTGAGCCTAGATTTGTCAGCATCTTAGCTCAATGTGCATGCAACTCCTCATGCTTTAGGTGCAGTTTGTGCACAAGAAGATGAATCCTTGGGTTTCTTGGGACAACAAGAGGAATCTGGGCTCAGCAACAGCCCACAAGCGCTCCCCATCCATGGGACCCACCCCAATATGCCAGGCTGCGGCTTCCAGAGATCCCTTCAAGCCCCGGTTAAATCTGGGGGAGCACCAAGGGAAGGTGCTGCTGCTAAAGAGCTGGACCCGCTCCACAGCCAAACACCAGCACCCCCAAGGCTGGTCCCAGGGCCCTGCTCTCACCTGCATATAAGTGTTAAAGACTAAAGCACTCAAAATCAGCAAGTGCTTTGAAAACTGTAGCCGAAACTACTCCGCCAAGGCAGCAGGCTCACAAACTCCAGGTCCCAGAACATCTCCACCTGCCACAGGCAACAGCCTGTGCAGGGATCAGTGCAGAGGGACTAACGATTTACCAGGCACAGCTTTACATTTCCTGCACATAGCCATTGTTTACTAAAACGATAAAAGCTCTTGTGATTTCATTCCCTTATTATATATTACTAGTAGACACAACACAAACACCTTTCTCAGAAGCTATGGGAGATCTCAAACATGCCACAAGCATGCTCCAAAGACCAGTTCTCCCAGAGGCACCCACCATTTCAGCAGGCTGAAGGGGATTTCGGCAACCGGCTGCTTGCACGCATCCTCTGTGCGCCCCAGCCCCACGGCAGGGGGAAGTACATGGCAAGGATTGATCCCTGCACAGGGCAGTTGGGCTGCACACATATGTGCAAGTTAAAGATACAGTCTTTGCAATACTGAGCTCACACATCAGGCCCAATCCTGTACATGCCTGCACATCTGGGTACTGTACTCATACGAGTGCATCTACATCAATGAGGCTGCCAAAGCAAGCACGCGCTCCAAAACGCCATGCACCCAACGCTTCCAAGAGGAGATGCCCGCTGGAGCGTGCCACAGGGGCGCATTCGCAGCATGCAGGGCAGCAGCTCTTCGCACCCCTGCGGACACGGCTGGAGGCAGCAGCGCCAAGGGGCACTGTGTTTTAGCCAACAGTAACCTGGCTGAAAATCCAAACCTTGGGGTTCCCCCTGGCCAGCCGCCTCCGAGGCATCACCTCTCTGCCCCATTGCCCATCCCAGCCCCACCACCCAGCATGCACCGTCCCCCTGCTCAACACATGTCTCAGACAAGAGCGAAACACCCCTCAGCCCTACCAAACCCACACGTTCTACCCCAGAAGCAACCTTCAGCATTGTGAAGATAATGAAACTCCCGCATGCTCCTGGACAAGCATCCAGTCTTGCTCCATGCCCAGCTAAGGTGGCTTCACCCACAGCCAGCTCCCAAACACACATCTCCACCAGGTCACAGCGAACTCCCCAGCTCCTGGCAGAGCTGCTGCCTGCGGGGGAAACCCAGAGCATAGCAAGGCCACCGGCAGTCCCAGCTCCGGACTCGACCCTCCGCTCCCCCAAGTAGCAGGGATGTCCCCAGCCATCACTGGACCCCAACGAAAGCACGGAGAGTGTTGCTGGCGCGAGGAGAGGGATTGCCCTGGAAGCGCCCAGCGCTGCGGCCAGCTATGCTGGAAGCGGGAAGTTTGGGACACACCAGCCGCATACAGAGCGGCAGCAAGGTCAGTGCAGAGCTAGCAGGAGGTCTCCATCCTCCTCCTCAGCAGGAGGGAGGAAAAGCCCTTCTGCTGCCTGGCAGCTCAACAGCGCAGCGCAAAGCTCCCCAGCCCCAACTGAGCTAAATAGCCAGTTTCATGACGCTAAATGAACAAGGTCATCCTTTTTAATTATTGCAATGTTTTACTGTCTGGCTAAAAACATTACTGCAAAAGGACAGAGATGTCACTTGAACTTTCGCTGCATAAATTGCAATAATTCTCCCGACACAAACTTGAGGGCTGTGCTGCCACGGCTGCACACCGCCTGTCCGAACAGATACTTACGGGGGGAATAAACGGGATGTAACCTCCTCCCAGCACGATTCGAGGCAGGCACGAACCTGGCCGGGCCTCACCTCCGCCTGCACAGCGGTTTCGGACAAGCAAAATAGCTACCTCGTCCCAATTCAGCCCGTTCTTTAAACGGACTCCAGCAATTTAATCCAAATTGCTTTTATCACTCGTAAAATTAGTTTTTTCGCAATCCTGAAAAACAAACACTTAATTCAGTCTTAATTCAATCCCCAGACCCATGTTTTCTGTTTTCACTCCACAGTACCTTGGACAGCCAAAGCAGGCCAGCCTGCTTCCTCACTACTGCAAAGGTAATTATATTAGTTTTAAACGCTGCTCAGAGAGAGTTCAATAATTATAGCTAAAAATAACCCACAGAAGCATGTTCCTCAGCTGTCCCATAAGCTCAGCAGAAGCTGGATTTCTGCAAACCCAAATTTTAGGATAAATTTCGGCTGACAGTACTACTTTATAAGATCACAGCCCTGCTATAAAAAAGCAAAAAAGCAAATTGTGGGCTGTGGAAAACACTTCATCTTCACCCTCGCTGCACCCCGCAGCGGTCCCCAAGCGCCCCGCGTGGTTACGGCCCCGGCTCTCGCCGCGGACCCGCGGCTCCCGGACGGCTGCACAGAGCCCCAGCTCTGCCCACGGCCCTTTGCATTCACTCAGTATTTCAGCTGAACACTTCCCAGATAGCGTCAGGCAGAAAGATTATTCGCACTAGCGTAAGACGCCGCTGTTTTAGGCCCAGCTGGCTGTACAGGCTTCACCAGCGCCAAGATCAGCAGATGAGCACTACACACCTTAATGGAAGGAAACTTCCAATAAGAGCGCTTGATTGCAGTTAATGTAAGCTGAATATTGAAATATGAAGCGCTAGATTACTTCACTAGCCACAGCTCAATACTAAATAGATTTTTTCTTCCTCCCAGCCCTGTGATTCACACGCCTCCAGCAGCGCTGCTGCAGCCAAACGCAGCGGCAGCAAAGCAAGAGGTGGCCCAACGCCGGTCCGAGCACAATCCCTGGGGCTCAGACCTGCCACGAGCTCTCCAGCAGGGTCCAGCAGGAGCTCAGGACCCCCGAATACCTGCAGGAACGCAGCACCTTGCTTCCCAGCCTCCAGGACTACCCTCTTCACAGCTGCTTTCAGGGTCCATTTAATGAAGTGGACAAGTTGTTCTTATTAAAATTAGCACACAAATGCATGGAAAACTCAGAAATAAAATCAATAGCACACTCGCAGATCACATTTGCTTATTCAGACTAACAGTGACACATGAGTCACTCCTAAAAGCACCCAGCTTGGTCACATCTGCAAAGCACCACCAGGAGACCTTAAATGGTCCTTGAAGCCAAACCCTGCGTGGCACAAAGTCCCAACCGTGTGCAGTCCACACCAACTCCGCTCCAGGTGCGGCAGCCCCCCCCAGCCGCCCCACACCACCTCCTCCCCCCGCTGCAGGTCTCCAGGTCCCAGCACCACCTTTGCCCTGCACGGATGTACAGATTTGCCAGTGCATGCAAGAAAACAAGACCATCACCTTCAGCAGCTTAGGGCTGGGCAGAAATTCTACTTTTACACCATTTCTCCAAGTAACAGACTGAAGGTCCAGTTAGGGATAAGGGATGAGTGCAGAGGGCAGAAACAGGAAAGGGAGCAGGAATGCAGAGTTTAGTGCCGTCTCCGCCATTCTCCTCTTGAGGAGGAGTGTGGGGAGGAATATCAAGAGGGCAGATGTGATCTGTGGCACTCGATTCTGGGAAGCAACAAACTGGGAGAGGAAATCACAGCAAGGGACAAAAAGGCAGGAGAGTACAGACACTTGTACAGAAAGCCAGGACAAAGCACAAGGGTTGCAAAGAATGAGAAAGCAGAGAAGGGAAAGCAGACTTGCATTAAGAAAACCCTTTCTGGGTATGGAAGATGATTACTTCCACGGGAACATCTGCTTCCCTTCCACCCCGAGGCACGCACGCGAGAAAGCCCTTCCCTTACCACAGGCCACTTGCCACGGTCACCCTGACTCCTCTTGCTATAAATCAGATTGGTCCACAGCATCAGCAAGCCTGTCTTAAGGTGATTTCATTTAAGAAAAATAATTTTTATAGGATCTAGTTCAAAAATCTGAAGAGACCACTTCCTTCAGAAAGCCTGCCGCTTAAGACAGGAGCCTGGCCAGCAGCCACACACAGGCTGTGTTGTCTTCGCACACGGCCACGAGCTTCAGTGGTAGATGCGTCCCCTTTCTCCATGTGCTCATGGCAAGACAACAGCAAGAGCCACTGCTGAAGCAAGCTTTGTAACTGCGTGGAAGCAGATGAGACCTTGCCAGGAGGCTTTATCCTGTCAAGTAAGAACAAAAGTACATCACACAGCCTAGAAAGTCCTACACATGAGTACCAACCATCCTCTCAAGGTCACAACTGAGTCACAGCTTCTGTAGGAGCGCTTCCCACCCCTCACACTAAATGCAAGTTGAAAATCCATGTTGCAGCCTTGTATGGCTGTGTCTGAAATCACCCAAATAAGAGGAAAAAAATGTAAGCAAAGTGGTATGCAGTACAACAGCTCTGGATTTACACGCAGCATTGTTTGCGCATCTGGCATTTGCGGGAGCAACTAGAAATTCAACCCTTTAAGGAAATAAAATAGAAAAGATGCAACTCTAAGGATGCATCAGCTCGAGTTTACCTTAGAATATAGACATTGTAGTAGAAATGAAAATAATTACAGAAATGAAGTCATCATGCCTACGCTATCAAGTCTAATTATTTCAAGGCTGGAAAAAAGATTAGGCCCCAAGGAAGACAGTCTCCCTTTATGCAATTCAGGCAGGAAGGCTGCCAAGAGAGCCCCAACATCTCCAGAGGTCGGCGTGGACCCCGCAGGCCCTGGAGCCGTGCCGAGCTGCGTGTTTCGTTTGGAACAGGCTATTTCTCCTCCCTCCGCAACAGGAGGAGCCCTGCCTTGCCCATTGAGGCTCTCCAGACAGCAGGTGTCCAACGCAGTCTGCTCTGCGCCCAGGTGGCCACCGCTCTCCCAAGGAGTTCACCCACCTGTACGCGGCGGTGTTTGGGTGCTTGCGCCCGCCATGCGCTCACGCCTCATCCCAGCCACCACGAAGCTCCCAGACCCTCTGGGCTGTCATCTCTGAAGAGGCACGCGGGCTCTGCAGGCTGCGCGGGGCTGAGTTGGCCCCAGGTCTCCCATGCAGGGTGAGCAGAGGTCCCACACACACCACACCATCAGCGCCCCTGCCCGTCGGCTCCCTCAGCCAGACCCATCTCCCCGTTACCTGCTTCGCCGTTAACAAAAGCGACGGCAGCGCAGTACCTCTAACACCCCGCCAAGGACACATCTCACTTATTGACAAGAAAAATCCTTCTGCCAGTCTTCAACAACCTTGACAAACTGCTAAAAATGGAACGACTCATGGGAAAGTTAGTTGTTGCATTATACCAGAGCAAGGAGAGATGTGAATGGAGGGGGGGGAAAAACAGACTAAACGGTGACTCAGCACTGGCAAAGTATTTCCATAGCAGGTATTTGAAAAACACAAGAAAAATGGAGGAAAAAGTCATACCTGTAGGCCCAACAGGAAAGGCAAAAGAAAAACCTTTCCTTTCAACACAGGCAAGCACAAATACCTCAGAAGCTCCCAGCATCACCCTGCTCTAGAGAGCCACAAATGAGAACTGCTGTCCTCAAAGGACATTTTTCCTAATTAAAATCTCTCCTGACTGGGATCTGCAAAGCAGAGGACAACAGATGTGCAGACATTTGATAGCAAATTTCCATCAATCCAGAACAGCTAATGTAAGGGCAGTAGAAAGATGGAAACACTCCCTGGTTTCAGAGCACCGCTCCTTCCACAGCTTTTTTTAAACTAGTATAAAGGCCCATTTTCCCTAAAGACTGGTCTTCACCAGTTCAGCGCCATGGGGTAGAGACCCAACCAGTACTGCCTTCCAAAGCAAAGGTATCTCTTCTCCTCCTTTCCCCGTTTGACATTTGTCAGGCGCCAGACACAGTGGTGCTGAGCAACATCCTCGGAGAGCAGAGACTGCAGTGCAAGAATTTCATTCCCAGAGTCCCAAGGCTTCCTGCTTTCCCACATCTCGGACCTTGGGGACACCAAACGCGCCTCTCCATCCTTGCCCTCCACACCTAGTGCGGATGCAGGTTACAAGACACTGAGGTCTGCACCACTGCCCAGGCAGGCGACATCCACCTCTAAACCCAAGCCCGGCTCCCCTTGGGAAGGGCTGAAAGCTTTTCAGCCCTCTGACAATTAACCCTCCAACTGTCACACCTCTGCAATAAGCAAAGAGACTTCCCTCCCACAAAACCACGTCCCCAAGTTTCCAGTCAGTGCAGACTGAGGGCATTGCAGTTGGGTGCCGGCGATGCACGCCTGCCCGGAGCAGCACAGCGTGCTCCCAGTCCCTTGGGGGCGCGAGACAAGAGCTGCGCATTCCCAGGGCGCTGGGCCAGATGGAATAAACAGGACCTCCTGCTCCCCAAGGGCAGGCATGCAGCAAGCAGGACCGGAGCATACAGAAGAGTCCCCGCACAAAGGTGAACCTGCTCAAAGCTGTGTGCATCAGGGTGCTCATTTGGGCACGCTTACTCCAGCTGCCCAAGCCAATGATACCTGTGCCCAATTAGCCAGCTGCGTGTGCAATTAGCTGATGTGCATGCACATTGGTCACCGGAGCAGGCATGCACACAACAGCCGTTCACACAGGCTTTGCAGGGCTGTCTGTCCAGCAGCATCGTCCCAGACACGCACCAGTGCGCAGAGCAGCCAGGGACAGGTCAGTCCCCTGCAGAAGGGCAGCTTTGTGCTCCCCGTGCATGCAAAGCTGCAGCTCAGCAGACTTCCATGCCTAAACACTTGCATCCGCCTCAAATGCTTTGCTCCAGTGATGCCAGCTAAGTCACCCTGCTGGGAGCCACCAGAGGCTGTCCCAAGGCACTGTCCAAGCACATGGCCACTTGCCTGGTCAAGGTGGCTTGGAGACATCCAACAGCTACTGTGTGTCATCTAAACCTTCCCACAACAGCTGCATCACACATGCATGCAGCTGAATTCAAGGGGGTTAACAGGAAACCGTGATAAACCTCCAAAGACAACGAAATCAAGTCATGCTAACACAGGTGTGGAGCTTTTCTGTAAGCCAGCCAGGTCACATCACCACTGGGCATGGCCCATGCTTAAAAAGAGTAATTTTTAAGGGGAGCAAGGAGAGGATTCATGCATGCAAGAGATTAGCTTTCACAGACAAATTTTTAGGGATATCATACAAAACTTTCAACTGACCACACAGCCTCACGCATAAGTGTTTCTTCTTTTTGCATGCAATTACATTTAGAAAAAAGAAACAAAACAGACTTCCAAAGAAATAATAGCTGGTAAAAGCTAATTTACATCATCTTTCAGGAGCTTTCATTCTCACAAATTTTTACTATGTGCTATTATTATTTGGGGCCCTGTTTTTTGACTGGTTTACTAGGGCAAAATCATCCCCTGTGAAAGCCTACCAAAGCTAGTAAGATTATACCTGAATTAAATTTGATCCACCTTCTCCACAATTCATTATGAATAGACCAAGATCCTCATCACCATGGCAATGAGGCCAAGACCTAGGATCTTAATGCAAGCTTCACAATATTTGACAGTTTCCCTAACAGTTCCTCCTTTATCCAAATCTATAAAAAAAGGATCTGAAGTATTACTGGAATATAAATTAATCTTATTTTCTCCACAACAAAAAACCTGCATGAATAGTGAACACCAAAATATATTCCAGAATCAGTGCAATTATGAGCAAACCTGCAATTATATACTGCTGTTCGCATGAAAAGCATAAAGTTAAACCCATTAACTTGAATGGACCTCTCTCTACTTAATGAAATAGGTCTTGGAGAATGTTTATAATGCAGTAAAACATATCTGAATGCAGAGATAAAGCATCATTTCAAATACAAAAAAGAAAGTGTGATGAAACCACTCTTCATAGCAGATATTTTTGGATCCATCTCAAAAAGTTGATCTTATTTTTTAAGTCTAATCCTTGTAGCTGAACAATACCTTTTCCATTTCCTTTTCTAGTGTACTCACCACCTGCAAATCATTTGAAAAAAAGGACTGTTTTAGGAAACAAAAAGCTCCATCAATGACAAATGAAAAAACCTGAAGTTGGCAGACAAGGAGAAACAACAACACAGCCCAATCAAACATCTCAAAGCACCAAACCACCACCACACTGTATGGGAGCCACTTTGCCTCTGCCTTGTTATCCCATTCACTGAATTACTTGCCAGCTCTTCATTTGCAGAAACGTTATCCAGCAAAAAAAAAGAGAATGATTTAAGATGATGCGTCGCGAAAAAAGGCCTACCAATACATTGCATTGAATTTTGATTAGTTTTCCCATCTCCTTTCTCTAATAGCAGGTGGGAACATGGTATACAGAACTGCACAGAAAACTTCTCCAGCAATTAGCACAGAACAACTTGGAAGAATTCAGAAAAAGGCTTGCTACCACCAAAGCAAAAACCAAACTCCTCCTAGACTACTGCTTTCCATACCCAGGAGCATTTCTGCGAGAAGGAAATCTCAAACTCCGCTCTTTTTTGCCTTTAACTTTACTGCCTCCTAATAAAATGGCTCAAACACATGGCTGCTCCTGGGAAGGACTGCAAGTGAAAGGTGTTTATGATTAAAGGTTCAAAAATCCATGTGTTAAAGTGTCTCAGGGCTATCCCTTGTCCCCCTGGCTGAGACAGCAATTTCAATAGATTCAAAGAACCTCATAAGAAAAACCACCTTTCAGACAGAACCTTTTCATTATTTTTAAAAGGTCACCAGCTCCTGGTGCTGGGTTTGCAGCAGAGACCCATCTCGCTTCCCAGCTGCCCTGCTTTGGTGCAGGAGCAGGCAGCTAATAAAGTCTGACAGCTCCTCTTCCCCTTCTGGTGCATCTTATCTTACTGAATGCATCTCCAATTATTCATGCTAAAAAGGCTCCTCAACCCACATCAGCAATATTTACCTCTCTTAATTAAAGATGGCAATAATAATAAACATGAAATATTGCGAAAAAACAGATTTTAATAGATAATGCCTCAGGGAGTTGTATATCCTTGTGAGTCAAGCTGGAAACACTTAATATCAGATCCTGCATTGTTATGAAATTAAAACAATATATTGCCACATAAAAGCAATATTAAAATAATTATCATAAATTAGGCCTGGGTGGGATTGAAACTACCATGAGCACGAGGTGGCAGGACCATGTTTCCTCTCCTGCCTCTCCCACCTCCTGCTCCTCTGCACAGGAGCCCGACAGCTCCGGGGTGGAAAGGGGGACAGCGGGTCGGGAGCACGAAGCGGAGACGACAGGAGGGACGATCCCCTTCGGCGACCGGCAGGATCCCTGCGCTCTGAGACAGCAAGGGCCCAACTCGCAGGTTTGGGCTCAATGACAGAATTTAAACTTTTGAATTCAGAAAGCAAAAACGCTTGGCTGATTCAGCTATTCAGATTGCCATTTCTTTGGGACAGGGACAGTCCACCACCGCAGGTTTATACCATTTCCCTTACAATCAGAGATCTCGTCACATTTCATTCCTCTATACAAGGAAGTTCCAAAAGTCTGAAGGAAAATAGAATTCTGTCAAAAAATAAAAAGGATAAAAACATCCACATGGGTAATCATTGTCCTTCCAGCCTGACTCTGATCATGGAGGGGGAAAAAAAGGGGAGGGGGGGAAACGCTGATATAAGCCACTCTTACTAGAAAGCTGAAGCTAAATGCAGTTTATGAAAAATGAACCCTTACAAAACTATTTGATTTTTTATGATGAGCATAAAAAATTGGTTAATAAAGGCAACAGTGTTGATTTAATATATTTAGACTTCCATAAAACATTTAACCTGGTATTGCATGACATTTTGATTAAAAATTAGAATGATATAAAATCAACATGACACAGTAAATGGATTAAAAGGTAACCAAATGTCTGAAAGGCAATTACAACACTAAAATAATTGAGCAGGTGTTTCTAATACAGATCTTCCATAGAAGAGGTCTCACTCCTAAGAGTTTTTTCAAAGACATACAGGAAAACAAAACCATTGCTAATAAAGCATACAAACAACACAGCTGCAAACAGCAGAGATGCTATGTCACTGATACAGAGCAATATGTATTGCTCAGTAAACTAAATTCAAAATAAGTATTTCCTCTCTGCCAAATGAAGTGCATACATGGATATTTTTCATTAATATAATGGAGAGTCCCTGTCTCAGGACAGAAGGAACTCGAGACTGTCGGGTGGTGGGACCGTAGGAGCCTTGGGTGCAGGAGAGGGAGCTGAGGCCCTGATATTACTTTATACCTGACGCTTGTGTGACCACCATCAGCCTCAGCAGCCCAAGAAGTGCCACAGGAACATCCATCCTGGGCCAGAAGCAGAGCTTCAGCCCACCCTGTGTCCTGCCTCTGATGCAGAGCAAGAGAATACAAGCAGCAGCAAAAAGGGTAAATCTCCTCCTTGCTCCATCCCAGCATCTGGCAGTCAACAGCTTGGGGGGTATCTTAAAGCAGTCACATTTAGACCTGCAGTTTCAGCATCCACACTCTCCTGCAGCACTAAGTTACACAACTTGCATGAAAAAGTTTGCTTTAGAGTTGTTGCCTTAGGACTTCCCTGTGCACCTTGGACCATGTGTTATGAGACATAATTAGCACTACTTTCTATCCAACTTCTCCCATTATCCACACACTTTCCATATCCTACCTCCCTCGGCTTTTTAAAGCTGGAGACCTACTCAGCACCTCTGCTAGTTTTACTCTGTTCTTTTAGAGTTTGGGTTGCAGAACTGAAAATAAAGCTTTTCAAATGTTTCCCAACATTGCAACATTTCCTTTAGCTTTCTCTCCTTTCCTGGTTCTTATGTTTTTCATTAAGACAGTCTTTTGCCTGTCATTGAGGACTCAGCTCATGTTTTAAGGGCTCCCACAGCAATTCCAACCATTTTACATGCAATAACAGCCCATTTAGAGCCTGCCACCAACATATAGACACACTCTCCTCTCTACAAGCCCTTGTCACCTATCAACATTAAGTTTATCTTATTATTTCAGCCTCCAGGCTCTTGCAGCAAGACCTCAATGCACCGCTGCACAACCAGCTCTCAGTTTGGCTCAAGGCACTGGACAACATGACCATCTCGGTGTTCGCTCTGGGCCTGCCACTCCCCACGTGCCTCTTGGCATGACCCTTATCGCATCCCACCAGCGGCCTCCCTCCCTTGGGGGAAAACAGTTTCTATCTTGCCTCCCACCTCGTAAGGGGCTTCACAGGAAGCTCCTTCCAGCTTTTGTGAAAGGTCTCATTGAAAGAGTGCTAAAATATCAAAATGGCATTTAAATTAAAAAAATTAAAACTGGGTTTAGAAGAGAGACACTTTCTGCACCAAAAGAATTAAAGCCAAGCTGGTTCTACAGTGCATCGCAAGGAGATAAGACTTCCCAACACTTTAGCTATGAAAACGATACTAGAATTAAAGGCAAGACAGACAAGGAAGGTGAAGGCAGCGATGCAGAGGTGATGCTCCAGTGAGGCCGCATGGATAAGCGATAGGAAAGAGGAAGACCGCGATGAGACGTGCCAGCGTTGTTGCTGCAAGCGTCGTGAGCAGATTTACCCAACCGCAACAGGAACAGTTTGACACAAACACTGCAGTGCACATGCTGAAGCCACTGCAGAGAAAGTACTAAGAGTATAAAAAAACCTCTTTTTATGAGCTGATAACCTCACAAATGCGTTCCCATTAACATTAGGATTTTAACCTTTTTAAATCCAAATCCAAGTCCTGACATTCTCTGAGGAGTTGCCAATAGCTATGGACTTCCACAACATTTACATCCAAGGCATGTTTCCATTTTGTTTTCAAATTTCCTCACAATTTATTTTGACTAAAATGCATTTATTATGGTTTTTGGACTGTAGTTTGGGGAAAGACTACTATGAATGATTTCTGTGGTCAAAGTTAGGGCAAAGATTTTAACAGCAATAGAGGGGAAAAATGCATAGATGAAGAGCAACCAGAAACCTACGGATGGCTGCTGTGGCTGGAATGGATGAGGCAGGACCTACAGGACAGCTATGCTGTTCAGGACTGTGGGTACAAAGCGACCTCAGTAGGTTGTGAACTCCAGCTCCACTTTGCAGATCCTCCTTGAACAACAGCACAGGATATTGTCAGACTGGGGACCAGTAGGCCGGGAAACCCCTCCCGAGCTTTATATAACCAAGTGCTAGCCAGAGGCATTTGCTTGTTCATCTCATCCTCCCACTTCTTGCAAAGTTAAAGTCGTTCATCTTTCCTCACAAAAAAGAGGATCAAAGATGGATATACAAGTGTAGAGGAAACCCAAACTTACAGCAAGCAGAGGGAATACCACCCAGAGCCAGCAGAAAAACAAATCTGAAGGTTGCTGGGTTCAAGATCTATTTTTATCTTGCCAAAACCCAGACACTTGTGACTCAGCATCAAATACTGTCCTGGGGACAGAAAAAACACCTGCTACAGAATTTTTCAGTAACTATTAATAACTGCTCCTGCAGTGCTTTCTTGCCTCCCACCCCACAGATAAGGTTTGGTAAGCGGGCTTCTGGTTTGGTGTTTCTCCACTAGGGCATGGCCTAGGGGTTTGTATTCTCCATGGCCCTTCCACTCCAGGTTTCCCAGGTTAACACTGAAAAGCACTAATTTCATGCCATCTTCCAAAAGTATACAGTCCAGACCTGTGCCACCAGTCACTTCTTGGCACTTACACATAATATTGAGTCCCTGGGACTCTGAGGCAAGCGAGATTAACACAAGGAGGATGAAGGCACTGACCCCAGACAGCCAAATGTTTTGCTTTTACAGTAAGCAATGTTGTATTTCAGCAGCCTCAGTGGGGCTAACACTTCTTCCTGCCACTTAAGTCTCAGAGGATTCAGCCCTTCTGCTACATTTTTGACTCATAACCAGCCTGACAAGGTTACTGAGGACACCTTCCCAGACCAACCACCACACACAGCTTCAGTCACACCCCAGAGCCAAACACCACAGGAGTCAAAAAACCAGGTACCTCCAAGGGAGCTGAACGGCCTCCCACCCAACAGGGCTCAGCAAGACTAAGACAGCAACAGCACTGCTCATGTTTCTGCACTCACCACACAAACCTCTGAGGGACACCACAGCCACCAACCATCACCACCACCAAGAAGCTCCCTAGCTGGCTGCTCCCTTGAAATAAAGCGGCTGGGCAGGGTGGGCACGGCCCCCCCTGGCTGCACTCAGGAGTGATGGGCAGCACCTGGGACTGACCAGCACTGAGGAGCAGCAGCTGGGAGGAGCAGGGCTGGCTAGGGAGGGACCTACCTCTGCAAGAGAGGCTAGGCCAGCTGGCCAGCTCCTGTGGGATGGACGCCTCTTGCTCCATGCCCACGTTTTTCACAGGCTCCATACTCAAACCTTCCTCTTTGACTTCAGGGCACAGCATCAGTTTTCCATAGTGCATTTATAAGAAGAAGAACCCCCTTGCCATGTATAACCCCCTGAGATAGTCTCCTGTGTACCTACATAACGCTGGGTTATTTACCACTGCCAAAGGGACATCCTGGCAGATGGCAATTCTCATCTCCAGATTTCCCTCCTTTACTTTTACATTTCATCTCCCATTCTGAATCTCTTCAGCAGTTGCCTTTTCAGGTTTCACTGAGGAGTAGTCTAAAAGCGGTAAACATTCAGCAAAGGTTTATCTTTTATTTCCTTGGGACTCCTGTGGTAGTCAGCAAGTTGCAATGTTAATTCACAATTCACCTTGAAATATTGTACATTACAGGAAAGCTACTTTGTGCATACAAATGGGAATCTTTCTTGGGGTAAAACAGATCTTTTCAGCTCCATTAATGATAGAATAGCAAAGAAGCTAATTTCTCTATAGCATATCTTCATCTTCTGTGACCATCGGGTGGCATCGGGGTGGCATCGGGGCTCCTATGGTTGTCCACTGCAACTGCCACCTTGAATTTCATGGGAAGTTTTTTTCAAGTCTGAACTTCAATATCAACATGTATCACAAAGATGAGCATGATGCTTTTACTAAGTAAGTCACACCTTAATAACATTCATGGAAACTAGAGACAACACTATCAAACACGCGGAGGTAAACTATATTCCCTGCTCAGAAACCAAATGTAGATTATGGCCACACAGTCTACACTGAGGTTGTGCATCTGTTCCAAAATCTTCCAGAACGGCTTTACCCTTAAACCAGCGGGAGCACTTTACCATACTTATTTCGGGGATGAAGCATGATGATTCACAGGGTAGACAATACAGGTATTTAGGAGAGAAAGCAAGTGATATGTAAGATATCCAATTGTATCTGAATGAAATTATAAATGGTACAAACATGACACCCAACTTTTCCAGCAGACTCAGTCAGCGTTTGTCATGGTGTGCACTTTCATATGAAAGTTTAGGCACAAATCAGTATTGGTTATTCCTCGGCAGGTTTTTGTCAGAGAACCTAATAGGAGTCTCGAGTACTACAGGTTTAGGAGTGAAGGATCTCTGACTCATTTCTGCAATCTCCGCTGTTCTGTGATACTATATATACATATATAGTGTGTGGATAATACATACCTCTCCTCTCCCAAGCCTGCTGCGCCTCCCATCCCTTCTCCATGGGCTGCTGCTAGTGATTACGTAGCAAGCCAGCCTGGATGAAACACTCCCCTGTTGTGCGTGCATTGGTGCAGGGTCAGCTTTCGGGGCGGCCGGAGAGCTCATCTCGGTGCTGGTATGGCCCAGGAGGAAAGGGCTCTCCGAGACCCACGGTTCCAGCGGGCTGTCGCTGAGGACAGATGACCAAGGCGAGAGCCAGCCTCCCAGCTCTTCTGGCTCCGAAGCAAGGATGACCATAGCTAACTCGCTCCCCGGGGCTGCAAAGAGGGCCCAGTAATGCTTCGGCGGGCCGTTAAGTATTGTTTGCCGTAATAGTCTGTGTTTTGCAGTTCTCTGTTTTCTGCATATTTGCCAAGACCGAGATACAATGCCAGAGGTGCCAAATTGCTGCGCTCCAGCAGCTGAGATGACAATATTTCCTCATTATTTACACCCAGAATAACATATGGCTACTAGCAATAATTGCATATTAAGCAGTATTTTTAAAACAGTTCTACTCCTTCTTGAGCAAACCTTTATCATCCATCAGCAGCCCAGCTTATTATTTATCAGCTTTTCTGCTCCACCGTAGAAGTCTGTTAAACGGGAATGCTGAGAAATGTTGTTCAACGGTGAACCTATTTTACAGTTACTGGTAATACCCATCATTATTTTATTACTAGCACTTAACATTTGTGCATAACACGGACGGTGCGTACTGGTGCATCTCGCACCTTTGCAGAGGGTCTTAGCTGCAGCCGCCCAGTTCATAGAGCAGCACCAGTTCTCCCTGGCGGAGGAGCTGGCCTTCGCTCCGGGAGGCCAGCCCGGGGAAGCACGCTGGTGTGAAAAGCCACACGCATATGCTGCTTCTTATCTCCACTTGCACAGCAGCATGGAGGAAGGCGAATGCGAGACCTGCCCCCCTTCTGGAGATGGAAATACAGCACAAAATGGGTTTTCCACACGTAAACGTTATCGTTTGCATGGGCTAACGGTTGCACACGGAAAGTTTCCCACGTTCAGGTGGAGGCCGAGACAAGGCAGGCAGAACAGGAGAGCACACCGATATCCGCGCAGGGGCTGGGGCTGCCCGCACCACCGAAACGGCACAAGCCTTAAGCCCTCACAGGTATTTTTAATAGGGAGAAAAGCTCTGTCTCACTGAAGGTATTTTCCCTGGCATCAGGGATGGTATCGTGTGTCCTGCTGCGGTTCCAGGATTCGGAAGACAAATGCCTCTTTTCTGCTGCTTTAATTCTGCCCTCCGTTAGGAAGCCGCGGAGCCGTCAGACCGACTCAGCGAGCGGCCGCCGCGCTGCACGCACACCGGTTACAGGTCACTGTTGCTGTGAATTACAGGCAGCAAATTCCTGAAATACAAAACCAGTCACAGCTCCACGCAGCTCAGGAAACATTGACTGCAGTAAACGGAATTAACTCCATTTAGGCTTTCTGAGGAAAATCACAGACAACTCCAACGTCACTCAGGCTCATCTGTTTTAAAATCAAGGGCTACCTCTGATCACCTAATTTGACCCTCTGAATAACAAAAGCCAACAAAAATCACAAAGTGAAACGTATGCATTAACCGAACAACGTAGGGTGAAACTAGGCCCGTGGCTTTCATATAACTCGAATTAGATGGAGAGTCTAAGACAGAATCTCCTCCATCTCCCTTGGTAAATTCTTTCCGTACTTAATGACACTTTCTATTAAAAATAATGCACTATACACCCAATGCTACACCATCTAATTTCAGCTCCCAGTGACTGTATCATATGGTATTTGGGAGACTAACTGGGATTAAAAACCCATTTAATATCCGCTGTCTTCCCCAAGTCCCTCCACCTTCCTCCGCTTGCTCTGCCAGACCGAACTGCTTAAGTTACATTTTCTAGTCTTCAATTTCATTTTATTTTTTGCTATTTTGTGTGATATCCCTTCTGTGACTGATTAAACAGCCAGGCTCAAAAAGGTGTCACAGCACCCCATCTCTTCCTGCCTCTTCAATAATATTCTAACTTACATGTCTCTCTAATATGTCACAGCAGTTAAAAGCACATAGGAAAGGATTTGGAAGCAAAAGTAAATGGTTTAATTCTTCTCCAGCTGAAGAAATATTTAACTTCTAATGTCACTTCTTTCCGAAACTCCTTTTATTCCACAGCCTCAGAAGTAACTGAGCTATTTACCTTGCAGACAGCATTAAGGAATCGCTGGTCGCTGTGACCGAAGCCGAAGGAGTGTGGATCATCTCGGAGCTACCGGTTGTCACTAATCGGTCTAATCCCAAACTCCAGCTAAGACACACGGATTGGTACGGAAGAAGCCTCCAGCTCTAACGAACGGCATTAGCCAGCACTTTGTGACATTTAAGAAATCCCTTTAGGAACGCCAGCAGGAGGCTAATGGAAGGTCTGGCATCTTTTACAGCGAAAGCAAACCCTAGCATGACCGCTCGGACAAGCCGTTTCCCTTTCGGCAGGAAACGCGTGGACGTGCACGCAGGCACGTCGATGCCCACCATCCTTTTCAGATGGTAAAACGTCACCTCTGCTAGCGGTGGCTCTGCCACCAGTGAGGACAGCCTACTGTAAGCTGCGAATAGCTTAGGGACGCAGGAGCGCCGGAAGGAAGCGGTAGGATCCCTTTCGCCCAGAGTTTCTTACTGGTTGTGACAACAGCGAACTTTAATAAAGTCTTCCCTGCAAGGTATTTTCTGGAGATCTGCATCAGATGCCTTAAAATGCAAGTGCAATGCTAATGTGGAAAACACGCCCACGTTTTTGCCCACTGGAGGAAATGTTTCAGAATATAAATCTAATATTATCATTATCTGCTGCGGTTATTGCCATCTTTAAAATCTGCATAGATGTGTTCTTCCTGTGCAATGCAGCATCACTCGCAGTTACCAAACAAGAATCCCAGAGAAGCTTTGCCTAACAGCCATCACTGCAATACTTTTGGACTAATTACTGCTATAAAAAGTCACAGAAAAGAAAAAACTGTCAAAGAGAATCACTCAAGTTTTGCAATACTAAAACGGAGACGTCCTGACAGGAAATTGTGCTACTTTACACTGCCGTTATGCCCGCAATGACGAAATCAGTCCTCACAGCACTTCCCAGGGACGGGGTTTTCCACACCCGTCTTTAACCGCTCAGAAAACCGCACCGAAAATGCAGGCGGAAGGTAGGCTGATGCCAGCGGAGATGCAAGAAATGCAGCCACGGAGATGTGGCCCCGAGGCTCCTGCTCTTGCTACTGCAGCCCAAATATCACCAAACACATCAGCACAAAAATATAAGGGGCTGGAGCCATGGTGCCTCGAGACAGCAAATCCCATTTTAGGGCACCTGCTCCGTGCTCAGAAGCGCCGCAGCCAGAGGACGCGAGGCTCAGCCCTGGCACAGCCTAACTCCGTTGTTTCAAATTTGCTCAGAAAAAACGGGAAGGGGCAAATCGGCTGCAGCACCCTGGGTGCCACATTGGTTTTACCCACAGTTTGGTCTCTCTGACTTTAACAAAGATATTCCTAATTTGCAAAGGGCTAATGAGTGTTTTTTTTAAGTTCGTAACTCAGGATTTCCTGTCTGCGTGGAGCGCAAGAAGCCTGACCCCTCCTCGGACCCCCTGCCGTGAAATGAGCTGCCACAGAAAAGGGCACGATTTAAAAAAGATTTTTCACCATTTCTCTCGCTTCGGCTTGGAGGAGGTTGCGTTCGATGAGCAGGGTGCGGGCAAGGCGAAACGGAGGACCTCTCGTGGGAGCGGGCCCGTATCGGGAGCGCCGTTACGGCGTTAGTGACCTGCCCCGGGTTCGTCCTCAACAGCAAACCTGCTCTCCCTTCCTTCCCTGGGGGAGCAGAAGGGCGGGAAGGGCAGCATGAAGGAGAGAGGAAGGTGTTGTGCTGAACAACACCTTTAGGCATCACCTTAAAACTTCCTTTATTAACAAGCAAGTCTGAGAGACTAGAAGTCTAGAAGACTGAGAGGTGATCTGATCAACGTGTACAAGTATCTGAAGGGGGGGTGTCAAGAGGATGGGGCCAGACTCTTCTCCGTGGTGCCCAGCGACAGGACAAGAGGCAACGGGCACAAACTGAAACACAGGAAGTTCTGTCTGAACCTGAGGAAAAACTTCTTGACCGTGAGGGTGACTGAGCATTGGAACAGGTTGCCCAGAGAGGTGGTGGAGTCTCCTTCCCTGGAGATATTCAAAACCCGTCTGGATGCGATCCTGGGCCATATGCTCTAGGTGACCCTGGTTGAGCAGCGGGGTTGGACTAGATGATCTCCAGAGGTCCCTTCCAACCTCCACCCTTCTGTGATGCTGTGATTCTGTGAAGTCACCCGCAAGCAGTAGCAGCAGACCCGTTCCCCAGGGGCGATGCCCCCAGGCAGCGAAGGCTGCCCTGCAGAAGCAGCCGGCCTTTTGCTTTTCCCCGTAACTCCGCAGACATTTCCACCCGCCCTTTCTGCCGCTCGCACCCCGCTCGTGCAATTCCTCCTCGTCCCTCGCGCCTTGAGCACCCCGCTCCCGCGGCCGGCGTCCCCCGTCCCGTGCTCCCTCACGCCGCGGCAGGCTGCTCCCGGGCTCAGACGTGTCCCCCCCCGCAGAACGACCCCCGCCACAGCGCGGCGTGCGGATGAGCCTTGGGGATGCTTCAGCGCCTTGTAAGGTGACCCTGTAAAGGGACCAGAGAGCCACGGGCTGTGTCAGCCCAAGGGGCGCGCTCGGGCAAGGTCTTGGAGAGGAAGACCAGGAGCTGCGAAGGGGCGCTGCCGCTAAGAGGGACCACGCGACGTGTGGACACAACCACGGCTTTGCTCCTCCGCAGCTCAAGGAACAGGCGGCCGCACACGCGCTTTTAACGGGGTGTTGCAAAGGGCCGTCGTTTCCCTCTGTCGTTGCGGACCACGGCCCGGCGTCCCTGCGGGCCACGTGCCCGCTGCTCTGCTCTGCAGGGTCCCGCAGGCCCGCCGGGCGCGCTCCGCTCATCTCCCAGCGCTGACGGTTTGTCTGCAAACGCGGACTGTAGCGAGATGCGAAAAGAGGCAAAAAGGATATCTGCAGCTCATCCACCTTGAAAGCGTCCTCTTAATGCATAATTATAATTGATGCTGTGACCCCTAGCAGACAATTGAACCACGTTGTTCTCGTTTATTTTCCTGAGCGCTCGGACATCCTGCCAGGTCATAAACAATCTGGTGGCGGCGACTGTCCGATCCCTCAAATCATAGCACCTCTTGGTCTGTATTAACGACTGACAAAAATCAAACCTCGCAATGTTAAACCCTCCTTTGTCTACCTCTTGCTCCTGGGGGATAAGGGCTTGGGATGAATAAAATTATTAACTGCACACGACAATATGGAAATTCAGTGCCATGGGCAACACAGTTGCAGATGCCCCAGATTCGGCTCTTGCTGGCTGCTGCTGTACAAATATCTCAGTGGACAGCCACGAGTATTTTTATATGAGTGTGACATCATGCGCAAATATGTCACATTGCTTTATGTCACCCAGACATCCGTGGATGAGCCCCCCTTCTTGCCAAGGTTAAGCAGCAATCTGCTGCTTCAGCTGGACCACGACGTACTACTGCAAACGAGCCCACGTACGGGAGGTGCTGGGCACACCTGGGATTAACTTGTAGGACTGACGGGAGCAGGAAGACTTGGTGGGAAGTTGCTTTTCTGAGGATTTTCTCTTTTTTCAGCTGATACTCTCGGGTCCGAGGCCCAGCTGCGAAGCCGCCCCAGCGAGGCAGATGCTGGACCCCGGGCGCTGCACACTGGGTCTGCACAGGAGACCGCGGCGCGAGCTGGTCTCTTATTCCCTCCTTCTCACCCGAGGTGGGACCAACCCAAATATGCCAAAGTACAATTCAAGGCAGCCTACCAAAACCCCACGCCATGACCTGCTGGTACGGAGCAAAACACCAGGTGTCAGACCCAAAGAACGGGGCCGCAGGCCACGCACCTCGGTGCACGCCACGAAAGTCTGCTGCGTCGCTCAAGCCTGTATTCATGCAGTCCACGGTCTGCTCACAAAATGGGTGCTGTAAGAGGCAACAGAGTTTTTTTGGTAATTTTGGTTTTGATTCCTACGACGGCACCTTGCTTACGATGTGTTTTGCGCATTCACAGTTCAGCGCCTATATATGTACAGCATGTGCAGCCTTCGCTTTATTCAGCCTGAAAGATCGCTCGTCTTCCTTGGAGCGTTCGCCCGGCGCGCTCCTGGAGCACGCGCAGAGCCCTGCCGGCGCGGCACGGACCGCGTCCGCCCGGCGCGGCCCCGCTTCGGCGCCCTCCCTTCCGCAGCATCTCCATGCGGGAACAGCAGAAGAGGGACGAGCCCTCCAGAAGACCGGAGGTCCAGGACTGGTTCGCCGCCCCTCCGCCAGCCTGGGGGTGCAGGTGTTTAACGGCTCCCAAACGCCTCCCGGGACGGCGATGTCACCTCTCCCCAGGCAGCCCCATGCGGCGCCCAACGGCCCGGCCCCTTGGAAGGACCCAGCGAACGCCCAGCCTGGATCCGCTCCTGTTCACGCGCCCTGGCCCCGCGTCCCCCAGCGAAGCTGCAGGACAGGACCCCTCCCCACGTGCCAGACGCTCAGATCAACATGTTTTTATTTGCTTGTACAGATTTTTTTCTTGAAGGCACTTACAGATGCTCAACGAACCGCACAGAGAAGCGGATAAACACAGCCCGGACCCGGGGCCGCCGCACGTGGCGGTGGCAGCCGAGCCCGGCGCTCGGAGAGCACCCGGGGCGGGAGCGAGCCAGCAGCGCGCCGGCCCCGGACAGGGGCTGCTGCAGCGCCCGGGGCAGCACTGGCGATAGCAGCCCCTGCACCGGCGAAAAGACCTAAAATGAAACGACAGCCGTCTTCCAGCTTTCGCAGGTCCATCTGAGACGGCCCGTGCCGGCGCGAGGCTGCACGCGGCTGGCTGCCAGCCGCGGCTCTGCAGCTCACAAAGCCGCGCAGCTCTTGCCCCGGCTTCGCCTTACGAGAACATATTTCGCGCTCGCGCTCCCACCAGACGGCTCGAGAAAGCTCTGTGCAGCGAGCTGGCCGGGCTAACGGCAGCGTTCGCCACCCGCCGCAAGGGCCAGCTCGGCGGCCCTGCGCGGCCGCGGCCGGCGTCAACCCGCAGCTGCCTGCGGCCGGGGAAGGGGCGCCCCCACCCGCAGCTTCGTCCCACCGCTGTCTTCCCCCTTGCTGCAGGCCTCAATCCAGGTTCTGGTCTGGGAAAGTGCAGGGCGCTCGCCGTCAGGCGGCTCATCGCCGGAGAGCCGAGGGCAACCAGACACGGCTGTCCCAGGTCTCCTGACTTTCTACCAGAGGACCCAGCTCTCCTTGCGCCACCCAAATGCCTCGGGTTTCCTCGGTGCTCCCCTGGTGAGGATGACCTGCCCTAAACGTTCAGCTTTGTTCCTGCGCTTCCGAAACTGGGCTGCCATGGAACGGGCAGAAAAACGGTGGGTGAACAGGTTGAACAAAACCGCAGGTTTATTGGCATTATTCTTGTAGTGTGTCCAGGGCTGACGACCGAGAGAGAAAACGCCGAGAGGGAGCTTGCTCTCCGCCGCAGAGCCCCGCAGCACCTGTCTGGAAAGCGTGTCCCACACCTTTCACAGTCGCCTTTGTGGATCTGCACAGTGACAGAGCAGGTCGACCTCAAAATGCCGAGACACCAAATCCTTCCTGATTTATCCTGGGCTACAAGGCTCAGAATAAAACGCAACACAACGTCAAGGCTGTGCAATGGCTTTGAACTGTGTTTGAAGAGGTTCTCCAGCCCCTAAGGCGGGGATACGTAGCTGCGCTCCCGCTCCCCGGGCACCGCTGCACAAGTCTGTGACCAAGCTGGCCACCACTTGGCCAAGGCATGTCCTTCCTCCTTCCCCAACCTCTGCAGCCTGACTTTTCCCTTGTCTCACATTGCAGGCTCTTTTCAGCCTGGACCCTGAACCCAGCACAAGCCTCTCTGCGTCTCACAGCACCCGTCTGCGACACACGCTGCATACTCTTGGCTATGTTTAGCACAAAGTGGGGAGGAAATTCCAGCTCTGCTTCAACAGAGGAAGCTAAAGTGCACCTCTCTCCACTCAGACGGGGAAGCACAAGGAGCCAGGGACAGGATTTGATCCTCAGCACCACCAAGGGTGGTCAAGTTTGTAACTGGCCAGCTGCTCCTTCTGCAGAAACTCTTACAGGAGCGGGGAGAAGTAAAGAGAATCAGGGGTTCAAGGGTGGCTGATGCTTCTCCAGATAGGGATAGGGAAAGAAGAGAGACACCCCGTCCACGACTCCAACCCGCTCCACCCAACGCTGGCAGCAAGCCGGAGCGTTATTATTCCTCTCCATGGTCAGGTGCCCCGGCACTGCAAGGACACAGGTAAAACCAGAGACAAGTCCGAGGCCACAAGGAGTTGAGCTGCAAGGTCTCTGACTCAGAGATGCAGCTGGCTCCTGTGAGATCCCTCTTGAGTAACTCTGGAGAAAACTAGAGGCTGAAAGAAATTCCCCAAATTCGCATGTTCGGGACCTAGGACTAACTCAGCTTCTCCAGGTCACCTCGGCTCCTCGTCTGCCCCCGAAAATAGACCTTTCTCTAACGTTCAAGATACAGAGTGAGAAGTTTATCTCCCCAGTGGCCACAGGAGTATGACCCCATCCTGCAGGATCATTCCTAGGTGCCCTCCTGTCCAGAGACGCGGGCTGGTGCCAGCAGCCTTGCAGCTATTAGCCAGATGCGGAGAAGAGCAGAAGAACGTCCCTGCTCGCAAGTTCTTCCAAAGGAGCCGGAGGACGAGTCAAGCTCGGAGACCTTCCAAGCACCCCCGAAAACAAAGTGCCGGCCCCTCCGTAAAATCAGTGGAGCAGTATGGGCAGAGTAATGCAGAAACCCCCTCAAAAATATGGGAATTAGCCTTTAATTAACTGCCTTGGGGGAAAAAAATGCAATTAGCTCATTTTTTGCTTAGCTCTGTTTCTAACTATGCAATTTCTTGTATGCCAGGGGCCTTTTCTCACCATTCCGCTGAGCTTGTTTTCCAATTTGTTTGCTCTAAATGCTCTCTTTGTGTTTTCATTTAAATTTTCACCTTCACTGCTTTCCTGAGCAAAACCCTTTGGGTGAGGAAGGGTCGGAGGACTACCGCAAGGCACACGGTGCAGTGTTCGCAGCTGAATTAAGAGGGACGCAGTAAAATTATTGCCTTCAAATTTGAAACCAAATTCCTGACTGAAGAAACATCAGATGTATCAGCAGCCAAAACCTAATGAGACCATGGCCTGGGATTCAACAGCGGATGAACAGCAATTCCTAAGCGTTAATTTGAAATCACACGCTGAACGGAGAGATCCTGATGAATTAAAATCACAGCCTGCAAACACTGTATTAATAAGAAAGCAGCTATTCTCTTCTCCGGCACACACATCCTGCTTTGTCGCTCGCACGTTTTCCCTGAGCAACTACACATCTCAAAACCACTGTACCTCATCTTGCCTCGTTGCTAGGTCTGGGCAAAACGAAGGGCGGTGTTTCCAGCAGCAGCGAACAAGGCGAGCTCCCTGCCCAAGCGCTCGCAACGCCGATGCCTGCAGCGAGGGCCGGCTCAGGGCGCGCAGGCGCTGAGCCCGGGCAAATTCGCCGTACGTGGCAAGCCCCGAGCCCACCCTCGTTGTGCCGCTGGGTCAGGCACGCTGCGCATCCAGGCGCGGCTTCAAAAAACGGCGACGAGTGGGTTCTTCTGTTTGCTTGTTCAAGGCTTGATGGTCGAAAACGCGTGCCTGGCACGCTTCTGACGCTGAAAAATAACGCGGTGCGTGCTAGCAGGCGTGGAAAGCTTGCCAGGGAGACGCCGTCCCTGACACACCGTTTTCCAGCTGCGGAGGAGGTGATCCGCTGTGCAAGTAATGGGACTGCAGGGATCTCCGGGGCCAGCGCTCCTGCTGCGTTTGAGAGACATCGTCTTAAATGACTTATAATCAACAGCAAACCGCAGATTTCCTCTAACATCTCAGCACTTGCCAACATACAAAGCTCATTTCTGTATCGTATGTTCACCAGGGGCACTTCTGCTGGGCAGCATATTATCAACTTACAGTTCACAGACACATAGCCTATGCATGTGTGATTTTACTTTTTTTTTTTTTTAATCTCTGCTAGCCAAAACCCGGAGTGGTGCAGGCAACATGGCAACATTTTTGTTTTAGTTCTTCATTTTGCAAATGCATCAACGGTTACTTCAACCCCGCACAGAAAATTTGCACCCCAGCAACCCACTGTTTGCTTCCAGGGCAAGCAGAAGGTGGGAGAGACGTGGCAGCCTGCGCGCAGGGTGAATTCGCTCACAGCAGGAACACGTTTGAGCAGAGATAAAAAGGCGGTGGAAGCTGGAAGGTTTCCTGCTGCTTTCTGCACTTTCGGGCAGCCCAGTCCCCGGGCAGCCCGCGCGCTCCGAGCAGCTTCCCCGGCTCCAGCGGTCGGATTCAGAGTTGGGGACCTGAACTGAAATGGTCTGAAATGGTGCCCACCGCCCCGGCAAGGCCGAGCGCAGCTCTGGGGCTGCCTGCAGCGGGGTGCAGCCGTCGACTTCCTCGCTGGCAGCTATTCTCCAATTCCAAGAAATTGCACTCAGATCTATTGGCTTTTCTCACGACCCCGGAGGCCGTGGCTGCGAGCAGCGGTCCCGCCAGCCCAGGAGATACCCAAGCATCCCATGAACTGTCCTGGCTACTGAGCCGTCTGCGTTCCCGTCCCTTCCACCAGAAAACACTCCCAGTAATAAAGAGCTTTCTGACCGTGGCTGTTTCCACTTTTCATCTTTTCTAGTTACTCCTCCCATATTTCTTCTTCATCGTTTGAAAGCAAATTATAAGTGCATTTTCCATTCAGCCAAATGCAATTAGAGCGGGACAGAATCAAGAATCAAGCCAGACTGCAGGAGGCTACAGGAGACATTGGCACCAAACAACTGAATTCAGACAGTCAAGAACCGTAAAAGGGCATCAGTGCAAAATGGCAGCAGATCCACCGAAAGATGCTGTCAAAACTGGTGTGTGGAAAAACACGCACCCAGCAACGCAGAAGAAAGCCTGGCAAACTTCCGTGCCTACGACGTAAGCAAATACATTCTCCTGGCAACAGTCTTCCTCTCGAGAGAGATCTTTTTCTAATCAAAATCTACTACATTTTTATTATTTACCCATTATCCGGGGCAACACTGTCTACCTTTGATCCTCCTCGAGGATACTGGCTGATGACAATATGCATTCTGGCAGGGAAAAGCCATGCATAGGTTCACCCACGGAAATCAAATACGGCCTCAGGGAAACATTCCCGTCTGCTTGTACTCCACTCCACAGCTGCCGTGCACATAGATTCGGATTTAATAACAATGACAGTAGCTTTCTCTGCATGGCAATATTAAAACAAAACCCAGCTGCAGTGAAAGGAGTTGTTTGGTGCACAAGAGCGCTTGACCCCTACGCTCTTTGTGCTAAAAATGAAGGGAAAAACATTTGAGAATAATGTGAAATTTGAAGCGGGAAAGACCGTGGAGCTCTTCCCATGAGTCGCTGGGAGTCAGCGGGTTTTGCAGCGCAGCGCTGTCGAGCTGCAGCTCCCCGGGTCGGCGGGCATTTAAATTTCTCGTCACCGGACCCATCTGCACCAAATCTGGCAAGAAATACCAGAGCAACGCTGAACAGAAGAGAAAAAGCAGCAGAAGCCCCCGTGTTCTACTTCACATCAAGAGGTGTAAAGAAATTCTGGAATATAATTTTCCTTTATAAAACACTTCCCGACCGGATCCTGTTGGGGGTCTTTAACCGTTATTCGGTTAATACCAGGCCAAACGTAGGTCTCACGTGACGCCAGTAAAGCTGACCGTGCTCTGTCAGAAAGGTCTTTGACCAACTGTTCTTCTTGACCGCTTCATTTGAATGTAACCAGCAGAAACACAGGATATAACAGAGTAAGATCACGTAGGATGGCGCAAACCAGCATCCTGACGAGCTCCATCGTGCGGCTCTGGTCATAAGAGCCCAGCTCAGGCTTCCTGTCAATTCACGTTTTTATTAAAGCAGACCGGTCATACAGAGAAATGCATGCTCCTTTGAAGCACTCTCGGTATTTTGGGGCTGACAGTAAAACACGCATCATGAAAGCTAACGGCGAGTTTCGCGGGAAGGACGAGCTGAGGCCGCTCTCGAGTTTGGACAAGATCTCACAGCAGGCAGCCTGACGGCCACCTCGGCGCCGGTGTAGCTCCAGACACCAGATTCCCGCAGAGGTCCGGGCAAGCGGCTTTGAAGAATCAGGACACGCATAGATGATGGGTTAAACGTGCCATTTGTCCAATACCGTAACTTGATTTCTCTGCAGCCCTTGGCCCACGCATCTCTCTTAGGACGTCGCCGCAGCTGGAGCCTACACAGACGCAGTACCAGGGAAAAGTCTGTTACTTCTCATTTCTGCTGGGGCAGATCGGTGTAGTTCAGCTGAAATCCATTTATTCCCCCGATGAGCCGATCCCTGTGGCTTTTGTCTGTAGTTTTGAACAGCTACTTGTGCAATCTAAGGGTCACTTTTTGCTACATTTTTTTCCCCAGAAAAAGCACTAAACTTATATGCACTAGTCACAAGGCAACGGCGGGAGAGCAGTCGCGCCAGCTCGGCCCGACGGTCCGTGCAGCCCCGCGCCTGGCGGGGGCGAGCGGGGGACGCAGGGCAGCCCGAGGGCTCTGCTCCGCTGGCCCCCTAACGAGCTCGTTCTGCAAGAGAGGAGACGATCACCCCAAGAGTGCAACGGGGGTTCGGGCGGGCGCGATGCCGGATGGCTGCGCCCAGGGAGCCGCAACATGGAAAGCGGGGTGCCAAGGGCTCCAAAGGGCTCTTCAGCAAGCGCGGGGGCACCCCAGGAGCCGCCGCCGCAAGCAGACAGATCTGGACTGGAAACGAGACGCAGGGTTTGAAGAGGAGGGCGATAAAGCAGAGGAATAAGCTCGCCCGGCGGGCGGTGGATGCTGCAGCTGCCGGTGCCCGCAGAGGGGTGCTCGGTGCCGCCGCGCGCCCCAGCGCGTCCTCCTGCCCCCTGTGCAAACGCCTGTCCTGAGGCAGCTCAGCCCCGGGGCTTAGCAAGAAGTGAGCGCAAAGGGAGAAAGAAAAGAAAGAAAGCAAGCCAAAAGTGCGACTGAGCTGCAGCAACGGCCAGGAAGAAACTCGTTTTGCACCAGCACCAATTCCCGAGCTGCGGGCAGCGCCTGGGGTTGCCGCGTCCCTGCTGCGGCGGAACAGGGTTTCCACAGAAATCGAGGGCACCGTTTCGCTGTCCGAGCACGGGGTTTTTTAGAGCGGCTTCTAGGGACTCTGTTAATAGTCGCTGCATCCCATTTATCATGTGCCTTTATTGCCTCCGCGAGGAGCTCTCCAGGAAAACCTGAAGAGCATTTCCTCGGAGGGCGAATGCCAGAGACCAAAGTGCAAGTTCAGTGGTTTGCTACGCTGGCAATGCCCTCCTGCGCCCAGGGGCTCTCAGACACGCAGTAACCCCATTAACTATTAATAATAGGACAGTTACAAACAACCCATTACGCCCCGTTTTGCGCCATGTTGTTCCGAACGCAGCGTAGCCCGCGTGGGCTCCGGCAGCCGAGCCGCTGCAAACGCGGCTGCGACGACACTTCCTATTACACGGTCGCCTGGCTCCCCAGCGTCCTTCCGGTTTTGCCAATTTAAATGCACTGCAACCAACCGGGGACGGCACCGAGGGGCCACAAGGCAGCATCACACCCCAGCAGCCTGTGCAAGAGTCAGTTCAGGCATGCGATGACGATGGCGATGAAGAGCGACGTGGGTTGGCTCTACGCGAAAAGTGACCCAGGGCACTCCCGCTACAACGGCGAAATCACGCGAGCAGAATCTGGAATCGCTTTCCCACTTGTAAGCAGGGCACGAACTTTTTCTCCGCTGTTAAACGATTTCCTCTGTAAAAAGGAATTCCCAAACCCTCACAAGCTCCGCGAGGGTTCGACTCCGGCGCACGCGGCCCTCGCTGCCTTCCGCGGCGCGGCGGCGATACGCCGGCCACCCTCACTGAAATCGTCCGCTCTGACCGCTGGAGCTCTACCGGAGCCGCCCCCCGAGCGCCCAGAACTGCTCCCGCAAGGGGGGCGGCAGCGAGCGCCGCGCGCGAGACCCGGCAGCGCCACCGCGCTTACAGCTGCAGAGGATCCCCACCAAGAAACGCAGTCTGGCCGCCAGCCCACCTACCGCATTTCAAGCAAGGAGCCTACCTAGTTTGTAATAAAATTTGAGTTTATTAAGAGAAAGAAGTCGCGGCTCCCAAAAGAATTTGGCCCAGCCTAACCCCATGGCCTTAAAGTCTTTTCCTGACTTGGGCTCCATATAATTAAAATAGGTAAAAACGTACAACACCACGCACTGATTTCACAAGCCTGCGAAAGGGGAAGTTGGCCAACCTGTCTGGGACTCTTGTCCGTCTTGCCCCCTGAGGAGGGCGAGATGAGTCCTGCTGTCCTAAGAGACCACACGAAAAGCCCATTTGCTGTAGCTGGACACAGCAGCACGGTCCTTTTGTGTTGCCTTGTCTCCTGTTTTGCTATTGTTCTGTTTCGCGTTCTTAAATGAAGTTAAACACAACTTTTCCGCAGGCATTTTAAGCAAACTGCGCCCTCCCTTGGGAAGTTTCTGCTCTCCAAGCAGGAGCAGACTCAACAGATTTCCTAACACCTTGGAGCAGTCCTGCATCGCTGTCCTGCCCCAAAGCCCTCCTCGGCCAGCTCGGACCCTGCTCCCCGCAAGCTCGCCCCAACCCGCGGAGGGAAACGGTCAAGGAAAGGACCAGGAGAGGACGTGTCCCACACATGCTCTTGCGGGTGCCGCAGAACAAAACGGCGCCGCCTTTTCTGGGCGCTCAGCAAACTTCTCGGAGGCAACGTCTCCCGGCGTCCGCAGAAACGGATCCCGAGCTTTGCATCCTCCCCCAGCCCCAGCAGCATTTCACGGGAGCGCAATTACTTTCTGGGTGAAGCAGCTGAGAGACGATTCACATGATGGCTCCAAGATTTACACTACTTCAGCTGACTTTCTCAGAAGGAAACAGGAACGGCAACGATCATTAACACCTCAGAATTGCTGCAGAAAAGCGGTGCAGAAACGCCAAAGGGCTGCGTGTGAACTGCGGCTGCACATGGGCAGTGCTGTGAAAGCCCATGTTTGCTTCCACAATTTGCCATGGTAAATAATAGTTGGCCAGTAAATAGTGCAAAGTGATTTTTTTTTTGCAAACATATTCTCTAGCACTTGCACATGTTGAACATCTTTGAATAAAAGTAACATTCGTGCTACCATCAAATGTGATTCATTGGAGTTAGTGCACTGTTTCTACGAGTCATCTTGCTGGATGAACATCGTAAGACCATTGGCTTTAGCGCCTTCAAGCAGGAGTATAAATTTCACTTTCAAGCCCTGAATGTTGCCCAGGTCTGCAATGAAAAGCAAAAATAAATTGCAAGCTGCGGCAACAATTTCGTCACCGCTGGACCCGCCGTGCTCCCGGGCCTCCCAGCGCCGGTCCCGCCGCCTCCGAGAGCCCATCAGCGCGGGACGCCTCCGAACCAGGCGCTGCCGCGCTCCCACTCGCCTACAGAAACTGGGCTCACCGCGGCACAACCCAAAAGGCAGGGTGAATGCTGCCAAAATCTCGCTCACTTTGTCCCGGTCTGGAAGAAGGAGGCTGGTGTGGTCTAAAAGCATCACCCTAGGGCAGGTTCCAGAGAAATAGCACGTAAAAATGTTTTTTAAAATGTATTTTATCTAATTTACATATACATATCCTAAGCAGCTCTTAATCACAGCCATTAATACATTTTCATATGATCCTTGCCAGCTACAGGAATCAGGCACCTGATTTATTTTTGCACTCAGTTTTTTGCCCTACACCGTTACAACTTAGCCCTACGCTTCATTCCCAGCTTTCCGCTTCATTACTACCCAAAACCAATCGCGGTAAACATCCCAGCCGCTCAGACTTATCAGGAAATTCTGATTTTTATTTTCTTTTTTAAAGCAACAAAAACAGTCACTAAGACCCACTTTGTGGTTAATGCAAGTTTGATATGTGAAAACACCTACAATGCAATTCATTTATCTCGGGCAAACTTCTAAAGCTTGAATTTTCCCAGATGGCACCGCTGTAAGGCTAAAATACCTCAGCAGGTCAACAAGTTGAAAGCAGCATTTTATCTGGCAATTTATTTAAATAAATTTCTCAAAAACATGAAATAAACTAAAGACAAAGACTGTCATATCTAGTGCAATATCTAAACTTCTGAACAAAATGACCAAACATGAAAGCAGCAGCATATAACCTGTAGGGCACCAAAGACCCCAAGCACAGCTAGCCGTGTTTCCTCAGTAATCTCATCAGGGGACTGGCAGGATTAACTAGCTAATGTGTGCAAGCACTCAGAGAGATAAAAGGAATAGGTTTAAAGATGAAAAAGCTTTCTCATTAATTATTATCATTGCCACCATCATACCATTGATGTTCTTCCTGCTATTACCATCCAAAGCCCTACTCTGAAAAACGGGAGCTGAGTCCTTTGACGCGTCAAGCAGCATTTCCATTAACTCGCCCGCAGCCGCCCCTCACTGTGGACGGGCTCGCGCCGACGCCGCTGCGTCCCCGCCGTCCACCTGCTTCACACGTGCCACCACCTTCCCACAAGGTGTTCCTATGGCCTGAACCACTTATTGACCCAAAAAAGAGCTTCCACGGAGGCCTGTTTGCACAGGTGAGATGGGAAGACCGAGCACCCACGGAACACAAGGTGGTTGTCCCGGGCTTTGCCAGGATAGAGCTCCACGCAACCGAGCCCCGTTCCCAGCTCTAGTCGGCATAATATGCCAAAAACATGAGTTTCCTTTCTATTTTAGCACAGGACAGAAAGGAACACAAGTTGACTGTGTTGCCTTCTGCACACCTTAAATATGTATTTGGACACTCAGCCCTGTGTCTCTGAGGTCAACGGGAATTTTGCTATGGCTCCCAGGAGAGCAGGGCCCAGCAGCCAGCTCCTGCCCGCAGAAAGGACACGCACATCGGACGGACCCACCGAGAAGGAGGAACCAGTTCTGCACCACATGCGCTGGCTGTGTCTCATCACACAACCGCAATGCACTCCAGTGTCATTACTGCAACGGCGTTGGTCTCCTGCATTGCAGCTGCAGGAGATGGGACTAAGGACACGCTCTACCTCGCCATGTGCACTCATGGGCAAAAAAACAGCCTGAACGCTCAAATGCCCAAAAGACCAAAGTGATTCATGCGGGAAGCCACTAACTGCCACCAGTCGTTGCACGGCGCAGGGGCGTTCAAAGAAGGCTACGACAAGCCCGGGTCCGCGCTCAGAACAAGCCTGCACAGTCCCTGGCCCGGGAGAGGATGACAGTAACGGCGGGGAAGTCCAGCTCGGATACAGAAGGAGATTTTCCTTGCGTTGTTTGTTGGGGGGGGGGGAAGTAGCTGGAACAAGTGGATGTGTATGCTTTGGAGGAAGAAAAGCTGCTTTGTGCCGTGCACATTGTGGGTATTGTCCACTGACCGCTCACCCTTACGTAAGGGCTGCCCTGCAGTTCTGCCAAGGTTAATACGAGCTTGAGTCATCCATCACGTAAGAGCTGGTCCCATTTGTGCAATTTGCTTCTCTTTTCTAACATTTTAAAATTATGCTTAACTCCCTCCCTCTCTAATTTCTCTTTCCTTTTCACTATGTTACACTGAGGAAGAGGAGAAATGACACAGATTTACGAAGAACATGTGCCAAATCATTAGTACTCATGTTGGATCCAATGTGTGTACTCCAAAAATCTCAGTCTCATCAAAACTGGCAGAGGAAAACTGTTTTGGTAAAACCAGCACAGGATGACCTAGATTGGGCTCCTGCTTAATCAGAAATTCTGAAATTTGGAGGAAAAGAGGGCAGTTACTCATATTTCTCTGTTTGTGATGCATCTCTACCTAAGCATAATTAACTCGAACGAAAGGCTAAATTTTGGGAGCCTCCTCAATCACTCTGATGAAAACATGGTGACTTCACTGAAGGCTGCAGATTTACAGATTTATGATGGTGCCAGCCAGAGCATGAGCTCAGTGGCCCAGCATGCAGGGAGGCAAATAGGCTGCTTAAGGAAAACCAGAAAACAAACGTTAATCCAGCAGCTGATGCCCTGATGGCTCTTGGGAAGATTAAAGAGCTCATAGGATATGTGGTCTTCTTTGCTCTTCTTTCACAGCTCTGGCAAAATTAAAAGCCATTAAAAAATACTCTAGAATAATTATACCTTAACCCCAGATCACATCGTGCATTTGAAGATAGTGAACGATTACTGTAACATCTGGCCCAGCCACACACAGCAGC
Source organism: Struthio camelus (assembly GCF_040807025.1). Taxonomy (NCBI): domain Eukaryota; kingdom Metazoa; phylum Chordata; class Aves; order Struthioniformes; family Struthionidae; genus Struthio; species Struthio camelus. The sequence goes on from NC_090953.1 coordinate 1,016,059, forward strand.
CTGAAAAGGAGCTGTAAAACGTTCCACCCAGCAGACCCCGAAAAGGCAGCCAAGGACTCCTCGTCCGCTCTGTTTTGCAGGGCGCATTGGCACCTGCCTCTCCCCACCGGCCCCTTTGCTGCCACTACCGCTCCCCATACCGGCTCCCGGCGCGGCCGACAGCACTGCTCTGTGCAAGCAATCCCGGTGATGCCCATTAGCCGTAATGGGAAGCTACACTGCCGTTACTTCCTATTAGGACTAACGGGACATGGCACCGTAACTCGGTTACCTCTGCAGAGATGCAGCAGCTTCCCTTGCAGCCACACCGACCGCCAGGGTCAGGAGCCACAACTCAATTCTCTTTCATACGGGAAACAAATTAGTCCATGCCGTGGACCGGCAAAGAAGTTCATTAAAGCACCGTGATGAAGGTTCACCTTTAGCAGCGTCCTTCATGCTCCAGCCCCCGCACGGTCCCTACAGCACAGAGACGGCCCAAGATAAAACCAGAGCGAGACCAGAGTCAGTCCAGCAAAACCCTCACCTCCCCGTGACTGCGGTGGGAGCAGAGCATGCCAGGACCCTTCGGGACCCAACAGCTCAACAGCCAGAAGAGTCTCTGGCATTGAAAGAACCATCTCCCATGGCCGCGATGCTCAGGGCATGGGCAAGAAGCCCCCTTCCCACGGGCAGCAGACCGTGTTGGAGACTCAAGGTGGCCAGGGTTCCTCAGGTGGGAACAGGTCACACAGCACAGAGCCAGCAGGAATCGGGAATTCAGCAGTCGGTCCGGACTGCTCCTGGATGCTGGTAAGAGCAGTTGTGTGTTGTAGCTACAGACACATTAATCAGATGAAGGTGTGTCCAATGGCCAACCCCTAAAGGCTCCAGTCGCTTCAAAGAAGGCACGTGGAGTACGAAGTGAGGATGTGCACGAGGTGGTCGTCCCACCGCAGCATCCAGCTTTGCCCCATGAGTTACTCCTGTCCACGCAGCAGATACCAGGGCTCCTTGTTCCTTCATCTCACCCACGATTCACATTCACTTCCAGTTAATTCAGCATGCCTACTGAGTCATGAAAGGATTTCAACTTTTATCTCTGCTTACAAATTCAGGATAAACTACAGCTTTTTGTCAGGATGCAGGGGAGAGGCTGGGGGAGGAAGATGCTCCTCCTCCTCCCAGGAACTAACTAGCCCAACCTGCTCTCTGGAGCAGTTTCCAAGACTGAACTCTTGATCCTCCCTGAACACCTTGGATTCTGAACAGAAACTGGATTGTTTCTGGGTCTACTTTGATGTTATGTTTTCATAATGAAGCCATCTGCAGCATGAGAATTAGGATTGTGTAAGGATTTATACTGGAGATAACAGCTCTGCAGGAGTTGCCAACTGAAAGCGTTTGCACTGAATGAAACTTGCAACAGAAAATCTCAGCCCTGGGAATTTTCTTTAATATGCAAGTATTTACCAAAAAAGATTTTGATTCCAAATTCCAGAAACATAAAGTAGTTGGACAGATTTGCCAATTTGATTTGGGCTTGTGACAGTACAAAATGGCCTTGAGGTAAGCACTCACATTTGGCAGGCTAATTATGCAGTCTTGTCACATTTACTATTCTGTGGTTGATGGGAAATAATCCAAAATGCAAACCCAGGAAATATTTAATTTCTTCCATCCATGAAATGACTATCTTCATCCCCAGAACCTGAACATACAGAAACAAGTCCATGCAGTAGATAAGTTATGTTCACAACTGTCCAAAGACATGTCAGGCACTTACCGGCTGTCTGTAGCACTGACATCTATATTGTGATAGCGCTGGAAAACCCGAGCCTGATGCTACCGAGCAGATAGGGTAGAAGAGGGAGGAAGACAAGGTGAGACTCGCCTTGCCACAGCAAAGCCACTCAGCTCTAGCTACCGAATAATTGCTTTCAAAGTAGTTTCACAACAAGTGGGTGGTGAAGATGATGCATCTGTGCGCCCCAGCTGCCTTCTCCCGCCTTGCTGCCGCAGCGTGCTCAGCTGCTCTGAGCAGCAGGCCCCGCTACCGAAGCAGCTGCTGCCTGAGAAACCAATAACATACCCCGGAAAAGCCATGTCTGCACTCTCACTGATTAGCGTGTTTAATGTAAATCCCTGCACAACACAACCATGGACTCCAACTGCTCTCCAGGAGAGCCTGGGAAAGGCACTCCTCCCAGCACACGTCTCTCTTAAACAAAGACATAGTTGAAACGACAGAGCCATCAAACCACCCCATCAGGGACCAGAGGAGATGAAGGCCGTGGCGCTGCTGTGCCGGTCGCAGGAGACGGCCAGCACCGCCGGAGCGCCCCTGCCGTGCTTCTACCTCCCTGCCCAGATCACGGGGGCCATGGGTGCAATAAGGAAAATGGTGTTTCTCCTCCCCTGTGGTATTCGACTAAGGTGGGGAGGAGGAGGTGGTACTGTGAATATGGATTAGTTGATCTTTGCCACAGCTCTCCCTTGCTCTGCAAAAGAGATGTGAACGGAAAGCAAGGAGCAAAGGTGCATCGCCACTGGCACACACCGTCGCGGTGGTGGGACGCAGAAGGGAAGAGGCATCTCTTTGACACAGGGGACTTTACAGCTTATTTTAACAGAAAACACAATATTAAAAGGCTTGGGCACCTACACGATACTGGCCCATCACAGTCACCATGCTAATGTCACATGTAAGAAGATGCCAGCAAGTCTACAGCAGCTTATTAACCTCAGAGCAGCTACACGGGCAGCTAATAAATTTAGGAAAATGCCTTGCTGTTTCCCCAGAGTGTCCGAAAGTGCTTCTGTGCGAGAGGCAGCTCAGCCGGCTTCGCGCCCCTGCGGCTGCAGGGAGAGGACGGGGAGAGCTGGGGTCGCCCGGCATCGCCGCCCCGGAGGGTTTCACTCGGATAAAACGCACCTCCGGCATGAGAGGGTTTATAAAGTCCTGGGCCCTGGACCCAGCAAGGTCAGGGCTTCGGTCGCTTGCCTTGCTCCTTCGGGGTGTGCTGCCGGGGCACGAGGAGCCCATGGCGTGGCCATGCGAGGGCAGAACGAGCAGTTGAGCAGCTCTCCTGGGACCCCCAGCCCAGGTTCAACGCTCCTGGCCATGTGGAGGTCGAACCTTAGAGGTCCATCATCACTCCCTAGTGAGATGCCTTCTGAGTTCTGCCACCACTCCGGGTTCCCCTCGGAGGAGATGCTTCCAGCCTGGCTGGAGCTGAGCAGCACTTGAGGTTGACCACGAGCACCGGTGCCCAGCTGCCCCGTGCTTGCCCATGCCCATGTCCGTGCCCATGCCCGTGCCCATGTCCGTGCCCATGCCCGTGCCCATGCCCGTGCCCATGCCCATGTCCGTGCCCGTGTCCTTACCCATGCCCATGCCCGTGCCCATGCCCGTGCCTGTGCCCGTGCCTGTGCCCATGTCCATACCCATGCCCATGCCCGTGCCCATGCCCGTGCCCATGTCCGTGCCCGTGCCCGTGCCCATGTCCGTGCCCGTGCCCATGTCCATACCCATGCCTGTGCCCGTGTCTGTGCTCGTGCCCGTGTCTGTGCCCATGCCTATGCCTGTGCCCGTGCCCGTGCCCATGCCCATGTCCGTGCCCATGCCCGTGCCCATGTCCATGCCCATGTCTGTGCCTGTGCCCGTGCCCGTGCCCGGTCTGCGGCTCTGCAACGCGCAGCCCGCGCCCGCCGCTCTCCAGCTGCCCGCGGGCTTGGACGCGGCTCCCGGCAGCGGCGGGCAGGCGAGCTACCCGCGTCCTCGCCAGGCAGCGCGGGCGACGGCGGGTTTGGAGCGGTTTCTTGGAAAGCAGCTCGCCAGGCAGCAGCCGGTGCACGGGCACCCGAGCCAAGGCCGCGTCCCGGGCGCTCGGGCCGCGGGCGCTCTCCCCGGGCGGCTTTCGGTGAGCGCTGTCGCCGCCGTCCTGCCCGCTGGCCAGCCCTTCGCACCCACGCTCTCCTTAAACCACCTCCCTGCGCTGCTCGCCTCCCCGGTAATCTCTCCTTATTCCCGCCCGGCGTGGCAACCAGCCCGCGTGCGCCCTTGGTTTGCCCTCTTCCTGGGCTTGGGCCGTCTCCGTCCCCGCGTGTCGCAGCAGCTGGGTACGTTACGGCACTACGCTAATACCGTCCGAGGGCAACGCTGTGCAAATACCAAGCGCTGTTTGGCTACCAGGGCCCTCCTCAAATACGGCTAAATCTCCTATGCTCCCGGGGACTTTTTTTGTGTGCGTTTAAAGCAACCCCTGGTTGTTCCCACGCTGGGAGGCAGAGCGCGGGGAGCCCCGCCACCAGCCGAAGGCTCCCACCTCCTGCTCCAGCCGCTGCCCAAGGCGCTCACGGGGCCGCTGCTCTGCTAGCACGGGCCGTTTCCCGTGGCAGGTTTCTTGCCAGCTGCCCTGTGAAACTGAATTTAATCACAGCAAGAAATATCACCGTGACGTTCCCAAAGCGACACGTTTTTAAGCGTACGCGGGTTAATAGGTGGCAGGGCTCCGCTGCGCCTGGCGCTGGGAAAGGGCCGCGGCGTCCTGCAGCCGGGCAGCCGAGCGCCGTTCAATCAGCGCTAATGCTCCTGCTTGTTTTATATCCTGTTGATTTGTAAGGCGACAGGAAAAATAAGATAGGGGCTCTCAATACAATTTCAGCTTTTAATTCCCCTCGCCGCTTATCAGCAGGGATGCAGACACCTGAACAAGAGGCTGCTCCCATCCAGACGACACTGCTTGTCACCGGCACTTAAGAAAACTAATAAATCTCCTCTCCGGGCGAGCTCGGCGGCGGCCCGAGCGGATATCCTCTGCCCACGCTGGCCGCCGGGTGCAAAGCCTGCTCCCGACACCGCCTTGGCTGCCAGCTGCCCGTCGCCGGCTCAGCCGCAAAGTTCAGTAACAAAAGCCAGAAACCCGCGCTTCGATGGGAGCTGATTTCGGCAAGCTCAGACCAACACAACACCTGCATTTTTGAAAGTCTCCGTCCAGCTCTCCGTCCTGCAGCTTGGCACCGTGGCGGTCAGCAGCCGCTGGCTGCCCAGCGATGCCCGGCGCTGCCGGGGACCCCGGCGGGCGGCTGCGCGAGTCGGCGAGCACAACACGGGACGCTCGCGGCGACGGTCAGCCCAAGGAGCCTGCAGCTCCGAGCCAGCTCCGAAGCGCGCTTGAAATACTGAGGGCGGCTTTCCTGGCGCCCCTGCGTCATCAAGCCAAGCGACGTGTGAAGGACGAAGCAGGAATTCCTCCCGCAACCAATGGCGCTATTCAGAGCAGGATCCTACGCAATAAGTGGAAGGTCAGAAAAATTCAGCTTTCAGAGATAACTCTCCTGCGGAAGATGTTCCTCAACACAAGTAAGACAAAATTTGTTCTATGTTTGAAAAGAGCAACAACTGTGGCAAGGAGAAATCCAGCTCGAGTCCCTTTCGTTAAGAATTATATCTCCAGATAATATTTTTGCTTATTCTATCGAGCTTTGCACAATGGCTTTACTTCTCCAGGTAAAGGAACCAAAACTACACAAATATCACTTTGAAAATACAAGAGAGGTGTGTGAAATTCCAATTCACTTTTTAAGCCACACGGCATTTCTGATTTTTCCTGCAGTAATTCATCGCTGTCTCCAAGGTGAGCAGAAGAAGCTAAAGCCTTCTGTCACCGTTACACAGAGAAAAACTGCATTATGGCCTCAAATGTTCATAGGCCAGTCTATCTAAATGGAATTGCTAATGTTTACTTTTTTCCCCACCTTTCAGTGTAGTCAATGCACTGAATCATCTCCGTCTGATTAATGTCTAATCCATTTTAAGAAGTCCACGTACCCTATAGACACATTAACTGAAAAAGAATATCTGTGCAGGCAAAGTACTGATCTATCTTCCAGTTTGCAAAGACAAATGCCTCATTTTTAATTGGCACACACAAAATGTTTAATTGAAATTTTCTCTCTTCTCACACACCTAAATCAACCTCAGAAGAACCTGCAGGTACGTCTCCTCCAGAGACATATATCTTTTTTCCATTGTGAACAAGGCATCAAAAGAGTTTCTCCACAATAAACTGGATAAATAGTTTCCAGAACTTAAATAAACAGCTTTCATCTAGTGTTTATATATTCCAAAGGAAGCAGAAATATTGGTCTCACAAACTTCTGATTAAATGAAAGTAGCTGTAAAAGACGACCCACGCACTGTACTGGACGCAGGACCTTATGGCCGAGAGGAGCTGCAAAGCGAAGGCGCGCGTCTCCCGTTTCCTACGCTGTGACGGTTGCCGTGATATTGGAGAAACTAGTCCAGCTCCACATTGCAGGAGAAGCAGAGAGACACAGAAAAAAAAAGCTCTTGCAAATTCTGAATCCAATTAAAATTTTTTCAGGCTTAATGATTTGAGGTGCTGTTGGCAACGGAGAACTGCAAAAGCTTAGTGCAGTGCATAATTCCTATTTTTATGCTCTCCCTCGGAAACAAAAAAGAAAGGAAACCTCCCCTACAGCGACGAATCTCGAGGCGCCAGGGTGAATTTCCAAAGGCACCTGTGGGAATAAGCCATCAAGCGCCGGGAGGCTTTGGTGTCTGTCTCCCGGGTGCTGCAAAACGCCAAGCCAGGCCCGCACGTTCCAGCTGAGTTCAGCTTACTGGCTCTGCCTCCCTGGCGCTACAAACGGAGAAAACGGGATGCTTCCTTCTTTAAAACCTAAGCAGAGCAATAGAGTTGGCCCCTGGGTCGGGGCGCTCAGTTTGCAGCGCGCTGCCACCGAGAGGTGCCCGCGCACCGGGGCCACGCGAGGGGCTTTCGTCCGCAGCAGCCCTGCAGGCGCAGAGGCACGACGTCCCTTCGCGCGTGAGCTGTCCCTCGTCCCAGCTCGTTGCCAGACCCCAGAGTATTTCTCCAACAAAAGAGTATTTAACGCACAAGCTCGCAAGCCCGCTGCTCTGGCACAGCCACCTGCAAACCCTCCGCCTCTGCTCTCCGGCTCAGACAAGCTCATCCCAGAAAACAGGGTGAACTGCAAAAACAGGCCAAAAAGGGTGAAAGCCGTGCGCCTCCGGGTGCGTACAGCTAGGGCACGGGCTCTCCGGCATGGCTAGCAGAGGGGAACCGCGTGCGTCTCCCAGGCCCAAGCGACCAGGAGGGTTTGCAAGCAGCTCTGTGCTCGTTTTTGAGACGAGGACCCAGACGCAGCCAGGGCTGTGGTCACCTGCCTAAAGCCGCAAGTCACCTCGGCTGAACTGGGAACGGCTTCGCCTCTACCCATAGACACGTATTACGCCTGCATCCCATTTTAATCCCCCTCGTGCCCACGCACGCGCCTCCCCAGGCGAGCCCAGCACCTCCCTCTCGGCAGCCTGGTGCGCGTCCGGGTCAGGAGAGCAGGAGGACCACGCATTGCTCTGACGTTTCATCACGCTCCGATGCCTTCAGAGAGCCAGGGAGAACTTTTTTGTTCAAACACCATCGGATCTAAACATACGGCTCTTGGGCACCGTCCCAAGGGCTCTACAAATTGCAGCAATCTCTCTTTCTCTCTGTCGTCGTCTTTCCTTTTGTTTCTCTTTCCCCTCTTTGTTCCCGTGCTTCTCCAGGCCAACAGTCTCTCGCCCTTTAGGGCCTCCTGCAAATGCTTTGCCCAGAGCCTCGAAGACACCACAGAGCCAGGCGTGCAGCACCCCAGGGCCTGCAGCTGTCCCCTCCCAGCATCGGCCCCGCCGGCACTTGGAGGGGTAGTTACAGATCCCGACACCAGAGGTGGAAATAACGTGCTGGTTTTGCTGGGTTTTTTGCATCGATCAAAGCTTCGTCTCCATCAAGCTGCTGCTGAAAGTCTGCATGCAAAGCTGGGCTCTCCCTAAGCGCTCGCGGCCGGTCAGCGCTGGGGACCCAGCCCTGGCAGATGGACCGATGTGGCGTGACGCGGTAGGACCATGCTCCCGTCCTGCAGCACCCCCAGGAAGGCTGGGCAAAGCGGGGCAGGCAGGACCAGAAACAGGGACAGGGCGATGGCAGCCAGGCGCTGCGAGGTTGTCCCACAGCCCACGGCGGGCCAGCTCGGGGGCGCCCCTGCAGCTGAAGGCCACTCATCCCCAGCGCTCCCCTCCCCGCCGCACACCTGCTCCACGTCTCTAACCTACATCTCCCTTGTTGCATCTTTAGCACGCAGTTTCTTATTTTATCCATCGTGAGCACAGAGCGCAACTGATTTCCTCCGCCTTTGCAACAATTTGTCACCTACTGAAGGAGAATGAAGGCAGAAAACACCTTTGCTCTGCTCCTACTTATCTTTTTTTTCCCCTGACACTTTCACAGAGCATCGTCCCTGAGACCTACCTTCTGGGGTGTTTTCTGTCATTCTCACCCAGGCTTTTAGCAGGAGCTTTACGTCCTCTCCTAACGAGGAGGAGTTGGTTGTGACCTTTATTCTTACAACCTGCTAAAAAGGCCAAACCTCGCGTTGTGGCAGGTTATTTCAGGCCGGCCTCGGAGAGCTCAGGACTGCCACCGGCAATCGAGGCGACGGGAAGGCAGGCCGTTTCGGTGGGGGGGAGAGCGCGCAAGGCCCTTTCCTCGTCATCTGCCCAACGCAGAACGATGGCGCGGCTGATCTGCTCAGCGGGTCCTACGCCGCTCGGACTGGCATCTCCTGAAACGCGTCAGTCCTACGACAGGTCAACCTCTGCCTTAATGGCCTTGAACGCTTCCCTAAAAAAATCCACCCAGATGAGTTTCAGTTAAAATGAAGAGCAATCAGGTTGGAAAAGACACCTCAATTGGACAGAGGGATTAATTTTTTTAATGGCCCCAGCAAAGCAAAACTAGGGAATGTTTCTGCATAGTTTCGCCTGCTAACTTTCAAAAGCCACTGAGCGCTAACGATCCGGCTGTAAGACAGCGTCTCCTCAGGGCACGCAAAGCCGGGGTGCCGTGCCCGCAGACGGCATCCGCCCAGCGCAGCACGTGCAAAACACTCTGCGGCCCAAGTTTGCCGTAAAAAAGGTTCTGTTTCTCTGTTTTGCTTACTTATATCAGACTGTGTTTTCACATATGATTACAGAGTTTCTCTGGCAAAGGAAACCCATGTTTTGTGAAACCTGCAGGAAGAATAATGAAAGTACAGCTGGCGAACGCTCGCGTGGGTTACCGGGGTCAGTGAAAGTTGCACGGAGTTCAACATCGCGAATAAACATTGTAATTACCTTTTCTGCATTTAATGCTTTATGTATGCTACAAGAACCACAATGTTCTCAAAACAATTACAATTCATACGTACACACACACAGACATATATACATAGACACGGATATAAGGGAAAGAAGTTTTATAGCCTTGAATTCAGAGGCAGGAAGGGCCATCCACCTACACTAAGTGCCCTGTATGAAGTCATACTAACCCTACCTAGGCATTCATCCCTTTATTAATCCATCCGTTATCACCTGAGGAGCTCTCCCAATACATACTGGTCAATCTACCTGCGAGACGCTCCTTGAGATGACAAATTGCCACTTTGGTGTCACTGATCTGAACTCAAGGCACCCGGTGAGGAGCGACCGACTCCAGGCGCGGCTCTGGCTGGAAACGGTGCCCAGGCCCACGAGCCAGCTGCGGTGCCGATAACCGTCACGCAGCTAGGACGCGAACAGCATGCATATTTGGGGGGAAAACTACAATATGAGAAAATTCCAGGGAGCTGCACTTCTTCAAAATGAGATGCTATTTCTGAAAATAGGAGTAAAAAATGCAGCCAAGTGCTACTACACGTGGTCCTACAATGAGCCAGACGCATTGCTGCGTGGTTGTTCCTCTTCAAGAGCTGTAGGAACCTTTTCAGCTACTTGGATGCATTTTCCACCTACAGAAACTCTACAGAAGAATTTGGGCTTAAATAGCTGGGAAAGGGGGCTGAGGGCGTTTTCATTGTTGTTAACGGAGGCGGAAGGGCAGCTGTCCTGCGTTCAGCCACTGCAGACACAGGGACTTTTGCTCATGAAAATATTCGGTGGAATAATTCCAGCAACACAAACTGGTGACACTGGAGGAACGAGGGAAGAATTCAAGTCACAAGGACACATGAACCTCTAATTCGCTAATAGGGAAAATGGCCGGTTAATAAAGCATACAGACAGACCTGACACCCTGTCTCTGTTTCCCAAGATGAACAGTGCATTTTCACAACACAAGTGCATAAATATCCGTGTGCCTCTGCACAAACAAATACACAACACATGCTGGTAGCAGATGAAGAGACAGAAGCGATTTTGGGATTATGTATGTCGTAGGGAAACTGCCCCAGCCAATAAAGCAATGCAGACCCACACCCGGGCTGCAGCTCGTCACTCCTCACACCTTCTCCTGTGAAGGAGTCACAATCGTCGCTTCACGGCAATGTATTTTGCAAATCCCGGTCCTGCAGGTAGATGCTGCCTGCAAACACTCAGCGCTGCTGACTCCTTTAATCGCCGATGAGCTCGGACGGCGTCTTTCACCTCTTCGGCAGCGACAGCTCCTCCGCTCGGAGCGCGAGAAGTCCCACTAACGAATTCCCGCACAGAGGCTGCGGCCCTAAAACCGGAGCCCGGACCGGCGGCGCCAAACCTCCCGGGAGGAACGGAGAGCAGGAGTTGAAAACATTGCTCGCAAGACTTAATCAGGACTATTCTCGTGGGAATAAAGACCCGGGCAGGGAGAAACAGCCTCAGCGAGGTGCCCGGCCCCGTTCAGCTGGTGCCCGGAGAGCCGCGCAGGAGGCGCTGGGCTCGGGGCTCCCGCGGCCCCGCGCAGCCAGCTGCTCACGCCAGGGGCAATACGAACCGCGACGCTGCGACCGCCGCGCTGCCCGTTCGGGCTGCAGCCCCCAGGCGCTACCATTCAGCTGCTATTTTCATTAGTATTTCTTTCTAAATTACATATACACGCACAGAAATCAACTGCCCCAAGAAATCGGAGACTGCATTAAAACTGCTCAGCTGCAGTTAAAATAACGGCAGAAACCTCGCCGCAAATCACCTGCTGCGAGCCAAAAGGCTCCACTAGAGCGGCTTTCATAAAACCCTTGATCCCCAACGCAGCATTTAAAATGGGAAAATGCTTTTTGGAAAGCTTAGTCAATTATATTTATGCATGGGATGTTCAAGCTGTTTTATTTCACCGAACATACCCAGGTCTAAGCAGCTGCTCCCCGTGCCGCGTCGGCAGCGCTGCTCCAGGGGACGAGCTCCGCGCGGCTCCCTTTAGCCTCGTGGCAGCATACACACCACTTGAGAGACACCTTGAAAATACTGATCCGTTTTCAGCTGTTGGTTTTTACAGAGAAGCAGGAAAAGTAAAAAAAGCAACAAAACAAAACGAAGAACAAGCGGCCAATCTCGTGACTTCAGCACAGGCCAACGTAGCAGGCGCGACTCGCGCCGCGCTGGTTACGTGTTTCACTTTACCCACCTTTAAAAAACCCTCCAGGACTTTTCAAATTGTGTCAGTCACTTGCCCCATTAGACAACGTAATCATGTTTCGCTTAACTACGTAGAGCCTTTCTCTGCTCCGAGATTTCATTTTCCTAACCGCAAGGCTCGATGTTTGTGCAGCGCGAACTAAACGGAGCTACAAAAGGAATCTCTGCTCTGGGCTCAGCACTTAGTTAAACCGGGTTTTCAGCGGTTTGCGGAAGACTTGCCCTGTCTGCCTTCGGGTGGCGGAGGCGGGCAGCGGCGGTCGTCTCCTCCAGACGGCCCCGGGGCGACGCACGAGCTCCGGCCGCGGGAACCTCCCGGGACAGCCCTCGCCAAGGAACAGATCCGACCTAGCGGGAGTCCAGGTCAACCAACTGGAACGGGGTCCAACTTGCATCTTTTCTTTTTCTAAGCAGAACATGGCTCTTTGGAGACGTCTGCCACAGGCTCGATGTGAATGCGTCAGGGATGCAGAAGTAGGGCTTCTTCCCGGGTCCGGTCCCCGTGGCGTAAAACACCAGCGCGCGGGCTCAGCAAACGGCCTCCTCTCCCCGCTCGGCTTCCCCAGACAACCCTCAGAAGACCCCAGGGACGGGTTTGGGGAGGGATGCACGTCCCCGCTCCCACCGAACAGAGCCCGGGGCCATAAATCCATAGCAGGCAGGCTGCAAACGGCCCAGAAGAAAAAGCTCCCCCAAAATACAGCGCGCTGTGAAATGGCTTTTCAGAGCTGCTGGCTCATAGATTATTCACTCAATTAGGTCCTTACTCTGCAGAAAGAGACGGATAAATGGACAGAGGAGTAAGTGCCGTTCTGTCATTCTGAGCTGCTAAGAAATCAAGGCAGCGGCACGGCCAGCGCTGGTCGCACGTCAAAAGCACACGCGCAGGCGAGAGAGAGTCAAACTGAAGCTTTGCCTCCCCGCTGCAGGGATCCCGGACTCCCGCAGAACCAGAGCTGGGCCTTCTCCCACCGGCACGCCTGCACCTCGCGCCCGGCGCTGCAAGGCGTTTTCAAACCGCTCGCCAAGATCCAGCGCTCGCTCTCCGTCCCCCAAACAAAGTTCCTGGAGCTGAGAGAGGGAAAGAGCGGCTCTGCACTGTCTGAGGTTTAATTTGGAGCCTCTGCCAAGATGCACACGTCCAAGCCACCTTCAGAAACGCCCCCAGGTTTTACAAGGGTGCCAAAAGGCAGAACGTTTCAGCGTGCCGCGAGGCGGCTTTGCTCGGCCGGTAACGGACAAAAGCGCGCCTGCAACGGGAGCTGCTGCGGGGAGGCGCAGGAAGAGCACCGGCTCCCTCAACGAGCACCAACGTTCTCAGCGTTTCAAGCCATCTTCTCTAACCCGCTCCGAATCAAAAACCTATTTGGTGGCGATTGCCAAAGGACGTCTCTCTGCCAACGCAGCATCTAGCCAGCATGAAAAGCCCTTACCTGGCCCTCAAAGCTCGGGAGAAGCCGTGCGCGTCCCGCGCACGCCGCTGCAGCCCGTCCTGCCCGGCGCCGCCCTCGGGCGACCGGCGCGCCGCGCGCTCGGGCACCGCTGCTTCCGCCCAGGTCGGGGCTTGAACGGTGCATTACAAAATGACAACAAAACTGCAAAAAAAAAAAAAAAAAGAAAAAAAGAAAAAGATAATAGAACCCATAAGTCTTATCCATTCTCGGCTGTTATTTCCTATTTCCTCCCGGGAGCGGAGCTATATCGCAGCAAGCATCTCCTCGGCAGCGGGAACGCCCGGGGCCGCGGCACGCCAGGGCGTTTCCAAGACCCCACTGGGGCGCCCGTGTCCTTTCTCCTCGCTAACCAATTTTACCGAACCGTGCGGTGCTAGTCCTGAGCGCCGGAAAACCCGAAGCTGAAACCTCGGGGCCAGGCAGCGCTTGCAGCGCGCCGTGCAAGCCAGAGGCGCGGGAGCGGAGCCGCCGCCGGTGCCCCGCTTCCCCGAACGCCGACCGCCCGAAGCACTTGGCGCCCACGTAGCATAACAACGCCCCGGCGCCCGGTTTGTGCCCAGCGTTGCAGAGCGCCCGCGCCGACGGCTCCCCGGCCCCTCGGCGCCAGGAGGCACAACCGCTACAGCGAAACACCCAGGGCTTCGCCCCGGCACAGAGCCACGCCGGATAACGCAGCGTGGGCGGGAAAGGGGAAAAAAAGAGACGACCCCTACGCGGAGCAGCCCTTGGCTGCCGCGCTCCTCAGCCCTTCCCCGCGTCCTGCCCTCCCGGCGCGGTTGCGCTGGCTCGGGGACCGCGCTCTGCTGCCATCCGGACCCCGACCGGCAGCCACGAGCTCAGGGGGAGGGCTGCGCGCAGCCTGCTCGGGCGGGCACGCTCATGAGGATTACTTACTGCCACGTCCCGCGCCAGCCAAGGTGCCGAAACGTGGCACGAACCAATTAAAAGATAAAGATTTCACGCCTCGGCCTGCAACCACCGTATGTGCCGCGCTTTGAAGCCAACGCGCGCCATCGCCCCGTCCGTCTGACGGCTCGGGCCGTACCTAGCGTCAACGCGCTGCTCGGCCTTCGTCCTTGCCGCGCTCCAGCCAGAGAAGACGCGTCGGCCACGCCGCGCTGGGTTTTCCGTGACCGCTTCTTCCCGAAGAACGGTGCTCAAAGCGCGGCGACTCAGCCGGATTCCTAACGCGGCCTTTATTTTACAGAGGGTTGTGCAAAATGGTACGCAACACCGACTAGCCAGGACTCCAAAAATCACGCTGCTTGCGGGAACAAAAGCGGCTCGCAAGCCTCAGACTGACTTCACGCTCCCTGATGTCTAACAAAAGGTGAACAGCTTTAACCTGCAGCAATTTAACTTACCGGGGCGGGGGGGGGGGTTATATAGACATTTTACTGGCGACAGCCACCCTTGGAAGAAACAGCAATATGAGGAAATACTGTCTCTATAAAACCTGAGTTATGATATTACAGGCTTCTCCCCTTGCAGCAAGACAATCTCACACCCGGGACGGCCGCGGAGACCCGAAGCCCGGAGAGGTTGTACCCCGGCCCCCCCGCGCTCGAGCACAGCTGCAGATACATGAATCTGGCTGTAACTGCGGAAATACCTCGGAGACCGTGATAACGAGAAGCCACCGGATTACACAGCACCGGGAAGCCCTTGGCACCGTGCGATCGGCACCTCCGGCGTCTGAAAGGAAGATGGGTCCGGGCAAGATCGTTTTCAACGGTTCTGCGCTCCTAACGGGTTATCAAATTAGCGACAGAGGTGCAACAGCGGAAGGGGCACGCTCCCCCCTTCGCCCAAGCGCTAGATACTGTGCAACGCGGCAAATTGATTTACAAGGCTGGGAGGCAAAACAGCGCTACCAGAGACTATTTGCTGAGCCGGGGAGGGCGGGGAGGGAAGGGCGAGGAGCCGGGCAGCTGTCAGTGCCGGCGCGGCGACCGCGGCGCTGCTCTTCCCGGCGCCTTCCCGCGAAAACCCGCCTTTCTCAGCCAAGCGCAGCCGATCTTCCGTTCTTTCCCACCAAAAGGTAATTACCTTAAGAGCTCGTTCTGACTACAGGATGTGCAATTACTGCCTGGAAATAACGCGCTATTTTTAGCGCATCAGCGTAAAAAGTGGCAGATTGACAAGAATTATCCCTCAAGCAACGAGACAACCGGCTTATTAAAACGGACTTTTTGGGGCTAGAAAATAAGCTCTTTTCCCTTCGGAGAGACTGAGGTAGGGCGACGACCCACGGACAGCTCGCCGGCCCCTCCTGCCCCCAGGCCCGGAAGCGCGCCGAACGCCGCCCTCGACACCCTCGGCCTCCTGCCGACGCAGCAGCCGCCCGCCGCCCCGCGCTTCTCTCCCTTGACCCCGCAGCCGCTGCTGCGTTTTGCGCCCACGAACCCCTCGGCAGGTCCCTCCCCACCCGAGGGCATCCCGCCAGCGGCAGCAGCTCCAGGAGGGGGTTCGGCCGCGGCGCCCTCCTCCTCCTCCTCCTCCTCCTCCTCCGCGCGGAGCGGCGGGCTCCCGAGGCCGGAGCAACCCGGCAGCTCGCGTTAGCGAAGGGCGACGAGGCATCGCCCCGCGGCGACCTGCCGCCGGCGCGGGCGAAGGAGGCGGCAGGGCAGGAGAAAGGGGCGTTTGCTTTTCCCCGTCTCTTTCCCTCCCCGGTTTGCAACGGCTTTTTGTGCCCATCGCGCAGGGCCACCAGAAAAATCAGAGCCCGCGCGGCAGAGAGCGGCGTCGGGGGGCGCTTGCCTCCCGCGGCCCCGGCCCGACGCGAGGGGCAGCAGGGAGCGGAGCGACGGAGAGGAGCCCGATACAGCGCAGAGGAGAAAGGAGGATGTTGGAGCACGTTTGAGGCAACCGGACGTAAAAGGGTTTCTTCTGGGCTAGAGATAGGCTTTAAAAATAAAAAATAAAAATAAATAAAAAGAAACCACTTTACCAGAAGAGAAGAACCACCAGAATATTTTTAAATGAATAAAAGCATCACCGTGCCGTGGCAAAGAGGAAGGGGGCGTCCGGATCTCCAGCCGGCCGCTGCCCTTCCCGCGCTGTTCTCTGGAGCCTCTCCGCGAGCAGCGGCGGACACGAGAGCGGCGTAGGACGGTGCCAAACACCCTTAAACCGCCTATGGATTACGGCACCGCAAACGTTTCAAGAGCGGGAGCGAATCCGCCGCTCTCCTCGTCTCCGCGCCGGCGCCGTGCCTAACGAACACCCTCAACAAAGACCGGAATAATTACAGAAGAATCGCGTGCGCGCGCGTGCTCCAGAGTGTCTCTTTTGGCTTCTGCAGCTTGTAAGACGATGCTGTTTTCCCAAACAGACCTAAAAGACAGCGTGCCGTAAACGCCCGTCCTCGCCGTGCCGGCCTGGTACGCGGAGGGTTATTTCACGCCAGCTTGCTCCCTTGGAGGAACACAACAGCAAAAGGGCTGTTGGACGGGCCGAGCCCACGGCCGCCAAGGACGCTGCGGGGCTGTTTCAGCCGTAGCGCTCCGCCAGCGGCGTGCCAACGCTGCCAACACGCAGTAGTACAAGACGCATCGGCCCAAGCGGGCCCAGGAAGCTGTCACAGATCTTAAATAATCCTGTTGTTTGCAGACAGGCTGTTACAGGCACCAGGAACAATTTGGGCCGCGTGCCGGCCAACGCCGAAGACAAACCCACGCCTTCGGCATGAGCGCAGCCAAGCCTCCATCAAGCACAAAACGTGCAAAGCCTGCTCCCCGTGTTCAGCAGCCGCCGAGCGCGGGGTCCGCGCGCCCGTCCCCGCTCAGCTCCCGCCTGCTGGGGAGTTCTGCCCCAGCCGGCGGCCAAGCTGAGGAAGATCGGCCCACCCGGCCCTGCCCCGAGACCTTCATCCAGGTACGTTCAGAGGGGCCTCCACGTTTTGCCAAAACAACCCTCGCCGTGTGGTTTGCCCCCGCGCCAGGGTGCACGTACGTGCGTGATGGGCTAAAGAGTCCCGGACCCTGTCCGAACACGGTAGGGCACTAAAAAAGCGCAGGTTGTCGGCACAGGTAGGTAAGCCAGCCGGCTGCCCCAGCCTCACGACTGCCACCAGCCAGCAGAGCCAGCGCTTGGAAAGCGCTGAAGCAGAAACAAGGCAGCTTCTTACACCATCGGGACTTAGGCAACGCACGCACAACCGCCTCCCCCCGACACACGGCAGCTTCCCTAGCATCGACGCACCCAGAAGGAAAATCCCAGCGCCTGTCTCCAAGCCAAGAGCGACCTCGCTGCCGCTGGCGACGAGCCTCCTGCCAAGGCGCACGGGAACCAGCAGCGCGGTGCTGAGATAAGACGCAATCATCGCACGCAGCGCTGCAGAAAAAAGGGGAGCCCCGCAGGCGCCGCTGATCCCGTTCAGCCCTTGGATGTACGAGCGCAAACCCTGACCTTCCCTTTCGCTGTGTAATTCAATAGGTTACGAGAATCCTCTGAATATGCAGTTTTT
This sequence comes from Struthio camelus, assembly GCF_040807025.1. Lineage (NCBI taxonomy): Eukaryota > Metazoa > Chordata > Aves > Struthioniformes > Struthionidae > Struthio > Struthio camelus. Next base: position 1,033,415 of record NC_090953.1, read on the forward strand.
TTGGTAGATTTTTCTGTGCTACAATAATGAGACGTGTGGATACTAGTATAAAAGCGTAAAGAAAAGGTGGAAGAAACACTGGCGGCTGCTTGCGTTCCCTAAGGAACCCTACCACTAGATACGGAGTAAAAGGCCATTTCAGTATGGCAGAAAAAACCACTAACAGTAAATGACAGGCAGCCATAATTCAAACAGGCTGCACAGGACCTACAGAAGATTGTACGCTGAAGAACACCGACGATATCTGACGTACTTCCCTGCCTGATGCCTCCGGACGCGCTGCCAGCAAGTTCAAGCTTCCCGGAGACCTCAACGTGCGCTACATCAGCAAAGCTCTCGCTGCACCAAGACAACTAGCAGCCTAGAGCTGCATATTTAGTTATCCCAAAAGCATATGCAAAGGGGCTTGTTTGTTTATTTATGTAAGCATTTATTTTTACCTGCTTCGTTTGTTATCATAACGCAAGCTGGATCCTACCCCGCTTGCCCTAAGGCTGTTACTCATCCGCTGCGTTTCTGCGGGTGGCCTTCGCTCGGACGCTGCACGTCGGCGTTCGCCTTGCGCGCAGCCTCGGCAGAAGCCCCGCTCATGCCTCTCGGACAGATCCCCGCAAGGGACCAGACGCCGAACGCCTTTGAGATGTCCCCTCTAGGGTGATTTCAGCCCCTCCAGTTAAAAGCTGCAAGTCTTCCCCTCCTAGCTGCAGGTCCTTGGAGAGCAGAACGGCGTCCGGCTGGCGCAGAGCCCTCGCAGGCAACGCGGCCGTGCAGGACCTGGGAGGAATTTAGCAGCGAGCAGAATTGCTTCTACCGAAAGAAAGCGTTCTGAAAACCTAATCGCGCCAGGACGATAAAGTTTCAAGTAACAACTAATTTGTTTAAGGAGAGGCTTATCTGCTCTACTGGTTAATCTGATTGCACTGAGGAAAGAAATACTATTCTCAGGCAACGTGTTTGCCTAAATGGTGCTTTAAACTCAGATGACCCTTCCAAGAAGCTAAAAGGCCACAGTTCATGGGAGTATTTGTCTAACGTCACTGCTTTGCTAAATCACACTAACAACTTGTAGATCAGAGCTCTTAACTGACTTCTAAAAAACGTCCCCTAAAGGCACAAGCGCTTCCCCCACTCGATCGGCAGAGCGCTGCTGCAGTTCCCAGGAATTGGGCGCCCCAGTCACATGGAGAAAGCCCTTATTAAACCTCTTTTACAGATGAAATAAATGAGGAACAGAGAAAAGCGTCAAGATCCCAAGGACGAGGGGGTCCTCCTCCTCCTCCGCACTAGACATCAGCCAACGCCCAGGGCTCCAGCGGGGGCGAGGACGAGGGCGAGCCGTGGCCGGCGCTGGAGGCCCCTCTCCGGTGCTCGCACGAGCCGCGCGTCGGAGCAGTTCCCAGGGCCCCAGTCGTTATCTGGCGCTGGGGAGGAGGCCGCATCTCAGCCAGGGCCAGGAGGTTGGGGCAGCCCACCAGCCGCCTGCCCCGGCTATCGCGGCCGGCCGGCTGCACCGCGGCGCTCGCTGCCTTTTGCTCACTCTCCTTGGAGACCCGGGGGACAAAACGCAACGCAACAACCCGGCAGCGCCTACGGGCGTCGAAGCGCGGTCACTCCTCCCCGGCCGACTACGGTTTCCCCGAGTTGCACGCAGAAAGCCAACGGGGAAGCCGTTCGGGGCTGCTTTTTACTCTTACCCCCATCGCGCGGGAGCTGCCCAGCGTAGCGCCCCTGCTCAGCGCCCCGCGGCCTCCAGGGCCCGCCGGGCCCCGCGCCGGGGCTGCGCCCGCCGCCGGCGGCAGCACCCTCTTGCACCTGTGAAGGATAAGGAGGCAAAAAGCGGGCAGGGAAGTCTTGCGGCAGCCGGGCTGTTTAAAAGAAGTGCTTCCAGTGAAGGGCTGGCATGGGGGGGTCGCGGAGCGAGGAAAGCGGGGCGAGGAGCTCAGCCAGGCGCCCGGGATTTCAGTCGAGGAAAGTCGCGGAGCAAGAGGGGCAGAGCGCTCTCCTGCGCCGAACCGCTAAAAAGGCTCGTTAAGAAATAACGAAACGGGAGACGAGGCTCGCGGGGTTCATCCTCCGCCGGCTGGCGGCTGCGGGGCGAGCGCAGAGCCGGTGGCGAGTCAGCCGCGGCAAGCGTGCCGGCGAGGCGGCTCCCGCGGGGCAAACCCTCGCCGGGCTCGGAGAGGGACCCACGCCGCCTGCGGCACCGGCGAGCGGCCAGCGCGTCCTCGCCGGCTCCCCGCAGCCCGGTCCCGCACCGGCGCGCCCTCCGAGCGGCGACGGCCACGAAGGCGGGACGCGCCGCGCGAGACGGGAGAGGAGCCCGACGCGGCGGGGACGGGGGGGACGCCCGGAGCGGCCGCCTCTCGCGGCGCGCCTCTGCCCTCGGGGAGCCGCGGGAGGACGCCTGGCAGGCTGCGACACGACTCACCAGGAACAACTAATGGATGTTAAGCTTTAACCGCGTCCAAAAAACACGCTCCTTTGGAGAGAGGCCAGCAGGGCTGACGGGACTTACACGCTGCCTCCCGAACTGTAAAACCAGATCATCCTGAAGCGACTTAGACATCGTTCCCCGTGAAACACAACGCTACCTTCGGAACAAAACGCCACTTGTTAACTAAAAAGCCCTACAGAAATAGGCGCCGTACCGGCTCGGTGGCATAGGGGGGCTACTAAGGAAAGCCCTCAACTTCATCTCTCTCCTCCAGGACCCATTGGCTTTAGTTCTACGGGACTTCCCCACGTGGTCGACATCCCAATGACAACGGCAAAAGCATCCAGCAAGGGAAGGAAGAAATCACAATCGGCGTCATTTAAGGCACAACGCACTGGGATGAATTGTGTATTAGCGCCTTATTCATGTTCATAGCAAAAAAACGGGTGTCAAGCTTGAGGACACAGTATCCAATGAATATCAAAACACCGTTAAGGAAACGACGCTCCAGCCCCAACCTACGGAAGCAAAGAAATTCAGAGGGAAGGCTGCCCGTCACCCGCCCTCCTCTCCAGCGGAAAGCTGCCCTGAGGACCTCTTTGATTCGCAAGCCTCAGATGAAGAAAGCTGTCATCTGGCAACACTGGTCCCAGCTGGCTCAGTTACAGCCCATCCGTGGGCTTAAGGAGCTGCTTCCACGGCGGGGTGACAGGCCGGGGAGTCTTTCCCCAGCAGGTCTCCTGGTTTTAGATCAGTCCATAACTGAGAACGATGCAAAACTGTAAAAATGCAAGTGGAAGAAAGGAAAGGCAACAGTAACAAGGATCTGGAACAGAAGAAAAGAAAGCACTCAAAAACCAGGAAAAGAACCGATTTTGAGGTGCAACGCAGAAATACAAAGATTTAGGCAGGAAATTGGTTCAAGAGAGTTACTTTCAGAGGGAAGCTTGGCAGCACCACGGCTCAGGGCAGGAGCTAAGCGTGCGACCAGGCTCCTTTGAAACGTAAGTCCCCGATGGAGCTGGCAGGACATGGGAAGCCCGGATTTTTTGGAGCAGTTCCTACCCCAGTAAAGGGAGGGCTGGGCTTCCTCGCGTTACAGACCTGACCTCCTATCTGGAGCAGCCTTCACCGTAGCATCATGCCCCCTCCGAAGAACATGACGTTCCCATGCACTCCCTCGGTCCAGGACGCTCTCAGCAATATTTATTGCACCCGCATTGCCCCGATTCTGCCTCGCCGTCTTCCGTAGCTCCAGTCCTTTCCTCCTCCTCTTCTTTTTCTGCTGCTGCATTTTCTGTTGCCCTTGCTTTTTCTCTTCTCAACTTCCAACAGCCCCAGGACCTCCTGAATTTCAGAGATCCCAAATACATTCTGTTCTCATTACACATTTCCTTAGGAAATCCATTGTTGTTTGCCAGCCAAAAATATTAGTCAGCATGATATACAGTGCAGTGTTAATGAGAATTAAATTGATTCATGAAAAGTACCTGCTCAGCATTATTATCTGTTTTTCAAAGATAACTATGTTGGAGTTTGGCATTTTTTCAGACCCAATATACTGTCCTTACTCTGAGTTAACTATATAGATAACATATAGTTAGAATCACTATAAACCACCCGCTCTATACATCCTAAAGTCTCTCTCCAGCTCCAGAATGGCTTAATCAATTTTTGTAATTTTTTTATTAAAGAAAATTTCATATAGGCAGCTAGACAGATATTACCTTTGGGATCACAGCTTATGTGCCAAGCTAAAAGCCAATATGATTTGAAACAGCCATATTATAAACCCTCTGAAAAATAGAAAAACCTCACAGACACGGCAGATATACCATTATAATTAAAGTCTTTGGCAACAGACGTCATGCAGCCAAAATACCCTATTTCCAGCTGCAGCATTGATCAAATTTTGACATCCAAGATTAACTGGTTAAGGTCTGTCTGGACTCACAAAAACACAGCGCCAGAAAGCTTTTTTTAATTACTATTTATAAACACATTGCATGGATCTGGGGCGGTACAGGTAGCTGGTGGGTGCTGACCCGTGTTATTTTAGTCCCTCCCTCAGCACCCCAAGCCCTCGTAAGATTTTTCTCCGTGCTCAGGAGTCCGGTGATTATATTCTTTACTGCCAGATATGAAAGATTAAAACATGTGCCAACCTTGACTTTCCAATGAGATGCTCAGTCAGTGCAGAAACCCGGCGCTCTCAGGGAAGAGAGATGGGTTTCACCATGACGTTCGGCTCCGGGGGAACGTTCCCAGCCAGGAGCGGAGGAGGCGACGGGCGGGAACAAAGAGCCGGCGCTGCTCCCAGCTCAGGAGCCAAAAGGAAATACATTAAAATGAAAGTGCCCCGTCCTCCTCTGCGTTTACACGGCAGGTTTCTCTTCGCTTGCAGCCACCCTGGCAAGCTCCCGCCGGCCGGCGGCCCCGAGCCCCCACAACACGCTCACGTCGTCGTCGTCGTCGGAAGGAAGGAAGGAAGGAAGTTTCTCATCTTTTTCTCCCTATTGTATTTTCCAGCCTCCATTTGCAGTACCAAATGCCTTGTTGCTTCCAGAGATGCAGAAGTGATGAAGAATGGCCTGAATGTCAACCCCTAAATGCAGGTGAGCCTGGCTTTCAGGCGGGGGACAGCAGAGCGCTCCGCGCCCCGGCGTCACAGCCGGCAGCCGCAGGGTGCAGCCGAACGGGATGGGACCGGGGCAAACGCTCTCCTCGGAGATAAAGCAGCTGCCTGTACTTGGTTCTACTAGCTGCAAAGGAACAGCTTTAATTACCCTTATTCCAGTATGATCTGTCCCCTCCAGAAGTCACTGGGACGCTCGGCCAGGAAATTAAAATACTGCGTTTTCACAACCTGAGGCACGCGCTACAAAGAACAGCCAGATTTTCCGGTCTGCTCCGTTGTCCACAGAAGACCAGTTTGCATTTACATAAATATCATTTCTACTCTCCTGGTCAGGACCAAAGGGACTGACCAAATGGGTAGAAGAGATCTTCCCTGTTCCCAAAGAGAGAACCGTAGACGTCCATTAACGGAAGCAAGAAGTTGGTCCTCAGAGCAGCTAAAAGATCCCGCGGCTTAAAACACGACTCCGCTCCAAAAAGCGCTTATGTAAAAATGGCACCATCTTGTTCCATAGCAGTGCTTCTGATGCGTATCTGGAGAGACAGCTGCCGACTTTATTAGGTAAAACAAGATCTCACCATATTTTATCCCTGCTGTCCCTCTACAGATAGCAAGCAAGAGAAAGGATGATGGCGTCTTGCATCTTATGTGTGCGGGGAATAAACTACACATTCCTTATGTGGAATAAACGATCATCCTCAGGGGGAATAAACTATGTTCCTTACCAAGTTGCAGTCACCAAGTCGCCTTTGCACGTCTGCTGAAGGCGGCAGTTACCAGCGAAGGCATCTCCACAGGCTGTAATTGCCCAAGTGCAACGAAGGGCAAAACGTGGGCTGCGTCTTTCAAAACGGCGACGTAGACAGAACAAAGGACCTAGCCGGGCTCCAGGACCACGACGAGCTCCTACCACTGGCAGCTAGAAAAAAATCGCACCTTTCTTGGAAAAACAAGCAGTTCTGCACCGGCACCTTGAAGCATCTTCCGCAGAACTTCATTCTGCCAGCGCCCCTCCTCAGGAAAGAGCCAGATCCGAACGCCAGCCCTTTCGGCAGGAGCTCGGTTCCTCGGCCATAATGGCGCAACGACAGGACGACCTCGGCGCCACGCAGCCAGGCCCGAACTCCAGGGGTCACCTGAGAAACCGCCACGGAGCACCTGAGTGCGAGACCTTAAGAACGAACACCTCCTCGTTTAAAACGGTCAAGTGGGCACGTGCCCGGGTGGGGGGGCACGGCTTCCCGGCAGGGAACCCAACCCTGGCTGCGCCGCTGCTCCTCACGGGCGGGACGGAGGAGAGCACCCTCCCGACCGTCCGGGGCCGGGGCGCTTCCTCCTCAGCGCGCGCAACTGGGGGCGGAAGCGGGGCAAAAATCGCTTTCTGACCGTTCCTTTTCTGGAGATTAAGAGACTCCTCGCCCGGAGCAGCCGGCCATTCGTCCTGCCCCACCGCCCTGCAGCCCCTCCTGCGCGTCGCTCGCGCCGTGCCCCGGCCCGCCGTCCCCCGCCGTCCCCCGCAGAAACGCCTCCCCGGCCCGGCATCGCACGCGCGCGGCTTTCAGGAGACTTGCGTTTCAGTTCTGGTTATTTCTTACAAGCATAAGCGCTTTAAAAATAGATAAAACTGTCTAATACCAACATTTTTTACTTTTTACTAGAAACGCCGGCCTTTTACACGCCACCAGAGAGCGGCGGAAAGAGCCGGCGGCGACCCGCGGAGCCTGCGATCTCCGCGCTGCCGCTTCGACCCCGTCGCCTCCGCGCGGCGACGAGAGCTGGCCCGGCCGCCCGGCGCCCCACGGCCCCGCGTCCTCCCGGGCGCGACAGCCTAACTCGCGGCGCCGCTTGCCAAGCCGCGGCCGTAATCCGCGCGCCAGCGTAGCTCAGGACGTCGGCGAGCCCGCAGCGCCGCTCTCGCGTCAGCCTACGAGCTTTGTAAGCGGCCCGACAGAGCGTTAGCTCCTGGAGAAAAACCCGACTTGCATCTCGTGCTCAAAAGATGCCCCCGAAGTTTCCATATCCGTGCGGATGACCGTATAAACCCGGACGCCGTTTCCTCGCTTGCGTGCACGCGCTCTTCTTATTTCTCCCGACCTTTCTGAAAATTCACCCTGCTTCTTTCAAATTTCCTCTTCTGTTCTCGCGGCTGGAGCAAAGCCATCTCCGCTTCAGGCCCGTCTCCGCCAGCACTCTGCATTGCAACCTCGGACGGCTCGGCAGCCCTTTTCACGCTACTCTATAAAGAATATAACAAAAATAAGACTGCACCAGCTAACAACGGCTGGCGCAAGAATCAGCCTTGCTTAAGACTTTGCGACGCTTAGGTGAAAGCCCCCACAAACGTGCAAACCGTGCCCTCCCTCGTGCCACGGACGGAGCCGGCGGCGCGGCGATCGTCAGAGCTGCGCTGACCCGGTGAGCGAGCGCAAGCCAACGCGTCTCCTGGGATGATAAATTTTAGCAGATTTTAAAAAGCTGCCAACAACCACATCAGTTGTAACTCCAACCACATCAGTTGTAACTCCAACCACATCAGTTGTAACTCGTTCAGAATACAAGGGGCAAGATCCACAAGAGGCAGCTAAGCAAAAAACAGATTAGGATATTTTTCCTAACTTTCTGAGAGGCTGTTATCATCAACAGCCACAAAAATAAAATAAAAATCCTGCCACAGCTGGGGAGCCAGCGCCATGCTTTCAAGGCACCGCCCGTCTCGGCGGGACAAGCTCACGCACCAGGCAAGAGCCACTTCACCTCTCCCCACCTGCGACCCGCGATCCCCCGTCTCTGCAGGCACGCTCGCAGCCGCCAGCCTTACCGGCAACTCCGGATCATCCATATGAAATTGCTTTCAGACTGCTGTGATAATTTACTCTGGAAACTCTTCAAAGAAAAGAATTTGACCTGGAACCTCCTCATTTGCAGAAACAACTGCAAAGCTTTCTGTAACTAAACAACAATGGGTTTTTTTTGACCACAACCAAATGGCTGGTGACAGAAGCGTTGCCCAGTTATCTCTGTAACAGCACCCACTGCTCATTAACCTTGCATTAATGAGGTGCTGTCTATTCTTGACAAAATTGATAGCAAATAAAACACAGCGCTTCTTCTCGAACGGCAAACCCCTGCTTGTTCCCTAGCCTCCTTTGGCAAGGTATCGTCATTTATAACAAGTGACAGCGGTGCCACGCTTCCTCTGCTGTTTGGAAGCCGTGAGCGTGGCGATTTCGGAGGTTTTTCTACCGGAATTTAATTTCCTGCTCTGAGGAGACAGGCAGCCCGAGCAGAGCGGGGGAGGCCGTAGGCACCGGCGCCCGGCGCGGGGTCGGGCTGCCCCTCCGCCAGTCCTGCCCCGCGACGTTCCCGCGGCGCAGCCCCTGCGAGGTTCACCTCCGCTCCCACGGACGCGTCGCTCCCAGCCGCTGCGGAGCGAGGCGAAAACTAAAAACAAAGGCGCTTTTAGCATTCCCCAGACACCTTCAAAACAGCTTCCTACTGAGCATTACCTAGTTTCTACATGACAGAAGCAGAAAATATCTTCTTTCGTGATGCTGTGCGTCTATATCTTTCCAGAGCGGTAGTGCCAAGTATATGTATATATAGGTCTTCAACATCTTGTACGGGAAAGGTGCTAACCAAAGCGGCTCTTTGGAGAAACGGGCTCCCAAACGGGGGGCTGGCAGGCAGCTTCACAGCAGATAACATTGGAGAGCAAGTATGAAAAGTTAATAGCAAACAGACACTTCAGCTGGTGAAGAAATAGCAGCACTAGAAATATTTTCAACAGGTATCCGTAGCAACTTGTGTTTCTGCCTCCCGTTAAAACGAGAGCAAATATGTCACTAATTTTTCAGTGGACCTTCAGTGGGTGCTTTCACCAGCCGCCCTTTGTATCCTTTGCGTTCGAAATTATATACTTGGAATGAAATAAAAAGGAAAAGGAGGTGAAACCCAAGAAACCCTGAGTTTCGACTATTACTTTGTCCTCAAACTTACTGAGCATTTCATGCGGTTCTCCTCTTTTTCTGAGGGCACAAATCGGATGCATTTAGAGGTCCGAGAAGGGAACCGAGGCTGCTGCGCAGACAGCACGTGCTCCTACAGAGCTTGAGCGAGGCAAGAGCGATAGGTTTCCGTTACAAATACATCTTCGGCGCTACAAATAAAAACATCACTTTTAATAGAGTCAACAGAAAACCAGCAACAGAAATCTGCCAGCACTGGTTTCACCGTTCCCAGGACCCCCGCGCTTAGAGGGCTGACATCCTGGACGCTTTGCGGGCCAGCAGGTTCCCGGGGACTCGCAGGGGGCCAGGCCCGCGGCTCCCCGAGTTGTCGGCAGCAGGGAGAACACCTCCATCGCCTTTGCTTAGCGCTTCGGACAAGCGATCCCACCGCGCGAGCAGCGGTCCGCTAACCTACTTCCCAGCAAAAGCAATTGGAAACTACCAGGAGATAGAAAGATAATGAACAAATAACCTTCACAGTAGCTAGCACTGCAAAAAAAAAAAAAAAAATAGAGGTTTCTCTATTGCGTTGACTGCTTGTTATTAATGATCCTGTCAGGTCTTCTAATGAACTTTCTGCTTCATGTGGAAAACGTGATTTTTGTCCAAGAGCAGAGACAAGTGCTCTTTTTCTTTATTTCCAACCTTATGTAAGAAATTGTTACATTTTGATTCTATGAAACCTTACTTTTATATTTATTTTCCCATATCTCCAAATTCTTGTAATACTACTGATTTTTGAAACAAAATGCCACTGTCTTTTCAGGAAAATAGTTGAAGCATCAAACAATGGCAAATCATTAATTATTTTAAGCCTTTTACACTGCCACTGCAATGAAGAATTTAAAACATTTCCTCAGACAAGTAGCTCAGTCCGATAAAAAAAAAAAAAAAACACAAGGCAAAAGCCTTTTCCATTTTTTTGTGTTTTTTCAGCGCAAGCTTTATTCTAATGTTACAAAGCTGCATTTCTGGTAAATTGTTTCTTGTTTATGTTTGGAGCCATGGAGCATAAAGTGGTAAATTCAAATTAAACATCCTGCTGCACTCGAACCTCGCCGCGGAGATGAGCGGAAGGGCTTTGGGCTCGGAGGCCCCTCGGCGCCGGGCCGCGCCGCTCCCCCCGCGCGGCGCCAGCAGCAGCGACACCCCAAGGCGCCACGGGCTCCTGTGCCCCCGCAGCGGCAGTAAGACGCCGTCGTGCTCGCGGACGCCTGCCGTGGAGCAGGGCGCAGCGAGCAAGGGCGCGCTCCAGCATCTTACCATCCCCGCGCTGGAAACCAGTGGCAAACTACGGGCTTCACTGCTTTTAAGAGGCATCTGGGGGGCGCATAATACCATTAAAACAGAAGCTTTCCAGAGCCAAGGAAGAACAAGGCCTTCATGTTCTGCCCCGACAAGACGACGGAGGCCGGCGGTCCGGCGGGATCGGAGCCGTCCTCCCCAGCACGGCGGAGGCAGCCACCAGGGCAGCACCCTTCTCCTCCTGCCCCCTAGGAAGTCAAACTACTAGAACATAGACATATTTTTATATATATATATATATATAAAAAATTCTGGAGGCCCAGACCTGGACCCCCCCAGACTCAGGGCAAATACCGCCTCCAAGTTCAATAACTTGGTGCCAAGAACACCCTTACGGAGACATCCTCGACTGGGAGGGATTTGGGGAAGCGCTTTCAAGGCTACTTGATTGGCGACCGGATTGGATGTTTGGGAATGAAAATTAGGACAAAAGAGATGAAGGAGGCACCTGGGCTCAGACGGTGAACCGTTCGTTTAACATTGGAATATGACCAAAGTAAACTTTGGATAATCAAATAAAAAAGGCTTTATTTAGAAACAGAATATTCAAAGTCATTATCCGACAGCGCACAAACCCTATTCGCATGCCTTTTATCAAGCACAGCCAGAGGTTAATTTTGTTGACAGGTTTAACCAGCGCTATTGTTTGAAACGTAAATAAGACCTCTTAAAATCAGATCTGTTTTTGAGTGGGTTCTTATCCCCAGCAACGTAGAAGCCAGATAACATGTCAGACTGGGCACAGTTCAGAAAAGGGTATGAAGCGCATATGCACACGCACCCTTTGTTGATATAAAAGACACAAACACACGGGTATAGCAGCAAAAACGTATGCTACAAACTTCCACTGAGCAGCTTCACGCCACAGACATGCACTGTGATTAACAGTGCCGCATACGAAAATGATGACTTATGTTTTGGATAGTTTCTCCATATTTAAGTAAAAATAGAAATATGTAAATTAGAAACAACAGGCTTAAAAAACTGCCTAGATGAAGAAACACTATGGATCAGAGCAAGACACATGAAATATCTGCACTCGTAAGGGAATGACCTTCAAAACTCATTCACTGTTCCTAGGCTGTATGTTGACAGCGATTTTCTCACTTGCGAGACATTATACATTCCTACTATGTACGCTTTAATTTTGCATGGACTATAAATACTTTGCTTTTAAGGAGCATGAAAGCAAAAGAAAACAAATATCTAACTGTGGTAACCTTGATTGTGAGGGTAATGGGAGATAATTCTTTATACCTTAAGTCATGCATACTGAATATCAGGATTCACTATTTACTATGCTAAACATAAAATAAGTCACCGAAATATGTGATCCAGTAGTATTTTCTCTAAAAAAAATGACATGCAAAATAAAGACACCTTATTAAACTACAGTAAGGACAGAATATCCAGATTTTTCTTAACTGCATTGCCTACACTTCCTCTCCTAAACTACATTTCTCCATTTATTTTGTATTAACAACAACCTCTGAGAGACAAATGAGTTTTGCTTATGCAAAACAGACCAGGTTGCCATTATAGTTGTTTACTGGGTCACACTTTACAATCTAGGTGGGGGAGGCGAAGGAGGAAGGAGCGGCATTAGCATTCTTCAGCTGTTATTTGCACAAAACACCATATTTATCTATTTTAGACTGTTTAAGCAAAAATGACGGTGCCTCCCATAGCCTGCAGCATTCCTCTGTAACCATTCCTTTAACATTATCATTTAAAGCATGTTTCTGCCCGTAATTCAAAGGATGCTCCCGCCTCCGCGGAGTTACCGGACAGCGAGAACTCGGAGAGCCGAAGCAATGGGCTGAAAGGTGGGAGTTGTTGCTATTTACATGTTGAGTCACCTTTACTCAAAACTCTGCCCTGAATTTTCCATTGCTGACAGCCTGGCCCGGCGCCAGCCGATGCCAGCAGGAAAACCGTGGCGAGAGCCGGCGACCACCAAGCACGCTCCCTCAAAGAGATCCTTATAACCGCCGAGGGGCCGAGTAAAGGCAGCCCGGCACCAGGTCTCGCCCGCCGACCGCTCCGGCGCCCGCCCGGGGCGCAGACGCTCGGCGCTGCACGGGCGGGGCGAGCGCAGCCGGGGCTCCCGCGAAGCCTTTTTCGGCCCTATTGCAAAACTCACCCCCGCTCCCCTCCCCTCCCCGGGCCGAGGGCTCAGGCCGGCGGCACACCGAGGCAGCCCGGCGTGGGGGCGCCGGCCCTCGCGCTCCGCTCCGCAGCCGCGGACCCGGCGCTGCCCCCCGCATCCCACCCCCCCTCCCCCGGCAACTTCGGGAGGGGAACGGGCTGCGCCGGGCGCCGCCAGCAGCCGCGGAGCCGGGCAGCCCCCCCGGCAGCCCCTCTCCCGCGGGCGATGCTCCCAGCCGCGCAGCCAGGCGCCCTTTCCGCAGCCGCGTCCCCTGGGCGCCCCGGTGCCGGGAGCGGGGCCGCTCCCCCCCCCCCAACCGCCGCCCCCCGCCGCCTTTGTTGGCGGCGGCGGGCGCGGAGCCGCCCGCGCGGTGCCTCCGCCGCTGCCGCCCGCGGAGCCGCTCCGCCGCCGCGCTCCTTTTGTTCGCGGTCCCCGGCGCCGGGCGGGGATGGGGGGGGGGGGGGACACAGGGAGGGGGGGGCTGCCCGCGGCACCGGCCCCCGCCGCCCCGCAACTTCCCCGGCGCCGAGCGCCGCTCGGGATAGCGGTGCCGCCGCTCCGCGGCGGGCGGGGGCGCGCGGGTGGCCGCGCTGCCCGGCGGAGCGGCGCGGCGCTGACCTGGATGGTGCAGGTGTACTCGCTGTCGTCCAGCAGTCGCACGGTGCAGTTGTACTCGCGGTCCAGGTTCCTGCTGCTGCCACTCATCCACCTGCTCAGCATCTTCCCGGGCCGGGCGGCGGGGCGCGCAGCGGGGCGGGCGCGCAGTGCCGGCGGAGCCTCCGCTCACATCGCCGCTGCCGGCGCGGTGCGGCGCGGTGCAGCGCGGCGGCGTGCGCGCCCCCCGCCCGGCCCGGCTCGGCTCGGTTCGGCTCGGCCCTGCCGCCGCGCCGAGCCCCGCTGCGGGCCGCGCGGAGCGGAGCGCGGAGCGGAGCGCGGAGCGGAGCGGATCGGCAGTGCCCGAGCCCGGGCCGCGGCGCACGGCGGCCGGGGGTGGAGGCAGGCCCGGGGGGGGAGCCCAGCGCCCGCTGCGGGGGCCAATCTCGGCGCCGCGGCTGTGACAGGCTCCGCCGCAAACCAATGCGGCAGGGGCGGCGCGGCTCCGCGGCCGCCTCCCCGGGGCCGCCCCGCCGCGGGAGGGGCGCGGAGGGGCGCGGAGCGGTGCCGCGCCGGCAGCCGCCCCCGTGCGCGGCGGGATGGGGCCGGCGCGGGGCAGCCCGGCCCCGCTGCCGTCGCCTCCCCCCCCCCCTGCGCGGGCGCGGGGGGGCGGTGGGCAGGGCTCCCCCCCCTCCCCGGGGTGCGGGGCAGCCCGCCCCGAAAGCTCGGTCCGCGGCCGTGAGTCGTGTGCGTGGAAAATGGTCTCCAGCAGGCTGAGCCGCGCGCGGCCGGCGGGAGCCGTGTGCCCTGGGCCGCCGGAGCGGCCAGGTGGGGAGGCGTCTCGCCCGTCCCGTGAAAGGCGGACGCGTCCCTGGGGTGGCGGAGGGGTGAGCGCTCTCCAGCAGGCCAGCGCGCCGCCAGACAGCTCTGGGTTAATGGGCTGGTCTCCCAATAGCGGGGTCAACTGTCACGACCCCTTGAGCAGAGCGAGGCGCAAACCCGAGTGCTGGGATGCTCCCCAGGGCATGGCCTTCCCTGCTGGTGCTTGTTCACTACGGAAGGAAACTTTTAAATCTCGGCTTACTGAGCAAAATGGACTCTAAAAACGATCAGTTCAACTCTGAAGCGGTTGGTGCTGCAGCCGGCGCTGCTCTGAGAAGTGCCGTACGTGACAGTGGTCCCTCCAGCCCATCGGGGTGCGGGCCCGGCTGGTAGCGCCGGGGATCTCTGCCTCTAGCTGTGGGCAGTCTCCTGCTCGGGTGCCCACTCAGTCCATGGCCATCCCTGCAAGGCTGGAAGAGAAAAGTTCCTGCCTAGAGGATTCAGCAATGTTCCCCGCCGCCAACCCAGCTCCACACGGGCTGACAAATCCCCGAACGAAGCAGGCCCCAGTGAGGGTCTGTATTAAAAGTATCTCCAGTCTATCCTGCTGCATCCCAGCTCCTATCCCCAATGGTGCCTTCTTGATTCAGCTCCTCTTCACCTAGAGGCCTGCGTTTCCCTTCTCCAGCTGTGTTTGCAAGCCGCGCTGTGGCTCACACCCTCTCTCCAGGAGCCCCGGCCTTACGCTGCACCCGTGCAGCTCTCTTACCGGTGCCCATATTATCTCTGCTCCGCTTTGCTCATTCCCTGCCTTCCCAGCCAGAAAGCTGATTCACAAAATCATGCCGTTAGCCTCTTTGCAGGCCCGGCAGGCTCCCTTCGCACCAACCCTTTCAGCCCTTGCCCACCTGCAGGGCGGCACTCCTTTCTGCGCAGAGGTCCCCAGCCTAGCTCTTCCCGGCTCTGTCACCAAGGAGAACTGCTCATGTGTCCCCTGATGTAACTTCTGTTATGCCTGTGGCTGTTGCGCTCTTGAAAGGACCGCAGAGGAGGACCAGGCTCAATTATCTTAGTGTCCAGTGGACAATTAATGTAAATGCCCAATTAATGTAAATGACAGAGTGGGAATGAGATGTCACAGGCAATGGTACTGCAGCAGAGTGAGACACAGACAGTGGGCAACCTCCTGGAAAGGACATTACCCCACTGGGAAAAATCACGGCAAGCCAAGAGGCTTGGCATCGATGGGATGTCTGTTGGGAGACTTTCAATTTTGCAGCCCCTCAGGAAGATGTTTTTTGCCCAGCGTGTTGTTAGGAGGCGTGATGCAGATCCCCAAACAACAATGGCTCTTTTCACAGAGAACGGGACTTGCTTTTGCACCATCTGGGCACTTTTACAAAGATGCTTGTATTCACTAAAGTAGCTGTTACTTTGTCATATATCCCACTCTGCATAAATTGTTCATCTGCCTCAGAGCTCCCCTTCTGAACCAGCTGAACTGTTAATGAAGAATGGGCTCGTCAGCATTGGCAGGTGTTGCTTTCACAGAGAACAGAAGCTTCTGAGCCAGCTGAGCGGCTTAATGAAGAACAGCATTCATGCCACAGCAGCCATGGCTTTGTCAGGGATCCGCTCACCCGTGCCACTGTTCAGCTATTAACTCTGCTCCTCAACCAAATTAACAGTTTTGCTGAGATTCCCGTTTTTGACAGAGAAACTGTCCTTTTTAAAGATCTTCTCTGAGGCAAGGCAGGAGCCCCTAGACCAAGCTCATTCCCTTCTGCTCTCTTAGGCTCATCTTCAGAACAGGGAATATTACTGGAGACGTATATCTAAGGGCAGCTTACATTTCTCTCTCAAACTACTTGAAAAGGTTTCCACAGAGCGTATCACATAGAGAGATGCCTTTATAAAAATGTTCTCTCTTCCCCAGCTTTGATAGGTGGGAATTGTTTTGATGAGCAATGCCATTTTTTCCTTTTTAATGATTAACCTAGTCAATCCTACAAATTCTCTGCATTTTAATTCTCTGTGTCTTGCAGTTTTGAGCTCAAAAAACCAAAATTCAGATTTCCAAATGTGTATTAAAAGTGAATTCTTAGATGTATTTGCTTTCTGGTAGGTTAAGTTTTGCTAAGAGATTATGTCCTAAAAATCTGGGGAAGAGACGAAACGGTCGTCTTTGCTGCTTAGAGGAGAATAGCAGTACTCTCCTCGCAAGGGCGGAATAAACCTGGTCTGGAGAACGGCATCATAAAATATTGCAAAGCACCCAGCAAATAGCAGGAAAAGCGTGTGCAAAGGCATACATGCGAAAACTTGTCTGGGCGCAGTGAGGATGCTCTTTGCCTCCGCTGCCGTGTAAACTGGCCTCAGTCGCTTTCACGGGAAGGACGGAGGCACGGACACCCCGACCAGCAGCCCCTTCTCCCCGGGCAGGTTTCACCGCCCCCACTAGAGCTTTTTAAGTGAGATTTTACAGGTTGTCTCAGGCTCTAGGTTAAAAGTGTCTGTTTAACCTTCGCAGTCAGGCCTAAGTATCTCGGATGTATTTTCAAGTATAAACGGTCTAGCAGCCAATTATGTATACGGCTTTGCGTTTATTCAGTGGCAGTAATATACGTGGGATCCCAATGAAATTAGCACTGATCCAGTCTGGTGGGTTCAGCTGCTGCTTGGAAAGTGCTCAGTTGTCTGATGATTATTGTTAACAAAACCAAAGATCCAATAAGTGACTTAAATTCAGAACTAATGTATTACTCTTTACCTGTTTCAAAGATTTCTACCAAAAATATCATGCATTATGCATTTATCATCCATAATGAACAACTAGTTTTGATACAGAAAGGGGATGCAGTCATACCCAAGGCTTGGAGAACAAAACCCGTGTGTTTCCAAAGGTAATTCTGGCGGTAGAGAAACCTGTGCCTTAGGGGATGTCCACATGCCTCACCCTGCAGATTCATCTAGGGGCCTGTATTTAATCAATAACAGCACCCTGACTTGGCACTGCACTAAAGGATAACTGTTCATCCTAAAATTATGTTAATGTTTGTAAGTAATAGCATCTTATTTGGCTCAAGATTACCAAAATACAGACCTCTCCTTTAACTGGCATTTTACAAAACATAACCCGTTCTGCCTAGATACTTCCTGCATTTTCTGCCCCTTGAGCAGGACAACGAGGCCGTCAGCTTTGCTTCTCTTTCCAGCGGGAATTCTGAAACCGAAACAATAGAAAAGCAACAATTCTTATTGTTTCAGCTCCAAGCACAAGCCCAGCTCCATCCAGATGAGATGTCAAAATGTGGCCCGACTCACAGGTTTTGCTCATGGTTTAAATGACCAACAGCATCGCCATTGTTATCGTTCTGCTTCCAGCCAAGCTGAACTCACAGTCTCTCCTCTGCTCTGCTAGGCTGTCTGCAGAGTGAAGCAGGCTCCAATTCATCAGGTGACGCTTTCTCTCTGTTTTCTTTACCTTGAGAAGAGGCAGAAACTTAGGACCAAATTCTCTGTTGTGCCTTAATTATTTTTTGCTGATGAAAAGTTTTGGAAGATTTTTTCCGGGGGACGCAGATGAGGGCTCGGGGGACCGCGGGTGTCCGTGGACGGCTGGGTGCTGCCCTCTTTCCCCGCGCGCCCCCGGCAGCAGCACGAGCAGGATCGGGGTGGTCAGGGCTCGGGGTTGCAGTGCTGCTGTTAGGACTAGGGGCGACGCCGCTAAGGAACGGCGTTCTCACTTCCCAGCCTCTTTAAAAATACACGCTGATACCCAAAACTGAGCGTGGGTCCTGACCTGCACTGAGAAAACGTCTTTACAATGGGGAAAGAGCAACTTTCTTTGTCTCACTTTGCAATGGGCAAAGAAGAATTAAAACTGGAACAAAGTGTATTTGGCACGCAGGCCAGCGATGGCAACGCAGTCCTCCTCCTCCTCCTCCTCCTCCTCCTCCTCCTCCTCCTCCTCCAAGCGCTGACCAGGAGAGCATCACCTGCCCGCAGAGGAGCGACCACGCCGCGCGCCGGTGCGTGGCTCGCAGGGCGGCCGCTCCGGCAGATCCAGCGCGCTGTCGTAGCGGGCAGCACCGTGGGATGGGCGAGGGCTGCTCCGCTCTGCAGCTGGCTCCGGGCGCCCGGAGGGAAGGTCGTGCCCTAGCGCTCTCCTTGAGGGCGAGCGCCCTGCCGAGCTACAGGGGAAAGGAGGAGGGGACTCAAAGAGAGAGAGAAGGGGAGAAAAGGGGACGAGGGAGGAGGAAAGGACGGCGAGGGCTGAAGTCAGCGGTGAGCGGGCCAGAAGGGGAGCGCAGCGCCTGCAGCCGTGCCCAGCAGCCACCCGCACGTACCCACCGGGGCACAGGCTGCGACGTCGGGCTTCCCGACTGCCGGGCAGCGGAGCTTTTAACCGTAATTTGCAATTATAACCAGAGGATAAGATGTCAGCCCGTTAGGAGGAGGTGGGAACCTGCAGGCCCATGCAGACTAATTACTGCTGACACATAGAGACAGGCTCATTAGGCGGAGGTCTCCTTCCGTCCTAGCACAAAACCTTTGGCTTGAGGCAGGTATTTCAGGGCGTGATTATCGGGCCAGTGCTGTAAGGTAGGTGGCGGTGGTTGGCCACGGGGGCCCTCCGCGAGCAGCAGGGCCAGGAGGAGCTCTCGGGGTGGGAAGGTGCTGGGGAGGGCCTGGGAAGGAGCATTCGCGGGGCTGGGGAAGCCTCCCCGCCGCCCCTCTGCGGCCCCCGGCCGGCGGCGGCGCGCCGGTCGTGAGTGCAGCGCCGATGGAGAAGCAGGTCGTGGGGGCCGGTGGTCCCTCTGCCCGGGGACCGCAGCCTCGGGCGCAGCCCGGGGAAAGCTCGCTCCCATCTGCGTTATGAACTCTGTGATTTGCTGTCAAACAGCCTCTGCTCGGCACAAACCCGCAATGAGCTTCTATAAACAACCTGGTTTACAACAATGTAATTTCCATGCCAACAACATTTACAAGTCTCAATCTGATGTCACGCCATATAACACTCTGTTTCTTAGGCTCGTTCTGGCACCCAGAGAGGGAGCATCTCTCTTGCGAGTGTTTAGTGCCACACTTCCCAGCAAACATCGGAACAAGGCAACATTTCTACCAAGGGCATTTCTGCTGGCTGAATGATTTCGTGCAGAGACAGACTGCTCTTGCTGTAGATGCAATTTATACCGCTGGGTTGCTCCGGAGCATCTTTTTCATCCTCCTTTCCTTGGCATTGCTGTTAGGCCAGCACCTTGCTGTAAGATCTCTCATCAGGTTTTCGGAAGAGCAGCTCCCTGGGTTGCTCCGGACAGTCCTGCGATGTTTTGAGCGACGTGCGTTTCGTCAGACGTGTCTTCCCCACCTTCATTCCTGACTGCATCCGAGGGCATTCGGGTCTTCCTGGAGAAGAGCTTCCTCCCTCGATGAGGCAGAGCACGTACCTTCTATAACGTTCCCTATCTATGGGCTTACAATTCCTAGCTTTTTGTTTGTTTGTTTTTTGATCCTAAAGATCATTTTTTAGGCTCTTTGCCTGTGGATGTCTCCACCTTTCTTAGGGAGATCTTTCTGGCCAAGCCCCAGCCAGGCCGCCTGCATCTCCGCTCCCCTCTTCCAGCATCACTCCCAAGCACCGCGCCGTCTCTCCTCATCGAGGAGGGCGTTTGTGAAGCGCAGAGACAGCAAGGAAGCGTGACTATTCGAGCTGGCAATCCACAGCAAATAATTGGTTTGACAAATTTTGATTTTTTTTCCTGCTTGCAGAGCTAATCACAAATACGTCATAAAACTATTTCCCCACGCGGGCTCACGGCAGAGACCGCAGATGGGAGCTCTGCGCTGGCGACTGGCCGCATGGGGCACGCGGACCTTTTCCTGCTTCGGAGCAGCTGGTTTAGGAGACGCTTACATCGCAGTCCTTAAAAGTGCAAATACAGTCTTCTTGGGTATTCGTGGAGGTAACACTGGAAAACGCTCCTGGCAGCTTTTTGCTAGCAAAATACGCTGTTCTATGTTTATGAAATACAAACAGGAAACAGTTCTGAATCCAGCCCAGAAATCCATCAAAAATTCTCCTACACTTGTATTTACAGAGTGTTTCTGCAAATGTGGTAACATGCAGATAGAAGGGTACCTCTGCCTGCGTGCGGTTGCTTCCACACCGACACACCTAATGACGTTTCGCCATGACCCACCGCTGTGCATCGTGGCCAGCTCTTCTGATTTCTTTGTTATAATTCTTTGTGATATTTATGTTTCTGAAAATCCTGGCTCTTGTTCTCCATGACTAAGAAGTAATCGCAGTCTGTGTCAAAGAAAGAGTCCTTCCTGATCGCAAAAGAAGCTTAAACACGTGAGACACGCACACCACAGTGTGCTCAACAGGGGTCAGAAACAAGACAGCAGGGAAAAACCAGCCCTGGATATTTTTGCTCTACACCTCATGCTCTGCAGCCCTGGCTCCTGATTTTCAGGCATGAATCCCTGGGCTTGCTAATGCTATCGCTGAGGTGCGTGCAAACATTTACGTGCAGGCCAGGCCCACGGAGACACGGCCAACGGCACGACGCTGAAGCAACGCGCGGACCCGGAGCCAGGCGGGCCGTCGGGGCAGCGCGGGACAGCGGCTCCAGGGAAACGCTGTGCTTTAGGCCAGCGCCCAACACCGCGGCTGGGGCGTCAGCCTCCCGCCCGCGCCGTCTGCCCGCGCCCACCCCGGCCTGGCGGGCGCCCCTCGTCTCCGAACGCGGCCCAGGTGGACACCCGGCGGCAGGGGACAAGGGAGCCCGGCAGGTCGAAGCTCGGATGCCCCCCACGAGACCGGGCACGGCTCATCTGGCCTGGCTCCTTGCGGAAACAGCTCTCCCGTTGCCTGAGCGCTGTGTTTTGCACGGCCGCGGAGGAGCGTGCTTGCTCCCCCTCTCCCACGAGGGGATGGGAGGGCACAAGCCTTCGGGAACCCTCCTAAAATATCCCTCTCCTTGAGCGAGGCGGCGGGGAAAGCTGCCCTGAGGTGCAGCGAGTCCGTTCAGCAGCAGCCTGACCCTATTAGTAGCAAATAGCCAACCCCTCCGCTCCATCCACTTGCGGTAATATCACAAGGCTTGACAAGCACTGCATTTAATTTGGTTTTCGTCTAAACTGCTCCTGGCGTTTCTGCTTTGAACGCTGCCTGGCTCTTGCAGCGGCTGCGCGAGAGGGAGCAGGCGGCGGGGACGCCGCTCCCGCTCCCCTGCCCTTCTCCCCAGACGGGCGAGGGTCAGCGCGCGGAGCCACCCGGGAGCAGGGCAGCAGAGCTGACGCCTCACCGGGCAGAGTCGGGGGTAGATGCAGGCGGGGACGGGCAGGAGGAGCAGGCTGCACGGCTGGCTCGGCCCCATGACCTCGGCCAAGGGAGCGTTCCTGCTGCTCTCGCCTGGCACAGGGGCACGAGCTCTTCCTTCCGCTTTGTACAGCGTTTTCCTCGCCGCGGATGGGCGAGCGCAGCTGTTCTCGCCGCCTCTGCGCGCTGCTGCCGCGGGCGGCCGCCCCGACTGCTGCGGAAGGCCAAGCTCCCGCCGGCGCGCTCGCCGCCCCGGCTCCGATGCGCGCCGCCGCCGGCGGGCGGACGAAGCAAAGGCGCAATTAATGGTTTTCCAGCGCAAGGAATTGGATGGAGCGCGGTGACTGCAGCGTTTGCACGCTGCTTAGCGCTGCCACAGATGAAGGGGCGGCTGCCACGGGAAGGGAGGAGGAAGCCAGTCAGCAACTGCGCTCCAGCCTAACGGACGAGCGCTGGGGTGCAGGGGGAAGAAAACGCATTCGCAGGACGCTGCGGCCAGGGCAAGTGTTTCACACAAAGGGCATCGCTTTTCTTAGTTTAGGTCGGGTTAGCTTAGTTTTTCTCTTAAGTGCGTTTAAAACTGCTTTCTGCAAAATGTTTCCAGCAGAATGCCGTTGTCTAAGGCAAACGGGATCCTGGGGTGATTCCGCATCTAAAAATTCAACAGTGTGGGCTGAATATTTACTGCTTATTATCCTCACTACAGATGCAGAGTCTTTGCCGATCGTGGCTGCACGAGGACTGGAAAGACACGCTGTCAGTCTGTCGCCGGGGAGCGGATAACCCGCGTGCGCGCGACGTGCTCCGGGGGCCGAGCTGCGAAGGCAGCCGATGCACCTGCTCCGGCGCTGATCCCCCTCTAACTTCCCTTCAGGCGATGCGGCATTTCCACGGCACAAACACATTTGACCGTTTCAGACCGCACAGAAAGCTGAGATAATAAACCGCAGCAGGCTGGGCAAGCTGGATGATATCTCTGAGGCTGTAGATGATACATCTAGCCCGCTCCTCCTGCATTTTCGTCTTCTTTCTGCCCTTTTTGAAAACACACTATCCATGGAGCTATGTTTTTCTGTTAGACTCTCAATGAGGTAAATCCAGTGTGTTACTCCACAACCCCAAGTCTGCCACAGAGTTACTTAATTTGGTTGGTATTGATAAGACCTTGGAAAATCAATGTGGTGATAACATCTACTTGTTATTCACTAAATGGCATTTTCTCTGCAAAACAGATCCCTGTTAGAGGCTAATTAATTTTAAGGAAAAAGGTGCATTTCAAAAGACTTTACTCCTGGGAGAGGATGTGGGTATGTGCGTGGAAAGCTAACATAGATTTCTTGGAACTGCAGTAGGACTATTCTCTGGGTGCTATAGTAGCTGTCCGGGTAACAAATTAAATCTTCTTTTCCACTTCAGGAAGCCCTTGGGTTTTTGTTTCTGGTTTGTCTGGATTTTTTTTTTTTCATTGTATAAAGTTATCCTCTTATTTAGAGTCAATATAAGATTCCCTTGTCCTTCCAGATTTCTAGATGCTGTCTGAATTCAAAGATTGTGCCTAGTTGCAGAAAAGAAATTAAAGAGTAGGCATTATGCATAGGAAAAATAAGTAGTTGTCTTAAGGGAAAAATACCCTAGTGGAAGCATATTTAGGAAAGCAATTCTTGTCTGTTTAAACTAGTTTCCAAAATGCAAGAAATGCATTTATCTCTCCATTGATGCCCAATGTGGGATCTGTGTGGGTAACTCCTTTCTACGCAGGCTGCCAGGCACCAGGGGAGCTCCGCGTACTGCTGCGCAGGGAGAATTTCATAGGCTTTGAAGGGCAGTGGATGGGAGAGGTTGTGCGTTTTTTCATTTAAAATCATCTTTTAAAACATTTCCTAAGTGTGCACAGTGGATCACCCTTCACTGCTAATGCTGGCACCCCATCACGGTATTTCCCCCCCTTTTAGGTACAGGATACGGAGAGCTTCTCGCCCCCGTTGCGTCTGCTTGGCGAGCGCCTTTTCCGAGCCCTGCCAGAAGGGGTCACATCCTGGCTCCAGGAGTTCAGTTCACACCACGGACTGTGGGCCCAGAAACACACCCCAAAGGCTGCAACTCTTTTTTGGACCTTATTGGACGGGATGAAGAAGAGCTGATGAGTAAACAGGGGGTAAGTGGTTGCCTAGGGATCAGCAGTCATGACCCGATTGCATTTAACATGAGCAAAAGAGGATCGTCCAGCCCATAACATATGTACGGACGTACAGAGAGATACACTTAATGCTTAGAAGTTAATTTATGTGTAACTGTAATAAGAATATCATTTCGTACTAAGACAAAGCTTTGCAAAAATGAAAGTGCATTACATTTACACAGTTACATTTAATGTAGTATGAAATACTTATTAATATATTTATTAAATGAGTGCATTCATTAATTGCAGTAACATTTATTTATATATAATTTCTGCTTCTAATGAATTGAATTATGAGCAAAACTGACTGAGAGGAAAACACAGATAGACAAATATGACTGAGAACTAGCACTTCTCTGAAAAGAGCTCAGTCGGCGGTCAGTAACCACCATTCTACCAGCGAGAGTAAAGTAATTTGGGGTAAAATTGCCTGCTTGTTATAAGTCTTCAGTTAGACATTTATAACCAATATCTGACAAAGGCAAATTGGGGTAGCAGACAGCAACTGATATAAATTAGAAATCATAACATGTGGAAAAACAATGAAGAGAAGCAAAAATCATCAAGTAGGAAGGATGAGAAACAACAGGAAGGACCTGTGTGTTGTCAGGAACAACGCTAACGAGGCAGCAATCACGACGACGCTGAAACAGCAGCCCATCAATAACGGTGCGCCCAGAGCAGAACCGGGCAAGCAGTAGTCTCGCCTGCGCTTGCAAAGGAGTAGGGGGCAGTGCCTGAATCACAGGAGAACGATGCACAATTTTCCCATCTATTCGTAACCAACCGCGGAAGGTGTTAAATAGTAGCTAGCAGGGAAACACGAGTCTGAGAAGAGCTGGTGGGCCCAAAGCTGTTAATTTTCAAAACGTCTCTGCATACTGGGGAAAATCCAAAAGAGAGGAAAGTGCTAATGCTGTACTGATAGTCAAGCAGGCTGGCAGATTTCTAGACAGGAAAATTAATGGAAAAATTGAGACAAAATTCAACCGATAAAGAAATAAGGGACGAAAACATAGTTATTGCCAGTACAGTTTTATAGACACTAGATCCTGTCAAATAAGCATGATTTCATTCCCTGATCAGATTCCAACTAAGTGCCGTTGAGCAGAGGTGCTGCAGTACGGGGGTTTGTAAAGTATGTGACTTGCCGTGGCACGACGGTCTCATCTAAAAATTATCATCGCGGCAAGATGAGCGAACGGCCCATCGAGCTGCTGCGGGGCTGCCGGTGCGGGGCTCGCGCCGCGGGACGCTGTTTCCCGCGGGCTTCTGCGGGGACCGGTGCCGCCTCTCTTTTCATCAGCAAACAGCTAGCTCAGCCCGGCCGCCAGCCGGCAGCTCTGGCGAGCACAGCCCGCACCAAGAGGCGTGGGGCAGGGCACTGAGCTGCGGGAAACCTCGTTCAGGCCAACGCTGAACGCGTGCCTCCGGTTTCGGTGCTTGAATTTTAATAGAAATGTGCGGAGAGTGCAGGAAAGAACGAGCAGAATCGCTGCAAGGCTGGCGAAAACACCCTGGGAAGAGCTCCAGCTCTTCAGCTCATAAAGAACACCGAGACTTGAGCTTGTTAAGATATATGAATGTATTTAGGGTGAGAAAACACCTGGTAGCTAAAAGTTCCTTTATCTAACCGAGGAAGGCAGAGAAAGCGCCGGTGGCTGGAAGCTGAGGCCAGACCAAGGGCAGCGAGAGCCGAGGCCCCCACGCTCACAGCCGGGCTCGGGAGGTGGCTTCGCCGACTCTCAACACCCTGAAAACCCACTTCGACAAGGTGCGTTTTACGGGGCCACCCGTTTCTGTACCCGGTGCCCCCACGGCCCTGAGACGAGTCTCTCCCGCTTATTCTCCCTGTTGCCAAGCCTGTGACTGTTTTGGACCACTGGGCAACGGAGTCCTGCTCTTCAAAAGGCAGAAAGCAAATATGAAAGCAAGAGGCTTTAAAAATGAGACGAAGACTTTAAAAGCGGATAGTAATTAACCTTCTCGCTTTGAAAGTCTGGTTTCACCGCGCCCAGCCAAAGCACTTCAGGAGAGGGAGCACCACGTGCTTCTCAGCTTCAGCACAGCCCTCCTCAAACAGGCGGGGAAGCGGCACGCTGGAGGAGTACAGCAAGGCTTTCACAGCGTGAGCTCCACGCAGCCAGGTCGGCTGTGGTGACTGCCATCGCACTGCGCGTATCGGAAGGAGGCAGCGACGTCGCTTCAACGCCGGCGGTGCTCCGTAAAGGCACCGACAACAGATGACCGGCACAGCGGTCCGGGAGGAGGGGAAGGCTTCTGCCCGCGCCCGTTTGACTCTGGCCTGCCTGCAAGCACAGCGACGCGAGGGCAGCGGGGATGGGAGCCCCAGCCCACGGCAGCCTGGCTGCAGCCTCCCCCCCAGCTAGTGCATGACAGTGTTTTTGGCAAGCGTGGTGGAGGAAAGCTGGCGTGTTGTCGCTGGAAGAGAGAAAATGCAAGACCCTCACAATGTAATCCCTCCTCCCGCTTCCCCAACACCGATTTTGAGAGGCAGCACTTCACTGGGGAATATTCGGCTCGGTCAGCACAGCCAAGCCCAGCGCATGCCAAGACACATGATGTGTCCTGTCGCTCGCTGTTGCTCAGATTGAGGGCATGCACCGAGTGGGGGAAGATTCCTGCAGGCGGAGGGACAGACAGGGCACTGCACCCCGTGACAATCCCTAAGGGCAGGCTTGAGGGTTTGCAAAGCGGAAGGTGAATGAACCGGAGCTTGAGAGAGGGTTTGGCCCGGAGCTACTTGCCAGCGTTGGCATCCTCGTGGCGTTAGCATGGTGTCTGCTGTGCCCTGAGCCGCAAGGAGCCCCTGTTGCCTGGTATCTTGCCTACCAGTCCCAGCGGGGCATCGTGAGGCTCTAGTTTCATGTACGCTTCAGGCTGGTTAAAGCCAAGAAGCAGTCTCGCCCTCCACAATGCCTGCAGCTCGTTGGCCTCCCCTCCCAGCCTCTTCCCTGGCGCCATCACGAGTCTTTGTCCAGTTCTACCCAGCAGATCTGATCCAGATTAAAACTGACCCTTTTCTCTATCTTTTCGGTTGGTTTGGCTACACACGCACTCGGGCTGTCAGAAAGGAGAGGGCAGGACAGGTGGAGAAACGAGCAGCCGGGTCAGGAGAGGGCAGGACCACATATCTTGGATAGGGCAGTTTCTTCTACCGTAAAGTGTAAGTGAGACCTCCTGCTCTCCTCCACACTCCTCTGCTGCAGCATCTCTTCAGAGAAGTCAAGTACCCTTCCTGGGGACTTCATCTCTGTACGCATCTCTACAGCCAACCAGGAAGATTATATTATGCAGTGCTGCATTTTATTAGTGAGCTGAAATGATTGTATTATACTCTTGCATAATAAAACCATTACCGTGCCCCTGAAGAAACCCTACACAACACTGAGCACAGCACCGAAAGCGCTTCAGCAGGGAACACGTGGCAGAGCAAAACGCCACGGGCGGCAGCCACAACAAACGCAGACAGGGTCTGGAGAGCCAGGACCTACGGCCGTGACCTCAGAAGGAGCCTTCAGGAAGGTGGGTGAGTGGATTTTAAGAAGCTGGAAGTTCAGCACAGACAGCCTTGCGCGGGGCAGGTATGGCCACGGGCGCTGCGGCGCTACGACCCACCGAGCTCTTTCCTTTAGCACCAGAGACAATGACCGAGGCAGAGACGCTCATTCGTAGAGCTGTCTCAGAGACAGCACAAATGTAGGCAGCTCTGACAAGCTGCAATTGCATTTTTGCACCTGCCAAACAGTTAGCTAAAATATGCCCCACTACAGAGCAACGACGCAGAGCCGGGCTCAGCCTGTAGCACTTTCCTTGTGAACAGCACCTCTGAGATGGGAGCAAAGGTGACGCAACTGAACCGTCAGAAAGGTCTTGTTTAAAACAAAGGGCATTGAGAGACCAAGACAGCTTAAAAAAACAAAAAAGTAACGATTTCCGAGCAAACGTTATGAGCAAGAGGGACTTCCAGCAAAGTCTGCAGGAGCTTTGTCTGTGGATAGACAGCAGGCTGAGGCATGAAGTCAGCAGGAAACAGCATGGTCCTAGTGCTGTCTCAGTGAATCTGTGGTGGGATTCTGACCTCAGACCTCACTTGTCAGGCTCGCACCTCGGCATGCCACGTGCCCATGGTTCCCACGATCCAGGACCTACGTGCTGGCCACAGCAGACATACTGCCAGAGTCACCCTGACCAGCAGAAGCAGAGGTTTAAGTGTGCACACCTCGCAGGCCAAGGCACTAGCAACATTTGAAAGAGCAGTTACCATCTTTCAGTGGGAATACTCACAATCGTGGGGTGAAAATCAGCTTAGTCAATAGCAACAGCAGCTCTGAGCCACCAGTGGAACAGCTTTTTATGAAGCCCATTGCCATGGTATCTGTCAGCCGTTCGTAGCATTGTTTCACACATCCTACTGATCCGAAAGGATCTTTTTTAAGAAGTAACATTTTAAAGCAATTAAAATAAATAAGCAATTAAGAGCAATTAATATAAATGTCTTTTAGCCTCACCTTGGAACCTACAAACCCACTGAACTCAATATTTGTTTGGTGGATTATATTAACTCAGTTTAACATATTACAGAATATAAACACTGAGAAGTACTGACCAGCTGAACCTCACAAAATCTATTCTTAATATTTAATCACAATACAGATGACTCCAGTAGTGAATGGATCCCCCTAACTTGGTTCCAAGGAAATTAGGAAGATTTGTAACAGTACCAGAATCAGTTTTTTACTCTTAGAAACATGAGGGTCATCACCAGAAAGGCATTTCACCGCAGTGCTTGCATATCCACCATGTTCCCCTCTGGACTGGGAAGATTCTGTACTCTCCCACTAAGATCACAGGGAGCTTTGAAGAGAGCTTACTCTTAGGCCCATAATTGTTTTCAATCAGCTTCTGATCCCCTTCTCATAGTTATCCCTTTTGCTAAGCCTACCTCTGCAAGTTCAAAGCCACCGGGTTTGAGCTGAGCTGTCTTCTTAGCTAGGCACCCTGGGGATGTCGGCTAGGCAGCACGCCTGTGCAAGTTCCCCAGGACCTGAGAATTCGACATTCACAGCTCTCTGCTGACCAAGAAGCCTGTAATGGCAGGTGCACACTTCGAGAAAGACCACAGCCAGTCCTGTCCCAGTATCTTTAAATACAACGGGTTGGCAATGGAAAAGATGAGGTTCCCATGGGAACAGAAAGTGCTGACATTTCTAAACTAAAAAAGGAAAGAAGCAGCAAAGTATGTGCTTGGCAGGACTACGTGGACATGGATGCGTAGGCACATTTCCCTTTACCCTCTTCTGTGGCTGGAGATAAGATACCTTTAAAATAATTCACATGTTAAGACACTGGCATGGTTCACAGGCACGATGCAAGCACAGTTTCTGTTTATCAATTTTTGGTGTTTTCATTCAGGCCAATTGCTTGGTAAACTGATTTTTATGCAGGACAGTATTGTGCAGGCTTTACCTGTAACAACGCTAAAGGAGACAAAGTGTCCACATGAAATCATGCCAAGGCATTTATCTCTCTCATGCAAAATAATCGAGATAAATAAGAGAAATTAAACTGACATATTGTTGTAGTTAAGTTATTTGTAAGGGCAGTTCAAAAAGGTACTTGCTGCACGGTAATTAAGTGTCCTAGAGATTCAGATGGGAAGGTTTTTAGCTCAGAGAGATGTTTGTCTTTCTGTCAGATCAAAATGACATTAGAAGTGGATGGTGAGTCAATGGTGATGCTAACGTTGGACGCTCGTTTCTCTCGCAAATCGGCACGATATTGCCCCAGATGGAGCTGCTCCGTAATGGCCTCAGAAACGTGCATGTCACCCTGGCTACTCAGTACAGTGCAAATAGCTTCATCATTTAAAAACCAACAACAATTTTTGCAAGGTGAAGAAAAGAAATGGATGAGGAAGAAGCTGGTTCTTAGTTTCTGCTCACTCTAATCCATAGTCCAAGGAAAGGAACTGAAGAGGGCAGAGAAGATGTATGTAGCCAGGTAGAAGAGGGGTTTGAGAGTGCCTAGAAAGCATCCTAGAAGTAACAAAATTATTAATATCATCACTTAGGAATATGAAAAAATGCCAGTTACTGTGATCAGGGACAAATTTTAAAGAGAAAGTTGTGTCGCTGCCGCACTGGGAGGGCTTACGTACAGGACTGAAAGGCTCCCGCAGTGAACAGCTACTTTCAACATTTGATAATCTGAACATTTAAAAAAGCTGCATCTGATTCCCCAGTGGCCAGAAAGGGATCTTCTCATACAAGGCAAAGAAACCAACCCAACTAACATTTTTCCTCAGGACTCACAATACAGTTAAAGCAAAGACACTGCCTTCTCTCTGGAGACAGAGGCTCAAAGCCAAGAGCATCCACAAGTTGAAATGGATAAAAGAACTGAGAAAATCACAGGTTGGCTGGAAAATAAAGCCCCAAAATCCTACAAGAAAGCTGTGGAAGCAGGGAGGTGAGCCGGGGTGAAGGAGTTAAGCCCTGGAGAGGACAACAAATGCGGAGAGACATGGGCACTGAGGAGGAAAATAACCGAGGTAGGAAAACCCAAGGGCTTGGGTCACAAGGACTGCGAGCACAAACAACTCAAATGACAGAAGAGATCAGCAGTTTAGAGCGTGGTCTTTGCTAGTTAGAAATGGTTTCTGACTTGCCAAGAAATGCTGAACCTGGGAGCCATTCTGGCACTGGTGAGAGGTGGAACAGCACCCACAAGCACCAAGCACTTTTATGCATACCCAGACGTCCGAACCCTGCAGGCTGAGCGCCAGCTGATGCAACACCCCAGGTCGAGTGGAATCGGGGTACTTTATGCAACCCCCAGCTGGGAGGTGGCAGAATGGCTCAACCCTTACAGCGGGTGAGAGGAGTCACTGTGAAAATGCATCAGCACAAGCCGGAGTCAATCATCTGAGCGTGCACAGCGGGAATTTATCAGGGAACAAATCCTGCTTCCCTGCTTGAGGCAACGGATGGCGTAATGGGGATGGATCTGTGCGCCATTCGAGAGCCTCTCCTGAGTGATTTTCATTACTTTCACTGCAGTAGGCTCCACTGTGCAATAGCCATACCCAGAAAAGTCTCCAGCAGCAAAGAATAGGGAAGAGGTGAGTGAATCGAGTAGGTGCAAGCAACGGTAATGCAAGCACGACATACCACGTGCAGAGTTCACGCGTGTCAGAGTCGGAGCATCCCCAGCAGGTACAGCCAGAACTCACCACCTGCCAGGCTGGCCTGTTACCAGAGTTTCACCGGCTAAAGGAGGAACTCACAATGCTAGAGAGACAGGGGGAGGTGGAGGGGACACAGTTCATCCATGTCTCTGAGAGGAGCGGCACCTTCCTCGCCTTCCCAAACCTGCATGGGAGGGCGAGGGCTGCCCTGTGCGGACAGAGCCCGGCTCCGCAGGGCTTCCCAGGCTCCTGCAGAGCTGCAAGTTTAGGGGTGAGCAGAACACTGAAGGAAAAGCCTGAGGAACCGTGTCCAGTTGAATATATTAGTTTCTGCCCTAATACCACAAGGGCTGCTGCTACATCAGGACAGAAGCAGCCCAGGACACGTTCCCCGTCCATGATCCAGCACATTTGCCAGTACTGGGACCATTTACTGAAGTGTAGTATCAAGGCCAGATTTGACCCCATACACCCCAGTGCACTTTCCATCTCCTCGTGGCCTGCCAAGGCACACGTTCTCTGGCACTAGGGGATCGCTCGCTCCATCCCCACCTCCCATTAGCCCTGAGGGAATGAATCAAATCATAGGGGCCTTGGGGAGGAGAGCCGCTGCTGGTGCTTGGGGATGTGGAGCACAGGAGGCCAGGCTCCCACCCGCTGCCCCAAATGCTACAGACATTCCATGACAAGCTGCTTTGTCATGAAGAAACACATCAACAAGAAGAAACACATCACTCCAAGAGCAGCTACCAAGGGAAGCCCAGACGCGTCATGCACACAGACCATTTCACCAACTCCATTGAGAAAGATTTCTGAACTTTCTCCATTTCTATCAAGGGGAAATCATGAATTTTTAAGGAAATACTTGAACTCCTCTCCTGGCAAAGAGAGTTTCTCCTATCATGAACAGAGCCCCACAGGCTGTATAGCTCTGCTACAACAGGGGCGAACCCTTCTGGAAAGGTTTAGTGAGGAAATAAGACCCATTTTCTGTCGTTGCCTCTGAAGGAGGTGCTTCAGGCGGCTTGCACATGTGTTCTTTATCCCTGCAAGGCAGCAGAGCAACAAGAGCAGGCCAGCTCTTGTCATTCTCCACTACCAGAGTGGAGTCGGGGAGCTCTCCATGTCCCCAGCCTTTGCAGATGCACCTCCACGCGTGGCAGGAACTTTTCCTCACCTTGGCTAGAGCACACAAGATGGTGGAGGCATCTGGCATCGTAAATACATCAATTAAAATCTCCCTGGTATAAATGTACCTGACAAATTCCATATGGAATCAGAGAGCGGCGAGGCTAAGCCCCTCTAGTGCTCTTCCTAGGCCTTGGGTGGCATTCCAGCCCTGTGAAGTTAATGACAGTTTGCCACTTACTTTTGTCGGGCCAAAATTTCACCTCCAAAGCCCAGCGGACTTCAGCCTGAAGCACCATCCGCACAATTACAGGTCTCTTCCTCTCATGTTTTATGTGACAACACGAATGTTTTTAGGTACTTGTTCCCTCAGGAATATTTCCATCTCTCTCCTGTGCATGTTTCTTGCATTTTTTTTCCTGAAGATGCCCCACCATGATACTGCCGTTTTGGAAGGCGGACTATTGTATTGAACAAATGGCTACCAAGGGAGTGGTTTCCCAAGCAACGGTAACCAGGTGAATGGAGCGCGTGTCCTCCCCGGGCTGCGGGGAGCAGGTATTCTCGTTAGATCCGCCAGCTCCAGCAACTGGAGCAGGAGACAGTGGGGGTGCAAATTACTCATCCTGCTCACTAGCCTGTGGGTGGCATTTGACAACTTACTGCTGTCACATAGGTCAGTACACCTCTAATTATAACAGGGCCACTTACAATAACTGTGCATTATTCAGCTCAAAGGAGAGACAGGCAGTTTCATATATGCATGCTCCTCAGTGCCGCAGAGCTTATTTCCTAAATCAGCTTATGCTTTGCTCCCACCCTCCTCACATAGCCTGCTTTCCTAAGCCTGTGTCGCTTCGTGACTGCTAAATGACGGCAGCAGCTTTACTGGTGCCTTGCAAAGCTACTCCTAAAATAAGCATTTGGGATAGGTGTGGGCATCTCCTGACTCCAAGCAAAGGCAGGATGGCCCTCACTGGCTTCGGGTTCCTCCTCTTCATGGCAGAGCAATGAGCACCAGCACCTGCACTGAGGCTCTGCAGGCACATGCAGACCAAGAGCCTTATGGCCACCCTGAAAAGCACCTTCAGCATGGTAGCCTGTTCCCCAGGCTGGACAAAACAGGAAAGACTTCCCAGCTGATGAACAACCAGTTGGACACCTGGCTTCTCTGCAGCACTTGCAGCAGTGCAGCACGAAATGAGGCATTGTGAGCTAGGGGCCAGGCAGCATCCCTCCGTTGGAAAGACTGTCTTATTGCAGTCACCGAGTACCATGCAGTCCTGTCCATCCATGAGACACAGGTGACCCGTCCTTTTAAAAGGGGGGAGTGGGACAGGGAATGCTGTACTTAAATATTTCAGGGGCTTCCTTGTAATAAAGAACAGTAAGGGTAAATCCCCTCCTGCCCTTTTCAGGGCTGAGTCCATTGCTGGTAGGACTCTGCCGGAATCCAGAGCAAGGAACTACAGAACTGCCATCAACATTTTGAAACAAGGTTCACGCAGCTTGCCATGACGAACAGGCTCTGTACAAAATCACCAGACCTTTGTATGGCAGAAGCACTGAACAGCATCGCTGTTTCCTCAGATCCTCACAGTCACCACTGATCATCCCATACACAGCAAAGCTATTTGTTGCTGCTTTCAAGAAGAGTTTGTGACAGTCCTGAAATGAGATACCATCAGGTGAGGTAATGTCTGTCCCACCCATACACTTCTCACAGATAAGAGGACAAAAGCACATCCTGCAGTTTCTGCAGGGTCTCCCTAAATGGCCGCAATGCTGTCAGAGCTGGTTTTAGGCACAGGCAACGCAGGCAGTTGCCTAGAGTATCAGGTCTCTAGAGCAGCCAAAGGAAATGGTTGTCAGGAACTTCCTGTCTATTTCACTCATGCTGGAGGAGATTGGATGAGTTACTCTGTCCTCACCCTCTGGATGCCAAAATTAATTCTGGTCCGTGCTGCTGAGAAGCACTGCTTTATTTCTGCACCTGGCAGTTATTGAATGCCCTGCTGATAACATCCCCGAAAGGAGAGTTCCTTGGCTGCTTCACTGTGTCACTCTCTCTTGCTAAACTAGTGGTCTGATTTGATTGATTGGCTTAGGCTCTAACCCTCTTTTCTTTCCAGGAGAAGATAAGGAGCTGTCTTTTGCCTTTGCCTTCATGGCTTGGTGTCAGAGTTTCCATTCTGGTGTTAGAGAAGCAAATCCAGACCTTCTTCAGAAGTGTTGAAGGAAGACAACCTGTTCTTAAAGACATGGCTTTTAAGCAATAGGACTACATCAACTTGTTGACAGACTCCTTGCTTCTCGTTGATGGTGTTTGCTCTGCATTTGCTTGTTTGTGGTCTGAAGTTGCATGAACCACTAGTAGGGGACAATAGCGATGTAATAGCTTTTTGCTGTGTAAGCAGCTGAGAGCCAAATTCTGATCTGGGCCGTCCTGGGATCATCGTGTTGGAGCCTGTCAGGAATTGCTCAACATTACTCAGTCCTCATCTGGGTGTGAACTCAGTTTGAAATTCTTGATTCTCCCCATTGCAAATTGCTCTTGCAGATAGTGAGGGAGTACCCCTCAGTGTCACCTCCTTAGGTGTTAGGGGAAGAAAGGAGACAGACCATTTGTATTCATGAGGCTACATCAACAGCTGTATTAACCTTAAAAGGGCAGTGCCAGCCCTTAGAAAAAAATATAGTCTCACACCTATAATGTGCTACTGCAGTAATGCTGAATATAGCGAAAATGAGAATAGTCCTTTCTGTTGAGATATCAGTTTGCTGCAGCAGGTACAACTAGATGGAGCTGAGAACGTGACAATTAGGTATGGGACAAAGCAATACAACCTGGTTCAGTAACACGTCGGAGCATATAATGCAAAGAATAAATTTACCTCACTAGAGGTCTTTTCCAGCTCTCCTTTGTTTCTTATTGCAAAGTATTATTCAAATCTAGAAAGCTGCTTCTTAGACAATGTGGATTATAGCTATCTAGAAAATGTGCAAATAATATTTGACCGTGTGCCTAGGCCAAAGCTTCACCCAGGTCTCCAAACTCTAGTCACCCTTAGATTGATTCTTTTGCATGGGAACTACCTTTTGTCTCAAGGTATCTGCCTCAACCTATCTGTTTCCACCTCAATAGCTGCCCACTGAGATTTAAAGACTTAGTTGACCTTGCACAGGGTAGGAAGTGACAGAAGCTTTGTCAAAAGACAGCAAACATTCATGAAACTGCAGCTATTGTATGGAGATTTTTGGAACTCCAGAATATTCTTCTAGTAGGTATTCAGGGGTTACAAAAATCTCTGTACAATGTGTCCTTGAACTGCCATCATGCCAAGCCAGATTCTGGCAATTCTCAGCTTAAAATTTCTGACCCCAAAGAAGATATTACTTGGGCAGCTACTTGGCTGCTTGCGTAGCCTCTCAGTCCTCATATCTGCACTTCATCAGAGGGGCAGACTGTTCCTGCCAGAGTTGGACCTGAAGATAACTAGTGCATTGAACGGGATTTTAAAGCAAAAGAAAACTCCAAATGGGGCTCATTGTAATGGAAGGTTTTTTGCTCTTGGCCAAACAGTTTTGAATCTAAAAGGGAGCTATTAGAATAAGTCATAACTGTAGTAGCTCGCCATCCCTACTCACTCCTAATAGGATAAATAGGCAGTAAAGTGACAAATGGAGCCTGCTTGAGATCTTGACATTCTTCTGGAGACTTACATGTTCAAGCAATTGCTTCTGCTTAATGAACAGATTCACATGCTAACATTAAGGACAGCAGACAACCACGGCTATTAGCATATGCATCAGAAGCACCTTTACCACTGTCCAAAAGGTGGCTAACACTGCAATGGCTATTAGCATGGCATTGGCATGCCATACTTTTCACCATCTCTGGTGAGCATCTCTTGAAGGAGTTCCCTACAGAACCCTGAAAACATGCAGGGGGCTGATAACAACCCTGTTAAAATACTAATAAAATAAAAAAGAAAAGATCCCAGGAGAATGAGTTTGTCATCTCAAGATGGAGTTTTTTGGTACCTGCCTGTAGAGTTCAAAATGACTGAAAAAAGTAAGTAGTTTAGGTTCCAGTGTAATCTAAATGCTTTCGGTAGCTTGAAAATAAATTTGTTAAGATATAGAACATTTTATGATGATTTCTAGCATGCACCCAGTTGTCCACATGTGAAATTCTCTGACAGACCACAGAAGCATTTTTAGAATCCATATGGTGTCCTAGGGACAACACTGTTGTTGCACTTCATTGAGGAAACAACATACATTTAAAAAAAAGATTGAATATGGTTTATGATGGGAAGCAGGGAAGGGTGAATGAGTGAGACAGGACACTTGTAATGGTCATACTCTCCATAAAAACACACTCCTACTAATGGGGCTTCCTGTTCCCTCCCAGTCCCTCCCCGTATTTATTTGCCTGTGCTTTCTATCAGCCAAGATGCATAACTTTAGATGCAAAGGGCCTTCATCAAATCCACAAGTTCTCTCTTTTGGTCTCAAAGAAGCACCCATTAGTTGTTCCCAGTAGCATAGTTTGCATCCTTCCCCTGAGTGAGCCACACTAAAGAGCTCTGAACTTGGACACACAGGCTCCAGTGGCAGATCCTCATAGAGACCCAACAGTGGTGCTAGGTTTGCCTGCTCACTGGTGGCAGAGCTCAAGTGGGCTGTTCAGGTAGGGATCATGAGCAGGATTTGGCCCTTAGCCTACGTATTGGAAAAGAGAGGAATATAGACAGTTCCAAGGCATACATCATGTCAACCACAGAACTCAGAAGTCATAATGACAGTTATCTGGAACTACAGCATGAATATTTTATAACCAGGCCAAAAATGACATACAAAACTACCAACATGGGAAACACTTCCGCATAAAATGCGCCCCAGAGCACAAAGGGGGTTGTAAGGGGAATCTCACCCTCAGGGGGTTGTAAAGGGAATCTCAGCTTTGTAAAGGGACCCTCAACTCCAAACATTCTGCTTTCTCGTGAGTTGAGTTTAAAGTTAATGAATTGTGCTATTCTAATACATTTTTAAAGTATGTCATCGGTATTCTAATTACAGACCTTTTCCTAATGCCCTTCAGGCTCCCAACAAATAGGTTACATCTGTTACTTCAAAAGCAAGACAAGATGTGGAGGCCAATATCTCCTGGGGTTTTGAGCAAAGAGGCCATATCTTTCTTCTTCAACGTAACCTGCAAGGCATGAATGTGAGTACCCAGATTGTAAGGAGTCAAAAAGGTGCCCGCATAGAATGCCGGGCAGGGCCTTACACTTTTCATATGTTTTCGAGACTATCTTAAGCTGAGCAACCCATCACAAAGCACAAAATTAGATATTTGCCTGCTTTTATTATGTTTCATCTTCGGAGTTGAATTGCCTTTCATTTTCTATAATTTTATATTCACACAGTGAAATATTAAAGAACATGATAGTTGTGGGGAATAACCACCCAAATGACCTGCCACATGTGATATCTGATATATATCTACACTATGAACATATTCATAGCGTAGAACAGAGACAGAAGCTTTTCATACAAATGACATGGACCCACATGCGCTCCGCCGAGAGTCAGCAGCCCGCAAATTCAACTCTTGCCTCTGACAGCTTCTCTTTACACTCCTGTGCGCTGAAACTGCCCTATTATTGAATAGGTCCATACCTGCTCTAGAGCAGACTCAATTAACACATTTTATAAGTTCATTAAAATGCCGGACAAGATCATCTTCTGCCTAATAGAAAAATAGACTGTGCTACAATAGAGCACAGAGAGATACAGATGTAGATTAGGTCTCATTCTCACAACCTACCAGGCTGACTGTGCTGCTGCATGTACTTAGTTAGTTCATCTCTAGCCACCGCATTATTTCTTCCTTGAGCCAAGGAAATAATTCCTAAGTTGAGTAAGATATTCTGCTCTTGCCATACCCAAGAAAAGGTAACTGTCTGTCAGGAGCAGACCCACAGAGCTGGTCATAACTTCTTGGCACCGTCAGCTTTGGCCTTTAATTCACACTGTGCATGTTTGTGATAGGATCTGAAGAGGCAGAAACCCATCTGATGGCCTGTCAGAAGGCCCTTAGGGATGCACACACTGGAAACACCTTCCAAAGGCTCTGCAAGCTGGTTTGTTTAACTCCCATGACGAGAAAAACCTTTGTTAATTCAGTTTTAGGATTAAAAATCCTTAAAGACTGCTTCCTATGACATGAGATGTAGCTAAGCTAACTAAGCTCTGATATGTCACTTTTCATCACTCACCATATGTTTTGATGGCTGGAAGTGCACATGACCAGGAAAAAAACCTGAAATGCCCTCTGTTATGTGGCTTTTTTTAATGAGAAAGCTCTTTGTAAAGGATTATGATCATTTTTCCCCAATTTTGCGAAGATTTATAGGTTTGCCATGCAGCAGAGCAATAGTCCACCCTTGCTCTCTTCTCATGGCCTAACTCTTGCTGACAAAGAAAACAGCTGGCACCACTGTGTCTCATCCTGCCTAAAGTGGCTGACATCAGAGAAGGATGCATGGGACCCAGCCATATACTCCCCCATAGCTCAGGACAACACTGTGGTCTTAGAGTGCATTCAGGAAGAATGTATGCATCAAAACAGTAATAATAATCTAACAGAAGCAGTGAATGAATGATGTTTGGGGCCTTTCATCTGAAAAACTGCAAGCATTTACAAGACCTGGTTAAATTCATGCTCTGGTTTCTTAACACCATTTAGCCACATTAAAAGGCCATGAAAAAAATGCAAAGTAGTTGCAAAGTGGGAAGTACTTTTGTTCTCATTTTTCACTGGAGATAGGAAAACTCAGCTAGCTTCTCACTGGAAAAGTGAATGGTAGAGCAGACTATGTGCTTTTGCAATAGCCGTGTATGTGAACCAGCAACTTCACGGTCAGATGTTTAGATCCCCCTGTCCAGAGGTCCCAAATCCCACGAGCAGATCTTTGGAATGAGGAGGGCCTGACCAAAGTCTTTCGTGCTGGGACCTAGGATTACAGGATGAGAAGCACTAAGCAAAAGACATGCCAGCAGGTCGTGGTTAAGACCTCATCCCATGGCATTGTCTGTAACACCAGCTCTGCTCTTGTGCTGTAGCTGTGCTCTCTAAGAGAGAGAGCTTGCTCTTTAGAGTGCTCTGGCCAGACCTGAATCTGCCTGGAAGTGCAGACGGTAAAACGCAGGGGAGCTCCTGCCGCCATTCAGAATCTGGTGATGGTGGTGCTCTACTAGCAATGGTTCTGTGCTGGGTTTTGCTGAATGCCAGCAGAAGTTTTGTAGTTCTTCTGTGGATTTCCAAGTGGCTCTCTGAGGAGACAATGACTGCTAAATACCCTGGACCCCTGTCCCCCAGGTCAACCTCCAATGCCACCAAGGAGAGGAGCTACAGATCTGCACCAACACATCAAGTAGGCAGCACTGGCAGCTGAAAGGACTCTGACAAAGTTGCAAGATGAAGGATTACCCCAGGGGAGTGACCCGAAGCGGGAGAGAGGGAAGGGGGATGTTCCCCAGGCAACAAAATGTCTCACTACAGTTCTACACTTCCATTTTCCTCTGAAACCTTCCCTGTCCATCCATCCTGCTGGACAGGACAAACCTGGCTCTCTGCCTTTTCTGAGGAATGGAGATACTAGAGAAGCACTGAGATCCTTAATAGCGAAGACTAAACTCAAGACTTCTGGGGAACTGCGGTCCCACACTATAGATGCTGGAGCACTTAAAAGGCACTCTTCTTTTCCAGTGCTGATATACTAGTGATGCCTTCATGGGCTCTGGCTACCAGCTGGCATTATTCATCCAAAAGTACTTGCATCAGCTGTGAGGCACGAAGTGCACACAACAGTAGGCTAGCCTCGCCTCATGGGTTTGGGAGCCTTCATGTCTTAACTTTGTTTCTGTTCCTGTCCACGCCATCAGAGGGAAACTCAGGCCCGGTGTTTAAGCCCTGGCTTTGTCTCATCACCACCTAGCGTTGTTTATTGTGGTCCCAGAAATAAGAAAGTACACAAAGCTCAAGAGGCTAGAACAAATCAAATCTGCAGGTTAGAGATGAGATTGGTGCACAGACTTACTATCATACACACACAAATCACACATCTCTCTCAATACTGCCAGATTTCATAAATGCACAGTGACATAATGGTTACATCTGGAAGCTATTTTTGTAAAAAGCACATAGGTGATACAATCTTGTCTACTTGAGAAACACTCTGGTTTGATGCATATGACGTTGAACAGTCCATCTTGAAATATGATCTTAAAAAAGCAATCAAGATTTCAAGTTAAATGTTATGACAGTTGTAGGTTTCCCATGTAGGCACCAAGGCATACAGCATGGATTTCTGACTCAGGTCACAGACAGGGTATGCGAGGCGGCATCACGCACTGCGTAGTCTGATAAGGACTTGGTGTAAGGTAAGCTTGGCCAAAACCCTGTATATTATTTCCATCCCTTCTCTCTGGAATGCGATGTGTTCACTCACTGGCATGTTGCTTAATAGAGCAATAAAATAAAAAGACAGCTTTTAGTAGGCTGCAGAATACATTCACTTGGCAAGGAAGTTGGTGGGAATGAAGGGAGCTCAGCACCTCACAGAATCAGGCCCATTAACACCAGCTTGCTGCGGTGCTGTATGTCATACTCCTCATTCATGTGAGAAAGTCTTATCCTCTTACATCATGGTAAATGGTGTAAGGGAAAAGGGATTTTTTTTTTTACTGTGCCCAGGAAATAGAGGTGCTTAGGCTGAGTCCACCATGCAAAGTAACACGGAATTTCCTGTGAAATTCAAGCACTGGGAAGTTCATTTCATCAATACGGGCAATGGCCAAGTAAGCACAGCTGGATCGATAGGCCCAAGTCCTAGGCCATGAGAAAACTAAAATCTACGTCTATACATAGAGGAACTAATGGATGGAGGAAACAGGAACTAAACCAGGCAGGAAATGGTCCTAGTTACTCAGTTAGATTGGCGATACTGTTGTGCATTTTGTGCAGTGTAAGCTTGGTCCTGAAAGGCATGGAGAATTCTCAACCCGATTCAGCAAACTACTGAATAAGGTGCTTAATTCCGAGTATATTATTAAGTAAGTTTCTAGATCACAGTGGAAGAGCTCAGCGCTTGAAGGCCAGGTCCATAAGAATCCAACCCCTAATAAATACAACACAGTAAGATGCTGGAGACAAATACGGGGCAAACAGCGTCAAGAGGCCAGATGGCAGGCAGCTCCCCACCAGTGAATTACAATATTACACAGGAGCAGTGCCTAGACTGAATGTCACATTCAGAATTGCCTCTTCTCTCCCTTCCCAGAAGGCCTTCGCATCCTCAATGGGACCCAGTAATTAAGCCGACATGGAGGAACACAACCATTCTTCAAAGAGCTGGCAGATTGTTTGGGGATTTCTCCTGTAGTGACACAGCCGTGGGGGAGGAGGAAAGGATATCAATGTTGGAAGAAGATAAAAAAGGGAAAGGAAGAAAATAGAAAAAGGGGAACAACAGAAAATTAAGAACAGAGGAGTAAGATAGAAAGTGTAGGAAAGAAAAAGTAAAACATGCGTCTGAAGAAAAATCTGTTCGCTTTGTACAAAATAACATAGAGATAGTCAGGAACGAACAGAGTACATCTGACACTGCCAGCTAAGCTAACACAGATATTTAAAGAGAAATCTGCCATTAGACTGCATCTTACTGGACTGTAAGTTTAAAGGAAGTACCCAAAATGCTGTGTGTTGAGTGCCGAAATCTGCAGATCACAAGTTGTCTTCCTCAGCATGCTTCTTGCAAAAGAAGTGTGTGACGGCTGGCATCATCAGCCCTTGCACTGACTCTTGCAACGAGGACCTACCTGTCCCAGCTTTTCAGAGCTCCGTCATAAAGCACCTCTGTGAGCAGTCAGCTCCCTGTGTAACAGTTTAGGTAAATGACAAAACTACCACGGTAAAAATTACACAACTGACTGCAATATTTAAAGGCAAAGTTACAAAGGGATAAAAGAATAAGACACATTGCTAAATGCAATTCTGTTTCTCAGGGGGGGTCACAGAATCACAGAATCACAGAATCACACAGAATCACACAGGGCTTTGCCCTGTGCACAGGGCCAGGCTCAGGCGCAGCCAAGGAGACCCTCAGTTTGATGACAATCCCTGACCACTTAAACCCTAACCATTTAATAATACAGTACATGAGCACTATAAATATTATTGTCATGATATGCATATTGCAAGCTTAGGAGGAAGCCATGAAAAAATATGCAGCAAGTCATACTGCTTGGAAGGAGACAGGAAGAGCCTAAAAGACAGATTGCTGCAGGATGATGGTTTGTATTTGCTTGCTGGGCGAGTCTGGGACAGACTTGGGTTCAATGGACACCATGGGGGGAAGCGAGGCGGTAGATGAACAAGCACTCCTTGGGGCACCAGACTTCTGCTTATGGGTGCTGCATTGTCTCTGTCTCAGGCAGTTCAGTGACAGAGGCAAAGCAAGTACATAATGAGTAAACTTCTCTGAATTAGCAGGGAAATAGAGGGGTTTTGGCACATGCTCTGAAACCCGAAGGCCAGCCATAATATCCCACAGATAACCTTCAGCCTTCCAGACTCTCATTTTTCAACTGTATCACATAGTATTGGTATTTGCGATTGGAGATTAGCTCACAGGTAAAGGAGAATACTCGTGTTCAGAAACAGCTTACATCTTTATTTACAAAGAACGAATGGTTTGGGAGCAATTTTATGGTCTGCTGTGCTTTCAGTACACCATTGCAATTGTAATGTTGCTAGAAGTTAGGCAGGAAGAGAAAAATAGATGCGTTCGTGTAGAGCTCTGCTGAGGGACCCACACCAGTGTGCGCACAGCTCCTTGAGAGATACCGAAAGGGAGTGGGAGACAGCCGCGTGACGGACAGACCCACCGCCAAACGCACGCCAAGCACGACTGCGCGACAACGGCGCGTCCTCTTCCAAATTCCTCCGATTTACTGAAGCAGAAGGAAAACTGCTGGAAGTAGGCTGTGTCTGTGGTAGCACATTATTGATGGAGAAATACGGTGAGTCCCATTTACTGATGAACCGTAGCCTAACTGCATTTCCTTTTTGCAGTTCCAAATATAAATTTTCCAGCATTAAGATTTTCATTTTTTCAAGATTTCTATGGGAGGCAAACACTTTCATGGAAGAAAGTGTTTCCTTGAAAACGGCTTTCTATCAGAAAACAGCTTTAATGGAAAACTATCAATGAGCCTCATTAGGAACACAGGTATAAAGATGTACCAAAACCTCTTTAAAACATAAGAGACTCATTTTAGACTAGTCTACATTCATTTATAGAAAAATTTGTATCTCTTTTTGCTCTTTGAATTCATTTAATTTATAATGACCGGGACTCGGCTTCAGTTTTGTCCATAACAAATAAATTTCCAGCAAAATACCAAGAAAAAAAATCCTATGAGGTAAGGAGCAGTAGAGAGATAAGTCTGATTAGGAAGACAACTATTAATAGCAATTATGCTTTAATTACTGTGCCTAATCTTTTTGTACCAGCAGTTTATAGCATGTCCTTTACTAGAAGAAGAACTTAACACTTCTGATTCTGTGTTCAGTGAGATGTAGAATGAAAGTGGATATATAACAGTTCCAGCAGATCCCCTAAAAGCTAGATTTAAAACTGCTTTCAGAATATTTGCATGAATTACGCAATAAACAATATGGGACAAGAAGGCTTCAGAGAAAGGAAGGAGTTGTACTGTACGGATATAACACTGCACACGAGTGTAAAAAAATCTTAACATTTTCCATTGTCTCAATAGCTGTTTCTCCAGTGAAAGGGTATTACGCTCCCGGGCTGCTGCCACAAAATTCTGGGCATAATATAGGTACTGAAAAGCTGTCAGGAAAAAAGAATATGAATAGTCTAGACAGAAGGGAAGTATTTCGATATGGCTGGAAGATGAGGACTGCAGCTTCGAGCCCTTGCTTAGGTGGCATGATGTTCTTATCGCCTGGCAATCCCAGCTCCCAGGAGAGTTTTGAGCCAAGGAATACATTAAACTTCTTTACAATATTGACCCTTTCCAGTGACAACGTGGTGCA
Organism: Struthio camelus; assembly: GCF_040807025.1. NCBI lineage: Eukaryota > Metazoa > Chordata > Aves > Struthioniformes > Struthionidae > Struthio > Struthio camelus. Next base: position 1,077,347 of record NC_090953.1, read on the forward strand.
CTGACAGAGCATGTCCCTCAAAGCACCTCCCTTCAGCTTACTCAGAACCAGGACACAACCGCCAAGAAGGCAAGAAAAGCAGTTCTACTGATCCACGTGGGCCATGGAACAGGTAACCTTGCAAACGGTTTGCATTTAGTGATTATAAAGTTTTAGCTCTCACATAGGTGGCAACTGAAGGTGAAGATCAGCTTGGTAGATGATAATAATTACACTGTGACCATAATAAAATGTACACAGAAGTGTCCACTGAGAAATCATAACATTTTTAACTTCATATACTCGATACAACCTCCTCCAGCCTCAAGAATGGTGCATCGCAATGAGCAAGAAGTCAAGCAAAGCAGGCAGGAGATCTGTATGGATGAACAAGGAGCTCCTGGCAAAACTCAAACGTAAGCAGGAAGTGTACAGAAGGTGAAGGCAGGGACAGGCCACTTGGGAGGAATATAGGAACATTGAGTAGTAGGGATGGCACAAGGAGGCCTTTTTGGAGTTTAATCTGGGATGTCAAGAACAGCAAGAAGGGCTTCTTTATATATATCAGTAACAAAATGAAGACTAGGGAAAATGTGGACCCACTACTGAATGGGGCAGGGGCCCTGGTGATGAAGGACACAGAGAAGGCAGAGACACTGAGTGCCTTCTTTACTTCAGTTTTTACTGCTAAGGCCAGCTCTCGGGAATCCCAGACCCTGGGGGCCAGGGAGAAAGTCTAGAGAAAGGATGACTTTCCCTTGTTGGAGGAGGATCAGGTTAGAAGTCATTTAGGCAAACTTGACACCCACAAGTCCATGGGCCCCGATGGGATGCACCCACGAGTGCTGAGGGAGCTGGCAGATGTCATTGCTAGGCCACTCTCCGTCATCTTTGAAAGGCCATGGAGAACAGGAGAGGTGCCTGTGGCCTGGAAGAAAGCAAACGTCACCCCAGTCTTCCAAAAGGGCGAGAAGGAGGAGCCAGGGAACTCCAGGCCGGGCAGCCTCATCTCAATCCTTGGAAAGGTGATGGAGCAGCTCATCCTGGAGGCCATCTCTAAGCACGTGGAGGACAAGAAGGAAGGTGATCAGTTCACCCAAGGGAAATCACGCTTCACCAGTCTGAGAGCCTTCTATGATGGGACAACTGGCTAGGTAAATGAGGGGAGAGCCGTGGATGCCGTCTGCTTTGGCTTAGGAAGGCTTTTGACACCGTCTCCCATCACATCCTCCTAGGCAAGCTCAGGAAGCGTGGGCTGGATGAGCAGACAGTGAGGTGGATCGAGAACTGGCTGAATGGCAGAGCTCAGAGGGTTGTGACCTGTGGCACAGAGTCCAGTCGGAGGCCTGTAGCTAGCAGTGTCTCCCAGGGGTCAGGACTGGGTCCGGTATTGTTTAACTTATTAATCAGTGACCTAGCTGAAGGGATAGAGTGCACCCTCAGCAATTTTGCCAATGATACAAAACTAGCAGGAACAGCTGATGCACCAGAGGGCTGTGCTGCCTTTCAGAGGGGCCTCAACAGGCTGGACAGATGGGCAGACAGGAACCTCATGAAATTCAACAAAGGGAAGTTGCAGGGTCCTGCACCTGGGGAGGAATAACCCCATGCACCAACACAGGCTCGGGAACTGACCTGTTGGAAAGCAGCTCTGTGGAGAAGGACCTGGGAGTCCTGGTGGACGACAAGTTGACCATGAATCAGCAATATGCCCTTGTGGCCAAGGCGGCCAATGGTATCCTGGGGTGCATTAGGAAGAGTGTTGCCAGCAGGTCGAGGGAGGTGATCCTCCCCCTCTACTCAGCCCTGAGGAGGCCACATCCGGAGTACTGTGTCCAGTTCTGGGCTCCCCAATACAAGAGAGACATGGAGCTCCTGGATTGAGTCTGGCGGAGGGCTCTAAAGATGATGAGGGGACTGGAGCATCTCTCCTATGAAGAAAGGCTGAGAGAGCTGGGCCTGTTCAGTCTGGAGAAGAGAAGACTGAGGGGGGGAATCTGATCAATGTGCATAAGTATCTGAAGGGGGGGGTGTCAAGAGGATGAGGCCAGACTCTTCTCCATGGTGCCCAGCAACAGGACAAGAGGCAACAGGCACAAACTGAAACACAGGAAGTTCTGTCTGAACATGAGGAAAAACTTCTTGACCTTGAGGGTGACTGAGCATTGGAACAGGTTGCCCAGAGAGGCTGTGGAGGCTCCTTCCTTGGAGATATTCAAAAGCCATCTGGACACAATCCTGGGCAACGTGCTCTAGGTGACCCTGCTTGAGCAGAGAATTTGGACTAGATGATCTCCAGAGGTCCCTTCCAACCTCAACCGTTCTGTGATTCCGCGATTCTGTGATCATTCTTGTGGGTATCTCATCAGCCTATTCCTATTCTGTCCTATTTCTCCACTGTCTTTGGAGTATATTTTTTTAAAAGTAAACTTTAACAGTGTCAACTTTTGAAAAATATTAAAGTACATTAAAAGCAAGAAGAGCTGTAAAAAGCTGTTGTAAAAATATTTGAAAGCATTTTCCAATTTTGCAGACCCTGAATCTTGGGTTAATGCAACAATAGGGGGCATTTGGCGGGGGGGAGGGGGAGGGAGAATAGGCGGGTTGTATTCTTTCTCTATGGAAAACTGATGATCAAAAGGGTCTTGTGCAATGCTAAAAATGAATCTTCTTCTACATCTGAATAGAGAATCCTATCAAACACTGCAGAATAATTGACCCTTACTGTGAAATCATTCATAAATCTAAAGGAAATGGTAAAAGTAGTTGGTCTATCTCAGAACTTTTCTACCAATAATTTGAATGTCTGGCCCAAATTGAAGAGATCGAACTTGGCACAAAGACATAGGAAGTCAATACAGTGGAACGGTCAAAACAAAAGCCTTGCAGGGGTAGGTAAGGTGAAACTGTCAGCAGTATTTCAGCCAGCAGGTAAACAGGCTCTTCTGCAAGCACAGGGTACTCTGACACTCCGGAAGCTCATTTTTAGCATACATCACAAGATTAGTGCCTCTGGAATTTGAACTCAAGGACTCTCTGCAATTGAATCTAGGCTTAAAAAGAAAATTAATTAAAAAACCTGCTTGTGAAGTGAAAGGGAGACACGCTGCTGTTCATTTGGCAGTGCAAAATACAGCTGACCCAGCACACGCAGGGGACACCCCATAGCAGAGCAGAGCGACAGAATGACTGCAGCCTTGCAGGGGAGAGTCTAGTTCTCTGGCTGCACCTTCAAAACTGGCTATTGCCTCATCATGGTGCTGAGCAGTGCGGACTGTGGAGAAAGTGACAAAAATGATACAGGCTCAGAAAGGACAGAATGAGAAGCAAAGTGAAGGGACAGTCCTACTTACATGCAAAAATATCTCCACATAAGCAGCAGGGAGCATCTAGACCCTCTTACATATTCTTTGGGGAGAAAGAACAGCAGCTCAGTGAACAGCAGAACTGAGGATGCCTCGTTTCCTATGTGTTTGTTCTGCCCTCTGCACACACTTCCTCATAACTCTTCAGTCCATTCTTCATCCTTCAACTTAATGAGAAAATTAGTCCAGGTCGGCCTGACAACAGCTATCTGTTTTCTCAGGACTTTGAGGAACGTGAGGTTTTGTAGACCTCTACACTTCTGCCAAAAGCGGCCAAGAGGCACAAAAGTTCTGGGAGGGGGACCTGTAGATAGATAGATGGCGTGACAGTAAAGGCTGCAGAAATTGTGCTAAAAATGCAGATCATTATAACAGAAAGTCTTGAGGAATAGGCCTAAGAAGCTGTATTAAAACAATTTCACAACAACCTTTCTGAAAGGGGTCCCCAGGAGCAACTACTCCTCTCTGGCTGCCTGGAGCAAATGTACTGTTTGCTCCTCCCTTTACCCAGAACAGCGTTGTCCCCTTGCTATCTTTCGCTGAAGATGCCTTCAGCCTTGCACAGGACCACACGTGAGGTGGCTGATCGTAAAAGCCCTACACGTTTCGGTTTGCCTGCCCTCAGCCTGCTGCCCATCTTCATGCATTCTGAGCGCTGTGATGCTATTCAACTGAAGAGTTTCATTACTAAATCCCAGTCACTCTGAAGTAACTGAATTATCCAAGTTTTAGTTGTACCAATTAACTGATATAAAACATGACTCTTGCTTTCCTAAGTGAAGAGGAGCATCTTGCTTTCTGCTCGTGTCTCAGTGTGAAGGTGATTTTTGAAACACTTTAATCTAATTAATTTTTTGAGACTAAGAATCTTTTGAAGGAGTTCAGGAGATGAGAATTTAATACTGCTGTATAGGGTGCTAACCAAGGAGAAAATTCTCTAGTGTTATGAGAATGAGGCGCCTTAGAAAAACAATGCCCCTCTTAGGATACACCACTTTAATTCCAGGGAGGTCTTGCTAGCTGACCTGCTTTTTCTTTTAAAATACAGCTGGAAGATAAAGCAGTCAGGAAGAACTCTTTTCACTGACTAAGGTCCTCCTCCAGAGAGTAAGGCTAAGTAAAACGGGTGCATTATTTGAATATGTCTGAGACTGCAGAAAACTTCAGCTGTCATAGGAAAGTCAAGTGACATGTGCAGGCTGACCCCAATATTTCCTGATTCCAAATGTTTCTCCACGGAAATGTAGTGCTCTCTTAATCTGTTAGATGGTCCCTTCTTTGCTGTGATTTTTGATGCAGCAGGAAAAAAAGTGTTCTGATCATCAGTTGTGTTGTACAGAGAGATACTGTAAACTGAAATTGGAACTTGCCCAAAACAGAGCTCGATGCTGCAGAGTTCTGCAAGAGTGGGTAGCAGAGCTTACCATGAATCATTCACATAGCAATGACCTTGTAAGTGTTTGCTATAGGAAATTACAAGAATACCGACTTTGGTTAGTTCACTATGAATTAAATGGCCATTGTATTTTCTTTTATCCGGACCTGAAGGTAGCAGTAGAATACAAAGTGAAAATAATTGGACAAATACACGCAAGGTGATAAGGGGTCAAAGACTGGTATGGGGAAAATAACCTCTGTATCTAATGTAAATTATGTCCCAGTGTTTCTGTCTTGAAACCAACAGTGAATTTGAGGGAAGCATCATGGATCAATTCTGATCAGCCCTTGCAATGTTGTTGTTATAAAAAAGAGGATGAGATACTCTAAATGAAAGAAATAAAAACAGGAAGCAGATTAAATTGCACATCTGTTGCTAATGTTTACAAACATGATACTGAATTCAGCACCCCATACAATTTACCTGATTTTAAATTATGACAAAAATAGAGCTTTTCTTCCTTCCTTCTCATATTGGCATCTGAGCTCCTGTGGTTATGCTCTGGGGCACACACTAATGCTGGTCAAGCCAGATCAGCTGGGATTTCCTCTGCTGAGCAGCTCAGACCACACAGTTTGGGATAATACGCATGGCAGTTAGGCTGCGATGAGGTCCCAGGACTCCTGCTGGCACTGCTCCCCATCTCGCCCATCTGCCTCTGAGCCGTTCTACATCTTCTCCAGCCCTGACACTAGCTGTCCCTCTCCATTACATCAGTCCTTGCTGTGAGATCACTATGGCTTTAAACTGGAAATGGGCGAATATAGCCTCATCCAAAGATGCCGGCTGGTGTAGTCTCAATACACCACATAGGCACCCCACAAAACAGCACCTTCATTAGATACGAACAGAGCAGGGCTGGGGCAGGGGCCGCTCCCCACAGGCAGCAGAAAGGAACCAGCAGGGTTCCTCACCTCCAGCGGGGACTAGACCACTGCCTCAGAGGGCAAGAGACTCTATTTATGTTGTATCCTCCTGAAAGCCACATGCCTGGGCCATCGTCCATTGACAGTTCATTGTCCTCACCGACAGAAATGGTGTCAGCCTGGCTTCTCCTGCATGGCTGTGGGTTAGGCAGAAGGGCTCATCGGCCTGGGGAAGAGAAGAGGCTGCAGGCCTCCTGCTCCTCCTGCTCTCTGAGGCAGTGGTCTAATCATTGTGGAAATGACACCAAGGGCTTCTCTCTGCAGTTGCCCCAAGAGTACTCTACTCTCTAAGCCCATGAGCTTCCCTTCCAGATGGGTCTTCAGATAGGACTTCAATCCCCCCTCACACCTTCCCCACCAAATGAAGAAGTAGATGCAGGGATGAGATGATATTTTGAGGGCATCCTAGTTTCTCAGCTGCTGATGGAGATACAGATCAGCAGGAGTCCCTGCCAAAGACAAATTTCCCCGCTACTCACATTCTGCTTGCTCATAGTAAACTTACCGGATGAAGTGACTTCCATAACCTGTCTCTTTTCTTTCATTTGCATCACTTTACTACTCAACTCCCAACCGGGGTTACAGCCCTCCCATTAAATTAGGCCCATTGCTGCAGCAAGAGTTGGCCCTGGCAGCCTTGGTCTCTCTGTTTCCCCCAGAAATGCTCTTCATCCCAGCCCCAGTTCACTGAAAAAAGGAGTTAGAAGACAGAAAAGTAAAGCAACTGCTTGAGAAGCTGCTCCATTGCTTTTCCTTATTTGAGGAACAAGAACCAAACCATGCCCTCTAAGAAGGGAGAGAGTGAGGTTTGAAGACATCAGTGCTGCTCTGCTTCCCTTCAAGAAGAGAGAAACTGGATCTTGAGGAGCCCACTCCTCTCTCCCAATTGGTGAAAGCTGGGATGGGCTGCTCTGCTCCTTGGGCAACTCATGTGTGCGGGATAGGTACTGTAAAGGAAGACAAGAGAACACAGATGAATAAAGCACATATAGCAGTTCAAGATGGTAACTTATGTCCCACTGCCCTCCCTTTTGCCCTCCCACAACAGGACTGATGAATCTCATTTATAACAGTGTTCAGAAGGACACCCCTTGTAATGAGCCAGCCTGGCTGTCTGACGTGGCAAATTTTCCTTACTTCGTTCCCATGCAGTACAATGGCTTCATGTGGGAAGCTCCTCATGGTAACGCATTATCTTTAGGGCCCTTCTAATGCTTTGGAGTGGTTTGAATCAGCTCGTCTTTGGTATACATACCATCCATTGTGCCACTAATGGTGGGAGATGTGAAAAAAATTACCTGGTGTTCTTTTTAATTTCCCTGCTGAGGCAGCTCTCAATAGAGAGCAGATGCAGCAGATAGCATATTTGATTTCAGTTCCTTCACTCCACTGATACATGTTCCATGCATTGAAATCTGCAGACTATTGATTTTCAGTGTAATTGCCTTTATTAATGTTCTTTTGCAAAATACAAATAATAGAATTACTTTTTATACCCTTTTCGATTTGTGCAAGCGCAACATTGTATTTATTAGCTGCCAACCATACTCAATAGGAAAAAAAAATTGAGGGGAGGGAGACGTCAGCTATTGTAACGCCTGAAATTCCTCCCGAAACTGATAACTCTTTAAGTGGTACAATGATGAAAAACTGTTTGGCTGTAGCACTCTTCTTTACTACATACTGAGCACTACATACTATACTATATAGTATTAAATATTATCCAAAAACAAGAGATGCAACTCTTGCTCCAGGGATGTTACAGTCTAATCCGACATGTAATACAATGTGGACACAAAAGGCTAAAGGATACATGTACAATTCACAAGTATTCTGCTCATTTTCCTTCGATACAGAGACTAAGGGAAATCCTATGCGCTGCAAGCCCAGAGCAACTCTGCTGCAGATAATGGAAATTCATTTCAGTGTATTCAGTGAAGTTACTCCAGGTTCATGCCGTGGAAGTGGGAGCGCAACTGTCCCTCTTGTTCTGCACCTCTTGGCTCAGAGGGTTTAATTAGACTGAACTTTTGGAAACAATTTGAGTGAGAAGAAGGAAGCCATTTGGCACCTAAAGAACAAGTTAAAAATTGAAGCAGGTATGTGGCACAGGACAAGGGGCAGAGGCACGAATAGGAAAAATTCTATTCAGGGTAGTGAGGAAACATGAATTTTCTCTGGAAGTGTTATTTAAATAATTTGTTTCTGCTACCTCAAAGACTCTTCAGTTTTTCAGTGCCCTGGATGGACAAGGTACTTCAGGCCAGCTCTAACTTTCAAGTTAGCAAGCAGTTCCCTAGACTTAGGGAACCACCTGGATTAAAAAATGTCCTGCATTACCTTATCATCTTTTCCGTAACCTGGCTTGATATTCCTTTTCCTTTTGGGTGAGCATCTACACAATGTCTGCTTCTACGTCCTTCAAGATTAGAGGTCAGGATTTTACTACAGTGATTTATGGAAAACAGACCTGGAAGGGGCTTGGGAAGTCACCTAGCCCATCTCTTGCCCAAGCACGGATATGTGGCTCTTGTTGTATTGTTTCAACTCTTTTCTCTTTTTGACATATTTATGTCCCAATCTGGAATTAAAGCGTGTATCATTAGCATGCTCTGCTAAGGACGGACTCCAGCTTCTCCAGTCTTTGTTGCTGCTGTAAACCATGCCTGCCTGCTCTGTTCCTAAACACATCAAATGGCTTCTACTAATCATCAAATGAGTGAAAAAAAAGTAGCAATCATATCTGTACTAGTTGGGAAAAGTGAAAGAAATTGCTGCAAATCCTTCTCTTTCCTCCTTTCTTTCCTCCCCTTCACAGGTCATCTATGCTATGCACCATCCACTGGAAGCTTCCCAGACCAGAGAATTCCCAGGGAAGATGAGCCCTGTATAATGCGAACCCAACAGGAGTAGAGTTGAGAACAGTTCTGCCCTGCAGGGTCAGTAAACACCAACTGTTGCAATGGTTACTGTTTTATTGACATACAGATTAAATTAGAGATGCACACATTTCATATAATTGAAAATGTTAATGCATGATACACATGGACAGCTCCTCTAGGCTTCAGCTCAATAAACTGTTGTTTTTCCTATAACGAACTGCCAATTCCTTTTAGAGCAATAAAGATCTGTCAAAATTCTGATCAATAGGTTATCTTTAAAATCCTGTTTCTTCTACTGTGAAGGAAGAGATAAATATAAGAGATTCTCAAATATGACCATAGACATTTTCCAATCCATGTGTTGTGATAATTTGTTTCATTTTTTTGTTTAGGACAAAGGAAGGCGTTCTTAAAATACACGTGACAGCAGATTTGAAATACAGGTCATGGTTTGACACACAGAGCAACAATCTGTGATGGCTTTCTCAGTCTACGAGAAAAAAGAAAAAAAACAGGAATCATAACTGCAAGCTAAATGAGGTACACTACAGCACAAGGAATAGATCTATTGAGATAGCGGTATTCCTGCACTCAGAGCCATGAATACAAATCGCCTGTTTGCAAAAAATTACTCTAAATTTTATTGTTCTTCACTTGGAATTGCCACTTGCAATTGTCTTGTGGAGCATGAGCGGTAAACAGTAGCAGCCATTTGCGTTCAAGTTGGGAAAAGTGAAAGAATTAGCCAGGTTCCAGTACTATTCCTTACGCCCCAGTGAGCTCTCATTGAATCTCTTCATCCTTCATAAGCATTTGGCCTTAATTGCTGATTTTATCTTAACCTAGTACTTATGCCATAATTGATGAACATTGTTTGCAGTAGAGTTTTATAGCTCTTCAATACAGATGGAAAGTCTTGCTTCAGTGCTTGTGCAATCGGATCTCCTGTTCATACTGCAATGCATGATGGTGCCTGGCACCACCTAGTGCTCAGACGTTAGGCCGTGATGTAACTGAGCAAGCACTACAGTAGCCACTAACGCTGCTTAAGAATAAGCCATGTTATTCCTCTAGGATGTAACTGTTAGCTAGCTCTCATTAGTTGGAGTAAAAAAGTCACTTATGGTCAAACTGCTCTGAGCGCAGTATGGAGCCCCTCTGTAAAACAGGAGTTCGGAGAGGGGGCTAGACAAATTTCACCTTAACCTGACAACCAAGTGGTTTAATCCTGTAAAATGCAGTGTGCTCAGCTCCTACTGGTTTTCCAGAGAGCTAGTTGTGCTTCTTACAGAGTTGGTCCCAGAGACCATAAAAGTAGGACAGGGCAGAGAAGAGCTACTGTCTGAGATGACAGAGGTTGTCACTTCCTCAACTCGCGTTCTGATGTCCCACTTTATTTATGTTCATATTATTTGGTAGGTGAAGATTGTTTCATGAAAAAATTATTCTAATACATACTCCTACGTTAGACAGAAAGGCAGATTTTATATAGGTCATAAAATAGAGAGTATATATCCATCTAAATTGCAGCACTTACAATTACACATTGATAAAACTTCAAGTAAAAAAGCTTTACGTGTTATCAGTTGAATGTGGCTCTCTTAAATACTGCAGATGCTATTGATAGGAGTCTTGTAATCGTTTAAGCAAGTACAGTTCCAAGAATAGGAAGGCTAACTTGGACGAAGCTGCATTTGCCAGCTGGTTCTGCAGGCTGCTGGAGTGGGACAGCAGGAGACACGATGCCACTCTGGCACTCCAGGAGTTTTGAGTTCTGACCTCAGCTGCGGCTGTTAAAAATCCAGCTGCATCCATCCCATCTCCCATGGAAACATTCAACCTGCCTGACTAGCAGGGTCTTCCAGCACCTGATGAGTTTAGGCTCTTGTTATTTTAACAAGAGTTTTGTGATATGTCATGTTAAACCTAAAACCGCAGTTTCCTTTTTTGGGAATATGCAGCTTAATACTCCATCATAGCTCATTAATTGTAGACAGTACTTGTTCTAACAAAGTGCAGTTTTATCAACTGCCTGAAACTGAGAATAGCTAAATGAAGCCGTTGTTATTATTTTGGCAACACAGTATTATCAAGTACAAAATATCTTCCAAATTTATAGTAGATTCTTACCCCAAAAGACAAAGGAAATTTGTTCAGAGAACTTCAGAGAAACTGGGAATGTTTCAATGCCTTAAAATCCTGGCCTCAAGCTCTGACTAAATTTAGTCCAGTCAGTAACAAACAGGAACTTGCCACCATCCCAACCACTTCATAACTCCGTTATTTTGGCAGTTTCGATATTATCAAATTATTAGTCATTTTAAGAAGACACTTCACGAAATTTTATTGAAACTAACATCCATTTATCAAAATGTATCTTGATGTAATACAGTGTACTTCAGCCAGAAGTTTTTTGGAATAAGACATGCCCATGTAACAGACAATTGTTTACTATCTTTCTGAATGTCATTTTTTCTTAAAGTCAGGCATATGTCAAAGTAGACAACTTTGATGAAATAGCATTAATTTAAATTTATTGTGGTTCACCTAATTTTGCAGAGGGGATGGAGACAGGACTTCATCGTCCTGGGGAGAACAAAAATACAGAGTACCTATACTAGGAATTTGAATGTCTATATTATGCCTATAATCATCTGGGGAAAGTGATGTAATACATACATTCTTATTGGTTATGAAACTGTTAGCATCCTGGACTCTAATTCCCACAAATAAATCCAATAAAAATTAGCCACACGTGGATATACTTGTGCATGACTTCAATGCAATCACACGCAGTCTTGGAGGCAATGACAGGAACTATGTTTAGATTCCTTAAAGACTTTTGTAAGAGATACTTACGTTTTTTTAAGACACTCCAATAATGTTACTGGCTGTAGTAGGGCCTTTGAAATCTGGCATGGCAATACCCCCTCAAGCTACAGGAACTTTCCTTTGTCCCATGAAATCTCATTTATATTTAGCAGAGTTAAATTTAATTATTTCCGTTCTTTGCTCGTGTTCCCCAGCAACAAAACACAATAGTAACTGAACGTGAATGTTTTGAGAAACCACAACCACATCATAAGACGTAAAAGCCACAACAAAACTAGATTAAAATACTTGTTTTCACTCTTGCTGAGCCACAGCTTCTTTACATTGCATGCAACTTTTTCCGGCTAGAAGCAGGGATTCCCCCAAATCTTTCTGTACCTAGTCAGCATGTACCAATCTCTAAGGATTTTTTATTTTCCTCCTCTGGGCTCTCTACTGAATTTACAACCAGTTCTCATCTCCTGCATTGGGGGCTGAATGGCTTTCTCTTCTGGAAGCTTTAATCAAATCTACAAGGGAGAACTTCGGTTTTCTGCAAGCTCTGTTTATGCATGCAGCCTGTAATTTACTCCTTTAGGCACATCCAAACCTCTCCCTTGTCTCCTTCCCCAGCTGAGTACTGCTACGCTCCCAGACTGCTTTCTCCAAAAACTAGAGACTTCAGTAACACACAGATCAACTATACAAAGAAGTACCAATTCTATTGCACCTTCTCTTCAAGCTGTTCAAAACGTAATCTTTACCTGTAGAGATAAAAGCAAACATTTTCCTCAGCAGTCAAAATGCCTTAATTATCTTTTGCAGCCAGAGTAATATCTGAACTTCAGAGATGGGAAACCCGTTGCTGAGATGTTTATCAATCAAAATCAGAATGAAGTGGTTCAGTGCCTCCTGTTCCCCCTCTTCCAGCATTCCTTACTCTGACCCCGTTATCACAGTCCATTTACCCTTTCTCTTTTTCCCCCCTTCTGTTTTCTTCCCAGCTCTCTGTTCCATTTTCTTTTTTTTGGTAACTATTTGCTTGATTCTGCATAGCTTTAATCCCTACTGCATATTGCCCTCTGTCCTTAGAAAATGACACCTTGCTGAGCAGAGCTACTCAAGGATGTGCTACAAAGAGAAGCTTGAACTGATGGGTTGCCTGTCTGACCTCGTGCTTGGTAGTTCCTCTTCTAGTCAGTTACTCCAGGGATGAAAGATACTTTTGATTCATGACAGAAGTATCTATACAGTTGAGCAAACACAGGGAATTCTAACTAACTAAAAATGATAAAATAAAGCAGCAGCACAGAATTTGACTAGCTTCTGTAGCTTTCTTCACTTGCTTCTTTTTCTGTGCTTTAACACTAACAGTCTGCGCTTGCATGTTTTCTGCAAGGCAATACTAGTAACCTAGTACCTGAGCTTTCTGAAAAGTTTTGGAAGAATGGGAGCCATCTGTGATTTTGACAAGATAGATCATTCTGCCCCTACAAGACATGAAATCTCTTCCAAAACAGATGTTGCTAATAAAACTCAAGCACACTATTCAATCTATCTTGTTGTAATGAGTTTTGATGAAATCCCAAATCCCAAAGAAAGAGTTGTCAGGAAAGTTTACAATAATTCTAATACCGTGTCAAATGGTAAGGAATACAAGCAAACTGATGCAAGTATGCCCATGGTATACCAGTATATGCTACTCTACTTCTTCATCTCTACACTTTCTCTTTTTGCTTTAAAAGGAAGATGTCTTGCATTTTGCCCAGCGCTATATAAGCGCAGTGCTAGATAAACTCATTTGAATATATATTAACACTGTTGATTTTGATACAGACTGTCGCTGAGATGAGTTTATTTAAAAGATGTGTTTTACCAGTGCCCCAGCTTTTATGTGAACAAGCTATAAGAGTTGCTTTGAAACCTGAATGCAAACCCTAACAGACAGTGGCAATCAAAATATGAATGGCTGCTCACAAAAATAACAAACAACGTGTTTCAAAAAATCACAGTTCTGTGATATCAGTCTTTCTCAAGTTAACAAGAATCCAGCCTATGGGTGCATGGCAGGCCAACCCACTCCCAAAAAGATCTCAAAAGTATGCTGTAAAATGACCACTCAAAGGTTCTCCTGTAAAACGTGCTGAAATAAAATATAAATATTTTTACTAACTACTACTCTTGCAAAAGAGCGACTGAAACTGAATAGATACAGCTGTAAGATAAGTAGATGGTATTTCTGAAGCCACTTTCACAGCAACTGTATTTTAAGCTTCTATCTTATCCACCAGTTGAAATAATCATACTGAAAAAAACATTCCTTGCTACAGTGCTATTTTGGTATTAACAGCTTACCACTTTAACTGTAGTCTTACAAATCTAGGTGGAAATGTTAGTAGGCTACGCTGCTCATTTTGACAGTTGCTCAGCTCACCAACAGATGGAGTATGTTAATCAGTTTTTAAAGTATATGCTAAAAACCTGGGCTAATTTAAATTCTGTATTCAGAATGTTTGCAAAAAAAATATAAGCCTGTGATACACAGAAAAAAAATAAAGCTTTATTCTGCTGCAGCTGGAAAGAAACAATACATTGGAATACTTAATTACAAGCTTTTAAAATCATCAATTTTCTGTAATGTTGAGCAGCTTATGAAACCAGTGTGTACATAGTACTCATATTCTACATGTGATTATATGTAAAACTTTAGACACTGCAGTAGACTGTAAACTCTCTGCACTATTTCCACTAACAAACCAAAAACAGGAAAAAAGGCTGGAGTGAGTCAGAACAATACACCAGCCAGGAAATGTAAAATGAAGTCCCAGAAGGCAATTCTGCCCAAGAATATTTTGTTAGGGCTCACCTTATTAACAGAAGAATAATTCAAAGAATGACTATAACTTTGGAGCTTTGGTCCTGGCGGTATTTGCTATACTTCAGTCAGAGCTGCTAGAAACAATTGTGAAAATCACCAGCCTGACCCTCATTAAGTTCTTTAATATTGCCTCCAGCACCCTCTGCCTCCTCCTGCTGCCCCATTTCTCAGCAGCCCCCTGTTCATGCTGACCTGGGGACAATTCTTCTCTTTCCCAGGCTCCAAACCCCAAGTCTCCCACAGACCTCGTTGGAATTACTTTCATCAAAGTCCTTGCGATCTCCTTGGCTAAACCAGTTATCTATACCCTTCTGAATCTACCAGATAGCTTTGATATTATCAATTACGCTTTCCTTCATAAAACCCTATACCTCCCTCAGCTTCTGTGATTTTGCCTGTTCCTATTTCACCTTTGACTTCTCTAAATTGTCTGCCTTTTGGAGGTGCTGTAGAAAACGCTTTCCTCACAGCCTTGTTCTTTTCTTTCTATGCCTATGTCAGGATCTAGAATGCACTAATATCGTAATTGCTCTGCCTGCCCTCACCTGGGATCCCCATCCACACCCTCTGCCTATAGGCTGGGAGGTCCATTTAAGCTCAGGCCTGGGTACTTGCTTCTTGCTTGAGCTGTGTCATAGGTATACCTGAACCTAGCTGTATCTCCTGCTGTTGTAGTCTACGGACTGGTTTTTCCAGGATGGACTCCGGAAGGACAAACTAGGTATCTTTGTTTCTAGTTGTGTCTCTAACCATTTCTCCCAGATGAATCTCAGATTGTGTCTCTGACCTCTGCTGTCCCTGACTCTTCAGAAACAGCATCCTAGACCTGATTCATCACCTCACCTTGTGTGGGACTGTTAGAGGAATCTGTTGCTTTCACCACCCAAGACTGTGCCCTGCTGGGGAGGGTCACCCTTAGCTCCCAGGTCTTGCTGATCCCTGACAACCTGCTTCCTAGTCAATGTTATTCTCAGATATGATTTTTAGATGCTGATAACTTACTATCAGGACCTGTTTCCTCCCACCTGGACTAAAATCTACCTGACGGCTCTTCCTGAATGTCTACCTGTTAGCTTTTATAGAGCGCCTTTCCCCTTAGTTCTGACTTAAATTATACACAAAAGCCTAAACAAGTATCTAAATTCATCTTCCATAAAGACTTGCTTCAGACTCTGAAAGGATCAAAATACTTGACTAAGTATGACAACTCTGATTTTTTTGTTTGTTGTTTAAACGGTAAAATGTCTTGGCAACAACATAATGCAGAACATTATAGTTCTAAAAATATCACATGTGGGGCTCCTAAGCTTTCCAGCTCGATAGCAGAAAATGAAGGGAAGTAAATAATAACCAGAAATCCCTTTGCAAAGTAAAATATTTGAAGGAAAGCGAAGCAAAATCAAACATATGTTATGCACTTCATCAGGAAAAATCGCCCTACTTAACTAAACCAACCAAAGAGAATTTCTGTGACCTGCCTGTAAATGCTATGAAAAATATGATGCACGTGAAGCTTTGGAAAAGCTCTTTGCATGCAGTACAGACAGCAACAGCTTGGGGAATTTTGGGCACTTAAAAGCCGGTGTGCGTGTTCTTAAGAAGCCAGTAAGCCTTTTACAAACTTCACTGTGTATCTGTTCATCACTACGTATGCCCTAGAATCATGCAAAGAAATGATGAAATGTGTTTTCCTCCTTGATATTGGTAGTCTTGGAGTCAAAGCATACGGAGGCATTTGATTTCTCACCTGCCCTTTGAACCGCAATATGCGTTTTTCCAGTGTATGATCATTCTCTAGCGCTACGTGCTCCCATCTGAAAGCAATTTTTATTTCTGAAACATTTTTATATATGTTTTCTACTCACTACTGTAATGATTAATAGACCAGCAGAGAGGAAGCATTTCCAGGTTACTAGAGTTCAGGTCTTGATTATGAAACATAGGTCAGGCAAGAAGAACACATTGTTCTAGACAGTAACAGTGCACAGATCTAAATTGCAATTTCTTAGCTTAATAGGTAACTCTACAGATTTTTCTGCATTTATAGGGTTTCACACACTGCAGCTTACATCTCTCTGCAGTAACCAGTCAGTTCTAACTGTTCTTCCTTGGAAAACGTTAACATCTTGAAGAAAACTATAATCATGTATTATCAAAGCTCTCTCCATTTTTATGACATTCTAGTCATACTAACTGAAAAATAATTACGTAAATCAATTCCTTTTTCTTCTGTATGACTAAAAAAACCCTACAAATACTGGCTGAAATACTTTTTCCTGATCATCTTCCTTATTGAATATGCTGTAAGAATTTGCTATTTTATTACTGTTGTTCTGCTAAATAATACCTGAATATGCTATTATCAGCATCGGACAATTGGTCTACATAAGCCTGGCAAATAGCAAGCCTTGTCTGAAGACAGACGCCAGGACAAGTTCTGAATCACAAGAGGACGCATCTTTCCTCTGTAGTTCCCCTCTCCCCTCCAGACCTCAAGGCTCAACGAGGAAAACCTAATCCAAAGGGGTACTTAGCTTTGATTGCTGTGGCAATTTTCAAACGCTGTAGCATTTTTCAAGAGCCACGCTGGCCACTACAGGATCTACATCAAGGACGGTATGTTCCAGCACCTTGTTATATCATCTGCCAATATCATCAATGTTCTTTATACTTCATTGCTTCTGATGTCTTTCAGACTCTATAATCCCTAGAACACAGTTGCATTTCCCCCTGAGAGGACCATGTTCCAGAGGAGGTTTCCATAGCTTTGTGCTTTGGCTATCAGTCCTCAGAGATACAGTCCTCCATCCAGGTCCATCACTGAGGCAGCCTATCTGCCATTCCAGCTCTTGAAGGTCATTGAAGAAAGGTGTACGTTATCCCAGAGGGTCCTCCCATAGACATATTGTAAATATATTTATTATCTGAGGACTTTGAGACGCTTCTTGAAACTACTTGTGAGGACCCTAGGTAAGACACTTTTGAAGTTTTAAAAGTCCTTTTGCCACATCTACTTGCTGCTCAACAGCAACGTTCTGAATTACTGAGAAGTACCAAGAAAGCCAAAGAAAATAACCATGGGGCCTGCCTGCCCTCTCCTTTCCCAGATGATGCGCTGTTTTGTTAATTGCTCAAGTCCTTGTACATGATTTGAGGATCTCTCCCACAAACTTACATGGCATCAGTCAAAAATCTCACTGTTAACGGAGAGTTGTATTCCCAATGGCATTCTGATAATCTCTATCGTGAAGGTTTCTGAACTAGTGCAGGGTCACGTACAGTCAGATGACTAAGTCCTGACAGACCTGGAGACTTAGAGATGCAGATGATCCAGATTTATATTCTTAGTTCATCACTCTTTCATGCTCATAAGGTATCTGGGATAAATTTTCTGTTCAGTAATGTGACTATCATAGGAAACAGTCTAGGCCTCAAACTCATTTCCTGGAGATGACCTAGCTGAAGGGAGAGTGTGATGCACATTATAAAGTTATGGCTTTGATTTTCCTGTATCTCCAGGAGGAAGTGCTGCTGCTTTTCTTGAGGGCGATGTTTGTACTTATGCCTCTGCATATCCTGCTGACAGGACATACTGGCAAGAGTTCTGGCAGGAATTTCAGAACTTCTTTTGGGATGGGAAAAAAAACAATGACAGCAGCTTGTGGTTAGTAGCATAACAATAGTGTCTAAACAGAACATGCTGGTATGGTCAAAGATGAGGCTAGCTTTGGCGACGAAAGGCTCCAGCGCAGGAAAATGCGTGATAGGCATTTAACGGCGTATTCACTGATCTTTCAATGTGGGCAAGCTGGTATGCCGTTTTCCCAGCGTAATCAATGGGTATCCACATTGTCTGTATTTTCAGACAACCCAGCATATATGTGTACAAAAAGAAACTGGACAATTGCATCCTGAATACTGCGGAATCCTAAGGCTGTATGCATTTACTGCATTAACTTTGCAGTAGGAACGAAAGCTACGATTGCCTTTGGGACCGTGGTACAAGTGGTCGACCTCAGTGATTAGGGTCAGCATACAGAATATAAGGACAAGTGGAATGTAAGAAAAGCCACACAATGTCACATACAAGGCCCATGTGTTCTCAAAGAGTAGTGAGGAGGAAATGCTTAGAAAGAAACAGAGAAAGTGTACAATAACTCTTAATTAATTCATGAGGAAGTCTTTCCTCTCACCTTATGGTAGCTTAAGAACCTTTAGCAAGGGACCTCATAAAAACTTTCTTACCTAAGTGCATTAGGATGAGCCAATCAATCTTAAGCTTTTTGCCTCCTTCAGAAGCCTTTAGTAAAACCAAGGGAACTGACTGTTCTCCGAAAGATCTATGCTGACTTTCCACATAGATCTTGTTTATCCACTGATCTACTCTTTTTAGTACCTGTAGCTTCAATCAACTTGTCTGGTAAGGCTTCTGTTCTGTAAGTTCTTGAGATCACTCACAGAGTGGATCAGTTAAATTGACATCATCTTGGCCACCTAACTAGAACCACTGCTCGTTGCTAAGAAATGTCACGTCTGAGTCCTTTAAAATCTTGTGTTCTGGTCCTGAAAATCGGTTCTTAGACACCTCGTGGCTTTAACTCTACTGATGTTTCATGCTCCTCTGACATACGCCCTCTGCCTCCTCAAGAGAAGGCTCTCATGTGAATCTTCTGCAGTGAATAAAAATACATCACCTCTTCTGCTACAGCTTCGTTTCTCCTTGTTCGCTCCTTTTTACGTAGGTGATCAGATATTAATTCTAATGCATGTGAACATTTTTGCATGCCTTCAGCAAGTTTCTCTTCAGGACCGTTTTGGTCTGCCACACAGTAGTTCTACATTTAACTTGACAGATTGCCCTTTCTGTTTTCTTTCTCTGGACACAACTTCCGTATCTTATGATGATGGCTTTTACCTTAAAATAGCCTCTCTGACTCTGTGAAAGGACATTGGCCATTTTTCAGGTACTTCTAGAGTGTGTCTGAGAAGTAGTGACCCATCCATACACTGAGCTTCTAATAGGCTATCTTGAAACAATCACCACATTATACAGAAGTGTTATAGCCCCTTAAACACTTTTGACAAACCTCCTGGGTTTGCATAGCTCTGCTTTCCAAAGCTAGTCATTCCTATTGAAGATTTTTAATTTTTTTTTTCATTTCTACAAGGATGCTAAATTTGAATATGATATGACTACAATTATAAAACACTTCTTCAACAGAAAGATCTAGAAGCATGGGAGCTTTTGATTGAAATTTCTCCTCTTTAAGTCCTTCAGTTTCTCCAAGATAGGTGTGATTTTAAATTTTATTCTCATGGTTGCATTATGTTTCGTAGTGGTATTTATGCAGTGTACAATAATGAAATTTTCCATTAATACTGTATCTTGGTGAGGGCACAAGCCAAAGAAGCCAAGATAAACTATTCTGAAGGAGTAGCCAAGATCCTGGTCAGAGGCGGAGCTGAAGATGCCAAGCAGTATGCTAGTCCAGCACTCAACATAAGATCACAGTTAAAAGCTAGACCAAAGCTCAGGATGACAGAACAGGAATACAGGCTTTCCAACAAGGAACAGAACAGACTAGGACCGGATCGTGGGCCTGCAACACAGCTGAAATTAAAAGGCAAATTAATCAGAAAAAGAAAACTGCTTGGTATTGCCTCACCTGTCAGATATGCAAAGGCAACCGCAAGTCAGGTGCTCAGGCCAATTCTCATAGGTGCACAGGCCTAAGCTCATAAAGCTCCCTGTTGAGAGGGAGAGTGTTTGCTGCCAGCCAGGGAGCTGATAGCTTGGCACAAAGTCTGACAGAAACATGTTAAACAAGAGAGAGGAAAATATTACTGAGCACTACACAAGGAGGCAGTAAGATTTCTGAGCCGACTTGTATAGGTCAGTAAGAAAACACTGAGTGGGAAGTCCAGATATAATTCAGAGGTCAAATTTGATCACGTGTACAGTATATTTACTTTAGTTAGACAAACATTTCCTTTCTCAGTGTTCAGGTTTGCAGAGAATGAGTATACCAGAAAGAACGAGCCAAATACATCATACACAAAAAACTGTAACTATTTAGCTCTGTAATGAACTAAAATTTGTAATAGTGGATTTAGACTGTGAATCTACACCGTCATTTGCAGAAAGCAGATCAGCTGGCTACCAGTAGAGTAACAATTAAGGCTTCTGAGATGCAAATAATGGCATGCAAGTATGGTATAGTCTAATGCAAAAAAAAAAAAAAAAAAAAAGGGAGGGGACACACGTGCCCTAACACCATACCAAGGCTGGCAGATTCTGCACAACATGCACTGTCTAAGGAAAGGAATGTATTTGATTCTTCATTCTTTCAATGTCCTTGCATCACTTTTTCCTTTTTTCTCCTCCTAGTTCACCGAGTCTATCGATTCCCTTCTCTTGCTCCCTCATCCGCCTAGCAAAATTTTGCCATTCACCACTTGGAGAGACACTTTCACTGCATCATACGTCCCCTGGCGTCACAGGGCCTCGCCCCAGCCACCTCTCCTGTTTAAAGTACTTGGCTTCACTAGGGATGCAGTAAAACTATTACTTAACTCCTATCACAGGACACCACGAGGCAGTGAAAGCTTGTGTGCCTGACTTCGTCATCTGCCAGCCCTCAGAGGAGAAAGAAGCTGGCCAGCTGCTGCGACCCCAGCTCAGTCCTGAGCTCCAATGCAAGCTGTGAGTTTCGGACGTGTTGTCTCCCTTTTCCCACTTGTGAGACTATTTGCCGTAAGGACGTAGGAGATCACCTCACAAACCAGTAATCTGATTCAAAATAAATATTTTATCTCGTTATTGAGAGACCAAGGATTAATTCCCATGCGTAATACCGAAGACCTCCCTGAACGCCACGGTTCCTCAGGAAACACCTTTCAGAAGAGCTGAGAACCTATCCCTCCCTCGCACTTTCTCCCTTCCTGCCCTGTATTACTGCCGCCCCCCGCCCCGTTTTTCTGCCCCGGCGACCCAGCTCCCACCCAGCCGCCACCGCCACCGCCCCGTCAGGCGCTTCCCGCCTCAACCGCGCGCACGCGCTCTCCTCGCGCCCCGCCCCGCCCCCACACCTCCCCCCTCCCGCGCGCGGGAAGGCGGCGGCACGTGCCACCTTCCCCTCAAAATGGCGCCCCCGGGGGCGGCTGGGCTCTCGCGAGAGCGGCGGAGGCGGGGCCGGCGGCGGCGGGGCGGTCTCGCGAGACCGGATCGCTGCCGGCCGGCGAGGGGGGGGCGGCGGCGGCGGCGGGGCCAGCGCGGCGCTTGCGGCCTGTCCCTCCCCGCTGGGCGGGAGCGGCGCCTGGGCCGGCCCCGGCAGCGCGGGCACAGCCCTGCCCCCCGGCGCCGACCCCCCCCTCCCCGTCCGCAGTGCCCTTCGCTTCCCGCTCCCCTCCGCCGCTCCGCAGCGCTCTCCCCCCCCTCCATCTTCCCCCGGAGCAGCCGCCCCGCCTCAGCGAGCCGGCGCCCTCCGGCCCCCCTCAGGCAGCGCCCCCCCCCCCCCCCAGCAGCCCTCCTCGTCCCCTGTCCCTGCTTCTGCCCTGCGGGGCGCGGGCGGAGGCGGCGAGCGGGTGAACCCCCCCCCCCCCGCCCCGCGGCCTCCCCCATGGTGGGCTTCGGGGCCAACCGGAGGGGCGGCCGTCTGCCTTCCTTGCTCTTCGTGGCGCTGCTGGCGGTGATCGCCATCCTCGCCTTCAACTGCTGGAACGCCTCGTCGCGCCAGGCCCTGCTGCAGGAGGAGGTGGCGGAGCTGCAGAGCCAGGCCAAGCGCACGGAGGTGGCCCGCGGGCGCCTGGAGAAGAGGAACGCCGACCTCCTGGGCAAGGTGGACTCCCACAGGAAGCAGCTGGAGCAGAAGGAGGCCGATTACAGCCACCTGAGCAGCCAGCTGCAGGCCAGGGAGGGCCAGGCGAAGAAGTGCGAGGAGAGCAAGGTGAGGCTGTGGGGGGGGCCCCTCTCCCCCCCCCAACCCGGGCCGGGGGGGTCCCCCTGGGCGCTCCCGTCTGTGTCCGGGGGGCGCAGCTTGCGCGCTCCTCGCCGCGGGCAGGTGCCCCGCAGCATCCGCTACCTGAGGGGGGGAATAAGCCCCTGAAGGGCTTCGCGGCGGTCGCCGTTGGGAAACGGGCGATGCGTTCAGATGCCTGCATGCCTTCCGGAGAAGAGCTGAACGCGTTTAGCAGGTACAGCGTGTGTCCTGCCAACAAGGAAAACGTTGGGTGCTCGCTGTTTTGGGTTGCCTGGTTTTAAATTCTTTTTTTCTTGAGCTTTCCTCGTTTCCTGAGTGTGATTTTTCTTTTTTTTTTCTTTGGATATTTTGGAGCTAATCAAAAAAGCTGCCCACCCCTTTAAAATTAGAGAGCTTTTTTTTTTTTTTTGCTTGGTTTGAAGGAAAAAGAAACAAAACGTTCAGGTGTAGCGTCTCTGAACACCTTTTCCCCGTGTCTTGCAAAATGTTTTGTTTAGCAGGGTAAGGCTGGTTCTTACGCACCTGAAATACACTTGAAATAAATTCTTGCTGCTGGTATAACTTCTCTCTTCATAGGTAGTAAAAGCGACACCTGAAGCTAGCACAAAATTCTGCTTGCCCATTTGTGTGAAGCGTTGTGTCTTTTGTTGGGGAAGGGAAAAGGAGTGAATGCATCAACTTTCATTGTTCTGCTTTCATGGTAATTGCAGGCACCTTTTTATATAGCCGTTAAGCCTGTGCTAGATCGAGGGCAAGTCCTCTCTTGTATGTTATTGTGTATGCTATATGTATATGTTATTTGTGTGCAGTTCATAATTCCACTATCTGATTGACTGTTTTTCACAGTAGAACTTAGGGAAATATCACTCTATCAGGCTTAAAACTGGCTGAGTTTGTTCTGGCCATTTCATATCACACATGAGTGCTACACGAAAATATATTTAATCGCCAAACAAAATACATACTTTTTTTTTAAAGTGGAGTTTGGCTGAACTGGTTAAATTGCACCCGTCAGTTGTTACTTATGCAGAGGAGTTTGTTAAGCCCAGCCTTATTTCATATCCAAGTGAGAGGTATCTCTTAACTTATCTCCTGCTAGTCAGGCTAAAACTACTATGTCTTCTTTCCTACTAAAGCATTAAAATTAAGCCATTTGTGTGTTCAGCGAACTTTTTTTTTCTCTGACAAATGATTCCTTAGAGCTTGGAATAATATGCAAAAATCCTGATTAGATATGTAATGTTTAGCCTGTGTTCATAGAGGAATGAATTGTTCATACGTTATTGTAACTGATAGGTATAAAACTATACTGGTGATGTTCAGATAAGCTATAATGACTGCGTTACATAGTAAGGCTTGATTTAATGGAATAAACTTGTATTTTTGGAAATCTGTAATGTTCTGCAGGGGGAAATAGAAACTTGAAAGGGTTTATGGGAATTGGTTTCAGTGGTTTAAGTAGGCTTTACCTATTCTTAACTTAAACATTCAATGATTGCATTTTTTTTTTATAGGTACTTAGCTGTGTTCTGTTCTTATTTTCAACTCACTAGCTCTGTAGATGCAGGTATTCTGTAATGAATTTGTCTTTCATAGTATTTTTTTAATTCTAAATCCCCGTGTAACCAAGTTTACAAAGTGATAATGAATCTTTATAACCTCTGTGAAACTTAAGTTTGAGGATAAAACAGCAATAATAAGGTTCCTGTAGTGAAATTACAAATCAATTTTCTGTTCATATGGTTTCTAAGTTTTGCCTGTGATGAGAATGTCAACTCCTTTGAATGGAAAGAATCACATTAAGACGTGTTTATTTTTCACGTAGAGTGTATGTGAAAACGTCCGGGTCCTGAATAAGGTATTGATAGGTGCATGAAGCTCTTGTGCTTCATAGACCTTCTTCCAAGATGGTCTTTTAAAGGCAACAGTTTATCCAAATCTTTCAGTTATTAACGTACCCTAAATAATTTCATTTTACTGTAAATGCATAAAGGCCATATCTGCTTTTAAGGCTTTTCTGTAGTGGAAGATTGAGTTTGTGATTCAGTGGCATAATAAGTCTGGATTTAGATCCCTTAATACTCTGTCAACAATACTGAATACATAGAATGCAGCTTCATCTGGTGTAAACTCTTTTGTTTACATTTTTTCAAAAACAAAACTTCAGCAGGTTAAACTTATATCACCGGATTTTATACCAGCTCAGACATCACTTGTCCTTCTCCTACAGGCATAAAGTCATTGTGAACTTGGACTCTTTTTTTGGCCTCTCTGACAGAATTGAATATTGTGTCTGATTAGGATCAAGTTTGTATTTCTGAATCATCTGGTAGTGCACAGATCCATTACTGTGATTATTAAAATGCAGTCTTACATATTATAGTGAATTCTTTTCTTCTGCTAGCAGTGTTCGTGCTCTCAGTAGGATTTATTTGGGAAAATACGAGCAGTAAAACGATGTTACATGGAGTGTTTAAAGACAGCAAACCAAACAAAAATAGGATACTACCTAAATCACTCATCTCCAGCATAAGAGCCTCATGTCCTGCAGCGAAAAAAATTCATCCTGCTCCTTAACAGAGACAAAGTGTAAGTGCTAAATCAGGGTTTGTAACAGGAGTTACTGGAAGCCAGGGCCCTCTTCGACGCGTATGATATGAACTGAGATGCTGAAGGGCTGAATGTTCACGCTGAACGCTGTGTTCTCCATGAACCTGCTTGGTCTGTGAACGCTTCCAGACTCCTGGCATTTTGCAAGGAGAGAGGTGGGAGAGAGATGAGACCAGTAAACCTCAGTAATTATTTTTATTGTAAATATGATGCATACTTTAGTGTATGCGCTGTATTTTCATTCATTGTTCCAGAAGCTGCCATTTCAAGTCACATGAGCTAGTAGCTTCTAAATATGATCTCTTCTTTCCAGGTGCTCAAAATGTTGAGTGTGTCTCCATAGGTAAGGAGAGCAGTATTTTTTTCAATAGCCAGTTACTGTCCATTTCTCTTTTCATCCTCTGTGAGCTGCTTTCATGTTCTCAGTCACAGCAATCCTAAATTTAAAAAAGGGGGGGGGGGGAATGCCTTTGGGAGTAAAGCAGTCAACAGACTTTTTAAAAAAAAAAAAGGCGCAAAGTATGCTTAAAGTGTTTGACCAAAAAAGGATTATTTTGACTGATGCGTTTTTTCCCCCCTCAGAACAGAATTTAACAAGGATGGTTTTTGAAAAAACTATTTTATACCAACCAGTCCATCTGTGAAATGCGGGAACTATAATAAGGAACCAACACTGATAATTCCCAGGGTACCAAGTGATGACAACAAAGCTAGGTTTTTATTTCATAGCAAACTCATTTGAAAGATGATACTCTGGTAACTATTGTTGTGTCTGTTCTACTTTATGCTCCTTAGTCCTCATAAGGGATTCTTTGCCTTGTGGTCAAGCACATCAAGGATGCATCTTCCAATGTTAAGACAACTTGAATTTCTGCAGGCAGCTTCCTCCTAGTTCAGTGAGATCTATAGCCATGCCCAAACCCTTATCTCTCTCCTCCCTCCCATCACATGCTTTACAAGCCAGTCACACTGCACCAGAATATTATTTACTCTTGTGACAGCTCTTACAACTGTAAATGTAGTCAACTGACGTAGTGTCTGGTGAAAACCCTTGCTGCAGACTCTAGTATTTATTAAAGTGTAAACTGGTATGTATTGAACTGCAATTAGACAGCACCTGCTGCTGGCAGCATATGGAAGCTAAGAGGTCTCTTTGTATGATAGTGCTAAGGTGCAATGAAGAAAAGTAGAAAACTACTCGGTTTCTCTCAAGCCTGCAATAAGAATGACCCCCTTAAATGGCAGGGGAAAAAATTATTTTGCTACACTGAAAGCTGGAAAACAAATGATTGTAACTCTTTTTTGAGCAGTTCTTTACGTGAGACCTTTAGGCCCATCAGGTCTGGCAGATCTCAGAGGGAGAGATACTCGCTGATGTAAAAGATCTTGAGAGGTTAAGGTGAACCTCTGACAAAGAAAGGGCTCTTCTAAAGAACCCAGAAGAAAAGAAGGGGAGAGTACGACTAGGGTTGGGAAGAGAAGAGCCTTCTTGGAACTAGGAAACTACTTAAATGGATAGGGAAAAAATGCAGGCCATGAATGTTTGCCAAAGGAGAGATGGTGGGGAAAAATAGGAGCTTTGACAGCACGTGCTTTTCAGTAATTGGCCATTTCTGATCTCATACAGCCTTTTGCTAACATCCATAGTGGGAAAACGCAAGAATAGATCTGCCTCTTTCTATCAGAGGCATGAGTTCTTGGAAACTCTCTCTTCCTCTCACCCTGTGCTAATCTTGATGAGCTTGTGATGGTCCACTGGGTATTGGAACAAAATAGAAGAGTACTTCTCTTTTGGAGCACCTGTCCTTGAGAGGCAAACAAGAATAGTGATTGCACCAGTGCTTGGGGAAGTCGTGCATGCAGCGTTATCAGTAGTTTCCTGAGCGTTTCATGCTTTTTGCAGCACACAGTAAGGACACCTTTTTCTTCCATGGCTTCCCGCATCCCTTTGCAATAAGCTTAAAATGATTGAATGGCAGGAATTTAGGGTGGAAGGCTTCCAGATGGCAACCACCCAGTGTGTAGGGGTTCATATCTTGGTATTTGCTGTTGCAGATCTCAGGAGCATGCCTATTTCTGCAACTGTTACTTGCTATGCCAGGTGTGTAATACAGCCTTGTTCCCTTAGCTGATGCTTAGAAATGGTGCTTCATACGTTGAAACTGTTTAGTGAAATGTCCTTGGAAGCAGCTTGTGTTCCTTTATAGTACCTTTGTGGCCAAACCTCCTTGATAGCTTTTCAGTTTGCAAAGCTGTAGCTTTGCAGTGGTGATGTTGAATGTCTCTTCCTATTTTGTTGCATGCTCTTGATTATCAACGTCACAATGTGGAGCAACACTTCATCTCCAAGACTCTACTAACTGCTCGATAATAACACTGGCTGCTCTGAAAGAGGTGATTCACAAATAATAGCAGAAAGATTGTGGAATATAGACCTTTCTGCAAAAGGACTCTTAAACAGCTTTCACTTGCTTTTCCAGAATCCGCTATAGCAATGTACTTGGAGTGGATAGGTGCCTTAAGCTGCACAGAGGAGTATGGACACCTGCTTGTGCTGCTCTGACAGGGGTTTCTGAGGGTGTTCTTGCTAGAGAAAGAAATGACTCAGTGAAATATGGGTGGATGTTTAGAGTTTCACTTATGCAGTCTTTAATTGGGAAGCAAGACAATCCCTATTCTATCCTGCTGTAGGTATAGATAATCTCCAGGGTGTTTGTAACTTCCTTTTCTTAACGTTGCCTTTTATTATATGACAAGACTATTGCGATTCATATAGCGCTGGAAGTACTGCCTTGCGTATACATAGCACTAGCAACTACAGGATTTTTAATGTTTCTTTTTCTGGAGTAGATCTTACAGGGCTGTAGAGTTTTTTTGTCTTTTTTCTTTTTTCTTTTTTTTTTTTTTTAAATATTTCCCAACTGGTTTGGAGAAGACCTGGGAAGCCACTGACAAAGAAGAGGAGAACAAATAAGTCTAGATACAAGGAGGACACATATGAAAGAACTGGACTTGATCCACGGGTTTTTTTGTGAGTGTAGGTGGAACAGATCCCATGAATCATAAGAAGTTTCTTCTCTTTCTGTCCCTCAGATTAGGGACATTTACTGTCAGCTAAGCTGTTTTGGCTATGAATGCTGTCACTTTTCTGACGCACAAAATCTCCAAAATTAAAGATTGCGATAAGACTGATAATCATATTCCTGTTAATAGAACAAGCACGTCCCACCAGCAAACCTTTTACAAGTCAAATGTTTCATAGGTTGAGCAGAAGCAAGGAAGAAACAAGGTTTTCTGCATTAGGGATTCTGATACGTAAAGGTTTGAAAACAGAAGAACTCACTGCTTCACATGATCTCCTTTATTTGCAGATATCTTAGGTTCTGGGAGGTATACATTAACTGACTTTCAGAAGAATTGTATTGGAGAGGAAGATGGGTAAAAATGGTAATTACTGCCATTGTTTCACATTTTTCTGTTTAATGCACCTGCTTCTATATTTTCCCGGACACAGGGAAAAAATATTTTTTCATTAACACTCAACAAATGACTCTTTGTATCCATTGCTATATCCTGGTGTCCAGCAGAGGAAGAGATTAAAAGAAGAGCTTGCAAAATGGACGCTTTTGTTATAGAAAGGATTGGAGATTATATTTTAGTTCTATGTAAAGCCTTCACCACAGGGTAGCCTTGTATTTTTTTTTTAAAAACACAGGAAGCACAAAACAGGTTTTCACTTAACTGAATGTTGGTTTTTGTCAATCCTGTAACTAGTACATTTTAATGTTTTGATTGCTATATGTACTAAGAATATATTTAACTGGTCCTCAAGTGCATGGCTTTGAAATGCTGAGATGACTCCTCAAGTGTCCCTATTGAGTACTTATGTTTTGTATCATATTTCAGAGCAATATGGTCAGTATTCTCAGGTTACCAAGAGATTGCATCATCTGCCATTTCTTTCTTGTGATTTTTGGGGAAAAAATGTTAAGTAGATGGGTTTGGCTGTTTATTCCCCCTACGTATCAGAGCCATAACTGGTGATGCCTCTCAGCCCTCTAGATAAATACTTTGGCTTTTGTTCTCTGACATGGGAGAATGGTTTGTTGCCAGCGCTCCCCATGTATGCGTTGCTGCTAGGGATGAGCCAGGATATTGCAGTCTGGCTCAAACAAAACTCTTGATGTAGCACTCTGTTTCATAAGGAGCCTCTATTATGCGACTGGAGCTGTTGGATACGTGCCTTGGTGTACACAATGTTCTTCAGAAAATCACGATTTCAGCAGTTCTTGCATAGTTATATTTCCTAAAGTTTTACATGCCTGAACACATACGGGACAAATTGAATTGTATGATCAAGAACTGAGTGCCTCTCTCTCTTTTTTTTTTTTTTTATTTTTAAAAACCCACACAAAAAACAAAACAAGAAACATTTTTGAAGTTATTTATTTGATAAAAGGGATGCTAGAAGTCTTTTCTAAAGAAAGTAAGGGCATATATCTTCTTTTACAGGAAAGGTAAGTAACGGATTCAGACATTAAGCTTCAGAATCTGTGCAAGAATTGAAATAGCCTGTGTGAATGCTTCCCCCTCCCCTGCTTCAGAGTACATGTGCTCATACATGGTTTTAAAATAGGAAATACAGAGGTTCTTAAGAGGCAGAGATACCTGGCTTTTAAATGATACCAAAGCTGTTTGTGAGAATATTTATACCTGCGATGCCTTGTGGGTTATTCATTTTGCTTTTTTTGGTTAATTAAGTGAAGATCAGATTAGATGCAGTCTTTAGATGTTGTCTTTACCTCTCTGAGAGGTAATTCTGACTTTGTAATCCAGAATGACAACAGTGTTTTAGTACCACAGGACAGTTGCTCTCATCTCAATCATGAATCAACAAAAAAGATAAACATCAGTGTTGCCTGATTATGGCTGTGGGCTTTTCCACCTGTTCTCACTATCTTCTACGTTCACATCTTTCTCCTCATTTCTGATGCTTTTTTTCTCTTTACGTTTTTACTTTGTGTAAGAACAAGACAAGATATCTTTACTTGATCACTTTCTGTGTATGCGCTTTTTATTTATTGTAAATACTATTTTTTTCCTTACTAAAAATATCAAATTAAACACTCTTGTGGAAGTCTATTGGTGTCGCATTGTCTCTTAAAAGTATAATTTCTGTTATGAATGTTATGTAACATCAAATTAAATATTTACTTTCAACATACATTAGTGAAAAATTTGTTTTTGCTAATGATGCTGTTTATACATTTATGTTTGACATTGCAGAAGAAGATAGTGAATTTCCAATATCAGAATGCAGTGTGTTTATTTTAGTCTTGACAAAATCTGCTTTTCTGATAGAAATATGTCCTGGAAATAAATGTATCTAAATCTTTGTTAGCAATGGCTAAATATACTGTTTACATTGATATCACTTATAGATAACTAAATATAAACTATGTGTACAGAATGTTTTATGATCTGTCTGATATTCCTTTAGATACATTATTTCTTTACAGTGGGAAAAGTATGATTTCAAGAGCAGCTAGGTCTTTGCAGGTCTGAACACTTCCTAACCAGCTAAAGACTTTCTATAGTTATTTATATAACTATTTTTTCTTTTCAGATTAAGTTGCAGAACAACATATCGTATCAAATGGCAGATATACATCGTTTAAAGGGTAAGGGATTTATGGCCAAACTGTGATTTGGAGGATTATAAAGTTGCATGTTTTATAACTGCCTAGGTACTGCAGAACACATTTTAAATGAAAGATCAAGCAGTGCTGGAGCATCGCATAATCTGAAGTTCCGTGACCTTTGTTTATTATCTAGCCTGGGTAAGCGTAGGGTTGGCTTTCGTAGACTTTATTCTCTGCAGAAAGAACATGCGTTCTGACGCTGCTGACTTCCAAGATATTAGGATCGTTTTCATGATCAAAGTAATATACACTTCAGTATGGTTTGGATCAGTGATATTGTGATACTTAATGTCAGCTTAGAAAAGGACTCTGCTGTACTTTACAGGCATTGTAATCGTGTCCCTGTGTTTTCACGTGTAGGTTTTCAGAGAGTCCTGAAACAACTGTTGCCAAAATTTGTACATGCCTGCAGATAAGATACTTTACATTTCTACCTATATTTATATAGTTTCAACTTAAAATAGTAGGGAGCTTAACAAATATCTGTAGCCTGAAGAGAAGAGAGAGAACTTCTAGAACAAGTACCTGTGAAGACAGGAAGAGCATATTAAGTATTTTTATGGATAGTGTGAAGTACCTTTTTTGTATGCTTATTCTAGAAGAAGAGTACTTGACCATCATGCCTAAAATAACCTAGTGATAACTCAGAATAATAGAATTTTTCAGGAAATCATAGAGATTTCCAAGAAATAGTTGGAATAGCACTGTATAAGTTTTCTGAGTGAAAAAAGGTAAGGGAGGTTTTACTTTTTTGGTGTTTTTGTTATTTCTTCTACATATATTTTAGAGAGTCTTAAACCGATTTGAAAAACATGCCAATTTACTCATGCATGCCAGATGACGTTTCTGGGTTACCAAATTAACAAACAAGTCTTCTGATGCTATGTGGCCTATCATGCTAAAAAACAACCCAAAAAACAAACTTCTCACATTAACTTATAACTTATATGGCAATATTGAAAGTTGTATGCATATAAAAAGAAATGTCCCATGGTGCATGTGTTGATTTTGTGTTTTGATCTAGAACAACTAGCAGAATTACGACAGGAATTCATTCGTCAGGAAGATCAGCTTCATGAATACAAGAAAAACAATACTTACCTTACAAGGAGATTGGAATATGATAGGTATGTCTTTAGAGATGTTAGTAACTGTAGGTTTGCTTGTGTGTAACGCAAGTCTATATTTATAAACGCACGCACACAAATGAATCGTAGTTCTGTTAATCTTCAGGCTTGAGTGTACCCTGCTGGTGATGAAACAGCAACTTTACCTGGCTGTTTCATTTTAAGGTTCCATTTTTTTTGGTGTTATCTTCTTCCCCCCCACCCCTAGTTGAGTTAGCTCTGGAAAATCTGGCTTATCCTAGTTGCTCAGCATTGGGTAATTTTAAGTCAAAATGAATTTCTAATGACATGGAGATGTCGGTTAACAGGAACTGATAAGTGGAAGAGTTCAATTTAATCTCCACAGTTCTGTAAGCCACAGGGTATTGTTCATCGCTTTTTCCTAGGAATGTATTTTATTGAACTGGAGGTGAAAACATTTTACATAATTGAAATTTCCAGTTAATTTCAGCCTTTTAGCCTTATAATGGAGAAGTAGGGAGAACAACTGCTTCTGAAGCCTTAAGGAATGAGAGAGGTTAACACTGAGAAAATGTTTAAAACTTGTATGTGAAAATTTTTTTTTTTTTTTTGGTATTTGCTATGTTGAGTGTTTGTGGGGGGCAGGGGAATTTTGTTTAATTTGGTCGATCTCTATGTGGCTTGGGAGAAAACTTGGGACATTTAGCTGTGTGATTCAGATCTTGTTATTTGAGTTGGCAGCAGTAACTGGTAGCAGTGGTTGTACATCTTCTGTGTTGACAGCCATAGCAGATGATTCTATGGATTCCAAGTGGAATTAATGTATGCTGACGACAGGAGATTGAATTTTCAGTTGCTTTTCAGGTTTTGGAGGATGAGTTTTCAGGACTCTTCTGTTTATTTTACTGTATTTCTGCTCTGTCCCTATCTTTTTCCAGTCCTCTTTTTCTTCTGTATTCTGTCCATTTCCACTCTCATTCCAAAGCATGGATTTTTGGCCAGACTATTCTAGTTATCTCTCAGGCTTGGCTTTCTGTGAACTACTTTTTTTTTTTTTTTTTTTTTCATTTATGCGAAAACTGATATAACAACTCAAATGTGACTGATAATGTGTTTCTAATTAAGTCTGCAGTGTGGGCAGCAGATCAAGGAAATGAGACTGCAACATGAAGAAAATATAAAGAAATTACTGGACCAAGTTATACGGGAACAAAAGGTAATACATGGCTAAACTTCTTTGTCGGATTAGAGGAGCCCCAGGTTTGCCTGCTAGTTGACTCAACTGTTATGTGGAGGGCCTGGACATTTCTCCTCTAACTTTTGGGTAAATGTTGCACTGAGCAGCCCTAAATGGATATTAGTTTAAGACCATCTGCCTGTTTTGTTCAGTTGTTGAACTGAGCCTTGAAGATCAGACTTAATTCTTTGTTCTGCTACAGCCTTCCTGCATGACATCAGTGCTCAGGATTTCAGTGTCTCCTCTGTAAAATGGATATTACTTTATAGCTCTCCAGGGTAGGTTCTATGTTCTTACAATCTTATGTAGGTTATTGCAAAGGGGAACCTGATCTTTGAGGCTTCTGGGTGCTAATGTGATTCAAATAACCATGGTGTTTGAATGGTATCAAGTGTGTAATTATACTGTGCAAGCTGTCAGTAGAATATGGGCCTCTTTTCTACAAACAGATGAAAAGATAACCCACTTCTGGTGAAAATTTCATTTCCTTGTTCAGTGTCTGTTTACAGATATTTCAAATCAAAAATCTAGACATGTTTGTAGAAGTCTCCCTGGTCTGAGGCATAAAGCCAATGATATCTTAACCTGATTGTCATATATTTGAGCTGAGTTGGCCTTAACGCTTTTTCCCATGGTAATTCCCTCTGTGTTAATTATGTTTGTTCACAGATTACGTGTGTGTGGTAGCTTCCTGTTAGAGGCAGAACACTAGCAAATGTAGTGCCTAAAAAATAAACTTTCCAAGGTTCTCCTGTATGTTCTGTTGCAATAAAACTAATGTCTTGTGGTATGGTAATGGTTTCCTCGGCATTCTTTTGGAATAGCTCTAGTGTTATTGACAAATTATGAGTGGTTCTGCTGTCCTTCATATGCCAGTGAAAACATCATACCACTGTACAGTATTTTAAGTCTTCTGTTTAGTGACAAGTGTCCATAGTCAGGACTGAGGCTTGCATGTAGAGGACTTCTGCTGTTATCGCTCTGGCGATCATCTAGTTCATAAATGCAATTTTGCTTTCCTAAAGTAATTTTAAAGCTGAGGGGTTTTGTATTTTAACTTTCAGGGCTGACTTTAATATTGTTTCTGAATTAATTTGTTCTAACAGGCCACACAGAAAATTCAGTCCAGTAAAGGCACTGAAGTAGTAAGTCTCAATGATGATGACCAAGCAGTATCTAAGACCGTTCCAGAGACAGAAGATAAAAACACAATAAAGAATGAAGAGCCTTCAGATCATGTTGTAGATGGCAAAGGTATTTTTTTGGTCACTTCTGATAGATATGGGCCAATTGTGTTATATCCATTGCTATCATAGAGCGTCTTTAAAGTAGAACAATGAATCATTTGCCTCAGGTAACTTGATTAGCCACATTTGACTGTACTAAGTTAGAGTTTATAGGAATCCAGAGATTGGCTTGTCCTTTCTCTTTGTCTGTTTACGAAAGCCGTCGCTTGCACGATTTTGTGTCTTCTTTCTTGGTTCATTTCACATCTCCTTTCTTGTCTGGCCAATTTGAACTGGGGAGTGTTTCCCTGCTCTCTGTAAGATGCTATCTTGAGGTGAGCTAGGGAAAGGGCATGGTTCTGGAGAGCTGTAACCTGCACAAAGAAGGTGCCTGGTGCTCAGGAGTGTTGAAACCACTATGAGAAGTCTAAACGGGCAACTGAGCAGGAACAGTAGGAACCTTTGGTTGTCAGGAGCTATGCTGGAATATCTCAGTGAGTAACTATTATGATTGTTCCCTGGCTCTAGGCCTGCCCTGAAAGTCAGATGGGTTCCCTTTGCTTCTGCTTTTTGTGCTACTGAACCAGCCTTTTTGCCTTTTTATATCAGTTCAGCCTTTTATATCAGCCTTTCCATATCAGTTCAGTGTCTGTTCCAGTCAGGTTCTTCCAGCAAGCATTTCCTACTCTGCTCCCATCAGCAGTACATCTGTTTCCTGTCCTTTTCTGAAGATTGCATAACCTTAGTTCAGGATCACTGCTCTAAGGCAGCCTTCAGGCACTTTGATAGAACAATATAAGGAGTCTTGCAGTTGTGTTACTAATATGGTACATGTTCTGTGGATGAAGGACTTCTTTTTTCCTGTTCTTGGAGCCTTCCACAGGAGTAAATTCCCTCTTAAAACTGGAAAAGATGAGTAAGGAAGAATATCCTATTCTTGTTTTACAGAGAAAATCAAATTGGGAGGAGATGCAGGCATGCCTGGAATAGAAGATAATGACCCTGCTAAAGCTGAAGATACTCCCACTGGTTAGAAGAAATATTCTAATATTTTCTTATTTGGGTGCTTGGTGGCGCTTACGTCCTGTTTGAATACCAAGGCGTTTCACAGTGAACGCAAAGGTTTAAAATCTGTTTATAGTAAAAAAAAAAAAAAAAAAAAAAAAAAATTCAAGTGGGGTGTAAAGTCTGATAATATTTACTATATTTATTTGTTAGAAGTGATAATTCTCAAAAATGTTGAGTGCTTCAGCGCTTCTGATATCTTTTCCAGAAATCTTGTATTTTATATTTTAATCTATGATTAAAACCAGGAAAAACAAAAAAGAAGAAAAGGAAAAGACAAGATAGTCAGAGGAAGGCCCAGTATATAGTGGCTATTTGTTTCACATTAAGGCTTTTGTCAATGAATTTTATTTTAGCTTTAAAGAAGCCACTTATTTCAGCTCTTCAAAGTGAAGGTCGTCAACCTGTTATGAATCTGCCGACTGAACAGCCCCATGCTCCAAATCTGGCTCCAGGTAAAAATCTTATTAGCAGATGATGTGTCAGTATCCTGTAGGAAACTTATCAGCTGATATCTGCTACCACATCATAAATGTTAGGTGCAAGTGGCTGATCCCCTTTTCTTGTTTGATGCAGTTATAAAAAGAAAAACAATTTATTTCTGCAACATACAAGATTGAGTGTGTTCTTAGTCTGGCCTCCTGAGGCACTGAGATTTATGTGATATGCTATCTCTCTATTCCCTGCCCCCTTCCCCCCCCCCCCACTGCCAATAATTCCTGAGCCTTTAGACCAATTTCAGCCAAATTTGACAGTTGGAAACTTCAAAGGTGAGGGCTTCAAAATTTCTCCGCTGGATAGAGGTGAAGAATTAAAACTAGTGTCCCCCCTATAGACAGGGTTGCTGCATAATCTCAAGAGATGATTGTTGATCTATTGGTTGCCATTTATGCTCAGAGAATGAACAGCAGTACCATCACTTGCTTAGTGTCCTCCTGTTCCTCTGAACAGCTAGCTTGAGGATGATGTGGGGGAGGTTTAGGCATGAGAGAACTAAAAGTACTGCAGTGAAAGGGGTTGGAGGAATGGCAGTTAGAAAGTGAAGTTTGCAAATCCATAGAAAATATACTTAATTTTACTGCTCTTGGATCAAGTGACTTTAATGTCAAAAAAACATTAGGTTATATCTGTATTGTACTTCAAGCAGCGTGTTCAAATACTGTCCTGCCTAAAAACTCTAAATATAACTTAAGGATCTGCTATTTGTGACATGACCAAACAGCTTCAAATTATTTATAAGTTATGCCCGTTATTGGTTCTTTTGAAAAAGGCAATAGAAATACTTCTTAACTTCTTTCCTTTTGTAGTGGCCGTTCAATTGGCTTAAAATGTCAAAATTAATGGGTTCAAAGTTGGTATATGCATTTAAAGAAAGTTTATTATTTCTAAAGTAACTTCAAGGCTTTAAAATATTTCATTATTGTTGTTCTGAAGTAGTCCTTCATTCTGACTTTTCTCGATGAAAAAACATGACAGATAGCATGTGAAACGCTTACTTTCTCTCTAGAAAGAGTTTATCAAAAGAATGTTGGCATTCGTGTCAAGGGGACCAGGATTTTCAGTATTCCTTAGTTATGTAGTTCTGTGATTCTGATTTTTATTTTAATTTAACTTCTGTGACATGTTGCAACCTTGGCTGAAATCATAGCTCTTGAAACAATAACTTCTAAACGTTGCTTGGTAGATTTTTTGACTTTAAAAAAGAAAAAAAAAAAAAAGCTGTTGAAAAAATGCATAAACATGTTACTGGTCAAGGCTTGATCAAACACATCTATCCTGAAAATCTATTGACAAGGTAACAGAGGACTGATTACTCATTAAAATGTAATGAATTATCTTTTTGCAGTAGCATTGTAAACTTCTTTTGGAGCCCTATAAAAACTAAACGCGCTTCTTCATTCTGTAGGTTTGCACACTGACAGTGATGGAAATGTTGATACTGTGAAGCAGATACCTCCAAATTCTCTTCAGCACTTAAATTTTGAAGAAAATATGGAAAATCAGAAAGAACACAAAATTAAAACAGACCAGATAAAACTTCCAAAGAGCAGAGTTAGTGACTTGCAGAAGATGAAGCAAAGTAAGTTGGTTAATATCATATACTTCCATATTTAACAGAATCTCTTCATTTTATATTTGTTCTAATAATACCTTCTAGCAAGCAGGAGAAGACACCTCCGTGCATGGTCGTCTTTTCAGGCTTACTCTCCAGAAATTTAACGTATGACTGCATAGAACGTATCCCTTAATGTGTTATCTTTCAGATATATCCAACTACTTAAAAATCTTTGTTGCTTATAGAAATTTAAAATGTTTTGGGGAATTTCTACACTTTAAATAGGTTGTTAGGTGAAGACTTTTGATACATGCATGATATTGAGATACTTACATTCATGCTATATTAAACTTAACTTAAATGACATGTTTTGGACAATATTGTAAGAGTTCAGCCCTTACGTGGAAGGAAATTGACTTTGGTAATGTATGTGTATTGGCCAGAAGTTTGTTCTTCTCTGTGAGGAAATTTTCCAGAACCCTTTTTTTTTCCATGATGTCTGTTCAAGGAAAAAGTCTTCAGACAAGGCACAAGTCATATATTTGCTTACTGTGTGTGATGTTAGTAGTACTGCTTGGCAGACAGCAGGTAAGAACTTGCAAATACATGTGCAGTTGTTTACGTACTGTTGTCTTTAAGATGCGCCCCTATTTGTAGTTGATATTGTAACACTGTGAGTGTATTATGCCCATAGCATTTGATTTAGCATCTTCCTATAGTGCTTTTTCACCTGTAAGAACACTATATTGAAACAAGTTTCATGTGGTGTCAGTGGAGATACTTTACTAGTGGAGTATGCTAACTAGGTATACCGTCACCCAGTTATTTTTAAAGCCTTAATTCCCGTTGTTTAGCATGGGGGTGAGAAAAGGACATCTGGAGGAAGAACGCAAACATAGTGCTGATGCATCTCTTAATTGTTTAAAGGTTTTTCTTTGTTACCTACTTAATTTCATTTTGAATTTCTTCGTACTCTCAGCTAAGCAGCTTTCACTTAGGCTTCGTTTTTTATGATTAAAATCTGTCTCTAATCCAAGATGACAAGTTACCAAGTTTGAACTAACAACTACCTCTCAAAGTTGTGAGAAATGGGAAAGAAAGGATTCTGTAGCCTCCTGCCAGGAACCTATGTTAGTTTTGTGGGTTGGGTGAACATGGTAGGGCAATAGGAGTCACCTTGCTGGAAGAGAATCATGAATTGGTTTGGGGGATCAATGGAAAGAGTTCTAAAAGCTGGGATCACTCGCATGAACATGAAACCATGAATTCATTTTTCTCACGAAAGGCTTGGTATGGGAGTAACCCCATTCTTTTAAGGTTAAATTAACTGGGAGTTGTTTTCATGGTCTAGAACTTGACTGGCACTTCTCTAGCTTGGAGATGTTACAGAAGGGAATCTAACTTCTAGCAATCTCTTGAAAATATTCTTTGAATAATAGGGAAATAAGTTTAAATTATTACTCCCTTTATTCCTGTATTACTGTAAATTTTTTAAGGTGCTATTATGAAACAGAGATTAAATTAGAATAGGTCCTGTCAGCATATTGTCAGGTTTGCTAACAGAGGATGGATGTAGGGTTTGTTTTGGGATAGAAAGTGGAGCACAGGTATGTGGGGGTTTAGTGTGTTCTCTTCTCCCCTCACTTCCCTGGTAACTTCCCCAGAGAGTCAGGTGGTAAAACTTGCAGATGATGCAAAACCTTATCAAAGAGGGTTTAAGGAAAGCCTAAGAAAGCGGTCAGGAATAAATTGCTCTTTGGATGCACAAATTTAAGAAAAGAATATTCCGGACATAGGTATCAATAACAGCTTTACTTTGCAAACTTACCTGTGGGATTTACAAAGATGCATCCTCTGCTTGGCACTGTTCGATATTTTGAGTGGATGATGAATAGCAGGATGAATAGGATGACAAATACCATGTGCAGCAACATGATAATTTGTAAACATAAAAGTAGTCTGCAATTAAAAATGGAAAATTAAATGCACAGAATAAGTGACAAATAGCTAAGGAGCAGTTCAGTAGATAGGTATGGGTAACAGTGGATAACAGTCACTAACAAATGTTTGGAATTCCCCCCCTCCCCATCCCCCCCTCCCCCAGCTGGAGATGTGTTAACAGGAATAACATGGAGTAACTTACTCCGTGTTTTACCTAGTGCTGGTGAGGTCCTCATCTGGTTTCAAATACCAGATTTCAGAAAGATGACAGGAAGCTAGAAGGAGTTCAGAGGTGACGGGGGGAGGGGAGTAAAAAAGTGGGGATTAGTGTATGAAAAGAAAAAAGCTCAATTTTACTCTAAAAAGACCAGGATGGAGTAGGTGGGGAATGGAGATCAATTTGCTGTTCTTAAAAACAGATACTTAGAGATGGTTTAAGTTATTTTAGTACTCTTCATGGTAATTTCTGATGAAGCGGTGATAGATGGATTCAAAAATCATCAAGAAATCTGTGTAGCTTTTCTTTCACTCTGTATATCTGGAGATTTGCAAGACTGTCTAGTTTATCAAAGGAGATTCTTGAAGATCCTGCTCGTGTCTGGCTGAGTGACTACAGCTGAAATGGTAGGGCTCTCTAATTGTTCTTGGGAGCTTTTAAGTGGATCGGCTGTCTTCCCTGACAATGGATGAGATGATGTGGGGGGGCCTACCTTTGAAGGCAGCAGCAGAGAATGAAAAGTTTCCATTGTAGGCTATGAATGGATAATTAAGAGTTAGTAGTCATCACTGATATGTCTCTTTGCTCTTTGGTCCTCCTATTTGAGATAACTTTAAGGGGGGAGAGAGGATTTCTCTGTCCTATATGGAAATAACTAATCTAGGTTTCTTGATTTGTTTCCTGATTGGTCAGCAATGGCCATTTTGAAAGGCGCTTTAGTGATAAATTCATCTTGCTGGTACAGAGGAGCCCAGCTCAGGTACACATCTTTCATTTTAGACAGTAGCCTGGGTGGGATTTTAGCTGCTGAGTGCCTAAAAACTTGTGCATCAGCTCACAGGCTGGGAGTAGCAACCTGTCGTTGGTTAGGGTATTT
This sequence comes from Struthio camelus, assembly GCF_040807025.1. Lineage (NCBI taxonomy): Eukaryota > Metazoa > Chordata > Aves > Struthioniformes > Struthionidae > Struthio > Struthio camelus. Next base: position 1,117,624 of record NC_090953.1, read on the forward strand.
GGTATAACTGTCCGGTTTCAGAATCGAAGAACTTCTGCCAAAAATACTGTTTTTATTTTGATTAATTCCATTTTTGGCATTGATTTAAGAGAATAACTTTGGGCTAGGTAGAGAGATGTGGACACTTGCAGGGGTTCTGTTTCAGAAGAAGCAGAAACTGAAAGCGACTGACAGCATCGCTATTTGTGTTCTTACCGTATGCCCTGAAAAAAGGGTACATAGGGTACACACCCAACTCGAGTGCATGCTGCTATTCACAGCTATCCTGTAAGCAGGTCCTGAGTGATGAGCGTGTGGACAGCTGCTCTACCAGTCAGGGGTTTTTAAGGATCCTGTTTGGAGTAATAGCCCATGTGTCTATTCAGAATTCATTTCAGCAAATGTTACTTGCAGATTTTAGCATCCCTGACATCCTTATGGGGCGTTCCGTGCTGTCACTGACCTCTAACCATCATGACAACATATATCACTGTGTCTCCTGCAGTCAATTTTTGTAATGCGTGCATAACAGGCATTCTGACTTACACGTGGAATGACTTGAGAGATCCGCAGCCCTGTCAAGTGCAGGACCTACAAAAGATTCAAGATAATTCTGTCAAAGTATCTGTTTGAGAAAGCAACTGGTGTGTTATTGGCTCCTGCTGCCAGTGACCCCTGCTCTGGTATTGCCCAAAGTCTTGCTCTCCCAAGGTCACTATATATGTGCCTTATGTTAGAGTACTGATGTTCTTCCAGTATTGTGCAAAAAGTCACCTACTGCCCAGATCTTTTGTACATCTGACCCTGTAGGCACAGTCAATGGAGTTACTGTCAAGACCTCCTGGACCAAAATGTCTGCTGGTGGGGTTTGTATATCCTCAAGGAACCGACCCTTCCTCCCTAGATATCAAGTAGCCTGAGCTAGTATATCAAACTTTCAAGTAGAAGCAGGCAGCTGTAGTGAAAGAGTGACCGCATCCTGAAGTTGTGCTGGAATCCAAACACATTAGGGCTCTCCTGTGCGCTAGGGTGCTCGCCCCGGGTCTCGTGCAACAAGCCTATAGCGGTGGCTTGCTCTGTTTCCGAAGATCTCTTTCTAATGTTTTAACCTATGTTTTTCTTCTGTCAGCTTAAACTAATTTAGTACTTCTGTCGTAATGTTTCTGCATGTTTACAGGCTTGTTTTTTCTATAAGTGCATTCAGTTCTTTTCTCATAGCTCTTGTTTTATGGTACTTAACATGTGCAGTAGTGTACAGTTCTGTCCGTTTATATATAAAAGGCAGTGTCAAAAAATATACACAGTGTTAGCAGGAATTATTCAATTCTAGAGATTAATAGAAAATGAATAGAAATGGAAAACTTCTTGCTTATTTTGTGAAAATAATTAAAACTTTAATCTGTACATTTGAGCTGCACTATTTAGTTGATTCTTCTGCTTCTTCCCCACCCAAATAAGCCCTATGACAGTTTGTCCTGATTTTTATATACTACCATGTATGATAGCTCTCACTGTTTTGAGAAATAATTTCGTTCTTATATCTGTCCATTGTAACCGTCAACCTCTTTTTTTTAATTCTAATGTTGAAATCATTCTTTGTTTCTACTTCTGTGTTTAACTGCTTCCAACGTGAATCATTCAACATCTGGCTTGGCAGATTTTTTTCTCAGTATGTTTCCAGTCTGTAAAGATTGTATCACATCTTAATCTTTTCTTTTTTTTTTTCCTTTTATACGTGATCCTGCCAGATCTATATCCTCTGCAGACGATCAGTTAGTGTGTTGGTAGATGGGATTGTATTGGACTTGAACAGATCTCATTAGTATCCCATTAAACACGTGCTCTGATCTTGGCATGATAGCATTATTTTTTGTTTGTGTGCTTGGTTGACTGTTCATTTCATAGTTCCAACTAATGCTCATTTTTCTACTGCATTGTTTCACTCTATGGAACTATTCTTAATTCTTTGGTTGGAGACAAAAATCGACTGGATTCAAAACACTTTGAAAACTTTAAAACCTCAGTAGGAAAGTTAATGTAAAACCAAATTAATTATGTAGTTAAAACAATTTAGAGAAGCCAGACAGATCTCTGCTAATTTTTACCCTTGACATTCTGCAAACGTTACTGTATAAGAAATCAGCAATATATTGCTCCATTGTGTGTAGAAAAATTCCAGTCCTCTTTTGCTAGAGGAAAATCTCTGAACACTTACTATAATGGCTAAAATTGGGAAAAGTCTGAATACAGAAAACTTTCGATGTATGTGCTTTGGCACTGTAAGGAAACTTATTAGTATATGTAGGTAGTCATAGATGGAGGTCCTATGTGTATGCTTACTCTCATTGGTTTCTACAAGAAGCAAAGCTTATAGCGATCAGATTTCACGAGGTCCAAATTCTAAATGATCAAGTACATCCCTTTTTGCACAGAAGTGTTTCATAAAGCAGCACTGTGTTCCCCCCCCCCCCGCCCACGCACATGCCCTTCTACTCCCTTTCTCCTCCAGTTGAGACTGCTACAAAAACCGAAGATTCTAATCTGCGGTCTGCTTTCATTTAGAATCTTCCCTTTTCTTTCCTCTTTGCTTCTGACTTAATCCTTTGCCTACTTCACAGGCCGATTCTTTGATGAGAATGAATCCCCTGTTGATCCGCAGCAGGGCTCTAAACTGGCAGATTATAATGGGGATGATGGTAACGTGGGTGAGTATGAGGCAGACAAACAGGCTGAGCTGGCTTACAATGAGGAAGAGGATGGTGATGGTGGAGAAGAAGACGTCCAAGGTGAGCTTGGGCCTTATCTCCATCCCATTAAAATAAGATCCACAGAGTTTGCTTGTTGAATTTGTGTAAAGCCTTTCTATTTTTACCCAATCAAAAATTTCTAATATGAAATAAATTAACTTTGGGCAGTTTTTCAAATTTGGTCTTACTTTCCATCTGAAAATCAACGTTATAGTATTTTTGCAGTGAGAATATTTTAACAAACTTCAATCTTGTATACACTTTATGCTAGGAAAGTCAAGACCCTTAACATTTCAGGAATAGTTTTTTATCTAAACCCCAAAATCTGTTATCTAGTATGTTGGCACATCTAGCCTTTGATGTTCACTACAGCAGTTTTCAAATAGAGAAGTGTGTTTTCTGAATCTACTGCTTATGTTGTAACAGCTGCCTTGAGGTGGTATGCAGTGAAGTCTTAGTTATCAAATTGTAATTTTTATGCATTATACACAGATTCAACAGACTTCTGGTTTTCCTTGTTAACCACACTTCAAAACTCATTCATCTGGTGCTAGCCTAATATCTACATATGCATGTTTACCACCTTTTGTTCTGCATGCGTTTCAGTGTATCAGCAACTTTTCATTGCTTGTCTGCCACATCTTCCACGTTGTCTGCCGTTTTCCGTGCTCCTGTAGTAGTTTGGTAGTAGTTTGTGAAAGGCTTTTGCATGTCTGAAGGGTGAAAATGTTTTAAGTAAACACATATAGTATTTCCAGTTGAGAAAATAATGCAAAATACAGAAAAGCAACCCTACCGAATTTCTACATGTACCCTGATTTTGATCCTCATAATGCAAGTCTTTTAGCTGGTAGTTTCTCAGGCTTTTATTTCATTGGTATCTAAGCATAATTAATGGGAAAAAAAATTGATAAAAAGCAACTGGTTTCTGTGCCCGTCCATCTAGCTTTGCAGTGTAAGCGCTTCCCTGGCTGGGCTGGTAGTTTGAAACTCGTGAACAAGCAAAAGGAAAGTATGGATCAGAAACCTGGGCAATTGATTAACTTACTGACAAAAATGAAAACCGTATTGTTGCTCCAGAAACCGTGGTCTCTCTTATTACACTTTTGATTAAAACTATAGCAAGGGATTTCAGTCACTCTGGATTACTAATGTTGGTTCCTTTTGGATGGGTCATTTATTAGGGTTCATATTCTTCGTAAAAGCTAGCTTCCGGTTGAAGGTACAAAAGTATGTTCAGCTCCTTGTTGATGTTGTGTTGTGGGTAGAAGACTTGCTCTCATGATTATGATTTCCTTATGGAAAGGAAAGCATGGTATGCAGACACATGTTTATATGTCTAAACTATACTCCAACTATGCTTCATGAATCCAAGCAAGCTGGGTTGTTTTTTTTTTTTTTAAAGTCCAGTTTTCCCTGTTACACAGAAGGTGCTGTCTGGCTCTTCACCATATTAGTACTTAATTGGAGTTCAAAACACAGTTCTTGAAAGCTTAACCAAGAACCATCTGCCAGTCGCTAAATCTCAGAGCGCTAACTGCTCCTGTTTGCTTCATTCAGCCTTTTGGATGATCTTTATTTGTTGTCATTACTCCACAGTCAGAAGTTTGAGGTAGTGGTGGGAGGGAGGTTGGATACCTGAATCACAGTAATGCAGCTTTCCCCCCCCCCCCCGCAGTATGCAGCTTCTGCTGTTTCTGAGTTCAGTGTTGATTTGCCTATAAATTCTAATACATTGCTCTAGTGGTCTTTACTGAGGAACTAATGGCTTTAGGTAGCAACAGTTAATATGGTGTTTGCTGTAAGCTACTACAAATAACATGAATAGCATTCTATATGTGTTGGCATTAAATAGCAGTTGTTGGTGGAAAATTTGAAAAAATGAAAGTTAAGGGTGTGCTTACGTAGCTTGTGATGCAAGGAATATTTGAAAAATAGAGCTCTAACTGTAAGTGGCCTCATAAAACTGTTGCACATTTAGATGTCAGCTCACTAGTCTTGTGGCTTTAAATTTTTACTAAGTGCAAAACATCCATCTTCTTTCTAATTGGTTCCTCTAGACATCTGTAGACATACTGGATTTAATTTCTGATAGTAAAGAGCAGAGTGACTTTTAGAAGCCTCTTCCTGAAGAATAGTCCGGTATATGTTACCTCTTCAGGCTTAAGTTTCCAAGCCCTTTGTTTTTATCCTGTTACCTTGTTTCCTAATAACTTGTTAACTAGCTTTGGTGCAAGCCAAACAGCATGGAAAGTGATACTTCTAGAAGTGTTTTAAAAACAAAGAATGTCTGCTTTAGTCTTTTCGCCAATTTGTTTGCAGCAGAGGAGAAGCCGGAATTGTGGGGGCTTGCAGGGAGGGGTTGTCGTACAGGGAGGGAAAAAATTAATTTCTGACTTTAAAACTATTGTCACGTTTTAGGAAAGCATCACGTGGCTTTGCATTAGGCTAGAACAAAGCATGTGGCATGTGCAAACAAACCAATTTGGTTAAACGTGTTTTTCTCTTTCCGCTAGATATGTGTGGGCCTTCGATTGGTATTATCAAAGAGAAAATTTACAAATTTGGGAGATAAGATATGTTATGTGAATGTCAGTATCCAATCTGGCCTTACTTCTTTCAGTCTACCTACTTGAAATGCAAGGTGCTATATAAGTTGTTGGCTTCTACTATAATAAATGTTCTCTGTGGTGGCTGGATGGTGAAGGATTATATAAATCAAGTTATACTAATTACAAGCATTCCGTATTGGCTGTTTTCTTGCAAAATAAAAGCATGTGTCATGTAGATAAACTTAAGCCTTTAGCTGTTGGGAGTAGGTGCTGTCAGGTAAGGCTTGCTGTATTCACACTTTCACAAGAATTACTTTATCAGCATGCAAAACAAGGACTGTTTCAGAAGGAAAACTGTTTAAGAGCTCCAGTTTATCCTCAAAGAAAAGACTTCATGAAATAAACTTGTGGGAAAACACAATTGAACCTTTATCATTCACTTCAACTTTGCTTTCCATTCCTGTAAAGATAAAGGGGCACTAAGCTTTGAAATACAGTAGAAGCACGTTATTTGAAACAAGCTGAAGTTTTAAGGCTTTTTCATTTATTGAGGGAAGGCAGCTCAGGACCCACACAGGAAAGATCTGAATTATGGGAGGTAGGCTGCAGAGTATTTTAGTGCAGGGGGTATCATGAAGACTGTGATGCTTTTGCTGTTTGTGAAACTTCAGAAGTGTAATTTAAAACATGTCTTCTGCCAAAAGTATTGAACATACTTTTTTTTGAAAAAATGTGTGCTATAGTAAATGGTTGTACTGAGGATGCACAAGTTTTTTGTTTCGTTTTTGAACTTTATGATTTTTCAAGAGGTTCAAAAACCAAAACCCAAAGAGCAGAAGTTAAGAAGTAAGAAAGAGTTAGAGTGGTGGAGAGAGAGAATTATTAGGGATCTGGAAAACAAGAGATGAAACCCCTCGTTCTTCCAGCCGAGGATAAAGCTGTAAATCCACTGTAAAGATGAACTAAATGCAGCTGGGAAAGATGTAGCGCTCCTGAAGCGGCCTCTCTGCATCAATTGCTAGACTGCTTACTGGGCGTTGCTCCTGACTCTGCTCTTTACCTCTACTGTTACAAAATTCCTGGCTGAATATGTAGTTGCTCTGCAGCTCAACAATAGATAAATGTCTTGACTGATGGGCTAAATAGTTGTCACATGATAACCTAACTGGATAAATTTGATTCAGTTGTAAAGAACAGTGGTGAAAAATGTATGTTGATTCTTCAACAGTGCTGAGAGAGGAAATGCAGATTTCCATTGGTAAGAGTTTTTAAAGGGTTCTTTAAGAGTTATTTTTTAAATTTTAAACTCCTTAAAAGTCCCTCTTCAAATTTTACACTCAAGTTCCTGAGATACAAGATAGCAATATGTAAAAATGTTGATAGCAAAGTACAATTTGAGCATTGGTTTTAAAAAATATAATTTTATATTTATATATATATTTAATAAAAAAAATGAGAAGTAGATGGAAAAAGTTTTACCTTATTCCTTCACAGTCTATTCAGAGGCCTGGAGAGGGGGGTCATAACATCTTTATGCGTGTCCCATGAGGCACTCGACTCTTTAATACATTAAAAATTTTTTACAAATGCTAGAAGGGCTTAAAAACTGGCAATGTAATTTTTTTGAAAGTTGACTTTGTAGTTGGGTTTTAGCAGGAGAGTTTGAAACCTTTAAGAGAACATTCTCAAATTACAGTAGTAAGTTTTAACTAGTTCTGCAATCTCTTAAGTCAATAAACCTCTGAAACACAGTTGTAAGAAAGCCAAAGAAATCAAATAGTGTGAAGTCACAGTTCTTCAGAAAGGACAACTCCCAAAGTGCTGACAGCTGGACTTGTAATTGCAGGCCCATATGCCTTCTCTGTCCCTGATGACTTCATTCCCCTAACCAGACAAGGCTAAATCTGTGTGGATGTATGTATTAACTGCTTAAATATTTTTCAGTAGTATCATTTCAGATTTGGTCTGACTATTTCAATTGCAGATGACGAAGAAAGAGATCTTCAGAATGACCTCGTTGATTATGGCAAGCCACGCTTCAGCGATGGTGTTCTTTAAATCCCGAGTTAAACAGGAAATGTAGATGTGAAGAGATCTCAATTGAAGAACTTGAAGTGCTGCAAAACTGAACCATTTTTACTTCAGCGTTTCTTACTTTAAAAGAAGCCTGTAATAAAGTGATAAGTATACTTAAAGTTAGTGAAGTAACACAAGGAAACAGTTCTGTAAATATGTACATAGTTGTACTATTGCAAATTGTATTAAAACTTCATTTTGTTGTTACATTGAGCGCCAATTAGACTGTACCTTACCTGTAACAATCTTTACATTTAAAACCAATATTATAAATAGAGGCTGAATTGTTTCTGCAAACTAGAAAACTTTGTAAACTGGAGAACTTGTACAGTTTGTATCTCTCATGTAACAAATACACTGTGGAAACAATGTATAGCCAAAGGACTCCTTTTCTACAGTAATACCTGTATGAGCAAAACTACTCTGCTTTTTTCATGAGTGCTGTGTTTTTGTAGTTTGCAGATTGAGCTATCAATTGAGAATGAAAACAATGTTTAAAAATTGTTCCTTCCTTAATGTAACCGAGGAAAGATATATGACAGAGAAATAGTCTTCAGAAGCAAGTACCATTTTAATTCTAGTATACAGTGACCAAAGCCTATAGCTAGAGCTGGGATAATTTGACACATTCTGAGAAAGTTGTGTAACTATAGCTTATTTTAAAAGGTAAAATAGCACAGCTTGTAAGAAATATGTTTGTGTACAGGTTAAAGAAAGCAGTTCTTCAGTGAGAAATAAAGACAAGTCTACAGCTTTGTAGGAACCATAATGGAAGGCACAACCCTTGCCATCAGTAAATACAATGTTGTACGCACTGTTTTACTGTTTCAAGACCATCCCTCCTATGTCACAGTCACTCAAGTTAATTTACAGTACTTTGATACAATCTCTTCAGACATCTGGCATCTTCCATGTTTTGCTTTCCTATCTCAGAAGAGTTTGTAAGTTAGATACTTTTTGTATTCTGTGTTTAAGCACTTTCTGGATTTTATGGAAAAGATTCTGTTGATCTACAGTAGTGAAAACTAAGGTTGGGTTAATAACCTTAATTCTTCAAATTTCTCCAAAAGGGCTACTGTGAAAATAATTTATAGGGCCTGTGACGTGGGTGATTGTACTTCTATTATCTCTGTACTCAGGTTCAGATTTAAAATAACAGTTAAGGTTTGCTTGATGCAATCCAGTAAACCCTTTAAATAAATTTCAAAGCTCAAACAATTTTTGGCTACAGGGATCTCTTACTAATGAGTCTTGAATATTCAATTTCTTCATGAAATAAAAGTTTCAGATTCTGCTGATGCACCTTTGAGGATTTTTTTTTTTTTTGTTTAAGGCTTGAGCTTTGTATGCATAAGCCAAAACTTTTCATTATGTACTTCTGGGAGGCAGATTGGGGGACAGCCCTTTACATGGTGTGATTATACTTCCAATTGAAAATAAAATGCTGAACCTGCTCAGACTTAGAAACCATACTAACACCACACAATAGAATTCTGGTACAAGTTTATACTTAAAAACAGTCATCAGTAAATACTGTATTTAAGCACTGCAAATTTTTTTTGTTCCTGTCTTAAAATGTAATTTCACCCTGAATTAGGTGTTAACTTCATTCTTCTAATGAAAGCAATGTTTATTGGGTTCTAATAAACTGTTTAAAGTTTGTGAGGCTCTGGCTTTGCTTTCTTTTATAGCAAGAGTCAAAATCACCTGGACTTATGATTTTAAAAAAACTGGTTAACTTAAGGCCTCGCAAAAGTGAGGCATTTTGACATAGCAGCAGCATGGTTAAAGCTGCTTCATAAAGGCCAACTCTCAAGGCACTGAGCGAGCTGAGGCACTCAAGGCATGCCTTACAGGCTTAATGTCGCATGCAGTGCGGTACCAGCACTTCCTCCATGGGTATTCCTAAGCCAAAAGTCTGTGCTTCAAATACAGTACCTGGGCATTCAATGTGACTATGTAGACCGACATACACAACAAATCTTGAGCTGTTACTGATCTGTAACCTTCCTCTGTAAGACTAACTTGAAACATTGTACTTGCTGTACACAAATCTTCCTTAAATCTGTCACTGTATAACCTTTGGCACTCTATAAAAGCTTCTGTGGCCGATCACAGGCAAATCATCATTTTTTTGTGGTGGCTGTGCTAGACTTGCTACTTTCCACTGCTTGTAGGTCAGCATACAAACAAGAAGTTACTGTGAGGATGCATGAGGGTAAGTTTACAAGCAAATATGCTACCTTTTAGGAACTGCCATGCACACACTCTTGCACTGAGGTCAGCAACTTTTTGTTATGAAGAAAGAAATTAACTCGGCTTACCATGAAAGAAAGTATGCTAACAAGCAGGTGCTGATGTTTACACCTGAACTAGTTTTCAACAGACTGCAGTCATCCCCTGACTCTTAGCTGGCACTATCCTCCTTTACCAGTAATTTGATGGGGAACTCTGTAATTGGAACTTTATTTTAGCTTGTCATCTTCAAGCATATCGAAGCACTCCCTATTTCTTTGCATTTGCATAAGTATGATGCTTTTTAAAGCAAGCAACCAAAACCTCTTATCTATATAAAAAGCAGAATATTCTTTTAGTGCTCAGGAATCGTTTCTAGCATGTTTACCATCTTGGTTGTGAAATCTAAAAAGAAATAACAGCTCCTTTAATGTGTTTTTTTCTGGCCAGTCTGATTTTCCCTGTAAAGTGGAATTATCTTATCTGGCATGTTTAGAGAGTAACAAAATCATTAGATAACTGATGTTGGGAAATAGTTGGATTTAATACTCATACAGAGAACTGTATATACGGCATGCAGTACATATATGTATGTACGGTATACACACACACATGTATATATACACTCACTTATATAATACTCAGTTATATACATAATCAATTTCCTAATGCATCTATATGTATATATAAAATATGCTACAGTCTATCTCATTTTATATTTAGGAATAGCCCCCACGTTAAGATTCTTTAGGCCTAACAACAGTAGAGATGAAGACAATACTCATCCTATCTTTCAATGGCTTGCTAAACCCACTAATACCTTTACATTGCAGTACTCTCACTTTTGCCATAAATTGGCGTGAAAGAGAGCACAGAAAGCTAATGATAAAAACTCTAGAGTCAGAGTAATCTTCAAGTAGTTTGAACAATACTTAGAAGATGGCACCAAGGGTAGGTCTGCAACAGATAGAATTTCTTGGTATAAGGTTCTCCAGTGGCTGCAACATAGGAGTACTCTGCACTTCTCTTTCCTGGCAAAGATTGCTAAGTCTGCAACCGCATTACTTACTTACAGCTAAAATTGATCAGACAGGAGAAGAAAAAAAAAAATCTGCATTCTACATACTATTTGAAGATGATGTTAAAAAAAAAAAAAAGCAACATAGCAGCCTAGATATGCCTTTGGTCTGACCCAGTCTACTTATTCTTGTGTTCTTATGTTCTGAGAGAAATTGATATTCACAGCTTTATTTTTCATAATCGACCAAGAAATCCTTAGACGTGAAAGTTGTAGAGTTTGAAGGAGAGCACAGTCTCCTATTTAGAAGGAAATTTTATTTCTGGTTTGGTTGGCATCTCTGGCAGAACGAGGAGCACTGTTGTCGATGCGCTGATAGCACCCGATTAGTTTTGAGAATAGGCAAATGCTACTAATTCCCTTTTCCTATATGAAAAGCGTTAGGAGACTCAGATAGCAAGCTACAGGCATGAATTGTAGACTTGTTCTTCCTCTGTATTTTGGGAAAATACTTGAATTAAGTATAGCCCATAGAGAAACACATTTTGATCGTTAGTGGGTATCCTTTTATGGAATCTAATTTAGGTCACTAAGCACTTTACCCTTCATTATTTAGTGACCCAATGTTTAAAGAATTTTATTTCTAAAGGGAATTGTTCTGTCAAACAAATTCCACTTTAGTGAAAAAAAGTCTGTGTTCTTTTGGGAAACTGCCAACATTTTTTTAGACCAATGTTCCTAGCCTTTTTTTCTTTTTCTTTTTTTTTTTTTTTCAGTAGGTGGCTTCATTACAGCTGTTTTTCTAAGCTGTCTCCCCCTTCACATACACATGCTGCTGCTACTGTTTCCTCACCCTCCTTGTTAGCCCCTTGCCTTCTCAGTCCCACTTCTCTTCTAGAGCTGCAGTTCTGCCTGACTGCCCTCCTCATGCAATGTCGACAGTTTATCGTGAACTACGCTTATCCTAGGTACCTCCCTCACAGCCTTGCCTTACAGCACAGCTCCACAACTCTGCGTTGCTGGCTCTTCCTAACATTTCCTTGAACCAGGCTTTCTCTTCAACTGCTTCATACATGCAGCACATCCTCTTCCACTCCATGCCTCACTTGGAACATAGTTCTTTACCAGCAGGGAACCACTGGTCTAGAGGACTGAGGATATTTGATTCATAAAAGGCACGAAAAAGGCATGATCTAATCACTGCCCGAGTTGGAGAACAAATTTGACTTTCTGAGTAACGACGCTGAAGATGCAACACTACAATTAGAGGCATGCTAATTTTTCAGGAATTCCTGGAACTCCTTGTCCTCAAATTAATATCATGTATGAGATTTATCCTTTGGGCAACATCCTGGGAAGTAATAAGTCCTGCTAGTTAAATCCTGTTTTTTAGTGCCATAACAATACTGAACCGGGGTAACTATCTTGGCTGTAAGTAGGCTAGTCTTAAAGCAAACGTCCCCAAAGGCAATCAAACTGGCCCAAAGAAATACAGGCCTGCTTCTTTTTTATATGCTACTAAAAATTCCAAAATCACATGTGATCACTTTTATGTGTTTCCTGAGCCACTTTATATAAAAAAAAGAATTGCGTAAGTTTGCCAAGTAGCTTAAATGCGTTTCTCGTTCTCATTCAGTGCATATTTTGCCTTTTTTGAGGAAGGGGAAGGTCTGAAGAAGTGACGGAAACGTAACTGCCTTCAACTACCTAGAAGTCAACGTGCTGGGAAAAAATTAAATGAATGCGTGTTTTTCTAATGAAGTTCTATGAAACACTAGTTCACTTTTTAAAAACATTAATTAAAAAATATTAATCACTGACCTGCGAATTCCCATGACTACGCCTAATATACTCAAAAGAGGTTCTGTTCAGCATAACCAATATCAGCATTTAGGAGTAAAAATATGAATGACTATCTTGATTTTAAAACGTAGTTTTGAAAACCCTATGCCATCTTTGCTGAGCCAATACCTGCTTCCATGGAAATAGCAGCATACAAAATGTTGACATATTTCAGAGGGATACAGCTACTTAACATCTGCCTGCCTGAAACCACCAGCTAGACTTCAAAACAAAACTGGCTCTCACATTTGACTTTCACATCTTGCAAACCAGTTTACAAGACAAATCAAACATAGCATCTTTAAGGGATGTCCCTGCCTAGGTCTTCTTTATGCTCTGACAGAAATAAAGAAATGCAAGTTAAGCAAGCGCAGACTTTTGTGTTTAGACAATATGTCCAGATAGTTAAAGCAGTATTCAGCTCATCAAATTCTTGTTTTAAGGCTCATGTTAAAAATAACTTCTATCTATGTGACAATGTATTCAGGGAGTAACCTCTTGAAAAAGCGGCTGATAGGACCAACTCATCTTTTTCATAGCTGTTCATAAACATACATCCAATTTCATATACACTTTTAAGTGCTTCGCTTCACCTTACAATCTTGCATTGCTAAGTGTTCAGAACTGTTAGTGATAAGAACATTTTTAAGTGTGGTAAAAATAATCGCCTACTCTTCACCCAAACCTCACTTCTCGTAATGTTGATGTGAAAAAGCCAGTATTTAAAACAGAAATCAGATTAGATCTGTGCATCAACAATTGCTTAAACCAGCCAGGCATATTGCTTAAAACTATCATTCTAGGAGTCTTGATAGCTGAAAATATATTTACACTGTATTTCAAGTACAGTTCTTTAAACTGAGAAAAATACATTAATGTAAAAGTCGAACACGTGCTAGCTCTTCTTTATTTGTTCTTTTCTATATGAAAATGTTCAGTCCCCACCAGCTGATAAAAAAGGGTGCTCTACACACACATTATTTTGACTTTATTGGAAAATACAATCATTTCAGTTACTCATTTTTTTTTCCTATAATGGCTTCTGATTAGGTCTTCCCTTTTTACTACACTTACTCATTGCAGTCCATAAAGTCCCATGCAAATATACACCAAACTAGGTTAAAAATATTTATTGAAAAATGGACTTTTTACTGCCTTTAGTAAGGGGAAAAGAAAAAATATTACTCACATACAGCAAGAAAAATCTATTTACATTCTGATGTTTTGCCTCAATCTGTATTTAAACAACCTGCATTAACCTCTGCAACATCAGTGGCCCACAGTCTCAGTACTTCTTAGAGACAAGACATATTTTGAGAAGGGAAGAGCATTTTTATCTTCACAAGGTTGAAAACACTACATTTTGAGCATAAAGTACCTTTGCTATTTATCATAAACTTTGATTTGTTCCCCCTGCTTCCAATTCTTCATCAACCACTCTTTAAATTAGCTTTTCCCCCTGCTAGAGGGCAGTATGTCAGAAGCTTCCCATGATGTAAGTTATAAGCTCTTAACAGTATAATTAACTGCTCCCTCTTTTGTGCTCATCCAGTGCAACTGTCTCAAACCAAACTAGAAAACTTAGGGATACAAACTGAAGTAGCTTTTAAAAAGCTAGAGCTTGAAAATCTTATTTGGTATAGCAGTATTTATTAATAGAGGTTTGGAAATTGGTGTTTTAGGAAAACCTGAAACAGCATATGAGACAACAATCATTTTCTACACAATTCAAGTACTAAGAACTAGCATCGTTAACATATAATTATAACAGAAAGGTCATATGTTTCTTCCTTTGTAAGCTCTGCATTCTTACCTCTTTACGTTCTGGTACGTTGTCTACAAACATAGTTCTGTAGGTAAGGTTAAGTGACTGATTATTCAAGAACATGTAAAATTTGATCTGATAATAAACTGCACAGAAAACTTAGCAAACTGAACAAGAGAGAACAAATTATCTCGGGCTGTGTCTATCAAACTTTTTTTAAATGTTAAATCTACTGCCATTTATAGTTGTGATTAAGTACGCAGGAAGGATGCTTGCATCAAGAGAGAATCACTTTATGGATCTCTCGTTTGTTTTTAATTTGTACATTTAAAACATAAGGATCATCCTAACATCCTTTTGTGTTTATACTATTAGAAGTAGCTACAACCACATCCGAATCACCATCACGGTATCAATGACTACACACACAACTGAATTGTACAGATCATTTTATAACGGATCATAGTATTGCAAGTTTGTTAAGGGGTAACTAAAAGTCTTTGTTCTTAGTTTCATTTCCTACCCTTAATTTTTCAATCCACTGATCGAAATTAAACGGACATTTTTAATGAAATGGAAACGTAGTTACTTGGCAAACAAAAGACACACTGACACACATTCACATGCACACACACGCTGTTAGCAGCACTAAGCCAGTTTCTGTTGTAAATATTAGAATTCATACTACTCAAATTTAGGCACTTAATCAATTAAGATAATTTGTGAAATGTCTAATATTCCTAGGTTTCTTTTTTACAGTCACAGAAAGGAACAAACTCCTCCAAATGGAGATTCAACTCTTTCTCCTGTCTTCCATGGAATAGTGCGAAGGGGGTCCTGATTAGATATCTAGGCTAAGTGTCTGAAGTTAGGGGGCACAAAGCAGGTTAAGTGAACGATTAACATAGAAAGATCTTACTTTATTAAGATCATTTTGTTGGGCCCGGTTTATGATATGCTTAGTAAGGGCATCCAGCAAACAGAATTTCCTTCCTTCCAAAACAGAAGAACAAGAAATATGTATGTTCAGAACACGTACTCATATGTGGAAGTCTTCTGCGTACTTGAATCCTTTTCTACTTTGCTCTCTTCTGATTTCAAAAGCCAAGTGTAGAAACTACCACTGTGACTGCCAGGTCAGAGAGAGAATGAATGGCATAAACAATTACTGCATTTCTGCGTTGTCCAAAGTTGCTCTGATGTCAACCAGGAAGTTTTGGGGCTGGTAAAACTACTGTTCAGAAATTCCTGGAATACTCCTATTACGTTAAAGTTTCCAAAACCTACTTAAACTGTAACACCAGCATAGGTTAAACAAAGCCAACAACTGTTACGCATAGCATTTGATGTAAAGGTATAATGACAGCTGGGCCAAAGAGCAGACATTTAGATGTCTTCATTCTTTCGGGACAAGATGCAAACCCCAGATTTTGGCATTCGACAGAATAACGGAGGAATTAAAAAACACAATACAGACTATGGCAGCAGGTTTACTGAAAGAATTGTATTAAATGTATTGCGAATTATCTACATTCATTTAAATACGGTGATCGCTACCAGTTTGTTAATTAATAGAACAACAGCACTTTGCAGCTTCAAAGCAAAGCAGAGCTATAAACTAATTAACATATAACAACTGTGCGAGGAAGTTCACGAAAATACTGGGTTTACTCAAACACCTAGAGCTGGTATGTCAGACCAAGAAAATTTTTGCAATTGTCCCATTTCCTCAAAATTTCAAATGCAAAATTACAAATGAACAAAAGGCCTATAAGCTCTGCATAAGCAACTAAACTTAAAAAACCCTGATTAGAAAAGACTATACTTTGAAAGCACTCACAAGTCAATGACTCTGTTGTAATGCCAAAAATATTTTGCCCAAGGTTAAACTGAAAAAAGGTATATTCTTAAGTCATTTTTGATCAGCGAGTGATTGCAGTACTTTGTTTTTATGCCCAGCCCTGAAAAGAAACCTGACTTAAAGAGACATTAGCATACAAATGGGATATGAACTTTCAAAGCTTATGCAACTGTTATTCCATTACAGACAGCTCAGATCAATTCGGTCTTTAGAAATCAGAGAATCAATCTTTGTTTCAGTTTAAAATACAAGTACCTCAGAGACATATGTGAAATTTGAAGCTTGCAGAAATGTAGCACGTTGAGGGGGAAAAAAAAAAGATAAAAAAAGAATCAACAAGAATTCACTTAGGAATGTTCTCTCTGCCACTGTTATTTTCCTCCCTCCTTCTTCCTTCACTTTCCTTCCCCCCTACCTCCCCCAAAAATGGAGGGAAGGAGATTAAATTTTCCTTTGAAGATGTTTGAATTCAGTTTTCAAATCCAGTAAGCATGAAATTGAGGGGTGCTTACCCCGCTTACTGGAAAAAATCTCAGCAGAACCATGACTACAAAAACTCCCAGGCACCTCTGTAACATACAGAAAGAAAACAAAGAATAGCAAGCTGAAGACCTTGCTGCCAAGACTGAAGGATGATTTCTACTACAAATACAAGAAATACAGGCACTTACAGTGAACTTACAGTGAAAGAGAGAACTCAGTTCTTTCCTGTTATTCCCAACTACTCAATTGCATAGGTTCTCTAAAGAGTGGCTTTGCCACAGCTTTCTCAAAGTTATGCGGAAACCACAAAAACTAAGACTCACTCAAGAGCCTATTACAGTTTAAATGTTACTAAGATACTACAGTCAGTTTGTTTGGTTTTTTTCCTGAAAAGTAAGAACTGGCTATATATGAAACAAATGAAAGACAACCAAATTTCTCAAAGTTTTAATAGCTGCAAAGAGAACTCTGACTAAATATTTTCTGAAGACTAAAGTGTCAAGTTAGGAAAACAAGTACTAAATAACTAATGTTATGTGTTTTATTTAACTTTAGCACTTTACATTTTCATACAGAGAAACTCATAAACAGAGAAAAATCCAAAGCCTGCAGAAGAGATCTCTTGTAAGCAAGTATACTGCAGTAGATTAACTGTTTTCAGCGACTCACAGCATATGATTTGCCTGGGCAATGCACAAGGTTGACTAGACTTTACACAGGTTATCATCTACTTTGGCTTCATTTTAATATTAAAACATGCAATCGACCCTCTGCATAAATAACCAATTTTTGAAAACTCTGTAACAAAATACTACATTCAACTTCCCCTGCCCCTTCACAAACACAGTTTATGATCTGCCAAAGACATAACCAATGCTAAAAGAGGAAGAGGAGCCAGGTCCTTATCTGCCACTTTATGATACAACTACTAATTAGACACTCCCTCAACTTTCACGCACACATATCCATTTACTTCTCCTTTCAGACTCTTGTGGATTTGCCTGAACAAATATACCTGTGTGTACACTTGTGGTATGTGCAGACCTCAACTTCCACTCTGCAAGTCCACTCCTTCCCAAGTACAGCTACTAAAGAATTTATATCTTTGCCTACATTCAAGCACACCATGAAAAAAAAAAAAGACTTCTTCAACTTTCATATGCCACAAGAAAAGCCCAAATTTAACCTGAACTCATCTGACGTTTTATTTCCTGAAAATTTGTTTCTCAAATAGCAACAATGAAGTTATTAGTACAATCAATCCATTGTTTAAGCACGTTCGAAACATGGACTGAATCAGGTTTGGTTGCAAATCCTCAAAGGAGCCTATCTCATACCGTGAATTCGTCACTGAAAAAAGTAATTCAGATCTTGTCCCTAGAATCTGTTGATTACTCTATTATCTCAGCCTTTACAGCAACGAACCAAGGAAACTGATTAACAGCTGTCAAACAGAAGCTGTACATTCTCACAAGGGGAAGAAGTATATGCAATGGAATGTCTTCCTATCATATAAGGTTTACGTTTATATAAATATATTTAATACCGCTATTTTGTTTCCATAATGGAGAACAGCCAAATCAAAAATGTTATTTTACTCAAAGAAAAAGGGCAGGAAGGTCTGCAAGGTCCTCATTCTTAGCAGAGTCTGTTCAGCACCAGCCTCTCAAGATACCCTCTATCTGACAACTTTGAGCTTCACCCATATTATGGGCAATTTCACCATGCCAGAAAGAGAGCTGTCAATTGCCATCTTTATCCCAGGATACAGGCAGCACTTTAAATACTCTGGAATCCAAGGTATAGCACTCTAAGGGGTACGTCTAAAACATTTAATATGATCAAAAATTTTGCTAAAAGAAACTAAAAAGAAGTGAGATCTGGTGCTTCCAATAATTTTTATCACTGTGGAGAAATAGTGCAGCATTCTGCAGTAACCAGAACTTTCAAATTGATAAAGACTTTCCAATTGATATGGAGGAAGGAAAGGAGGAGAAAGCCAAAGGGGAAAGAGCCTCATGGCAGGTGAGATGCTTGGAGCACGGTACGCTTCAGCGTGGTATGCTTAAGCATACTATTTCGATAGAATAACACTGTTTTTTTTTTTTTGTTAAGGAGGGGAAGGGGGATATATACATCTATTTATGAGAATGCACTGGAATCTTCTAGCCAGCTAGAAACAAGGTTATGCTGTTATGCAAGAACTTCATACTGATACAGAAAGCAGAACACTCTTAATTCCTCAACTCGTATTAAACTCTTCCCACATAGCAGCAATGGGATTGCTAGTATGGGCACTCTGCAATTTAACTACCTAAAACTAGACTCGATCACTTCTGGTTGTACATTTTCATCCACAGGGGATTGTTTCATGACTGTAAATTCTTCAAAGATGCGCTATGCTAGATCAGATGTATGTGTAAGTTCATTTAAATTCGTGCTTGCTTTGCTTCTGTATGAGAATAACAGTACCATATGAATTCCAGTCCCTGTTAGTTGAAGTACAAGCAGTCAAAAGAGTAAGTCTGTAGCTGTTCCTGAGCAGACAGATTGGATCACAGACATCTAGGCACAAAGGAGCAAGTATAGCCTGGTAGCTGTTTTTCATTTAACTCAAGTGCACAATTCCATTTACCTAATAAACACATTTTTTGTTCAGATAAGCAAGAAAAACAACAAATGCTGCAAATAGGTAATCTGAACATTTTAAACCCAAATAAGAACCGTTTGGTTTACACAACAACTTTCTCTCATCGTCAAATCACAGTATTTTCCCTTTGGTGAAGTAAATAACATTAAATTGCCATGCTCTGTGTAACAGCTGAAATCAACAAGTAAAGAAGGATGTTGAAATACTGGACAGAAATTAAAGAAAGCCCCCCCCCCCCCCCAGCTAACCAGGGAATAAAGCCCTCTCCCCAGAAAACAAAGCCCAGCAGGCAAGACTTAAGAATGCACCGTCTTCAGCTTATGAAATGGAAATCTGAGGTGACCTGATCACTGCATGTAGGTCCTAACACATGAAAGAAGAACTCCAGCAGTGCATGACTTTTGATTCTTGCTGAGAAGCGTTAGACACAAGAGCTGGAAGTTAAACTCAAATGTGAAATAAAATATGACTCCGTAACTGCAGCCATTTGAAACTGCTTATGAAGAGAAGCTGGTAGACTCACCAACCCTTAATCTGTACAACGAATAAGGAAGTCACTCTAAAATAAGTCATTTTAAATGAGCACGTAAACACAAAGCTAACGGATCACCAAGACTTCAAAAAGGCAGAAAGTTAGGGGAAAATCATAACATATGAAGAATTACTTTTCAAATGATCATTCGCAGAGTATAACATTCCAAATATGTGCAACGCTGCTAGCAACTGTATAGTTTCTTTCCTTCAGTTTCTCTACAAACTGAAGAAAACACGCACCTAGAATATCTCTACCTGATGGAAGCCCTGAAATCCACCATCAAGGAAAAAAAAAAAAAAACAGTTGCTGCCAATACAGTTGCTGCCTTTTCTGTGAACTTAGCGCACACTCTAGTCTTCTAATGCCTGATGTATACACATGCAGACATAGCATTATTTAGTATTTTTGTATTTTACCCACAGAGAACTAATGTTCTTTTCCTGGTATAAATTATAATCTTGGGAACAGTTACAGTAGATGTACACTTGAATTTTTGCCTTCACAGCACTGTCAATTAACAATATGACTTTATATTTATTCCCATCTGACATATGGCAAATCTCACAATCCTTCTGGCCCAAAAATCCTTTCTCAGACAGCCCTCAGAACCAGGTAATCTGAGAATGGCCCAAGACCCCTGCAAAGACATATTTAAGTAAACTGCAGTCCAGAAAAGCACAGTTCTCGTTCCCACTCAGATTAGTTTGAGCCCTGAGTCATATGAGCTAGTATGTCTTCTAAATGGTTTTTGGCTTTCTTTATAAAAGCACTAGAAAATTTTGGTATTGATACAAATATCTGCTTGCTTTGAATCCTGGTTTTGAGCCTGAATGATTTTCTCTGGCAGTTAGTTTCATTTTAATTGCACACTGGCTGAAAAAATATTTCTACCTACTTTTTTTTTTTTTTTTTAAACTCCCACTTTTTAAATATCATTGAATGTCCTCTTAGGCTTGTATTATGAGACATCACAAAGTCATCTTGCCACACTAGTTCTTCTTAATGGACTGACAAACGATCTTAATTAAATTTTAACATGCCCAAGCTAACCTTTTTCACAGCTGACCATACAAAAAATATTCAACTACTATGCTGAATTAGCGAGTCTAGAAATACTTCAGTATTTTATTTAGTACACTAAAGGAATAAGGCTCCCTGTTCTGAATGAGGGCTACACTACTTCCACTATCTTTTTTATTACCTCTTCCCTTAAGAAACTAGGGCAAAATTAATGTTATAATGTCTTCTGCCAAAGAATGCTAGAACCCTATGACACAATTCTAAAACAAACGATGGCAGCAGATGTGGTTCAGTTTAACAAGTCAATAAATACTTTAAGTGCCTAGAGAGCTGGGTCTTTTCTAATAGGACCCTGGATTAAAATTTAAAAAGCGGGTCAATAGTTATTAGAAGAGAAAAACTTGCAATACACATGGGGGCTTCTAGTGCAGAGAAGTGCAGATAAATGCAGATAAAAGCTGCTGAGAGAGAAGTTGTCTCAATGTCAGAAAACACATTCATCTCAGAAAATGAGGTTTTTCTACAAAATTTAGAGGACGAACGGATCACAAACAGGAAGAAACATCAGATAAACAAGTTTAGTAGCATGTAAACCGGGCATCTAAACTTACTACGCGTCCTCTTACGCTTCCCTGCGTGAGACGTTCGAGCTGCTTCATTAAGCCCTTCAAGCGCCAAAACCTGCAACACCTCCAACACTTAACACCGCGAGAAACTGCCTAAAAAGAAAGAAGGAAGGGGGAAAAAAAAAAAGTGGAAGTAAAACTTTACGCTAGAATCCACAGGTGCCTCCACACAGCAACGCACACCGCAAAACTACCGCTGCCTTACGGGGTGGAAAAGAAGGTAAAACCGGCATAAACCGAGCGCTGCCACACGGCGCAGGCCGAGCGAGAGGGCGGCCGGGGGGGGGGGGGGGGGGACGCGGCCCCCACAGCCCCGGCGGCACCAGGGCGCGGCCGCCCCGTCCAGCCGCTTCGCCGCTTCCTCCTCAGGGAGGGCAGAAAACGCTACTCCCGCCCGGCTCCCCGCCCCACACCCCCTCCGCGGCTCCCCCCCCCAGTTCCCCCGGTCCCCGAGGGTGGGCACGGCGGCGCCCCGCTGGCGGGCGGCCCGGCAGGAGCTGCGAGCGGGGCCGCGGCGGGCCCTCCGTCAGCCGCACGGCACGTAAATAAAGGCCGCTAACGGCCGGGGGCCCGCGCCGCTGCGGCCGCGCCGCGCCTCGCCTCACCTCAGCCGGCCGTGTGGCGCGGCGGGGTCCCCTCACCTCACCTCACCTCGCCTCGCCTCGCCTCGCCTCGCCGGGGCCGGCGCGGCGCCTCCTCCGCGTGAGGAACTCTCGCCCCCGGCGCTGCCTCCCGGCCCGTCCCGCTGCCCCGACGCCGAACAGCCCGGCCCGCCGCCGCCGCCGCCACCCGCGCGAGGCCCCGCTTCCCTCCTTCCCGGCCTGCCCCGGCGCCGCCGTCCCCAGTCCCCCTCCCCCGGCCGGGCTGCGCCTGCGCGGCGGCCCCTCTCCCCATCCGGGTCCCTCCGTGCGGTGTAGCAGGTCGGTAGGCGGGAAATGGCGACTGGCTGCTGAGCGGCTGCGGAGCGCCGAGCCCCGGCGGCGGTGTAAACACAGCGGCGCCCGCCCGGCCCGGCCCAGCCCGGCTCGGCTCGGCGCGGCCCGGCCGCCGGACACCGGGGCCCGCCTGCTCGGCACCCCGGCGCCCGCAGGTAAGCGAGGCGGCGGCGGCGGCGGCGGCTCGGCCAGCGCGGGGTCCCAGCCGGGGATCAGGTGGGAGAAGGCAGGGGCGGCCGGTTGCCGCGGCGCGGGCAGCCCCCTCCGGCCGGCCCGCCCTGCCCTGCCGCGCCGCTCCTGCCCGCCGAGTCGCTGCCCCTCCGCCACGGCGGAGGCCGCCCCGCCGCGGCCGGAGCGCGGGGAGAAGAGGAGGAGGAGGATTGGGGGGGGGGGGGGTTCAACCCTGGCGGGGCGGGCCCGCTGCCCCCGGGCGAGGCGGGCGGGCGGGCGGCGAGGCTGTCAGCGCCGCGCTGACACCCCCCGCCCCGCCCCGCCCTCCAGGCCCAGGCCTGCGGGGCGCCTCCGCAGCCGCGGCGCCCCCCGCGCCGTCCCGGCCGGTTGTTGTGGTGGTGGTGGGGCGGAGGGGGGGGGGGGGAGGCGGCGTAGCTGCGTGCGAGCCCGTGTCGCGGCCGCCCGCCGCGGGCCCCTCCGGCCGGGCCCCGGGGGTGGGGAAACGGGACGAGGCCAACTTTGTCCGCCGGCGCCTCAGGTGCAGGACCACCACCCTCCGGGGCTGCTTGTCGGCGTTTCCTGTCAGCGCTTGGGAAGGCTGCGCCCGGCAGCAGCTTGTTGCATGCCACGCTGGTTGTCCGCTCGCTTTCTGTTGAGGAGGAGCGCGGCGCAAGCCTGCGGCTGGGCTTTAACCATAGTTAGGAGCAGCTCGTGTTGTTTCTTCCTAAGCGTTTGGGTGAAGCTAGACCTGCCCAGAACGTTTTCTCCTCTGTGAAGACGGTCCCCAGCCTGTGTTTTCTTGTAGGGTTTTTTTTTTTTTTGGTAGTCCTCCAGTTGCTTGTGGTTCACTTTCAGAAGTAATTTTGAGATTGTGTTTGTTGAATATGCCTTCCTCGATGGAAGTTGTTCGCACTGTTACAATCCATGAAGAGGATCTCCAAGTATAGCTATTACTGCGTTGCCATGGGCAAGTCACAGCCGCTTTTGCCATTTCTCCATCAATAAAATGGGGATAATAATACCTCAGAGAGTTGTTACAAGAAGTAGTTAATGTTTGTAGAGGGCTTAAAAGACCTAAGTGTTATTAATTAAGCCTCGTGACACATTAAGGTAAGAGGTAGTGAACCAGGTTTACACATGGATGAACTGAGGCAGGAAGAGATTATGATTTAGCCAGAGTAACATATTGGATCTGTGACAATAACAAGAAACAAGTTGTAACTACTTCATGCTGTAGGCACAAGTGAACAGTTCTCTATAACAGATATACTTCCAAGATTATTTCCCCACCCTTGCTTCCCACCTCCCTCCATCCCATCTACTTTAGAAGGCTTCGCCTGTGCGGCTTCCAGTTGAATGGGTAGCTCCAAGGACACTTGTGGCTTGCCCACTTAAAAGTGCTTCAGCAGTTTTCATAACAAGATGTATGTTCTAGGATGCTAGCCAAATCCAGACTTAAATTCCATAAAACATCCTCCACTTTTTCCCTGAAAACACTGTGTGGAACTTAGTTGAGACTTGATCCTGTTCCAGTCAGTGGAGTACACACTGAAGCTGACATTCCTGTTTCATCCGAGAGAGTTGTTTCATTAAAGAAGAGAGTTTCTTGTCATTTCTGTCCCACAGATGTAATGGTGCAGTTGGGTCATTTTTCTAATTACGTAAGCACTCCAGAAATGTTGTAGCTGTACATGCATCTTTGTAATTTAAAGGTAACTTTCTGTCTTCATACTTCCATTCTGAGTGTTGATAACATCTTCCCACTGTGTTGATTCCCCAGCACGCTGACATGACACTATTGCAGGCTGAATAGCATTCTTAAGTACTTAAAAAATATACCAAATTCAAAAGGAAACTTAGTCTCCATCTAACAAAGTTTTCCCATACTGTATTGGCATTTATTTTTCTTTGATCGCTTCTCATGCTGCTAAGGCTGACACCAACAAAACTAGTATTTACCAAAGACTTTAAAGTTCTGTTTTTTCTAACAGTTCTCTGCGTAACTATTTCATTCCTGTGGAAGAAACTTTTTCACAAGTGTAAGTGTAGTAATAACAAATGTGTGGAACTACCCAAAATTATGAATCAAGAGTAAAAGTCACATCGAACCATTTTGGCAGCATCTTTCGGGGAGAGCAGAACGCATCCAGTAGAAATGAAATTTAGTGCAAAGTTAAAACTAAGGTGCATTTCTAGACATACATATATTCTGACAGAGGCTTGAGACTTCTTGCCCTTTAGAAGGGATGACTGGAAGTTCCAGCACATCTTCACAATGATTTCATATTAAAGTCAATGTAGTTGTAAATCTCTAAGGCTGCCTTTTCCAATTTATGGGTTTGCAGATTTTCCCAGATTTGGAAATCCCAGTTTATGGGCTTTCCCAGATTTTCAAAATGCTGTACGAGGTCTTCCCTATCCACGTGCTTTCGGCTTGGTCTCCCTAGGGAAACCAGTTCCTATGCATCACAGTTTCTAGACTTCGCTAATGTCAGTATAGGACCATCCCAGACTTAAATGCTACTGAGTTCCCCCTGCACACACATGCAGTCCCCCTTTGTGATTGCAACCCCATTCCATGATTCCTCAGGACAATTCCTCCCAAAGTGCCTGATTCATTACTGTGAATAGATAAGATAGGGTGGTTCTTACTCGTCCTAGCTCAGGAAGTAGAGGACTAAGTCTGAATGAAATTTGTTCATTTGCTAGTAGCGTACATTACCGCTAAAGTGTTAGCACCGATCTCTTGTTTTACGTGGAAGATTGTTTTTCATCTGTCGTATATGAAAAGTTCACTTGATGTGTATACATCCCAGTGAAGTCTTCTGAAAATGCAAATACACACCATATAAGTGCATAGTTGATTAAATCATAATTCATAATGAATTATGATTTTAGGGTAGAATATCTAAATTGAATCATGCTGCTATGATGCTGTAGAGAAACAGAAGGCTCTTTACAAGCTTGTTTAAGAGTAGCAATCTCATTCACATAGATTTTGACGGTGTCAGGCCTTGTATGGTACTTTAAACATGGGTTAATTTGCTGGAGGGTACTGTCAGTTGCTGTGTAGTGTATCACTTTGTATTGCTTGTGAGAAGAAACTTGCATACATTGGTTTACTTTCAAGTATCTCAATCTAACAGGTTGTTTACATGCTGAATTGCCTAAATGGCCATTATTTAGGGTTTTTTTTTTAAATAAATATTTTGCATTTGTAGACAAAGGTATTTCAATACCTGAAAAACTGAGTACAAAAATACGCATGTCTTAAGCAAGCGGTTTGAGAGGTTGGGTAGTAGATTCTCAGTTGGCAGTTTTCATTTTTTTTTTTAAATAGATTACTTTCCAGTAAGGTCAGTTTCGATGGTTACTTTGGGTAAGATGCTCTTAAATATGGCAAATAAGTTTGTTGTTGTTGATTAATCTAGTGTTCTAAGGGAAAATATTTTTTGTCAGGATGGTCTGGTATGCAGAAAAACGAACTGGTTGTCAGGAAGCCTGATCTGTATTCCCATCTCTGCCACACACTGTCAGATGTGTGATCTGACATACGACCTGTATTGCTTCAGTTTTTCTATCCAATAGGTTAGTATTTGTGATAATATTGAGTGCTGTGGACAAGCCGGTGGGAAGGAGATAGGCAGCTGCTGGTGAACAGTGTTAACTCAGCAGCTGCATTGATAGTATATCGCATTCCCCCCATTGATAGTATGGGGAAAGTTTTATGAGAGTCCAGCCCCAATCAGATTTGCCTGCATCTAGCTAAAAACAACTCTAAAGCCAACATTTAGGAAGCCACCTATCTGTTGTATTAGATAGGATGAGGATTCTCGGTCAGTTAGGTGATGTAGGTGGGAATAATCTCATTTTCACTGTCTCTCTCATATGCAACTTTACCAATAGCCTTAACTCCCATCTAAGTTCAGAGAGGGTTTTTTGTTGGGGAGGAATCAAGTCGAGTTTACACAGATTAGAGGGCATAAAACACTTTGTAGTTTTAAATTCATAATATTATATCATCGTAGCTTTAAATATAACATTATCCTGAAGATAGGTTTCACTAAAAGGAGCTGGTAACTTCCCGGTATTTGGAAAATACACTACACATACTTACTGGACACAGTGCTAAAACATATGTTCTGCTATCCGTTACCAACATACCAACTGTAAGCAGCAGAAGAACGTTACAAGATTCCAGAACATTTGGAATAGAATTCACCTCTAAGAAAGTTTTTGATGATACATATATATTCACACACATACACACACACAATGATAACATAGGAGGAATGCCATTATCAGCAGAGTGAAGGCTCAGAAGATGGCCCGGTAGGGCATGTTAGCATCCTTGAAGTCCCATGTGAAAGGAAGGAAACGTGGCCTTGTTTAGCCTAGGTTTAGGTATAGCTAATTTAAGTTGATAAATTAACAAGAACTCAGTTCAGTCAGAGCAGGTGTTCTAAGCAATTTAGCTTTAGCTGTACTGATTCAATCAAAACCATAACTCAGTTTACGTTAGGCTAAAGTATGGTTGCTTTGATTCCTCCTATATTTCAAGAGGTGTTAATTAGAGGAAGGCAGGTAACTCAATCTAAGGATTAGACTATACCACAAGGACTTTACTGGCACAGTTATACCAGCCTAGTTAGTGGCAGAACCTCTTGTCACAGGGGGGATCCTTTTGCCAGCACAAGTTGCATTTACACATACTAGGAGGCTTGTTACCTTAGCTATATTTGACTTGGGGAAAAAAGAAAAATAACGTTTTGCCCCTCCCTTTGTGTTTCTAACAGATAGTACTGCACTGGCAAAACTTCTAGTTTAGGCAGTCTAACATTATAGATTTCATTAGTCTAGAGAGAGCTTCAAGTATACTCAGCATCTGCTACTTAAGATGCAGGGCTGAAGCTGCTTGAGCAGAGTCTAATACAGATACATTTATTTCTTACCCCATGTGGTAGGATTCTGCCTCATCCATTGCAGTTTTCTTTAGGTTTGCTCTTCTGCAGTTTACCTCTCATAGCTGGTATTTTGAAAGTATTCACTATTTCAGGAAGGATTGGGCTGACTTGGGTTAACAGAACTAGCTCCTATATTCTCCTTTGTATTCTCTGCAATTTCCAATACCCTTTTAAGTATCCTTTCACACTAGATAGGGCACTACCTGAGTTGCTTCTCTTTTCTCCCCTTCCTGGGAACTTCTCTCACTTTACTTTCCTAGGGGAGCTCATTTAGGTAAAGCAGGCTTCCTTTTATATGAAATGATGGCTTTGGGCAGTGATGCCTGGTCACCTGATTCAGATCCATCACCTGGAGGGAGACAAATCCTTTAGGTAGGGCTGAGCTCATTTTCTTTTAAAAACATAGCTAACTGTGATATATTGCTTGTACTGCAGTTAGGGGTACTTTGTCTGCAGTATGTATATTTTAGAAATATTAAAAGAACTTCTGCTAGAAGATAAGAAATAAGTAAAGAGAATTAGTGAAGGCTGATTATGAATAGTAGTTACATGAGTGGCACTTATGTTTTTTCTGTCCTTTTTGAAGAAAAGCATAGTATTGCCTGAAACTTTAAGGTTGTTTTTCTGAAAACAGTATACAGGAAGCTAAAGAGATGATTTATAAATAGAAGAAATATACAGAATATGTAGAATAAAGGTACTCACAAGCTTTATGTATACTGGATTTAGATATATTATACTTGATTGAATTACCTAGCTCAGTTTATTTGACACCTTCTTAAACTCTTGTCAAGAGTGAGCAATTGTAGTTAAATGAATTTAAACATGATTGGAAGAGCTTGCTCATTTTGCTTATCAAGACAGAACTTATGACTATTAAAAGAAGTAAACAAGAAAGGTAGTGGAATCTTGATACTTTTAATTTATGTTCTTAAAAATATAGATTTGGAGGAAGCTTCTGAAGACCTGCATGTAGCCAGAGTGATATTCTGGAGCAGCTCTAAATACTGGATTGAGAGCTCCTGAATTTTGTATTGCTTAGGGACTAGAAAGCTTAGTAGCACTCTTAAGAAACAGTGTTTGAGAGCCCTGTTGGAGAAACAGGGTGTGTAGGTATGGTTTCAGGTGAAGCAGTATCACGCTTGGTTATGCTGTTGGAGTTCTTTGAAGATAATTCTTTTTTGATAGTGGATTGGTTTATTATGTATCTGGAAAATGTTTGATAATGTTCAACCCCCAAGATTAATAGTCAATACAGAAGCGTCCTGAATGAATGAACATAACAGGGTTCCACGCCATAAGAGAGTTTAAGATTAGAAAATAAACATCTGTCATCAGTGGTCCATGCTTTCAAAGTTAAAAAGTTATTGCATGAGGATTGCTCTTCGCTCTTTCTCCTCTTAATATATTTTCTGTTCCCCTTTTTTTTTTTATTTTAGGTGCAGAGAAGAGTGCATGACTGTTCATGTCCTCTTGCATATTATTATTGGCAATTTGAAAGGCTCTGTGTTTTCATTTCCAGACAGCTGATGCCTTGTCAGAATTAGTAGAGTAAAGGGCTTCTTTTCGTTTGATGGTTTTGTTTTATTTTTAAACTAAAGTAACTATGCTGATAAAACTACAGTGTTGTACCAGCTTATTCAGAGCGCTGTCAAGTTACGTCTGTATCATAAGTAATGTGGTGCAGTAGGAGCAGACTTACAGAATGGATCATTTGGTACTGGGCACTTGATGTCCGCGCTGGTTTCGTCGCCAGAGTTTTTAATTCAGTCTTGTCCTGTGTCTGTTAGTAGTTGAAGTATGTCTTCCAGTTTAGTTTCATCCAAAGGAATCCAGTCTCAGAGCATATCTGAGACTACTCTGTGGTGAGAACTGGAGCACAATAAATGGGGGATGATCAGAAGATTTGCTTCACGAGCTCAAACCAGATCCAGGCTCAAGAACAGATGTAGGTTCATCTTTAGACATGATTTTGCCTTATGAGAAGGCAGAAAGTGCCATGCCACTTTCAAAACTTTTGATAATCTCCCTGTGAAAGGAGTGAGAAGCACAGGGCGGCTAATAGAAGAAGGGACAAATCTGATGTGAAGAGGCTGTGAAAGGAAGAGGGTTAGAGTCTTCAGTCAACCACCAAAGAATAGAAGCAAATCAAGTAAAACCTATACAGAGTTTTCTGAATGTCTGAAAGGGATGCTTTTCAGCTTTAATTTGAATTCCATAATTTAGCTCTCTTCTTTTAAACTAATTTGGCTGGACTTTGTTTATCCTCTGTGTTCAAATAGAGGTTAAAAAGCTAGGTTCTGATTTATAATGTAAAAGACTGATAAGGATGTGGAGAGAGCGATTTTTATTTTTATCTTTCTCATTTTAAAGTGCAAGTTTTTAAACGTTTTTCTCTTGGCCCACTGTTGGCCCACCATCGTGTTCACGGACAAATATGTTAACCAGTTACAGGAGTGCTGTGCTTCACGCTCTTTTTCCCCAGCTCTGTTTCTGAGTTATTTTGTTGCCATGTTCTAAGTGTCACAAATGAGAATTCTTCTTATCAAGGTAGTTAAGAGAGCAAGCTAAAATAATCCACTTAGTCATCTGTTGTTTCTTGAGCAACAGAATAAGGTCTGTTTTCCCTTAGGTTTGTGTCCTTTAGTGCCCTCCAGCCCTCCCCTCTTCTGTAGTACCTCCAAACTCTCCGCCCGTGGTATTTCAAGGACCCCCACCTCCAGCCGCAGGATCTCCTGTTTGCTCTCCCTCCTGGCGTGCAGTAGTGTCTGCCGCAGTTTTGCTCGCTGGCCGAGCTAGAAGCAGAATGCATGGTTGCTCGCTCGCTCGCTGCCATGTCTCTGCAGATAAGGTGGCCGTTGTTTTCAGAGGTGGGCTAGGAAAGGTGGCAAGATGGAGAACGCGTGTGTGTGTGCGCGCGTGTGTGTGTGCTCGCAACCAGAATGGATATGGTGTACGGACTTGGGTGGTGGCTCTCACTCACTGGGGATGCTGAAAGTGTCTGTCTTAGCTACATAGCTTTTGATTTCTGGAACACTCGCAGGAACTTAATAGCTTTGAGACTCTTCTCCCTCTTTCAAATTTGGTTGATATCAGTCAGTGGGATCCACAGCTCCTAGGGGAGGGACAGACAGGCATGATGCGGACAGTGCAATTGTATAAGCCTTACTGTCTCTAGAAACCAGGCTTTTTTTAAAAAATCAACAACTGTATTTGAAAAAGCTTATACCGATGTTTATGCTAAGTGATTAATACTTACTCTGCAAAGAGTACAACGAGTGAATGAAACCCAGGGCATAAAATATTGTTGCTTTGAAAATTTGTGACCAAATGATCTTAGTAAAAATAACTTGCCGGGGGAGGAAAAAAGACAATTTCAAACCTGAGTTGGTTCAGTGCTCGTGTTAACAGCACAGCCTCACAGTTGATATTGGAGCAGCTGAGACTGGTTCCACAGCAGCCTGAGACAGTCTCTGAGCTGCTGCAGCCCCGCTGACTGGTTACACCAGTAAAGGAAATGGACCAGGACTTGTTTTCTGGTCCTGAGAGTGGAGGGCGTGACGCAGGTTGCATGCAGACAGATCAGGGTGACCTCCTCCGTCCTGTCTGCTGGGAACAGCCCTTGCCCATGACCTCCCTTGAGGTGTTCCTGAGCCCTGCTGGGGAGAAGGCTAGGCCATTAATGTCACCCCTAACTGAGCCAGAGAGCGTGCTGACAATTAAACAGTTGGGTTAAGTTACACAGTTCAGCGCAGGTGATGAAGATACAGTGCTTTAACCTCATGCCGTGGGATTACTGGTTTACTGCTACAGAGATACCCATCCTTTCCCCTGCCACAGTTTGTGTGTCTCTATCCCACCCTCTGTTCATATGCTTCCTGCTGAAACAGTTCAGTTCACTGAGCTGGCCTAAAAACGTGGCTAAGTGGAGGGGTAGCTGGGTGCCCAAGCTGCTTCGGGGAGGATGCAGGAGTACGACAGCAATTAGACTGGCTTAGGCTGCCCCGGAGCCACAGCCCCAGTCAGAGCCACAGTCTGCCTCCTGAGGGTGAGCAGTGGGAGAGATGGGGGCCAGCTGCCAGCAAAAACTAACGCCTTCCCGCTCCAGGCCGAGTAGGTGGGGGGAATGAACGGCCAGGGTGAATAGCTCCTTAAAGTGGTTTTAACACTGGAGAAAACATATCACTGAACTACAGCCTGTCCTTTTTGTTTTTCCTTTGGTCATAACGCACAGTGAAAAAGTATTTACTGAAGTGGGAGGGATGTAGAGGAGGGAGGTGTGGAAATTAGGAGAGAAAGTGTGCCTTCTGTTTACATTAAAACACTTTCAAATATCAAGAGCAATCTTCTGTGATTTTGCTGCATTGTTTCTTCAGTTCATTTGGTGACAAATGTTGTGCGCCCTGTCACCTTCATAGAAAGCACAAAGATGACAACTTTCTTCCAAGCATTTCTTTGGTATTTAAGTTAATTTACAAAGATTAACAAAACCCAACATTTTAAGCAGTTTGGCACCCTTTCACCTTCATTTGCTCGATTCTTGGTTTCTGCTTGATGATGATGTCACATTTTTCACTTGAAAGTTCTTGTAAGACTTCAAAGAACCTTTGCCTTTCCCTTTCCTGACATATTTTCCAAAGAAAGCAAATTGCTCAAACACCACCATCACCACCTTTCCTGCATTTTTATACATGGTATACTGTAGTGAGCATATCGCTCTTTAGTATCCCTTGCAGGTTCTTTTTACCTTAACTCTAACTAAAATTATATGATGTGAATGGGTGTGAAGCGATGTATTGTGTGCGAGTATGTTTAGAATAAACAGTAAACTTTTTGAATGAATTTCACATATTTAAAAGGTTATTTGTATTGTGGACAGAAGGATGGAAGGTGGCAATTATTCAGTCCCCTTAGTGTCTAAAAGATTCTCCCAAATTACAGTGTAATGTAAATGCTTCATAATGTGATAAATCAACCACAGTCAAGACTAGCATTGCCTTGGAACATGGCGTGGACATTTCCACTCTGTTAGATTCCGGATGGAGGGGTCGGATTTACTCCTCATACTGGGGAATGATTTAGAAAAAAAAAAACAAAAAAACCCCAAGAACCACATAAGCTTACATGTGATAGCAGGACATCTTTGTTTTTCTAGATTTCTCTGTTTTAAAATATACAGGCACAGACTTATGGGATGGCAATAGAGATTAATGGACTTTAGCCACCTGTACTCAATACACCTGTACAATACAGCCTTGTCTTAGAATTTACTGGAGCAGCACATAGCGCTATGCCCTGTGATACAGCTGCGCAACCTCCCCTTTCTCTCAAATTGAGTTGGGTCTTGAACTCAAAAAATCTCACTGGTTGCCAGTCGTGCTAAAATGTTAAGCTTATTTTGTGTGTTTATTCTTGAGAAGGTAAGCCTATGCCATACAGAATCCATATTAGTAATGTTACTAGTTCTCTATCTCCTACCTTTGGAGGAACATAAATGCTTCTCAAACATAAACTTCTGAAGAAAGACGCTAGAAATATAGTTTCTTCTCATTCAACAAAGCAGTTCGCTGTATGTTTGTAGAGCCATAGCTGCTACTTTACAGTGATCAAGCTATTACTTCATTAGATCTCACTCATATTAAAGTGGCGGAGATAGAGTAGACAAAACTGGAAGCAATTAGATTGTGAAATAAATAAGTGAAATTCAGGGTAGAATTAAAGAAGAATGGAGACATTACAGAGTGTGCAAAGACCAGTTTTGGCTTACAAAAAATCTTTTTTTTGCAGCTGATGAAGCTAATTTTTAGTAATTTGTATTTTTGCAGTATTGTTCAGACACCTCACATAACTTTCCTCTGAATAGCCAATGATTTTTAACTTGTGGATTTTCACACAGGAGCAAATAGGAAGAAAACATTTAACAAAACAAAATAAAATGTGTCAAATAGCATTGTTGCAATGAGATCAGACAGGTATGTTACCTGAAACTGATCTCAGTTAATTTTTTGGAACTGAATTAGATTCAAGTTCATGAAGTCTCAATATTTTACTTTTAAAGTTATATGTGTTAACATAAGATCGCTCACAAATTAGTGAAGCTACTGAAACTGTAGCTCTTGTTTTCATATCATTTTTTAACTTAGCTACAAGCGCATGTTGACATGCACAAATTAGAAAATTAATCTCACAGTAATCTCTCAGAAATTTATAAGGATGAGGTTTTCCATTGAGAAACAGACCAAAATGGGTTATGAAAAAGTTAGATTTAAATCAGCGTGCATATGTAATGATAAATGTTTAGTTTTAAATTTACATGGACAATAACTGATAGAAAAAAAAGGAATATGCTGGCATTTTTTCCAATTTTAACAACAGTGCAATAATTTTTTTTTCTTTACTAGAAAAACCAAGTGCAAAATGAGTGTAATAATAGCCTCTTACTAGGTAGAGAGCATGATTTATATTATTTTGAAAGGTTATGAAGTTGCATAGTTGCACACAAAAAAATGCTTTCCAGTGAAACAAGGATCATATTCTCATTTAAAGAGTTTTTAATCGCACAATAAAAATAGTTTGTTATTGTTAAGGCCAAGGGAACAGCCAAAAATCTTATCTACCTTTTAAAAGGTAGATAGCACACCTGACAAAGCCCTATGCAGTATGTGGCTGTGTTTCTGATTCCACAGAAAGATTAAGGTCAAGTAGAGCAAGATTCGTTTTTCTGGTGAATTTAAGCAAAATGCAGCTCCCTTCTCCATGTGGACACCACAAAAACTATTAGCTTTTCATAACAAACACCAAAGTTACTCCATGGCTTTTGTAGCCCAACACAAAGTTACTTAGGCTTATTAATCTTCTAGCGCTGTCTTTTAAAATTTGAAACATATCTGTAATATAGATAAGATGAACAGTAAAAGAAGTATTTTTCTGAGGTCAGAGTTTATCCCAACATCCTTGAAGGTCTGTTCAGGAAGTGTTCAGCAACCTGTCTATACCAGGGGTTGTAACAAGAGGGAGATGACTTCCAAAAATAGGCCCTCTGTGTGCCCCGCAGCATGGATTAAATGTCTGGAGAGCCTAATGTGTCTAAAGACAGCTGGTCCATTCCAGCATCCCGGCAGGAAAAGTGCAGGTTGTAGTGGAATCTGTAATCCGCTCATTTAAAAGTCAAGCACTGCAAACATTTATTTCAAAACATTTTGGCTATTGGTGAGCTCCACAATGTCTGAAGATGACTAATGTCAAATTCTTATCTTGGCAACATAAGAGATTGTAAATAGTATCGTTTTTTCTTTCTGCTGTAACAGATTTTTGGGGTCTGTTTTGAGATTAGCTGTTCTACAACTAATCCAAATCTCAAATTTTTTTTGTTGGTTAGTAGTCTGACCCAAATGACAACGGCTGAATCAATTACAAGTGTGTACCCTCAGTCATCAAGAGAAAAATATCTTGGCCAGGAGGGAATAAACTTTCAGTTCCAAATGCATATTGTATAATCAAAACAAAGCCTTGCTAGCAAAGCAATAAGGTAACAGAAAATCTATTTCATGTTAAAGCCAATTATAAAAGGCTTTCTCCATTCTTTGTCAAAATCTTTTTAAGGAAATGTTTCTTGCAAGGGAGATACTTAAACACTGAAAGAGTAGAACTACAGGACGTGAACCTAAGACTGACACACTGAGGACTCACGGTTAAAACAAGGAGAGTAAACCTAGGGCTTTTCTAGTGTAATTTTGTTCAGAATGAAATGGCCGAGCAGCCTGAAAGATGTGGGGGAGAAGAAAAGGTGCTTTCGGTGAAACAAGGAAAATTTGGTGGTACCATTTGCATTGCAATTTTGATAGTTATAATTATTAACTGTTGGTTTTATGAAACTTGTGGGGGAGGGAAAGCTGTAGATTTATCCAGATTTCATAACCAGACACCAATATGTGGATAGTAGATACTATATGTTTATCTGTTTGTATAAAACATTGTCTTTTTATTTTGCTCTTACCTATATCAGCTCTGCTGCTAGACTTCTTTGAGTGATAGTCTCCTGTTTAGTAGTTGTCTCTCTAGGAGGTGGTTACAGAAAACCACGCTCCAAGGTTTGAGAAGTGTGACGAGAGTAATATAGCATGTTGCAAACGATGAAGTACATCAGCTGGAATAAAGTGTAATTGCCAGAATCTTCTAGGGAAGGAGTGTTAGTTGGTTAAAGAAAGACCAAGAGTCTTTAGAGGTCGGGGGGGGGGGGGGGGGGGGGTCTCGACATCTTTGAACTAACAGAAGTGAAAAAAGCATTTCCTTGAAGTTTGTAAAGTGCTTTGGGGCCTGCCTGGATGAAAGACTTTATCTGTAAGCCATTTTTCTTGACTTTGTTGTGAGTCCAGACAGGTATATTATTACACTAGGGTTATTGTTTGTCCCATATTTTTCTCTCCCTACCAGGGACAGACTTAACACTTTCTGTCTTTTTTCCATGAGTTTCCCCTGGTGACTCAGGCTTCTTTGTGCAGTATCATAAGATCTAACATTTCTTGAAAGCATCACTCGTACCATGTGAATGAACTTCAACCAGCTCAATGAACGCATCTTTTGGATGGGATGTTACTTAATACTTAAAATATGGGTCACATCACAATAATGAAATGCACTGATGAAATATGACTGGTAGTATTTATTTAAGAGGAATTTGAAGAAAGCATTTGCTTTTGGTTTCCCTTTCTGTGAATCTGCCCACTGTGATCCAGCTTGCATGTCCAGAAGTATTTGAAAGAAATTAACACATTTTCTTAGCAGTGAGGTCTGGATTATCTGCGTTCTCGTTAATGGAACATTGAACCTTCACCATTAGATCACAAGTTCAAATCCAGGCATCAGTAGCCACAGAAAGCTATTAAATTTGGTAGCAGTTCACAGCTTTATGATAATTGATCACATGTCCATACGTTTCTACATTTTAAACAGCATCTTTTACTTGAAATCTCAAAAGAAGAGTAAAGAAGTTTCACTACCTTTGAAAAAATGTTTGGAGAAAAGCTGTGGAAACAAAGCAGGAAAAATGACATGATTGTTAAAATCAGCCATATCCCACAAAATTTTGTCAGAACACTTCATTTTGCAGTGTGAATTTTTCATACTCACTGGTCATCATCTCCATGATTGCAAAAAATAATGTACAGGCGTGGTTACTGCAAGAGAAGGGAGCTTCCTTGGTTTACTTTTCTCCCTTGGAGAGAAGTGTACTGTGGCAGCAGAAAGAAATAGTCTGTCCGCATATGCTGTGTCTACAATAAGAGGCTAGTATAATCTATAGCAGCAGCAGCAGCAGCTCTGTTGTGTAAAAAAATGTTTAAACTCCCAACGCAGCTGACAGAAGTTTCCTCCTTTCCCCTTCTCTTATTATCTCACCTCTTAACAGAAGCTGAAAGCATCTTCTGCCCCACTATGGCAGGTGGCCAGGTAGGCTAGAAAGCTGTCCCTGGCTCTCTAGATGCTGCTTCTATGGTGTTGGGAAGAGCGAGACGTTCTGTGGAATCCAGGGAGGATTTACAGTATGTATCTGATCTGTCTGCATAAGACTTAGGCATTACCCTTTAAGTGCTGCAGAAATTGATGGGATGGAAAAAATTCAAATAAATAAAAAGAAATTGTTCACATAACGTGTTCCTGTCACTCACCAAGTCACCAAGTGACATTCCTGCAGTGTGTTTAGTTGTCTTAATCCTCTAGAGCTCTTCCGGTATTCAGATTTGGAATATATAGCTTTCAGTCATGGCAATCCAGTGTTATTACCAAGTGCCAAATTAATTGTAGAAGTTGTTCAACACTATAATTTTAAATTCTCACGCTAGTTACATCTTCCTATTGTTCATCACTATTGTTCTTTTGCCATCTTAAAGTTTCTCCTGTATCAAAAAACCTTAAACCTTTTAATTTTGCTATACTTTAATTATACCTCATTTTTCCTTTAATAGTTTTGTGGAAGAGTAGATACAACAGTAGTACCGTATATGGTGGGGAAGTAAATCGTCACGCACTGAAAATTGTATGGAGGTGTGTTCTTGTTTAGAAATAGGAATCATTCACTGGAATTTCTTTCCAGTAGGAACGCTGTACCTGTGCCACAGAATAATGACAATCTTTGCAGGGCAGTGAGTTTGACACCTTGGTGTGTAGGAAGTCAGGAAGACAAAATGCAATCCAGCTGTAGCTCCTTCAGCTGCTTCTTAATAGCTCCTTCGTTACTTAATTTTCCCAATGTCACTAATTGTTTAATGAAAATTGCATTTTGCCATCTTTTTCTTTTAAAGAATGAATTTCAACATTTAAGCTCTTTTCTTTCAACTGATCCTTTCCTCATTTTTCTCCCCCCCTTTTATATATATAAATATATACATCAGATATATACACATCAGAGAGAGAGAGATCAGTAGAAGGAATTTGGGAAAGAGGGTTTTTTTTTTTTTTTTTTTTTAGGAGTTTAAGGTATGATATGTAAGTAACGCAGAAATATGGCTTCAATTTTTAAATGTTCAGTATACTTGCTATTAATGCATTCAGGTGGCTTCAGACTCATGTTGTTGTGGTAAGACTTTCGAATCAACCTTTCGGGATATAAAGAAATGGCATTATTGCATAGAGTGAGAATTTTAAGAGCTACAAGATCTTGAAAGCAAATCTGCTGAAAAAAGAATTAAAGTACAGAAGTTTCTTCGAATTGTTTAGTGTAATCCCACATGCAATGAACTATAGAGCTGTTCTGGCTTTGGTCTTAATTTACCTCCTTGGCACAAACATGAGAGCAATGTAAGCCTTAACTGAATGTGGCTAAGCAAGATATTTGGTTATGCAGTAGTTTAGTCAGACTTTTAGATGACTGTCATACTACACTGAAATCTGAATTGTATGTGTGTAAGGAAGAAAATTCATGTACATGTTTAGACTTGATTGTTTTGACTGTGTTAAGTATTACAGTTTTATGCTTGTTTCCGAAAAGAAACACAAGTAGAATTCAAGTGAAAACTGCACACAGCCAAATGTATCAAGCAATAGGAGAGCAAACTTCTGTCACTGAGAGGATTGTAGGTAACTGTTGCTAAGTCCATTAGAGATATTTATAACTTGAGGCTTGATACCCAGGATGTGAAATAAGCCAAAGAACTCTCTGGCAATAGTGTACAGATGAGTTGAATGGTTCCTTGCTGGATAAATACATACGCACCATTGGAAAACATTAAATTAGTTGATGCTTTGTCTATTTTAATTTTTGTTTCCGTTTTAGAAAAGATTAGGTAACTTGTAGAATAGCACATTTTAAGTAATGCTTTCAGTCTGAAATTGGAATTTCACTAGTGTCAGTCTTCTATGTTTTACAGTAATTTTTCTAATTCTTTATGCACACATGTGTTTTTAGCATAGTTTTCTTTAATTTGTACTCACTTAATGGCAGTCTTAGATTTCTCACTAGAATACATTGACTGCTGTTTTGTAAGTCACACTGTAGGATGTCTGCCAGTTCTTCAAAATGTATAAATAATATACTTTAATAAATGTGGTTTACCTCTCTGAATGTATTAAATTCCATTGTGTTTTTATTGTTCATTTACTTAATTCCTAATTCACTATGGTAAATAGTTATCCATTGTCAGTCAAAAACTTGAGTTAATGAGGTGTTACTCTCTTCTTGCCTGTCAGAGTTTTTTGAACTAGGTAAATGAGAATTAACAATCTCATGTTTTGAGTATGTAAGCATGTGCACATGTGTATATTAGGAAGTCCTGAATATTTGAATTCTATGAAATGCACTCTTTCCAGAGAGTTCATAGCACTCTTGACTCAGAAATCAATTTCTATAATTGGATTAACTTGAGACGCTCATTTACCATGGTTTGCGTCCCTAAAAAGCATGGTACAGAAAAGTTTAAGAACAGCTGTGCTCAGGTCAAAAGTTTGGTGTTTAAGTGGTCAAAAGTTAGAGTACCCGCTTCATATGCTGGAGGATGACATTGGTGGATGCCATGAAGATCAGGGAATTCCTGGACTGCAGTTGGTGGGATTGATTGCACTCCGTAGCGCTTGCTGTTGCTCGGTTTCGCGCTCACGTGCATACATGCGCACATGCGTGTACACACACATACTATATACCTGTTTGCTCCGAGACATTAGGGCCACCTTGAATCCTGCACTCTTTTTGTATCACAGTGAGTACTCTGGGAGTGCAGCCACTGGACACTCACAGCTTCACATGGTCCGTCTTTTGGACCTCTGTCCTAAAAGTCTATTCAGCTTTCCGAAATAAATCAGTTCAGCAGCCTGAGTGACAGCTAGCTAGTCCACCTACTGTGGAAACATCTGCACCACAGTATAGATATATATCTGCAGTCTGTTTCTTTACCCTTGTGACCCTCCCACCAAGTGTCAGGATCCGTTGCTACAGAAAAAGGGCTAGAAGGTCCCGTGGGCCAGCCTCTGTTCTGACTTAACCCTGCTGCGCTGGGGACGGCAGCTCGGAAATCCCTTTGGGGGCCATGGCTCAGGCGTGTTCCCAGCCATGGTGCAGCTCACAGCTCCTCACAGCGGAAGTCCATTCTGCAGCAACAGGGAGAACCTCCAAGATCATTTTTCTCAGCGCTAATTATATCTGAATAATTAATTATACTTTCTTGGGTACGTTACTTCGCATTTACTGACATGAATTTCATCTGCCTTTTTGTTGCTTAGTCATTTGTGTGTTATGATCTTCTATGACTTTTCAGTCACTTTTAGTTTTTAATTTTTCACATAGTTCTGAATCATCTCCAGACTTTGCCTCCTCACTATTTGCACATTTTATGAGATAATACGTGACTATATCGAACAGAAAACAGAACAGGTCCTCACGCAGACCTTTGGATGGGCCACTGAACGTCTCTCTTCACCCATTTGTTCTTCCTCTTCGTTTTCTGTCTTAAACACTTTGTTACTCATGAGAGGACCTTTTTTACTTACTTGATAACAATCTAGTTTCTTTAGAAGCCTTCGGTGAAAGACCTTGCCAAGAGCCTGTGGAATTTCAAATAGGGAGT
This sequence comes from Struthio camelus, assembly GCF_040807025.1. Classification (NCBI taxonomy): domain Eukaryota; kingdom Metazoa; phylum Chordata; class Aves; order Struthioniformes; family Struthionidae; genus Struthio; species Struthio camelus. Next base: position 1,158,135 of record NC_090953.1, read on the forward strand.
ACAACTGATTTTGTTCTTTTACTACTTGAACAACATGTACAGCTAGTGGTATCTTACACTAGGATTTTTCTTGCCTATTCGTGAGGGATGTCTAAGCACTTAACGTCCGTGTAAGTTGTTCTAAAACAATGTTAAGATTACAAAATAGTGCTTAAAAAGTTAGGAATTGCTGAAATGAGGATTGTTTATTCACCCTTAAGTGGTCTTCTCTGAATATATACCTGTCATTAAAAATTATGCCCTGTTGCTTGTGAATACGAGAGCCAATTTAAGTTCCACAGGCAGCATTGGTCCTGGTATTGTTTAACTTTTTACTCGCTTCTGTGTAGCACAGCATTGCCTGTCAGCATGGACTGTCAGCAGAGTTGGGCTCTGTGGAAGTGCAGAGCATCCTACGCTATGAGCTGCGGCAGGAGCGGTGCTGACACCCGGGATAGACCAGGTGCTTGCGCTGGCGCAAGCTGGAAGCAGCAGGCCCAAACCCAGCGGTGCACCTGCTCCGTCGCATGGATGTTCATCAGTTCCCTTTAGAAACCGATTAAACTGGAAGAAAAATCCAGAATTTTTTGCTAATTAGCTCAATGAGCTAACCTGGTCTCAGAGGGGGCAGACAAATTCTGGCATTAGTGTGTGGGAAAGAAAGGAGGAGGGAGCAGGAGCAAACCTCTAGGTTCTCTCATACCTCATACCATACCTTAATTTCGAACAAAATTCAGATTCAGGTACCTTTGACAAGTTTGCTATTTCTTTCTGATTTTCTTCCACTTTCACCACTTCTCGACTTCCCAATGTTTCTGTTTCCTGTTTATCTCTAAACTGCGGCGTGCCTACCGAGGGACCGGTGGGGGTGAGGGTCGCCTCATGGCACTGTTCCCAGGCCTGGCTTCCAGGGCTCCTGGCAGCCAGGAGGAATGATTGCAAACCAAAACCCCTTACACCTGTGTGGGGAAAAAAGAGAGAACATCCAGTCATTCTGGATGGCATCAGGCAGTCTGTTTAGCATGTAGGAGACGTGAAGGAGTGTAGCGTGCTGCAGCTGTTGATATGCATTTGAAACCAGTCGAAGCTGGGATGGCTGAAGTGTTCGTGACTGTTGTCTGCGCTCCCTCTCTGCCCGCTTCGCGGTCCTGGAGATTGTGATCTAACGCGTCTTCTTGGAACGTACAGATTGAGGAATTTTGGAGACTTATAAGTCTCCAAAGTTTGAGGACGCTTTCAGGAACAAATAAAAAGTTAATTCTTCAACAAGTTGATAATATTGCTAATAAAATTCCCATTTCAAAGCATGGACAGAATTCGATGAAGCTTCTCAGAGCTGTAAGAATATTTTTAACACAGAAAAACAATGTTTTTCTCTCACTTCATTCCAATAAATTTCTCTCTATTTAACTTCAAACATTGATACATTTAAACTGTTTGGCTTAGAAGTTTTAATGGCCGTTTTCTGTCTTAGGCTTAATGCCTTGCCAGGGTTGTGAATTAGTTCATCTCCCACATAGAAGAACACTGAGAAACCACAAATATAAAAGTCGTGCTAACCTAAAATACTTCTTTTAACCCATGAGAAGTTGATAAAAACAATGCTTTCCTGACTATTTCTGAAGTAAAAGTAGCTGATATATTTTAAGGTGCCTTTGGGCCATTCAGTCAATTCATGTTTGATAATTTCTTCAATTTTACAGTTAGGTCCTCCTAATTTATTCAGAAGTATAATAGGAGCGTATGTCTATTGTTGTGGATTCTTCCTGCCATAAATCACAAAAATAATATTAAACTGGCAGCACTTTGTGAGAAAGAAAAGTCAAGGTGTAACTTCTGGTAACGTGCGTATTTATTTTACATCTTTGTATTTAAATTGCATCTTTATCTTTTTATTTCTGTAGTGGCAAGGAATAGGGAAGGAAGATTAGATTAAAATATTTGGAGAGTTTTCTTCATTATTTCCATGCACTACTTTTTTTTGACGTTCAGTAGACTCTTCTAAGCTAAATGCAGATTTTATTGTAAATATTAATAAAAAAGCATACTCATACGGACTCTGAATTTTAATACTTCTGTTACTAGGGGGCACAAGATTATAAGGAACCAATTTTTATAAATTTAGGCTATAGTTTTGTTGTCTTTTCTTAAATCTCAAATATCAGTCCACTTTTTAGATTACTTTTTTGATTACTGCGGCCATTTACAAATCTCAACTTGTCTTTTTCCGTTCTGTAATAGTTGTATCGAGTTCTGTTGGAGAATGCTGAACAAGTGTGTATGAAATCTCATGTTAATCAGCAGCTAAAGCAAATATGACATGTAACTAAAATATTTCACTCCTGATCATACCAGTTCAGTACTCTTCCTGTTAAGTCTTCTAAAAGGCATGCTGGTAGTGATGCTATTCTTCATTGGTTGGAACACCTTTTGTTTGAGATTGAGATTTATCTAATGGAGAATATATGCAATTTTGAACAGTGTTTGAACTGCTTCTGAACAATGATATCACAGTATTTCTGTGTCTGTGAATCATACATTTGCCTAATGTTGGCATTTCCTAAACAAGAAGGTAGCTATTGTTACATTACTTATATTTGAAATGTTATGGATGATTTACTCTGTCTATTTAGCAAGAAAATACGTACTAAACAAACTTAAAAAACAGATATCAAGTCCTATCACGTAATAAGCATATGCTTTTCCTTTTTTTTAGAGTCTTATTGTCATGACTTCAACTAGGAAATACTCATTATTCTCTTACCAGTATGTCTGCATTACATCTCAGATGAATTTCTTGCTACTTTCTCCGCTCCTGATGCAGCACATGCATAATTTTAAGCACGGGTAATCCCATTCAGATCAACCCAAGTATGAGCTTCAGTCAATTGAAGAAGGCGTATGCCTCAATCCAGAAAAGCAATTTTATTTATGTGCAAATTTAAGTATACCAGCAGTCCAAGTGAAGGTTGGAGATTAATGGGACGTGTTCTCTGGAATGGCTTTTTACTCTGCTCTTGCATGAGTCTTCCTGTGGTATAATCTTATTCCTAAATGCAGTTGTATTGAAGATCAATCTTAGGTTCCTTTGTTGAAAGGCTATATCCTCGCCCATATTTAATGCATAGTCTTATTTATAATTTCTTATTCTGTGAACACTTGACACCAATTTAGATTTATACTTCATCCGAAATGTGGAGCCTTAAAATGAAGTATTGTGAGGAACAGAGGACTGGAAAGGACTGCCTAGGTCATTGAGTCTTGTCATTTGATGCTGAAGACAGCAGGCACCGTAGCATCCTTTTCATCTTAAAAGCATTTAGATTTTTTGCTCGCACTGCTCCGACTGGAAGGTTATGCAAAAACTTCATTGATCTAATGGTTAAATGTAATCTTGGCCAGCTTATATTTGTTTGTTCTTTTGCCAGTGATGTACCTTAACTTAAATAGCTCTTCTTCTTCATTTAAATTAAGCCATATATATAGATAGATAGATATAAAAGCAGAGTGCAGCAGAACAGTGTCAGTATTATATAATTCTTTGAATTCATGATCTGAAACTTAATAGATTTCTTCAATGACTTAGTATTCTTGTTTTTTCCTTTTATAGCTTTACATGTGATACACATGAAAATGAGGCTGAGAACGCGGAAGGCTTCTCAGCAGTCAAATCAAATTCACACGCAACGTGCTTTGAGGGCAAAGAGGAAACATTCGGAGGTGGAAGAGAGCTTACCTGTTGGCGGAGGAAAACCACAGAAAAATGAAACTGGCTTATTGTCTTCAATCAAGAAGTTTATTAAAGGAAGCACACCCAAGGTACAGCCTCAGTGGGTTTCTTCTTTTATTTTTGTATTGGGTCATATTCAGTTGAATTTGATTTTAAAAAATTAGTTATGCCAGGTAATGGATATTAAAAAAAAAAAAAACCCACAAACCTCCAAGCCCTACTGGAGTCAATTGTAGATATAATTAAGACAATCCAATAAATTCTAGGATTTATTACCAAAGTATTTCTTTGTGAAAATGTTGAACAATAAATTCAGTAGATTTTTAAGTTCTGGTTCAAGGATTCTTTTGAATTTAGGAATTAGCTATACAGGGAACTAAAAAAAAGCAAGTCTGTAAGCATAAATTTGCTGTATATTTTTAGCATTCTTGTGGGAAATTTTGTAGGATTCCAACAGTCAAGAAAGGTCCAAAGTCACATCCTCGACCGCCATGGAGCTGATGTGACTGCTCAGTGCGTTGCTGCAGTGAGTGTTGCCCCCACCTAGTGGATCAAATTTAAACATTGTCAGGGCTAAACCACTAAATCTCTTCTGCCTTGATCCAGACAGAAATCTGCACTATACTAATCTTCACATTTTAAAGCCTACTGAAAGTAAGTTTTGAGGGAGAATTACGTATATTACTTTGATAGGCTGAATGTAACGCTGAATGTAACCTTTCAGTTGCTTCAGAAACTTGTTTTTTTTCTATAAAAATATTCTTAAAAAACGCCTTAACTTAGTCCCAGCAATCCAGATATTGAAGCTGTATGTAACTGTAAATTTGAAAGTATACGTAAGAAGTCATAATTATGTTAAAACATATCTCAGATGAACTATATGGTAAATAACAAATGCAGTTTAAATTCAGAATCATTTTCTGTTGTTTGAACTAAGTGTGGAAAAGAGATTTTTTTAACAAGCTGTAGTCAAAATAATTTTAATTAAAGTAACAGTATATTCTTAAATTGTCAAAAAATATAGTGAGATTTAATCTTTAATAGCACGCATTCGTTCCTATCATAGAAAAATAAAGATACTGACAATGAAGTATTTCAGTAACAGTAAATGGTTCTGACTGCTTACATTTTGTGTTTCATTAAACTGGGACAATTAATCTATTTTACATTCTAGCATCTATATTACAGCACAATAGTGCAACATTTTGGCTGCAAAACCACTGCAACAAAATGCTGAGATCTAAGCAAAACATTTTACGTTGGAATTTTAAGATAAGAGAAATATGTCTGGTTTTTGTTTTGTTTTTCCTCTTTAAGGTTTTGTGAGCTTTCTCTCTTCCTCTGTTCTCTTCCTCTCCCCACGTCTTTGAGTTACGTTTTGTTCTTTTTTTTTTTCTGGACTGGTTTTTTAGTGTAAAATGTCCACATTTTTCTCATATTTCCTTTCATGTCCTCTCCTGTGTCTGTAGCAGGACTTGGAGTGGTTCCAGTGGCATTAACATGGCATGATATCGATACTGCTGGGCTATCTTCCAAAGCGCTAATGACTTAACAAAGTAGTCTTGCGGTTGCCATGGGAACAGCAGAACTCTTAGAGATAGGCTGTGTGTATACCTTACATAGTAGTTCTTTTATGGGTATGTTAAAATCTAAATGAGGAATGAAATTCTATGGATTTATGGCAACAAACGTATTCATAGCAAGATATAACTTTAAAATGCGCCAATTTTGATGACAGTCATCGTGCAGTTAAGAGATATTATAAGGATGGCTTATTGGGAATATTCCTTAAGATAGAAACTAAACGTTGCTTTCGAAATGTGAATGATGGCACGGCTGATCTTGAGTCTTTTGCTAACTCACAGCCCTCATGCAAGTCAACAATAGTATGAACTACAAAGTAGTGTTTAAGAAAATTCCGGAATCAGAGTTACAGAATGACAGATCTGATGTACTAGAAAAACAGATACACATATACATTCAGGAAGTACTATTTCGATTTTTAATTTTAAAAACAGAAATATTGAGAACTTGCTGCTGTAAGTTACTCTAAACTTTTTTGATTTTTGAGTTCTAGCAATATTATAAATTACATTGACTTAGCATGTGTTGTCCTTACTTCTAGCGTCAGTTTAGGCTATTCGTTAATATGGCTATCATTTCCGAAAACAAACTGAAAGCTAACAAAACGTTTATGTCAGTATGACATTGCCATGTTCCTTATGGCACAACTATTAATAAGAATTGGTTATATTGAACTGAATAGATCATATAATTCAAATATATCTAGTTAAACAGATATATTTATTTATTTATATATATAAATATATATATTTGCAATAAAATCTTCAGCGAATAAACCAAGTAGAACAACAGGGTTATGTGTAATTTCATCTTTGAGTTCTGTTAACAAGCCCCTTGAACTCTGATACTGTGTTTTGTGTCTACCGATTTATGTTCATATTACGTAAATGTTTATTATTGCTCCAAGTCTTGTTCGTTGTTTGTTTGTTTATTTTTCTTTTAGTCTGGTCCATTGCTTTTTTCTTGTTTCCTTTTTTGTCAGAGATATTTTTAGAAGTGGCATAGTTTTGGTTTGGTTTTTTGTTTCAGGAAAAGATGTCTGCAGTTTGGTTTGTAGCTTTTTAAATGAATGTAAGGCACTTCGGAGGTGCAAGATTGGCAGTCCTGGAGACTGAAGTCCTTTCTTCACAGAAGTAGTACGACGAGGAGACAGCAGCGTGAGCTCCTTGATAGATCCTCTGGTGGAGCAACACTTCTAGGATGAAAGGGTAGCTCAGGCTCCAGATTTACTGGATTCTTTGTGCTCTGCTGATACTATCAGCCCGATTTCCTGTTCTCATTGTGATTTTTGTAACTATTCTACACCTGTCTCCCGTAAAGCAGAGTGAGAGCATGATTCACTTTATGAAGGCAAATGAATAGCTTTTAAAAGTTAATTTCTCCCATTTTTTTTCCCTGTGTTGAATTTGAACTAATGACATAGAAGATGAAATGCCTTACTGTTCTTTAATCAGTTCAGTGAGCCACCTGTCTTTTCTGATTATGTGGATTTATTGTGTATACAATAATATTCATTGTAAATGACAGGAATTTAACTGATCTCACAAAGATTCTTGGTCAAGAAGATATTGCCAGTAGGACGCTTTGGGGACCACCAGTGTTCACATACATTGTCTTCTGATAACGGATGTCAGTGCATTCCCATGCTTGCTATTACATTTTTTAGCTAGTTTAGTCTTAGTGTGGGTTTTAAATTAATTTTACTAAAGGATCTACATACTTTTTTCTGGAGCAAGCAAACTGATTTTCCCTTTTCTTTTTAAAGATTTGAAAACTACTGCTCCAGAAAGGTACTATGGTAATTCTAAAATTGAAATTTTAATTAACTTGAGTGTGCTCTGTGGCCTTGTTATTATTTTGATATTTGATTCCATTTATTTTGCATTGTCTCACACTTTACATTTCAATGTACTCCCAAAGGTCATGCTTTAGATTTTAGATTGCTATTTTATTAAGATGTAGTAGGTGCTTTGGGGAAAAAGGGGAAGAAATCTGTCTTCAACATGTGTGCCTACACATACACTCATGCACAAAAAACCTGCAAAAATATCTGGTTCTACAAGAGCTAAAACATTCATGTAAGTGCCACAGAGGAGAACAGTCATGTACTTAAAGGTAAGAAGAATCACTGGGTTATAACCCTTGCTTTTAACATTTTTAACTGCTGAATTTTGTCAGGTAGTATCTGATGGGGATTAAATATTAGTGAATTTTATATTTATATACAATTTAGCAAGCTACTTTACATAGGGAGATTCATGGAGGATTTTATATTGGATATTATTATGCAGTTTACTTCCAGTGTATTTTAACAGGCAGAGAAATCTCAAATTTCAGATAATTTTAGTTGTTGTGTTTCTGTGTTTCTCTAGTTTCACAGTACTTATATCTTTATAAATTGGTGATCCAGTAAAATAGTATTTAAAGACAGTTTTTCTACCAGAAAACTTCCAAGTACAGCGTTGTTTTCCAGTACTCTGCTATTTACCCTGAGTTTTGTCAATTTTAATGAACTTAAAATTCCAGCTGGCCAGATACAGGTTGCATATTCTTCGTCTGGAAGTGGAACAATAAACGGATCTCTTATGGCGCTCTCCCTAAGAGCTAACCTTTTCTGGTAGTATTCAGTGGAGAAAAGAGGCACTTTTCAGTATGTTTCTTTTTCCCCCCTTTTCTGTTTTAAGGAAGAAAGAGAAAATCCTGCAAAAAGAAGTAGAATTGAACGGGATATAGATAACAACTTGATTACATCCACACCTCAAACAGGAGAAAAGCCTAATAAACAGATCTCTCGAGTAAGACGGAAAAGTCAAGTGAATGGAGGTCTGTAAATATTCTAATCATATGTTATTACAGTTGAATGATGATTCAGTACTTAACAGATGTTTACTAATATAGGATATTTTTTTCAGTGGTGGAGGATTATTAAGAGTTTGTGATTGACTTCAGTGAGAGCATGGCTGAGCTAATAGTAGCAAAATAAGATCTTCAGGACTGAATAGAAGCTACCGTGGACGTGTCGGAGAAATAATGTTTTATCTTTGTACGAACAATTTGGGTATGGGACAATAACGAGCTATTTTTGAACTAATTTAACTATTTTATTTTTTATTCCAGTAAGCCAGTGATAATTGTTACTTGATTTAGCTCATTTTCCATTTTCTTACAAACAAGTGAGATATTTTCTTTCCAACATATGACCTCTGTGTAAGTAACCAGGTATCCTTAGATGTTAAAAGCACTTCTCAAAGACATAGACCGCTTTCCATCATAGGATCATAGAAAAATTTAGATTGGAGTGGACCTCTAGAAGTCATCCAGCTACCTCATTGTGAAAATTATTTTCTGACTATCTAATCATGACACCCCCAGATATTTTAAGTATTAGCTGAAATGTTTAATGAAATTAATAGTGTAAACAATGGTTCTAAACCTAACTTAGAAAAACTTTGTTTAGACTTTTTACCTGAGAAAATGAGACTTATGTGATTGCACTGTCATTCCTTCATTCTCTGTTCCCCATTAGCTTTGAAATCCATTGGCTAGCTTCTACCAAGTTAGTCAGTGAGGCAGAGGTCTCAGAGATTTTATGTTCCAATAAGGTTTGTAAAATTGGTAGCTAACAGAGGATAGAAGTCCAGATTAGTGCCTTCAGTGATGGAGAGATTACAGCGTGAGGGAGTTAGGCGTTTGGCTGTTGTCAGATGGTTACCTGTGCTAAGGATGTCCATGTCACATGACTTTAGGGGAATCCTCTTTTCCAGTATGGGCTACTGTTTGTTAAGACTTTTTGCCACCTGGAGAGAGAATAGGTATTCACTCACTTGTAGTGGGATGCATGCAAACAGCGCTCGGAGAAGAGAGGCTATTCACTTAGTCAGAGTTCTTTGGCGCTTTCCATAAGCGCCAGCATAACAGAGGTATGCACATAGAGCACGCTCAACCCGTTTTATTGTTACAGCGATATGAAGTTCTTAGTTAAGATATTCAGGATTAGTGAAGGCACAGAGTTGCAGCTGGCACACCCCATGTTTTGTATAAATGTACTTGTGCAGCTTCATCAGGCTCAGCTGACAAAAAGGTTCTCAGCTCACGTGCACAAAATACATTTGCTTACTTCCATATGGACAGACATCTCAAAGACTTGTTACTGTATAGTTAATAACTTCTCTTTCATTCCAGCCTCGGAACTGTGTCTTGGATTTCACCCATGAGATAGCAGTTTTAGATCTAGGATGTACATTAGAGTATGTGCACATTCATAGAAAACCTTACTTGTTATATGTTCTGTTACTGTAATGTGAAGATTTATTTAATTTCATGTCTTTTATCTGTGATAACAAACTAATTATTTTACTTCAGATTTATATGTGTGTCTGTGTGTGTACATTTTTTTTTTTTTAATATATGCAGAATAATAAGCTATGGACTTGATCTTGGAAGTCTAGAGGTTCATCCATTGGAGTTTCATTGACACTTTCCTTGTTTCCATCTACTGGAGTCCCGCTGACACTGACATCTGTTTGTTGTGAAGGGTGCATAGCATCTGAAAGTCTATCTTCCATCATCAAGCCCATTTAAAGGATTTAAACTGATTATTAAACTTTTATTTGTTGAAGTATAGCTTCCTTTTTATAACAACTATTGCTTGTTAATTAAAAAGATTGCTTAAAATAGTGTTGAAAATTAGCATTTTGTTTTTATGTTGATACTGAATTTCTAGTTCTTTTTTTTTAATGAAATACTCGGGTTAATTGATCTGCCTATCAAGGAGAATTATGAGCAACAGTGATCTTTCCTGTAATGAAAATGATAATGAAAGAGAGGGCGTAACTCTGAAAAAGAGAAGCATGCTACTACACTTCATAATTTTTCTTTTACAGAAGCTGGAAGTTATGAAATGACAAACCAACATGTAAAGCAAAATGGGAAATTAGAAGATAATCCAGCTACTGGCAGTCCCCCACGAACTACATTACTGGGCACCATATTTTCTCCTGTCTTCAATTTTTTCTCACCAGCAAATAAAAATGGTAAGTATAACTTTAAAAGCCAATAATGTTAAAGCTAGGATCTTTTTTTTTTTCTTTTTTTTTAAATTTTATTTTAGATAAAAGCTGTTTTGAGGTGGCAGTGCTCTTTTCCTTCTGATTTACAGACCAAGAGTTACTGCTGTCAGAAAAAAGGCCTCCTTCCTAATTCAACAAGGGTTGCTCATTAATAAAAGAAGCAATATGTTTATATTCATTGGGACATTTCTTTCCTAGATACAAGTATCCAGCACTGCACCTTTTATTAAAAAAAAAATAAAAATTGGTACAAAGTTATTTCACCCAGACACATTTGTCATAGCCTTCATTTTGTTTTTGTAACTTGAATCAAATAAAGCCATCTTCAGTTATTCTGAAACATATTTTCTTTGTGTTTAATAATGATTATAGTACACTGAAAGGTAACTCTCCGTAAAGATAATGACCGTGAGTGTACTGAAATCTTAATTCAGGAACATCAGGATCAGATTCTCCAGGGCAAGCTGTTGAAGCTGAAGAAATAGTCAAACAGCTTGATATGGAACAGGTAGATGAGATTACTACAAGTACTGCAACATCAACCAATGGAACAGCTTATACTAGCCAAGCAGTGCAGGTCAGATCTACTGTCAACAATGGTTTAGAAGAAGTGGAGGAAACAAATGATCGTGATCTGCCACCACTTACAGGTAAGAAATGCGTGTTTTCCTTCAGTTCAAATCTTGAAGCTGTATGTAATTTGGGCTCTTAGGGAAATCCTACTGCCAGCATGTTGTATAAACAAATATTTCATGTTTGCTTAGACATGCCAAAAAGCATTAATACTGATTTCAGTGTTTAATAGACAAACCTCTTTGTATAAAAGACAGTTTTTGCAGGCAGGTCTCATCCATTTCTAGTGTAACTGCGTTGATGTCTGTAAAATGTTTTCAAATTAAAACAGTGATTCCAGGAGTAGGGTATTTTTATTAAGTCACTTTCCTCTACTTACATTAGGAATACAGGCCTAGGATTTGCTCACCACAGAAGAAAAATTTGCAGCATTTTGGTTTCTTATAATAAAACAGCATGGTGAAGTCAATAAGAAATAAAGATCTTGCATTAATTTTCCACAATTTTCTTCAGAAGACTCACCATACTTCCTTTTGTCCAAAAAATTGTATCCATAAAATTCAGCCTCATCTCTTTATGGAAGGCCATCATCAAATTCTTAACAGTTACTCAGACCCTCAAAATTTTGATATTTAAGAATTTAGGTTTATGAGGCCTCCTATTAAGGGAGTAAATTTTACCCCCAAGTAAGGTGGCTGATGTGTGGTCCTCAGGTCCAATACAGACCTTCTAATCAGCTCAGCCAGTCTATAGCTGATTCCCTGGGGCCTTTTCACAGAAGGGCTCCTCAGACATAAGGTGGGAGTGAGCTGCAGACTGAATGAATCGTGCTTTTTCTTAGAGCTAACTTCCAGCTTCCCACTTCCCATTTTCCCCATGACCCTCTTCCATCATACAGCCAACAGGTGTTCCTCCTGTGGCAAAAAAAACCCAGCAGATGATGAAATCAGCTGGTGATGTGCCTGGAGCGTGCATCCAGGTCGTTCACATCATCAGAGGTTGTGTGGCTGCCTTGCTATGTAATAGGGGTGCTTTCACTTTGGCCAGAGCATGAAGTAACGTAGGATGATGTGACATCAAGCTGTCAGGTAGCTTCGTGAGAAGTTATGTAGTCCATCTCAGCTGAAACATGGGACATTGCCAGAGCAGGGCTGAAGGGGGAATTTTTCATTATTATTTGAAACACTCCTGTATCAAGTGCAAATTTTCACTTTCAAAAACTGCACTAATAAGACTAGCTCTTGTGGTTTTTTGTTTTATTTTTTTGTTTTGGTCATTTTCATTGAATTTTAGCACCAGTATCTCCAGACAGTGGCTACTCATCAGCTCATGCAGAAGCCACCTATGAAGAAGACTGGGAAGTCTTTGATCCGTAAGTGCTAATGTTGGTACTGAAAATATTAAATTGATCGTTTGGGATACTGGTTTAAGTAATCTTTATTTGAGTTGGTACATTTTTCTTATACCATGTTAATGAATTCTGAAAGTTCCTAAAAAATAAGTGTATATGTATATTGTAGTGTTTCCTTCTTCAATTTAAATTATTCATTTCTTGTGCTGCCTTAAATATTTAAAAAACTTAGTTGGGTTATAACATCACCAATTAATGTGCACGCATTTCTACAACTAAATCTATATTCTTTTCAGATATTATTTCATCAAACATGTTCCACCACTAACAGAAGAACAGCTTAACAGGAAGCCAGCTCTTCCACTGAAAACAAGAAGCACACCAGAATTCTCATTAGTTCTAGACTTGGTAAATATGTTTATAAACACATATCAGAAGGAGGGGGTGAGCTAAGTAGCACTAAATTTATTTTGTTTGTTGCTGAAATTAGTAACATTGGCTTTAAACAGAAGGACTTTTTCGAATGTTACAATTTCCATAATGTTTTTTGTTAAAGATACTCTATGTAAAAATATATTTAATAGTGGAAAGAATAGAATGCTTGCTGTATTTGTTAAATATTTCACATCTTGCTTCAAAAAAAAGCATTAAAATTTTCATCATCTTGAAAAAGGTGTTACCTGTGCCCATAAAGCTTTCTTAAAACTGTTGTGGAAAAAAAATGAGGTATAATAAACACGGAAATTCAGCTTCACATGGACTTGTGTCAAAATTGACAAAGAATGAATCTTTTACTTCTTAGAACATTCTTATTCTCAGAGGGGGCACAAATAAATCCACTTTCTTAAAGATTCTTAGAAAATTTGTTTGTCTTCAGAATCATTTCTTTTATGTCTCTGTTTTGAAAGTTGCTTCAGACATTGCTAATGATGTCAGGAACATTGCTTTATCATGAGCAATATAAATTGGAATGTCCTCTAGCGGTCATATGAATGGATAGATGGATGTAGATATGAACGCAATGACAGGCTGGCCTACAAAATTAAAATAACTTCTTGTAATTTTGCCACTAGCACACGATCCTGAGTGAAATTCTTCAAAAACTGCTAGAATTAAATGTATAACTCTTTCTTAGAACTCTTCTGCAAGTCTTGACAGTGGTTGCACAAAACTAAATTTTACAGGCTAAATAAATTTACCCTAAAAAGAACATAAAATGCAAACATCTACTTCTGTTTTCAACATTCTTTTCACAATTTTTTCTTACTTAATATTATCTTTTAAATTTTTTAATAGGATGAAACATTAGTGCACTGTAGTCTAAATGAATTAGAAGATGCTGCACTCACTTTTCCAGTCCTTTTTCAAGATGTAATTTACCAGGTAATTGGCATGCGTAGAAAAATATATACCTTTTTGTTTTAACATGTGAATTCTTGCTGTGAATATATATCGTCTTGTCTAAAGAGAGATAAATGCTGTCTGGCATTTTAACAACTGTCTGGGTTATAAACTGCAGGTGTCAAATTCTGCAAGGTGGATTATTCCGTATTAGAAATACGATAGAGCACTTTTTATTGCAACAATGTGGTAATGTTGGTCACTAATTCAAATTGTAAACGTTCATTGCTAAGAAAGTGTAAATGATCTTTGTAGCAGCAATCTTCAGCAGCAGCCTTTCTCCTTACCAGCAGGTGGAGGCAGGAACACTGAAAGTTGTCTAGTGTCATTTCCTAGGTACAGCTTCTCATGGACTGTTAACTCTCTTCCCTGCATGGGGAACAACAGTCCACACTGGTTGATCATTTCTTTCTATAAAGAAGACCTCTTCAGAGCCTGACATTAACTAGCTTCTGTCTAGAGTGTTTAGTCTTGCTGTACCCTTTGCCAGTGACAGTTCTACCTCCTTACTCCCAGAGTCTGCTTGGTGATTAGAGTGATTTCTGATTGTCTTGTGGAAGACTGCTAGACTGTTAGTTTTTTGTTCTGCATCAGGAGGTATTCTTAGATATATGTGTTTTACATTGACATACCATAGAGGAACAAGCATGGGAAGGAGGAACTCTCTTCCAGCAACTGCCAAAGATGCTGCACTGACCCAGGCTGTTGTTCTCAGGTCCTTTTGTGTGATGTACCTGGGAGTAGCAACAGCTTCCCCACCATGTAGTTCGCACGATATTGGACCCCACTGTAGTATCTTTGGAGAATGAGCCAGTCATCAGGCACCTTAAAAGGACACTTGTCCAGGTATTTTTCCTGATTTTAAAAATGTTTTTCTTCACTGTTGCATATAAAAACCCTTGGAATTTGAAAAGCTGAAATAATTTTTTAAACATGGGTTTCTTATCTCTTATTTGGTGACGGCCATGCTCAGTTTCCTTCAGGCTGAAATTGGAAGGAGCCTTAGAAATAATTCTCTGGAGGTTCTTGTCCCTGCTAACAGAATCAGGAAGACTAAAGCTTCTTTTTTTTTCCCTTCCTTCTCTTAAGAGAGCTCAGTATGATTTGAGTGTTTTCTGTCTATAACTGTGGTCCTTTTAGTGACGTGTGTTTAAATGAGAGTAGCTGAGATCTAACCCGGATTTTGCCTTCAGGAAGTTGACGTCAATGTAAAGAGCGACTTAGATTTCTAAATCTTTATTTAACAGCATTGTACATAAGCCTGTATAGCTTTTGATACAGTAAAGCAATTATTCAAGTCCTAGATAAGTTTTGTCTTAGCTCTCTAGTCTAGAATTGCCAAGGAACAATAACTTCTTGCAGGCTTGAGAAAGTTGCTCACTGTCTGTGAGCACACTGTCCTGATCACTGTATTCCGTTTAGACTTTACAACTTAAAAAACTTCCACCTCTTACTAGGTCACAGGTAATAAGCAAGACACTTAAATATTTTAAGGATACAATTAAATTCAGGTTCCACTAGGGTATAATAGACAAGAAGATAAGTAATCTTCCTATGATAAAAGTTGAGCAGAAGTTTGTTGATATTACATACCCTTTTTAGTGTTCTTAGTCAATGATTAGCTATTTTTCACCTTTTGAAATGTGTTTTTTTTGCCTATCAATTTGACCATCCCCTCTGGTATAGTTCTATATTAATTTCACATCTCCATATTTCATTTTGAAAGTCATTTCAGCTGGCAATGGGAAGCAGACACTAAGCTGTCTGAGCAAAGTAGAAGTCAGCAAGTTACTATATATAAACGATTGCATAATACAACCCACTGAAAACAATACCTGATGTGAAAGATAACGTTTCTGAAGATGTTTTCCATTAGTATGAAAATATCTAACACTTTCATGTAGATTTTCCAGAAATACTATAAAAATAATTATCTGTTATCTTTTTTAAGAAAGAGCAAGACCTAGCTCAGTGCTCATTTTCCTAGTGAATGTCATATTTTTCTCACATTAAATCTGACTAATAATACAAAAGCAAACCTGAGTTCACAGCATTTCAGTTTTTCCACCCATCTGAAGATATCAAACCAGTGTTCTTACTGTTAATAGTGTGATGATAAACTTGGCACTTACTCGAAAAGATACACTAGAACTGGCCATAATAGGATACTGCAACAATAAGAATCAGATTGACTTAGTGTCTAAAAGGTCTAATATAAAATATACCTGAATTCCATTGCCCTGTGAGCCAGGTAACAAGTTTTCAAGTCCAGGAATTCAGCTCTGTTGCTGTTTGTTTCAGTGACTGTAAGTGAAGATCTGTTCTTAAGAAAGGTTTCTAAAAATAGGATTTGTTTGTTTTTAAGTTAATTCACGCAACTTATCATGAGTTGTACAGAAGAGAAGAACTATTTAATATATGAGCGTCGAGCCGTGTTCTGGAAACTTAGAAGTTACAATGCAATTCCAGCACTAACATATAGTTTTCAACCTTTGGATAAGTCACTCAGAGCATACTATCCTGGTTTCTGTAAATTGGGTACAATTGTCCTTACCTACATCGGACTTTTGAGAAGATTAGTTTGTGTGTGTTTCCTTCATTGAGAAGTCTCCAAATTATGCCAGCTGTTAAATTCTGCGCTTAGTAAAAATACAGTCTTTGCAAAGTTGAAGTTTTCTTAGCTAGAGTATATCTGTTAAATGCTATCTTGCATCTGCCTGGAAAGCAGGAATACATGTTGAAATCTTCAGCTGCAGACTTTAGATTTTATACTGTTTGTACTATTTTAATGCTTTACATTGAGATGTTTATCTTATTACAAAATTTATCTTTTTACTTGGTTAAGAGGTTTTCATCATATTTTGTTTCTGTTGCTGTGGAGGCATCAAGTGCCAGATGTGAGATCATCTCACCCCCTATTCTGTTCAAAGGATAGCTTCCATGTGCAAGCAGACTTTAGTCAAAATGCAGATATTTTCACTCAGTTCTTGAGTTAAAATATGTCCTTACTGATCTATCACAGAATAATTCACTTTGGTCTTTGTGATCCTTGAAAGGTGCTCTAGAACTACATAGGTGAGCTGTAGGTTGCCGAATGTAGCATTACATCTGTTCCATCCCATTGTAGCCAAAGATTGCTTAGATGCTTTATTTTGTTCCTGCAATGGAATGAGGCTTGTGAATTCTGGCTCTCCTTTCTAATGGAACCCCATTCTGTGTGTTTCTCTGACATAGCAGCAGAGCCACCATCTTGGATCTGTAAAGCTGTCAAGCTTTAGTGTATCTTGGGCAGCACGCACAAGGAAAGCTGGTCTTAATTTGGGAAGAATTACTTTTAGTTCAGTAGAACCACCCCTTGAAGAGCCGGAGTTGGCTAAGGTTCAGGTACCTCGGTGTGGTTATAAGACGGTTTTAAGACGGTCTTCATCTCGAGCCGCTTACCGCAGGGTCCAGTTGGAAATGAGTCTGGCTTGTTTAGCTGGCCAGTCCAGCCTGCTGCCAGTCCTGGAGCAGCCCCACGCATTCTCAGGACCCAGCTCCGTGCATCATACTTGTCCCGTGCAGCCTGAACTAAGGCTGTCTGCACACCCAGCTGCCCTTGCAGCAGACCATGGACAAGGCTTTTCCAGGTAAGACTAGGAGCAGTCAGGTTAGCTTGATACTGCATGCCCCAAGGTTGGATGGGGTGCGTGGAGGCAGCTGGGCCAGACAGAAGGCCTGGCCACGCTGCAGTAAGGGTTTATTTTGGAAGCGCAGTGGATAAGTGTAGCTTCCTGTTGGCAAGATAACTCACTTGTCTCTGGTTTTCCCCTTATAAAATGCAAGTAAAATCATCAGGTATACAGGTATATTACTTGTAATTTCATAGATTTTTGCATTAAGTGGAATACATGTCTTTTGTATTTTTTTTTTTAATGCATGAAAGGCATAACACTTCCTTCCAAGAATTAAAGTCCTAAGTTTTTTTAAACATGAAATATATTTTGGGAACTTGCATGTAAATATATCAGAAGTGAAAATTAATTGCAAAATGTTTCTTTTATTTTTGTCCATGACAGTTTTTTTTCCCCCAACACAGACCTCAGATTTCTTGTATAGTAAGAAATGGGCCTGTTTTGAGTATAGGTTTTGTTAGGACTAATGGCTTAACACTTTTTAATAAGCTAGAAGTTTCTCATTTAGCAGATACTGAAAGATTATATTATAATGTAAAGAATATCACGTAAAGCTGCTCCCTTTCAAAACCACTGCTCTCAGAGAGACTGGTGTTGCTGTCTGCCTTATGCCAGTGAAAAGCACCAGCTTTCCTCAGGGCATTCTGAGTGGCAACAGTTGGGCGTTATGACAGATTTGAATGGCAATTTAGATTTTGAACATTTAGATTTTGTTGCTATTGAAATAATGGGATATGGTGATCATTTTGAAGCAAAGATATGAGGAGGCTTTTCTTATGTATTTATGGGAGCTTGTATGAAGTAGGTGATGTCATATATCTCTGTGGACAAATAAGCTTTTAGTTGTTAAAAATGATGAAAATTATTGTTAGACTTCTGTATGTGCATTTTCAAAGTTACCTTTCACGTTAGATCTGCTCAACAGAGCAGGAGCGGGAAGTGACGGGGAATTAGAATTTGTGTATGCAGTAGAATGAGGAATGAGGGAAGAGAGATTTGCCAGAGTTATGCTGAATTTTGGACTTGAGAAGGAAAGGGAGAAACTTGGAATGTTAGCACAACAATTAAGAAGAAAAAGGGAAAATATGGGGAAGATGCAAAAGGAAAGGGAAGATGAAGGAGAGAGGGAAAAGGGGATGTCTTTTGCTCTAGTTTGCTCTACTTTGGTTACCCAAAGTCTGTATCAACTCGTCTTAGGTGGCTCTAATGTTGTGGTTGGTTGCCTTATGTTGTGCCAGAGTCTCACAAAACAGTAAAAACAGATCAGTGAATCTGCCATTGATGATGTTCTTTAAATTATACGTGTGTGTGTGTGGGTGGGTGTATACATACATACATACATACATGTATCTGTATATAGATATATACACACAATAAATACATATTCTAAAATATGCAGAAATACATATTCTAAAAAGAAATTATTTTCCCTGGATTTCTTGTTTGCTTTCACATGTTAACTTTTCAAAGAAAGAAAATAATTTGACAACTTTATATAAAGATAGATACACACTTATAAGTCCATGTCAGTAATCTAAAATAGAACACGTTACAAAGATAATGCAATTATCTACAAACTAAGATTCAGGGAAACAAAACAGAAAAGGCCTGTATGCTTGAGGAACCCAAACTTCCTTCTGTTGAGGAAGCCATAACTATTCTCTGATTTAGTCAAATGGGTTTTAAAATTCTTTACACTAGCCATTATGATCTATATGATTCAATCCAGATGTAAAAAGAGCAGTAAATTATGTAGCAAATGTTTTCCTATATATTAGCGACACTTGAAATATTGACAGACAGTTTAGCTTACTGCTTTGGTTGCCAGGAGAGTTTGTAGAGGAGATATTAAGGAGGAGACTGTTTCTCAAATGACATCTGTGTTTCTTCCATCACAGAACAGGCATGTTAATTTGAAATTGAGCTCCTGAAGAAGCCTTAGAACCAAACATCATCCTCCTTATCCATTATTACTTCCAATTATTATCTCATATGCAGTGAAAATTTTGATATCCTTTCTGTGACCGACCTTTGACTCTTGAAGAACAAGATTTAGGTCCCAATAAAGTAAATATTCACTCAGGAAAAACACATGAACAGAATAATCCCTTTGGCATCTGCAAATAAAAACTTTTCATCATTTGTACTTCCAAGTTTCTGGCACTCACTTTCTGCAGTGAAATACCACTTTAACTCTGGGAGAAATGAGTGGAAACAATATTGATCACAAAGATCACTGATATCTACTTGGAAGAATTTGTGTTGATATTATCTTTTGTGATTTTCTTCAAAGGAAAGCTACAAAAATATGTAAAAAGTTGTTACCTTCCCTTAAAACTCTAGGTTTCAACTAGAGAATGTTGGCTGTATTATATGCTGAACAATATACAGAAAAGACATTCAAAATGAACAGTTTGCACTGAATTTGCAGTCACAGACAACCTGAATGTTACTTAGCATCTAGGCAGCTGGAGGCTCTGAGTTAATTCATTACGTTTGTTATTGTGGTAAGATAAATACTTCATCTAGTCCTTGAAGAAAAATTCACTACCTTATGGCCAAATGATGTCATTTTCACAAAGGTTTTACTGCCGTCAGGAGACATACGGTGTGAAGACACAATTGTCAACTCTGTATTTAGAAAGTTGGCTTTTCGGTAGTATCTTGGCTAAATGCAGCCCAGCAACCTATCAAGCACAGCCTGTGGTCTCTCCAAACCATTCTTGATGGCCAAGCTGAGGGATAAGTCTTTACTGCCTCACACTGTGGGTTTGCCAGAATGAGAAGGGAAGTAGACATTGTTTGCGTAGTCAGTGACTATCTCTTCCTATGCTAGAAATAATGGCCTTGTTACCAGTTGTGATAAGATTATATGCTTTTGATTATTCTTCTTAGTCTAGAAAAACTGCAAATGTAAATGTTACTGTGGTAACTGGGCGCTCTATAAACTTAAGTCAGAACTTTAGACGCTTTAAAAAGGAACAAATAAAAGCCTTACTACATTTTAAGCTAAATAGTGAGATTTTCTCTGTGTGCGCTTCCATTAAAGGACTAAGATTTATTGCAGTGTGCTGACAATGTGAAACTTTGTATTCACTTAAATTATTCCCCTTTCCTTTCCTGTGGATGGTTTTGGTTGTGTCTACATATAAATCTGATACAACTCAGTTAAAGTTAAAGTACATATCCTTTCTGGGAACTTACTTTGACCTAAAGGTAAATTGCTTCAGTTTAATTTATATCTGAAATTAACTTGGTTTAAATTAAAGTAATTAAAGGTCAACATACTCCCTCTTCTTTCTGGATATCTTAACGATGCTTTTCTCAAAAGCATTTAATTCTATATGTGTGCAAACCCTGAAATAAAAAGAAAGGTAAGCAGAGAATAAGGTTTCATTTTCACCCCTTACCATACGTTGTCAGTGTTGGTTAAGGTCAAGTCCAAATGTGTGCCAAAGACCACCGAAGGCCATCATTCAAGGTAGTATACGTTCAGGTACACGTCCATAATTCCCCAGGGCCTGAAGTGGATAAATCGGAGCATGCTTGTCAAAGCTAGCACAGGCCCGAGTCTTCATCTGTAATTGGGTAGGCTGAGTTTGGGAGGGCTGAGCCCAGTAGTCCACCAGCTCATAAACACAGTGGAGATGCTTTGCCTCAAGTTGCAGCCAGCAACATAGATGAAAACTGAGAGGTGAAGAAACTCAGCATGCTAACCTCCAGTATTAGTTTGACATGTTATAGCCTCATGCTTTCACTGAAGTTGGTATTGGTATCTCACATCCTACTCAGTTGTCATAGAACTTCATCTTTGCTCACAACAAATTCCAGTAGCACGAGGTCAGTAGTACAAGAGACCTTTAAGTTTTCATGTGTGTTTAAAGGGTACATGTCTAAAATTAGACCTCCAGATAGTCTAAAAGATTCAAGATATGACAGCTGAGATTGTAATGTGTAACTTTCGTAGATTTCCATCTGTGAGATATATATTATGGATATTTTCAAACAAAAACAGGAATTCAAAAATATCGCACCACAGGAGTAGAAGAATAGTCCTTGATATGTACCGTGAGATCTCCCATAGTGTTAAGCCATTGGCCTCAAGCTATAGATTTATCTAGAGTCCACCATGTAAGGCCAAGTCTTTTATTTTATTATCAGAGAGAGGGAGATGCAGAAGTCTCTTAATTTTGTATCTCTTCTCTTGAGTCTACAGTTTTTTACAGGGAATTGTTTATATATGAGTGCAGTTCTTTGTTTGCTGGTGGTACTTCAATTACTGGAACCTTGGAAACAGCTGAAGTCAGCTTTTTTTATTGCTTCTGACACCCCCATATTCACTGTGTAAGTCTTGGCGGAAGAAGGTTATTGAGAAGACTGCTTAGTTTATACGCTGGAGCACGTTATCTTGTAATTGAATGATGTTGAATGATGTTGCGCAACTGGTAAAAGCGGATTCAAATTGTTTAGTCAAAGTAGCTAGTTTCATTTTTTTGTTTAGCGATTATCCAACTTTTATATTTTAATTGAAATAAGTTCTAATTGCATAACATTTTCCAGTAAAATTGTTAAGCCTATTTTTATCATCTTACCCTTTTATTTATAGGTGCTTTGGCAGAGGTTGCAAGCTAATTTAATTTTTTTTATTAAGTTGTTATTGTGTGGCTAATTCCTATTTGCCGCTTACTTCATTCATAATATCAATTTTGACTAAATCTTTACAAAATGATAATTAGTAGCACAGGTGATAGCAGAATTATTTTGAATCTTTATTAAAAGCCTATCTCTACTTCAGGTTTATGTCCGGTTAAGGCCATTCTTCAGAGAATTCCTGGAACGTATGTCTCAGATTTATGAGGTAAGAATAATTAGATGCTACCTTTGAATTTCCTTTTTACATTATATTCACATATTTATATCTAAAATAATTACTTTCCGCCCTTTAATCTGCAGATCATTCTTTTTACTGCTTCTAAGAAGGTGTATGCAGACAAGTTACTGAACATACTAGACCCTAAAAAGCAACTGGTCAGGTAAAAATAAAAAATTGTGAACATACCTGTTGTAAGCAACCAAAGTAGTTTTCCTAATAAATGTAATGAAGAAGCTGATTATGACATGTTCTTTGTTCCAGTGTCTCACTAAACTGATTCCTTGTGTTTATATCTAGTCTGTCAAAGAGTGAGAGAAAAATGAAATGAAGTGATTGAATTATTGTTTTGGTGATAAGATAAATCGTGTGGCCTAAAAGCTTATCTGTTCCTTTTCTGTAGCATATTAGAATTGCTCACTGAAAATGACCTCTTAGGTATCAAAAGCATGTTTCAGCTGCTTTTGAATACATATATCGAATAAAGAAAACAAACTTTTTTGATAGAAGATTAGATTACTCTTAAACTATTCAAATTTGATTTCTTATTTATAAATTATGAATTATAGTTATCTTCACAGTCAACATTTTTGTTTCTTATTCAATTACAAAATTATGTATTTGTTATTTTTGCAGCAAAGTTGTTTTGGTTTTTCATTTCTTGTGGGTTTTTTTTCTGATGCTGAGGTTTGTTTGGAAGGGATTGGTATTTCTCAAGAACTGTACCTTAAGACATAAGGAAATTACATAGGATGAGACTCCTTCTGTTATTCTCATGGCGAAGGTGGACTGGTAGGTGAGCAAGTTGAAACAGAAGAGGGAACTTCTCAAGGACTCATCCTAAATAGGCTATTCCAAGCAAGGGAAGTAAACAACTGTACTTAGTTGTGGTCAGGACTGTATAGATTTTGTATTTGGGAGGTCACGGTCAAGTGCTTCTCTGCGTCATTTTATTATAGTTTTATTGAGTGAAAACTTGGTTTTATTTAAATGCATAATAAAATTACCATTTTGACTGAGATGATGATTCACCTGTTGTTTTCACTTAGCAGTTTCGGGACATCATAACTCGAGAGCGTAAAGATAAACTGTCGCTATTTTTAATCCACGTAATTTCTGTGCTTAAAACATAGCAAATGCTTTTATTTTATCTAATTGAAATTTGTACTGAAGTCAGTACAACATAAAGCACTAAAATAATTTATCAGAAGCACTGTAGGGCAGGAATAATCTTATTGCTTGTTTCCATGCGGCACAGCAGAACCCTGGTTTCTTATGGATAAACTAATTTGCTACTGCGTTTTGAACAGGCAAACAAAACTAGACTTTCAAAGTTAGAAATGCATAATCATTGGAATATCTGAGCCTATCTGAATCACAAAGGCAAACAGGATGTATGAGCAAGTATGATACTTGCGCTGACAGAAAACGAGTCTAAGTGTGCATCTGTAGCACTGGAAATCTTTCTGCAAGAACCTAATATGTATGATTCAGGATGGAAATTTTAAATGCACTGGGAACAGGAAAAATATAATAAAATGTACAGCCAAACAGCATTCTAAGAATTTGCAGATGGATTCATGTGATTCATGAATTTACTGTGATTCATGTGCCACTGAAAGCTGACATCAAGGCATGATTAGTTTTGACATTAGCCTAAAGGTAGACTTGTCAGGAGGCACTCCACACATATGACTCAGAATCTATATATAAATTCATTTGCTGCTGAGGCATCAGCTTATTTTCCTCCATAGCAACATTAGGAGTTCAACCCCTTTATGAAATTAAGCACACTACGTACAGCTTCTAAAAACT
Source organism: Struthio camelus (assembly GCF_040807025.1). Lineage (NCBI taxonomy): Eukaryota > Metazoa > Chordata > Aves > Struthioniformes > Struthionidae > Struthio > Struthio camelus. The sequence goes on from NC_090953.1 coordinate 1,182,181, forward strand.
TCACTTGAAGATATGAGCTGCCTTAAAGAGACTGCATTTTAATACAAAAATATAAAACTCAAAATCAGTCTAGTTCACAGTTTATTTTTAAATTGTATTTACAATTGATATTCAATGAAATTTCAGTTTTATTCCCAATATTTTTCTGAGTCCTTTTATTCTATGCAAACATTTGTTATATATTTCTTCTGTAATAACTTAAAAGGGAGCAGACTAATTGGAAGGGAAGAAGTTGATGGAATGTTTTGGCCTAAAGGCTTTTGTCAAGCTCGAATAACTGAAATAGGTTAATTGCAAACAGAGGTAACATAAAAAGGAAACCATTTCTTCTGATACTTTCTATTCTAGCATGCAATGGCATAGGGAGGCTTACGTACACCAATGGTTAGAACAAAATAAAAGGAACCAACTTAAATGGGTTCCAGTTCAGGCATAATTTCTGAGGTTGGGGCCTTGCAAAAATCATTTGAGCATTTAGGGTCTCTTGGTCAACCCATCTGGAAAAATGGTTTGAAAGCAAGATCCTGTTGATAACTATTTGATAAATCTGAGTTGAGCTTTTCTGGTTAAATAATATACAAAAACAAACAACTGCTTGCAGAATTAGATTACTTATAAAAGCTACTTCACTAGTAATTTTAACAGTAAAAAGCTCAAAAGAGAGAACCTATCTATAAATGAAAGAGCTCTTGAAAAAGAGTGAAACAGATCAGAAGAAAAAAATTGTGGATAATATTTAGAAAACTTTCTTTTTCCCTATGCAATGTAGATTTTGTAATTTGTCTCATTAATCAGTATTTTAATTTGATCGCAGGCATCGACTTTTCCGTGAGCATTGCGTTTGTGTACAAGGAAACTACATAAAGGATTTAAACATTCTTGGTAGAGATCTTTCAAAAACGATCATAATTGACAATTCACCACAAGCCTTTGCCTATCAAGTAAGTAAGTTGCTATCAGCAAACTTCAGATATGGCCAAAAACTTTCTGGAGGAAAAGAGTGGAGCCTTATCTTTTGATTTAACTTTGTACTTAAGTTTTATGCATAACTTTTGTGTTTAATTTTACAAAGAGATCCTTTAGCAAAGCACTCGCATTTCCTTGTTCTTGTTATTTTTGTAAAGAGCTGACAAAGAGCAAACTAAGTGACTTACTATATGAACAGACTTATATCAGTTTTATTTCTCATTCATCTTATCTAAAGAAACCACCGATCTGCTAAGACAGTTGCTTGGACTCTGTTGCAGATTTAGTCTTTTAATACTAGTGAAATGATTAAGAACAGATTGCTGGTTGACGGGACACACACAGACCTGTGAAAATTGTTTATACTTAAATGTTCAAGTTATACCCTGGGATTTAGTTTTATTCCAGAAGTGTGCTATGTAATTTTTCTAGCTGTAATTTTTCTAAATTTTCCTACCCTATCAATAAGGGAATGCAGAATGTGATCTCTAATGTCTTTGTTAAAGAACAAAAACCTCAAAAACCTGTCTGACCTAGCCTCATGTGCACATACAAACTACAGCCAGTATACAGTTAGTATCTGTGAAAGTTTTAACATCAAATTTTCTCAGTAGAAAATGCTTTTCGCTTCAGCAGAACTTTTAGAGCTAGATATATTTCTGCTTTGATATGGAAACGTTTGCAGTGATTTATGCAAAGAAAGGAGGTATTTTATAAGTTAATTTTAATACAAACTGTAGAGCAAAGATACATTATTAATAAACTCTAGCTTGGATATATTTTTTTCCCCAAAATGCTATTTCACAAGTTGTATCTGCAGATAAATTCAGTATAAAAATTAATAACACATGATTTTACTTTAGCTTTCAAATGGAATTCCTATAGAAAGCTGGTTCATGGATAAAAATGACAATGAACTCCTAAAATTGATTCCCTTTCTGGAGAAACTTGTAGAGCTGGTAAGTATTTCCTTTATTTGGCCTCTGTTTCTCCTAATATGTTACAATTAGTGCATTTAAGAATTGACATATTTTAAGATTTTGATTCACTGAGATTTACACTACTGTAAGTCATGTAGCTCTCTTTTTGAAAATATTACTCTGAGCAGTAATACAAAGTATGTACCAGGACTACTATGCCTTTAATAAAGACCCAGAGCATTCTGACATTAGTTACAAAACTGAATGTCTGTAGGAATTTAGGTTAAATAACGCTTGTTGTTGGCCGTGAGGTATGCCTTTCTTTTTTTAGACGGAGATAGTCGTACTCCAAAGTTGTGGTGAATGTTATTTAATTATTTTTGTAAGTCTCTTGTAATTATAAATATGCAGGGATTATATTTTGTTATATTAAAATACTGATGTTAGAATCTTGTTAAAATCTGAGTTATAGATACATTCATTCTTTTAAAACCTGCAATTTTATTTCTTCCTACAGAATGAAGATGTCCGACCTCACATCAGAGACAGATTTCGCTTGCATGACTTGCTACCCCCAGATTAAAGCCTTTTGTCTAATTACTGAAGGGGGAGAAAATGCAGGACCCTTTTGGACTAAAACAAAAACATTGCCATTACTGTTGAAATTTTGCATTTTTGTACCCCGTCTTGCTTTTTCTTATCTTTGGTGCCCAACAATAATCAAGGGTTACAGAAAGAGACTTTATATATCTGAGATTGAATACATACAGTACAATACAGTACAACGCAGTAGGTAGGCTAGAACAGAAAAGTCTTTAGAACTAGTGCAACTCCAATGAAATTTTTTTATGTACAGGACATCTGCAGTTTATAAAGAATTCTGTTTCTGCCACCAGCAGTTTGACCTGTAGAAACACAGGATTTTATGATATAACAGAGATTGAAAATGGACTCTTATTTTCTCTCTGTTCGGTGCTCTAAGTGGGTTTGTAGCCACTTTTCTGTTACTTTAAGATTCTCATTTCAACAGGAATGGCCAGTAAAAGTTGTTTTATTTTTTCCTGTTAAGGTTTATAACCTTTTTACATTTTTGACCTGTATTAGATTAGAATTTCATTATGCATTCCTTTTAGTTGAGGCGCTTCATAGTTTTTCTGGAAATAGCCAAATTTTATTAGTTTTTTATTATACAGTTGAATGGCCGTTTTCCTGCTTTGTCTGCCTGCATACTGTATATTTGTTTAAAAATATTCTCTAGTTTTAGTCCATGTAAGTTTCATTTAGGAAAAAAAAACCCCTGCATTTATATTTTGTTTCTGTAATATTCTACTGTAGTTGAAATCTTTTCAAAAATCAAGAGACTGGCTAGATAAGAAGAATAGAAGAATTACTAATATTCAGAATATTTAAACCATTGTGATGGCATGTACTCTGGACAGTCAATATCTTGCAGTGGCACAAACAACTGATGGACAAGGAATACCTCAGACTATACTGTGCATGGAAGTCTTTAAAGGAGAATTAGTTTGGTCACCTGGTAGGTTTGATGCAATTCAGTTTCTGCTGCCTTCTGTTTCCTCCAAGAATGAAGTATTCTGCACAGTGGCTCAGTATTTTAAGATGTTGTGCATGGGCTGATGGTACCTCTGTTACGCTGTTCGTTACAATCAGTTTAAAACTCTGTGTAACAGTGAAGGTATCAAACAGTAACTATGCATAATCCTGTGGTACAGTACACTCCCATGCCACCAATGCAGTCAATATGCTATCATAGTGGTTTTCTATGCTATATGGAAATAGTCTTTAAGCCTTGGTTCTCTAATGCAGCTACTACAAGAGGTTGATATTTTTATAATGGTGTGTAATCTCCTTTTCAGGAGGCTTTTTATGGAAGGTATAATTTGTAAAAGTTAGGATGCTTTGCCTCTCGACTGCATTAACATGCCATAGGCTCAGACTGTTTTTGTGTAAAAGATGTCACAGAACGGCACTTTTTCTAAAGAGAAGTTTGATATTTTGTATGCTTGTTAAGAAAGTACAGTATTGGAAATTAAAGGTGGACAACTGATAATTGAGAAGTATGTCAATTAATTTTTTATGTATATTACCTGTTTACTTGTACAATTTTATTGTACAAATTACATGCAGTTTCATTTTCAAATGAGTCCTTAAAATAAGGAAAATCTTTTTAGGAAAACATTTAATTTTTGTATTTTTTGATTTTAAAAGGCATGAGTTATGTCAACTTTTTCCAGTGTATTAATGAAGATTTTAACTTTTCATCAGGTTGAGTGTTTTCTTACTATATTATCTGTTGTGTATGTAGCTAGCACATTGTGTCACTGAACTGTTTAAAAAAATTAGCATGTAGAGCAAGCCTGTTTTGTGGAAAATCCTTATTCATTAAAAAAAAAAATCATCATGGCAGATTTTCTGCAAAAAAGTGAAAACATTTGCAATTCAGAATACTGATTTTTTTTTTTGTATTTAAAGAAAGGTATTTTGCTTGCAGGAAAGAAATACTACAGATTCATTTTAATGAGAATCTTTTAAATGTATTTATCTTTAGGGCATCTGGGCATCTTTACGCTGTTTGTCTTATGTCTTTATTGAAATAAAATGTACATAACATTACCTTTATATATGCTTTTGCGCAGACGTGTGAACCCTGTAACAATCCCCTTTTCTTCCTGTTTTTATGTTGATAAGATGGTTCTGGAAATATTTATAGATTTTGAAAATGGTCAGCTTGTATTTGAATTGCTACATGGTTTGCCAACTATTTTTTAGTTGTTTTTTTAATTGTAAACCTGATCTAAGATTTTTTTTAATTAGTTTAATAGTGAATCCTTGTTCAATGTGGAATTCTTCCAAATTTCTCAGAGTAATTTACATAATAGGACTGCTTTAAAATTCACTAATCTACCAGAATGAAACCATTTTTGTTAAGTAGTTCATGGCTTTTCTCTGACTGTAAAAAGAGATTATCATCTGTTCAAATAATGTCCTTAAACACATGCGTCCTATCTTTGGCTAAAACCATTATAAAAGTGCTTTCTTTAGTTAAGGAAACCAAAGCATACATTGCACTTTACAGCTGTATCTGTGTTGTGATTATCAGATCGGTGAGGGAAATCAAAATGTAAATTTGGGGGATTTAATTCTACATAGATGCACAACAAAAATAACAGAGACTGCTTAGTAAACATATTAAATATTAATATTTTAATGTGCTGCAAGTCTGGTATTTATCATTCTGAACTTTCTTTGCAGAATGAGTCTACCTTCTTCAAAATGTAAGTTCCTAAAAAATATCAAATCCTTCTGACATAAATAGTCTTTGCATGAAACAGAGTTATATTTAATCAGGTTTTATCTTCGACTTCATAGTTTAAAGGGTGAGACTTAACTGTTTCTCTGACAGTAGTTTGGATCAAATTGTCCACTGTGTCTACACCAAAACTGACATTGATAACTATGGGGGTCTCGGCTATACATATTGCTCAAGTCTTGAATGTAGAATTGTGTTACTTAAGCAGATAATCTTGTAGCTGTATCATTTATTCTAATTTTATGTATTTTTAGAAAATACTCACAACATTCTATTTTCAAAGTTCTTCATGACTTCATTTGTGGTCTTTTCTTTGATTGTGTTATCTGTGTGTCAATTTTACATGTCCATATATATGCTATTCTAAGTTGGAGCATTCTTGGTTCTGACAGCAAAATAACTATAATATTTCATATTTACATTGGCAATACGTGCTCAATCTTTTGGGTTTTTTTTTTTTTCTTTAAATTACTGCTTAGATGGAATAGCATTCACGTTGGTTTTATGTTTTTTTTTTTCACTTTGGAGTCATTTCACCTTCTACCTATATAGGAAAATAAAATATTTTTTCATTATTATGCAAAGGTACCCAAAAGTCTGATTGTGTGAAGACCTGATCAAACATCTCCCAAAGCAAGAGCTCTGTCAATGAAATGCATGCTGAGGAGACATATCTTCTTTAAACAAAGCACTTAAATATGTTATTAAAGATAATCAGATACGTAAGTGCTGTGCTGAGTAAGAACAGAATGCAATGCTTGCTTAAATGCCTTAGTGAGGTAGCGATTCCAAGTTAGTATTCCTTTGGCAACAGGACTGTTTTAACAGTTTTTTTCTCACTTGCTGTTAGGAGCAAGTGTCCTTTTAGGACTGCACCTTCCCCACCCTCCCTCCCAATTCAGTCCTTTCAGACACCTGACTTAGAGGGCAATCATACTGGTGGTTGGATTGGCATCGAGCCCTGGTAGGGGATGGGAGAAAGGGACCAGGCATGAGTGCCTGAGGAAAAGGTGGCGTGGATGAAAATCTGATGAACCCCATCTGCCACCAGTGGGACAGCAATGTGGACCCACAGTCTGAAACAAGCTTTACTAGTAGAGTTTGTTATTTGGTAAGGAAAGCTGTCCAGAAATGCAAAAACTTTGTTAACTGTACTGAGTAAATACCCATATTCCTTTATTTCTCCTTCCGGTTCTAGCTTCCTTGTAGCATTGCTTTGCAAATCATACTCTTTTATCCTTCCTTGTCTAAACCAACTTGAACCAACTACATGTTATTAATATGGCAAATTAGATCATGAGATTCATAACTTCACAATTTAAATTAAAACTAAAGAAAGTCACTGTCTGTGGTAATATAGTGAACTGTAACTGCAAAACTAGTCATGGGACTCTTGCTGTCATTCCTCTTCCTTCTGACTGGACTGGCACTGAGTAAACCTGAATTTCGGGAATAACAAAAGTTAACTGTGCCTTCTTCCATTCCCTCATTGAAATGTGCTCCTTTATGTACCATTTGAAGGACTTGGACAGCACACCTTTACAAAGCTAAGATTTTAATGTAAAATTAATGCTTACATAGTTGAAATTAATATAGTATATCTAGCTAAATTATAACGTAATAGAATTCAAGAAGTCAGGGCCAGATAGTAAATATTAACAACATCCTGTCAATTAAAAAAAAACTACCAGCTCTACCTACTGGTACAGTATCAGCTCAGTTTGTTCCAAGAGATGCAAACAGAAACTAATCATTATTATCACGTTAAAATAATGTCTTCCATTTAAAGAAAAATATTAAATATTCAGTATTTTCTGGTGAAAGGACTTGTATGGATATATGTGACAAAGAAAGCAGATGGTATCTCTGATCTGCAGTCATTCTAATTAAATCAGTCAACTCCATTAAGGTTCTTAAAGTAATTATCAAAAACTGATCCAGAGATGAAAGAAAGAAGTCATAGTCAAATGGTACCTAGGCAATACAATGAGCTTCAGAGTCAAACAACAGCACATAGCTAATTGTTCATGGCTATCTACCTCTGGGGAGGAGGTAAATGTCTTCTGTTTTTAGAAGATGAATGCCTGTTTCTGGGAGGCTTGATCCATCAAAGGTGTTTTAGTATTATTTTCAGGGAAGAGGATTATTTTGAATATTGGGATAAAAAAGAGCCTAAAAATCCATTCTGTGAATAGTATGAATTTGAAAAGTATTTTGCAGAATATAAAAGAAAACAAACCAACCAACCAACCCCAGGATTTACAGCTTAAGTGCGTAGATCCACAACAGCTTAAGCTAGTCAATTCTAGGTGGCTTTCGCCCCATCTTTTCTTCTCTCCCTGGGCGTCCATTTATTACCCGCTTCCTTGTGCCAGCCCTGATGCTTATGCAACTGCATGGTGAGCCTGTGCAGGAAGCCGATCCAGCCGAAAAATTTAAAAAAAAAAAAAAAAAGAAAAGAAAAAGTGGTGGTGTGGCAGCTAGGACTCTAGGGCTTGGCCTGAGGGCAGCTGAAGTTGCTGTGGAGTTGCAGTCTAAGTAAAGGTTCATGGGAAGACAATTACTCTGGAAAAATAATTGGCATATTTAAACTTATTCAGTTAGAGAAGAATGTTACTGTATATCTTGAAGAAGTTAAAGGATTATTCACAAAGATTAGATTAGGCCAAAACCATGTCATTTCAGATTTATATCCTAGGTTCTTGATATTTAAATAAAATCCTAAGTTAGTCAATAAATTGCTGATGGAAAGTAGCACACAGGCATTACTTTCTTAGTTATTAGTCATAATTTTGTAAAAAAAAAAAAAAGAAAAGAAAAGAAAAAAGAAAAAAAGAAAAAAAAAAAAAGAAAAGTCCTTTCAATATTAGCAACTTTTTTGGGGGGGGAGCAAACAAGGATGGCCTTCTAAAGATTAACTTGTACAGATTTGGTTAAGCACATCGTTATCTTGGTTGTCTTGACAGTGTAATGTAAAACTGTTTTTCTTTATTTTTTGATACTTGCAAAAATGTCATTGTACCTGATGGACTGAATCTTGTAAAAATTCTATTGAAAGAGAACGTATGTTCTACAAATTTATGTTTCTTCTGCCATCATTTCTAGTATATAGAATCATAAAGATTTATATTAAATATTTATGCTCTAGCTACTGTTCTTATGATTTTTAGCTGATATCAGCCTTCACTGAAGGATCAGTTTTCTGTAAAGCAAGGTATTTCTCATGTCACTCTTCAAGCTTTAAAACTGAAGGAAAATAAATGTTGTGTATGTGTTTTTATAAAAGCTAAGGATACTGGAGAGCAAACAAGAAAAAAAAAGATGTGTTTTACGGACTGAAATTGTTACAGCAGATTCTTATAATATAGTCTTGCTTCAATTCCGATTTTCAATATGTAATACATATTCCAGTGGATACCTTTTGTAAAATTACCACAAAGCCTGATCTGTCTCATTTTTCATCTGTTTCTCCTCCTTGGCAGAAACCTCTACACTTCAAAATAAGAACTGTTTGGTTTCCTAGGATTTAGTAGTTCCTTTGATTCAGAGAGTTATGCTGGGCAGGGTGTTCCTCTTTGTGCCTTAATTTCCTCATTATTCCCGTTTTCCACTATGAGAATAATACTTAACCATTTTAATCCAAATGCTTAAAGCACTTCAAGTGTGCTGTGTAAATACACAGTATTTTTATAATTAACGTGGTCCCAATCATAACAGTTCTTAGTCGTTTCGTAATTATCTTCATAGCATATTAAGCTTATGAAATGGTGTTTAGACTTGGTGAGGATGGATATAACATTATATATTTGATCTATAATTATGTCTCTTGTTATTTCTACTGCCCAGTAAATGGATAATAACAACAAAAAAGGGATAAATTTGGAAGTGATTTTCTTCTAGCACAGATCATAAGAGGCTCTTCCACTTGTTATATGAAAAACTGATGTTCTTCTAAATTTATTGTCTTCAGACAAATTGTCTTTCTTTTCCACTAAATCTCTCAGCTTTTCACTTGAAATAACACCTGAAAAGTAGCAGAAAACAAGAGGTTATCTCCCAGTTTTTCAGAATGGATAGTCTACATATACACTCACATCGGGAGTGTATATATTTCCTATTACTCAAGGCACATAAAAGCAGCACGCTCAAACCTAATCTGTGCACAGGACAGACAAGCACAGGTTATAGCATGGAGCGTACAACTCCAGTTTCTTCTAAGTCGCAAAAATGTAACTCCATGAATTGTGGAGGACCTTGAGAGCAAGGAGACAGTACGGAGGAACTGAATGTAGTTTTGTCAAAGAACTCAAGTTCCTGTTAAATTATTTGTCCTTTTATCTTTGGGTGATGGTCTGCAGGTAGATGAATATTGTGGGAGACAGCAAGCATGTTACTAATTAACTGGTAGAAGACTCAAGAGTCCTTCAAACAGAGAATGATTCCAGTACAGTTTTAGTGTCTTGTCAGCCTGTGACGTTTCAGTGGTCGCGTTATGCTTGGTGAAGGTATGGCTGAAGCTTCTTATCGCTACAGGGCGACTATTGAAGATTGAGCTCTTCCTCACTCACGCTACCAATGCTGGCTGACTGCTGATGGAGTGTGTCCTGAGACTTGCTTTCACGATCTCATAGCATGTCTTAAGTGCGCCCACTCATTTTGAGAGATTTTATTTGGCAATGGATCTGATTTTTGACAAGGCATATAAACAGCATGAGTGATTTTTCCAAAATACCTAGGCCTCTGAATGTGAAAAGGGAAAAGCCCAGACTCTTGTTCTAGATGACTGAAGGTTAGAAAAGAAAACTTATTAGAGATTAATCTCTTGATTAAGATAAAACTCTCATACCACGTTAAGGAGAAATACTGAGTCTGTCCAAAGCAACACATTCTCCCTGAAAAAGAAAAGAGGATCTACCATAAGGTTTGCATTTCCATCAGTCTTGTAGCAGAGGTAAAGGCACCAGAGAAATCTGTAGAGAGATAAAGGAATATGCAGATTTAACAGGGAGCATTAGTACACATTGTCCTAAGTTTTGTGTTTCACTATAGTGAGTGGAAGATCCTCGAACAGAGGAGATGATGTCCCTTCAGAAATTTTAAGAAGCGTGAGGCAAGGCAGAGAAGGGGTCCAGTCCACAGGAGAGTGGTGTGCTGAAGTAGCAGCCTAGTGGAAAAATCAGATTCTCTTAACTGCAGCAGTTATTCCAAAATAGTTCAACGGTTAATACGGAAGAGAACCTGGTCCATTAAATTGACGTACTTGGAGAGCTATTTATAAAGACTTACGTTACTGGAAAAGAGCAGGAGTACTTTGAACAGAGATCCTCTAGCATGCACACTTTTGAGATGGAACGTTTTGAGGCTGGGTTGAATCGAGTGATACGACATTTGCATCAGTAGGTTTGGGAACAATGGTAGAGGTTTCAGGAAACTGCTTAGACGAGGCTGAAACAATCAGAATAATTTTGGTGCTTTTTTGTCTTATTTCAATCAAGATTTGTGGAAGCAATGGGACTGGAAGAGAGGCGCACACCCGACGGTCTGACCATGCGACCGCAATGAACCTAAGAGAAAGACCTCAGGCGCTAAAATATTTGAGACAAGAAGTGACGTTTATTCCTGATGTGGACAACGCAAATCTACTTGAGTGGCTCCCGTTCACAGACTACTTTGAGGATACCAATGCAGATCTCCCACTCAGGATTTGGAGACAAGAACCTGCACAGCTCATCTGATAATAAATTCAAGGTCTGCATTGGTGAACTGCTGAGAGATGAGTACTGTTTTCTATGTGTCAGTCCCAGTATGGAATTGCTTCCTGATAGAGGAGGAAGAATTTTACACCCCCTTCCTGATGATAGAGGACATGGTAGTATGGCAGTTCAGTATGATCCATCATTACTTGGACATGCAGACATCATATATGAGATTGGAACATCTTCTAACAGCCTTTGAGCTCTAGCATCTTGAAGTGGAACTGCTGACTTTTGGAAATACGCTTCTAAAGTCAGTTGCGAGAAAAAGGGTCAGAGAAGAAAAGATGCGTTTCCTTGCAGATCTTCGGCATCTGAAAACTAAAACAGAAAGCAGATCACCCCCTGAAACAGGTGGTTTGGCTTAACTGAAAAAAGTACCTAGCAGAAGGGTACGCTGTTTGTGAGTATAGCTCACACAGGAAATAATGAAGGAGGTGCTTGGCATGGCATGTCATAAAATGCAAGAGTTCGTGCAGCTTGAGAGAGACAAGTACTGATTTACATTAATGGTTGGCCTGGAGCTCAATTATAAAATCAAGTTAAAACAATGTCAGAAGCAATGTCACTGCTAGTGCCAAGAGTTGCTCAGATGTATGCTATGGCCTATAATGGCAGCAGGATCTACTTTTAGAACGCTCATTCTGAAACCAAAAGTTGGTCTTTATTAGCAACTAAAAAGCGTGCACCATGTATATCCTCTTATCAACCAGTGGGCTGGAGATAAGGAAAGACACCCAAATATATGCCTGAATTGCTGGTGACCCTTTGAAGCTATGGAGAAAAAGAGGGACCGTGAGTTAGTAAAGATCCCTCATCACAGGAATTTTATCAGTGGCTTCGCATTACTACTATCTGAAAATATGCAGCATGACGACAGTCACAGACTGTTTCCCAGAGAACAATGCAATAGTAACGTTGGCTAGTGTCACCATTCTAAATTTGAAAATTTAGAGCTTTAATTTCCTTAGATTTTGAATGGGTCACCAATGTCTCCTCTTCTTCAGCATCAGAAAGTTGTTGCTGTAAAAACTCTTCTCCAAGAAGCATCAGAATTGGTTCAGTAAACTCCCCGTGAGAAATCTGATCAGATTCTCATGTCCCTATGACATCACAGAGTTGGGAGGCGGTGATGAAGTAAACTGGATGAAGTTAATCAATGTTTCCAACATTTATGCATTTGACAAGGTAGAAGGAAACAGACCAGTGTAACTGGTAGAGGCTAGGCTGGATCTGGTTGTAGCTCCCAGGCATATCAGCGAGTTTGATGTTTAATCCTCAGACAAAACAGTTCTCCACTTCTAACCTATTCCATCAGGAACATCCAAACAACATGAAGCATCAAACGTCAGGTCTTGAACAGACGTCTGCTTACCTCTGGCTAAATCAGAGCTCTGGAGCCGTGACAGTCGCTCTCTCTGTCTTGCGTGCAGAACAATCTAAAGGGACAACACAGGCCTCAGAGCATTTCAAAATAAAATATTCCCTGGTAGCAGTGGGGAAGAAGTTGGAGAAGAAGTTGGAGAAGAGTGACAGCTTGAAACCGTAAGAGGCAAACAGTCCCTTTATAATCTGCAGCAAGGTGAAGGTGTAAACCCACTTCTCTAGAAAGTTCAAGCACTTAAAATACTTATCCTGGAATCTGTGGGATGTAGCAGTTTTTGCGGCATCCAGGGGGGACTGGAAGAAGCGCAGAGAGAGTTTTCACTTCTATGGATCTACTGTTTAAAATGAATCCTCCAGCCAGTGGGATAGCAAGAGAATGACTTTCCAATGACAGCTGGCTCTAGAAATTAAAAAATGCAGAATTCATTTGCTATTTGGTGTGGGAAAATCACGGCTACAACTGCGTGTGCAGCGTGACTTCACTGGACTAACTGCAGCGGAACTAAAGGCCCCTGTACAGCAGAAGTAAGGCAGCTTGGATATCTGTGGATTTGTGTCCTGTGGTTGACTGACAGCTCAGGCTACAGCCCTTCCTTCCACTGAGTCTGTCTTCCATCTGATACCTATTTTATATTTGTAGACACTGAATTCCTGTAAGGGACCTTTAGACCTCTGCTCAATTTGGTTAAAGCCAGCTGGTGAGTTCAAAGTTTTTAAGTAAAGGACAACTATAGTGATTGCAAGGCCACGATCCCCCCTGGGAACTGAGCTAAAAACCCCACCTTAAAGAGAAGGAATTATGCAGATAAATTGTGAAAGCATAATCTGGTTGCTAGACTATCTCTACAGCTTTACTGCAATCCTACGCCCATGTTTATTTGTGGTTTGATCACGAACCTGAAAGCTGGGAACTGACTAAATCATAACCTACCTTTACTATAAATTTATACTATTATTAAGGGGATTAGGAAATAGTTTATGGCACCAGTCTGAAACAACTTTTGAAAGTATTTTCTCTTTTCTTCTCTCCCATTCTGTTTTAAAGAACTCCCTCTCATTCCCTGAACTGAAAATAGCTGAGGGCTGAGTAGTATTCAGGTGGACGTAAGCCGTGCTAGATGAATCTAGAGCATTTCTCATTAGTAAAACTTAATTATTTCTGAATAGGATTGCCTACTTAGAGCCTGTGACTTAAGTTGTTTTTGTTCTGCCTGTTCTGTCTGTATTTATGAGTTAGGAATAGGAAGAATAGAAAGTCATTCAAATCCTGTGAATAACTGTTCTTGGCTCCGTTAAGGGTAGGAAACAGATATGCAGTTATTAGCCATATTTGTTCAGATCCAGTGGAGCTTTCATTTATAATCATTGCAAGGCATCCTAAAAGAGAAATATCTAAGATGTGCAGGAAGTTATGTAATTTCTGTTGGACTGCTTCCCGAGAAACCTTAAAAAGTTCCCTAGTACTGATACCAGAATACTCTGTATTGGTGTGTCAATACCGGACAATATATGATGCTCCAAAAAACTGTGTCCTGAAATATAGCATGTAAAGGTCTCTTCTTAGTCTTGGGATCACAGCATTATATACATTTATTGTCTGATAAGGGGCATAACGTTTGAGTCATGGAAATTTTTGTACTGAGAAAGCCTATCAGAAAACAGAGATTCCATTGCTGAAGGAAATGTTATTATCAAAAGCCTACGAATAATGTATTAATTATCTGCAGCTATTTAAATTAAATTATTGAACTATAGTTTGCGAGCATGAGATAAACTATATAATCCACAACAGCACAAGCTGACTGAATTGAAACTGAATTAGGTTTTTTGTAGCATTCCCCCCCCCCCGCCCAGTCCTATATATTCTATTTCTAGTGTTTCTTTCTTATTTTTAAGAATCAATCCATACAAACCTAATAAAAATATGCCTGATTGGGACATAATTTTTTTTCCCTTCATAAAGGGGCCTATCGACAGTATCGGAGGATATTTTTTACTACAAAGCTGTAGTAAACGAGAGGTAATCGCTGCAACGTCAGGTGGCAAAGCTTACCGTGCATGAGGCTAGTTCCTAGAAGCTTACGGTTTTCTGCTGTATTTTTTATGTCGTTAGCATATTTATGTTTTAGCTCTGCCATCTGCAGAGGGCGTGAGGAATTATCTCAGGCTCAGTCACAAGCCTCATCTTTACCAGGGAAAAAGATAGTTTTCGGGCACGGGGCGGCCTGCGCCGAGTCCCAGGCTCTCCGCAGGATCATCCTCGTACGGACGGGTTCCGTAGGTACAAAACGGTACTATTTTAACCTTACCAGGGTATTAAAAGGAGTAGGACGCACCAAAAGTGGGCCCGGTTATATCCATAGGAAAGTTCTTAAACAGCTTATTCCCTGTCCTCTACAGGGCAATACACCACGACAGCAGTACGTTTGACAGTAACGTTTTCTGTGCCTCCCACCTGGAACAGCAATCCCAGCCTTCTTTTCCTAGTGGGGACGTGTTCAAACACAGCAACCGGGAAACCCCTTCTTCCTGAGGGCAGCGTTTAAGGGCGCGCACTGCTCCTGGCAAATCTCTACCGTACGGGGCAGGCTCCTTTCGCTCTGCAGGTGTTTTATGACAACGCTACAAAACACTCGCAGCCCCCTCAGCCCGGCACCGACATGGCGGCCCCGCGGCCCCCTCAGCCCGGCACCGACATGGCGGCCCCCGCACCCCCTCGGCCCCCTCAGCCCGGCACCGACATGGCGGCCCCCGCACCCCCTCGGCCCCCTCAGCCCGGCACCGACATGGCGGCCCCACCCCGCCTCAGCCCGGCACCGACATGGCGGCCTCGCCTCAGCCCGCCCCGCCCCGCCCCGCCCCGCCCCTAGGGGGCGGTGCTTGTGGGGGAGGCGGGAGCGCGGGCTGGCCGGCGGGGCGGGGCCCTGTCAGTCCGCCGCCATCCCGGCGTGCCCCGCGCGCGGCGCTGGCCGCTCTCGGCGCGGCTGACTCACCGTGCTTCGCTGTGGGCGCTGCTCCGCGGGGCAAGATGGCGGCGGAGACGGATTCGTGGGGTAGGTGGTGGTGGTGGTGGTGGTGGCGGCGGCCGTGCCCGGCGCCCCGCGGGAGCCCTGGCTACCGCCTTGCCCCGCCGCTCACCCGCTCTCCTCTCCTCCACAGACGCGGACAGCTTCGAGGTGGTGGAGCCGGTGGCGAAGCGGCTGGTGCCGGGGGTGGCCGGGGACCGCTGGGCCGGCGAGGATGAGGAGGACGACGTGAAGGTGCGGCCGGGGCCCGGGCCGGGGCCTGTTCCCGCCGGGGCCGGGCTGGGCCCACTGGGGCGGGCGGGGGCCGAGACCGGGGCCGCCGCGGCCGCGCCGCTGCCATATGGTGCCGCGTGTGGCGGGCCCCGTGCTGCCGGCCGGGCCGGGCCGGTGGACGAGGGCGGCGGCGGCTCCTGCGGCGCTGCCGGGGCTTGAGGCGGGTTTTCCTCAGGAGCCGGGGGGGGGGTTGGTTGGGGGGTGAGAGCCACGAAATGGGTTTCTGAGGCCCCGGGCTCTGCCGCCTGCTGCGGAGATGACGAGTCGAGATGCCACATGGAAAAGACTGCGTTTCTGCTTTGTGCTTGTTTAATCCTCGCTTAGACTGGTTATTTTTCCTTAAGGTTCACTTGCTTTATATTGGATCTTCCAGGTGACAAAAGAGAAAGACACTTTTACTCTCCAGTTTTCTAGGGAATCCACCTGCTGCTTCTGAGCTGCTTGCCAGCAGCTTGGTGCTTTTCTGCAGCCAGCTGGTTTCTGCTTGCTTTCTGTAGACCTTCTCAAATGCTCTTTCAGATCCTTGGTTTTGAGTAGCATAGACTAGGTGAGGCGTTAAAAGTTGGATTTAATGGAAGCAGCGCTGTCTTAGTACTACTTCTATTGACCAGAAACTTCTGGGCTGCAGCAGCCTGTCCCTTCCTGCTCTCACTCCTCTTCCTACTTCTTCCCACCCCCCCCCCCCCCCCCAAGCCCCACCACAGTTGGAAAATAAAGCAGTCTACTATGCTCTTTCAGGTTTGGTAGTGTCCAGATCACTAAAAGATGTTTTGTTTACTTAAGGCTCTCTTCTTACTGTGTTTCAAAGTGTAATGTCTGCATGGAGTTTGTATTAAAATGTGTGAATGTTCATCTGTAATATTTATGAAAGCAGACCCTCTTTAAAAGCTTGTTGTCTTTTATTTAGCTCCAGCTGTCCCTTAGCAAGCCAGATTGACTGAGTGGTGGATGCCACAGAAATCTTAACTTGCTCAGCGTTCGTATAGACTGTAAGCAAAATGATGCCAGGGGACATAAAAGGAATGTGTTTGACTATTAGGAATCAAAATGGGTAAACTGAAAAACACTTCTCTGTTTCAAATCAAGGTGCTGAGGTGCTGCAATAGACAATCCTGTAGCTCACTAGGTGATGAGTACTATATTATGGTCAGAAGTATGAGGCTTTCTGAAATAGAGTATTGCTGCTTATTAGGCGAGGACTTGTTGGTTTTGTTATTTAGGCTGCTGCTTGTGTTACCAGAACCTCTGAAAAACGCCAACACGGTTGTCCTTGGAGCTTAGGGTGGGTATTCTTTTTTTCAATCAGTATGAAAAAAGTAGTTCATCTTGTCTTAACAACAACAACAAAAAAAACCCAAATATTTTTGTAAGTTATGGGCTGCCTATTTTTCACCTTAACTATAGGGTGTGGGGGTGTTATTACATTTATAGGTGTCAGTCACATTACACCAGGCAAAATGAGTAAAGGTATCTCTGTATACAGTGGCTACGGTAGTTTGTAAAGCTTGTGGTTAGAATGTGACTATACATGTATACTTATTTTTACATATCTGTGTACACACACATACATACGTGTCTGTATTTATTTATTTTTTGATTCCAATTGACTTAGCAAAGTTTGCTTTTCCTGATTCCTTTGAAAGTGAGAAACTTTTCATCTACAATATAATGTCTTAATGGAACTGGACTATAAGCTGTTATTCTTTTAAAGACGCCAGCTTTGTATGGCTACTCTGATAAAGGAACAAAGTTTTCCTACCAAAACATTCCTACCAGTAAGAAAGTTACTATTAAGGGATTAAGGCTTTAGTACTGGAGCTGCATTTAGAGACAAGGGCCCCTAGAGCAAATAAAGCTGTTTTATTTTACTTTGAGTTGCACTTACTGTATAGATGCTAAAGATCATGCAACTGAGCCTGTGAGATAATTGCTTAGATTGTAGATACCTTGTTTGTAACTGTCAGCCTCAGGAAAGTACCTGCATAAGAAAAATGACGTGGTCTAAAATACAAGCCCAAAGTATTTTCTGGCCAGTAGTTTGCCTTCAAGTTGGTATTTCACACTTCAGATTTTTTTTTCTTTTTTCTTTTTTTTTAATATATTCAGATTCTATAGTTTGTTATGGAGGTATTTTAATAAAGATAGTAACTGTTTTAAGTTTAGGAAACTTTGCCTTTCATGAGATTAAAATTAGCATCTTCGTAAGTGACAAAAGTTTCCCAGAAGACAGGCCTGCTGCCAAGGAATTTTCATCTATTTACTCTTGGGCAATCCTATACTTAACAAAGCCAAAACTAGGAAACGTGCTTCTTATCGTATAGGCAACAGCCTTTGACATGGTACAGTCCTTCCTCTTTGAAGGAGAACGCGAAATATTGACTGGGAATCTAAATAGTGGAGAACCTGTAATCTTCAAGTAATGTTCTCTGTTTTTCTGGAACACGCATCTTTGTACATTTAAAGGTACATGTGGTGGAGCATATGAAATTGTAATAGTTGCTTTCATCAAGGGTTTATTTGCATGAAATGGAAGATGTTTTTCAGTAACCTTATTTTAGTTAAGTATGTATAAATTAGTATCTTTGAAATGCTTCAAAGTTTTAAGTGGTGTTAGTGGATGTATTTTGGAATTAAGACGACCTCTTCTGAATTACTTAGTATCAGTACAAAGATCTGGCACTAAGGCAAGTTTTTTTTTCCTCCAAGAGAATTTATTGCAATTTATAAAATGCAGAAATAGAGATATATTTAGAATCCTCCCCTGAGGGGGGAAAAAAATAGCCCAATATTTTGATCATGTCCTCTTTCTTAAAACAAAACAAGCAAAAAAACTTCAACAACTTTGAGAAGAGGGAGGACATATTCAGCCTGGCTAGAAGACCTGTATGTCTTAATACATCAGGCTGAAAAGCGGATCCTCGCACGGACGATGTTATCAGAGAATGCCCTACCCAGTAGCGCTCTTCTGATTATGCTGAGCTCCCTGGATTGAGTGTCCAGCAGTGGTAGTGTGTCAGTGGGGCATGATCCTTATGGTGTGGGTAGCTTCCCAACTATTGAAGGAGACTTCAACAGTTGATATCTTAAATTCCATCTAAGCGTTAACGGGGAGAGTCGTGTCAGATAACAAGGAGTCACAGTGCTGTGCAAAGTGTTTGCTATATTTTGTGTTATTCTATCATTGCAGCTTTGCGAGCTAAAACTACCACTGTGCACTACCTATGCAGATGTGGGTAGCGGTGACATGGTCTACTTTGGAGAAATAATGCATCTGTAATCACATGAGTCCTGGCCTACGTATCTTGTTTGAAGTCTCTCAGATGTCATAAGAAAATATAGTCGTTTCATTCATCCTCATTAGTACCTTTACCTAATGGATAGAATACCCTTCTTCCTCATGGGGTTTGGCACCTTAGAAACTTGGTTTTTAAGAAACTTCTTATGTCTATGAAGGACAGGGCATGGAGTAAGGCAGCAAGCTATATACAGCAGTAATGAAAATGGCTATTTAAGAAGTGGGTGTAACGCTCTTTATTAGACGTGAGCTAAAATAATACTGCTGCTGCAAATTCAAGTCAGCTTCTTGGAATGTGGAAGGGAAGCTGAATCTCTTACAAGTGCCAATTAACTTGAATGAGTTGGTAGATGAACTTGGGTGTCTCGGTTGCTTGGATCAGCACGTTGCTATACAATACTGACTTCTTCTATGTATCTTATTTTGCCATACTAAGAGCAATCTTTAGAAATAAATAAATAGTTCTGATAACTACTTGCATTATTAAGTTCACGAAATTCAGAATTCATGGTTTTTAAGCTTATATATAATAATGTATTGACAATTATGTGGTGTGACTTTTATGTAAAATAGGTCTTATCAAATGCAATCCCTTTAAAACGTGCAAGTTCAGTTGAAACAGGTAACTAAAATTAGGTTCCTGAGAGATTTCTTGGCTTTACCTTCTGATGCGTATGTCACGTGGTACTCGGCATGTAACTTCAGATCAGTTTTTAGAGCATTTATTTCCATATGGAGGTCATCCAGTAGAATTTGGATTGGCATTAAGACAAGAATATATATTCCCATAAACCTTACCCAGATAAACGTCAGGAAGAAAGTGCAGAACTGCTGTTGGCACAGTCTGCAGCTGACATAAACAGGTCAGTTCTGTAGAAAACTGTTTGCTCAGTTAGTTTGGTTCATTTGAACCATGTAGCGTTTTAAACCGCGGATCATCCATCTGGGAACAGGACATTCTCCATAAGAATAGGAGACACTGCTTGTGAAAGGATCTAGGGCTGTGAATCTAGGGCTGTGACTGATAACTGACAATGAGGGGAATGCAGCGCTGGAGCCAAGATCTGCCATGGATGTTGAACATACTAAAGGTGTAGGGGGAAGGTGGAGCATTATTGCAAACACTGTTGAGACCGTGTTGAAAAATATGCTTGAAAAGATGATTGCTGTTGGAGGATATTTAAGTGACTTGTTTGTGGGAAGATACTTCTGATGATAGCTCCTTATGTTTATGTTCCTTATGAGAAACAGCCACAGTCATCGGCCAAAAGCTGACTGCTGTCTTAGGATTGTTAGAAGTTGGTATTCCTGTGTAAAGATGGGGGTCTCCTTGTAGTCACTCTGTCTGCTTATTGCTGCTTTCCCTGCTGTTTCAGCACAGTTTTGTGTGGTATGTTTGTTGGCTAGTATATCCAGGTTAACTTTAATCCGTATTTTACAGTTCCTCATGCAGCCGTATAACCCCCTCTGATTGCCTAAGGGGAGAGAAGGCTACGTTGGTGTCTGCAAACTATCGGGAATGGGTATCTTAGCGTGTGTGATTCTTTCACTGGTTGTGACAGCTTAGGTCAGTTTGAACTCGTTTCAGCAGAGCTGTCTGTTTCTAGTGATGGCTGTACTACATGAATGAATCAGATGACATTCCAGCATCTCGTATGTTTAATAAAAGGTATTATAATCTCTTACACGTTTTACTGTGAATGTTGATTTGACTGTTCTTCATCTTGCTTTTCTGTGTTGACATGAGTTTTCTGATTCTTTGGAAACGGAGCCCTCTTTTTTCACCGTAATAACTGGTCCTGAAGCATCTTTCTCAATTCCCTAAAGCAGCGTCCTTATTTTACAACTCTTATGACTTAACCCTAAGTATTTGAGTTAGGAAGTGGGAGTAATGGATAGATGAGTTATTTAAAGAGGTTTTATGTAAGCTACTATTCTTTAGATTTATTATCTAAAAAACCTAGAAAGTATCGGCAAAAGAATCTTAATTAAAACTTCTTTTGTAGGATAACTGGGATGATGAGGAAGAAGAGGAGGAAGTAAAGGAGACAGAGGTGAAACAAGGTGAGGTTTAAGAGGAGTACATTTCACTGTATGCAGCATCAAAATAAGACATTGGTTTTTGTCTTGAGCGCATCTCAAGAATCAAAAACGCTTCCCAGATAGGATTGGTTTTGTTTTTCACAAAGCATATGTTTAAATTCTCTGCATGTGAACCCAGAAATAGTTAATTGGACTCTGGCTTTCTTTGATTAGTGTTCTTAAGTTGTCCAATTTTTTTCAGCAACTGTAAGTGCTTTATTGTTCAATATTTTACAGAACCAAAAGTTTCAGAAAAAAAGAAAATAGCAGAAAAAATAAAAGAAAAAGAAAAGCAACAGAAGAAAAAGCAAGAGGAACTTAAAAAAAGGGTACTTTTTTGGTACTTCCATGGGTCATAAATTTAGTGGGTGGGTTTGATTTTTGTTGAGGTTCAACAAGGCCTGTAAAGCTTTTGAATAGTCTAGTAAAAGAAATTAAATCTTGTATGCAATAACACTTGGCTGATATTAGCTCTGATGTCTCTGTAATTTAACCAGGTTATTGAAATAACACTTATCTTTATTTCCTTTGTGTGCACCTCATGATAAAACATGTAGCTGTGAAACTTAACTGAGATATTCTTCCCACTTCTCATAAAAATGAGCAACTTATTAAACAACATAGCATTGTTAGGCATATTTGGGATGGTTTTCAGGTTTGTACATGCTGGAGGTATACTGACTTAATGCAGAAGTGAGCTAATGAAGAGGTCCTGGGGAAGAAAACACAATTTCTTATAATACCTCTGCTCAAGGGTAAAAAATATAAATGCTGTTCTCTGTATATACATTTTTTTAATGTAGTTAGAGGCACCAGAGGAACATAAAGAACTTACACCAGAAGAACAGTTAGCGGACAAACTACGACTAAAGAAATTACAAGAGGAGTCAGACCTTGAGTTAGCAAAAGAAACATTTGGTAAGTGTGTTATGCCTGAGTCCAGCAAGTCAGTGTAATTGTAGCACGACAGAAGTACTGTATCCTCCAAATACAACATTCAGTTATACCTAGATATCCTACAAAAAGAACAGATTAGGACATACTAGTAAAATACATGCAGATTGTGTTACTGAGAATAAACAGGCATTTGAATCCAAACTACTGGAAGCACATCCTGGTAGTAAAAACGAATTGCAAGAACCACAAAAACATCTCTTTGGAATGTAAGCTACTTTTTCTTAGAAGTTTTAACATCTCTTGGTAGAAGCTTATGGGAAAAGGATAACTGATTGAATTTTCAAACAAATAGGCACTTCTGGTAGAAAGATAGAGGCTAGCACTTAAATCTTTCACACAAATGATCTGAGATGCTTTACAGTACAGAGTTAAGCTTGATGAGGCTTTGGAGGAGTGTGGCACAGCATAGTGCATGCATACTTCACTTCAGGCAATCTGTAACAAGCTAGGCATTGAAAAAGCTAGTTAAGTTGGTGGAATGAGCTCGTCTCTTGGGGTAGAAGGAAGTAGACTGAAGGTACGTGATTCTGGTTTTGTGCTTTGACAGAACCGGTGAAGATACTGATTTATAGCAGCGTTCTTCAAACATGAAAGCATGTTTTTTTTTGTTTAAAACGATTTATACAGCGGTGAAAGAGACTGCTGTGTGAATGTTCTGAAAGAGTACAAGTACCTTTTGGGGGAAAACGTATCTAATTGACTTACAAAGAATGAACTAAACTTTGCACTGATGAGCTCAAGACATGAATTCTTTATTTTAGGGGAGAGGTGCTCTGTATAGTGAACGTAGCCCCAGAGAATACCTGGTTCAATTCACTAAGCTTTGCAACGAAATCTGTATCTTAAGTACAGATTAATAACTCGGGGTGTTAGCTGTTGTGCAGCAGAAGTCAGTGGGAAACGAGTGGGCTTCAGCTCACCAAAACCAAAACTTCAGCTTTGGTTTTGCTGCCTGCCCTTGATAGCATCAGTAGAGGTGAAGAGAACAGAGTTACTTGTTTTGTCTTGGTGTCGCCTTTTAGGGATCCCAGCTAATGTTTCCTTTGCTACCTATGTCTTTCAGGTGTAAATAACACTTGTGGAATAGATGCCATGAATCCCTCTTCAAAAGATGACTTCACGGAATTTGGCAAACTACTAAAAGAGAAAATTACACAGTATGAAAAATCATTACATTATGCCAGTTTTTTGGAAGCGTTAGTTCGAGACGTATGTATTTCATGTAAGTTAAGTGAAAAACTTCCTAGAATACACTGCTGCCAAACTTGTAACGGGGCTATAGTTGAAAACATATGCTACACAAAACCCAAAATTTAAATCAAGATAAATCTATGTAGCTTATACTTAAAAAGTACTGTTATGTGTCCCA
Source organism: Struthio camelus (assembly GCF_040807025.1). Classification (NCBI taxonomy): domain Eukaryota; kingdom Metazoa; phylum Chordata; class Aves; order Struthioniformes; family Struthionidae; genus Struthio; species Struthio camelus. The sequence goes on from NC_090953.1 coordinate 1,205,539, forward strand.
CTGACTAGTATCTGCTTCCATCCCTACAAACTTTCTTACAGCTAGGATTTGCGCAAGACTGGAAGTCTTTCTGTATGTCAGTTCAAGGCAGTCACTGTGTGAAAGTGAATTTTTTATGCTGATCTAAATCTTGCACATTCCTCTTGAAGCAATTTCTGGAAAAGAAGTGACTCCCTGAGCTAAATAACTTGAGTAGCTCGGTTAAGAGGAAACTATACAATTGGGTTCATGTAATTGTGGGACTGCAAAATAACTTGTTCTGGAATTCAGCATGCAACGATACAGAGATTACAAACTAGATTAAACTCGCCTCTTCTTTTTTTTCTCCTCCCCACCCCAACTCCGGTAGGCTGTATTTGGTGAATTGTTGGAGATCTCTTTTCCTGTACTGTGCACATATCCTACAGTGAAACAGTAACTTGATACTATTTAGTGCTGTATAAATACAGGGATGGTTGGTCTACTGAAACTGGCCTACTGAAGCCTGCTTCTTGGGGACCACTTGAAACGCTAATTATGATGTGTTAAAGGCCTAAGTTACTCAGTCTGCATTCTGCTAATAACTGATTTAAATCAAGTAATTGCCAGTACTTACTAGCAATGCTTATTTCCATTTTTTTTGGAGAATTTTGAATTTTAATGTTAGATGATTTAACGGCCTTCTAAGAACAATATTGATGATTAATCTCCCTTTTTCCTAATGTAGTGGAAATTGATGATTTGAAAAAGATCACAAATTCTTTGACAGTACTATGCAGTGAAAAACAAAAACAAGAAAAGGTAAGACTTCTGTATTTTTCTGAAGTAACAGCAGTAGCCACTAACTATGCTAACCTGCTGAAAAATAGAGACAGTTCCAATATTGAATTGAACTTCTGATTTTCTTATATGTAGAAGCAGCAGATGAAATGATAAACTTAGATGTGGTTTAGTATTAAATACACTTAAATGTATGAGGTGGTCAGGAACTGATTCAATCTAGAGATCACAGGTAGAATCCTGATTAATTTCTATGAATAATCTTATCTACACACTACCTTTGTTCCACTTTATGCTGTGTCAGTATCCTGAGAATTTTCAACCTCCTTTGTAGTTAAACATCAAATTAACATCAGACATTAATGGAAGTAACTTAAGTCTTTGTCCAACTATGTCACTGGGACTTTGAATAGCAGTTAGATGGAATTTGTATGGTGCCATGCAAACTAAACGAGCAATAACTGCATAGGCAAGAGAGAGTACGTTTTAAAAGGTGACCTAATATAAGCATAACTCATGCTGAATGTGATGCAAAACCTAAATGTATGCAATAAAAGTGTGAAAACTTCAAGGTGGTTTGGGATTCAGTGATTAATTTACTGGATAGCAACAAACTCGAGCAGAAAACATCACTGGCAATGCAATTTGTTTTACATCGAGCTGGAGGATTATTAGGAAACAAATGGCTGAGCATTGTTCAGTATAAATGGTAACTTGTACATGCACAATGTAAAATGAGAAAATTCTGGATGCAGCTTGTTTTAATGGCAGGTGTTATTCTATGATGCTATTTCTAATTCATCAGGAGTGTGACTGAAAGATTGTAATGCAAAACAAATGTCATGTACAGCATTACTGCATTAAGTCCAGAGTTTGGTAAATGTGATAAGCTTTACTATGAACTAGACTTTGGAAAGAAGCTTATTGAACCAAGTACGTTTTAAAAAAAAAAAAAAAGTAATGTTTTACGTCCTGTGTTTTTATACTTTCCTCTCCTGGTTTTTCATCTAAATTTGTTAGCCTAACTACTGAAACCTGCACCTACAAAACTCCAGTAAGGCAGAGCTTTATCCTGAAATGGATAACTTTTTTTCTGTGAAGTTTGTTAGGACTTGACTTAACTTATTTTGCAAGGAAGATGTTCAGCCACTGTGGTGATAAAAGCCACACTAAATTCCTTAAATTGGGTAATTGTATAACACTGATCAGTTGACTTTGCATTTGGGTAGTTACTTTACGTCATCAAGCCTCTAAACAAGTAAGGTGAGTGACAAGACATGGGAAAGTACATGGTGCTTTCTGATTAGTGAGTTAAACGGCAGGCAGCAGTGGCACACTTAAAAATATAATAGGTTTACTATGACTAGAGCGCAGCTGTTAAGTCAAATTAGAAAAATGACAAATTACTGTTGATCTTTAAGTAAACATGCTCTTCTTGGTATTTAAGCAGAGTAAAGCCAAAAAGAAGAAAAAAGGTGTTGTGCCTGGAGGTGGTTTAAAGGCTACTATGAAAGATGACCTGGCTGATTATGGAGGATATGATGGAGAATACGTACAAGATTTTGAAGACTTCATGTGACACTTATCTTCCCTTCTGTTGTCTTTCTGTTGCCCATAATCCCTTAAACATGTAGCACAACTTCTCTTCCTTTAAATTCTGCCAAATGCTACAATCAAAATTGCAGTATCTTTGTGCTGGTGGTTTAACGCTTTGACACACCAGTGCTAAAGCACTGGGATTCCTGTTCTGTGGTCAAAGGGTTAAAAATGGAGAAACTCAAATGCTATGTAAATTGCAGTTTTTAAAACAAAAAAAACTGATAATGGTAATTGTTGCTATCTGATTTCATAGTAACAACCACAAAATTGGAAATGAATTTCAACAAGACAAAGTATTATTGCCAGCACAGTTCAGTGATATGGCCTTAACTGTACGTCCTTGAATGACTTGTTTCATGAACAAAAGCAGTTTGCAGCAAGGGCATGGTGTGCACTTAGTAGTAAAATTGCTTTGTCTTTAAGTTAGAGCTTGAGGTTTTCAGTATATTGTGAAGGGAAACTGCTAACTTCGGAGTAAGGATACTGCACCTGAAAATGCATCACTTGAAATACCCACTACTATAAAGCTTGTCATCTAAACAGGACACTTTTTTGGGTCAGAACAAGGAAATAGGTCCTTATTTGAAAAATGACTTGTGTCTTGAGTATAGTTTGGTTTCCATTCATCTAAATTTCTACTAATGCAGCTGTATGGGTTGGGTATTCTTTAACAGTTAATTGCCTGGTTTAAGTGTAAAAAAAACAGACTTCCTTTTGTTTTCATGGGTTGTGGTATATCTTTCACAACTCAGCCATTTTCTTTCATTAAAAAAAAAACAACTTGCTTAGCAAACTGCAACAGTTACTACAGTTGGGCAAATTGTTATGTTAACAATTATGACATCTGCAATGTTTTATAAAGCAACTAATTTAATAAAAATCACTATTGTGAAGACTTCACTGCAGGTGTCTTTGGCCTAGTTATTTTTAGTATTAATTACAATAAAAATGCTTGAACTAGCAGAACACAAATGAGCTGTGTGTGCTGGGGGGGGGGGGGGGGGGGGCGTGTGTGTGTGTGGGGGGGTGTTAAGTCTAGTCTTTGCTCTGACCTGCGACTAAACTTGTGCTGGAAGGGCAAGACCTCCTGCTTATACAATAGCTATCCAGTATGGTAAGACTTTTACAGATGCTGATGGTAAAGTACAGGACTGCCATAATCTGCTCATTTCCACAATGAACTAATCTTTCCTAGTGCTGGAACTGCTGATTTTTTTAGTAGCTTGTACTTGCATCAGGCATATCGTACCAGTGCAAGAAGTTAGACCATTTATTCTAACGGCCAATACTACAAAAAGTCTTGAGTACTGAATTCAGAACTTTTTAGTTTACTCAGCTGTTTGGTCCTGACATGGACAATGGTGTATGTGCGCTTACACAAAGCAGAATTTCGTCTTTTAAATCCCTCCCATTGTTTGTGGTACCACATTTTCAAAGACGCCGGGGTGGGGAAATTCAGAAGGACAGCTATTCTGAAGTTGTCTAGCTAAAGTTCTCCTTTTGTGCTAGTCACTTTAAAGTTCAATTTAAAAGCTTGCCAGGCATTGACTCAGTCAGTCATAGATTTGGCTCAGTCTCATTTAGTCTTATGGGACTGACTAGAACTGGAATTTTAAATAAGAGTTCTGTTCATGCTTAATCCTTGCTACATAAACTATTTTATTAGAGGTGTATCAAAGGGGCTAATGCCATTTATTATACCTGTTTACAGCTTTTAACACCACCACTGTAGATCTGAGATAAGTGCAGGGTGAGTAATACTTCAGGCAAATGCAAGATTTGCTAGCATGAAAATTTTCAGCACCCAAAAGGAGCTGGTACGCTATAAGACCAAGTTAGTTAGCATCTTTTTGCTCCTAAAAAATACAACTACCATAGCAACCCCATTGCTAGGATAACATCTAGCGATAATACTGTATCATTGCTTGAGGTAACTAATTTTACTTGAAAGGGGTTTGTATGCTACAATCAATCAATCAGCTCTAGTTTTGGGCAGGAGGTCACTTTTTTGGATCGGTGGGAAGCTCTTCAGACTATGTTTATTTTGGGAACAATGCAGAATCCAAGTTGAACCTGGATTTCTGCCTGAAATAGTGTTCAAGTGTCATCATCTTCCCTAGTTATGCCAGACCCAATCTTGTAAACTTGCCAAAACGGCTTAGAGGCCGAATACTATGCTCAGGACAGGGCATCGATACAAGCTAAAAGCCTGTCTGCCCAGTAGGAGTTTCTAAACAAGGAATTAACATTTCATAACCATAAGAATCTAATCTTGTGCTTTTTTTTTTTTTCTTTTTAACTCCAAGACAGTAGCAAATAATTAAGTATATGCTGTCTAGATCTGTACAAGCTATTTCACTTTATTGATTAAACTAGAAAACAAAAACATATGCTCATGAAAATGGAATCAAAGAATAGAAGAAGAATGGAACATCTTACCACGTATCTAAAATTTTCAAAGGAGTCTACTAATTCTCCTGGTACTTCACTGTCAGTCTACTGGATGTTCTGCAAATTCTACCTGAGCCTTAATTTTTCCTTCTTTGGATACAAATCCTATGAAAATCCATCAGCTACCCCCCCCCCCCCAAGTTAAAGAGCTGCTGGGTCTTTTGAGATCCACCACTCACTGTGCCAGTCCATTAGTCAAGTATTTTGTAAACAGTAGGATTTATTATACAAAACACAACTTTAGTTTAACATAGTCCCAGCATCTTACACACTTACTTACTTAAAACCACCACCAGTCTTCTATAGCGACTTTCACATAGCAGCATATCATTGTAAGCAGGTAGTTGATAAAACATCTGTTAAATAATCAGTACTAACCATGCAAGCTGTGGCACTAGTTCTTGTCAGAGCCAGTCTGTACTTCAGGGAGGTTGGAGTCGTCTAGTTTGAGGTTGGAGTCTAGTTTGATAACATATCATTAAGACAACAGCCAGTCTGTGCATCCTTCAGCAGCATATTTACCACATCATAGAACTTGTTGTCGTAAGCCAATCTGTAGTATGTGTAGATGTCTTCACAGTAAGTAAGCAATTTCTTCAGATTTTTCAGAGCAGCATCAGTAGGTGGGTGTTGTTTAACTCTGAAAAGAATTTCACATAAAACTGAAGTAGGAGAAAGGCTTCACAGACTGATTATAAGATGGTCTTGGTACAAGAACTACCTTTATTTCTTAAAAAAGGGTTGTGTTGAACACATACATTTTAGTCTCCTGGCTATTTATTTTGTTCTGATCCATTAAAAAAAAAAAATTGATCTCACCGGCGGCCTTAAGGGACCCTATTTATCCCACTTGATAAAAATGACCTAGTGCTATTTCCACAATGTGCTTAAAGAGGAAATGAACATAGATCTCAGGCCCCTATATACTAGGCTTTATTCACAGAAAAGGTTTTAATAGTACTAAAAAGATTTACATGCTATTAAACATGCAACTTGCTTCTTTAAAGTCACCTGTATCAAAGAAATGGCCCTGTTTGACTACAGAACTACTTACTTCTTAGCAATCTCCTCAAATACGCTAGGCTTGAGTAGTCTTTGTTGTTTAAATTCTTCTAAGTAGTTGAAGTCTCCCTTAGTGATCACTTGTTGATACAGAACTTCAGCCCAATCTGGAACAAAGTCATAAGCCTCGGCCACAATAGCAGCCTACAGGGAGAACAGATGCCGGCATTACTGAGCAGGAAGAGTATGTTCTTGCACAGAAACGTTCCTATAGTTAAAATATTTTAGGTCTTCTCTTTGGCCCATCTACCTATGCTGTTCCTGAGAGCAGTCCTATTTCACAGGAATACAAGGGTAACAAAATATGCAAATAATTTTCCCTAACCCCTAAAACAATGTGAAGGTCCACACAAGCCTCACCTTCGTTACAACACTGGAAACGTCTGGCTACTCTACCGATCCCAACTGCTTAAAGGAGATGTAAGGTTATATGCCACAGGAGTGCATATAAACAAACAACAAAGTGGCAGTTCTCCACCTTGTTTCAAAAAGGAAAAAAAAAAACCTGAAGGAATAGAAGGGGAGGGGTGGCTGCCACATGAGCTGAAAAAACAACAGTCTAGAGAATTAATGATATGTGAACATCATGTTAAAGACACTACCATCAGTATGTCAAAGGGGGGGGGGGGGGGTCATCTGTTCTCTCCAAAAAGCACTTCATTTATTTCCAAGTTTACTAACTGACGATGATACCAATGGAAGACAAGGGGTGGGTAGCGTAGATTCAGAGCAGCATGAGAGCCCTTGGCTAGCCCTGGCTGTACAATGCAGCAAGCCAACAAGAACTGCTAAAACCATCAGTCTAGGACTGAGCCTACATCTCCAGGCACGGTCCCATCTGTAGCAGTATGACGGGATCAATGTCATTGTCTTGGTGGCCACATGGAAGGGCTGGGCACTACGCTCACAGGAGCAGAGTGCTTAGGCACCCATTGTTTAAAACGACCATCCTCAGAAAAGCATGACTACAGCATCCTCTTATTCTACCTGATAGAATCGAGGCAAGGATATGATGCAATCCACCAGGTTCTGTCTATTCAGGTTAATCAGCATAGCAGTCTGACTGGTGTTCAGAAAATGCAGCTGGAGAGTTATCAGTTTTGTTAGCCGTTTGCAGCGCAAGGCCTGGCGGACACAGGAGTCCTATTTAACAAATCAAAGACAAATCCAAGTTTCTGGAGCATGTTTCTATAGGAAAGCAATAAATATTCCTGAGAGCAATACTAAAGATACTAATATAAATACTAATTCAAAGTTATCTCATATTTTTACCTCACTGCAAGTTTTACCATTGATCACATCGCATTTGTTTAGTATGAAGCTTCACTCTCCACAAATACTACTTTCATCATCATCAGGCTAGTTTCTAAACGCTCTTTATACTGTTCTAGTCTTGCCTGCCTTTAGAGTAAAGCATTTAAGCTTGGGATCATGCCTCTCTTTAAGATTAGGGAACCTAAACGTAATCCTAGATGTTAAAGGCATCTAGATGTTTTCTAGATGTTTGAACAGGGAACAGTGTCCAGACAGCTCTTTGATACAACGGCTTTATTGAGACTACTGGGATATTGCTGAATTGCAGGAGCATGAGATTTTCTTTTGCTCAGTTTCAACTGGGATGGGATTCTGCGCAACCTCCTTAGAGCAGCTTTGTTTGTTCTCCCAGTCCAGTTCCAGTGCTCTCAAGGCAGTACAGAAGTCATACAGTTCTATCTCATTTTACCTTAGAATAACTTTCCGCTGCATCAATAAAGAGAGTCAGAGCTTTCATCAGCAGTTTCTTTAAATTTGTCATGTCTTGAAGAGACTCCTCTGAAACGGAAAACAAAACAAAATCAACCAAAAACCCTAAGTCAAATAACTGCTCATTTATACAGGTGACAAAAATACTTCCTCATACTAAGTCTGTAGCTACTGTTGTTTCAGAAAGCAGCAAGAGACTGAACAGGTTTCTTGTACTAAAAAAAAGCTCTGAACAAGGGAGAAGAAGCAGTGACACTTGTTCTTTTACGGACCAAAGCTATTGCAAGAACCTTAATCAAGTGACTTAAGAACTGAAAAGAAATCCAAATCATTAATTTGTAGTAGATACAAGCACTGACTATGATCAGCTAAGTTCAGGAAAGCATTTGGCATAGCTTCTATTTTAGCTGCCTGTACAGCGATTTGTTTCACAGTGAGACTTCAGCGTGCACAGTCTTTGAGCTGCATAGAACTCACCAAGGTCAGCTGTTAACAAGCATCTTACACAAAAATACAAAAAAAAAAAAAAAGCTTTGAAAATTGTATCACGTCCTCCTAAAGTGAGGAAAGCACGTGTCCTTACTTCCTCCCATGCATGGTACTACAGGAGCGCGTCAGCAAGCTAAGAACCAAAAATCCCATCTCTTCAAAAAATGCCAGAGCAGCCAGATAAATTGTTGAGTACAAGAATACTCCAAGCCCAGCAACTAGGATCGCTCCTTCCTTCCAGCCAGTGGAAGTGTAATGGATGTTACCAGGACTACAACACAGTCAATCAAAAATGCATTTACCCATCACATCTTCCTTCTTAAACAATAATAGCACGTACAACATAAAAAGATAATTTCACTCTTCAGAACTTAGTAGTGTTGTGCTGACAACAGCCCGGCAGCAACCTGATGTACTTAAAAAAAAAAAAAAAAAAAAAAAAAAGAAAACCTCACAAATGAACTTGTATTTCTTGTTTTTGTAGTTCCCACTTACCCCATGGCTGAGATTCAATGAGTTTAAGCTGTATACAAGCAGCAGCCTCATGATTCTCTCCTATTTCTCGACACATACTGAAGCAAAGGGCTATCATGTTGTGCTTTTCACTGTCTCCTGGGCGGCAACGCTTGATGTAGTCTAGCAGAGCTGTCTTCAGTGTCCCACTCTGGTCAGAAGAAAGAATATCAGATTAAAGATTTGAAGAGCCTATTTTTTATTCATATTTTACTGCTCACAAGCAAATCTAGTCTGGTACAATTTTCCAAAAAGTCATTATTACACTACTTGAGGTTTCTTCACATTATTCTAAAATACAATGGAAGTATTAAATTTGGCGATATATCTGGGGACTACACTATGTCAGGTAAGAAAATCCAGTAGCTATGCATTCATTAATTTACATACAAATATCAAAATTAAGTTATTTTTGTGACAAATATTTGCTATTTTACAATTTTTAAAAACCCATTAAGTAGAACCAAAACAGGCCATGAAAACTACAAGCAACATTTCCGAGCTTAACCTTTCAGGACTGCTCTCATCGTAGTACTAAACTGCATTAGAACAAACATGTTCAACTAAAAACAGAATAAGATCCAGAATGAAGTCATTACTATAGAACCAGAGTAACACTTCCTACACTCCAGTAATTAAAATCTCCAAATAATTCCACCTTGCTTTGTAAATACCAGTTCCTGATGCTGAGACACAATTCTCGGAAAGTTTCTTCCCCCTACCACCCTTCACCTACTGGGTCTAATTTCTTTCTCATGAGCACTTCAAAGTAATGTTTCTCGTGCAGCAATTCGAATACGTAGGTCATTTCATTGTATCGGCCAATTCCGGTTAGAAGACGAACCTGTGGAAGTAACAGTGTGAGTATGAAGCTTATCGTAAAGGAGAAGACTCTTCTCTCACAAGACACTCAGTACCTTGCTGGGGGGGGGGGGGGGGGGGGAACCAGCACAAGGCAACACGGTGTTGCGCCAGCTGATGCAGCTGCATGGTACAGTGAGTTGCGCTGCATTAGGCAGACGCTCTCTTAAAGCCAAGGAGACTATTTGGAAATGAACCTACTGCATCTTTTTTAAGGTAAGGACATCATTTTTACCAAATATAAACATGCAGTGGACTTTCTAGGCCCCTCAAAACATTCCTTCTTGCAATGACACCAATATATTGGGCACGTGTCAGACTTGAGGAGTCCTTTCCAGGCAGGACTAAAAGAGCATGGTATTACAAACCATCACATTTCACTAGCGGTTGAATTACTTTGAAATCTCCAGTCTAACCTACTACACCATTCCCACTTCATCATCCCACTACCTCTACCTCTGTTTTTCCAGAAAAGTCTTCTAATAGCCTCTATGATACAAAAATCCGTCAATCAGCACTCATGAACACCAGACCAAAGACCCACATTCAACTTCTAGAGACAGGCAGCCCAAGAACAGTGAACTAGAGGTGAAACACTGTATTCTACTCTCACGCATCTTACTCCCCCTACACTGCTCAAGATCACTAGTATTTCCTAACATACACATGACAGCCTTCGTATGGCATCTGGATAAACATATATGTGGCCAAAGACACGTACCACAAGTCCATACTCTTCATTAGGTGCCAAATGTTCATCTGTGAGAAGCCGTGCTGCCTGGAGGACTCTAGTGATTCCTTCCATGTGGCAAGTCAAACTAAAGCAATTATGGGCCAAAATCAGCAATTCTGTAACTGCAGAATACAAGAACACAAGTGTTTCAGTTAATAATCAACTTCCTCAGCTTATTACGTCTCTCCCCAAAACTGATCCCATCTCTGCACAGGACATAAAATCTCTCCAAGTTAAAAACAGCAGAACTGGATTACAAGCAGGATTACAGCTTTTATAGTTATAACCTATGGAAATATAAGAAGTAACACTTTCTGTAACAGCGTGTGCTCAGTTTGGCTTTGCAATCTGTGGGAAAATCTGGGTTTTCTGGATCATTTTCTGAAATGTTATTTTATTCAACACACAGAATTTCCAACCCCCTTCACCAAAGGCTGACAGACAAATGTATAATATATTAGCACCCCACCAGTCAGTTCCCCATTTGAAAAAGGAAGGCCACAAGTTTCACATCCGGATTTGAAAAAACATTCGTAACTTCCATACACTAAACACTTTACTACATTCCATCTTCCGCGAAAGGCCTGATCTAATATTGTAAAGCAATCGTGACATAGTGGAGTCCCAGATCATACTCTCAGCACCATGCGATTCACTTAATTTAAAAAAAAGTACTACCTGAACTGGTACACAACTTATTTGAAAATGCAGATTTTGTAAAGAATATGCTAAACTTCACAAAGCTATACAAGACATTTTGAAATAAACTGATTATACCTCTATGTGCGAAAAGGCTGTACAATAACATATAGACTTCAAAGAAAGGTAGAGTATTCCAACACAACCTGTTACTTCCCAACGTTGTTTCTTCTGAGTTCCTTCTCCTAACTTTTAGTAAGCCGTACATGAAAATACTAATATCCATTTTACACTGTATGACATAACAGAACAAAATAAGGGGAAAAGCTGTCCCCTTGCTAGTCCCTGTGCCGACAACAGGGCAAATCTGCTAGGGATGTAAAGACTACAAGAAACGTGAAATGGCATTTTTAATTATCTGTTTTCCTCAAAAAGGTTTTCACATTTCCAGTATTATAGCTGGAATCTAATGCAACAGTTTCAACCCTAACTTCAGCCATGTTTTCATTTCTAAAGAAGGTGTTTTAGAAGATGCTCTTTCTCACCACCCTGGATAAAAAAAGTATGGGAAGTTCTCCAGTTCTCCTTTTGTTAGTATTCAGGAGACAATTCATGCTCAAATCATATCCTCAGAGTTGCATTTCTCATAATAAGTCTTTTGAAAAATCAATCTAAATAAATCAGTAAAATATCTCCTCTGCCAAAAATTCCTTCGCTGCATTTTGTAAATCTAATTACATCTCCCTGATATATACAGCTACCAAGTGTCCAAGGGACTTTAGAAACAAAAGACCTAGAAAGTTAATTTAATAAATCAAGTTACATCCCGTATTATTTGCTATTTACTTACTGCATGATAGTTCCCCACGTGGCACAGAAGAAATTTTATCCAATAATTTCATGCCAACCAATGTATGATCTCTGCACAGCTTAGCCAGCTGTAGGAATGCCTGACTCTCAACTGCAGGGTTCAAAACCTGTTTTTGTCCTGTGTGTACACACAGAGAGAGAGCTATGTCACAAGTGCTGGATATTCAGGAGAGGTTAGCAACATTAACAGAAAAAAATATAAACAATATAACCTCAGTCTGGAGACCGACCTAGGACTTGAACTAAAATCATTCCAAAGACGCTTTTGATCTTACTGCTTTAATTTAAGAAACAGATACTATTTCTTGCCAATTCAATCCAGTGCAATTCTATTGAACAATGGTATTGTTACTGTCACTAAGGCTACTATTTCACAAATCTAATAGGTTGCTGCTGCTGAAAAGAGGAGCAGTTTCCTCTCCCTTACACAGCACAATTCTAACCCATCCCTTGCAGTGGCTCTGACACTCATGCTCTTCCATGAACCAGTGTGAGTCACTAACTCAGCAGAAGTCTTTTCTGCTGGTTAGTAAGTTGAATCTTCTGAAGGAGGTGCAACAGACCATCTGAGCTAATGCAAGTGAACTGATGCGAGGTGAGCAGCAAGAGCGCAAGGCTGCAAGTGAGGGGGGGCAGAGAACGGCACACCTGGTCTCATGAATCTCAACCCTATGGCTCTTTGTTTTGCAAGGAACTTTAACTTTGTCGCAACAATAACTACAAAGTTACTCAGTTTAAAAAAGCGCTTCATATAAATTCTCACTGTGTTGAAGAACATCTTCTCTGATTTCACAATGAAGAAAAAAAAGGAAAATCTTTGGGCCATGCTTTTTTACAAAGAAGTTAACATGAGTCTTTCCAAGTCAGATGATGTGAGGTTGAAAAGACCGTGATTAAAAAACCAAAACAGCACTTCTTTTTTACCATTAAATTTAGATCCATTAAGAATAAAGCCGTAATTATTGCAATACCACACTGGACACAAAACAAGCAACTAAAAATAAATGTTCGCATAAGGCTCTATAATGCTGCTGAAAACGTTAACTATGATACTTAGGGCTCAATGAGAGCAAGCACTTTTTTCGGATACACAAACATCGTACTTACAAACCAAAAAAGCTGAAATGTAAGATCAGGCCCAGTTACTACCTTTCCCTTCTGAAGACACCAACAATTCCTGCATGATTTCCTCAGCCACCAGCTCTGCCACAGTTTCAGGCTGGAGACCCTGTGTGGTGACGAATGCCTGAGCTTTCTTGCATCTGTCTGGCTGGTGGGATGACAGAATCGCTCGAAGCACTTTTTCAGGGTCACAGGCTGACATTTCACTGTAGGAGCAGTTCAGTTCCTAAGAAACATACGTACATTCAGAGGAAGCTACACAGCTAAAATTCCAGTGACAGAATGCATATTGACCAACAGCACGCCATCTTACTGATGATGTAGAAAGGGAGTTGAGGAGAAACTCAGATAAAACTCAGTTTCAAAAGATGTCAATACAACCTGTCCTTACACTAGTTAACAGTGCCTTCATCTGCATATCTTCAGTATTAATGCTCTCCGGCTCCAGACGGCATGTAAGCACTTACTATTTGAAGGTTAGTGCTGAGCTGTTGTCCTGGACAGAGATGCCTTCCCAAACTAAACATTAACATTTAAAATAGCTAAAAGCAAGAGGAGAATCTACACTTCCTCCCAAGCCAAGAATTGTGTTTTATTACATAACGGTTTCACTTATCAGGTTACTTTTCTTGATCTCTACATACCACAAATTCTCAGTGCAAAAGATACTCTATTTTTTGCACTTGCTGCATTTGGAAGGGGAACTGGTGAGGCTCTGAAAACGCTCCACAGCTAGCCTGCTATAACATATTACAACATTACAAATTTACAAATTAAACTAAAAATGTAACTCAAACACAGCGATAGACTCAGTGATCTAATAATTCAAAAGCGTGGCCATCCACCTTCAGAGAAGTCTAGGGGTAGTACAAGAAGGAAACAAGCCATTCATACAACTAATTCTTCCCTAGCTCAAACCTAAAGTACTCACTCTGAACATTCAAGACTTGAAAAACACTGCAGAAAAACCTAAGAACCTCTGCAAACAAGATGACACTAATACTTTCAGCACACATCCTCTGGCAAAACAGCAGAGCTGGGCTGCAGGCAATCACAAAGGCTGTGAAACAGGAGGCAGCAAGAAATATAGTCTGCTACTGCTCTTATTGCTGTCTGGGCCAAACCACTGGGGACTAACTAGGCACTGCTCTGAGCAGCCTTTGGGTAAAGAGCTGCCACAGTGTAGAGCCTGCAGAGCACTTCTGTGCTAGAACTCCTAATGCAGCTGCGATCTCTTCTGAATCACTGGTGAGTATGAAGGCATTCCAACACAAAGGCCTAAAGCAAGGTACTGGACGAACAACATATTTTTGAAGGATTATAAAAAAGGCACATTAAAGGGACACATTCAAGAGGCTGGAATCTGGCTTAGTGGAGCAAGGTGAGGGGGTAGGGAAGAATCTAGGAGCCGAGTTCCTTTCAACACTTATTACCTAGGATGCACCTGGCCATTAACCCACGCAAAGGCTTGGTAATTTCTCCCTCCTAAGCTTTTTTCAGTCAGCTGCTGAACACTTTAGTCAACGCTCTCTGTCCTTTCCTCCACAAACCTCTGCAGCCCAGCTTAAGCCACTACTGTTCCTCCTGTAATGCTATTAGATACACACCTTAGAAAGCTCATATAAGCAGAGAACCTGTCTACAGTAGTTTCTCCCATGGACACATTCATCTATGAGAGTCTTCAGACTGATAACAACAGGATCATCTGGAGGAGCCACAATGTGTGTCCAGTCTTCTAAGCTTGATGCTGGAAACAAAAATACAATAATTTCCTTTCTTATTAAGGCAGAGAATAATAATAAGGTGTATACCTGAAGAAAGACTCCACAGATCTGTAGCAAATATGCAATAGTTTCTCAGTCCTTGAAGACTGAACTCATGGCAGCTGTGAATTTTTTGGTCAAGTTTTAGAGTGTAAACAACGTGACAGAACACAAACGCTCCAAAATATTCATAAAAATATCTCAGATGCAAAATTCCTAAGAATAAGAGAGCGAGTATATGCACTGAGCAGTCTTATGGCTCAGGCTTCATTTATTCTAGTCTATTCAGCCTCATCATACCTGTTAATTTTAGAAAGTAATTTTCCAGTTGACGGCTCTTATTTAGACTTATATATATCTGCACAGTACTTTACACACAAACGCCATTAGCTTCAGCCTTACTGCAAATAAGAAAGACTAACACCACTATAATGTACAAAGAGTCCAGAGAAATACATTAATTAAAATTCTTCCCATGTTTCAGCTCTAGAAAGACATTCAAGATTTACTACAGCGTGTATTCCAAAAGCAGGATCATAAATAATTACAGAACTGTACAATACTACTTTACCTGAACTGAATTGTGATCTACAAAAAATTAATGTTTAAGAGATTACAGAAACTGTATAAAGAAACACTCCGCTTGAAGCACATACAGCCAATGTCTATCACAAAGCTTCAAATTCCTTTCAACAGAGGATTTATGAACCAAGTCAATAACTCACCGTCAGGAAGACCCTACCTCCTGCAGAGATTTTGGGCAAAACAACACTGTAACAAAAGAGGAAGAATCCAGTGGAACCCTGACAGCGGTACTATCTGTCAAGTGGCTGAACTGGTTAAGTGTTACTTACTGCTTGGGACTCTGCTTGGCTGAGATGCACTGTTCTCATCTGTCTTCTCTCTCGCTAAGAGGATAGTCTGAATATCTGCGTGTAAATTGTCTAGACCAGCCTCCCCTGAGGCCAGAGCTCTGCAGTGCAATACTAGTGAAACATCTCTGTTGTAGAACTGGAAATAGTGACAAACTCGGCTGGCTTCATGGACACTTCCTTCATCAAGAAGGCGTCCAATTAGAAACTTGAGTGATTCCTCTTCATCGTTAGTCAGGGTCTGTTGAGATTCTCTGAACGCAAAGCCCTCTAGCTTTAAGTATTTTGGCGTGTTCAGAACAGGCAGCTTTGAAAAAGAAAACTCCTTAGCTAAGTTATCAAAGGTGAGATCCTTGTTCACTAAAACATGGCAGGCAAATCTCGATTTGCTTGACTCCTCATAGGTGGATAAGGTTTGCTGTGTGATGCGACAAATCCAGATCTGCTTCTCTATTTCTTCTAATTTATCCAGTGACACTGAGTCATTCCCAGCTAGCCAATGGCCAGCTAGGGTAAGCAACAGATGTCTCTCCATAATGGCGTTCATCTTCTCATGAGCGGAAGATTCAAACACTGTGTTTGCCTGATTCAAAAAGAAATCTGATGCAGCTCTTCTGGAGATGGAATTCTTCATGAAGCTGTCATTACATTTTTTCCAGAATTCAATTCTTGTCTGGTTTTGATGCCACTGTCCAGTATCTCTTAACAGATGTAGATCTCTTAGAACCTGCAAAATTCATAGAAGGTTTGAACAATACTTTCACAGTTATTGATAAGTACTCAAATATTTCAAAAGTATATAGACTGAATGGCCGGAATATTACAAAAATGAATTCAGATTACTGTCCCAATATGTAACAAGTACATCTGCTTTTCTCACCAAATAAAACTGGTTGTATACAACGAGTAAAAAAACTGCAAGAGAAAAGAGAGAACTCCACTGTCCTTTGGAGCCTAGCCACTTGCAGCCAACTTTTTTATTGTGTTTGCATTTCAAATAGAAAGTGTTTTGAAGAGAATTTGTGTTTTGGAAAAGCTGAGAAGTAACATTCTTAATACTGCCAACAATAGCAGTATTAAGTATCATTATTTAACTATACTGTACCTCCTGGGTAACGACATTGTCCACGGGCAATTCAGCTAATTCTGCTACCTTCCGAGCCAGCGAGAACATTCCTTTCTCTTGTAGCTGCTCTAGAATTGATCTGCACTCATTCTGAAATGTCTCTGTATTGTAACTGGTTAGGATGGAGCGATTAATTGATATGGATGAATCCTGCAGGGTCTCGCTGAGTGCACAAAGTTTCTTCACATACGGGCCTGTTTTAAAAGAGTATAAACAATTAAAGGCAGTTAGTTTTTAAACCCAAGGAAATTCTGTTACTTATTTCAGCATGCAACCTGGCCAGAGGAGTGCAGATTTAACATTCTAAAGCTTTCCCAGGACTGCAAATATATTCTTAACCTGCAACCAAAATACTTTTGTAGATTGCCTGTGCATTCCTCATCAATACACACTTGCCCTTAATTGTTCTCCCAAATAAAATTACATGCAATTACATGTTATCCACTGCAATTCACTGTAAGGATCAATTCTTGTTACATGAATTCCTACACAAGAATAAAATACTGCAAATAGACTTAAAGTAAACACTTTTAATCATTCCAAACTATCCTGTGTGGTCATTGGGTTAAAGCAGTAAGATCATCTAGTAGAGGAGGTGATATTTACCATCAAGTAGAAGATTATTTGCTGCAGCAAACAGCTGTAAGATTTTTCCCAATTCATATTCCGTTCTACAGTGCTGCATCATCAATTCAAGAAGGAACAACGCTTGCGACTCCAACCATTGCACAGGTAACTGTGAAGGTGTTGGTTCATCTGCTGTTTTCAGCTGTGTATATGAAAAGATTTTTAAAGCTCTGGGAGGGGCGGGGGGGATTGCAAGTATATTCTGCAGCAAATATACAGATTCATTTCTATCCATTTTGGTGAGATCACACTAGAAATCAGAAGTGTACCAAACGTAACTCCTCTAACAAATGAACGGCATCCCCAAGGTGGCACTGATCCATCACTGATATATGTGTTTGCCTTTAATCTGAAAGTAGTAGATTTTATGAGAGGGTAACCACCAATTACTCCTGGTACAAGTAATCTCCTGGAGCAGATAAAAGATGCAAAGATCAGAAATGGGTAGATAAAATAAATTGTTAGATTCTAACAGCTCTTGCCATATAGCTGTATGCTTTATAAGCATATCCATTGTGTATATCGAAGGGCACACAGGGAAACTGATCTAGTCTTAGCTCGAATTGCAGGAAGTAAAACAACCAACCACTAATGACACGGAATGTTAGTCACTAAGACATTCAGTAAATTAGAAAACGGCGATGGAAGGGAAAGAACCAAAACAATTTGTGAAAATATCTGCATGAAACAAACAAGGAACAGAGCAGGGAACCACTTCAGTCCTGTTAAAAATCAACTGCTGAATCCATGTTTTAATTGGATTGCATAACTGTAATTCAGTTCACTGAGCTGTTTTCAAAGTCAAGTCTACACAGTTTCTGATAACTGTCAAAACTACAGCAGCATCAAAGCTCCTTTCAGAAACTTCGGAACATATTCAAGAACAGTTGTTTGTCGTGAATGGATATTCTCTGTAAGATACCGGTTTATCAGCACAATATTCATTCGCTCTAGTCAATGCGGAACAGAGACTATCCCACATTTACTCACCGCAAGTAATTCAATTTGCCACCAGTGAGTGGTCCTGCTTGAGTCCGTGCCACCCCTCACATAAAGTAAACTGCTCACACAGGGTGGACAAAACGTATTTCAGCCTGCCCATATCAACTTAAAACTAAACGATTTTAAAAAATGCAAGGCAGGTATTGAACAAATGGTCAAAAACATTTTTCCATCAATTGCCAGGAATAAAAAGAATCTGCTGAAAACAGTTACTCCACAGGTTAGCTCCTAGACTATTCTAAGCCTACCCTTTTTCGTTATTTTCATATATGACATTGGATGTCTATCACATTCTAACACGAGAAGACCTAGGCAAAGACATTTACAGAAAAGGAATTCTGCTTACTTCCGTGAGACTTGTCTGAAACTTGTCCAGTTTGGTTTTAGCTTCAATGTATTTTTTGCAGTCCATACATAGTTCATACATCTCCAGGATGTACAGTAAAGGGGAATCCTTTAAGATACAAAAACAGGCCGTAATTCTTTTCGGAAAGTACATCAATAAATTAAGAATTTGTGTTCCTCAGTGCCAGAACAATGAAGTTTTATTTAAAATAGCATGCAAGCTTGATGTACGATTTGCACATTTGTAATAGTTGCAAGAACTTCCATCCAAAGATTTTCTTATTTGGCCAGGACTTTTCATGGATTACTCACAAGCTATCCAAGCTAAAAATAGCAAGCCAGAGTGGGAATCTACAGGCAACCTCCTCTCCAAGGAAGACTTGAGATACAGTCACGGATACTGCTAAAAAGACGTGACCTTACCTTTAAAAAGAGCTGGAAGCCATTTATCAGTGTTTTACTTTTTCCCTTTCTTAAAAACACCTTCCAGATAATTGATAAGTCATGAAGATCCCATTCATGATTTTCTACTGAGCTTTGAATATGGTTTGTTGCTTCAGCTCTGGTAACATTATCCACGGTAGTAATTATCCAAACACAGAGACAACGAATAATGTTGGCATCCTGCCAAAGGGACAAAAACAATGGCTTCATAATAACCAGAAGACAAATGTTACCTCATTATACATCACTTGACCAAAATGTCATCGTAATCACAACAATTATCAGACTTGAGAAAAACTTGATGAATGCAACCTACATATTTACCATTTCACACAATTACGTGCAATAAAAATGTCTAAATTGTCACTTACTTACTATTTATACATCTAGAAGATAAATAACTTAATTAATACTCACTTGAAAACATGCTGCTAATACACTCAGAAAGGGAGCAAGATGCCTCATTCCTTCAGTCAAAAGGTAACATGAAGGGTTGGAGTTCCCCTGACATTGAAAAAGGATTTGGAACAGGCTATCCACATTTTTGCTCTCGGACATACTGGTAGCACCGCTCTGAGGACTGCCTGCATCAGGGCACAAAAACGGTAACTTCTCCAATGCCAGTGTCAAGTGATCTTGTAAAATGGGAGTGAAATCTTGAAGGATAGAAATGACCTGGGAAAACAGAATCAAAAGCATCTGTACAGAGCTAGATTCAAAGAGAATGAGGAGGAGGCGGCAGGAAGTATTAAGTACTTGCAGAAAAGTCAAACAAAACATTCTTCAAATTTTTTAGTACATTTCTGGAGAGCTAGAGAGCAAGAAGTGTTCTGCGGGTGTGAATTATTATAATAAAATATCAAAATGCCTTCTTTCACATGAAGGTAAAATGCTTCCTAGTCACGTTCACTTTCATCCTCACTATATCTTGTACTGCTAACAATGTATCACCAAAAGGAATTCTAGTGTCTGGTTATTTACTTCTAAAATTACGGCTTTTTCTTTTTTTAGACAGAGTAACAAAGAGATCCAAGTTAAAATTCCAGGCCTGTTGAGTATCATCTAAACTGGGATTTTACAGTTAGCTTTTTTAGTTTACTTTTTCTAAATTTCATTAATTTTTACATATTGGTAGTATTTTATTACTTTTTAAATTATGCTCAATAACAAAAGTGAAAGATTCAGATTCTGAAATGCTTCCGTATCTTAACATAAAAGATTGACTTAACTTTTGAAAGGAAAGACGAGTTGCTTTATTATATGGAACACACGCCTCTCCAATACAAAAACTAGTAACTAAATGATTTTAAAAAACAAATTAAAATTACAAAAGCAATATGAACATGTGATAATAATAAGTAAATTTAAAATGAAAATGAAGTCTCTTTTTGGCAAGTAGTTTTGTGTCCAATTCACCCGAAAGAGACACTGAAATCACTTCTCTCTGCTTTTTCCTGACTAACGATTAATAACAACAAATACAGTTTTTCAAATGGGGAGCTTTTTCCTAATCTCTTTTGATAGTTAGCTTTCATGCCCTTAGAAGCATTTTATTCCATTTGTTGAAGAATCAGTTCCCCCTTGAGTCAATTTTCTTCGACTTGCATTAGTAGGGAAAAGTACAAAAGTGGAGAAACCCAGCTGTAAAGGAATCACAAACAGGAGATACCAAACATCCTGAGACAAGTTCTAACTCAATGGTAACTGAGTAGGTTTCAATTTAATATTTTCCCTTCAATGTGATATCCTTTCGTAAGATGAATACTTTTTTTTTCTTTTTCTTTTCTTTTTCTTTCTTTATCTCTCTCTCTTTTTTTTTTTTAAGACCAGCACTATCAAAGAGCGACCTTGCATGAAAATCTATCTTCATTTAGTATTACAGACAGTTAGCTTACCTCATCTGGTTGGTAGCTGTATAACTGGGTTTGGATGATGAACTGCAGCCAGTCGTTGGATTTAGCACATTCCTTTAGGTACGATGTACTCAGTCTGGTATTATGGAGTTTACAGAACTGCATTACCAAAGACCACTGCCTTCTAGAGTCATTAGACGTCCTGCATGGAATTTAAAGATAACTTTAATTCAGCGTTTCTGCTTTTACCTTCATATATCTAAAAGGAGAAAACAAAAAAATAAAAAAGGGAAAAAGAAGAGACATAAGAACAAGTCTTCGAGGCTCAGCTGTAGTGACACGATATTTGTATCAGACGTTAATAATTGTAAGCTGATCATATGGCCTGAGATCCACTGCCTACAAATGCCAACACAAGCACTTCCATTGACTTCACTATAGATTAGATCAGATTCCATTGCAGGAGCTTCCATGCTACACACTCCGTGCACTCTCCTACTGAGGCAGGTACACTGACCAATCTTGAAAAGAGAAGCTTTGAAAATAATTCAACAATCTTTACTCCTAAGCCAGGGTGCTCCAAGAGTGCTGCGGAGCAGTAAGTTTTCAAATGCTGACTGCACTTCTGCATTCTCACCAATATACATCTATTATCTCCATCATCTGAAATACAAGGATTATATGCTAAATTCAGATTCTGTTGTTCAGCTTACTGCAATAAAATACAAAGAGATTTCCTTAATAATGCCTGAACACACAAATGTTAAAATTAAACGTTCAGTGTCAATTTGTCAGCATAGAAACATTCTTAAATTGTATTGTACTCACTTCTTTATTCCTTGATGCTCAATTGCATCCCAAAAGGCTTCTTCTAAGCAGGTAAGAATTTCCGCTGCTGCTGCTTTTTCACCATCAGCCAATTTTGTTAACTTTTCAACTGTTTGAAAGAATATATTACTATTTCTGAAATGCTATTTTGGCAGAAATATTTTCAAAGGTAGTGGAGTAAACAAGAAGCTCAAGTCCTATTAAGGTAAACACTTCAGTAAGCATGTCAAGTCAGGTACAAAGTGCCTACATGATTTTGGAACAAGAATTTCAGCTTTCAAATCATCTAAACTTTTTTTTTTTTTTTTTTTTAAACAAGCCTGTTCTATAGTTCTAAACAACATATTTTTAGAACTATCAGGAAAATGGAAATTAATCCCACTAGTTTCCTAGTCAGGACAAAAAAACATTTATGGAACTGTGAATCCAACTTTCTAAAGTTATTCCTAGGACAAATCTAATGTTTTTCCCGTTTCAAACATCTGATTTTAATACAGTCGTAAGACAGAATTCAAGTAAGAAAGAGAAAAGATTTGGTAATGTCCCTCTGTTTAATCCTCTGGTTATGTTACAACATTAAGATGCACCTTACTAAAACAGTACACTGAGCTGTTAGACAGCTGTCTGACTCTATCCATTAGAGACTACCGCAATTCTGACTGCTTATCATATTGCAGTCTTCCTGCCTCATTTGCTATGCCAGGTTCAAGCTGCACCTCGAAGATTAGTAAGAAGCAGCAACATAAGAACAGCAAAATTCTTAACTCTTCAAAGAATCATCTTACTCTTCTTGAGACATTAGGCACCATCTTTTAATCCCTCTCTGCTTCTCATCCCAATCAACGTATATTACCCAATTTTAAAACAAACAAAAGACACCCTTACCAAAAGATTCCTTTATTGGACTGTGCTGAGAGTCTTCATTTCTAGTTTTATAATTGAAAATTATGTTTGCAACTTTAATATCAACTCTGAGTTTGAGGCTGTCGAGACCAAGCAATTCTAGAAAACAAACACAGGCTGCTCCTATTGAAGGTATATGAAAGAAAGAAAGGGCTAAAACATAGGCTTCATATCCTGCTTGCTGAATCCTAGAACAAAAAGAACACCAGTTAATACATATGGTTCTCAACTATCTGTCAAATACAAATATCTCCCACGTAAATAAGTACATGCAAAGATCACTAACCTCACACAGGTAGCACGGGACGTATTTACTAACCAAGATTTTCACATTTAGAAGAAACGCAGGTATGAGAATAAAGCCTTGTACATGATAAACGTTCAAAGGACAGGCACAGAGTTTAAAATCTAATAAACTTTAATAAAAACTACAGTCAATGCAAATGACACTATAATTAATCGTATGAAACCCCTGCCAGTAGTTTTTAGTACAAAATGTTCCACTGCAGAATTTACAATCTAAGCACTGCAGCATCAAGAACCTGAAATTTATTTGTGTATTTCACTGAATTAACTGCAAAGGGCTTCAGAACAGTGGCTGGTTCACTGGATGTCTGAAATCTTTCCATACTAGTAACTGGAAAACTCAGGGATGCTCGAGTCTGACAGGCATTTTAAATTCATCGTGCCTTAAAATATTAATTACTGCAATCTACACTAAGGCAGTTTTCCCTTTTGCCCAAATCTTAGCTAACCGCATAAGAAAAATTGATTTGTATGGAAATGACTAAAGGAAACACACAGTGACTAGTACACAAACAAGACGTTCTAGAAACAAATGCTGATTTCTTCTCTGATGTCACTGGTACAGTAATTCTGACTATCTTTAGAGCAAATTTTATATATCCAAGCAAGACATGTAATTCGACCGCATCCTTTTAAACGTATGGTTTTGAAGCCCCAGCCAAAAAAGTTAATTTCTTCAATCTCCAGTATATTACCTTTCCTATTATTTTAAATGAAAAAGTAACATTCTTAGGAATTGTCAAAGTGGCATCCTTTTTCTACAAAGTGACCTAGAAGCTCAGTTCACTAGAAGAAAAGCCTACCTGTGTTTGATATGACTGGAACAGTCTTCACCTTCACTCCTTGCTTTCATTGTGTGGATATTATTTAGCAATTCAAATTAAAGCTCACTCTCTTTTAGGTGATATTTTATTTCTACGCTAGCAAATGCTAGACTGGATGGATTTCCAGGACACTTAATATTTCAAGTGGTTAACATGTAAATCATACATCATTCTGTGCTCTTGGGATGAACTGCACACCACTCCTGTTTGCTGTCAAGGAGGATTAAGGTCATTCTGCGTGCTAGGTTGTAACATCAAAAGAACGATCCAAATACCATTTTTTAGAAGACTTACAATTGTTTGGGAGATTTGCTCTTTAGTAACTGCTGGACCAAAAATGTACCAAAAGCAAATGATGGACGTCCATGGTGCAAATAGTACAAAAAATCCAGTCGTTCCATTATAGCGTGTTTGTTCACCAGTTCAGGGGAAGAAAAATGGGGAAAGTCACTTGACGTATCTAGAAAGAACATCATCATTTTTATGAGCTGGTAAACAGTTGATTTAAACATAGGAAACGGCTTTCAGCTACTGAACACAGGATGACAGTCAAATACCTCTCCTGCTCTAATTTAAACCTCAACACACCCAATCCCACGGGAATTCCACTTCTCATTGTAAAAACAGAACTTGAACTTTTTCTAACAGCCACGGTCAGATCGTTTCTTCTTAGGATCTCAATTTGCCTTTAAAAGAAGAAAATAATGCTTTCCTACCTCATAGTACTTTTATAACAATTTCTGTCTGTGAAGAGCTTAGGGGAAAAAAGACAATCCATCTAGCCATGAGTTAATTTCAAAGCCAATTTTTAGTAAAATCAGGGGGGTTTTTTGTAAAAGGAATGTCCCTTTGAGTAGGTCTATCAGCCAAACGACACCACAGAAAGGTATTTTACCCCAAGTAAAGAGGCTAACAAAACATATAAAACTGGAGAGCGACATACCTGATAAAGCAAGAGTATTTGTTGACTGCCAGCCAAACAATTTAGTGGGATCAAAGGGCACTAATGACTGAAAGATTAGACACAAAATACACTCAGTCAGCTTAAAATTTTCACATCAGATCAAACTAGAGAATATTTCAGGAAGCTACAGCAGCAGACAATTAAGAATTGCCTGCGCTGCTCGTTGTATCTTGTGCAGTTCTCTCTCAAAAGCACGTATTTATCTACTGATATAGGACCAGAATGCAACCAAGGGCAAAGAAACGCTTAGACTTTGGTCTAAGGAAATAGGAAAGAACACGCTCAAGTACTTTGCTGAACTGTAATCTTAGCAAAGCTACCACTTTCCTAATAACGAATAATTCATAGTATTTCTTCCAGCTATCAGTTTGTCATTTCATACCACGCATTTCAAGCAGAAGGCATTTGCCCAGAAATGTTTGTCACAAAATTCCAGGAGATGCTATCCTTCAATTCTAAATTTCAATTTCCCTTAGACAATTTAAAACATTTTAATTTTTATAATACTAAACAACCTGGCTACCAATTACAGCAGGAATATTATTTTTCTGACATTCTAGGACTGTCACACACAACCGCTGCTGAAGTTAAACACTGCAGATGTCTTTATACGTCTGCAGAAAAAAATGCCAGACTCATTAGGACTAGTACTGAGACACCATTTACAAAATAAATTAAAAAAATAAAATAAAGTAGTTAAAAAAATAGAATAAAGCTATTCGCTTTAGCACCCAGTGAAGGGTTCCAAGAAAACAACATTGCCCCTGCCCACCAGGATTTAGGTGAAAAAAAAAAACTTCTCTTAGTTTACTTTTCTTCTGTCAAACAGCTCTATTAAGAAAAAAATGTGTATACCTGAACAAGATGGTAAAGAGAGATGTCAGGTGGCAAAATTCCATGAGAAGTACTCTGGGGAAAGAGAGCAGCTTTGAGCTTGGGATAAGGAGTCAATGCCATTTTTAAGAGCTGTGGATCAACTTTCCTTACAGTTCTTTCCATGTCTTCATTCTGAAGAACCTATATTGAAAAGATGCAGAATTATTTCACTAGAAAGAAATAATTGCATTAAGAGAATAATAAAATGATCTTTGAATGTGCCAAACTATCAAATTGGCAGGAATTCGGCATATAGTAACAACACAGAAGAAATATTCTGAAAAATACTTATAAATTATATTGGACAAACCTTCAACAATAACTGCAGTTTTAGGCTACTCTGCTATATATCACAAAGCTGTCTACATTAATGAAATCTGTTCTACTGCATGAGTTTTTATTATGTGTTTTTTAATCTCTATAACACAAAACAATTGGTTAGCACAACGTAAGCAGTGGGCAAAAGAGTTTCTGACGTGTGCCCAGATTTTTAGTGTTTAAGAAAAAAAATGGAAGCTGAATAATATCTATTCAGACTCAAACAGAAAAGGAGACTAATTACCCATTGTTTCATTTAGTCAAAAACCAAAAATGACTCTAAAAGGGGATAGTGGTCTAATGAAAATAGGCCCATTTTCAACGTTTATTGAAAATCTTTTCATAAACTAAAACTACTTTAAGAATACAAGTGTCTGTAAACATTCTCAGCTATAATTGCTATGAAGGAGTTGAAGAATCCAACTTACATCCACTAGGCCTTGCTATTTCTAAACCCTGTAACTTTCTGAAGCACTCTACTGTGAAAGCAACATTTAGTCAACTGAAAACGAAATATGCAACACCAAACCCATATTTTTGTACGAGAAGAAATTATATAATGTCATTTGTGTATTCATTTTTAGCACCTTAGTCCTTTCAGTTTTCAACATCAAGGGAGAACTTCTTCAAAAACTTGTCAATAGTTGTTGCACACCGTACCTGATCGATACCTCCAGGTGCATACATTGTGGTTGCAAGTGCTAATAGTGTACGCCCTTCCAGTAACATGCTGTTCACACTGGCTTGATTACTAGGAATCAAAATCTGAGCATTTGCTAGACTAGCCTGAAAAATCATCTTTGGATCTAGAAGGAAGAAAAGTGAGATTTAATTTCACAGAAAAACCTAGTATTATTAATGTATGCTTAAAACTGTTCTACTACTAAGAAACAAGTTGAATTTTCTATTTCTCTGTTGTTAATTGTGATGCTTTTCTTTATTTACTCACAAATACAGATAAGCCCTTCCATGTATTAAGTTTTCCCTGATATCAAGCCACAGTTTTACCTACAAAGATTGAGTTGCATCAAGTCCCGCATTTTTGCATTGCTTTACTAATGACCAATACTGGTAATTTCTGAAAAAAATGCAAGC
This sequence comes from Struthio camelus, assembly GCF_040807025.1. NCBI lineage: Eukaryota > Metazoa > Chordata > Aves > Struthioniformes > Struthionidae > Struthio > Struthio camelus. Next base: position 1,232,526 of record NC_090953.1, read on the forward strand.
TTCACTTGATCAGCATTCTTACACCTGTTAATGCGCGCCTCTACAAAAGATGAAAGGTTTTTTAAAAAGAGTTAAATGAATACTGATTTTCAGTCATGAACTAAAAAAAGTCTTGGTCCAAGCAAAGACATAATCCAAGGTGCAGAGAAGCCAAAATGCACCGTAAGATTTAGAGGAGGCTATGTGTATGCATTTCCTTATGTATTCTCCTGCTCAGCCTTTTACTAAATCAGATCGGAGGCTATGATGATCATACACAAACCAACTTTGACGCATCTACAGCCTCAAAATCTTTATGTATTTATACTCGCAACGGCTTAAGCAGAAATTGTCATTACCATATTAGAGAGGGGGAACTGATGCACACATAAATGATTTATTATGGTCAAAAAGACATAAACATTGCTCTGTTTATTGCTCTGCAGCAAAACAGAGCAATAAACCCAGATGTCCCAAATAATTGGTTAGCAGCTTAAACACTGGACTACAGATGGGTGAGGCCAGCCTCCTACCTCGTGGGCTACCGGCAACCCCTCGACACTGCACGAGAAATTCAAACCAGGGATGAGCTTCATGCAATTCCTTGTTATCCAAAATAGGACAGTTTGAAGGAGTCAAACTGGAAACAAGACGAGTGGCAGCACAGTGAAAATACAATATGCATTCACAGAAATCGCTATCCTCTGCCTCAGTAATGCTCATTAAAAGCTAAGAGCATCCAAAAATGCTATAAATTGCTTCTCTAAATGAAAGCAGTAGTTTCCCAAGCTGACAACCCTAAACGCTTCCCAAAGAAGGGGCTTAATTCATAAAAACCATTATCTGCATAGTCTGAACATTTTATGCAACCGGTTTAATTGATTTGTAGGCTTTCTTCTGTCTCATTTCTCCCTTCTTACCCACTTGCACTGTTAGATTGGCATTAGGACTAAGAAATTTTTAATGCAAAGTATTCTTCAAATGCAAAGTATTCAGATAGAAATACTGAGTTTTGGAACTTTCTCCTCTTCAAACCCCAGCCAATCTTAGTTTAGATGGAAACCAAGAATTCCTTTATTTGTCAATGTACTGAGAATGAACCCATGTCTGCGCTCAAGTGAGGGAGTTTCTAAAGAACAAGTTGGCCTGGCTCACTTAAGATTGCACTGCTTATAGCATTACACCGATTACAGTCTTTCTTGCCAAGCAGCAAGATCACAGGAAAATTTCTAATGACAGTTATTAAAGTTGTGCTCTGCTATTTAAATCAGCATGTAATCCGATGGATGAATAAAGCATTCCTACCTGTAATAGTCTAAGTAAGTGTATAATAGATACTGCAAATTATGTTCTAAACAATGAAGGACAAAACAAGTATGGAAGTCCAAACCACTTTTAGCATTGTATTTTGGAACAGGGTGAGGATTTTGCATTACTCCTCCAAGGTAAGACAATCTTTGGAGCAGAAGTTCAAAATCTTCCAACTCAGAAAGGACAAAAATTCCATTTCTATCAGAAAAAAAGAAAAAGCATGCACACTGATTAGGCAGCTGTCTTTCACGAGTTCTGAAATGTGGTTTTAGTTCAAAATTATAAAGCAGGTCTTTGCTTCTAGGTAGTTATTTCATTACCGAGGCAAACATAACATGCCAAAATACACCAAGTTTGACAGCACTCCACCCATATCTACAGTTCACTGCAGAGAACGAGGCGTGAAAAGTGAAATACTACATTTACAACGTTATCCCTTGCACTAAAATGGGCAGCAGGAATATAACCTTTATGGGAGGATTTTGACGGCTCCCCTGCTTGTTACTGTTTTCAGAGTATTGAAAGTGCAAGTATAAGACTAAATTTATTAAAGAATTCGTGCTGTTTTTAAAAAGGTCACCAAATACTATATAAAAATGAATATGTATCAAAGATTCTATTAATATGTACTTTATACGACTACTTGATTTTGGCTCCACGTAAAATAGAAAATTAGTATAACACATCACATTAGTATAACCTAATAGAAAATTAGGTATAACATACCTAGCCAGTTTGTTTAATATTTCATTTCTCATGTAGCCACTACATAACATGTTTCGGTCAATAATGTCTGGAGTCAGAAGGGGCCAGTTAATTGGTCCACACAAAGTCTGGTGGGGCTCAGATTCTTCAATCCATGAACAAAGATTAAGCCAATCATGCTGAGCTGTCAGGTACCTCCAAAGAGCCTCAGGATTACAGGTCTTGAATTCTGCGTTTAAAAGAAAAAAAACACGCAAAAAGATGAAACCATCACAAACAAACACTATCTAGGGAAATACTGACATTTCTTTACCCGTTTATGTATTTTTAATGAGCTAGTATTTCCTTTTGCAAAGATGATGCTGAGATAAATATACTGTTATAGCTAGTTAGAGCTTTATGTTGGAAAAGCTAAATATAGCACTACACTGTAACCAGCTTTACAAAACACAGAGGATTATCTCATTAACACCAAATAGCAACTCATTAGAAAAGTCTTTTTCAGCTAGTTCCAGCCTCTTCTCTCCAGGAAAAACACAAATGGCCGTCAAAACACAACAGGACAAAACAGTTTGCTTCTGACTGAATCAGTAACTTACCCATTTCCATTGATATAAAATAAGCGACCTACTGTGGTAACATACAGCTTTGATTGTATCAACGCCACTCCAACACAATTGCACTCTACTACTTCAAAGACACTCAAGGTTTTAATTCACAATTTCTTAAACTCTTTAGTACTTGAGTACTTGCCTTTGCGTGTTTTTCTGGGGAGAAGAATCATTTCCTGAACAAGCTCATCCCACCACTGAGCCCAGTTAAACATCACTCTGAGTTCTCTATTGTGAACCTGACGTCTATCACAATTCAGGAACGAGTCTAGAACAGCTGTATGTATGGAAAAGTCTTGTTCCTTTCTCCAGTTCGTGAAACTGCAATGAAGTTTTCCATTAATACATTTTCTACTACTCTTTAAAAAACAAGAGATGATGAAAGGATCAGTAAGTTTTGCTAGCTCCTTTTTGAAGAGAACTCTACAAGTGGTAGAAGGACTTACTTCAGTCAAGAGTTTGACAGTGCATATAAAAGCGGTTGGCAAAGAATAATTTTTTCCAAAATTGACACATGAAATAGTAAGCATGATAATATTTTTACAATTATTACATTCCTTTGCTAAGAGATTTTTTTAAGTTGCACTATGTTGCAATATTATGGATATCATATATCAAAAAAACAGAGTAAATATTCCACCTCAGTATGTTTCACTTGATCAACAATGCTAATAATAGCCTTAGTTATTAAAAACGCTTCATTTACATTGGTAACATGAGCAGAAGATCTCCATTGCAATAACGAGAGTAAGTCATGACTTAGTTTGGAAAGAACATGACAGCAATTTTTACATTCATGAAAAAAGTCATCAGTTCCTATACCGCCCCTTACTTCTGCAAATGAAGACCTGTGTCACACAAACGAAATTACAGAACACTGCATTTGTTAGTGCAGTAAATCATATGGAACCCAGAAGTCAGCACATTTAAAAGCCTATTGACTTCATTAATTAATAATTAAAATCTATAAACCGTATTACCTGGAAAGAGACTGAATCTCTTTATTTTCTTGGAAGGATTCTGAGTAAAAGTTTTCAACCTGATGCACAAAGTCTATCATTTTCATCTCTTTTTCAGAAAAATAATTTTCTTCTTGTAAAGCTTTCACCTTTAATTCAAATTAAAGTATTAGTTTCAATTACAATTCTTCACTAGTTATCATCTATTAAAGTTGTAAATGACCCTGCAAGTGTAAAGAGTTAACCAACTATCGGAAAAAATGCTGGATGCACTGAGGTAAATACATGTTTATTTAAATTTCAAGAGGGCCAGGATTTGATACTCTGTGCAAGTAGATGAGAAGTAGATCAGAACCAAAAGAAAGAAATGACACTTCAACCAGTTTTACTTTAACTGCAAATACAAAAGACCATAGGTATGTCAACGATGTTTCAGTAGCTGTATTTCATGGATGAAGAGACAAAACCAGTCTGTTCCCATTCTGAAAACGTGCTCAATACAATGTTTCCTCTCTGCATAAATACAGAAAATTTAAGTTTTCTGAGCTGAGAACATCAGACAGACAAAAAAGGCCTTTTCTACACTTACCAACAAATCTCGTACACTTTTATCAACTGTGTAGAAACATATCTTATGCAATTGCTCCTTCACATCAAAACCCTAACAAAAAAGAAGATATTAATTGTACGCAGACTGTACAAATGCAGCTGTACATTGACAGAATAAATACATCTGCTTTCTTTCCAAAGCACAGAACCTTTTACAAGCATGCTTACGTTCTCTTCACCACATGGAACAGACCAAGTTCAGTACTGCCCTCACTCACACCTGAATAAAACTACTAGAGATGATGTAATAACCCAGCGGTCTCTGTGATCGCACCAGCACCCTTGCATAGAAAACTTGTATCCTTTGCTACTTAACTTGTCACAATCACCTTTACGCTTCTCTGGTCATGACGTCAGTCAACACACATTCATAAATGTGCCCCTCCTTTAAGTTCTGAAGGAATACTAGCAATCAAACCAGCTCTTAGAAACTTGTTCATTTCCATTGTACAAAATACATTCGGTAGAGTCATAACATCCACAAGAAAACTAAGACCTCCCCCCCCAACACACTGAGCATTCATTTTATTTCATCTGTCATAAAGGAGTGTTTAGATTTATCAGTATGTTTATTGAATAACTCTCACCATATTTCTTAAAAGTTCTGAGGCCTCTCTGGTATTGTCCTTCAGAAGACGGTCATAGACCAGATTCAAACCTGTCTGAATAAATTCCTGAATACTTTGAGCAGGATGCTGACGCATATGGAAGAAGGTCTGGGCCTCTGGTACTTTGTTGCTTAAAATGGCGTCAGCAATGACTTCCTAAAAGAGAAAAATACTTCTGGAACAAATTGATCCAATTAATATACAATGTTACTATCTTTATGCTCCCTATTTTGACTTTTCCCCAATAGTTTGAAGACATTTTCATATTAAGCATTTCCTTCAATACATTTCATAATAATACCTGAAAATTGATTATTCATTTTTACCTCTGTTGATAGTTTCTCCCACATTTGGCTTTCCTCTATCGTAGGCATGTCTTCATCAAGATCACTTCCTATGTGTATGGTATTTGTCTGCAGTCGAGGAATCTTGATCATAAATGTTCTAAGGTCAATAATGTAATCTGATAAAATATTTGCAGCCTTCTGCAGGTATTCATCAAGTTCTGTCGAGAACATCCAAGACATCAGTTAAACAGAAATTAACAATACAGCATTCTTATTGCTTATCAACGCATTCTTCCCACTTTAATAAACTAAACTCACCTCAGCAGAAAGGAGACATCAGCTCTGAACAGGTACTAATACTGACCGCTACCGTTGGAATACAGTCACAATCCTACCAGAGCTCCAGAGAGGTCCACCTGCCTACACTGATCTGTTTGCCCCTTCAGAGACTAGCAGATGACAACCGAAACGTTTAATCAATCCAATCAATTATTAGTCAGATGAGTCCTTAAAAACACAGGGGCATTCTACCATAACATTCATGTAGTAAGAAGCAAAGACTATTAAAAATCATACAGAAAAAAATGTTTATTAAAAATAAGAAGCAATGGCCTGCATTTTTTACTGTCTCAAGAAATCAGTTCCGCTTTCAGATGCATAGCCTGCTGGTTCACAGACTAAAAAGCACCACTGAGACAGAAGCGCAGACTCCAAAAGCAGGAAAGCGCACTGTACACTGGGACACGTCACCCTGCTCCCCAATAGCTCTTCTCTAGCAAAACAAAGACTGAGCACTTTGGAAACTGGAAGATAACCTCAAAGCTGCGACACTGAGAAAATCTTTCAGGAAAGGAAGAGAACAGATAGGGAAAATGCCAGTCAGCTGCCCTCTGGAATTCTGTCATTTTAAAATTTGGTACTCCAGCTTTTCCTCTTTTCTTGAACCTTTCAGCTGTAGCTCAAAGCGCAACATTTCAGCAGTAGTGATAGCTTAAACAGTCACTCGTTCCCACATCCATCCAGCACACACCGTCAGATGCTTGTTCTTGCTTCTGTGTCATCCTTTGCCTTATACAGTGAACCAGAATGGGAAGGCTCCAGATAAAAAAATTACCTGGTAGGCTATTTTTCAGCTGTATCAGTCTATTGAATTAATTTATTCCATTCCTCAGCCACAGAAATACTTCTGCCAGTATATTTCAAGTGGCAGCTCTGAGAAAAGAATGAGCAGCTGACAGCCAAACCCAAGCCATTTAAGTGCACTACTATTAAGCATACAGTGATAACCTTGAAGTCCAATCCTCTCATTCTTATGCATCTAGAAGTCCCATTATGACCATACAGACAGTATCCTGTCTGATCTGAAAGCTTGATCAAAAGGCTTTATCTCATAGCTGTTCAGGCTAACACACATACTACATTCGGACTAATTTCTCATGTTTACTCCTTAAATAACACCTTTCAGTCACTCAACTCTAGCCCAAGGTTTTTTGTTAATTCTAAGCAAATTCAGGCTTTCAATCTAAAAACTGAGATGTTCTTACTCATCTAAACAATGACATATTGTATTACTACATGTTTCAAAATTAGCAATCTTACCCTCTGTATGCAAAAAAATCTCTTCAAGTTGTTTGTTAAGGAAATTCAATGTGAGGTTTAGCAGCTGCTCCGAAAAGTGTTTACTCTGAGTCTCCAAATCATTTTCTCTGATTGCTGACCAAAGCAAATTCAAAGCTGGCCTCAGCTCTTCCACATCTGCAATATTTACATAAAAGTTAAAACACCTGCATTCTACCATATGATCGATTACTTCACATAAAATTTAAATTAGAACTCATAAAGGTATACTACCAAAAATCTTCTAAGATCTGTCAAAAAATGTTACATGTTTTGCGTTGACATCAAAATGCTTAGAATACTGATGCCAATATTCGAACACAGTCAAAAAACACACCTTATGCACCATTTTTCTCTTATTTTCCAGGAGTAGAGAAGCCACAATATAGCATCATCCAAATGTACAAGAAAACAGGCAAGTCAATGTGCTATCACAAAAAAAAAAAAAAAAACCCACAAATAGAAAGGTAATTACATTTAAACTTAAACGTTGCTTAAAGTATTTTACTTACTTTTCAGGTACAACTGGGATGCAGTATCAGTAGCCTGTTCAGATCCAGAGCAGGATGCAGAAAGACTGAAAAGATTTTCCTTGCTTTTTAAAAACAAGTCTACTGTGTCTAGTTGACGGTTCTCCAAACCAGCCTAAGCAAACAGGCAGCAACACTTATTATACAGATATTCTAAAAATGTATATTTTACACTTATTGCTAATGTTTTTACTTCATATTCAGTGACAAAGTATACATGCAGAAAAACAAAGAAATTTAAGCTGTGTGTGCTATAACTGCAGCTTAAATGAACAAGCTAATTGGTGGAATACCTGCCATGCTCCTTTGGTAGGTTTTGCAGACAACCCTACCCCTATATCTTCAAAGAGACAGTGTTATTTCAGCAATTTATTAGAGTTTCATTGGGGATGCCAAATAAATAGCGTGAGAATCATGACTTTGAATATGCTTTCAGCATATTAAAATTGCTATAGAAAAACTCCCTGTCAATCCACTTTCCATCCCACCCTTTAAACAACCCCCCCAAAACTCTACCAAACGTCTTCCCCTCTAACCTCCCTCCCTCTAAGCATGACTGGAAACATACACTGACAGGCTACTGAACGATCGCGGGGTCAGGCCGTTGTAGAGTCCCAGGCTTCTGGAACATAATTTTTTTATATAAGGAACTCTGTCACCTAAAAGTAGAATCAGAGCGCTAGAAAAGTTCAGACACACAAGCAGATCTGCTTTGTTGTCAAGTACATCAAAAATATTTTATTACCTATTGGTAAGGGACATGAGCAATTTTTAGATGCTTTAATTTCTCCTCCCGATTTTACAAGAGGGACATGATAAAACGAAAAATCTAGTTCCAGTGATTTGATATTTGACATTTTACAAGACAGAAACTGGTAAAATTGCTTTCAGGACCAATTAAGAGGGGGGTTTTGTGCAACGCTTACTTTTAACAAGTCTTTTTTTATGCACGTTAACTTTGGTGTTAACTTTTTGGCATTTCTTCTCTTAGGTTACTTACTTAGGCCACTTGGCTTTTTTTATTTTCTATTTATAGCAACTAAAATACTACTTTTTGCCCTTAGGTTACGAAGACATACTCTCCACTGTGTCTAGCAATAAACTTAATATTGCTGAATAGCAATAATCTTAACATTGCTAAACGACTTTCATTACAGATAACGAAAATATATCTTTAAAGTAAGACACGAATCAAACTTTTTTTTTTACCTCTAGCGCATGTATAGGAATCGAACATCGTCCCCACCCATTGAGATGACAAACGGAATCTACGACTCCAGCACTGCCATAGATCATCAATCTATTCAAGAACTCTTCTTGAGTTAAACCAAACAGAATTAAGGAGAGACCATGTTCTAAATAAAAGAATCAAATGATAATTAAAAATATATAAGCAAGCTGCTACAAAGCAACATTTATATCTACTGCCTCTCTTTCAAAATGAAGATACAAAGCTGCAGCTGCTCCATTTGGATTTTACCTCAGCAAGAATGCATTACAAATTAGCACACAGCAGCGAGACGGATGGGAAAGAATAGCACCACAAACAAAAATGTTTTGAACAGAAGCCTGCATCAGAACGATCATGTAACAAATCTCACCTGTCAGAAGTAAACATAACGGTGCTTCATTACAATCCACATAAACACAATTTTTGCCAAAGTGGTAATAGGTCACATCTCGTGACTCTAAATCCCAGAGTGCAACAGTCAATCCTTTGTCACTTGTTAACACTGCAAACAGTGCTTTAAACGCAGTCACAGATTTACACTCCAGTTTCACCATTTCTTGTGATCCTTCCACAGGAATTTGTTTCCACTGCTGTCCTACATCGCTGATATCTGTACCATCGTTTTGTAATTGTTTGGAAAGGACACATGTAGCATCCTGAGGAACAATGGCCACGGTCTCCTCAGAACTTTCATAGATTGCAGAATCATGATATTTAAGATGGGGAAAATACTGGTACCAAGGTAAATTGCCGTACACCACACGTGGATAACCTGGTTTTCTCCTCCTTATTACATTACACAGTGAAGATAAGTGTGCCTTCCAGGACCTGGTATGAAGAAAAAAGTTATCTATAATACCAGTTATTATGCCAAGGAAAACATAGAGATCAACTTCTAAAGTTTCATCAGTCAAATAATACACATTTAGATTTACAGATTACATCCAGCATCTTGCATTCTAGCCTTAACATGTCCCCAGTTTATTTCTATTCAAATATGACTGCAGGCAAGTAGAACGATCATAACTGCATTAGCTGATAAAGTTCACTAAGTTTAATATTTTTACTGGAAGCTTTTTAAGTTCACAACATAGTTGAAATGTTTTATATGAACACCAAGTAATTTGAAGTCCATGTGTACACCCCTCTGTAATAAACATGCAACAAATTCTAAAGAACTTGGAATACAAAAATCTGCTAATACCGACTCAAACTTATGCCAATGCAGCAAACAGTAATTACTACTTGGAAGTTGTTCAGTGACATATGTGAAGTTGTCTCGGTCCTTTTCCTAACAGTATCCTAACATTTATATAAGATTTAAAGCAGGATGAGCTTTCACATATCTGACTCCATTTGCAACAACTGTAATTTTAAAAATTCAGTAGTTTAGTGATCACTGTTCTGCAGGAAGCAAAAAACAGTCCTAGAAGTTATTTTCATAACGTACCTATCCGTCCGGAAAGACGATGTCATAAGCTCCATACTATAATCAGAACTAGCAAGGTCATCCTCATCAAGTCCTTCAGGCGGCTTCACTGGAAGACTTTCAGGATCTTTCTTACAGAGCAAATGCTCAGGGAACTGTCTGAAAAAAAGAAAGAAATAGTCAGGTCTCACCTCCCTCATGATTTTAGCATTTTTCTTCTTTCACATTTAACCACTCTACCAGCAAAGCTACAACCAAAATCGCAAACAAACTGGAGCTATCGCAAAGAAGCGGTATTCTTTCAAATTAATATCATTCACATAAACGTCCACATAAGCCATCAAAACCTGAGGTCATTTCCTTTGAGGTGGGCAACCTCCAAATTACAACCGAGGCCTATTTTATCAAACAAAATTGGTATAGCTGTAACAGAACAGTTTAACAACCTCATGCCCTACAGTACTTCTAAAAGTGCTACCAATTACCATGGCCAGCAGTTAACAGCTGATAGCCTAATCTTCCTAGAGAAAACATAAAGTCCATTATTTCTATTTGTTAAAGTAACAGAACAAAAACTGAAGCACACGGGCAATCTTTAAAGGAATGTGATTTTTTAAAATTATTTTTGACCTACCATAGAGCCAGGACTCAAAATACAAAGCTGATAGTGTCTGAGCTGCTGGAATACCAAGATTAGGCAATTTCTTAATGTTAGTTGTTCTCAAAATTTGTATTTAGGAATTCTGTTGCAAACATACCTGAAATACGTGTTTAGATCCACAGAAATGGCAGAGTTGGAAGAACTGAGGATCACAGCAACACTGAGATCATGTGACACTTTTACTGCAGTGAGCGGCAATGGGATGGTTGTACTCCTGTCCTCATCCTCCACGTCTCCCTGGCAGAGTGCTACGTCAATGTTTGCTAAATGTGCACCATCAAAAGAATCAAATACATCTTTGTACAGTATCAAAGAAAACGTCAGGCTTCAGATTGTCCAGCAGACAAAAAATTACACAGGAGGGGGGAAGACAATGAATTTCTGTCAACTTCATGGCCCAAATCAATCTTTGCACAGCAACATATTCAGAATTACTTGTTTTATAAGAGCACTCTAAGCCCAATGATGATCAGAAGTGTGAATCGTGCTAGGTGCTATACAAACACATAACCTATGCTACTTCAAAAGAGTTAATTTATCCTTAGAAGTGAACTGGGGACAAACACTGCAAGCTTTGAACTGCATTTCAGCTTCCTTTTTCTTACTATCCAACTTGGAAAAAAATCTATACTGATCTTCACAGTATGTATACAGTTTGAACAAACTGCTGTAAAACCAATAAATCTTTCATTTTGGCCTCACCTTAATGTAACTCTATGCCAACTGGTTGAAAACCTGAAGAACATCTCAACAAATAACAACTAACATGACAAATGTTACACCATTAACCGGAGGCTGCTTTAACGCTCAGAAAACTTTGGTTGGAAGGCAGTAAGCTCTGGTTTTAAACTCTGGGTAAGACTACTCAGTAAGGAAAGCTACTTGGACAACCATGCCCAAACATGAATAGGGGAAGCTCTGCCAGTGGCCAAAGTCTCCTATTTAGGAAAACAGGCTATAGCCTTTTCAAAAATTCGCGCTTGAAATTGAATTAAAAAATTACAAGAGGAGGCTAAAGCTAAGCACGCTGCGAAACAATCCGACAGGTCTGAGCTCCTGCTCTTCAGGACACAAAAGACAGATAACTGTTTTCCAAGCTCTGATGCACTGAATATCTGTAGACTACTTCTAAAGGACCTAATTAAGAACAGAAAGCCTATTGGCAGTAGACTCCAGCTTGCCATACATACATCCACATATCAAAAAATGTTGAAAACCATTACTCCAGCGTGAAACATTTCCTGTGGCAAGCTGAAAAACTAGATTCGATACGAGTTCAGCATTTTTTACTACCATGACTGGCACTTTACTACAGAATTCCTTTGTTGAAAGCATCTTCAGAGTAGAGATGCTGGAATTTCTTTAATGAAGTTTGGGTTAAATCCTGAGAGAATCCCAAAACAGAAAACTGACCGTATTCTTCCAGATCATTTACACTGAGAGCTAGTCTCTATCACAAAGGATACAAATCCAGCCAGAACTATCTAACAAAAACAGAATTCCCCTGCAGAAATTTGTATCTGTTATTCTTTCCAAAACTTGTGGCGGCATATCAAGGGTAACGCAGTCACATGTCTCTAAGTGTGAACCTTCTCCAGGAAAGGTAAAATGCACAAGAATAAAGTTATTGAGCAGAAGTATGCATGTGTTCTCCTTAAAAGACAGGATCTTTGAAGACCAAACTGAAGACAGACCTGCAAATTTAAAGACAATATTTTAGGATGCTAACAAACTGATGCTTTTGATTGTAAAGGTATCTTAATAAAATTGTAGCGCAAATTCATTTCCTCTGTCTTAATAAACTTGGGGGTTGTATGTGTTTGGCAGTGTTGTTTTAAATCTGACATTTTATATCAGGAGCAATGTTAGAGAACTGTTCTCTAAAACAGTGCTGGCTGTTTAAGTAGGTACTACTGTAAAGGACAAAAAACAAACAAAACAAAACAAAAAACAATCTTTCAGTCAATACTAAAAATAAAAGCTGTCTTGGAAATAAAAATTTTTTTTAAAAGTCTCCCTCAAGGGAGACTGCTTAAGAATATGTAAAACATCAAAGCTCTACGTCCTGCAAAGACTGTGCATTTTAACTCTACACTACGTTTGCTAATTATGGAACATGAAGTTAAACACATTAGCGAATTTTGTGCAGGATTAGTGAATAGCCCCATCCCTGTTTTCTTCCCATCAATTCTAAAATTACAGGGATAATTTGAGACAGTAGGGCTGCATGAATATGTTTATTGAGCTTATTTGTAATACTTTCTATCATCCAAATACCTTACCCTACAACAGCTTAAATCCCTCCAATAGTATCATCTTTGAATACAGAAGTGTCACTACTATTTTTCAAGTTCATTAATACTGCTACCGACCACAATATGGGACTTCCAAACCACCAATGCACAGAAAACAGCGTGAAAATATTTTACACTTTCCTAAGGCTCAATCCTGCTGCCTTTACTTGTTTCACCAGATGAAGCAGAATTAGCCTTACAGTAATTTCACATATGGAGTAGACATTGAAATTTACTCACTAATATTCTTAACTTCGAGGAGCTTTTTAAGTATATCTTCCTTACAACTGTGCAGGGAAATCGGGTTGTATTTTCCATCTTCTATAGTGAACTCATAGACAAACAGTTCATGACTTTTACTAAGAGTCAGTATTTTTGTCTTGTCTGCTTGCAGATCATAATCTTCTGTACTCTCCCACATGAAGCTGAAGATACAACATTCAATATGTTTATTCACCTTGCTCTCTTTCCACATACCATACATTGAACAGTTCTGGAAGCTTGCTAACGACAGACAGCATAATTTTAATATTTCGCAGTAAACATGCCAACCGCCCTACAACACTATAAAACATAGAAAACATTTCACCCCTAGTGCAGACTGCAATGCAAAACAGTGCTGGGGGTACCCCTACCTTTCCTCCTCTCAGAGGAATAAAAGATTGTTCTATCCTCTTGGGTCCCCTCCCTTCACTCCTTCATGATGTTATGTAGCATGTGAACAATGCTGTGCTTCAGAACTTCTTTTAGGAGGGGTAACGGCAGTACTGTCAGCTAGGGAGAAACAGAGCTGCCAGGCCACCTCCTGCCATTCTGCCTCCCTACTGCTAGGGCTGAGAAACTCTTCGGGTGACTCCATACCTGCTCCCACATGGTGAGGGGAGCAGGCAAAGAGTAAACAGCTAGAAGGCCACTCAGGATGAAGCACAGTGAAACATAAGAACACCCTAACAGTGTGGGCACTGCTTGACACTGCAAACATTTAGAGTTGCAATCTGGTTGTGGTTTTGACTCAGCATTGAAAGCTACCAAAGCTGATGAGAAACATCTCATGTGATCACTGCATGTCATGCACAAGAGCTTGCTACTGACCATGAGACAAGGAAGTCAAGCACTCAGGGCGCTATGGAATTTCAAGCCAGCAATGCTACAAAGCCAGTGGAAATCGTTCTCACTTCTGATTTACTGTAATGAACGCAGCCGTACCACAACCCAAGAGTAAGTGGATACAGTCTCCCTACCCCCAGCAGCGGGATTTAAGGGGAGCGCATCCCATTTCAAGGCAGGGTTTGAAAATCTCCCTTGGTCTCCTGCAGCTTTCAGGGACTCCCCTCGCCTGCGCAGGGCTGCTCCCCCTGGGGGAGCGCCCTCAGCTCCTGGGGCCCACCCGGCGCCTCTCACCAAAGCAGAGGGACCCCGGGGAACCCCTCCCGGCGCCCCCTTCCCCTGCTCGCCCCCCGCCACTTACTCAGCCCAGTCTCCCGGGAGGACGCTGCCCCGGCCCCGGCCGCCGCTGCCCGGCACCAGCGATTGCAGGTAGATCCCGCCAGGGGCCAGGAGGCTGCCCAGAGCGTCCTGGCCCCCGCTCAGCTGGACCCGGGCCGCGTCCCGCAGGGAGCCCTGCGCCTCCTCCGAGAGGGGCGCCAACAGGACGCGCAGCTCCCGCTTCGCTCCCTCCATCCTCCTCAGGGCGGGCCGCGAACCCCCAGCCTAACCGCCGCCCGCGCCCCGACCCGCCGCCGCCAGCACCGCCTCCTCCCCCGCCGCCATCTTGGACGGGGCAGCCCTTCCTTCCGGTCAGCTGACAGAGCCGGCCAACCCCCATCGTGCGCCTACAGCTCCCAGCAGGCAGCGCGCCGGCCCCCCCGCCCTCCCCCGCGCGCAGGGGAGCGTTGCCTGCTGGGAGCTGTAGTCTCCCGAGCGCCGACGGCGGCCGCCCGGGTCACGCAGCAGCCGGGCGCGCTGCGACCGCCGGTCCCCGCGGGCGGGTGGCGGAGCCTGCGAGGGGAGACCTCCCCCTCGCGGGGACGTTGATGTTGAGGACACGACTCCGTACAGCCCTGAGCAGCCTGGACCCAAGGGCAAACCTGACCCCTCGTTCCCATTATGCAACCTTCTTCTTCGACTTGTAGCTCTAGTTTCGACATTAAATTAACCCCAACGTAATGACAGCTCCTTGCCAGATTCTCCTTTTGAAGCTTACACACTACTGTTACTTGGAAAAAGTGGGGTTTCTTGGGGTAAACCATCAGTCCAAGGCACCTCTCCCGAGGCCCTGAGTGCACTAACAGGCCCTAAGGCGCTGGCCAGCCTCCCCCCACCCCCTGCCCAGGGGCCCAGGAGCCCATTTCAGGGAAGCCCTGGGCGTTCAGCCCCCACCTGGGCTGTGCTGTAGGTGTGCTGGTCTCCAGCTCACCGCGGCCTTGCCCCTGCCTGGCATTGGGCCCTGTTGATCTAGACCCGACTCGCAGACGGACTTCCCGGCCTGACGTCGTCACCACGAACTCGCCTGGCGAGCACAGCTCTTGGTTGAACCCGGCCACCGTCTGCCGGTCTGCCCTGCTCGGGTGCTGTGGGGCCGGGCCCCTGCTGCTCCGGCACAGCCTGTGAAAACACACTATTTTTATCTAAAGGAGAACTCGAATGGGCAAAGAATGTTTCGCTTCTGCTTTCATCTAGATTGACATCAGAACATGGCACAACCTTTAAAAAAAAAATTAGTTGGTCCAACAGTCCTCAAAGGAAAAAACCACTGTAGTCCTCTTTAAATGCCCTTTTTAAGCTGCGCAGTCGACGCACTAGAAAGCTCGGCTGCTTCCGCTGGCAGCGCGTGCTCGCCAAGAAACGCTGTTCTCAAACTGCGCGTTTCTAGCACGTCCTCTGCCTCCCGCGGGCGACAAAAGCACAAACCCAGCAAAGGGGAATCTTAGCCCTCCTGAAAGAGCGGCGGCAGCACGTTGTTTCCAGCCGGGCCTCTGCCCCACAGCAGCTCCCCGGAGCCGGGCGGAGCCGGCAGCGCTGCCCGCGGCGGCGGAGCCCCCTCGGGCTGCCTCAGGGCGGCCGCGACGCCCGCGGCAACGGCCGCTCACGCGCGGCGGCCAAGCCCGCCACACGCCGAGCGGGGGCAGCCCCGCCCCTCTTGGGCGGGGCCTCGACAGCGTAACCCCACCCCTGGGCGGGGCCGCGTGGCGTAACCCCACCCCTGGGCGAGGTCTCGGCAGCGAGGTCCCACCTCTGGGCGGGGACGCGGCAGTCAAGCCCCGCCCCTAACGCGATGCCCCGCCCCCAGGGCTCGGCGCTCTGGCCCCGCCCCGCGCCCGGCAGGAACTTCCCGCTGTGGCGGCGGCCGACGGTGGCCGCGCGGGTCCGGTTCGCGCTCTCCCATGGCGGAGCGGGAGGATGTCGCTGGTGTTGGGGCTGCTGTCGCACACGCTGGGCAGGGTGCTGTGGTACTCCGGGCTCCATAGGGGCTGCCATGCCCCGCGGAAGCAGGCCATGGAGCAGGACAAGGCGCTCGAGGTTTACGGTGACTGTCGCGGGGCTGCGCGGGGGGGAGCGCTGGTCCTCGGGGAGGCTGTGGGGCCTGTTGTGGGGCGGGGGGGCCTGTGGGGCGTTGTGGGGTAGGGGTCATGGGGCCTGTGAGGAGCCGGGGGGCGGAGGTCACGGGGGCTGTGGAGGGTTTCGGGGGGAAGGATCATGGGAGGGGGGCTTTGGGGCGAGGCCCCCGGGGTTGGGCGCAGAGCCGTGGGGCGAGGGGCACGGGCTGCGAGGATAGGGTCCTGGGGGGGCTGGGGCTGTGCCATTGAAGGGGGTGTGGGGGAAGTGAGGCCTGGCCCTGCCCTGGCCTGTGGGGCTGAGTGCTGTGCCCTTGGGGTGAGCGTGTGGGAGCTGCCCTGTGGGGGCCTTGAGGGGCTGGGCGGAGAGTGGCTGCTGCTGCTGGTGTTGGGGTGTGGGTGCCCCCTGGGGCGCTTGTGGTGCGGAGTGGGAGGAGAGAACGAGTACATTTGGCTCCCTTGAAAATGAGAAGCACTGTCGGGTCTCGGGGATTATCCTTCAGGTGTTCCAGGGTCTGGAAAGTGTTAGGGTCGGGATGAGAGACTGTCCTGAGGCTCTGCTAACTTTTGCCAAGCACACCGCGAGCCCCAGACAGTGGCTGGAGATGGGGTGGGTGCCGTGACCTTGGGGTGGAGCGTGTGCCTTGGTGGCTTTCAGTTCGGATCCTGAGCAAGGAGCGTGTTGAGAGAATTATCTTAATGCACCACGGGATGGGGGGAATGATGTTACTGCTTCTCAGCCCCTGAGCATGTGGGGAAGGGGTTGAGACTGCTTGCTCGGTCTGTGCGCTGGGGGGAGTTACCTTGCTGTTTCATCACCTCAGAAGAGAAGCTGGACACACCTGGGAAGGCAAGTAATTCCAGAAAGGTCAGCTACTTAGCCCAGCAAAATGAGGATTTCTGCTACTGAACGCCTGAGTCTTTAGCAGCGCTCCTGTAAAATATGGAGCGATTTCATGTCTGGAAATACTGTTTGTAGGATTTAGAGGGCTAGAGACATCTGTGAAGTACTACTGAACTAAATCAGCTTTAGCATTCCTCTTAGTGGCTGGGGAAGTAATTGTTTTCCTCTTTGTTTATGTGGGCCTTTCACATAGAAAGAGAATAAAATTTAAAAATAGAGAAAGAAATACATCAGAAATTGAGGAAACTTGTATACACAAAGATAATTTTGGCATATGTGTGTATATATATACACACTGTAGTTCAACTATAGAAGTCTAGCCAAACAAGTCAACTAAAACTTTATGCAGAAAGTGCCAGAACAATGGGGAAAAAATGTGAAAATATTTTTTTTTTCTCAGTCTGACGAATGAGACTATTAATCCATTTCCTGGGAAACATTTTAATAAAGCTAAACAGTTTGTTTGCTTGTTACCCTAACAATACCTAATGTAATTGAGGGGACAGTTAGCAATTCCTTGGGAACATCGAACAAATAGCCTCGTGACATCTACTGTGTGTTCTAGGTTCATAATTCAGCAGCATGACATCCTTATGATGCAGACAGAGAAAGCTGAAACAGGCTGGAGGCTTCAGGATGATTCAGGCAACAGTCTGCTTCCCTGGAAATTAGGGAACGGGGATAAGTTTTCTCCTTCATCACAAGTTTTACTTTACGGTATAAGTGACGACAATTTACTTTGGACAGCAAGTGGTTCCCAACCCTGCTGAAAGGTTTACCTAGGTCCAGAGAGCAATTTGAGTAGCCTCTGCAGGAGGGTGAGGTCGGCGTCGAGAGTGAAAACTTGTATATACAACTGTCCTAGTAAAGTCTTTTCCCCACTCGCCAGTCAGAAACTTTAGGATATGTCTCCATGGAGGAAGTCCAGACAAACATGAACTACTCTTCCTGCCCACTGGCTGGGAAGAGGCTAAATTCCGCCTGGAAGCGATATAGCAATATTAGCGCCATGTCGTACTAGGCCTGTGATCCCTGCTGAGAGGCTGGGCCTATTAGCTTAATCGCAGGAATGCGCTAAAAGCAGCTACGCAGCTTTCAAGTTAGAGTTGGGTGGGCCTGTCTGTGTACCTGAAGACAGACTGAACTAATTTGCTGTATTGAAAGCTCGTGTGGCGTTTACTTTAGAAATACAGTTAACTGTTGTGGTAGAACTATTTGTAGGGCTGCAATGAAAATACAATCGCCACAGCTAGTTAGAAATATCTTCCCTTTTTTCCTTCTTATTTTTTTGACTTACCTTAACCCATATTACTTCTGTTACCTTATTTATAGCAAAAATGCTTGTACCTGCTCTTTTAAGGAGCAAACAACAGCATACAAAGCAGGAAAAAAAAAAAAGGGAAGGTGACAGGTGGGAACTTCTTAGATTTGGCATTCATTGTCAAAATTAGTATTTCTTCCGGTTATGCTGGGTACATGCCGCAGATGTGCGCAGACTTGAGATCTCATTGTTTCTACTTATATCCTACATTACTCAGCAAACATTGAAATGCAGAGTTTTATTTTTCAATAGGTTCTTAAACCTATTGAATTCCTATACCATCTTGTGCGTTATTTTTCAGCGCCCTGTAATCATACGTTGTAGCTTTTGAGTATCCCTTGAAAACCTTTTGATCTATGGGAGAAGTAACAACAAATGTGATTGCTTGTATTATGAAACCTTCTTAAACTAATCCAGAACACAAGAAAAATACTCTATAAGCAGCAGTGCTGTTTATCATTTTCCACACAGATATATTAAACCTAGTTGATCCCCACGTTTTACAAGGTAAGGAAATGATCACGCCTGATGCTTACCCTTCATTGATACAGATAAATATGGATTAGTGCATTATTTCTGTACTGGCTTTCCTTAAGATGGTCTCAAAATCTTATCTATGAGGCCCAGGCTAGGAACTGGAGGGGAAAAAGGTGGGAATGAAAAACGACTTATCTTATTAATAGGTTTGCTTGCTTTTCAGATTTTCCAGAATCTGACTTAGATAAACATATAGTTAACATTTCAGATATCTTCTGCATAGGTCATACTAAGTCACATATAAATCTAAAGCTGATATATATCCTTTAATAGGCATGTTTTGATTTGTATTTGTTAACATGGGATTGCAAAAATAATAGCAAGCTTAGAACTGGTGTGTGAAAAACATGTTCATAGTGAACAACAAATGCCTCAGTTTGCCCAATTCTGAAGCAGCTCCTGAGATAATACATCACTGATGTTTATAGCTCTGCCTCCTCTGAAGAGGAGAAAAATTAACAATGCTGGGAAGATGACTTCTTAACAAACAAATTATGTATTAAATATAGGAAAGCTACTTTATATTGTTGGTGTCTTGTCTTCTGCTTTAGATATAATCCGTACTATTCGGGACCCGGAGAAACCTAATACTTTAGAAGAACTGGAAGTGGTAACGGAAAGCTGCGTTGAAGTACACGAGATAGGTGAAGATGAGTATCTGGTTATCATCAGGTTTACACCAACAGTACCTCATTGTTCTTTGGCTACTCTCATTGGTAAGATTTCTATTTCATTAAATCTGTAATAATGAATATAAAGTTAACTATGGATTATCTGAATAAGATCAGTCTTAGTTAAAATGCAGTATTGTTTTGCCAGCAATTTAACTAGAAATTTTATCTTGAAAAATTGGTTAACAATACAAAAAAAAGCAAAACAACAACAACAACAACAAAAAAAAACAGAAGAAATGTGGGGACATCCAAGATCTTGTTTCATCAACTTGGACAAATTCTTCAAGAAGAGAAGTGCTCAATAATCCACTAGGAGAATATAAAGGAGGGATTCTATACCACTTCCAAGCTATTCTAATAATGTTAAATTGAAAATTTGTCAATTCTTAAATTTAAACAAAAAAAGGTAAATTTTCAGGACCATTTCCTTTAGCCTTGCCCATACCTGCACAAAAACCTACACGTGCTCAAAAAATACCAAAAAAAGTTTATGAACTCTTAGGAGTCTGAAAGCAGTAAAGTTGGATAAGAATCGACACTGGCTTATTTTATTTTTTTCTTATTTGTGGTGAAAGCAGGTTTCTGTTCTCTGAAATAATTTGCTTAAATGTACCAACATTAACAACTCTTATGTATTAAGATTTCGCAGTCTGTCTTAAATATTTAAAATAAATTACAAGCTTTAATCAAAAAGTACGTGTATTTATGCCAAAACAGACCTTTACTACCTGCACTTTACTTTCTACACAAGACAGTGAAGTAATAGCATGCCAGCCAGTAATAATTTTTTTTGTAGCTTGAAACTGTTAGGAGTTAAGTTTACCCTGTTAGGAGCGTCAGTGGGTTAGGACTTAGAGCCAAGGACCGGTGTAGTCCATAGCACATCAAACTAAGTTTTGCTAATCATGTATACAGCACTTGATATCACGTTTTCTCTTATATCAAGGGGAACGTAACTGATATTTAACAAGGTGGTTTTCCAGTAAGTTTCTCGTAAATGGGCAGAATTTGTTGATCTTGAGGGCTTGTTGCATCGGCTGACCTTTGAAAACATGAAACAGCATACTGAAATATTTGTTAAAGACCTGAATGGTTTGGTTGTTTTTTTTGTCTAATTATAAATGTTCTCAGAGCCTGCACGTGACTGCTCCTTATTTATTCTATACTTTTTAAAATAAATTTCTAAGTAGAATAGAATTCTCAAGAATTTTAGACTGCCAGAACGGGGAATTAATCCCAAGTGACTGAGGAAAGGAATTCATATACCTGGAGCGGTCTCCTAACCTTACTGACTTATGTATTGGACTTTAAGACCCCTTTTCAGCGCTCTCCCTTTTTCTAGGGATTTGTGAATACAATAATACGTGGGAATTCAGTTTTTCTCTCTAAGTTGCTTGAATGTAACTTTTTAGAGTCCAAATAAGTAGCTTTTGAATTGTTTCTGTCCAGTTTGCCACCTCTTCCCAAAGGAGACTGGGAATAGGTAAAGGAGATTCCCAGAGGAGATTGGGGAAAAATATTCTCTCCTTCACTGGTAGGAGCTGCTGTTATCACTGGCTCAGAGCGAGGACAAACTGGGGCTGTAATACTGCTACAGCTCGTTGAAAAGCCAGGCCTTGTGGAAAACTGCAATAGGCTAGCAGTAGGGATGTCCCAAACTAGGATGTGGCTCCCCGAGATGAACCACAACGCTTTGCTCAGTTGCATCAAAGGTTTTTGTTTGTTTGTTTGTTTGTTTTCTTCCCTGCGTTACTGTTTGCTCTAGACAAGCAGATCTAGACAGAACTATAGCAATAGACTTTTCAAGCAACGCTTGAATGTTGACCCACAGCTGCTTTTTTCTATTTATTTATTTTTTTTAATGGTGATATATATCTTTGTAGTTTTATTTGGCCACGGGGATTAGTTGTGGATGGAGTTTTTTTGTTAGGGTATTTTTTTGTATGTTGTTTTAAAGTAGTTAGCACTTCTGTATGGTAGACATTTAATAGGGAAGCTAGTGGGCTTGAATGGCCTCCGCGTCATTGCAGGCTTGTGGGTTTTTTCTTCAAGCAATTTATACTGGATTTTTAACAAATGTCAGAACACAAAACAAACATTCTCCTCAGTACAGATGGAGCCACAGTGACTGTCAAAAAAACTCCATTTAAAAATGTAAAGGGAAGCTGGAAATGGAGGATTTCTGTGTATTTAGTGTTTCTAGAAGGTATTCAGAGACTGAAGACCTCCTAAGCCTGTAGAGCAGGTCCAAACTCAACTGAGAAGCTCTCTCCAAAGGGGTCAAGAATGGTTATTTAATCTCTTCTGTGGCTTATGCTGCTCAGAGTGCTAAAGGAAAAAGTTGCCAATTATACTGGTGGTTTTTGATTGTAAATCTGTATCCTCTGAAAATGCACCTCAAATCTTGAATTTGACAAGCAAAAATTCTTCTCTCTTTTGTTTAAACAGGCCTTTGTTTAAGAATAAAACTTCAGAGATGTCTGCCTTTTAGACATAAGGTAAAGTATCTGTTCTAGAACTTACAGTAAACTACATGAATGGATGCCAAGTGCTATACTTTCCCTTTAAAAGAGGGTACACTGTAGGATCAAGTGACTTGCAAGCTCCCGTTAAGGATGGGGTCTCTTTAAAACTTGTTACTTCCTTATGGAAGGAGTGAATGTTGCAGTACTGTGAAGCACCTGAAGGAATCGCTGAATAGCTTTGATTCTTCCTTTTCTTTACAAAAGACAGTTTCTTTGCTGAAATTATGAAATATACTGGGTTTCAAGGAATCTCCTGACCACCTGTCATCCAATTGCTTGCTTGGTGGAGGAGATGGTGTTTTTAAAGCCAATGTTATGATGAATCTGAGTCATACTGTTGCCTTGGAGAAAATGAATATGGCCTTCTGGAATATTTTAACATATTCAAGCATCGTGAATATAAAAATGTTAATAGTTAGTAAATCTGCTATACCATTTGGAATATCCAGTAGTTTTCTCCTCAGTTAGTTAAGGGGAGTTCTGCTACTTTATATAGTCATAATCCCTGAAGTAAAAACTTCAGGGTAGAAGAGTTCAGAAGAACTGCAGAGTTTGGAATAGGAACTGGGCTGAGGAAATCTTTATGACCCGTGTCTTAGGAATTTTTAATGTGGTCTGCAGAGAACTAAATGAAAAGATAATGCCAGGTTCTCCACCCTGCTTTCAGTAGCCTCAATGCAATTACTTTTTCACACAAGCAGCTGATGCTAATGAGGAAAGAATGCCCCTGCAATTTCAAAGAAGGATCGCTGGGGACTGTGAAATGGAGTGGAGATTGTCTTGGGATTGTATTGCACTGCAGTCTTAAGATCAGCTATTGCCATTGATCACTTTTCATTGTCCATGAACTTTTAAAAAGGGTAAATTACATTTCTTTCAGTAATGAATATATTTAACTATTGATGTATGTGTCTAATGTTATCGATCTCTTCTCTAGCTGGAAATCTACATTTCTGAAGGTACACATTCCACTGAAGAGGACAGTAAGTAGAACTTATGAATGAGAGGAGCTTGAGTAGACTGAATGTTGTGTCCTTGGGGAAGTCCTTTTCCTCCCCCACCTTACTGTCCTTTCCAGAAACTAGTATGTTGTTAAAGCTTTACAATGAAACATGTAGCTGAGGCTGTTTCAAAAGTTGTAGTGGTACTGTGAACGTAAGCTGCTTGTAAAAAATCCTGTTTCTTGCAGATGTTGAGTTATGTTTCTAATAAAAAAGTTACCAATAGGCTGCTGAATTATTAACATGAAGAACTTCATGACTGACTGAGAACTGTATGTTTTTGGTATCATGAAGTTAAGGTAGCAAGATCAACCAACAAATATAAAATAAAACCTACAGGACCTTGAAATTCTTTCAAAGTTATAGTCAGTCACTGTCTTCAGTAGCTGTTAAAGCCTTTGTCCAGGCACTGGCCTTGAACTTTGTCTTTGAACATTAGGTATCTTTGTACAGGGAGGGGCAGGGAAACCTGTTCTTTTGATTAAATGACTAGAAATCAAACTTAGAGGAACTCAGACTATTACTTTGTCACAAATTTTATGCTTGATGTTAAGACATGTTATCAGTGTATTTCATATTCCTTTCCCAAACTAGAAAAGTATCAAAAATAGTTGGTCCATGATGGATGTTCTTGTGTGACTGAGCTTTCATTTGCCTCTGTTCCCAAATTTCCTGTTAATCCTGTCTCTTTTGAGTCTTTGCTCTTGAGCGTCTTTGTGTTTTCCTTTCTATCTTGTTGCCCTTCTGTTATCTGGCACAACCTTCTTTATCTAGGCCGTATCACTTAAATGTCTGCCTGTACAGTACTTTTACAGATACTAGGCAAATTTGAATCTCTACCTACATAGCAAATTGCAAAGAAAGTTGACACGATGTACCACTACTGCAGAGCAGCACTTGCTCCTTCCTAGAGCACTGTGTGCATTAGGTTTGGAAAACTTCATTGGAGTACAATGCCTTGTTTGTCGTGTTTCAGTGGTACTTTACAGGTACTGCATCAGTAAACTGCTTCTGACTTTACTTTATATGTGATGTTTTGCAGTCAACAAGCAAATCAATGATAAAGAGAGAGTAGCAGCTGCGATGGAGAATCCAAACTTGCGTGAAATTGTGGAGCAGTGTGTTACAGAGCCTGACTAGTAGCTATAATAACCATAGAGTTGTCATTTTGATACATTTGTTAAAAACTTTGTGTAAAAAGAAAAAAAAAAAAATCAAGGCCTTGAGTTTAATACTTGAGTTCTTTTTATCCTCCACATGTTTTTTAAAAGAAATTGTTTATAAGATAGATTTAAATTATGATAAATTAGTCTCTAAAATAAAGTGAAATGTATAGTGTTAAGAGTTTGTAATATCTGGTGTCCAGAAAAATATTTTGTCTAATTAAAAATGAAACAAGATGCCTGTATTGCCTTCTGATAGACATTGTGACATAAATTCAGTTTTGCAGGTTAAATTTCTACATTGTTTCAATCAAAACATTGTAAAAATAAAAACAGATTATTGTACTGAAATGCCACTTCTTGAGCTTAAAAATTTTTTTAGCTTAGATTTTGATTTCTATTAGAGAAGGAAACATCTCATTCATCTTTACTGTTTATTAAAAAATGAAAATGGAAATGAATATTAAGTTGAAGGTACCTATTAAAACTTTATTCAAAAAATGTTAAATAACATTATTTCTCATATGCTCAGTGGCCTTCAAACACTGCCAATGGTTTTACTTTTTTTCCCTAGTCAGAGAAGACTTCTATACGGCTGCAGTCTCCAAATGGTATAAGAAAAACTCTTAATTTGAATCTCAAAAGAAAGAGGCACTTCCTCGCATAAAGCATAGTAAAACCATGAAACGCCTGGCCATGTAATGATGTGGATACAGGGGGTGAAAAGTTTAGTTGAATTAACAGGGGAGGAAAAACACCTAAATTAGTACTACTACCAGTTATAGTTCCAGATTTATCTTCATTGATATGGAGCTAGAATAACATCCTTTGCTTCTATATAACTATTCTAAATGGGAAGTTCCTGTTTAACAACTCTGAATTCAAAACAGACAATGTTTGATTGGTGGAGGTGAGCTAGATGTGGTCTGTGCATCTGTCCTTGGTGTGGCAGCAATGCAGTGTCGGGGGAAGCTGCCCTGGTGCCCTTGCTGTTTAAAAATTTTTTTGGAATTCTGTTACTGTAAGAATCTGCAGGGGAAATCTGCTGGATGCTTCTGTTTGCCCTCTCTACCTTCCTCTTCCTGCCTTGTTTCCCCAATTAAGGGTAGATTTCCATCTAATCATCTGATGATTGCTATGGTCACTACCCTTAACTTCTTCTCCTAGGAGAGTCTTTGTAATACCTATTCCAGATGCCGCTAGTGCAAAATAGGAGGCTGAAGAATCTGTGGCAGAAAACTACTGTATAGTGAAAGCAGTCTGAGGGTTTGAAATCCCTTTTCATCAAGGAAGTCATTTTGTTTTCCTCCAAACATCAACCTTGCCATGATTTTTAGTGAGGTTTTTCGGAAGTTCTGTTGCTTAAGATTACACCTTCGTGACCTATAAAGAGCGTGCGCAGATGCTAAGTACTTTGCAACTGAATTGTTAAATGTTATTGTTTCCTCACACACAAAAAAAACCCCTTTTATTTGGAATAAACTAGGCAAGGACTTGAGTATTTAAAATGCACCTGTAGTCTGAAAAGTTTTGGGGAAATACTCGAATGATGACAGGGAAAAAAATCTGGCTTGTGTAGAGCTGAATATCGCACTCTCAAAAGTTGGGCTGCTGTCTCCCTGTTCCTAATAGCACTGTTGCTCACAGAGCCTTCTATATTTACAAACACTTCTGAATTAACAAAAGCTGGAATTTCAAGGTTGATTACATAAATCTCTTAAAGTATATGAATGTTCTTAATACAGAACCAAAGTGGACTTAGTTTAGTTTAATTTGCTTCCGAAGTGGAAATTGGGGTGGGTGACAAAGAAAGAGCTTCATTTTCTGTTGGGTGCAGCGCATCGGGCGTGTGCATTAAATACAACTTTTCTCTGGAAATAAGATGACCTTACAGAGATCTATTACTGTATGATTTACCTAAGGAAGAGAGAGTTGCTATAGATTATAGAGGTGCATAAAAACAGTATCATCTTCATTAAGAGACATGAAAAATTCAGAACCAAACGACTAGACTGGAACAAGGTAGACTTGGTGGTGGTGGTGGGTTTTTTTGTTTTACTGGGACACTTTTCCTGCTAAATATTTGCATTTTTTCCTGTGAGTACATATTTTTCAGACTGGAGTCTTTGCTTATCTTGTGGGTGAAGCTTTCCTATGGACAAGATGTTGCCAGTTGGATCCTGTTCTTTTTTAAGATTACTCACCTGCAGCATGGAAGGTGAGGGAAGCCTATAGCCCTTCCTCTCTGTGGTTGCCACTGTCTTGTTTCTCTCTGCTCCTGCCTGGGGTGTCCATAGTAGTGGTGCCAGCTATCGCTATCTACACGTTTTCTCTCTGCAGAATTTCTGTAGGGGTAGTTTCCCCCTTGCCGCTGAGGATTTGACCGTGAATTTACCCTTCCCCGAAGAACCAGGCAGAGATTCCTTGCTCAGATGTCCTTTTCCCACTGGAAGTGACATTTGATATCCACTGCGTAGCCACAGGAGGGCCTTAGAGGTGACTGTGTGTGCAGTGGGAGGGACGAATGCCCTCCATCTCAGTCTCGTAGTATCCGATAAACTATTCCAGCATCTCAGGGATGCGTTACCTGGTCAATGCATAACGTTCACCCCCCTCAGTGGTTTGTGAGAGATTTTAGGGAACCGTGCCTCGGTGAAACAGTGATTACTCTAATGGGCTTGTACTTGGTTAAACTGTGAGAAATCCTTTCAGTTCAGCGCAAACATCTGCTGAGATTTTGGGGATTTGTAACTATTTTAATAATATGCCTCATAAAGCTTTCCTGAAGGCATGAAATGATTGAATGAATTCCAGCTAGGCTACCCATTATAAACAGCAGGGGAAAATTTCCCTTTGCAAAACAGTATACTGGACAAATGTCACAACTGTGCCAACAAGAGCTTGTAATGTCCCTGCTTTCAGTGCCAAAGTTATAAAAAGCGAAGACAGTCCCCTTTATTGTTCTATAGGTTACTGCACATCTGCAGGCCTGTCAGCTTGAGTAGGTGGGGGAAAAGCCATTTTCAAAATTACCGTCTAACTCTGGGTGCTCAGCTTCAGTTATATTTAGCCTTAACTTCAAATGCCTTTGGACCCTCATTGCTCAGCTTGACTTCAACATTAGGGAAGTACATATGTCCTTAAGCAGCACTTTCTACAGATGCTTCTATAATTAGATGTAACTTCAAATGAGACATTATTGTGTCCACTATTGTGTCCGTTATTGTGCCACCAGGATGTGAAGGGAACTGACTGCTTGGTATTTGCATGAGAAACTAAGAACTCGGTGATATTCCCCAAATAAATAAAGACTCTGGGAACCTCTTTTTTTTTTTTAAATCCTACTTTGAACAAAACTTAACATCTGTGTATTTGGACTCCTGTTGGAATGCTGTATCACAAAGAATCCTACAAGATGCGTTTTGCAAGATTTTGTCTTGTTTTTCAGCTGGACAGACTCACTAAAAGGCAACTATGGCTGTGAAAATACTTTCTTCTCTATGAAAAGCAGGTGGGGATGTTTTTCTATGATAAGGTTCCTCGTTTTGTCATGCCATGCAATTAAAGCAGAAGTATGGAATAAGAGCAATGCTTTTCTTCCCCGTGGTTTACTCTTTAATTAAATTAGTTACACCAGCTTAATTTGTAATCAACTCTTGCACTATATTTTTCACTTTGTCAATTGGAGTAAGATTTCCTCTGAACTGTGGGGTAAGGAAACGTAATTAGCAGTTCAGTCCATTCGCTTGCACAGCCTTGTACAGCAGATACTATGTAACAACATATCTGCAGTCTAAACAAGGCAAACTTTGATGCTGTACTCTGCTAATTTTGTCCATCAGCAATTAATCTGTTCATCAGTTGCTAACTTCAGCTCTGAAAAGTCTTAAGGCTGGAAGGACCACTGTTTACAGGAAGGTCATTAGGAGTTACTGAGACCGTTCTGAAAGCAGTGAAATTCAGTGGCAGGTAGTGAGCTTTCGCTGAGAATTTCCAGTAGCATTTGACATCAAAGGAAATTTATTTGTTAATTATTTTAGTATGATGGTGCCTGAAGGCTCCAGCTAAGACTGGGGCTCTATTTTTTCTAGATTCTGAAGAAAAAAGCAATAGGGGACTGTCTGTCTTTTAAAAACTATTAACTCATTCAAGATGCCCAAGGAACATGAATGAGCAGCACGATATCATATTAAACTCATAAAACATATCACAAATAGAAAATGAAGCCACATAATTAACAACCTCTAATTAATGACTATAAAGGATTTATTCTGAATAGTTAAGTGTTATCAGCAGCAGCCCGGTACTTTTACTGCAACTCCTCTGCTAGAAATTTCTAAATTGCTAAACTGTCATCTACTCCTGTGATGCTCGCGCTGTTCCTTGCAACTTCTGTTTTTGTATAGTGCACGATGAATCTTGCTGCCATTCATCATATCCTAAGTGGCTTCAAGGCAATCTCTGCAAGTTCTACACAAAGTCAGTTTAAAAGAGAATATTTCATATAGAAGAGGCTCTAATTTCATATTTTAAAATTAAATAAGCTGCCTTTGTTTCTAATAAATAGAAGCAATCTGTCTTTTTTTCCCCCTTTTCAAATGGAGAAAAATAGAAACAAAGGATTTTTAAACTGCATTAGGTATTAATGACTTCCATAGCGAAAGAAATGAGCAGAGATGTACGTGTTTTGGAAGCATTTTCCCACGAGGGGGAGCATTGGCATAGAGAAGATCTCAGCGTTTGGGAGCTGTGCTCAAACTTGTGGTTGCGTGCCGCCTTTTTTTTCTTTTTTTTTCTCTTCTCTCCTTCCCCCCCCCCCCCCCCTTTCTTTTTTCTTTCTTAAAATCGATTCCTTTCACCTCAGCAGTGGTGGGCTAGGCTTACTCCTCCAGCAGCCGAGGCCGGGGCTGTGTCCCAGGCTCCCGGCCCAGCGCACGGGCGCCGCGGAAGGGTGCCGTAGCCACGTCTCAAAGGCTGTTATTATTTGCTGTTTGTCTTTGCTTTTTGTGGGCTGTTTAATAATGGTCCCAGATGTAAATATATGCGGGCAAAGATAATTTTCTTTATCAGCCTTCCAAGTTAGACTGGTTGCAAGTCGCCATTGAAGGCGGAGGAGTCGTCCCTCGTCCCTCGGAGCAGAGTCGTTATCACTTAATTCCATGTTTCACATTTTCTGGCTGTAAACAGAAACTTTCTCAGAAAACTGCTTTCCCTTGAGAAAACTTCTTTGTTACCACCACACTTTCCAGCGGAGGACTTACGTGCTTCTTCCCTCTTTGCCTTCTGCCGTACCCAGACTCTGGCTTTTGATCTTTCATGCCAATGCTCTGGGAACTAGATGGAAGAGGTCGGTTTGAGTGTGCAAGATTCAAGGAAAGGAAAAAAAAAAAAAAAAGCCCAGAGACCTCATCCGTGCTTCTGGTAGAGTTGGATTCAAGAATAACAGATTCAAAGACAGATCTGGGTTTTGTAGGTCCCTGATTTGAGGTTGGTTCCCTCTGGGGTTTGGCCCCCTCCGGCTGTAGTGGCCACCCCTGAACTACCTCGCACGGATAACAGTGAAATGCCTCTAACATGGCGAGTTGTCTCGCTCTCAGGGTCCCTTTCCAACGCTGCTATAGTGTGAGCAGGTTTGATGAAATCTATGTGGCAAAGCTACTTTCTCGACTCAAATCACGTTTGTCACAAGACAAATTTCGATTGGTTATTCTAACCAAGCCTTTTCCTATCTTAGTTCTTTCTGGTATGTTTAAGTCTTATTTTAAAACACCAGTAGGACAAGAAATTTAAACATAACTGTTTGTTATTGCTTCGTATTTATTAGATGAGAGTATTTCTTGTCCGACACAGGTTTTCATGAAAATACTTCCTTAAGCATCATATCAGGACAGTGGGTAAAATTAACTGAATAAGCGATAACGCCCTGAGGTAGGAGGCCCATGAACTGTATGGATTCTCTTTTCTGCTTGGTAATAAAAAAAAATTTTGCAAAGCAAGAAAATTAATCTTTTTGTAGCAGGATACAGCAGAAACGTCTATGACGTTTGCAGGTGCTCTTAATGCATCTTGCTGGTGGATCGGCCCCCACATACAAAGCACCCAGGAGAAAAAGAAGAGAATCGTTCCTTAAGGCAGGCACCGAGCTCTTCGAGCCTGTGCTCTGCAATCAGGGACGCTGTCTTGGGAAAAACTCATAAAAGGAAGGGGAGAGGCAGCGCGCGGTGGCAGCGCGTTTCGCGCGTCCAACGCGGCCGCCCCGCTGAGACGCCGCGGCGTTGCCCCGGGACCCCGCGCCGGCGGCCCTGCAGCTCGCCCTGGGCTGCAGCTCGCCGCGAAGCCGCGGCTCGGCCGTGGCCGTGGCCGTTCCCTTCGGCGAGTCGCTCGGAAGGGCCGTGCGGCCGTGAAACCTGCCACGGCTTTTCCGGCTCCCTGCTCGGTTTTGCTGCGGTGCGGAGCCAGCTGCAGCCTGTATCAGTTGTGATTTCGGGGTGGGGGGGCAAACGCTACTCTCGTTTAGACATAAGCGTGGCCTGCAAAACACCATGAGAAAGACCCAAATACCCTGGGAAGAGGACAAGGCTTTGGGGATGATTTGCTCTATTTCTCTAGAAACTGAATCCCAGGAGGGTTGTCTTATTCCATTTCGTGCTGCAGCACCACAAGGCCCCAAGTCATGCTTGCTTTTCCTCCCGCAGAGCCTCAGCCCGCTTCAGCTAACCTTTAATTTAAATAAATAGCTTCTGCCTTGTAATAAGATCAGCGAGGGCGAGGTTTGCACAGAAAGGGGTGCCTAACTGACGGAGGGCAGCAGGTGCCCGTGGCGTCCCTTCTTCGTAAGGCGACGGGCCAGAGAGGGCCAAAATATTCTTTAAATGCCGCTCGGGGGCATCAAGGAATCATTTCTCCAGGGCAGAACCGATTTCAGCTGCTTCGGGGACGCCTCAAGAACGGCCTTGCAAGTCGCAGCTGCCTGGCAAGCCGTTTGCCTCTGGATGGATTCAAGACAGAGACATTGCTTCCCCGAAGGATTTTTTTGGCGCCTCCCAGAGTTTTGCGTAAAGGTGGAGACCAGCTCGTATTTCAGTCGCAGTGGTTAACTTCTGCTTAGGCGCAGCGATTGCAAGGAGTCTGTGAGCTGACTTTTTTTTTTTTTTAAAAGCAATTTTACTCTTTTAGGAGGACAAAATCCCAGCCTGAGGAGGTCTTCGGCTCTGAGGAATCAGTTGTTTCCAAGGCTTTGTGAAAGGTGCTAGTGACCCCACATCAAGTGGGAAGCCGGACACAGGCAGCTTGCTTTGGTGTTAAAAGAAGAACAAGTCTATTGTAACTAACTGAAATGGATTTTCCAAATTATATTTCGGTAGGCAGTTTACCCATCAACAGAGGTACTTTTCTGGAAGTAGAGCACAGCCGAGCTCTAGCCAGGCTAGCAAAGGTAGCTATGGCAAAACGTAATTCCAAAGACATAATGTCGTTTTTCTTGCTGGTGCCTGCAGGAGTTCATCCATCGCCAGCACAGACTTCCGTTGCTCTAAGTGCACGTGGATCAGGTGGCTGCTTGGAAATACCGGGGACAAGCAGCCTTAAGCACTGTGTATTAGTGGGACCTTTTGGCATTGCTAGAAAATGCAGCAGTAGGGTATTTTGAACCAAGGCTATTAGGAAACAGGAGCAGTACATTTGCTCAAATAATGAATCTTCGGTAGGGGGAAGAAAAGAAAAAGAGCGTATATTCAGAATTATAGCTGATGCAAGCAGGGGTTGCTCCTGGGCTTACCAAGCCTGGAGGACGCCTAAAGGAGGACTTTGCCAGAAAGAGAACTGTAACCCTGGGCCAGGAAAAACATAATTCAAAAAAGCAAACGTGTTTTTCCTTGGAACCAAATTTAAGGCACCTATTTCCACTTAGGTCTCTCATGGGGGGGAAAAAAGAGCACGGCTCCATAGATGTGTACTGTACTGACCATGCAGTTTTCTAGCTTTCTGAAATCTGACTGACGGAACAAGTATGTACTGACAATGGAGACGTGCGCTGCCTTGTAAAGTTACCTGTCTGAGGAAGTTACTGTTGGCTATAAACATCCGACAGGGAGGTATTAAATGAACCTGCACATGGTAGATGACATCATCTGTCAACTGTTTTCCTGGGATTTGCTTTTTTGCTTCCCAGCAAAGCGCTTCACCTCTTCCCTCCAGAATGAAGATATCTGCTGGGAGCAACGAGGGCTGCGTGAAATCCTGTGACCACGAGATACGCGGCTCCTCTTCCCAAACGAGTTGCTCGGTAATCTTCGGGGTGAGCGATGCCTCAGCTGTTTGCAGAGATACCTGCTTAAGACAAAGCCCAAAGGACAGCTTTTATTCTTAGATTTGATTTTTTTTTTTTTAAATAAATATAGAAAACGATCTCCTTTGGTCATTGTTCCAAAACGAAGGTCATTGTTCCCTGCAGGAACGGGCTGTGGCAGCTGGTTTTGCCTTTTGCCTTCTTGTTTGCTCAGCTTGAGCAGAAGCAACGGCGACGCAAGTCCCGGGCCTCCGTCCCCTCTGGCCTCCATCCCCGGCGGCCGCTTGCTCTGCCCCGGGCGGGCGGTTTCCGACGGCCGCGCCAGCGCCCTCCTGCTCCGCTCCGCGGGGAGCCGATCCCCTTCACCCCGGCTGCTGCGGCGCGCGGGCCAGTTTCCACGTCCGGAAGGGCTGTTTTGTGAAATCGGGCCGGTCTCAAGTCAGCTCTCCGAAATCAAGAGCATCCCCGGCTCCGCGGAGCGGCGGTCCCCGCGGAGGCGGGATGCAGCCCGGCGGGAGCAGGCGCGCCTCTCCCCGGCCTCCGCCGATCCGGCGGGGCCCCGCAAGGGATGAGCTACCTCTTCGTTTCAGTCGTCGTATGTCCTATCGGGAGGAACAACCGCAGAGGGCACCAGCCAGCCGCAGCCCCGCGAGTGGCCGGCGGCCCCCAAGGCCAGGGGGACGCGTCCTGCTCCGGGGGCTCGGCGGGAACCCGGGCAGCCCTCCGCCCGGCTGCGAAGCCGAGCGGAAACCCGGCCCTCGCCGGGCTGCGAGCCGTCGCAAACGGGCTGCGAGCGGTAACGACGACTCGCACGAACGAACGGCGGGGTTCTTCCGCGAGGAGCTGGCGTTGGGACGCGGGAAGCTAGGAACGCCGCTGGCGCGAGCGAGGACCGCGAGGAGGAGGAGGGCGCCCGAGATGGGCGAAGGCAGACAAAGAGAGAGCGGAGGAGCCTTTTCGCCGTGCTCAGGCTATTAGTCACTGGAGATGTCAACAGAGCAGTTGCCTATAGAGCTATTTTTAGCATATAGATGTTTTTAAACATTTACATCTGGTCGTGCTGAGCTTTCTTTAAGGCACGAACGCAGGTCAGCCCCCGAGAGCCCTCCAGAGGAGGCCAGCGGCTCTGCTTAACCCTGGCCTGGCCTGTGCAAGTCCTCTTTCTTTCTCTCCTCCTTCCATACTCACGTGAAACAGATTTCTTCCTTCAATTTTTTAACAAAGGCCATCGCTCTGGGTGAGCAAAGGCCTCCCTGCCCTTTCCTGACCTTGCGGCTCTGCTTAGGTAGAGCTTTCTGTGCTGACACCACAAGTTTTAAAAACAGAGGAAAATAAAAAGGGCTCTTATTCTTACCGGACTACAACGGGTGGGAACGTCACAGGCCACCGCGCGGGGCTAACGCAGCAGC
Organism: Struthio camelus; assembly: GCF_040807025.1. Classification (NCBI taxonomy): domain Eukaryota; kingdom Metazoa; phylum Chordata; class Aves; order Struthioniformes; family Struthionidae; genus Struthio; species Struthio camelus. Next base: position 1,266,732 of record NC_090953.1, read on the forward strand.
GGGTCAGGAGCGAGGCATCTTCGCTCTTTCAGGACTCAGCCCAGGCGCCAACGGTGCACATGGGGCTTTGCAGCAACGCTCCTCCGTTCCTCCATCCTCTTATCACCGAAACGTGCGCCCCGGCACTTTCTTAAACCCTCCGCTTCTTGCCCTGCTCTTTCCTCCCCCAAGACAGACGCACTCGGCTCAAGTCCTCTGAGCTGCGTTGCCCCCTCGGGAAACGCTCCCGACCCTCCCCGAGCCTGAAGCAATCAGCGGTGGGACTCATCTGCTGCCAATTCAGCAAATGCACCTTTCTGTAACGGGGCCCAGCTGAGGCTGTAATTACACAACCAAACATGTCATCACTCTAGAATTATGTCTTTAAGCCACGCTATAACGGTCTAATGAAGTCGAGCTATTTTTACTTGTCCCAGAAATCGCGGTCCGCTGGGCTGCAAGCCCTGGAGAAGGCAAAGCAGAAGCACGTAACTCCAACGCGTCCGGGATGCTGTCCCCTCCGCCGGGTGGAGGTGCTCCCGGCCGCGAAACGGCGCCTCGGTTGAGCAAGCTGATGGGGGGAAGCTCCGGGCTGGGCAGGGGGCAGCGGTGCTCAGACAGCAGGAAAACTGCAGCGGCTGGAGCTGCAAATCTCTCTGCAAATCTTCCGCCTCCGAGTTAGAGCCCCGCGAGCGCGCCGAGGGTGCCGCCGGCCGCGGAGGGGGAGCGTGCTGGGCCGTATCCCGGCACACGGGCCACGGCCTCGGGAACGTCTTCCCCAAAGTACTCGAGCGCTGGGAGGGCAGCTGGCGCCGCGCGGCCCGGCCCCGCCGCCAGCCTCCTGCGGTTCCTGTGGCTTTGTCAGGCTTTTCCTGCAATGGAATAATTTCTCTTTGCAAAAACCTGCTGTATAATGGAAGAAGCTAAAGCGCTGCCCACCTCTAGTGATGGGGGCCCCGGGCACCCTCAAAACACCCCCCAGAAAGGCAGCTGCTACTGCTTCAGTTTAGCCCGACGTCGCAAAAAAGGCAGATCTTCCTTGCGACAGAAGGGAACAGCTTCATTAATTTCGGAGCGAGGCAGCGACGTGCCGGGGCTGACGCGGACCGGCGGCGCCTGCAGCAGCTCCGCTCGCTGCCGCCGTGTTTCTGGAAGGGGCCTGGGCAGAGGGGCTGCTGTGCGGCAAGGGAGCCGATTTCCGCTTTCTGGAACGACCTGGGCTTCCTCGGAAGTGCGGCAGTGCTGTGGCTATGTGAGGGCCCCAGGCTCAGTGCCAGCCCCAAAACGCAGCGAAGCTCTTTTGCCATTAGTGAGATCCACGAGCGAAAACGTGAGAACTACGCTGCAGCCCGGGAAATGCGGCACGGGACAAATCGTTCCCCGATTCCTTAAGGATCAGCCGGTGAACGTCCCCTCGTGACCGGCAAGTGGTTATCCAGGGAAACTGCAAACGGGATTTAACATTTGGGGCAAATGTCTTAAAACTGATCTTCAGACTGCTCTGAGACGGTGACTGTGACCGCAAAGGGAATTGGCCGGATGCTGCAAGCTGCTCCCGAGACCCCCCTGCCGGGATCTCCCACCGGCTGCCGCCGGCCGTGGCACCGCCAGCTCTTTGGGGACTAAAATACTCCAGCTACGAGCAGGCGGCCGGCACGGAGGGACCCGCGTGAACCCGAGAGCCAGCGAAACGCAGGTGCTCCGACCCGGTGATCTAACTGCTTCATTGGACGAGGAAACGGTTTCAAAGTCATGGTGAACGCGTTCAACAGCCAACCTGCCCCAGCAGATCCCTGCTGTTTCTCCAGCGAGGTCGCAGCTCCTTCCTGCCTCCGGCTCCGGAGACGTCTGGAGGTGGCTCGGGGAGATGGGGCCGCGTCTCGCTCCGTTTTCCAGCTCGTCCCTTTGGGAAAACTTCCCGGCAGAGCGGGCTGAGCTCAGCCCCTGCTTAGTGCAAGTTTCCACCGAAAACCATCTGCGAGCTGCTTCCTCTGGTTAATCTGCGATGACGGACGAGACCTTGGGCTTGGCTCGGTTTAGGCGGCCTCGTTATTTCACTCGCGTCTAACGCTTCTGCTCGGCGCTTACCTCTGCGGTTCAGTCCTGTCCCCTGTCCTGCCACCATCGCACGGGGACAAACTTTGCTCAAAGAGCCAAAAGCAGAGGGCCAACGAGCTGCCGACGTCACGGCCGCGGGGCTGGGTGCTCGCCGTCCTCCGTCCCTCGTCCCCTGCTCAGCGGCACCTGCTTTGGGCTCCTTTCAGAGCCGCGAGCCGACCTCACCGGTTCCCGACTGGACCTTAGCCCAGCTCTTTCCCGTATCGAGCACTGCCCAAAACCAGGGAGCTCTCACTTCTTCTTAAATGCTTTAAATCACGCCTGCCACCTGCCTGCAGAAAGTTGGGCTGGATCCAGCTGCTGCGGAGACGGACGTCGACGGAGGCGAGGCAGACGGGGCCTGCCGGTTTAATCCTCGCTCCGGTAAGCGGGAGAAGGGCACGTTGAAAGGCCGCTGGACCAAGCGAGACAGGAGCGAGCGCCTCCGCGGCTCACGGCGGCGCAGCGGGCTCGGGGCTGCTCGGCGCTGCCTCGCGCTGCCCGGCCTTCGGCAGCAGTTTCCACCCCTGCGAAGCAACGGGCGCCGCACGCGGACGTGCTATTCAACAGGGAAACCAGCGGGGTCCGTGTCATTCCCCAGCAGCGTTATTCCAGCCCGTTTCCGGTTGCCCTGACATTTCCACTTTGGGAGATCTGGGGTTTTGGTTTAGATTTGAAAAAAAAAAAAGAAATGTGTGTATCTTGCAAATGATTTTTTTGCTGCTACTGCTCCCAGCTGACTGAAATTTGTTCAAACTGTGAGCATTCCCCTTTCCACGTGTCTATCTGCACATACTTAGCAAAAACTCTCGATGGCAAGATCCGGGAGGAAAAGTCTTTCGTTTCAGCCCATGTATTTCTGTAATTATAATGAAAATAGTCGCCTGACAAGATTTAAAAATCCCTCCCTAGGAGGAAGTGGCCTGGTTAACAGGGTGAGTTCCCTGCGCGTTTGTGCTAAACCTCAGAAAAACGGAAATGCCGTCTTTTAGCTTGGTTTGGGTTGCCTGCACAACGCCTGGGCCCCCAGGGCTGCCCCGGCCGCCTCCGGGCCCCGAACGGCATCTCCGCAAATCACTGAAAAACTCCACTTGAGGACTGATCAGCTCCAGAATCAATTTCTTTTTTGGAATACTTTCATCTTTAGTATTCCTTATATAGTTGAAGTATGTAAAAGGAAGAAGAGGAAAGCGTTTCTCTTGCAGTTTTAGCGCTGCCCTTCGCTGGAGGCCGTCTGCGCGTGCTCCAACTCTGCCTCCTGCAGATTTATGACGTGCTGGTCCAAAAAATGGCAACTGAAACCTGTGAGCAATTCTTTCCCTGTTTGGTAATTAGCAGCTGAAGATTAGAATAAATTACAGGAAACTTAGCTGAAATACCCTTTAAAAACATATTGTCTGTTCTATTTCCTCAGTGGAAAATATAGGAAAAGGCTTCTTACGAGCGCCGGTTCCAAAACTTACTGCTCAGCGCATACAGCTGACCTGCAGCTCTGCAAGGTGCCGTATGGGATACCTGCGAGAAAAGCAGGTAAAGGAAAGTTTGGATGTGCCACGTTTATATTTATTAGCTAACACAACTCAGCCCAACTACTAAGGCATTTTGGACACTGGATTATCCTGGGAACAGAGGTGCAATGCCAGGTGGAGTGAATAAATCTTTAAAATCTCGAAATCGCGTGCAACTCGGAGGAGATCCTGGGGATGGCAGCTTCCGGTGAGCATGAAGATTTATTTGTCTAAAATAGGACTCTTCTGTTTTTAATTTTCTGCATATGGATTTTGCTGAGTTTTATCGTTTTAGACATTTTCCATTATTCAGAATTTTGTCTTCCCCTCCCCATGATGAGTCCCCCCCGCCCCATCTTCCCTCCTTCACGAGTTGCTGAAACCCTTGGTGCTTTGCTTTCTTTCTCTCAGTTTTAAGGGAAGCCAGCAGAAGGCCCGTGTTCTGGAGCGTGCAGGGGCAGGCGACTGCGGAGACGTGCCGTGAGCGCCTGAGACGCGGGGAAGCGTCCCGCCTGGATCACATCCCGCCGGGCGGCCGGGGCGAGCAGGAGGGCTGTCCCCGCGGAGCCAGGCGCCGCTGCGGGAGCGGCCCAGCCTTTCCACGCATCCTGCTCTCCAGAGCAGGCATTTTGTTCTGCCGCGGGCAAAGTTCAGCATTAAAAAAAACAAAAAGCACCCTGAGCCGCGTTTCTGGGCTAGCTCTCCCTGGCTGGAAGCGGTGCAGGGGGAGAATCGCTGCCCTGAGTTTTGTTTAGAAGTTTGGGAAAAGCGCTCGGCAGCAAACGCTCCACCTGGCCGGGGCGGCGCGGGGCCGGCCCTTTCGACTTTGCAGCATTATGTGCAGGGCGCTGGTAAAAATACGAGGCAAACGCAAAGCCAGGCCTGGATCTGAAGTAGCTGCTTCTGTCCTGGGTCTGCGCTGGGTCCTGGGGCTTCTGCGGCCGACACGTGTCACGACACTCCCCGTTCTCAGCTGCTCTCAGCACACCTGAGAGGTCGGAGCTGTAGCTCCTACACGAAGAGCAATAAGCATCGCCAAACCGTATTCATACAATAATTCAACCATTTGAACTTCAGTAAAATTGCCCAAAGGAAAATAAGCTGTCCTTTGTTTGCCTTAAAGCCCAGCCGTCACAGCCAAGCGCTAAACGTGGCTCCAATTTAGAAGCGGTTTTACTTTGGGGCTCTGTTTATAGCAAGAGAAGTGATGAAATAACTCTGGACTCCAAAGCAGGCCGCTTCCTGAGCGCGCGAGGGAGAGATGAAACGCGTGCCAGCGAGCCGGGCCGCAAACCCAGGCAGCCTCGCCGAGGCATGAACATCTCCAATTTTGGGCTTGCTGCGGGTCGGGAACGCCCCGTTTCCCAGCCGCCGGGCGCCCGAGGAGCTCCCCGAGAGCAGAGCCCGCGGCTGCTGCCTCCCGCCCTCCCTCTCGCTTCCAGCGTCTCCAGGTGGTTTAAAAACAACTGTCCTTTCAGAGCAGCCGAGTATTTGCCAGAGATCTGGCTCGGGGGAAAAGTGCATTTAGGGTCTTTCCCAGCGCTGGTGCGCCGAGGCCGGTGAGACCGAGCGAGTGCCCCCGGGCAGAGGAGCTCGCGCGAAGGCCGGCAAGGGAGGGCAAGGCACAGCAGGACCTTGCTGTCCTGGGTGATCCACTTATTTCTTTGAAAACATGTTTTTAAATGTAAAAATAAATTCTATGTCTGTCTTGCACCAAAAAAAAAGAGAGCGTTCTTACTGATAAATCAGCTCTAAGACTCGTCGGCAGATCGGGGCTGGTAACTTCTCCGGTGCGGGATGAAACGCCGCGACGTGCCGTGCGCTGCGCTGCCCGGAGTCAAGCAAAGCAGCTGCCTTCTGCCTCCATCTTCAGCCTCCCTTTGACTTCCACCCTTTTTTGCAGGTAATCCCTGCTGATCCCTTCTCGCCCTATGGGACATGGTTTCCAGGAAGCCTCTCTTGTGAAATGCTGACCACGTACGAGCCTCCCGGCTGACGCTACCGCGTCGTGGTAGCGGTGATAGTGCGGGCTAGCGCTAAGACGTAACCATACACGTATAAACACGTATATGCAGAGGTGGCTGCGCCCGGAGACAGGCCAGCAGGTCTCGGCGCGTGGGCGCTGTACGCCGATGGAGGCACCGTCTGCACCACGCACATGCAAGAACACCTCAGCGACGCACAACTTTAAGAACAAGTCATGTGAAACAGGGGCCCTGCTCCAGCCTTGCATCGCCCTGGTGCCGGTTGCTGGTGTACTTAAGCTCAGCCGGCTTTGTTTAGAAGTGCATTGTTCCCCCCTCCAAAAGCAGCCCCAATCTCCCACGAACCCAGCGCACCGCTCGCAGCTGCCGGTGCGGGACGGCTGCTACAACAAAACATCCGGCAGCCTCTGACAGCTTAGCGGAAAAACCAAACGTTTTTCAAATGTGCCAAGTAAAACTGAGTGGACAAAGGTCAGAGAGACTTAGACTCGCGCTTTGCTATGGTCCACAATTGGTGGGATCCGTGTCTTTACTGTGCAGCAAATGAAGCATACGTGTTTTGCAGAGCTGGTCTCCAAAAGGGTCTTTCTGAAGTAATGAACCAAAAGTACCTTATAATGACAAATTGAATGCGTCCCGGTAACCACATATCCTGTATTTTTAATGGAAAGCATCATTTGGGGCTTTTATTTCTTAAGTGCTATTAATAGCTCGGGTGCTTGGGAGGCACGGAGGGCGAGCGGGCCGGCGGCCCAGGGGCGCCCGCCAGCACCGCTCACCAGGAGCCAGACGCCGGTGACCCGCGCGGGCTCTCAGCGCGGGGCAAGCCAGCAACCTTGGCACTGGCATCTAATAGCTTTTTTGCAAAGGGTTTACACTGGATGACTTCGGCTTTGTTTCGTTTGTTCGTTTGTTTTGCTTGGGGTCTGGATTGCAGGACAGTGGCCAATACTGATCGTGCAACTTGGTGACCCACAGACCTGTGACGGTTTTTCTTCAGACCAAGCAGACCTCACCTTTCCTGGTGACACTGGCGCACGAATAATGTGAGGGAAATGCGTGAACCTTTTAGGAATTACTAAAAAAAAAGGAAAGTAATGATTACTGAGAGCTGGCCTCAGTTCTAAGAGGAAATACTCGGTACAGCTGCACTTAGAAAGAAAAACCCACAGATGCCCTGAATGGCACAGGGCTGGGTGACAAAGACAAAATAGCAATCCATCTCTCATGCTGAAACATTTAGTATCTGTTTAGCAGAACAAAATTGAGTTTACTTTTAAAAAAAGTTCAGAGCTAGAAGCATTTTTGCTTCTCCTTCATGTTCTGTTCTAATTTATCTAGCAAAAAAGCTAAACTTGCCTTCTTTTTAAGCTATCCTTAGATACCTTAGGAAAAAGCACCTATTTCAAACATCTTTTCATTAATAACTACTTTCCTGCATTCATTTGCAGATTAGAGCAGCAGTTATTTCTACAGTAATGCCCCTCTTGTAGTAACCCATTAATAAAGTGGTGCTGGAAAAAAAAGGAATTTCAATTTAGTTGCGTGATTACAAGGAGCAAGCCAAAACATTGATACTAACAAAGCAGAGCAAGTAAATATCCATGTTTGCTCCTGGGAAAGACTTGGCTTTGTCGCAGGAGGAGGTAATGCGCTCTGTATGCACGTACGCATCCCTGTAGTTTAAAGTGGATCCTGATATTACACATTTTCAGAGCTAATGACGGCAGACATTTAGGAGCTGAATTGCATGAATTGTGCAGAGGTTTTCATTTACAGTTGCAGTCCACTTTCCAAATTGTAGATATTTCATTAAAAGAAAACGTTGCAGGTGTCTAGGCAAAACATGCGATTATTACTTAAAATGCAGTCTATCGTTATATGCTTGTAGGCGGCCAGACTCACCGTGTGGCTAAAATCCAGAGAAACGCCCTGGTATCAGGGAGCTGCGTACCGAGCAATGCAGCCTCGCAAGCTCTCCCGCAGCCTCGTGCTCACCAAAGACCTCTGCAGGGTTTCTGCTGTGGGGCTGATCGGTCGAGCTGGATGTTATCCCTGCTTTCGGGTCAAATTAATTCCTACTGCTTGTGGTGAGAGCACTTGGGAACCGGCTCCCCTCAGCCCTTTCCCAGAGCTCTGCACCGTCCCTAGGCTCTGACCTGGAGATGCTGGGTCTTTGAGACACGCTGCGGCTTGGCAGTTCTCGAAGCATTACATTAAATTAGCTTGGGGTTGGTCCCCAGAGGGAGGAGACCATCTCTGCAGCCCTGGAGGCGTCGAGCTCACGAGATCCATCCCGGGGCCGCCCTAGCTCAGGAGCAGTTTGCACTGTGCTCCGGGAGTGGCCGAGACGTCCTATCCGTTGTGGACTGGCCTCCTAAAGGCTACAAAGACAGCGAAATAACCTGGACCCTGGCACTGAGTACGTGACTCCGGTGCAACGTGGTGTATGCTGCAGAACGGCTGCTGGGGGCCAGCTGCTCTGCAGAGCAAACGCTTGCTGCTACCAACATCACCGTAATGCCACAGCCGTGGCCTTCAGATCTGCAAGTCGCCCGAGGGCTTCCATTATTTTACCCCAAATGCACAGAGCTCACATTTTAATCACACAAATCCCAATTTCCAATAGCAGCCTTAAATGATTTTCAGATACAAACTGCTTGCTCCTTTCTGTTGCAGCTGAGAAGGGGGTAATCAACTCCCTGCTGCTGGCAGTACCTAAACAGTCTCCACTTACCTGACTTTTCCCTGAAAAATTCTTTGCATTTCCCCAAGGGGAAGAGCAAATATGAAACCCTGATTTTTTTCCCTCAGTAACTGTTTAATTTAACATACTTGTGAGCTATAGCCATTAAAATCCAACATGTTTAGAGACTATTCCTCGGTAAAACCTAGGAGCTCTGGCGAAAGCATGGGACGGATGATGCCGATGAGAAGGAAAACAGGAAGGAACACAGTCTCTTTAAATATAAAAATTTACACCACATTGAAAGAAACAGAACACAAACGGTGAAGTCATGGACTGTGTTTTACATACAAATTACACACAGGAATTTCCCTTGTTATGTGACAGTGTACTGAAAGTTGTTTCAAATAGTACAAATTAAGAAGAAGAGAAATTCAGTTTGGACTATATGGCTGTATTGCACAACATAACTCATGCTGGGCTCGATCTTTTTTCCACTGAGTTCAATGCAAGCAGGATTGTGTTCACGGTCTCCCATTATTTGGGCATCTTTTACAGCCGGAAGAGTAATAAAGAAAGGAAGTTCTATCAAAATGCTCCTGACCCTCTTCCAGGGACCAGTCTAACAGCAAATCCTTCCTAGGACACTGGGGGATTAACATACGATCACTACGGGGGCCCTGGCAGGCCGGAACGGCGCCCGCTGCGGCGCCTCTCCTCATACAATACTGCGTATTCTAGTTAAAAGAATCAACTAACCTTAACAAAAATGAGTCTATATAAGCAGAAAGAAAGTTTTTAGCTTGGTAAGAACACAGAAAAACACCTTAACCAACCATTAAGCTTCTAAGCCGTAGCGGCATACGGAAATCCAGTTGTGTAGTTCTAATCCACTTTGCCATTTATGCCTTCATGAGGAAAAGCACAGAGAAGGTAAAATAGCAATTTAAACGCATTGCTCACAATTTGGGCCCAAAAAGTTTTCTGGCTCCTTCATAAATACACGCAAGGGCCTATACTGTTTGACTCCAAAACAAAGTTATCACCTCATTCATGCCTTGGAGTCCCTAACCCTTCCCTTCGCTCCGCAAACTGATTTGGGCACTTGCTTTTGCAGAGAAAGGCAGCAGCGGGAGAGGAGGGTGCAGAGCCCTGGGCACGCTGTGCGCCCGGTACTGTTTGCGCTGCCTTAGGCAGATAGCTTGCTTCCTCTCCTACCCGCTCTCTGTCTCCGTTTCTTAAATTATGGGTCTTCAGCTTCAGTGCATAAATATTTTAACATAAAATACAGAAATGGGCTGCCAGCTTCAAGTCCAGTAAGGAAAACAAAAAACTAATCAAAATGGTCAGCTACACTGGTGGAATGATAGATGCTCATTTTATATATATAAAAATAATAATAAAAGTCAGAGTTTTGTGCTGGCCTGCCAACACCATCAAGAGACTGAAAATATCAAATGATAGCACCATAAGCATTTCTGAGACATCTCCCCAGATTATTGCTGCCTTAAGTTTCCCTTCCCTAAAATGTTTTCCTGTTGATCATCTAATGGTAGGTGTGACCCCTCGAAATGGGAAATTGCTTCTGTTTCAGCTACTTGCTAGGAAACAGCACGTTTGTCATGGCCACCAGCAGGACCTGCATACCTAGTCCAAGCCGGACTTCATTTTTCAGACTCGTGGTTTGAGCACCGTCATAGTGTAGTGAATAAAGCAAATCGCGCCTTGCCTGTGTTTCGGAAGAGCACCATACAATTCTCCGAGGAGGAGCGGGGGCGCGCGGCCGGCGCGGGGGCCGTGCAGCACGTCAGCGCCGGGAGGCCCGCTGGTCGCCGCGCTCCCGCGGGCTGGGGCCGGGCTGGCGGCAGGTGCGGCAGCACTGCATGCGAACCGTGGCGAGCGGGCATCTTCCCAGGAGCCGGAGGGTCTGGCAAAAACCGAAGGTCAAGCGGTCGCGCTCGCAGACGAAGCCTGGCGGGGGGGAACACGGGGACAGCGTTACTGCTAGCGCGGCTAGGAGAGAATTAATTTTCCTGGGCATTGTGTTTAGATTATTTCCAAAACTGAAATCATCCGCTCCATTTCCTGCAGGTGTCTCACAAACATCAAGCCCTGCTTCGAGGACGGACTTTGTTTTGGGAACTATTACTCAGCAGCCAGATTGCGGTACCTCGCTCGCTCGCTCGCTCGCACGAGGGGGGAGAGCTGCTCCAGCTGCGGGGACGGCCGCGGGTGACGCAGCACGCTGCCGGCCGTCACCGTCTCCTCGCTGCGGAGGGGCTGCGGAGCGCGAGAGCCCCCGTCGGGGCGGGGGCGGCTGATGCCCCCGGAGCGACGCGCCAGCGCAGCCTGCCCGGGGGGATGCTCTCGCACGGGGAGCGCGAGACGCGAGCGCTGCCGCGCCGAGACCGGGCCCCGGCCGGAGAGCGGGGCGCCGCGGGCCGGCCGGCGGAGGAGGAAGCCGTTCCCTCGGGGCCGGGGTTACTCCCTCTCCCTGCTCTCTCCACACGCGGTCCTGACTCCGTGAGGCCATCGCTGCCGGATCAAACACACGGCGCGAAGCTGCGGCTCTCATTACTGACCGCGCGAGAGACCCGTCACCAAATACGCATACGTTATAAGCATATAGGGGTGGTGCTCGATTTAATTTTTCATTCCTCTGTTTCCACTTTACGTAACAGCAAACACGCGCTTCGCTTAGCCTCCAGCATCTTACGCGATTGCGTAAGGCTCCATTACATTTCATCAGCGCTGTCTAATTTTACTTCCTGTAGAAACGATTAAAATAAATTACAACTCTTCTTTTAGAAGGGGCAGATCAGGTCCTTGCCAAGGCTGACGCATGGGGCCGACAACCTGGCGGCTCAGCCCGGGCGGCTCGGCCGCGGGAGACCCCGCTCCCGCGCCGGGGGAGCACGCAGCGGCCTCAGGAGGCGACACAACAAAACGGGCTTTTTTCTTCCTCGGGACACTGTTCTCCACGGCAAGTCTTGGCCGTGGGCACGGAGCCGGGGGGCGGCTCGCGGACCGTCGCTCCGCGTTGCCTCCGTTGGGTGAACAAAAGGTTTTGTTTAGGGAAAGGCCGATGCCCTGATTCCCACAAGAGCAAACGTGATCTTTGGTGGTTAATGCGAAGAACGCAGCAGACGCAGAACACGGAGGCGCTTCCTCCCGCCTCGGGTTTCAGTACGCCCCTTGGCCCCCCAGCCCGTCGGCAACGAGGTCACTGTGCTGTTCTAAAATTAATTTGCTATTTCAGTAGAGGTATTTCCTCTCTTCCTCTCTAGCAACAGCTATTTCTGCAGGGCAATAATTTCTCTGTAGCTTGAAAAAACTGTTTAACACCGACGAAGCCCCTAAGCGCCAGCTGCTAGGTGCCAGTGAACGGCGTGGCTGCGTGGCGCGGGGCCGCTGCGCGCGGAGTCCTTCGGCCAGCGCTGGCTCCGCGTTTTCCAGCCCGGTCGGCAGGGCCGCGCGGGATGGTGCGGGGCCGAGGCCGAGACTGGCAGGAACCGCGGGAGCCCAATTCCCCAGCTTCCCCTCCTGCCCGCGGTGAGCGGCCCAGGCAGGGGCTCGCTGCAATTTAATGCCGTGAATTCGATCCAGGTCTCAGAGAAGTTGCTATAAACCCTCTGCCCTGCCGAGCCCCTCTGACAGGGCAGGGTGCACAGAAAGGACTACAGTGATTTGGGAAAAGGGAATAATTTGCTGGTGCAAAGCCCCACTGGGGTTACCGTAAGTATCTCCCGCGGCCGGCGCCCGGGCACGCCAGAGCATCCCGCGTTGCAGCCCAGCTTCTCCTCAACGCCAAGAGCCCCTCTGCAGCGAGAGTCGCGCTGGAAGGCTGCAGGCGTCAGGCACCATCCCTTGCATGACAAATTACCCCTCCTGCCAAACTCGTACACCCTGCTGTCCCTCAGAACTTGTCTCCAAATTCTGTTCATGGAAACAGGTTTTTCCGTGCTTAGACAGGCCCTGCTAGCACGCATTTAACTCCGAGAGCGCACAGGCCTCTCAGTCCTGCAAACTGAGATTCCTCTTGCAAAAAAATCTTGCAAAATGGAATCCGCTCTGCCTCCTCCGTGCAGCGTTTGTCCCGGCAAAGCCAGGCCACGACCTCGCTCACCGCGGAGTGACAGCTTCCTCTGCCGGTTCTCCCTCACCGAAGATGGTTGCTGCTCACAAGCCAGCACCAGGCTGGGACAGCAGAGCACACAAATATTCACCTTTCGTCCCATTTGCACACGTTGCAGGCCACAGGCCTATTGAGGCATAATCCTAAAATACCTTCAGAGTCTCTGATGAGAGAGAAAAACCTCATCACACACCAGCCCAGAGTAACTTCCGTGCCACACACAAAGCTTTCTGATGGCAACAGGGAGAGAGCACCAGCCGGTATTCAAACTGCACGTTAAAAGGCTGATAGCCCCTGTTTAATGCACTTATATCTCACTCATTTAACCATGTAAAACCGTTTCACCTTTGCAGGGTTTGGTAATCATTTACAATTCAACAGGGTATGACCTCTGGGCAACTCACACCCGCTGGACATGACAGGATTATACAGTCATGACGTTTTGGGTTGCTGGTTTTGAAAGCGACATTGAGTGCAAGAGGGAGAAGACAGCGACGGCTCCTGGCAGGCTCGGAGCCGGGGCTGGCGCGCTCCCTGCGGGGAGTTACACACTGCATTGAACAGAGTAAACGTAACACAGGTAAAAAGTCCAAGGAGTTTAGGAAAACTCCGTTGAAAATATGCCACGTACTGATAGGAATCTAAGCAGCACTTCAGAGGTTTAGTGCTCCGGCCTGGAGGGATGCCATGCTGAGGTAGACACCCACTGAGCGCTTTTATATTTTTAGTATGCAGCCACTGTACCTCGCTGTGCTTGCTTCTGCTAACGAGCCTTCTGCTTATCAGACCTGTCTTCCTAGAAAGTTATTTATAGGTCACAACCAAGTTACCTCCTACCTTCTCTTGAATGAGCTGAAAGGATAACGCTTCTGAAGTCCCTGGAAGGTAACTTTCCAGGACTAAAACTGATGGGTTAGTTCTTTTCTGATTCCTTTCCAACATGTCAACACTCTGGAAGCTGATATGGAAACGCCAGGAACTGCATTACTGCAAGCTGCGTACAGACCGAACACCATCTGTCTGCTTCTACGCGGTACTTCTCTTCGTACAGCGTGCTATGGGCGAAGGTGTGATCCTCCTGCACAACAAAACCTCAGCTGGCTGTAGCAGAGGGTGGAGGTTACGCATCCACCCTCCGCTAGAGAGATTGCTCTAACTAGCTTACTGACCTTAGATTAGACCCTGGAGCAGGACTATGGTTTTCAAAAGCATTTTTATACAATGAAGTCAACGGGAGTTGTTGACTGCTAATCACTTTTCCAGATCGGACCATACTTTGGTTTAACTTAGTGTCTTAGCATGGATGTGTGCATGTGTGTGTGTGGCGGGGGGGTCAAACTCGGCTCTGAAAATCTTGGCTGAGCTTCTGGTTCTTCCCTGGAATTTGTTCTTGGGCAAGGAAAGCCATATCATGTACTTAATTTTTGCAGTCCTTCAGGGAGGGTCCATAAAGGATTAATTGATTTTTCATTTAATCCTTTTATTGTTATTTTTTCTATTAACAATTTTTTTTAATAATCCTAACACTTCATTTGAGTATACACCCCAATCTTCAAGTATGTGCCAAATTTTAGTCTAATGAAATAGCCTAAAGCAGGGCTGTTAAAACCCAGGCTAAGCCAGCACATTAGAAATTGAAACCCCAAACTTTTGAGGTTGTTTTTTTAAGTTGGTGAGGAAGTCGCTTTAAATTTCATTTAAGCTTCTGCCACACAGACCTAAGCATTTACTTTTATGCTAGGGAAAAATAAACTTCCTGGTACAGGTTTTGTAAAAACAAGGAAAGGTTGAGTTTAGAGCTGAGCTAGCAAAACGAGAGCATTAAGCTCCTGACCTCTGGCCTTTGCAATGCTCTCAGTGCCAGTTCCGAATTTAACAAGTATTATCCCTGGCTACTGCTTCTTTCATGGCCTGAGGTACCCTCCTTTGGGAATGAATGCAAAAGAAGCTATCACATTTAGCAACTTTATGGTAGCTAACATTAGAGATGGAGTAACCGGTAAGCGTGCATATGCTGTATGCTTAAATGCTGTGCTTGTCCGTCTCACTTCTATAGCTCACAGATAATGTTGTCCCAGCACAGCTTTGGTGCTCAGAGCCCTCCCTGACGGCCCTGTGGCTCTGCAGCGCTGCCGATTCCAGCCAGCTGCCAGAAGGCATTAGGAAGAGAAGGAATTTATTTATGCATCTCACGTACTGTGAGGCTCACTGGTGTTTACACGATATGCCTAGTCTTTGCTTTCCCTTTGTGCCATGAAAAAGCAAATCTCTCCTGGAGCAATTCACCACTGCTAAAGCCCCATCCTTTTCTCACCACGCACGTCAACTCGCGCAGGCTCCCAGGCGATCCCCCAGCGGGCTGAGGAGCTGGGCGCTGCGGGACCACGGCCCCGGCCATGCAGCCATCTTGAATTGGGAAAAGATAACTCATTTTGGGACAGGCAAATCAAAGATTTTCAGGCCATTGGGAAGCAGTCTGTGCAGGAGGAAGGAACAGATCTGAACAGATCAAACGCATTTTGCTACGAAGGAAGCTGAGCTCGGCTCCCACTTCGGAAAACCAGGCCGGCTGCATGGGCTGCCGGCACCGGGGTCGCGGCTCCCCTTTCCTGACTGCAGCTAGACCCACGTGTGCGTCTAGCTGCTCTCAGGCTGTGCTGAACCGCTGCTTCATGCGAGTGCTGCCTTGGCAGGCTGCTTTATTTAATCTGTTAAGGGTACTGTGTTTCCTCTTTAAGGCAGCTCTATCTTTCCACCCTGCAGAAAAGTTCCCCCTGTAGAGATACAGAGACCATGCATGCAGATCAGGCCAGTGCCTTTCAGGAGGTTAAGAGGGATCATCTTTTTTTGTAGAGTCTGTGGATCCAAAGACAGACAGAGGTTCTCATTTCCTAAGAGCTGATGCAGAGCCAGAACTGAAGGACTTTTCCTAAACTCATGAGAAATGAATGCATTGTCTTTCACCTCATTCTCAGGAATGAAGGGAGGGGGAGAAAAAGCCACTCTGCTTAAATGAGTTGCTGAAGATGACCTACGGCTGCCTCTCCAAAATATGAAATCAGTTTAAATATGCCGTATCCAAAGTGTCTCAAAACTGCTGCAGGGTTGCATTAACTCCACAATGAGCAAACAATCTCCTTGCAGCAAACCAGGCTTGAGCAAATGGCCATTTTGAGACTACAGATCCTTCGATTCGTTTGCTTCTATTTTTTTACACAAAGATTGAAAAGGATAATGGCATTTCGCAGTGCTACTGAGGTCTCTATTTCAAGATGAAGGGAAACTGAATCTATGGGAAGAGCACAAGGAGCGTGACTGCTTGAAGCGGGGCAGGGAGCAGGCGTTAATGCACGGCTGAGTTCACTATTCCTCAAGCCATACGTAAAACACTGCTTCTTCACTTCTGGCCTCACTTCCCTCATTTTAGCACTTCAAGAGCAAGCCCAATAGCCTCTCTGTTAAAGGAATTTTTTTGGTCACCATGTTACAAGCCAGCATCCTGGCTGTTCTTTTCTGTACCTCTCGCAGGAAGGCTGCTAGCTTTTCCACTACACACAAATGTGAACACAGATTTGGTAAGTGCTGCTTTGCGGGTGCAACACTTCATGCTGTTTTCTGTTCTTAACCTGGACCTGGGCTACGCTTCATTGCAGGCTCATCCCTGAGTGTCTAGGCCACGCAGTAAGCACAGCTCTGCAATGCAGCCGCTCGCCCTCTCCTGCTCCAGCCCCGCGACGCTGGCAGGTAGGTCAGCGCTCCGCGACGTGCGGGTCTGGGGAGGGATCTGCAGTGCACAGCACCGGGGCAGCTCTGAAAATCATTATCTACCCATCTGAAAAGGCCAGAACAACATTGTCTGGGCAAAGGGGCAGCCAGGAACTGTGGCAGCTCCTGTCCTAGTTCCAGCTCTTGCCTCACGTCCTGTACCTCACCCCCAAAGGGGAGCAAGGAAAAAATGCCTTTGATGTATTGTGGAATGTTTTCAAAAAAGTTAAGTAAGGGTTAATCTTTTGTTGTTCAGATTAGGCTTTGCTTCCTCCCTGAAAGGCTCTTATCAAAGGCTTCGGGAAGAGGCTCCCTCATAGAGACCTTTGAGAGCCAGCAAGGGAGCCCGAGGCTGCGACCAGCCCGCCCGGGGCCTCAGGGGCTGCGTCCCCGAGCACCAAGCTCCCTGCGCCTTCGGGCCCAGCAAGGAAAGCAGAAGATAAACAGATGCTTTTAGCCTCCTAATTGGTTGCACTGGACACTTAGGTCCATTGCGGTTTATGCTTTCTAAAGGTTAAATCTCTTTAGAGTTTGCCAAGGAGGAGGGGAGGAGAAGCATCTTCCACAGCAGCTTATCAAAACCAAGGTCATTTACATAAGAAGTATGCAGGCATTATAATAAGCAAAAACCTACTGTTCTTACTTGGGAAAGGAAACATGCCTTTGCTGTTCCATGTGCATGATTATTACGGTTTTTTTCTTACGCTACCACTCAGCGACCAAGCGCTTAACTGGAACTGTGCTGTGCCAGCTTGCTGTACATGCATAAAGTTGTGGGTCGGAGGGTGAACTGTTTTCGGAAGTGTTAAGCAAGATACGTACAGCAAATCTACTGCTTTGTTCATACATTTGCATCAACTTGTTCAATAGGAATGGCCAATATAGTGGAGGTCCGAACTGACTATGCCAGGCTATTTTACTGAAAGCACATTCACAGATAAATCTAAAGTGTGCGACATTCATCGCTCCTAAATTTAGTAAAAGCAGGGAATCCTGTTCCAAGCACCTATTCTCCATTGACTACTGTTGTTGGTTAGCAGTAAATAAAGGGAGGTTAATGACTCATTCAGCGTTACTTCCCTGTCTTGCAAGTAGGATATAGACTTACATGCTCAGATGACAGAAAATTAGAATTTGCTGCAATTATTTCTAGTATGTATCCCCTGTGGGCAAATTTAGCTATATACAGAACCATGAATAATTTCATTTCCTTACTCAAAGCAAGAAGAAATATAATGTTTAATTGCTAATTAATTCTGAGGCAACTAGAAATATAGCCAAACACTACAATTAGCCTGAAGCACAGGAAACAGCTGAAGAAGAAAAGGAAACGGTGTGTCCGTAATTCACCCAACCCCATCCTTTGTGCGAGAGGGTCGCCCAGGAGGGAGGGCTTCTCCTGCATCGCCCCGGTCACAGACTGACCGGACTCTGTCCTAAATCCAGAGCTCCTTGTGCCCACTGCTCCCGTCGCGATACAACACTGAATTTCATTCCTTCCCGCTGATTTCAAATATTTGTCTAATTTCCAGAGTAACTGTTTATGGCCAGTTTATACATATTTGTTCTTGTGCCAACAGTATTCTTTACCTTAATCCCTTTCCTTCTGTGGTATTTAATGCCTGAGATATTTACAGGAAATAATCCCACAAATCCCCCCTCCAACATGTCTTTGCTAGGCTACAGAAAGGGAGCTCTTTTGGCCTGTTCTCCCGATCTGCATTTGCCTGCTTGGTTTTAATTTGGGGAGGTTCCGCACCTAGAGAGTATCAAATCTGGAGAAACAGGCATGAGGGAAATAACGAGTTTTGTGAGACTTATCATGCTGAGCACCCCTAATGTGTGTGAGGCCTTTTTCAGACCAAAACAAAGACAAGGCTCATCCGGGCAGCAGTCCTCACCCTGCACCTCTTGGGCCACCTGTGTTCAGACAGGAGGAAGAGCGTGGGCAGCTCCTCACCCTCCTCTTAATCTGGCACCGTTTGTGTCCGAGAAATCCCTTTTCAGGAAGATCTGACATTGTCTCCGTCAGTGAGTCAGCGAGAGGTGTGGACGTGGGACTGCCAGTGTAACTTCTATATTTCCTTTAGCAAGTTTTGCTTCCAGCAAACAGGTAATTGCTGATGGGGACAGGAGAGAAAGGGAACAGACCTGACAGCAAAAGGCACCCGTTAGCGGGGTGTTTGGGTTAAGTGAGGTATTGAGTGACAAGGCACATTAATGGCCTTCTGTACACCTACTCTCCTCTTTACCTGGTATGTTTATACTCCTGAACAGGATAACAATGCTGAGACATCCCAGCTGCAGGTCTTAACTCTTGGGTACAGCTGATCTTCCCTCCTGACACTCTTTGCAAAGGCACTTTGCAGTAAATCCTAAATAGCAATCTCCTCACTGCAACACAGAAATATTTATACTAAGCAGCAGAGAAGGGCCTGCTGCTGAGTTGCTTTTGTAAAAAGCTACGCCTTTGAAACATGCTTTTAAAAAAACGCTCCCATCTCTCCAGGTGTAGCTGTTACAGAGAAAAAGGCAAGATGGAAAAATAAACTCAGGGAAAAGATGAGCCCGACCCACAGAAAGGGAACCAATAACTATGCTGCCTTTCTTAGTGATGTCCTCCGCTGTCCTGGGGCTCTGCACGGAGATGGCACAGCTCCCAGGGAGAGGAAAGTGCTCAGACATTTCTGAGCAAAGTGTTTTTCCCCCCAAGTTCCCATGGGCATGAGTGATTTCCAGCCCTCCCCGCTCAGGCTCTCCGCTGCCCGATGACCAGTGCGCACCGCGCAGCCGTGCCCGGGAGCACCGGCCACAGCACAGCAGCTCCCGGGCATCTCGGACACAGAGCGGATGCAGCCTGGGCAAAGCGTGGTGTGCACCTGGCATGCAAACCCCTCTCCTTGGGCTCCGCGCTGGGGTGCTGCACCCACTGACACACAAAACGAGGTTGGATTTCCCTGTGGACCCCCGAGGCTGGAGCTAAGGTCTGCACGCAGCTGGCTAGGGTGCTCCAAGGGGGCAGAAAAACAACATGGGATCAATCCAGGATAGAGCTGTAAAGCCACCGCTACCGGTTACTCTTGCTGGAGCACATGTAAGTCAGGTCCCTCCTCTACTTAAACAGGGTTAGCGAGCTGGGGGTCCCTGCTGTGCAGGCTGTGCTGCTCCTGCTAAGGACGACGCCAGCTCCCTTTTCCTCGTCAGCCGGCCACAGCCCTAGGCTGCACTCCCGGACGCACGAAGGGGTTATTTTATCTTTAACAGATGATGCCTGAACAAAAGAGATCATGCACACGCAGTCACTACGTATCTTCGGCATTCACAGTGCCAAGAGGGCTGCTTCTCTGCTTACCCATTAGCATTTTCCTCTAATACAAAGTAACTACCGCTTTTGTGTTTTAAAACTGTTGAACCTGCTAGATAAAAAGCCTTCTGTTGCTCTCCAGCGCTCACATGGGACCTGCTTCCTAGCTCATTTCCAAAATGGATATAAAATGAAGTGTAATATTATAGCACAGAAATAAACATACTGTGTTTTTTTCCCCTCAGTTTCCTGCATAAGAGTTACAAGAAATTATCTGGTAAGAGGAGTGGTTAATGTGGGTGTAGCAGCACTGCTTGGGCTCAGAGCGTAGGCATGGATGCAATTCAGACAGCAACAAGCTTTCCTGAGACAAACGCTGGCCTTATCTCTCTGGCAGCCTTGTCTGTATTCCAGCCAATCTGTTCCTGCTCTTATCGTCTAGGAACTGTTGTCAAAAGGAGAGACGTCCTTCTCGCTGCCCTGGAAGTGAGCTAGAAACAGCAGGGCTTTCCTTGCTGTCATTCACCCATTTAAAAGTGAAGCTCAGCTAAGCGACTGGAGACGCTGCACCTCTGCACAGCCCCAGCATGTGATGTTCGGGCGAGGTCAGATTAATTTTAGGACTGGAAGCTGAATTCCAGCATTTGAAAAGTGTATGTTTTCCATTCACTCACAGACAGCTGTTCTGTAGGTGTTTTTCTTCTGCTCCCTCTGAGAGTTTCTTTCTCTTGGGCGAGGACAAAGGCGTCTCGTTTTTCACGCTGGTTTAGTTCCAGGCATGCCTGGAGCAGCTCCTGCCCACGGGAGGGCATGCTAAGCCTCTCTCTGGTTTTGCCCAATGAGAACGCAGATACGAGTGGATGATGGTTTGTGCAAAAGGAATGTGGAGTTGAAATGGTTTCAGAAAGGCTCAGGAGCAACTCCAGATGCCACCTTGCAGCGCCAGGGCACCCAGCGGGGGACCCCGCGCGGGCCTGGAGGCAAAAGGCAGCAGCCAGCTGCTCCTGCGTGGGGACCGGCCAGGATGCAGAGACTGGGTCCAGCTCCCAGCTCTCAGACAGAGCCTCCTGCCTGGGATCACATTTGTTTGTGTTCCTCATCTTTGTAGGCAATAAAATACATGTCCTCAGGCTTGTCCTCAGGACATTGCAAGGACTCATCCGCGTGCCGGCCAGGCTCAGATGCTCCAGTGCTGGAGCCATCTGAGGACAGAGACAACCTTATCTTTTTTGCTCACAGCTGGATGCAGTTGTAAAATTACAGGCACATTTAAAAATAACATCTGTGTAACCATCAATTAATTTATAATCTAGTGATATAACAGGATTCTGGTTTTAATTAATTCTGACCTTCTTTAATTGAAGAGAGCTGATTACCAGCTGAGATGTTTGTTTACATTTGATCTGTTCTGCCTCTTTTAAAAATTCATCTGATCAAGTGTTTAACATTTAAACTCTACTGAGTTTATTTGCCTTTTTGAGTCCCACATGATCATAATTGCTCACAAAGAGAAATACATGATTTTGCTGGTATCATTGCACTTCATTTTACAGATAGAGTCTCCTTGTACTTCTAACATAAACATATGAATCACTGCAGTCTTCATTCATCTTGTGCAATAAAGATCCCTTAAAACACAGGAAAAGGCTATAGTTTACGTTCATGCCTTTTCTGGGAGCCTTTGCTTGTGGATTTACACATCTGTGATTTCCTGCCATGTGAAAGTTTTGTTCCTCTTCATAGTTTGGCAGTCTGAAATGAAATATTTGTATTTCCAATAGGCGTTTCCTGCCCTGGGGTATAGCCAGAGCATTTATGGCATTTCTAATCCAGAATTTTAACATTTTTAATATAGATATTTGTGTGCTTCCTACATATCTAAATTGCTATTCTGGTACAACCTTGACTACGCCGAGCGCTCATATGGCTCTCTTCACTAAGTCCAGCACAGAAATTTTCTCTTGAGAAAAACAGCAAGAACCATACATCAATTCTGGAACAAGCCTGACTAGTTATTTCTTAAATATTGAACTGCTCAACAGAATTGCCAATGTAGCAGCGTCAGGCAGCCGCCAAGGAGGAGGCGGGAGCACGGCGGTTGCAAAGCCGCCGGCGTCCCTACAAGACTGCTCCCGGGAACGCGGACGCCAGATCGCGGCAGCTCTCTTCAGCTGAAGCTAAGGGCGCTTTCAGAAAGCAGAAGAATGTTCTTCCCTGTGAGCATCAAACTGCTGAAAAGGAGCAATTTAATGATTGAAAGAATCGCAGTGGCCAATGGTGGCAATCTCTGCTGTAAAGCTCTATGTCCTGCATAGAGATGAGGTCTCATACTGGCATCTTCTCTGCTCGTCACACAGGGCTGGGGCTAAAATCCCAGGAATTCAAAAGAAATACTGCAGTCTTCCCCAGAAGAGGATTTAAGAGGAAAAAACACTCTCCAGTCACATCATGAACGCCTGCCTCTATGTGGTACCTGATTCTGTCTGGGGATCCTCCCCATGCTGTGCTGCCCAGGCCCAGCTGCCTCTTGTTGCACTGAAGATCTACCAGTCCAACCCTCGTAGGCAGCAGGAGCCATGACAAGGATAAAACCAGTTCTCCAGATACCATGTTTCTCCAGGGGAACCTCGCTCATCAAGACCACAACAGCAGTGAAAGCATGAGTTTAAAGCACTGTAAAAGTGGTTTTCCTTTTGCAAATAAAGGTGATCAGGGCCAATGAATGAAGCTGTGCTGATTTACTTTCTCTCAATCTTGTAAAAGTGCAAAATTTGCTTGAGGCAGTTACTGAGATGTAAAAACGCCTGAATTAGTTTTCTGCTTGCCTACCTCATGGATTTTTTTCCCTTGCTGAATAATATGATCAGTACAGAAGCTATTGGAAAAGATGAGAATAAGTAACTATGGGAAGACCTGCACACCCCGCGTCCGGAGGCAGAGCTCCAGTGGCGCTGCCCACCCACCGGCAGCATCCTGGGAGCAGCGGGCGGCCCTGCTGCTGCACGGTCTGGCCGTCCGTCTGGCCGGCACACCCCATGGCTGCTGCCGAGCTCCTCGACCTCGGGCGCAGGTAGCATGCAGCCCGCCCACACGCGCTGCGCTAGCTCTCAGGCTGCTCTTTGTTAAATAAAACTCCTGGGGGTTTAATGTTTCTTTCTAGGCAGACAAAAAGCTTTTTTCCAGACACATTAAAAAGATAAGGTTGATTAATGATTAACATGCTATTATCACTGACATCTAATCCACTCATTATATTGCTTTTCCTTTTAAGTGCTGTTAACCCTTGCAGCCCACAGAGATTTCTGGCTAATAGGAAACTGCCTGGTACCATGGCACATATTTCTCTGAGTGAAGGTGGAATGAGAAAGGAGTAAACTAAGTGCCTGTGATATGGGAGAGCATCGTGTCTGCAGCCAGAGTAGGTAAACTAAGCTAGCAGATAGCGTGCATTGCTCATATGAAAGATGGGACTAACTCACCGGAGCATCTCTGCGAACGTATCCAAAGACCTCCAATGACTGGCCTTTTATGTGACTTTCCAGTGGTCAGTCCGTGCTTGTTTTAAAAGTCTTACGTTCTGGGACTTTATCACTAAACAGCTTTCTGATGGTTAGAGGGCTTACTCTCTTGATATTTAGTTCTGGCTTCCCTTCTCTGAATCATACCTTGCCGTTATATTGTGTCACTGACACCCCCCATGCACATACTTCCAGCCGCCCGCTCAGGTGAACGCTGTACCAGGGCCTGTGCTGGTGCGGTGCCGCTGGCTCTGACGGTAATGCCCTGTTCACATTCCTGCCAGGAAAAGCACACTCAGCCCCTCGACGTCTGAATGCCCCGACATTTATAGATGGTTATAATGCTCCCACTTAATTATTGATTAGCTAAATTAGTCTTATACTGTTTATGTATAAAACACTCCCTCCAGCTTGCAATAGATATCGAACGCTTTTTCTGAACTGCCTCCAATTTTGCTACATCTTGGCTCCTAGAACAAAGCAAGCTCTTCTGCATGTTGCCTCCCAGCACATCCTACTGCAGCATGAACACAGACCTGTCTTTCTTTTTCCTGACATCCTGCACCGCAACCCAACTGCTAATGAGCCTCCCACTTTTATATATAGGGCTCTTTCAGTGTTACGGCTTTCAAGTTTTCTGCTTCCCACTGATTTGACTGCATGCAGCTTATCTTCCCACAGATACATTGATTTTTAGCAGGCTGACTCTCATTCTCGTTTTTCTTTCTTTCAGCCACTCTCATCACTATCCTCGCTGCAGTTGCCATCAGTTCTCTGTATAGCAGCATCCCTGAACGTCACTGGCACATGCTAACTCTGGAGCTTGACACTGTGCTGTCTGTGATTAGCCCTGATTTCTGGCACAGCAGCAAGTTCAAAATCCATGTGATTGCGCTCCAAACTGATTTAATGTTGCAGAGCAGATTTTGGGAGACATCAAACCAATTTCTCTCCTTGGCTTGGTGTACCCCATATCTCAATCTACTGTCTTCCTTCTATTTACTCATTTAGTACTTCAAATAGAAAAGCAATCAAGGCTGTCTGGATTGAATCGCTCTTGATAAACTCTGACTGCTCCCTGTCCCGAGCGGTGAAGCTTAGGAAAGCCCAAACTGAATGTGCCCAGCCAGAGGGTCGGGTTCGGGGCAGCTGCGGGCAGATGGGTGAAAAGGGTCGGCAACCCTTCTCCCCACGCGGCTGGGTGTCACACCTGCGCATAGCTCTCCCCAGCACCTGGCCCTGCTTGCTGCCGTCCCCCACCTTGCCCTCCGCACTTGCCGCCACGCCGGCGTTCGCTCCTGGACGATGCCCAGTGGCCTCTGCCTGGGAGCCGAGCGGCACTGCTCCGCCAGCCAGCTGGGAGAGTGCGGCGCACATCCTGCCCACGGAAAAAGTAACTGAGTTTTGCTCGTCTCTCAGTGCTGCCAGTTATTGCTGGTGCCCTCCTGTAGGCTATCCTGAGGGATTCACAAGTTGAAATGTGGGGAGAAGAAAAATAAAGAACGAATCTAAACTTGGCTAGAGAAAACACTTACAGCTACTGGACCCAAAAAGGAATAGTGTTCTTATACGCCCTTTAACTCATTTTACAGCATGGCTTAGAAGAGACCAAACAGAGCACACAACCAGTCCAAAGCACACCTGCCAAATGCCAGCTAACACAGCGGCGTTTAAAAGTCATTAGCTCACAATATGCCAAATAACAGCGTGCTATGCCCCTTTATATTGCTGTGCACCCCTATATCTCGTGGCAAAACTGTGGACTCAGCGAGTTTCTGACTGGTTGTCACTACATCAGCCTGAACTGACTAGCCCTGTACAGGCGTACGGGCGTCTCCAGCTCCTGTAGAAGGTGGTGCTGGAGGAGCGTGTATCCCTCCTGCGTAAACCTGGGACGGAGGGCGGCCGCCCTGCGAAGGGCTGCCGGGCAATTCATATGGGGAGCTCGCATGTGCACGGGTGCTCCGTGCTGCACGCATGTGGCCTTCCAGCCTTGCAATGAACATGGGGACCCTCACGAGGCTTCAGCACTTTTCACATTCAGCAATGCACAGTTTCTGTAAATCTTGTATTTCTCAATTACCACTTCTACCAATCTTACATAAAGTAAAATGTCAAACCCAGCTTCACTCTCCTGCACTCAGAGCACCGTGGCATGATCCAGACACACATTTAGGCAAGGCACGTAGGCAATTAGCTTCCAAAGTCTAAATCCATCTCCTCTAAACCAAGCTGGACTATCTTTCGGGTGACTGCTTGAAATGGCAAAGCAGCACTGCATTGTGCGTGCTGCCTGGAAAGCGGTAGATAATTAACATAAATCAGCATATGCCACTAGATCAGAGAAGTTAAATCCACAGAGGATTTGACTCAGATTCTATTATAGCTGGTGGGAAGTTTCACATCACAGCAGCGCAGTGATACAAGAATCTAAGTGCAGTTTTATATTAATCTGCCGGCAGAGATATTTAGTGTATGGTGTTAGATTATTAGCAAGGGTAAGCACTGGTAATAACAAGAGTACAGTTTTTTCATGGCATTTTGTAATGACATCTGAATTGTATGTGGTTCTAATTGGGTTTAAGAAGTGCAGCGTTTTTCAGGCCTATAAACATAATTGCACTAACCTATAGAAGGAATTTAATGGAGATACTCATTGCGGACACGACCTCCTACTCTGAAGGTAATATTCCTTAACTAAAAGCTTGGGTGATTTTTACAACAATCTCCACAATGATAACCACACTCAGCCATAGCCTCAAAACACACCAAACAGCTCACGCAAGCCTTTGGGGGGTATAACCATATTAAAGAGAGAAAATATTTAGCTTCTAGTTCACCAGGAAGCCGCAAGGCCCTGTGCTCAGTATGGCTCACTTACCCAGCTCGGCGCTTTCACAGTCCTGCGGGTTGCACTTCTGGGTGTTCTCAGGCCATGGCTCGTGGTCGCAGAGACTGCTGTCCTCCTCGGCCGCCCCCGTCTTGGTGTTGATG
The DNA here is from genome assembly GCF_040807025.1 of Struthio camelus. Classification (NCBI taxonomy): domain Eukaryota; kingdom Metazoa; phylum Chordata; class Aves; order Struthioniformes; family Struthionidae; genus Struthio; species Struthio camelus. Next base: position 1,292,703 of record NC_090953.1, read on the forward strand.
CACTTCACCTGACGCCGCTGGATGCCTCCACCGCAGGTCGCCGTGCACTGCGGAGAGCGAGGCACCTGCGCTTCAGCTGCTGCACCGCCCTGTCGCCCTGGCCTGGACCCCGCGGGGCAGCACCCCGTGGCGTGCTGCGTCAGTACAGCCACTGCTGGACCCAGCACCCTGGCCCCGCCTGGCAGGCAGGGCTCAGCGTGAGAAATGCTTGATGGCTTTTATCCTGCTCTTTGGATTTAGCGAAAGTGAGTTGTTCCCCAGGCAGGGCTTTGTCTCGGTTGAGCTCTGTGGGCATGGCTGGAGTGTGGCTGGGTCACATAAAGTCCCCCTGACCCAACTGCGCCAGCTCGGCAGCGTGGCACTTTGCTAATGAGCAATGCTAATTGCACCTCTGGTCCTAGGTAGTAGTGTACGCTGACAACGCTTAAGTACTCCAGCGGTCACAGTAAATATAGCAGTAGGAACATGTTTATATACCACTTTTATAAACTGTGAATAGCTGGGAGAGGAGACTAATATCTTCTGCTAACTGGGCCACAATGGACTGTAATCTCAGCTCCCAGTCCAGGACACGGATGCAGGGACACGTTACCGGCAGGGTGGCAGGCCACGTCTGCTTAGCTGAGACTGCAACCAAGTCCCTGGAAAAGCAGCTTTACCATAACAACAATGATGATTAATTCCATTAGAGATTCCATAAGAGGAAACGTTTATTTCCTCTCAGTGTTTGCTCACCTGTCCCCAGGATCCAACCACCCATTTGGTGCATGGATGAGTGTTGCAAGGCCTCGTGTTGCCTGGCCGTAACATTTCATCACACCGCCCCAGCTCTGGGCATGTCACCAAGCGCTCCTGCTCTCCTCCGCCACATGACTCAGAGCACTGGGGAGAGACAAACAAGTTGTCCAAACCGGAAGCCAAGTGAATAACAGACAGGAAGACAGACTCCATTTATTGGTTTAAGGAAATAAACTGCAAAATGGCTTGACAAATAAATAAGCAAATACAAAACCTGCTTCCAGGGGTAGCACTTTGTAGCTACAGCTGTTATTAGCAGGTGGTTTCATTCTTGGCAATGGGTCCTCTAAAATGATTCGAAATAAGGCTAGATTCAGGAGAATACAGCAGATCTGCTGGAAGTATCTGTTTGTATATTCCAAACATTTCAATAGCCAGACTCGGCCCACTGCTGAACTGAAGGCAATATTCCCACTGCCTTCCTACTGAGGAAAATCACACAGGCTCAAGCGAAGGGTGACTGGCAGACAGCTCATTTCTTCTGACTGGGCTTTCCAGGCAGCAGCTATTACGCGCTTTGCTATGCGAATAAGCAAATATAAAGTGCCAGCCAAACGTGTTTCCAGGGAAAGATGTGAAAAATACCTACTGATGTGAAACACCACCTCAGAAACATGCAAATTGTTGACTGATTCAAATAGGGTGTCTGGTGGTAAATGACTCTAAGTCCGAAAGTATCTGACTGTAGGAGCATAGGGTGAATTGCACACTTCAGGGCCCTCTGATGCTTTATTCAGCTGACAAGTCACTTTAAAAGCTGAACGCAATAATGACCGCTGAACAGACTATGTCCAGCAAACCAGATGCTACAGTGAGTTATAAAAGCAGAGCTGCCTCTGACAAATGCTCAGGGTCAGGGGAAGAGGCAGTTCTGTGTAGATACAAATGTTAGTTAAACCTGTTACCATTTTCTGAGGCTGAGTGACCCCATGGTTTCACACATGAAAAAAGCCCACTTGCAAAGTACCTAGACGGAGCCCATGCATCCAGCTCCCTGCTGGGAAACCCAGGTGGGTCTCACGGGAGCTGGGCCTACAACCTGACGGAAACTGCGCTTCATTTCTGGCTTTGTGCAGCTCTTGACGCTTGAGTTGGAAAGGAGGGGCCAGGCAGAAGCCAGGACTGCCAGCTCGGATTCTGTGATGAAATCAGTTCTCTCCATGACCTTGTAGGTCACTTTTTGGTAAAAGACAAGGAACAAATCCTTGCTCTTGTGTTTGTTTGCAAAGAGCTATCAAAACTTTTGAAAATAACCAGGCTGGGTTGTCTCCTCGTTTATGATGGCTGAGTCAGGAACAAAGGCCTGCTTGGATGCTCTGAGGTCTACCACTGCCTATGTGAAGCCCATATACCATGCTCAGCCCCAGCAATGTCCCCTCACCTCTCTCCAGGAGGACGTGTACCAGTTGAGGCAAGGCCTGCTTTGGCAGGGAATCTGCGCTGGTGGTTTGTAGAGGACAGCCTGACAATGGAAGGGCCGCAGGAGCCGCTGGTCTCTGGTGTCGATGCAATGCACGTCCCGCACCTTCAGGCCCCCTCCGCAGTTCCTGGAGCACTGGGTAAACAAGAGAAGAATCACGCTGGGGGAGCGGCTGTAAAAACTGTGTCCTGGGGAAATCTCTGGCAAAAGGAGTTGACCCAGAATTTAAAGAAATGTACTGAGAAGCTCTGTCTTGAGTTGTATCGGGTTAGTACTCAACTTGTTTTCACTGCTTTATCTAAGCCAAGCTAGAGCATATTTCTTGGAGCTCTGTATCAGTCACTACCTTCCATCTGAAAGCATTCAGCTTCTAGCTGTAATGGCAACAAAGTCTTTAGGGTGACTTCCTATCCATGTATCTCACAAATTAAGGCCACCCGGAATAATCAGGGTTGTTCCCCAGCATTTAACCTCAGTGGATTCACCCAACCTAACTGCAAACATCTCCTGGTAGCGCAGATTCTCAAGAACATTTTTCAGAGACTTTCAAACCTCTCTTTTTTAGCTTTTGCAAATTCCTGGTTTTTTAATCACCCCAAGAGCAGGAAAAATAAAAAGATTACTGTGGGATAACAGTTGCCTATGGCAACTGCAAGTGCACATCCCCAACCCAACAGTTCGCCAGGGCAAAGTCTTCCCTTGGGAGCCCTGGGGCAAGAGCATGCATCTAGCCACATGGTGAGCACCAGTTGCTTTCATTTTTCTGTGGATTATGAATGGAAACACCAAGGAAGGACACAGCTGGGTGTGTATTTCTGTTTACCTTACTCCAGTTCCCCACGCGCCACGATGAACACGGTCTCAGAGAACATCTTCGAGCAGGGACAGGCTTATTTGCAGCACCACAGTCTTCGTTGTTGCCTGTGCTGCAATGCACGGTTCTCCAGATCGCACCCACACCGCAGGTGGCAGAGCACTGCAACAGAGAACAGAGACTCTGCTCTCCAGCCAGCCATCCCAACCGGGTCATCCTGTAACTGTGACCAGGGCAATGGTGTGGCAGGGCCACACGACAGTACTGAGAAAGGAAGGTTTTGCAGAGCATGAGCCCGGCACTGTCTAGCAGAGGACTTAATCCTGCTGGAGAATTCCCTGGGATGGGTTGAAAATCCCACAGCAAGAGGCTCATCTTTATCTTTAATCGGTCCCACAAGACATCAGGCATCCCTCTGTCTGGGAGAAGGGGTAAGAAAACCCTTTTCTGTAACTCATTTTAGTCAATTTTGGTCTGGCTGAGACTATCCTTTCTCTTCCTGTTCTGGCTTTGATTTCCACAGTGTTTTACATATTCTGATTAACAGATCTGGACAGTGGTGGACATCGCCCTGCACAAGTTTCTAACTGACCACCGGTACTTACAGCCACTGGGCCAAGCAGCTCTGTAGAAAGTGGGGACAGTGATGCTGATTTCCAGGTGGTGGGGGTGGCTTTAATTTTTAAATTGTTACATTTCTATTAATTAGCACTGATGGCTTCAGTTATTTGACTGCTCTCTCATAAATATATGTTTAATTTCCTTCATGCTCAGCTCTCTTTCACAATTCCTGTCTGTTCACTTTTTTTTTTTTTTTTTTAGTGTTAAAAGCTCAGGTAGAGATTTCCCTCTTGTTCATCTCTACCCGAAAGGCAGCGTCTCCACCTTCTTTTTTGGACTCACTCCTCGCTTTCTAGACTTATCTGAATTATTCTGCAGCAGCCAATCCATCTTAAAAGCCTTTGCAGGGCTTTCAAAATGTACTACTGGCTTAATTACACCAATGCAACTCTTTGTCACAGCAGTGAAGTTAGCCCTGTTCCAGGGCTGTAACTGAGAGCAGAATTTACTCGAGCGCTCTGAATGGAGTCTTGTCGGCTCCATGGGTAGCACTTGAAAGATGTTCAATGCCCTTTCATAAAGCCCACATGTGCGACTGTATTTTATTGACGCTAAGTATCGTCCTGAAAGCTACTGGGTCCTTTGTGTAGACTCCTTAAAAGATCCTCCTAACGATCAGTCTCTCTGATAAAACCCCATTACCATGAATTGTGTAAGCCATTTGTCTGTCACGGCAAATGCTATGCAAAGAGCGGCCACAGGACAGCCATGCAGTAAAATGGTACCTGCTAATTACTGATGGTAACCCCTTCACCAGATTCAGCAGAACCCCTTCCTTTTTGGTAATTTGCACCTTTGAGGTACCTTACACCTGACATTTAAATTTCTGTCACTTTGTGGCATGTTTTAAGATACTCTCTCCTATAAAATGGCAGAAGCACACTCCTGTGCCAGGATCCAGGCTCTCTGCGTGTGCCTGTACAGCCCCAGTCCAGGGGGCTCTGGGCTTGCCTGCTCCTCTATAGCTGGCAGTAATCTGGATGGGAAGCATGTTTCCTGGTGCACCTGACGTACTGCTACCACCACCTAAACACACCTCTACCCTGGCGTCCAGGTCCTGGCCTCCCTGGAGAGCTGGTTAATGCCCAGGGAAAGCAACCTTTCTGGAGCAGGGAGGCTTGCCAGGACAGCACGCGGGCTTCTTTCAAATGTGCCTTTTTGGGAGTGGGTTGTAGATGAGCAGCGCACGGCAGAGGGCAAGCAGCCACCTTTGTGGCCAGCATCTGAAGGTGTGAGGCAGGACGGAGTGGTAGCTGGAGCACGTGCAGGACTCGCAATGCAAACCTGACAGGGCAGCTTCCCACCTCCCAGGCCCTTTGGTGCGATGAGCTGTGCACCTTCTGCACCTCACAGTGCTGGTAAGTGCTACTTGTACCATCACGTGCTTGACATCGGTCTTTGGCCCAAATACAAAAATGTCTGCAAGAGGCATGCACGTCTTCTGCATGCAAACAGGAAAGCCTCAGAGACCAGCCCTGGGAAAGCAACAGGCCAGGTTACACTTTTAATGAGAATCAACACATACCTCACTCCAGTTCCCAACCTCCCAGCTGGGCATTGCAGTGGCTGCTACAGCAGTCGATGCCAGAAGCAAGGAATTCTCCTTCTCCGTATTTTCCTTCTCCCACAGCCGCGGGAGATTGGGGGTGGGCTGGGATAACTCATGCTCCCCATTGCCATAATCAAGTGTCCTTGGCGTTCCCCATGGTGAATGCTGCTGCGGAGCAGCACTGCTGAGCTGAACCACGCTAGAGGTCTGGCGTGCACTAGGAGACACAGACTCCATGTAGTAGGTCATCTTCATATCGTTCGGTCCCTTCTCGGTCCACCACACTGGGGTTAACTCAGAAGGTGGTGTTGCTGCTAGGTGAGTGGTAGGGCTCAGATATGAGGACACTGGCACGACTGGCGTCAGGGTACCTTGCTGGGTCAGACCATTGGACGTGAGCTGGGTAGATGGCCCAGGCACGTGGGGAGGCAAGGACACCGGTGGTGAAAAAGCTGTTGTGGTCACTAGTCTGGTTGAAGTCAGTGAAATGGCACTGTGATACTCTGGCTGGGGGCCCAGCTCTGCTGCGGGAGCTCCATTAGCTCCTGGCTCACTGCTGCCTGAACGAGAGAGACTTGCACTGGGATCAGCCTCTTCACTACGCTTTCCTGTCTCCTGCTCAGGTCTCCGCGTGGTGGGGAAAAGACCTGCTTTCTCTGTAGGCTGTGGCAGCTCTTTGGCCTCCAGTGCTGTGTGCATGCTTGCAGTCTCCCCTGCTGTTGCTCTCTCTGCCCATGCATCCTGCTCTCTGGAGTTGGAGGTAGCACCGTTGTCATCACTAATGATGACAAAACGCTTTTCACTTGAGTTTTCATGGCCTTTCCAAGCAGTGCCAGCCAAGTTGTGCTCTTTACCGCCAGCATCATCAGGAACCTCTGTGCTTTTACGATCTGCCTCTTTGCTCCCAAGCTCACCTCTGTGTTTGAAACCATCAAGCACGTCGTTCCCCCCAGCACTGCCCCTGTCAGCAGGCACTAGCGGAGTGGGAATGGCCAAATAAGGAGACCAGGTGGGGAGGCCGCCAGCTGAAGTGTCCTGTTTAGAAATGGTCCTTGTCAGCACGGCACTTTGGGAGTTATCTGGGGGCAGATTATTGTGGCTGTTTATAGAGTCATGTTGTGTCACATTCTGGATGGATGGGTGGTCTTCAGAGCGGGACCTAAGTATTTCTCCCCTCTCATCACTTGTGCCATAAGGAACTGCGTAGCCAGGAGCAGCCGTCCCGATAACCTCATGCTCTGGGGCCACGCTAGAGAGATCATTAACGAATAGACCACCAGACTCCTTTTCTTCTTCGTTGCGCACAGCAACAGAAGCATTTGCTTCACTGGTTACTGGATTTTCCTCCTCTGCTCCTCCTCCCGGTTTTATGGTGTGCAGATCATCAGCGGGTATCTCTCGAGAATCCTCCACATTATTGGTGCTCAGGTCTGGCTTAGGCCCCTCACTTTTGGTGTCTTTCTCAATGAAGGGATTGTAAGACAGGTCCTCATGGAAATTGATAAAATTATAATCATAGTAAAAATCGTCAACAAAGACATTTCCCTTCCTGGAAGAAAAGTCCTCCTCAGTTATGATATTGACATCGTTGGACTCCGGAATATTTTGAATAAAGGGGTTAAATTTAGCAATATGGTTATTGGAAATGTAATGTACTTCATTAAATATTTCTCTGCTGGAAGACCCACTGCCAGACCAGTCAGTGTTGGCGTTTTCTAATTTCTTCTGGCACTGCTGCAAAGAGCAAATAGTTTCCGAGATTGGTCTTTGTGCAGGATCACAAGTTGCTTGAGTATTATTGCTGCAATAAACAGGGCGCCTTTGTGTTCCGTTTCCGCATGTTACTGAACACTAGAAAAGGAGGAGAAATGAAAATTTAAGAGATGAGAGCAGGGGAGATGTAGGACAGTAAATTACAGGGAGATGTAGGACAGTAAATTACAAGGATTTTATGAGCGTGGGCATGAGAATGAGCCAAGCTAAGGGTATCGTGGGAATGGCTGTGCCACTTCGCATGCCTCCTCTCTGAGCCTCCAAAGTAGGAACCAGACTCTTCTGTCAGCCAGGACAGCCTGGCTGTCAAGCCCAGCACGAAGGCACCTCGCATAGTTCTGCACCTCTCCCGCCACCCACTTGGTTCCTAGGGGTTTTGCAGAATACTATGGTCCTTGATTCTGGAAGTCAGATCTGTGGCATTGGATAATCTGCATATTATTGAAAGGGTCTAGTTCTGGGCTGTTTCCCAATTAAAGATCATCTCAGCAGAGTGTATACATTGCAGGATATTTTGCCTCATGGTGATCCTTGATCTGCATTCCAGCCAGAAACAATTTTCCTGGGAGACAGACACTCTGAAGGGTATTGGATAAGATGATCTAATAGGTCTCTTTTACGTGACCTATTGCCATGAATTACAGCTCTTCTTCTAGAAGAGATTTTTTTAAAGACGGGGATAATAATATGGGTGTTGTCCTAGTAAACAAAAGAAAAAAAGCTAGAGTCAATAAGAAGTTTTGTTGAGGACACCCCCACCCCCACCACAACGGTCTCTTTGACATTGTTCAGTATAAAAGAAACCAACAAACTGGAAACAAGGACAGAGAAATTTTCTGCTCCATAAGTAAATAATAGTGCTACAAATATCACATGTGGGCCGCACAAGCCACAGACTGCTACATTTGCTATGACAGATGCTTAGAGCATTAGTCACATATATCAAAGTGCCTTACAAAATCCAGCCAACAAGAACAACCAACCAACAAGTCAAACAAATCCAATAGAGGGGATTTCTGTAGAAATGCCTGTTATTAGGATGAAAATCCATTGGTTAAGGCAAGGGTTTGACATAAAGCCACCAGCACATGGAAATCAGAGTTTAAGGTGGACACACAGGGACCGCAGGATATCTGCAGAGCCTCCTGGCTGGGTCTGGCCAACCTGCTCCATGTGCACGCGCACATGTGTGCATACACTTGTGCGGCAGCTCTCACACACCAGTGCTGTGACTCAGCTGTTCGCAGGGCTGACCTAGCCCTCACTGCGTGTTAATAAACCCAGGAGCCATTCTGCTGGATTGCAAGAGCATGACAGCCACATTCTGTGTCCTACACAAACTTGTGGTGGGAAAAGGCTTAATAATGAGGATGCTTCTGGCCATAAATCACGAGTGTGGTCATCCAGGCAAAGCAACAACGGAGACTCCCTGGCACAGGTTTATACATCCAGAACAGAGAATACACAACTGCCTGTGATGGCCGAACGTGACAGCCAGGCCTTCCCTCCCTTTCCTACTACGGTTGATTGCAGGATTGTACAGAGGATTTGAAGGACTGTGCAGGATTGTGCAGAGGAAAGATCTGGGAAACATGGGTGTGATACCAGACCTGCCATGGCTTTGTGCACCTCCATGTCCCACCTGCCCACTGGCAGTAAGAGCACGTCGCGGTCACTTAGGCCTGGAGGTGGGGTGACTTACAGGACGTGGGGATCAGCCGCGAGCATCTGACAGGATCCTGCTGTTGGGGGCCTGAATTCCTGCTATTACTGTGTGACCCTTGCTCAGAGCGACACCATGTCTTCACTTCTGTCCTTAACTCACCAGGGAAAGGTTTTCAATTGCCTTTGTTCTCAAATAAAATATACTCATTTATTTTGGGCCTTTTTCATTTTTATCCAGTCCTTGAGTGGGCCAGGTGCTGGATGGGACCTGCACTGATCCCTGCGCTCCTCATGCCTGCTCTGGTTGTCTCCCACCTGGAAGCCCGCCTGTGGGATGTCTCCTTGTGGGCAAGGGTTGTGCTCAGTTCTACAGTTGCTGATCTGTGGATTTGGCAGCCAAAAGGGTGCCTGGCTCCCCGAGCACCAGGCTGGGCCTTCATATCTCTTGGGAAATGTCAAGTGGGAGTGAAATCTAGACTAAGGAATGTGCCTGGCACAAGGGACAGTTTATAAAATCACGTATCTATTGCCAGGCATTTCCACTAGTTACACAATGTAGCTGAAATAAAATATTACCACATATCAGCCTCTCCAAGCAGGACACAAACAAGCTGGTTCACCCTACCATGACACTACTGTCAAAACAGGGAAGATGTAGGTCAACTTCTATAGCTTCCTTAAGCTAAAACTTCCTAGCAAGTGGCTCTAACTCTGTCCAGAACAGAAACCCAGTGAGTTTCCAGGTGTCCTAGCTCTTGCAGGGGAATGAAGGTGGCTTATTTGCTTAGCCTCAGCTAGCAAGAAAGCACTTGGCAAGATAGATAAGAAATAGTTTCACAGGAGGAACACCCAAGGATTGCAGGGAAGTTTAGCATCAAGCATAAGGGCTGCAAGTCACATTACGTGAGGCTGTACGGTGGGTCGTGTTCCTGTAAGCAGCAGACAGATGTTCCTGCATGCAGATGCTCATATATTAATAAACAATAAATAATTTTTTGGGTACATTGATCACTTTTTTGGAAAATCTGCAAAGCTGAATGTACAATGCTTCAGGGTCCTTCTGAAGGCATGAACTCCCAGACCCAAGAAAGTGATTAAATACAGTGGCTAATCAAAGCTGTGAATAGTCCTTTCAGCTTCAGTGGACTGCCCAGATGCATTAAGTGAAAGACACACACATGTACTTTCCTATATTAGGGTCTGCAAATATAAAAAGGCAATAATCCCCTTTGCTATCACTGGATAAATGGACTATGTTTCTGGAAAGCTTCCAGGCTACTCAAATTTCTCTATTTATTAGTGGCAGCAGAAACGGAGAAAAAAGAAGGTTCTCACTTATAGTGAAAGAAGAATAGAAAAATTGCAGACATCTTAAAATCTCAAGCACATTTTTTATGAGTTCACAGATTCATAGATTGCAAAACCAAAAAGGAGCATTGTGACAGTCTGTGCTGGCTCCATACATAGCGCAGGCCCAAGGGCAACTTGGAATTCATGATTTCTTCTTTAAACTCTTGCAGCCTTCTTTCTCAAATGTGCAATTGTGGCTTCTGTGGGCCTCTAGAAAAATATTTCTAAATAGCTCTCATTTAGTCTCCAAATTTTCTGTTCACAATTTTATTCTCCTTGTTTCTTAGCAACAAACTCAATTCCCATGCTCTGATATGCCTTCTGATATTTTTCTTCACATTGAACATTTACTGAAACCACTGTTTAAATTAGGAGTTATAATTTTTTGGTTAAAAACTGCAGCCTGCAGCTGATTCACAAAAATGCAAAAATAAAAAAGGCTACACAGTGTCCACAGAATGTGGCATTTTCTACTTGTTTTTTTCTTTCTCTCTTTTTAAATATATCATTCAAAATTTCTCTTTCTGAGAAATAGCCCCATTTCACAAGGGCATTACTACGCAGGAGAGCAATTCTGAACCAGGTGTTTGGCCGCAACGCAGCAGGCACAAGTCAACCCAGCTGGGCCAGTCCTAGCCGCTTGGACAGAAAGTATCTTTAAAAACATAACCAAACCAAACCCTCTGGAAGTGCCACTGCTGCACAACAACTGTGTTAATCAACCTAACCCACTGAGAGCACCAGGGACACAAAGGGGTCCTGGCTCCTTTTGCCATTTGCTATCCTGCCCCGTGGGCTCCTCGCATTAGCACTGCTCATGTCGCAGCAAAGAGTATGCAGAGCTGCGTAGTGCAGGGCAGGAGGGCACTTCCCCTGGCTCCCCCCACCTCGGCTCAGCTGCTTTATCTCTGCAAAAGCCAGGGCATCGTGCAAGCCAAGCAGCAATGTGCGTCGCTCCTGTGGTGGGAAGTTAGGCTCCAGCTTCTGTATTTTGGGAGGGGGAACAGAGAAGGGTCAGTTTAAACCCAATGGCAAGTTAATGGCCATCTGCTGACAAACACACGCATGCACTGTGCATTTAGACTCTAGCTTGCCTGTAGCACCTTGTTTCAGCCAGCTTGAAATATTTTTGGCCTTTTGCCAAAATATAGGGGCTGACTTGTGATGCTGGAAAATACACCGAAGGCTTAAAACCTCTTGTTTCTGTATTTCTAATTCCTTGCATCAAGCACTGAGTACGGCCTTCACCCTGATAGAGAAAACAGCAAAACTCCAAGAAGGAAAAAATTGTAACTGCCTTATGCTCATTTCTTACCCTGAGACCCTTCTGTACCGTGAAATTCCTTTGCGCTTGATCTGGTTTTCTAGTGAAAGCCCACAGAAAAGATCATGTGGTGCCAGCGGAGCCAAACACATCCTGCACATGCTTATCTGAGTACTCCTCCAGCTTTGCAAGAAAATGCAACCACAGTACTCTTTACACTCTTTCTCACCTCTGACCAATTTCCAACAGCCCACTGAGAAGGACAGGGGACCTCTCTGTGACAGGGAGCGGTGGCTTCTGGCTTGGAGAGGTGCTGACAGTCTGCTTGCTGCAAAGCTCTCTGCTCATCCATCCCCACGCTCTGGATGCAAAGCACCGTCCTCTTCATGAGCCCTGACTTGCCACATGTGGCAGAACATTTTTGCCATTCGCCAACCCACCATCTAGGAAAAAATGAAAGGGGAAGTTGTTTAAGCTGGAGCGAGCACGCAGAAGCCTGTCTGCTCTGTGCTACAGCATGCTGCTCGGTGGTGGGCTCGTAGCGCTGCATGTGCTCCAAACTGCAGGGGTATTTGGAGCCAGGAGATGAACGCAAAATGCTCTGGCTAGCTTGGACTTCAGCAGCCTGTAACATTCAGTGGGGCCTGGGGTCACGGGGGAATTAGGATCCCAACCGTGGCTTGTGTTTCAACCCAACCAAAGGTCAGAGCGCCCAGATCGAGGGTCAGGGATGGATTAGTCCCAGTGTTGTGTGGCTTGAGACGGTTATTTACATAAAGATATAGAGGGACTCCTGGCCCTTTTCAGCAAGGTCCTTTCCCAGAGCAGCTCATGGTCAGAGGGCCAAGCTGCAAATGCAGAACACCTGCAGCAGTTCAGTGCACCAGGGAGGCTCCTCGCCGCGGGCCAGCAGCAGGCTCCGGGCACCAGTTCTCAAGCACAAGGGGAGAGGAGGTGCAAAATCAGCGAGGGAAACGGCTGCACACCTCTGACGAGGCTGGCTTCCCAGCTGGTGCTCGCTGCAGTGCAGGCACTGCAATGCCAAGGCAGCGACCCAGATCTGACCTGCCCTCGGCGCCCTGCTAGAGCAGTTGGAGCATTAAAGCTTTGCTGAGAAGGAGCAAAGGAAAAGAAAGCGAACCTGGCTGGGCAGGGCTCCTCGTTGCACGTCCGCTGCTGGTCGTCGGGCCGGGTCAGCGCATCGCAGTATCTCTCCTCCACGATCCCGGCCAGCTTTTCCACGCAGTGCACGATCTGCCTCTGAACCCCTGGGGACACACAAGCAAGCACAAAACACACGGCATCGTTCTGGCAAGCTCGGTCTCGCAGAAAATCGCCCCGGCACGTCAGGAGCTGTGTCCACCCGCAGATCTGCGCGCGAGCCGCTCCCTCCAGCCCGTTTTGGAGGGACCGCGGCAGGACCGCGGTCATCAAGCACCGCTGAATGACCCGATTCGATGCAGGGTCAGCAGGCGCCAGGTGCGGGCCGCTGCTTGCCGAGACCCCGAGGTGCGGCTGCTGGCGTAACGCGGGGACAGCCGGGGCCCTTGCCAGCCGGCCTCCCAGCCAGCGAGCCCCGAGCCCTCTTTTAAATCGTCCAGGGAAAACACTACCAAAAAGAAAACAGAAGTTACCACACAGAAGGAATACAATTCTCTGCCCGCACCAGCTGCTTTGAAACACCAAGCAGCACAGACGTCCGTCAGGTCGCTGCGCTGCTGTGGTTTTTACCCTTTTATGTGACTGCTGCCAATGTAATCAAACCACTAAGTGTCCTCTGCCAGCAAGCTGCAGGAGGCCTTAACACGATACACTAAAAACAGAAGAAAGAAAAGGGAACCCCCAAAGCCCCCAGTGGCAGTGACGCCGCGTGGGCTGGCCGTGCCGCGCGGCCGGAGCGCCGGCCCCAGCGCTGGCTGCGGGGCAGCAACGCTCCCGCTCCGCCCCGGCGCTGGAAAGGGCAGCTGGAAAGCTGCTTCGTGACACGAGAGGTGTATGGTTAGACCTGCAAAACTGAGTGCTGGAAAATGACCCTGAATAGCCAGCCTGGGGCCAGATGGCTGTAACTAACAGGGGACCAGCCCGGGCGCAGGCGCCAAGGCTTTACAAGCCAAGCACGGCAGCCCAAGCAAGGATCTCCCTGGGGGCTGGCAGGACACCTGAGCTGTTTGTCCAGCGTGAGTGTCCAGGCCACTTCAAGCAGAAAGCTAAAAACCAGATTACAGAAAGATTCGGTAAATGTTGTACCCCTTAAAAAAGAGATGTGAGATTATACTTGTTCTTTCAGTGCTTAGGGATGTTGGGAAATACGACGGGCCGCACACGACAGCCCCACTGCAGACACAGCGCTTCCTGCATGAAACATCGGCCCCGCTCAAGCACCGGGAATGCCGCTGATTTCCCTCAGACTGAAAAGTTATTTTAATGTAATTGTTTGCATGAAACAAGTATCTCGCCCAGTACCAGGGCTATTTAAAATAGGAAGCACCTGGTGAATGAGTGAGAAAGATCCCTGCTGACTCCTTCTGTAAGGGGCACGTTGCTCACCATCGCCCATGACAGCATTGTCTGACACACTCCGTTTCCTTCCAATTCCAAGCAGCTGAAAATTAAAAAACTACTGAGAAAATATTTTTGCAGATGGAGGAAGCTGTACCTATGGGGTAGATCTGCAGGGCTTCTTAATTTGGATTAAACTGTGTATTCTTTAGGTGTAATATTAGGTGTATATTCTTTACTCACTGGGGAGACCTCTAAGTCATGGCACGCGCTGTCTTGGCTGCCAGACGCAGCCGGCAGGCTGGGATGGCCGGGCACAGCGACTCCCGCGCCCCAGGGACACGCAGCTCCCCCCCGAAGGGGCTGCTGCTCTACCCAGCAGGGCTGGGCCTGGGGCGGCAGCGGCCTGGGGACGGGCGCTTCGTGCTCAATCCGGTTCTTGTCTCAGCTGAGATGATTGCCTTGATCTAAAGAAATACAGCACGCCAGCATTGCCTGGGGTACTCCCGGGAAGTCCTGTGCTGATCCTGTGCAGGTCCCTTGTAGCTTTAGACATTGCCTGTCTAAATGCTGGCTCACTAAATACATCCTAAAACAGCCTGGCAGGTATCTACCACCCCAGACACAGACACAGCACTGCTATCGCAAGGGAGTTGTGGCTGCTATCGCCTCTGTGCAAACCGCTACCGTTTCAGCTCCGTCATGCTGATGTCAATCATTTGTCAACCCCAGCATTTTGTCTGCACTTCTTTAAAACGTCAGCAGCCCTGGGACTTCCAGCACTCTGCAGGTTGGCAAGCCAGCGAGGAAACCAAGCCCAACCACCCTCCCCGCGCAGGGCCAGAGGCTTCTCCCAGGCGCTCCTGCTTCAGCCCCACGACTGCTGGCTTAGCTGGAGCAAATATTTAAGACATAAATCTTGCTCCAGAGAGCTCAGAGGGCTCCCAAAGACAAACCCCAGCGCGCAGTTATTGCTTCAGTTCCGTTCATTGGGGTTTCTGGAGTTTAGCACTCTGGCTCCTGCGGTTTTGGCAGTTCTGTGAACTCTGCCCAGGTGGTCAATATCTTTGTGCTAAGGTGGCTCAAGGCAGCAGATGTATTACTTCACTCGGGGTAAAATAGAGGCTGTTATCACTCTGACGTGTGAAGCAGCGCCTTTGCAGACACAGCGCAGACTTGCTCTAAGCTGTGTCATAACTCAAACGCAGGTCTGACCTGGTGCCCGTCTCTCTCGAGGGCAGCTGCAAGGGCTGCTCTCTGACATCGACGCCGATTGCCTGCCACCGCATGTCTGAGCTCAGGTGTTTTCCATCTGAGTTTCAATTTACTTTACAACAGTGCTTTCTAATGTATCTACATTGGCCCCAAAATCATTTTTGACCTTTTGTGTGGAAATAGCATAATCAAGAACATCCCGTGCTAGACAGGCCTTTTTTCCCTTATGAAAAATGATCATCATGTTCAAATCTAAATGAAAACCACCCGGTTTGGCACACAGACAGAAAGCTGTGCTGATTGAAACCTGCTGAACATCTGTCCCACCATCATCTACTTTACACTGTGCACAGCCTGGGCACCACGAGATGAAAAAGGCCCTTGCTCCCACCAGGAAACTTTCATTAGGCCCAAGCCACAAGACATAAACAGTGGGGTTAAAAAAATACAGGCCTTGTTCAGCACCTATTTGCTGAGTTTCCTGCAGGCAGAAGGTAACAAAACCTCTCCTGTAACCCCGACTACATTTCTGCGACGGAGTCGAACTTTGCCTCCAGAGCAGCACCAGCAAATGTAACAGGGCCACGAAATGGTGCAGCACCGTTTCCACAAGCAGTCCCATTAAGAGCACGGCAACATTACCCTCTAACCCCGGCCTTGCTCCCGAGATGGGACAGGGAGCAATTCCTGGCTCGATGGGGATGCAGGCAGAGCCCCCCTCAAGGCGCAGCCTCTGAAGCTGCCTCCCCAGGGTCAGCACCGGCCCCATCGGTCCCTGATTCAACCCCTGGCCTGGGAGCTGCTGCAGCTGGGAGGACCTTCCCTCTGCCAGGACTTGCTGGGAGTTCTTTCCTTCTTCTTTAAAGAAAGTCCTGGATTATGGAACATCCACGCTGTTATTGGGATGGGCAGAAGCTGCCAAATGGAAAAATAGCAGCTAAATATCAAACTGGTCAGTGCACATTTCTAAGAATATTTTCCTACTTTTAAACAGTTTGTGTGTGCTAGGGAAGATCACAGCTGGGAATGAGACCAGAGCGAGCTCAGGCTTTTCGTGCAGGCTCCAGGGTGCTGGGGCAGGCAGGGGGCTCCTGCTGCATCCGGCAGCAGCCTGGATCCCGCCTGCAGCAAAGGAGTGCAGGAGAGAAGAGTGGTCATCAGCAAGCAAAGGCGAAAATAATGCCTTGCTGAATAGTGACAGCCCGTGCCTCCATGGCACGTTCCAGGGGGATCTCAGGTATCTGGGACATGCCTGCAGGCACCCTAGGAAAGGGGCAGGGGAAGCAGGAGGGCTCCTGTGCTACACGAGCGCAAAGGTTGGCTGGGGGCCTGGGACAGCAGCCCAGCAGCCACTGCAGCCCTGCACTCCCTGCTCAGTCCCTTTTTCAGTCTTTGTGACCTTAAACACATGCAACGAGCAATGGCTGAGCACAGACCTGCAGAACAAGCAAGAGTTGGGTTTGCTTTGTCCCTGCAGCCGCTAGCAGTGTGAGCACAGCTAATCTGAGTAGAAAATGTATTTCCCCCACCTCTCGCGTTGCGAAAAGCCCCTGCAGGCTTCACCTTGGCACAGGACTTGAGCCTCAGCTTTGCGGGGCATCATGCATTTCAAGGTGGCAAAACCGCGTGGAAGAGCATACCCGGGGAAAGATGTGGCAGGTCGGCTACAGCAAATAGGCTGCGGCCCCCAGGGAAGCACGTTATCTTGGCAGCCTCCTTCCCGACATTTCCTGATCCGCTGGCCATATCCTGATTCTGCGATTAGCGCGTGCGTGTGTGTGTACATACTCGTTTGTGTGTATATACACACACAGAGTCTTTTCTGGAGGGGGGGAACTGTATCCAAAGCGACGTTAATTGGCAGGAATACAACTCTTTTTGGCAGCCTTCTGCCCCAGTCATAGCTAACAGATAAATCATCTGATAAAGCCTCCTGCTTCCATTCTGCAGCACTTACGGGGGGAAATTTTTAAGGATGACCTCACTTTCAATGTTCTGTTTTGCTATCTTCTCTTGTCCTTCTTTTTGCAACACATACTTAACCCATGGCTTGGGAGAGCTGTAAATAACAACAACCGCAATCAGCTGAGATTGATACGAACCTACTAAGGCTGCTGAATTCTGCTGAAAAGAGGAAACTCCCAAACTCCTTGGCCGCAATGCTCCTGAGGTTTCAGAGTGCCAGCTGCTGACAGAGCTCGCTGTGCTGAGACTCCGGTGCCGTTTCTCTGACCTGACCCTGCTGCTGTGTTTCACGTCGTACCTGCGCGGCCTCATTCAGCCCAGGGAAAGCTGCGTGGCTTCCTGACGACTGGCAACCTGCAGGAGCACACCAAAGAGCTCCTCTCTCACAAGGAGACACAAGGTCCAAACTTCCTCACAGACTGACTCCTGTCTGATTTGCTCCTGCATTTCCCTTCTATTCTGGAAACTAATTAATCAAAGTATACAATTAAAAGCTGCTTTTAAATAAAAGCCACTGACCTCAACTCTCGTCCTCCTGAATTCTACAGTCACAGTACGTTACAGGCACCCGTGCAATCCACTGCCCTGAGCTCTCACAGCAAACATATATAAACTCCTGTAGCACTACAAACCTGCACACTTCAGGGAAGGCATTAACACCTGCCAGCTAGGAACTGCCAGGCAACACCTCTGAGCGCACGCTGCTCTGCGGCTGCCCGGAGCAGGGTCCTTTCAGGAGACTGGCCACCAGGGCCAGGGTATAAGAGCCTGAAGCAAAGGCTGGTAAGGCCTCCTCAGGCGGCTGGGAACACGGCTCGCCTCAGCTTTGTGTGCATGAGATGTGCACACAGATACATACTCACCTATTGATAGAGCTTGCACGCACCCCTTTTGCAATTATAGAAAATGACAAAAACATGCTAATTTGCTTCAGTGGAAAAAAAGAATTACTGTCTTTGAATCCCCTTTGGTTTTCACACAAAGAGATCCTTTTTTTTCCTCTTTCTTTTAAACGCTTGCTTAAAGCCCCAATGGCAGCCTGATGCGGGCTGTGAGCAGCCACATGCATGTATTTAAGGCTGTCTGTGAGCGGGCTGTCTGGGCATGCAGCGTGCTGGGGCCGGCTGCGCTCCCGGCCAGCCGCAAGAGCAGCTCAGCTGCAAACCGAGACGTCCTCGAGCTCCTGCGGGGCAAGCAAAAATAGACCTTCAGCACCTCACAGAGCAGCACTCTGAAATTCAGCTGAAAGCGTTGGTGCCCCGGCCCTGACACTGCTGCTCTCGAGGAAGGATTTGCGGCAGCCAGCCGCCCCTTTGCAGGGTCCATGGACTGGTGCCTTCCCCGTGGGGCAGCCCCTCGCAGCCATGTGAGACGAGGGCTCATGACAGCCCTGCGCCGTGCTCACACCTACCTCTACAGCTAAGGGAGCATATGGCCAGTGAAAAAGCCAAAAAACCTCAAGAGAGATCCTTCCAACTTCTGCTTATGGAGTAAAATGAAAACACTGGTTTCTGCTAGTCCTGAGCAGTACAGTGAGATAAAAAGACCACATAGGCTCACACCCACACTTCCCTCAAAAGCTTCACATCCTGCTCAAGCCAGGGCATCTCAGGGACGTGTGGGTACAGCACTCTGTGTTTGCTGTCTGGAGCGTCTGCTCCCTTTCTCCAACCAATACATCAAAGTTCAGACTTCACCCTGCTGACCAGGTGGCTCTGTAGCCTCCTCAGGCAGCTGTACCCATGGCCCCACGTGCGGCCCCACGTGCGGCCCCACGCGCGGCCCCACGCGCACCTCCAGCTAGTGAATACCTTGCCTGCCTTGGGGGGACCCAGTGGGGATGTTCACCCATCTGTCTGCACGTGCGCAGCACACCATCGTGCTGCAAAACTGGGTGAGATGCACATTTCTAGGGATCAAACCGCAAGTCTCCCCCGCCAGCAAGGAGCCGGTCGGCACGGCAGGGCTGCCATGCAGACGACCCACGTTCCCTGTCTTGATGCGGATGACAGAGCAGGAATAACGGGAAGCCCTCTTGGCTTCTTCCAGCTGCGGCTCCACAGAGCCCTTTGGAGGAGGCAGGTGAAACGTGGGCATTTCTGGCAGCTAACACGGAGGCAGCCGCGGCTGCTGCCCACTCTGTGGTGGAGCCAGCGCTAGCTTTCCAGGCCGCCGAGGGAGATGGCCCCAGCTCTGCCAGCCCCAGGGTCCACTCTGGGACATCGCTCTGCTGCCACATTATCCCCTCTCGGCTTCAGAGCGGCTCAGGGCAAGGACGTGCCCTGGGGTTCGAGGGGATGAGTCTGACTGCTCTAACTCCTGCCCTCCCTGAGGGACATCGGCAAACGCGGGTACGTTTGGCAGAGGCCTGGGTGCAGAATGGAGTTCCCCAAATCTTGCACCAAGGCTGGGAGAGAAGCTACTCCCCGTGTTGCTCTTCATGGTCCCGATCGCCAACCTCTGCAGCACATGTCAGCACACTGGGCTGCCTGAGAACCCCCTTCCCTTGTGAGAACCAGCCCAGGCAGCGGCTCCCAGCCCTGCGCAGGGAGGAGGACACAGAAGACAGCACAGTGGGGAGGGGAAGGAAGGAAGAGGAGAAGAAAGCATCCAAGGGACGAAGAGGCCCACGGTCCCAGTGGCGGGCAGTGCAGGAAGCCCCTGCCGCGGCGGCCGCGTGGTGCCGGCAGCGCTGCCCTGCACGAGCGCGGCCAGGGTGATGTGCAGGGCAGTATCCGATTTGCTCTCTGAGAAATTCTTGAAATGGTCCCCTTCCCGCCAGAGGGTCAGCCAGGCTGGAGAGCAGCCATCTGATGTTTGTTTGGTTTCTCTAAAGCTTTTTTGTCTCAATCAACCTGAAGGCTGAGGAGCAACCGGTGCAGTAACAGGACACCAGGCCACGAGGAAAGAGCTGATAAAGCGTGGACTCCCTGCCGCTAAGCGCAGCGGGGGGTTACGGGATATTTATGACCTCAGCAGATGTTTTTTTTTTTTTTTTTTAAACCTACTGAAACCAAAGACCAAAGAATTTCTAAGGCAAATGCCAGCAGACTGGTCTGATGTGTCTCCTAGGCTGTGATGTAGAACATGGCACTGGCTATAAGCACTTTCTTAAAAGCGTGTTTTGCAGATTTTGCCACTACCTGTCTCTCTCAATGCCTGCCGTGGCCAGTGGTGCTGCACCCCAGAAGAGGGGTCCCACCTGGTACCCCAGCGGGAATCCCTGCCTGACACAGTCCCATTGGCATTTACACTTTCTAGAACAAGAAAAAAGATCAGGGAACTAACAACAGAAAAGTGATTTCCAATGGGATGTGTTGCATCGCTGGAGTTTTGTGCACACCTCTGACAAGGGGATACTCTGGGGCTCAGCCACTCCTCTGTCGCACTCCCAGGTGTCTCAGCCCGGGCCGCGGCGGTGCGTGGGCCGAAGGCGGGACACTCACCCGTGCCACACGTGGCAGTGCACTTCGTCCAGGAGCCATACCGCCAGAGGAACTCTGCCTGCTGAATCTCGTTCTCGCTCTCCAACTCCCTTTGGATCGTGTACTGGTAGCGGACGCCTGGGTTAGTTTCCTGAAACAACAGCTGTGGGGAGACAACAGATGATCAGAGATGATGTGGTTTGTTCAGAGAAGTCAGGGTTGGCTGCTGCAGTCAAGGGGCTTTTCAGCACTTGGTGTTGGTCAGGAGACAACAGCGCACTGATGCGGCCACAACCCGCCCAGCATGGCCATAAAGGATGTCATTCCCTGGTCGGCTCTGGATAAGAGCAGGAGTTGCCCCCTCTTACTTTCTGTTGGCAGGGCAGTGACGGTGTGGCTGCTACCCCAGCAGTAGCACACATCCATCTGAGAAACAGACCGAACACCAGTAAATGGCCAAGTCAGTGTAAAAGCACTGGATCTACCCCAACAGACCCTGCTGAGCTCATTCTCATTAGGTTTCTGTAAAAGTAAGATAAACAATAACAATAAGAGCACTGATAATTGCCAGGACTTTGGTTTTACGTCTCCCTTGACAAAAGAGCCTGGAAAGACTCCCCCGATAATCCTGTTCGGTCCCACCGCCAAGGGCCTTTGCAAGGTTCAGTGTGCCATGGCGTCCTTCCTGATGAAGGCTCACATGAGGCTGTTTGCTAAAAGCTTTGCTAGGGAAGTCCAGTTAAGTTTGACTCTGAAGCGGGGAGGATGGCCCACACCCTTCCCAGTGTGTGACTCCCTTGGGAGCTCACAGACCCAGCAGGCCCAGGGCATGTCACTCACTTTCCAGCAGCCCCCAGGCTCTCTCTGTGGGTTGCCATGCTGAGCACACACTCACCAAAAACCCTGCTGGGCAGATACAACCCCTCACCAAGCAGATACCAAAACAGCCGCAGAGCAGAGCACAGCTCGAGCGCGTCTGCTGAGCCGCGAGCAGATAGCCCAGCCGGCTCGGCCCGTGCTCGTATGCAGCTGGGGCACAAGGGAGCTTGGGGTAGGGCACCCAAACCGCCTCGGCTCTAGAGGCACGTTGGTCCAGATTTGCACCTCTAACTTGCTGAGACTGTGTGTCAGGCAGCAACAGGCTAGTGTATCTCGGCTGTATCTGATCCTGCAGCCTGACATGCACCCTTGCACCGTGCACAGCGACAGCAGGGGTTCATCTACGTCCTGGCGTAAGACATTCCCAGAGTAGCTTCTGACCTGTTGCGGTCTAGGAACAGCTGAAGCAAATAGGGAATCACTGACATGCAGCCAGCACCCTAGCAGCATTTGGCTGGCAAAATACACTTGAAGGAATTTCATTAATTTCTCCCCACTTGAAATGTGATTCTTGCTGTTTTCGAAATGAATGAAGCAGCTTCCACAGTTAATAACGCAGTCCAAAGCACCTCCAGCACCAATCAACTCTCATGAAAGCCTGTGAGTTTAGTCTTGTTTTTTTAGTCTAAGTGCTCCCATTATAGCCAAAGCTTTGTTGTTCTTGGAGCTCTGGCAGGCGAGAGGGCATCTTTCCAAAACCTCTTCATGAATATTGAAACATTTTTGTCAAAAGGTTTTAATCAGGTTACAAATCCCAGACAGCTTTCTAGAGATTTTCTGGTGTTGTACACGCCAGCGATCACATTAACGGGGGAAAGCAACACTTGGAGCAAGACGAACTGAGGGTCCATCTCACATTTTTTCCTGAATGTCTGCTAAAACCATTCCTGCGACACAAATGTGAAAAGCAGAATCTTTGGCTGCTTGGCTCTGTCAGATGTGAGTCCAGGGTTAGCTCGTGCAAAGTCGGGTGGGGTTCGTGAGAGCGCAGTCGGGCTCAGACGCTGAGCCTTAACTACTGGGCAGAAACAGCAGCACGGGAATCGCCTCCTTCCTGGCTGTCTGCTGGGACATTCCCACCTTGTCAGCTGCCTGTCCCTGCCATAACCCTTCTGTAATTCAGATATAGTCATACCCCGGGTGCTGAGCCTTGCTCAGGCTCACACGCTATCGGGGGCTGCAGTGAACCAGGTTAAGTTTGGTCGGGGGAGCCCTGCTCCTCCTGCGGCTGATGCACAGCCTTATCTCTGCTCATTCCCGATGGCAGAGGCTTTTTGCTGTGCTCGACCCAAGTGGCGTGTGGTCCTGAACGTCTCCTGCCAACACGTGGCTGAACCAGGCCGACGTGGCCCACAGCTGGGACATGAGACGTGCCGCGTGGCCGCTCTCCTCCCCCTCGCTCCGCGCAGGGGTATCCCAGCACGGCAAATGCCGGATGTGGCGCTCTCTTTGCTCTCCGGCATGGCTCAGACTGAGATGTGGGTTTTTTTGGCACCCATAAGAAAAGAAGAGTGTGATGCTTCATATCCCAGGGCAGATCTATGTCAGCCACTGCTGTCATTCCCTCTTCACCAGAGCAATCCACAGAGGAGGCAAATGCAAACAGAAACAAGCCAGGAAATGTGGGCTCTGCAAAATTACAAACCCCCAAACTTCTAAAAGCTCCCTCTTTCCTCTCCCCAGATAAGTGAGCCCAGGCTGCAGCTCACTAAGGGACTCTCTTATTTCCTTCTTCTGTTACACTCTGGCAGAACACCCAGGAGAGGCAATCTTCTTCTTCATTTATCAAGGGGTAGTTAAAAGGGAAAAAACAAGGTTAAAATACAGTCATCAAGCAAACCTCCAGGCCCCAAGTGCAATTCACTCCTATGTCCTGTTTGGTTTGATTTCAGAGACATTTTTACACTGCACATTGTGTAACCCTTTGAGACGCATATTGTTCAGATTTGTAACTGCAGTGGTCAAAAATGATGAGATCTTGTACCAAAAAAATTTCAGTCTGGCCCTGGCTGTGCCACAGTTACTGGAGCAATTCCTACGGGCTTCTCATGGGGAAGAACTGGCTTCATGGGCATGAGGATGCTGGCTCTCAAAAGCTCTGCATTAACTGGCAGACTCCACACTATTAACTCACCCTGGCTGTCGTTTCCAGGGGTAAAAGGCATGTCAGCAGCAGCAGAAAATGGCTTCCTGGAAACCTGCATGGGAATAACTGCCCTAAACTCATGGTGCCTTGCTACCTTTCAGCCGGCTGCTGCACAGATATTTATAACCCCTGCAAAGCTGTGCAAAGCTCATTAAAATATAAGCCATACGGAAAAATAATCCCCCTGGCAACTCTTTTCCATGGAAATAAGGTGAAAATTAATAGAGTAGGATTTGTTTGCAAAAGAGGGCAATTTTCACATAAGCACCAGAACTCCTGCTACTGCAATTCAGAAGGGGTTTAGGGAGGTTCAAGTAGGGCTCTGATGAAGAGCGACGCACCAGACGTGAATATGAGAAAAGGCTTCCTGGGGACAAAGGACAACAGAAGTGAGTTTGGACTGCCTGGGCCACTCACTGGGAAGCCTCAGATACTTAGGAAAGTAACTTTTCTTTTAGAAATCATGAGTAACTTACCAGCTGCAGGGAAACTAATATGCATTCTCATTATGTGGGAAAACACAAAGACTCTCCTGGCAACCCGGAGGTATTGGGACCGTTAGAGTAAACAGCTCACTCTAGAAATAAATAAACTCTGAAATTCATTAACTGCTAAGTCTGCTCCCCTGACAGTCTGCTGTGTGCAGAGAAGTCTTCTGAAGTGAACACTGTCAGTGAGCAGGAGACCGGTGGATGCTTCCCTCACTTCTACTGTCCTGCAAATACACTTGTGCAATGGTGGATTTTTATGTATTGTATTTTTGGACTATGTGGTTAATTGTAACCTCTCCTGCCAGAACCAGCTTTTCACTTTAGGCACAGGGACACGTCCGAGGTTTTCTCTCCACTGCCAGTGGCCAACAAAAGGCAGTCTCTCTCCCAAGACGGACGCTAACCTCATTAAAGCCTCAGGGTCTGATGAAAATAATGACCTCTTCTTGGGGGAGAAGTAGCAAATTGAAATTCCCATAAGGAAAAAAGGGTAAAACTGAAATTTCTTGTTTGTTTCAGGCAATTTCATGCTATGCCTTTGGATTTTTAAATTCTGCCTCAAACGTTTTTGTTATGAAGCAGAGCCTGACCTGCAATGCCCTTGACGTCATCATCTGTGTTTTAGACTTGCTTGTGTGCCCAGTGCGGAATGGGAGCCGTGTGTGATTCATGCCTTACAGCAAAGGGCCGTGCTCCTTGCCAAGACCTGAGGCGGGGCAGAGGCTGGCGAGGTGCGCTGACGGGCACGCTGTGTCGCAGGGGGACGACGGCAGGCCACCCTCCTGCGGCGATGCACGGCACCACAATGCAGCAGCCCCATGACTCCTCACTGTCCACACCTGGGAGTGGGGCTGCAGCTGTGGGGCTACTCCCAAACCCCGCTTTCACTGGCAGGCTCATTAGCCCTGCTAGAAACTTTGTGGTCTCTTCCCCTGCTGCTGATAAGATATGGAAAGGACCTCAGGAAACAGGCTATTTCTTTTCATATTCTCTCTCCTATGTAAATATTTTGAGGAATGCTGCAAACTGGACTAGCTTCAGCTGGAAAGAACACGGGCCAGATCCACCCACTAATTTAGAAACAGGCACTGTAGGCCAGCAGCATCGTTTTGGCTGCTGATCACGTTTGCTCCCAGAGAGAGGCGCTCCGCGAGCAGACGCAGGCACCCCATAGCCCTCCTGGGCAGCTGGCCGGTCCCTTGGTGGAGGTGGCGGCACGCGCCGTGCTCCTTGGTAGACCAGCAGTCAGGCTGCTTGTATCATGCACATCCCTGCACTACTAGCCCCATCCTTCGCCCTCAAGCTGGGGACGGAGCCATCTCTCCATACCTGGATCCACACAGGCTCCACAGTAGGCCCTGGCGATGTGAGGTTCTCCCAGTTTCCCGTTCTCGCGTAGGTAAAGGTGGTCCCGGCCACTCTATAATCCCCGTTCCACTGGATGGTCCAGCCGCCGTTCAGGAAATACTTCTCTGGGTCTTCGCTCCGCAGGGCCAGAAAATTTCCAGCTTCTGCAACTTCTTCAATCCTAATCTCTCGGGCTCCAACTGGGATAATCCCAATATCAACGTACCCTGGGAACATAACTGAACATCAGTCTCAGGCCAATCAAAGTATACTGTGCCAGACACACTCCATCCCTCAGGTTGAGTCGCCAGCATCCTATCAATCGTTACATCTTTGTGACTGTGCGGCGGGCTCCAGTAAAACTGCCTTTCCTCTCCAGTGGGCAACAAACACTATTTTGCATTGAACTGAAGCCGCATTCTCTGCTGGGAGAGCCCACTGCAGCATGAAGCACTTCTCACACGAGCCCTGGCAAGGCATTTACCGTACTTTCACTATGTGCCACCGTCAACCTCACAAATCCTCTTAAACCTTTTCAAAATGGCTCCAGCCTGCACAGATTTGTTTTCAGTAAACGGACATTTTTCTTCCGAGGAGCAAGAAGTGGAAAGATAATCAACTCCACACCTCCCTGTGCTACTGCTCCAATCATATCTGACCAAAATCAACAGGTTTGGATTAAAAAAAGACTCCAAACGAACAGCACCAGTGCGCCTGGCTTTTACTTCTGAGTGCAAATTAAATAAATAAGATAGATAGAAAGGAAACCGTATTTCCCTCAGTTTCCTGAATGTCCCATCCATAGTACTGAAGAGCAATAGCACTTGCTAAGCAATCTGCCCTCTCTATATATTGCCTTCACTCTCCCACATGGAAATTCCTGCAGCAATGTAACCAAAGGGTTTTTGTTTGCAAACCAATATACCCCTGTCACCCTGCACTGCTGATAAAGGGAAAAGGAAGCTCTACAGACCATGGGTGTTTGTTTTAAGGAAATCATTTAAAACAACTATCCACTTTTCCCCTCTCCAACAGTTGTGAGCTTTGTTTTTGTCCAAACCCCATTTTGTTCACCTGATTGGTTTGCAGTGAAGTGTTTGGTTACTACGGAGGCTTAGGCAGACTGCTAAAAGTTCGGGGCATGCTGCTTTATTTTCTTTCTTTCTTAAGGGAGTGTAGTTTCTGTCTGTATCATTGCAAAAAATCTGTGAGTTAAGCCTCAGAGTGTCCATCTGAGACCCTGGCCACCCCTTTTGCATTGGAGGGGAAAGCCAAGCCTGGGGACAGGTGATGCCATCTCTGTGCAGCGAGTTGCAAGGACCTGGTCCTTTGCGAGCCTGTCCTCACGCCGTTTATGCGAGAGCTTGTGCCGCTGGCTCGCCAGCCGAGCAGACAGGCTGCCCGCCCTGGGGAATGGCTATGAATACCATGGTCACTGGTGTCTGAGCACGCCACTGCTCCCACGGCTCCTCCAGTTAGCACGACCAGACGTAACCCACGGGATTCCTAAGGCAGAGAATTCCTGCCTTGGCATCCTACGCCCTTTGCAATGGTGGCACGGGCCTCCTGTGTGCAGGACCTGACCTGGCTGCCCATCAAAGCAGCTTTACTCCATCTCATCACTGCCCTACCCCTTGTGTCCTGCCCCTTTGCCCTGGAGTAGGAGCTGGGTTTTACCCTGGCACCCATCACGTTGTCCCTGCCAGGCCAGGAACACAACCGCCCGCAGGCACCAGTGTGGAGAGGACTGTGCCATGCAGCCTTACCCAGCCCCTCGCTGTCCTCAAACATCTTCTTCACGGTCTGGCAGGTGGAGCCGTTGCCATGACACACGCCGCACCGGTCCTCGACCGCGTTGGAGTCGATCTCATAGTCGCAGCCCACGTTCTGAAATACAAACCTGGGATCAGTCTGCGACTGCAGGACCACATGGCAGGAGGACCCAACCTGAGGCAGCTAAGACCGCTGAGGAGTTCTACTATGGGATCAACAGTCAAAACACAGGAAATAACCACAGTGATGAGAACCAGCTTTGGTGGGGAAATATTCATCCTTAATGCGAGGAAATAAGGAACATGGACCAGAGAGTTACTCATACAAGCTGCAGTCCTTCCTGAGAAGGGGCAGTGATACATCTAAGCAGGCTGCAATACTTGTTTCTGACTCTTTAATATATGCTGGCAGTCCTTCCATTTTATTCATGCTTCTGTGAAAAGCAAGGCCCACATCTTGTTTTTACCTTTTCCTATTCTGCTCTTCAGTCCAGAATTCCCTGGATAGCAGAGCCTGATGATGTGAGTTAAACACTGTGCTTAGCTGGGAAAGCCTCTTGGGTTTTGGCCCTGCTAGTTCTGTTTTAAAACATTTCCAGAGAATATTTTTATATTCTGCCAAAGTTCTCCACACCTCCTATCCAGGTAGCTGCCAAATCTCTTGACCTTCAAAGAGCAATAGACTCCATTTGATTTTGCACAATAAAAGCCAAAGCGTAATATCCCAAAGGTCTTTCTAGTTTCTGTTGCAATGGGGAGCCTTTTGTTTTAGCTCCAAGAGGAAATATTAATGGAGCCACTTTTATATACATATTAGGGAAGGAGCATTATTTTTGCTACTGCAATAGCCTGTAGTGAGCCAGGTTTAATGTTCGTGTCGATGCCAGCTGCAGGCTTACAGTCACTCAGGATTTCTGTGTGCAGTTAGTTCTGACTAAATATATTGTCATCTGTAGAGAGCTGCCGAGTCTCACTCTTTTATATGTGCCAAGTAAAAATCATGACCCTTGAGCTCTCCCTCAAGCCAGTGCCTGCACATCTGCTGCAGCCTTTGAAGTAACTTATAGCCTATTAAAGGAGGAAATGGGACCTTCTCAAAGTCTCCTGCTGTGCAGAGCAATTGCCACTGGGGCTGTGACTGGTGCTACTGGCGACAGTCAGGAAGAGGAAGAAGTTTCCACGGATGTTTTTTATATAAGAGGCTGCAAGGAAACTTGCTTACTGAGTATGTTCCCTGCTGCTCTTTGTGCTGTACGGAGCACGACGCCCTCGGCAGCCCCCAGTGCTCTGGGAAAGCCTTTGAGTGCTGGTGTCACTTGGCAATCCTCTTCTTCCCACAGCCAGTGCAGACCCGCATGGGCGGCACCCTGCTTCCCCACTGAGTGTCTTCATTGCTCTCTCCCATGGACAGCCCCCAAAACATCGGCACATTCAAACCTGTGCTGGAGATCAACCTCATGGCTGCTACAGAGCTGCTGGCAAGCCGTAGCAAGGGGATAAGTGCTGGAGATCAACCTCATGGCTGCTGCAGAGCTGCTGGCAAGCCGTAGCAGGGGGATAAGGACTTGCCTTTTCCTCCTTGCCACAGGGATGTTATTTTGCTATACATTTCCCCCCTCTAAGTGCTGGGGGTTGCATTCACTTCTAAGACAGAGGACCAGGGAAGCAGGTGACTTTCCAGCCAGCATCAACAAAGGCTGCTTACAGCTGCAGAGTTGCTTGCTTCCTTAAGCCTCATTTGATTCATCGGCAAAGCAAACAGCAGAAGCTTTTCCCAGGCTTGGTTTTGCAGCCCCAAGCTGTAGGCAGGCATGGCTGGGAATTCACCTGCTGCAGGACACATAGAGGCATCTGCACCCCTGGCAGCACCGCTGCTGCAGCACCAGGCAGGCTGCCCGTCCCGCAGCAGCTCCAGGCAGCACAAGCCTTCTGTGGCCACATGGAGTCCTGTCTCTTACTAATAGTTGGTGGAGCTTGTTTTTATTAGTTATAACGTTTGAGAAGATCTGGAGGTCAAAGCATTCTGGGAAAGAGAAACATCTTGGCACCATGCTGCAGGAGCATGTTGTGGTCACAGCAGCAGAAACCCTCGTGCTAAGAGTTGCAGGATTTCTGAGGCAGATCCCTGTTCTGCCAATGAGCTGCTGCTCAGAGCTGCAAGCTAGAAGCCAAGGAGTAGAAGTGACACCTCTGTAGCCATGGTACATCTCCCCGCACGAGGGCCGAGCAGGAAATGGACTCCAGTAAGGTGTGCAGCCAGGAGAGCTGCCTGCCAGCTGCATGAGGTGCAAGTCCTGCAGCTGCAAAGGGAGAGGCTCCCCGGGAACAGCGAGTCCCTCTGGGAGAGCACACCTCTCTGCAAAGAGCAGACGTAAATGTGCCTGTCCTCCCACAGAGATGTGGGTTTCAGCCTTGAAGAAGATATGACCGTGACTAGTATTTTTCTGAGAAGTCTTTCAGAGATCATTTTTATCTAAGGCTACAGCAGACCTGACTCACTGAACGAGGGTGCAGACTCACTGAACGAGGGTGCAATCCCTACTGTTTTCCAGACTAAAAGAAAAGAGGGCTGGAAAGTGAGATCTAGCCTCTGCCCTATGGCAAGATCAGCTCTGCCAAACACCAGTCTGGATAGGTGCTGGTCTGCTACTATCTAAAACCCCAAAGATGCAAGTTTCAGTGTTTTGCTGTCTGCACATCCAGAAGCATTTCTGACCTCTACGTTAAACCTCCCCTGCTGCAATGTAAATCTACTCTACCTTGTCCTATTCCCAGCAGACCCAGAGGACAGTTTTTCTCTTTACAGCAACCTTTAGCATTTTTGAAGACTCACCTTGTCTCCCCTCAGCATTTTCTATTCAAAATGTGCAGTTTTTCTAATCTTCCTTTATCAGTATCTTCTCTAGACTTCTGCTCATTTTTGTGCCTTTTCTCCTCTGAAGCCTCTCCTGTCTGCTGCAACTCTGGAAGTGCAGCAGCCCAAACCGCACACGGTGCTCTAGCTGAAGGCCTCCCAGCGCCCAGGAAAGCAGACGGACTATTCCCTGCCCCTGACTGAGTGTGCAGCTCCCTGGTTATGCACAGCTTTCAGCTTCCCAGAAAGAAAATAACAATCATCTCAAAGGAAGAACAAATCCCACGGACCCAGCTGTCCCCGGAGGCAGGTCAGTGCTGGGAGCGGCTGCCAAGGCAGGGTGAGGAATCTCCACCACTGAAGGCCTCCGGGAGCAGCTTGGGCCAGCATCGGCCAGCACAGGCTGTGCGAGAGCCGTCCCTGCCCGCGGAGCAGGAACGGGCTGGGTGACTGAGTAATGTATCCTTTCTATATCTCTGATGTTATTCTGAAATAAAACTGTTCTTCCTTATTTCCTTGTTTTTATATTCCATTTCCTTGGAGCCAGAGCAGAGGCTTAAATACTGCCGTATTTTATATCTCAGGCAATCTCATGTGAATACGGAAAGGTCACCCTCAGTTCCAAACAGAAAAATAGTAATAAAATTTGTCACTTAATGTTTGCTGGGAGGACAGCAGGCAGAGCCCCTACAGCCATCCCCCCTCTCAAACACAGTGGATGCAGCTAGCAGGGACTTTATTCAAAACAATTTGGGGGTTGCTTTGGCTTAACAAGTTTCTGGGCAGATGCACGGGCACAAACACATCAGTGTCTTTCTGAGTGCTCATATAAGGGTGAATTACAAAATGAGTGAACTCAGCCTCTTGCTGAATGTGAAAAAGGGGGCACTGTCCACCTAAAAAATGAATAGAACATCTCTACCTGCATTTCCCATGCTACAGGACTGCTCCTTGGCTATATGTGGCTCTGCTATGCCCCAGCTCCCTCCTTGGGCACCTGGAGTGGGCTGGATGCAAGGCGTACCTTACAGATCCCATTGATGCACATGTCCCGGCTTGCATTCATTTCATAACACGGAGTCCCATCGATGACAGCATCCCGCAGCTTTTCTGCAAAGTATTCATCTTCTGGCCGGCAGTGCAGCTCACATGGATTAACTGAGGAAGCGAACAGACAGTAAATAAACCTGACAAGCTGGAGGGTCTGCACACTTTCTTCTGTCTCTTGTTTTCTCCAACAGCGCTGCCCTGTCACAGTCCCTGGACTCACACTGACAGGATTCCCCTTCACTCTAAATAACCATCTCTCATAAATTAACCATGCAAACCCAGCCACAGACTGTTAATTTAAAATACAGTATGAATACTCTGGAAGAGTGGTGGAAAAGAAAGGCAAATCCTTTACAGGTAGTACACACTCCAGACATGATCTGCAAAAATAAATCATTAGCAAAAATCTATTTAAGACTCTTAATTGGCACTGCCAATTGAAACCTTGCACCAGCTTTTATCTTGGACTTACTGTTGTTTGGCACTGGTGTCCACTTGTACAGTTTTCCTTTATAGAGCATGGGATTGAACTGGCTGCACTGGATCTGGCGGAAGGATGGCTTGTCGGAGGGACATGGTTTAATGTTGCAAATCCGGAACCGCTTTCGTTCCCCAAGGCAGTATCTGCCCCCATACTTTGGCCTATTAACATAAGGGGAAAAGAAAGACAAACACATACTGCACATGAGGATGAAATTTCATAATTATGCATAGATAAAGAAGGGATACTATTTCAGGGTTTTTTGGATCTGCTGCTAATGTCTGATCTTCCTAGGCTAGGTCAAACATGATTCCACCTGAAGTCAATGGGGAACTTGCTCACATCTTATTTGGACCGCTCTACTGTGACTTTCACAGAAGAAAGTTATGCATGAAACCAACACCCATTCCAGAATAATCCCAAATCCACAAAGCAACCCTCCGAAATGACAAGGAAGCACGTCCCACATCTTTGTTCCATAACTCCTTTGTAAATTAACACCCTTGCTGATGGTGGAATTGCCAGACTGTGCCATAGGACCACGCAGGATGAGAACTTGACCACCTCATGGTTTACTAACATTGCGGATCAAAGGTCGCTTTTGCTAAGTGAAGGCTGTTAAGCCGGATTTCTGCACCGAAAGACCCGGCTCTCTTGCTGGGAAGTTGCCACGTTCCCCCTGCAAGGGAAACATCGATTGTTGTCCAGGGAGAGGACTTTGATCCTTTGGACAAAGTCAGTTGCTCCTCTTCTGGCAGCCTCTGGTAACAAACAAGCCCATAGAGCTCTGAGCAGAAACAAACCGAACTCAAATTAAAAAATAACAAAGTTCCATTCTAGTGCGGTTTCTCCTTCCCTGTCTCTCTCCTGGATTAAACAATCACTGCATTCAGAAGCAACCTTCCCAAATCCAACGTGCCTGGAGGAGGAAGCTTGAGGCCCTGCCAGTGCCTTTTTTTCAGCAGGTGTGAGTGCAGGGGAGGGCTCGCTGTGGCTCGCCTCCCCTTCAGCTCAGCCCAGGCTGCACGGGGTGAGCCGGAGCTGCGTGGAGGGGAAGCAGTCCCAGCCAGCTCGCAAATGCGCTGCCGCAGAAGGAAAAGCTCTGAGCACCCCCAGGCTGCGCAAAGACCCAGCCTTGCTGGGCCACCTGTGTAAGTCATGTCTGGGCCAAGCTCTGCATGCCATTACCTGTGTGCTCGCCACCAAAGTGCAGAAAATGGCCCATGTTTTTCCTAGAAGAAATTAGACTATAACATCAGCATCACATCTGGCGCCTGAACACCTGTGAATTAAATACAACTCAGCCGCATACCTGCTGAATGTCCTGGCAGGAAACCTCTGGGGTGCCCCAGGAGGAAAGGTACAAGGGCCTGATCCAGAAACAGGGACCAGATAGACTTCCACCAGTGTTAGTGGCTTTTGGATCAGGATCTAAAAACTTTGGGGCTTGTCTCACTATCGATAGTCCTGATTAAGTATATTAAAACAATATGCAACCACAACAATGTATTTTAATCAGCACATTTTATTTTATTTTTCTTACCTTTTTCTTTAGCATGCTATAAATAGCCCAAGAAACATGCTAGTCTTTAGTGGAGGAGGCAAAAGACAAAGATGGCTACTTGAAATGAATTTAGATTGAGGGACCTTGTAGGAATATGTACAGACTGTTGACAGAATGCACATACGAAGTGCTATTTATAATAAAAATATTGAGATACAGCTCCCTAGGTTATGGAAGGTGACAGTCTTTAAAGTGCACTTGACTTCCCTCCGGCTGCTGTTTGTTGTTTACATTTAACTTCCTTCGTGCAATGAGAGAGCTGCCTAATCCAGTCTGTGGTTGTGGCTGATCAGATTTGCTTTCTTGTTCTCAGACATTAGCACAACATTGCAATGGCCAGGCTGCAGCGTTGCAGGGAAGGGAGGTGGTTTTGTTTTTACCAGCGCACCTGTTTGCTTCATGAAAGGCTCAAACACACCAAAAAAGGGACAAGTGAATCAGTCATTTCCGCAAGTCCTCTGTGAAGACTCTGGAGGTTCACAGCTATATTTTGAGCCTTGTCCCTCTTGATGGCCCCTCCTTAATATTGCAAATATGGCCAATTTTACAGCCCTCGTTTATGACGCCATATAAGCAGCTATTACAGTTAGGTGTCACTGGAAACATTCATGCCTGAAGCCTTCCTACCTCCTGTAATTGCAGTCAGGCATTGTTACATCCTCAGGGACGCCAGCCTCAGCTCTGCACACCCATAACTGATGGGTGATTGTCATTCCTCAAGGAGGTAAAACTGGCTGCCTCTGTTCCCCAGGGAGTTAAAACATCTGTTTTAACATCCTGGCTATTACTACCTGATGCAATTGCTTTGGCTGACAGTACAGATTGATGTAACCATAATTCTTCCCAGCTTCCCACACGTTTAACTGAAAACGATCCCACTATTTGAAGCACTTTAACAGATATCCTCTTTTTTCAAGAACTGAATTTCCAAGTGAATAACTGAAAGCCACAGACACAAACCTTGTTCTCTTGTTATACCAGTGTTGGCAGGTATTCACCTTCTCAGAGCAATGCCTCCTCAGAGCTTCCCCAGGCTTGTGCTCCTACCTGCCACATTAGGTAGTTGCCCGTTTTGTGGCTGGTTTACAAAAGCTGCTCTCTGTGGCTCCCAAGGACAACTTTCTGACTCTGCTTTGCTCCTACTCCTGGCAAAACAAGTGGCAAATGTGCAACTGCTAAACTGGGAGCTGGGCCGTGGCAAGTCCCCCGCACTTCTCTCCTCAAACCTAATGTCCTGTGACAGGGACTCAGGCACTCTGGGGACAGCTCGGTCTAAAATTACACCATTACAGCAATTGTGTAGCTGCTTTTGTTCACCAATACAACAGTGTCTCCCTGGGGAGGGCTTTGAGGTCTGAAACCCTTCTATGCTAACACCAATTTGTGACTACAGCACTTAATTTTGCTTTTGAGCAAGATGTGGCCGTGCTAAGGTAGCACTGGAGAGACTTCTACCAGGGAGAATACTTTGCCAATGCTTTTCTAACACTTGTCCAGATGGACCTGCGGTTTTCCTTGCCCCATCACAGACATCCTCGTGTTTTCCACTGTCTTCCAGACTTCCATGGGCTCTGCACTTGGCCAGCCCCTCTGGGGAGAGGGACCGTGAGCAACATCTGCAACCCAGGAAGCCAAAAGGTCTGTCATTCGTGCATGTTATAGGCACCAAGAAGCAGCTAGACATAACTGCACGTTCTGCTAATTGAGAGGAAGGGTAAACTTTATAATCTATCTATCTAATCTGAATTCATCAGGCCTGATCCTGTTCCCTCACTGTCTGGGATTAGTTATGGGTGCTGCTCTACTGTAAAAACACTGATATGCCCAATAGTACAGCATAGCTGGTCTCAGTAACTATTTGATTATATGTCAACGGGATGCAGATTTTGCAGGATGTCTTCCCAAAACTTACAACTATTTTACAATGCAATTAAGAACTGCTTAATTGACAGTGCTTGGTGGCATCCAAATGTCGTCTAGAAAAGGGCCTGCTGACTGTTTTGTCTCTAAAATTCCCATGTAAAATCTGTCAGCGCTTTCAGCTATCCTCTCTCTTTCTCTACCTTGCTCTGGAGGAACAACGACATGGATTGATTGCAGTTTTGCTGACATTTCAAGCAGGAACGCAAAGGTCGGATGATCAATGGGGCAGAGCTCCCACCACAACAAAGCACGGACGCATGCTTACAGGAGCTCTATATAAAACCACCCTTGGCCCATCCAGCTGTGCTTTCCACGATGGATGGTCTCTGCTTCAACACAGTAACTCAACCTGATGAGGCTTGGAGCACTGAAGCACAGGTCAAACATGAACAAGTGTCCAGAGCAGAGAAATCTCACAAGACATCTATCTATTTAGAAGAAACGTATTTCTTACGGTTTTTGATTTTCCATGTTCATGATTTCTAAACGATAGAAACAGTCAAAAACACTCTGTATGTATGAGACTACAAATTCTCACTTACCGGGATACTTGTGAAAGTATAATTCCTTCCAGTATTTTTAAAGTAAGAGGCACTTTAAAAAGGAGTGATAGGTTTTTCTCAGATGCCAACAGACTATGAAAATAATGCCACTGTTTCTTGATGCTTGCCATTTTGCCAGGTTCATTTGATCACAGCACTTTCTGTGGCCCACATCCCCCTGACCTTATGAAAATTACATTTTCCCTGATCAGTTAAATCTCGGCACACTATGGTGAAGAAAATAAAATTAATTATTATTTTATGGTTATATTTGCATAACCTGTCTTTAGGAAATACCTAAAGGAGCAAGGATTACCCAATGGATACATTTGTTCACTTAATCCAAAAGGCAAAGCTGAAGATTTACCTACAGTGGCCAAAACAAACAACTCCCTGGGGGAAATTCTGCTGCTTTTACAGTGTTTGCTCTTCTACATGCCTGCAGCTGTGTTTAAAACACTCTATAAACTACAATTGCACTTCTGTCACAAAACTCATGTCAAACATAAACCTAGCTCTTGACCTAGGAGTGAGATTACATACCACTTTTTTAAACAGTTCAATAGCCTGTGTTAAAAACAATGTACCCAAGAAAGAAGTTAGGCAGACAACACATCTGGGCTTACTAGAGATCCTTCTTTTTGAATTTTCAAATCTCTTTAAGCCATTGAAACCTGGCTGCCACTGGAAAATTCAGTAAGGGCCATAAAGCACCTCTTGGCTTCGTAATCAATTACTCTCAGGGATCCCGGGAGAACTCGCATGGGTGTCTAAAACATCCAGCAAGAAAATACTGGTGAGCAAAGCACTGACACCCAGAGGATTCGGCTGCGTCATCAGGTCGGCAAGTGGGAATGGTGGTAAGGAGCAGGACTGGAAGAACGAACTGCTGTGAAAATGGCACCGCAAGAGGCTGGCAGCAGCTGCCTGCCACCTTCCAGAGCCTGCTTTCCCCCTGGCACTGGAGCCTTTCTGCCTTGTGTCTTGAGCATGCCGGAGTCTTTTAAGCTGCACTCGCTTGACACCACGGTATTTAATTTAATGGAAATTCCATTACAAACTAGTGGCATGTCACAGCTCAGATGCCTTCAGCTCATTTTCTCACCTTGTTCACAACCCCCCTTTTCTCTCTCCTATCACAGATCTCTCTCTGACACCTGGGCAATCCACAGGGATTTGCTTCTAATCCAATACAACAGTGATTGGGCAAGAAATGAGACATCTGGGGAGCAGATGTGCCAGCCTAGAATTACCACATAAACAATGCTACTTCACAGTCAGTTATTTAGATACTTTCACTACAGAGCCACCTTTCCTATGCCAGATTTGGCAGCTGCATCAGTGAAGCCTGATAGGAGAGAACTTCCCCCTTCGTACCCCAGGTCATTATAACTTGTACAGAAGTTGCTTGTGGAAAGCAAAGGGGTGATAAACAGCAATGGAATTTTTCAAAATGATTCTGAATCAGGATCAAAGAACATTTATTTTTCTTTTCTTTTCTTTTCTTTTCTTTTCTTTTCTTTTCTTTTCTTTTCTTTTCTTTTCCTTTCCTTTCCTTTCCTTTCCTTTCCTTTCCTTTCCTTTCCTTTCCTCTCCTCTCTTCTCCTCTCCTCTCCTCTCCTTTCCTTTTTCTTTTTCTTTGCACTAAAAGACACTGAATGTGTTTTACATCTACAAGCATTGAGTCTTTGCTCTTTGTTTGAATCATATTCCAAATCCTTTCTGTCTGCATGTAGCAGGAGCAACTTACATGTGAAAGCAGACACAGAAAACTCTATACTTCCACAGGCTTTCTACTGCCCAGATGGCTGGATAACCCCGTGAAATGAATTGCCTGTGGTGTTTCAAAAGAACATTGTTCTAAAAGATAACTGAATAATGACACCCCTCATCTGTACAGTTTTGCTGTGTAATGCAAAAATGGGTTAGGACCAAACTGGTCAAATGATGGTGGCAGACTTTAGCAGGTGATAAGAAAGTATTGAGTTCCTCTCCCTAAATGCAGCTTTAGTGGAGAAGCCAAATGAATGGCTTGTATATCTGGGGAGGGGGAGCATTAACTTACGTGGGGTTGTTGCACTGTCTTTCCGCGTTCTGCACGCCAGCCCCGCAGGTCCGTGAACAGGCAGACCAGGAACTCCAGGATCCCCAGCTGCCATCAATAGCATCAGGACGGTAACCCACTTGCACACACTCTCCATTGAAGCACCACTGTAAAGAGACCAGCCAGAAGAAGGGAAACCAAGGTTTAACGATAGATCATCATACACTGACTGACACTGATCTGTAGACCCGCACCTCAAGGAGCACTAAAGCCCAGCACTCCTGCTCTGAATATCCATGCTTCATTCACACCAAGATGCTTGAAGGTCAGCTAAGTTCTGCCAGAGCCAAGTGCAGCTCCAAGTAATGGGAAATTCAGGGATGTTGGGCTAATTGAAGATTTGCATAAGGGAACACTCCTAAGTAACCCAAACCTCCACTGAGGTCTCTCAGCAAGGAGATTTGCAGTCTGACTTCATTCCAGAAGGGAAGAGCCAACGTGGCATAACCATGGAGAATGGGTAACGTGGGAGGTTTTGCAGGGATTGGCTGTTTAACCATGGTGTAATCCCCAGTGCTCTAGGGCCAAGTCACTGGGAGGTGACACTTAAACTGTAAAGGAAAGAAGGGTACAGATATTTTTATGACTATATAGTTTTATCCTACCTTGGACAGGAAGCTACTGTTTTGGAAGAGAAATGCATGTTGGCTCTGTCACACAGCTGCTCCAGTACAGGAGCCAGCACTATCCCATAAAAGGGTTACCACAGTGGCCAGGAGTTGGCTGCACATCGCAGCTCCCAGAGAGGCAGCTTTCCTCCTCGGCACCTGGCGCGCACCTGCAGCGGTGCACACTGAGCTCCATCAGGCGCCCACAGGGCTCCTGTGCTTGGTTTGCACTACCTGAGCAATGAAACTGGGGAACAGAGGCCTCTACACAGGCCTCAGCTCTCCACGGAAATCAGACCCCAGAGACGAACGTCTGCCACAGAAACCTGTCAGAGAGCAGAATAGGACTTGCACTTTTATGCAGTGTTAACAAACTGCAGGTTTCACTTTTTTAAGGTCAGTCAGCTTCACTGAAGTGCATCTCTCCCTGAAAGCAATGGGAGGTTGGCCAGAGCTAAGACAGCAAGATAAGTCCATCCTTCTTGCACAGGAGTCTGCAAAACTTCAGGTTTTATGCCCATCAGACAAAGATCCTCCCTCGTGGGCAGGAAAAGGAATCACTGCAACTGTAAATATGACTGTTTCTAATTACCTTGTTGTCTCCGCATGTTGTACCATCAACAGCAGCATCCAGCTTGGAATGGCATGTGTTCCCCACTGTGCACCACAGCGTATTGCAGACACTCTGCAGAAAACATGTTTGCGTAGGACACTCTTACTGCACAGTCCAGCGCACCAGTACAAATTTAACTTTGCCAAACACATTCATGCATCAGTGGGGCCCCAGACCAATGAATCAGCAAAGAGCCGAA
Source organism: Struthio camelus (assembly GCF_040807025.1). Classification (NCBI taxonomy): domain Eukaryota; kingdom Metazoa; phylum Chordata; class Aves; order Struthioniformes; family Struthionidae; genus Struthio; species Struthio camelus. The sequence continues at coordinate 1,331,634 of NC_090953.1, forward strand.
CTCCCATTCCCTGCTCCTCTCCTTGTCCCATCTGCCTCTCTCCATTTCTCTATTCAGCCCCCTTACCTTCCTCTCCACTCTCCAGTGACCCCTCTGTTAACTGCCAGGAGGGAGTTAATGACTGCTGGATGGGGCGTGTTGGGAGCAGAGAGGGCTCTGCAAACAAACCTCTCTCCCTGGACTTAACTGAGAGAACAATGGTCTTTTGTCCACAGTCAACCACTTTGCCTCATCCCCTTGTTACCAGGGAGAATACTGCCCTGTGGAAAGACCCTCACCACCCAGACCACCCTCCAAGGCACCAGATTCTGTGTTACATTGAGAAAACAGGGGAAAAGCCCTGGCTTACATCCATGTCGTCACAGAAGGTGGAGTAGCCACCGTACTGCAGCCGGCACTGGTGACCAACGTCGTAGAGAACGCCCGGGGGCACCAAGGGGTAGTCCAGCACTTCTCGGGCAGGTGGGTCGTCCAGACACAGCCCCCAGCCCCGGCTGCAAGAGAGAAGACAGAGCACGCATCGCCTTCAGCCCCAGCAAGCCAGTGAAGATGCTATTTCACACAGTGCTTCAGCAGTTGCTAGCAGGGGAAGCAAATGACTTGTTACTGTCTCATTACCATAAGCTGTTACTTGTTCGTTCTGATAAGACTCTGGCTCTTCAATAATCTCAAGACCTGCTCCAACATGAGGATGTGTATGTACTGTTATCTGCTTCTTCTAGGTGGGAGCTCAGGTGCTCTGCTCTCAGAACACTTTCCCTGTCCTTGGAGCAGTGCAAGTTAAGGGGAAGCTGAAGGTGCCTGAAAGCAGCAGGGGCTTCTCTGTGCGGCTCCTGGGAAGATGCCTGGCAGCAGAGACTCTCTCCCTTGCATATTTCACATCCCCCAGCCCACAAGACCAATGTCTTAATTGCATTGAACATTACTTGCTAACTCAACAAGACTAGAAAAATAAACCCTACTTGGGCCAGGTGACACGCTTGACTGAAAATCCTGACAACTCTCTTTTAAAATCTTTGCTCAATTCAAACAAAGTCTTCACTACTGCTCTCAGCAATTTGCTTACTCCCACTTTCTGGCTGACAAAGGAAACTGTGCAATACTCTCATGGGAGCACTGTGAAAGCGCCCATCCCACAGGAGTATCCGTTCTCACAGGCTTTCCAGCCACACTGTAGACTCAACAGACTTGGGTGAAACTCCTTGGAGGTCTGTGGAAAAGCTATTTATACAAAATCCCCAAATAAATGGCTAAGTTCTAAGGAGCTCAGCTGTGAGCCCAAGAAGAGGGCGTTTTTCCAGTGCTCACTGGTTACAGCAGCACTGCGTCCTCCTGCAAAGCTCTGGGCTGTGTGTGCATAGCAGCGCTGCTCTTTCCTGAGTATCCACTTCTGCTCCCGTTTCTACCTATAAATGACTTTAAGCCTGGACCCACGCTGCTCATTTTTGCTAACGGGCAGACATCAGACACAGCAAAAGCTATCGGAAAGGGCAGAAGCTATCAGCAAGATATCTCCATGAAAGCAAAGGCTTGTAGAACAGAGCACTTTGCATTCACCAGAAACACTAGCAGTTTCTTCCTGAAGAGTATTTTAACTTTTTAATCATCTTATGCACAGGCAGTTCAGCTCAAACTGGAGGGTACAAAAAGAAAGGAGAGGGTTCAATTTGTCAACCTTGCCCTCTGTGTGCCCAGGGGCCCCAGGTTCTCCAAGGGGCAACACACAAGGCAACACCAATGCCTCCCTCAAAGGAGATGTATGGAACAATACACCCAATATTGTTATGTCGTGGTTTGGTAGCAAGGCAGTTCTGCCTGCGCTACTACCACGGGGACCATATAACCCTCTGCAGCCTAGGGCATGGCTGCAGATGGCTGAAGCTCATGGGTCAAGCAGACATGCAATGAAAGTGGAGATCCTAACTGGAGATGTATAGTCCGGTCACCACAGGAGCACAGAATGTCCCACGGGAGTTCTTACAAAACTGAAACCTTTCCCCTCCGGCAGGACCAGCCTCCTTCCCACCGCTCCCTTGCAGCCCACCAAGCTTCAGTCCGAGAGCGAGCACAGAGAACCCTGCTGCCCCACACAAAGTGTCCAGCTGTTCCCCAAAGAAAAGTCAGAAACGTCACTTTGTGTGGGAATAAGCCCTTGACTTCTAGCTTTGCAATCAGGTCACCAGCTAAGTCCCCATTCTGGAGTCAGAACCTCAGTTTCATCATTCAAGGTGAAGGGTTTCATTTGAACAAACATTTCACTGCTGAAAAACAGATGTTGTCCTTGCGTTCATACATCACGCTGACCCCAGAAATGTCCCAGTGGATACTCCAACACTAGTGTCAATGTCCTGCTAATAAAAATAAAATAGACTGTCAGCAACAAACCTCACTCACCATCATATTTGCAGCTACAAACGGTGTTCAAACTGTGCTGGGCAGTACATCTTTAGAAAAGACATGCTAAAACTAAGCCCAAAGCACTGTCAAGAAGGCCGAAGGCATGCTGCCAGGTTACTTGAGAGCAGCGAGTCCCTGGATGTTCCTGGCCTGCTTTCACTGTTGCAAGTGGGTTTGCTCTGATACTTCACAAACACATAAGAAATTGTCACTAGCTTAACTTACCGTGTTGATTTAAACAAACTTGTTTTCAGCAACACAAAGTTTCCAGTGTGGGTTTCTGAGCAGATTAGATTACTTTCATTTGCTGGGATTAGGAACAGGTCTAAATTAACTTGAAATAAGATTCCTTTTTAACCAAAGCTGGAACCACATATGGGTTTCAACAGCTCGGTTCAGAAGTGGGTGGCAGCTGGGCTGGCACAAGCGCCTGGAGTATTGGGGACTCCCACGCTGCAGGGTGCCAGCGACACCAGGGCACGATGCCAGCATGCACCTCTTTCCACCTTTCACATCCTGCCCCAGGGAGGTCCCTGCTGTACGCTTCAAGCAGCTTAGCCAGCCCACAGGTAACACAGCTATTTAAAATACCATCCATATATTTTCCACAAGCAGCTTCCCCACTGGAAAAAAATTGTTTTCACTAGCCCAGTGTCTTGCTATTCATTGCTTCCTTCCAGCCTCTACCAAGTCTACTGATAGCTCCACCATCGTCTCTCGCATCCTACTGGAGAAGGACAGTTTTTTGTGGATGATGTTAAGACCGAACTGGCGTTAATTAAGTGCAGATTAAGCAACCGAATGCAGTATTATGGTCCAGTCTCAAGCTGTAAGCTGTTTCAGGAGTACAGCAAAGTCACTGCATTGCACCTCTACAGATATTTTCTTTACCGGCTGGTGGAAAACATTTTAGAAGAATATTTTATATGAACTTGCAAAGAATAGTATCTTTGCTGGGGACAGTCAAGGCTTAAGCATTGGACTCCTGCATTGACTTCATCCATGATACTAGTGCTCCTCTGGACTAGTTCACCAACTGTCTACTCAGTCTAAAAGCATATGGGGCCTCCACATACTGCTTCAAAACCCCCAGTCAATCTTTCCTGCCCTTTGATCTGCTCAGGGCACTTTCTGTCTTTCCTCAGGTTATGGGAGAGGTCTGCAGTCCCATGCACCCAGTATGCTGTCCCAGCATGAGAGGATGATTTAGAGTTAATATTGACTTTGCCAGTAGTATGTTCAAAATCTATTTCTTCACTAAACATTTTACAGCAGTACTACAGGTATCTTCAATTGGCCTCCATGTTTTGCACAAAAAGCCTGGCTGAGCCAGCAAAAATTGGCATGATTTTTGTTCTGCCTTTGAAGGGATATACAGGAAACTACACTCTCTGCGCTAAGATTTCACAGGGGTCTGTCCTGCATCTGCCTAATTCAGTTTGTTCATTAATGAGCTGGATGATAGACTAGATGGTATGATGATTAAATCCCCATAGGACAGTACGCTCTGGGAGGATCTGCAAGCACATTTGAGAGTAGGATTAAAATTCCAAAAGCTCTTGGAGAATGGGAATAACGGTCCAAAAAGCCAGGGCTGAATTTAATAAAAACAAATGCAGGATTCAAACTTGGGAAAAATCAGCTGCGCAAATAGAGGACCTAGAATAAGTGGCGGAAGAGCAGTGCAGGAGGAAGGGCTCTGGGAGTTAGTCTGGCTGAGCAGGGGGCAGCAGCGTAGTGCTGCTAACGCAAGTAAACATCACCCACATCCAGGTTAAAGAAATGTGGCGCCTGACTAGAAGAGCCCACAGGAGGACAGCGGAAGAAGGCCTTCGTCACTGTGAGGAAAGACTAAAAATTGGTTGTTTGAGCTAGAGAAGAAAAGACTGAGGGGAGATGTGACAGTCTGCAGCTACGGGAAGGCTGCTGCTGAGATCAAAGGACTGTTCCCCACCCCATAGCGTACCTATGGGCCCAGGCAGAGCATGCATTAGATAGCGAACCCATTTTAAAATGTTCTTCTACTAGCTCAGCTGGCAAAGAGCTCACTTCTTGTTGGAGGTGTGAGCAAAGAAACTTTATAGCATCTTCCAATTTCTCCAAGGATTAGAGGGAAAAAAATCACCAAATGTCAAAAAGGGGCTTGTGCAGAAAGTGCTAGCGTGACACAGAGTAGATCAGCTGTCTGTCTCCAGAGCTGGGAGATGCAGAGCTGTCACTCAACCATGAGCACATCACCATTACCTGTCACTTACTGCACGATCTGGCCTGCTCCAGGACCCTTCATTAGCTTGAAAAGGAGGAGCTCATGATGCTATTTCTCGGGGGGGACAGAGGACATGGGGAGGTGACCTCTCCAGCTCTCCTGGGTGTCAGAGAGGACCCTGACCCACTGTCTCACAAAACGGTCATGGCACTCAGCCCGGGCCAGACCCCAGCAAGGAGCCTCCTGCACCGGACATGCAGCGCTGTCAAAGACGTGAATTGTTTTCAGATGCTTAAACATTCAGCAGCATTCTCTCTCTTTTGTAAAATAATCATCATCATCATCTGAAAGCGCACTTTATTTAACACGAGGTCTGTTCCAAGCACATCTAGCAACCCCAGGTCAGCAGGGTCTCAATTTTTGGCTTATTCCTTCCCGTTTTCCTGCCAACATCGTATTATAATATACTCATGTCTGTGCTCACAACAGGCCTCTCCTTTGCTTCAGGGATGTCACAGACATTGAAAGAGGCCTGCTGAACTGTTCTCTGCTCTCGAAGGAAGAGCTGCCCCCTCTGGGAGGAGAGTAAAGACAGACAAAAGCACAACTGGAAAAGCATCCAGATGGTCTGCTTCTTCCCTGCTGCAATTAAGAGCAGCTCAAGGTTATGGCAAGCAGGAAATTCTTAGGCTAAAAGTGAAGGTTAAAAATAGAGGGCCAAGTATTCTGTGGATTCAAGAAAAGTACCATTCCACTGAAGACCATAAATCAACAATAATTCACCCTACCTGGGGGACAAGCCCATATGCTTTTGGCTGGGATTGATATGACTGGGATTTAGAAACGGGGGGTCAGCATCCAGCCAAAGTTCCTATCATCTAACTCCCTGGGCCCTTGCTAACACATCAGCACAGAGCTAGAGCTTTCCCCAGTGCTGTTTCTTGCAGATGCTCTCATTGTTTTCTAATATTCCTGTAGCAAGGAAGAAAAATGCACCTCCAGCGCAAGATACTGGCTAACAAATGTAAATCTCTGGGCCATGTTCTTAAGAACTTAATAACAACAGGCTGAAAAATCAGCCACAGGGCGCTAAAAATAAACAAATGTATGAAAGAATTTGGCTCAGTTTAATTTCATCATGTGATGCCTCCTGCCTATAGGCAAACATTGTTAGCTTGCCCTGAGCAGTGTCTCTCTACCAAGCTGAGCGTAAAGTGAGATCAGGCCCTGCAATGACACACACCAAATCTCAGCAGGGAGCAAAAATATCTTGGGACAATAAATGAATGTCAAAGTCACTCCCTTTCCCCCCCCCGGCAACCACACACACACTCATATTTACAAGGTGCTGTGAATGCCATGGGAAGACAAGCACGGAGATCGCACCGCAGAGGTATCTGAAGCCTGGCCCTGACACACACGCGTTGTGCACACAGACCATAGCAGCCCCCGTTCCCTGGAGCTGCATTCACTGACCTCCTGGCAACGCGGGGTGGCCATCCCGGCTCCCTGGCACTGCACCCACCAACCTCCTGGCAATTCAGGGTGGCAGCTCTGGCTGGGCTGGGACAGACGGGCCCATGTCATCTGTTTTCACCTCTGAAAGACCTCCCTCTGGTTCAGTAAACTGTATAAATCATTTTTGCGATCAAAAATGGCTCCTTCTGCTTGACAGCTCGGATGTGTCAACATGCTTCTAGCTGGACTCCCCTCAGTCATGCTGGTACAAATGAAACGTGGCTCCAGTCCTGCCACTGACTGACACAGGAGCACAGAGGAACAGACCTGATTCCAGTGTTTTGCTGCTGAGATAACTACACTTTGGGAACCCAGACTGCTAAGTCAATAAAGAAAACTGCTCTGCCTTTATTTGTCCAAATCAAAAGCAATAAGCTAGTGTGCCACCACACAAACGTTTGCTTTGCTTTTGGATACAAATACTCCTTCTTTTTAACAAGGATCTAGGCAACTAAGCCGGTTAAAAATACCCCCAAATCCTCTGGGGCTGACTTCTGGGTAAGACGAGTCACTTTGCTGACTACAGACCCCAAAGTCCACCTCAATCCGCACGTGTGGAGGTTGAGCACCCACACAAAAGAAAGAGAAGAGAAAGTGAGGGACTTACTCAAGGAATCGTGTGATGTACTCCTTGCTGCAGCGGGACCAGGTGAGTGGGGACGTATCGTACAGGAGCTGTGGAGACATGATGAAAGGTCTTTTCCCAACTGGCTCACAGTCATTGCTGCTTCCATCATGCTGAATCCCAAAACTGTGTAAGAGCACAGTCCCACAAAGGAGAGGTGAGCCGCAGGCCTGCCACAACCATGCAGGTTCTCTGCTTTCTAGCAGAATATCATACATCACATCTGACATTGCAAACATTCAGAGCTTCTTGGGGGACTTGTGGATTAACAAACACAAGGGCATTTGGCAGTTTGGGAAATCTTAACGAAACCAGAGACAGTGCCGTGAACTTTGTCAACCCAGGGCCATGCTTTAGTGGACAGGAGCTGGGCACCTAGGGGCTAATCTCAGCTCTGCGAGCCTGGGTGAATCCTCCTTTCTGCACCTCCTTCCTGCCCTCCTGACTGAAATAGAGATTGCTTCTCACCGCGCGGAAGGTGCAGTGTCTCCGTGCTTTGGCAATAGGAAATGCTGCTGAGCAATGAACATAGGGAGATGATGGCAGCTGAGAGAAGCGGGAGTTTTCCTCCGGCACATCTCAGGGCCATTAAGTGTAGTAGCACTGCACTAGCAAACAAGCTGAGCTACTGGAACTGCCTGTCTATGTGCTCCTTGCACTGGCTCACATGAAATTGTTTTACCTTGTAATTAGAATGTGCCAAAAGCACACAACTTCATTAACTACTATAGCTAACAGTGGCAAATGGCAGGTAACTTGGTAAGCAGTGGTAACTCAGCTGCGTTCAGGGATGTGTGCATTCCCTATGTCCCATAATACCAAGAACAAGGAGAAGAACAGCTCCCACTACCCACATCCCTAAAAGTTTGCTTCTCCTTTTCCTTACACTGGAGTAAACCAAGAGTATTTCCACTTGAACAGGCCCAAATTCAGTGCAGGTGTGGGTAAAATATAGCCTAGAGAATTCAGTGCAAGGCTCTTTGGCCTGTGCTTTATTCTTTACAAACAAATATTTGCCATGTATCTTCTCTGCATTCACCAGAGCACAAGTAAACTCTGTGGTAGTCACAGCCTGAAACATGGAGTGTCATGATTAGCTCCTTTTTCATTTACATGTATCATGATGTGTTTCTAGACACGTGTAGGTTCCAAGCCTAGTATTTCCCTTATTATTGCTGCTATTTGCATCCACTAAACTGCAGGTGCTCAGAAAAGAAATACGTTTATTACTCCCTTACCATCAATAAGCAAGTCTATGTGGAAAAACTCTAGGGACAGCTGATTTGAAAGGCAATCAATCATGGAGAGGACAGTAATCACAAAGCGGGCCATTAAGGGATGTTACTTAAATTAATGGATGAGATTTAGCACAACTGTCCAGGCTGCTTACCGTTGGACGTATGGTTCACCTCTAAGTATCTCAAAAGCATTAACTAAAAATGTAACTGAAGTAATGAGCAACAAGTATTGTCTGAGGAGATAAGCATCCCCATGGTATTGTTCATACCCAAGGGAGACACAGAAGGCGACTTGAAGTGACAAAGCCAATGGACTGTGCTTAATGCAGAGAATATATAGAGCAAGCATTTAACTGAATAGATTAATGAATCTGAAATTTAATATAATTTAATGAATAAGTCATTACATGTTCTTTTGCCAAGGTACATATTTTATGCAAGACTTTTATTTCAGCTTTCCTACCGAAAACTCGGCCAATAAAAAAGTAATGAGAATACTGAACAAGACTGATCTAATTAAGCTTACTGAGTATATAGTTTTATCATATGAAGATACTGATTATGAACTATGATGATCAAGTGACCTTTTCAGAGTTTAATGGTCTTAAACATAGAGTAGAAATTAGGACAAGTAAAATCCCATCACTGATTCTATACACAGACTGAATTCTAATGTTCTTACTGAACAACCCTATTCTCCAAAATCCTTAACTTCAGCAACACAGAAAATAGTCTACAAACGTAATTAGTCTAGGTTTCCTTGGAATACATGCTTTTCAGTGAGCCTACGGCAATCAAAAACTTAATTCTCTGAAATGAAATTCTCAGGGTAGATTCCTCTGGACTCTGAGAAAGTTTTGCCTAAGTGAGGAACTTCCAGCTTCTGCTTGTACCTTTTCAACCCTTGACTAAACAGTGCAAAGGATAGAGGTCAGAGAAGAGACTAGGAAATCGGTGGTACCTGTGTCCGAGCTCATGGGCCACGGTGAATGCCAGGGGAAGGCCTGTGTCCTCATTTATATTACAGCTTCGGTGGGGCTGACACATTCCTGCCACGTGAGACAGACCCAGAGTCTCACAAGGTCTGTTCATTGCTGCACAGATGTCTTTCCTTTGACGTTTGGAAACAACAAACAAACACATACGCTCACAGAGGGCAAAGAGGTTGTTTAAAAACAGCAAGTTTCAAAGCAAAACATGAAAACGAGTGCGGGCAGGGCTAGAGAGATCTGAGTGGAGTCAGCTCTCAATGGGAAGGGAGAGCTCCAACACCAAGGCCACGTGAGGTTTGTGTGAAGCCAGGCAAGTAGAACTCGCCAGCAGCACACTGGCTATCTGCGGCGTAAACCCTTCTGTGGTCCTAATGCGTCTGTCCTGGGGGCAAGTGTATCTGACCAGACATTTGTCCCTGGGACGGAGAAGGTGTTCCAGGGAGCTGCAGGACATGAGCCTGCAGATGAAGACACATTGACGCTCGCCAAACAGAAGCAAGAATGGAGACATCCAAATGGCTTTCCACAGCAGAAGGATTTATGACTTTTTCTTTCCCCTTTACTCTCTTAGTATCCCCAGCATATTAAAAAGCCTGATTAATGGGAAATGCAAGCCAGCCTGGCTACATTTATTCCATTGTATAACTAAAGCTGATGCTGGTAATAATCAAGCAGTTACTGCATTTCTTGGGGAATTACATCCCAGGGGTGCTGTGGTCTAAGGCAGAGAAGCTCCAGCCACCCAGGAAGAATAACTTCATTGAAATACAAGACCTTGAGGATCTTATTTCAGCTACAAAGCAGATCTCCTAAAGAAGATAAAACTGTTGTGGGCTGTGAGTCAGTGCACAAACAAACACGATATTGCCAACAACCAAGCTGCTGCAGGCTGAAACCATCAAACTGTATGTTTTGACTGCAAGGTATATAAACTTGGCCAGAGGAATGAATTTCACTAAGCTTCATGGGAGGTTAGGGGCCTTCTCTGAGACTGCTTTGCAAATCCTTGCATTAGTCTACAAGGAAAATAGGAGAGTTCATCCCCATGTAAATCCCCTGGGAGGATCAAGCCATGCTGGGGCTTGGCAATAGGGCCATGATGAAAACCTGGTTTGGAAACCCCAACTGGAAGCTGTCTCCTGATTTAAACCTGAAGTTTGAGACCAGTTCCAGCCTTTAAGGCCAGGCAATCTTCAAATTTCATGTGGTATGGCTTACCACATGTGTGGGCATCTGACACAGGGCTCACACACTGGGAGTGAGATTGAGACAGATCCCACTAAGATGTTCATCTGGCTGCCCATGTGTCCATGTTCCTCCAGCTATTAGAGCAATTTCTAATGGGTAAAGTAGCAGCTGAAAGCATAGAATTAGCCCATGGGCACAATACCTTGTGAGTAGGACTGCGACATCATGATGCAATGGATGGGAATCTCCTTTAATGTTGATACTTTTCTGCCATTTGCAAAAACTTTTCAAGGTGTTATCTGCATGGTGGGAGATTTTCAGATCCTCCTGCCAACATGATTAAAAGTCTGCTGTCATATTGCTGCTGGATTTGTTTGGTTTTTAGGATGCAGGGGAGAGGGGTCTGATTTCCGATACATCAGAGTAAAATCAGAAGTAACTGCCAACCAGATGGAATTGCTCCACATTTATAAGTTGGGTGGGAATCCAGTTCTTTTCTACTTTTTTTTCATCTGTGATTCAACTGAAACATTAGATCATCTAATACAGGCGGTTAAGAAACACCACGGGAAAATATTCCATCCTGACTGATGTGCTTCAGAGAAGGATGCAGCTGGGGAGCCATACTGAACAGCTGAGCAGCTTCAGGCTCCCTGAGAATGATCACTGCAGCTGGGAAGCACAAACAACCAGCATTTCACAGCCCTTAGCCAATGCTACTAGCTGTGATATTCCTGCGGGACTTGCTGAGCTCTGAGCAGCAGAAGCAGAGCCGCTCAGCATCCGCTGGATACACTCTCACCCTCAGCCTGACTGCTGACATGGGGGCTACTCCTCCCCTAAGTTTGAAGGCATGCTGCCAAAACCAAAATAGCAGCACCAGTGGCATTGGGTAACATCCCATAGGTTGCAGGATGGGAAGGAAGATATTCTGATGTGAAACTGTCACAAATTAACGAATAAGTGACTAGTTATTCTAAGAATCAGAGTCCACAGCTCCTCTGACCATGGAATCCCCTTATCTCTAACTGGGATGCAGCCCAGGCAGAAGACCAGGAATTGAGGCACAGCAGTCTGCCTTCATCTTATGCAAGTTCATCCAGGGCATGCCAACAGCACAAAAGAGCGCTTATAGGCTTTCAAGGCCAGCTCTCCATTTATCCAGAGTCTGGCAGCCAGGGTGGAAATGTGAGTCATGTTGTTTACTTCTTACCTCCTCATCTTCTAGCAGGATGAGTCGCACTACAGCAATGTTGATGGGGTTTCCAATACTGGCATGATGGAACAAACCTGCCACCTGCAAAACGCAAAAGCCAAATACATAAAGCTGAAAAGAAAGTCACTGCTCTGCGACAGTACTCCTGATAAGTACCTTCTTGAGGGAATGTGAGCTCAAAGGGAAGCTACTGGAAGTTGTTGACAACATCCCTGGGAATTCCCAAAAATGAAAGACAAGACCAGATGCAGCTTTGGACCGAAATATTTGTAGTGCAATGATATCTCCATTTGAAATTGATATAATCTCTGTAGCACATTGAAATTTAACCAGAAATGCCTGAAGGACACCTCTGCTTTCACTCCATAATGGATGAGCTTGACATCTCAAAGGAAGCCTGCTCTCTGTCAGTGCATTCACCAACTAGGAGAAATCCAGGGATGCTACCTTGAGGTCCTCCGCCCAATCCTACCTTCTTTTCTGGCCATCGGCCAAAGCCCTTTTCTGAAATGCAAACAGGTACTAACCACAGCAGCAGAAGAGTAAACAAATTACACCAAATCATGCTAGCTTATCTGGTGGTTTTATGGTGCTAACAAATATTCCATAGATTTTCAGTGAAGACCACCATGTCCACTTCACGTTTTACACAAGCAAAACTAACTGTGGTACTCAGGATGCGAAGTGCTAGTTTGTTACATAGACCACGCAGTTTCCAATGAACGTCTCCAGGGAACCTAGAGTTTAAGCAGCAGCATGAGCTATTACGGAATATGAATCCAATTGTCGTAATTAGCTTTTAAAGCCTGCCTATAGCCTTAGTCACCAAATGCTCCCATGTTTTGGGGCCAGAAATACAGCTCAGCTATAATCTGGTGCTGTGCTTGACTCCTTCCCTTAACTATTCGCAGTGGCACATTCCTAGGAAAGCGAACCATTTATCTCCTGCTAACCAGACTACTGCTCCCTTCATCATGGGCTGGCTGGTATCAGCTCCCGGGCATTTGGCTGGCTGCAGGGCAGCATCTCAAGATTAAGATGAGAAACATGATGGTAGCTCCCCTGAAGCGCTCCTTCTGCGTGTGCCTCTGGCTGGCACTGCCAGTTTTGAGGACAAGGGAGTCTGAGCCAATGCTTTCACATCCCTGCGAGGCTTTTCACTTGTGAGGAGGTTTCTCTTATCAAGCAGAGGGCTGTGGGTGGCCTCATGCACAGGTTTCAGGGTGCCTGCAGCTTCAGCTGCATTTCCCTGCGTATGCTGCCTGCACACCTGGCTGGGAAAGCAGCCATCATGATGCCGTGCAGGGCACAGAGCATACACGCAGGGCCCCTGCTCTCCCCCACCAAGAGCAGCACAGCAAGCACAGTGGGAGCCCTGGGTGAGGGCAGCATCTGTCATTTCCCTTCTCTGAAACTTCAGGTCTGGAAGGAATAGCACTGCCCTTGGGGTATCTCCCCAGGAGGCCACACTAAGCATCCCCTTTTGCGAGAAGGAGAAAAGAATGGTCCCCTAAACCCAGTGGGAAAGGTGGAATGGCTGCAGGCTAAGAGCTGCTCCCACTTACACAGCACAATGGGCCACTGGCTTACCCCCCATGGCACGTTCTCCCAGAGGAGAAAGAGCCCTGAGCAACGCAAAAAAGCAGAAGTGCGGGCATGAAGAGCCTGTTTGGTGAGAGACTTACTGAGGTCACACCATGGACAAGTCCTGGAAAGCCCGGTGGCCTTTACGTCTTACAGCTATGACTCCAGGGCCATTGGCGGGTTGTGCAGTTGAGAAAGCCAGGACTCACCATGTTCATTACGGTCAGCACGTACTTTTCTATATTCTCACTCCCATGGTATTCTACCATCTTGGTGTCTGCTACCACCAGTGTTTCCACCCACTTCTCTTTGCTGATGGAGCGTTGCTTTATTCTTCTCTTTCTCTGCTGTTTCTGTTCCCATCTTTCCCTCCGCTTCTCAGACCTCTCCAGGCTTTTTTGAGATTCTGAAAGATCAAAGGGGAGGAAAAAGGCATTTTTTTTTGGTAAAATGTCTGCAAAATTGGTAAAATATCATCAGGGGGCTTTTTTTTTTTTCCTTTTTTGAAGTAAAGGAAAGAATCTTTTGGAGTTAATCAGGAGCCCCACACCTAGAACCATAACCTGCACTTATTTTGTTGTACTGTGTGTTCCAGAAGATCACTGTGAGGTAAAAGCTCTGACCTCATTCTATTGCACAGCAGTATTAGCATGATAGGAAAAAAAAAAAAAAAAAAGCAACTAAGTATTTGGTGTAAGTTCTTTGATTGGAACAGGGTTTGAAACATTCCGTGAGGAACATGAAGACTCCATTAGACATAGGAATCTTAAGTGAAGAACACTTACAGTTTGTATTGATACATGAATTTACAGGCAACCATGCAGGGACACTTGAACATGCACCGCCGAGAAATAGCACCAGTGGCTCAACATTTATGATTATAATCACATACCTAGATTTTACCAGGGAAAGACAGTTCCCCAGCACAATAAATTCCACGCCCCAAAACTAGAATGATATCTTGAGCCAAATGCCAAAGACCATGAAGTGTCTTGAGCAGGACTGAAACATGCAGGACTGCACAGAGATTTCCTAGACCACATGGAGACTAAATTCCAGTTCCACTCTGGATCCCCTTATTGCTTGTCACCGGGAGTTGTATCCGAGGAGAAACAACAGGAACATTCATCAAGCTGAAAAGACACATGATGCTGGACGAGAGCGTGGACATTCCTAACACAAATGAGCAACTGGGAATTCTCATGCAGAGACTTTTCCTATGACGCTGCTTCAAGATCAAGGTCAGGGTCAGTCCCAAGCTGAGTAAAGGCTTTACAAACCACATCACACACAGTGGGAATTGCTTTTATGACCGGTTTCTAAGGGTTCAGCATTACTTCGTTAACAATGGACTTTTACATTTTATGGACTATACTGTACTTTTAACTGTGAAAGAGTGTTTTATCCACCAGCCTGAAAAATCCTAAGTATCTAGATAATTTGATGAATTGCTAATACCAGTGTGACAGTTTAATCAAAACAACTTCCTTGGAGCTTGTTTTCGTTGTGTCCGTTACTGCTAAGCTTTCATTCAGGATGTCAAGATACTTTGGAGAGTAAGGGGGCAGAAGGTTCCCTGGATACCTCAGAGGGTTTGTATGGCATTTTTGCTTTGAGATCCCTCTTAAACACTTACTCAGCTGTACATATAGGCTCACACTATGCAGCATAGGGTATTGACAGAAATAAATACCAAGGTCAGTCTAATGCCATCTGGCTGTGTGGTGTTTTGCAAAGAAAAGCAACAACGTGTCAATACAAAATGAAAGACCTGAAATAATACAAATCCTACAGACTTCCTGGTTTCCTTTTCAGGGTGTATACATCACATCTACCGATCTGCATTCCAGTACAGATTCGCATGCATTACAAACTGGCTATATTATACCCAGCAAAATTCATCTATAATTAATAGACTTCAAAGTCTAGAAGGAACCATTATGATTATTATCATAGTCTAAAGAAGTTCAATTCATTTAGATTAACAGAAGAATGCCTAAAGACGACCTGATAACAGAAGAAAGGGTTTCTGAAAGCAGAGAGCTCTAAGAGATAAGCAAAACAAGTTGCACCAGCTGGAAGGCATAGCTTCACAAATTCAGACTAGAATTAAAGCACCTAGTGAGTTGCTAAGTACTGGAAGACTTCAGCAGGGATGTGGTGAATTACTTGAAATCTTTACAGCAGGATTTGGAAGTTTTTCCAAACAATCTGCTCTAGACAGATGAGAAGTAACCAGCATGCTCTCTCTGCCTTTAAACAATAAAAAACCCCATCATCCTCCATCCAGTCTTTACAATTTCACTCCTTGAAACCTGCATTGTGATCATATCTATCCAGGAACAATTTTGGACTGCCGCCCATTGGACACAGATCTGCAGCTTCATCACTTTGCACTGAAAACTGCAGGCACCCCTCACCCACATCTACCTGACTGCGCTCTGCAGGGATGACATCTGGTCCTGCAGCATCAGGACCAGATGTCTCCTGGGGCAGTAACTGCTGAGAAGATGTCTGGATAACGCACCAGCTTTCCAAATAAGCTATGAACTCATGGTTAAAATCTGTTCCAGATCGCTAGGTAGAATGTACCTTTGCTTCCTCTCTTGCCTCTGGGAGTTCTGCCTAAGGAGTGCACCTCCACATTACGTCTGGGAGGCAAGTTCGCAGCGAGCAGACATACAAATTTCATCCAGCTAGGCCGAGGAAAAACTGCTGCAACATCACAATGGCAACACAGACTTCAATGCAGCTGTACCAGCTCTCCTCAGACGTGGGTTCACACTCCACCAGTTAGGTTGCCCTAAGCACTGATTTGTTCTTCTTCACCAAGGACAGTGGCAACGTTTTTGTGACAAGCCTCAGGATTTTGTAACAGAAAAAGCTTTGAACTCCCTTCTCTGAGGCTGGTGTAGTCTCCCTCCGAAGCACCAGAAACCCAGCCTGCGCTCCTGCCTTTGTGTAATGCAGCATCTAATAAATTCAAAACCTTCCTGGGGATAGCTGCAATTCCTCCCAGGCCTACACTCAGAAAACAACACTGTCCATCTGAGCCACCACTGCTTGCATTTTCTGGGACAGTTATTTTCTGCCAGGTTCACCCTCTTCCCAGGAAGAAAGCAAGGGGACCACCGCCCTGCAGAGACCCAGAATAAATGTCCTGTGGGAAAGGTGAGCCCACTGAAAAAAATTGCTATTTTTCTTCTCTACCCGCAAAGCAGAAGGGAAAGATGTCTTTGCAGAAATGGTTGAAAATGCAGAAATTAGTTCCTAGATACTATTACATATAAGGTGCTTATGGACACAGAAAATGCTTAGTTTGCATTACATTAATACTACCGGTCAGATGGGTCAAGGGGAAAACTTGGATCCACTGGAGTAAATGGGAATTCTGGTGTTCAGTTCACGGGAGTCAAGATTTTACTCTGAAAGCCTCATCTCCTGGCAGGTCACGACTAATGTTTGCAAGGAAATGAAAACAAATACTCAGTCTCCCCATCAAAGAAGGCTTGCAACAGGGCCAGGAGGAAAACACAAGAGCGAGAGGCCTGAGGTCCAGCATGCAGTGAAGTGGAGTCATATATGCAAGAAACATAAGCAAATGCAGAAAAACTAGCAGGAGAAAAAAAGCCTGGGCTCTGAAATAACTTCTGTGACTTGTGCAATCCAGTCATGAATGCTGCAAAATCGCTGGTTGGTGCTAAGCAAACAAATTTTCCTCACTAGCCATTTGAAACAGTGCTCAGCCTTCCCACAATAAAAATGCTTGCGGAAATACTTGTGGGCATACACTTCTGGAAATTGGTTGTCTCACAGTGAGGAGCTTCAGGCTGTTCAGATATACATCTACCAGAGGGATCCACAGTGCTGCTGATCACTGTCATGCCAGCACACCTTCCAAATAAAATATCACTGCTTAGCAGGACTCCATAAAATTCATGGTTTCCCCACTCAAAGCTTATGGTTCAATTATGCCTTTTAGTGGTTTGAGGGTTTTCCTTCTACCAGCCTACATGGCAAATGGGATCTTCAGCATAGTGACTTGCAAAACTCAAACTAAGTGCAGTGTCATTCATGGACAAAAGTTGCATACTGGAAGCTTAACATGAGAGATGAATGCTGGGCTTTAAGACTAACATGTCTGCTGAGGGAACTTAGGGGACTTAGCACCTCATAGGATTGGTGCATCTTCATATAAGTATCTGAAGGGAGGGTGTCAAGAGGATGGGGCCAGACTCTTCTCAGCGGTGCCCAGCAACAGGACAAGAGGCAACAGGCACAAACTGAAACACAGGAAGTTCTGTCTGAACATGAGGAAAAACTTCTTGACCGTGAGGGTGACTGAGCATTGGAACAGGTTGCCCAGAGAGGTGGTGGAGTCTCCTTCCCTGGAGATATTCAAAAGCCATCTGGACACAAGCCTGGGTAACGTGCTCTAGGTGACCCTGCTCGGGCAGGGGGGTTGGACTAGACGTTCTCCAGAGGTCCCGTCCAACCTCAACCTTTCTGTGATTCCGTGATTTATCTTTTTACGGTATAATTCAAACTTACAGAACTAAAATGATGAATTCTGGGACCCAGCTGCTACAGGCTCATTACAAAACGCAAGAAAAAGAAGAAAATACCTTGAACTCCACAAGTTTTCCATGCAGCTGGCTCCTTTCTGTCTTGCACTCCCCTGGTTTCCATCACCAGTCCCCCTCTGTCGGGCTCTGGAGCATGGCGTTTATATATCCTGTGGGGCTGAGCTGTGCCATCCTCGCGAAAATTTGCAGCTAGTGGTTCAATGAAATAATCTTCATTCACGAGCCGAAACACACCTTTCTAGCAGACAGAGAAAGAGTTGTAACCATGAAGCCATCTGTACCAAACAGACTCACAATGATAAAATCAGGAATGGGATAGGTTGGCAAAACTTCCCAGAAAAAAAATGTTTTCACTGATGTTTTGAGCTCTGAACTCCCAGAGAAAGGAGAACAATCCAGCACGGACTAAAGTTTAAGAAAGCAAAAAGCTAGAGAGATCCCAATCACAAACTGCAGACGTGTGATGAACTGGAAGGATGTCTGACACCGAGGAGTTCAGGGACTGTGAGGAGGAGTTGAGATAGAGAAATGCCTTCTCCAGAGAAACAGAACCAGAACATATCACAAATACGCAATCACGCACGGTTTTTTCTCCTCTGTGCTAAAGTCACCTCTCTTTGACCTTAATGAAGAAGTTCTGGAGCGTCCAGGGAGTCATTCCAAAGTACTAGCTTTGACCACAGCGCAGTACCAGTCTTTTGAGTAACTGTTGTACAAACGGAAGCATTTTCATAAGGATATCCTCCTAAGATGAAGTCAGTTGCTTCTTGCCTTTTGCACTATCTAAGCAACACCATTTTGAACCACAGAGTTACAGACTTCCTATGGTCAAACCTCAGAAAACCTCTAGGGAAGAGGAAGAGGAATCTGTAGGAGCACTTGATTATGGCAGGAACTCAAATCAAGGAAAATGAGTACTAGGACAAGGAGCATCGTCCCTCAATGCAACAAAGAGAGGATGTGTTATTGGCATCTTTCCTTTAGCAGGAAATGAAATCTTAAAACTTTCTTTGGTTAATTATGAGCTCCCTGACCCCTGGCTCAGCTGCAACACTTTGTTATGGAGTCACCCAGGACTCCAGAGCCTCCAAACTGTATCTCAGATACAAACAGCTATTTGAAAATGCTTGCATTCGCCTGATGGGAAGTTCTTTGAAAGGGCAGCTTCATCCCAAGGACAGAGAGTTTCTGAGCTGGAGTCTGCAGGTTTATTGCAAGCAGACAGTTACTCAGTTATGAGAGAATGCTGTCATTAGCAATGTTTCTAAAGTGCATTATGTGCCATAATACAACTCTGTTCTTTATATAGAGTCAGTTGATTCAGAGCAGCCTTACCCCTGTCTGGCTGCCTGGAGCAGGCTGAGGCATCCTATGCTTACTCAAGTTTGGCTTTGTCTATTATCTTTGAGAGGCCACAGTGCATCACAGGGAGATTCTGGGCTGTGTAGAGAATGCAGTAGCACTCAGTGGGATTTGCAGTCAGTGAGGAGGTGTATTTCGCGCTGTATAAAACACACTTGATGAACCTTTTTGCATCTTTATGTCATAGTCCATTTTAGTAAACTGTACTAATGCCTGTAACTCCTGCCTTTCTTACCCTCACTCACAATAGTCTATAACAAGAGTAATAACAAACTTCAGAGAAGATGAAATTACACTGAAAAACTAGTGCAAGAGAGAGCAGAATCCAGCTCTTAAGACTATATTTTATTTTAAAATCATTGACAGGAAGAGTTCAAAGTCTTATAACTATGTTCTAAGAAACTCCAAGCCTGGTCATAAAAACAGAGATGTCAAAAGGCAGGCCAAGGGTGTGAAACAAGGTGTAATTACTCCATGTTGCACTGGTGATAAGTACTAGAGCAGGTGCTGTACAAAACGATGATAATAGAGGAACTGGGCTCTAGAAGCGCGCTAGTGTGATGAACTCCAACACCTGAAGTGGTCATAAGCAGGAATTTCGGGACAGACCATCTTTGCATTACGAGTTAACATTGCAAAATGCTTTCAATAAAGCAACATCGGGCTTGAAACACAAGGTATTACCATCATGTATAAATGTAATATATTTATGTACCCTACAGCTCTATGCTTTCACAAGACAGTAATGTGTTCTTTGTTTACACCCTGTAATACCTGGCATGATTCCAAGTGGTATGTGATTAATTCACTGTAATGAAGCAATACCTCAGGGATACATATCACTTTCCATAATAATTATGCAAGACAGATAGTATGTTTTTGGTACAGTTTACACTAGGTTAGTATGTGTCCGATAAAAAGTCACTGCTACTTTAAGACTGAGGAGAGAAGCCTTAAAGCAACTTACAGCTGAGGTTCACTTCCCATTCACAGTTTATGGACTGCAGGCCAGTGGGTCACTGGACCATCTCACACCCCTCTTGGGATGCTAGGCTAATGCCTTTTGTAAGCAAACAATTTCTTCTGCTTCTTTACAAATAATACTAATCCCTAGCATTTACATTATATTGTTCCTTTTTAATATACCTTACGAACATTAACTACGTAATTCTCCAAACACTACCATAAAAAGGGCTGAGCCGGGAGACATACTATGTGAATGACAAATTATGTATTAAGTAATTTCTTTGTTTGTTCTACTGCTTGTGGTTACTTTATAAAGAGATATTTAATTCTGTTAATTAGTTCCTAGAATATACTTTAAAATGACCTGTGTGAACATACTTCAGCCTACTCACTACTCATAGTTTATTTTTGCCTGACTCACACTATAAGATTGGTTTTCTAAGTCACATGGTAGCATTTCAGCTCCTTAGCAGGATGAGGCCACGCAAACATTTCCAGAACCATCATATATTATGAGGGGGTGTCCATGTGCAGATGCACATTCATTGGAACATTCATGACACTTTCTATTTCTGTGTACATTACAGCAATCAATATTTCTCTCATGCAAACATTCACAAAAATGTGAATCAAAAGGTCATGGGTTCCTCCCAGATGCATTAGTCTATTTTTTATCTGAATGAATGGGCCTGGCTATTTTCTGCAGCATGCATCCCCCTGAAGATGTGAGTTATTACAGTCTCAGCTTGTTAGATGGGGAAACTGCCCAAAGCCGTGGAGGAAGTCAATGCAAAAACAGTGTCAGAGCTTGGACCGTGGTTCCCAACTCTAGGCTAAGCTGCTTGTCTCTTCTCAAGCTCTGCTCCCATTCCTTGGCAGGCTTCCTCCAGTCCCCAAAGCCCTTGCTGGCAGAAATCTAAGCGGCAGAACTAAGGGCAAAAATGCAAATGAAAAAACCTGACCCAACTGGTCAATCAGCTATAAAGTACAGGGAGCTGCTGAACACCCTCGAATGCTGTTACATGTGGTAGGAAAAGAGCAACCTCAACATCTTTCAGGATGTGCTCAGCATTTTGCATGATCTTCTCCATGCTACACTGACAGAGCAAACTCTCCCTGACCCCTGCCTTGACCACTGGACACACTGAATGTCCCTCCTGTGCTTGTTCCATTTGTGCCAACTTCTTTTTGAATTTGAAATCCTAGATCAGACCTAGCACAGTGGAACTGCCAAGGGTGTGTGACCTTGGCCCCTATCCTCTTAGTCCCTCCACCTCATCATCAGTCACAGGGGGTGAAGCTCTGATACTCTTCTTGTAGCTTCATTGTTTCTGGTCATAAAAAGGCAACAGCAATGCTCACCCACTGCGCATCTGCGCACAACAGTCTATGCACTTGCTGAAATTCAGCAGCGCAGTTTGGCTTTTCCAGACAAAGAGCAATGATTTGTGTGGCCTATGCAGATCTCCGAATTAGCCTGGTAGAACATGGTGTTTTTTAAATCAATGTACAGACACATACTGTGTTTCTTTAAATACAGGAAGCTTAAAATACAAACACAGCCCCACAAATGAATTGAAGCCACCTGCGGCAGGCCAGTAGATGCAATGATTTGATGAATCTCACACGTGTGCACACACAACCTCTGCCCTGGAGAGCCAGGGCTGGAAATTACCATCTCTCCAAATCCACAGATCCTGGGCACGAGAACTGCTGACGATCCTTCCCTCTGCAGCAGTACCAGGCCCTATACCCAGTGCACGTCCTGGCTCTGCGACTGGGGCGAGCCTCTGCAAAGCAGAACTTCCCATACGTCCCACTGCTTCCTGCAAACCAACCAAGTTCTCGTTATCCCATTGCATCTGCTTGGGAGCGGGGAGGTTCGCATATCATGTGACTTACCAAGTTGTACGATGACGTTTTTGCAAATGTCTAAGTGATTTTAAACTCCAGGAGGACTTGGTACCTGTACTAGCTAGATGCAAGCAAATGCAGATATGCATATTTATGCTAAAAGCAAAATTTTGCCTTGCTGAGTATCTGTAACAACAGTCTCACTTGGGAAGGTGCCTTTGCCTTTCAGCAAAACTTACATTTTTAAATGTCAAGATCACATCGAAGATATGACTTTGCTCCTAAATCACTTGGGTATGCTTTAATCACTAACTTTTTGTTGGCTAATCTTAACAGATGCCAGTAGCTGAGAACCTATTCTAACAGGTAAAGGAAGCACTGGCTCAATGTATATTTTTCCTGTGTGACCACGATAAAATATACTTTTCCCTTTATACCCAAATCCAGTTTGTCACCATCACAGATTTGCACTTTTTACTGCTATCGATAATTTATATTGCAACATGGCAGTTTCACAAAATAGTGTTCACAAAATACAAAGAAGTTTCATTATACTTAAACTGCTTTATCATAAATATCTTCAGCCTTTGAACACCTTGTTTTCAGATGTGTCTCCCATAATCCTACAAGATGTATTACAGGATGGAAGAGGTATGAGAATTGCTTTCTTCAGGAATTTGGACAGAAACACAAGTAAACACAGTGCCAAACAGAATTCCCAAACCACTGGGATCTATGGGAAATTACTGTTAACTCATCCAAGGCAGCATCAAACCTACTAGATGAAATGCTGACTCTGCTGCTGCCAATGAAAGTTTTGCCATTGCTTTCAACAAAAAATAAAAAGATTTCACAGAACTTCTACTATTTTGTTATTACTTAAAAATCACAATACTTACCAGTCCATCACATGTGCTGAGTGCTGCCAGACCACCTTTCAACGTTCGGCTCTGAACCTCCCCAATCATATGGCAAGAGTTGTAACTGTGAGACCGGATCTTGGCGTTAGCGATTCCCCCGTACCGTCGCTCGCTAACAAACCCAGGTGCAAGGAGATTGTTATTAAGGCTTAAGTTGAATTTCAGGGGCTGTCCTTTGTAATGCAGTTTATAAAAGGCAAGAAAATCGTTCCTGGAGGAAAGAGACCTTTTATGAATTGCTCGGTGAGACAAATCATAGGACAGGAACGATCCACTCTCGTCAACCTTGATCGGATAAACGATGTCATTGCTGGAATACTGCAGGAGAACAGGCTCTGTGAAGAAAGGATTTCCACGATTAGTTTTAGAGTTAATAATCTTTATTTTCAAAGCCCTTCAGCTAGGTGCTGATCTCCCAAAGAAACTCAGTGGAGTTAGGTGCCTAAATAAGTAGCTATCACACCACTGCTGGAGCTGGTACCTTATGTCTACTGCCTCTACCAATTCCCAGGACCTGGAAACAGTAAGTGCAGAATTCATTTTGCCCCACTAAAATGGCCCAAGCCCAAGTCAGTTTGCCTGTTTTAGACACCTGCCTCAGGAACTGCAGGGCAGAAGTACCTCTTCCCTTCTGCTAGCTGGCACCCGCCTATGGACACACAGACTCCAGGGCGGAGGCTGTGCCACAGCAATTTAGAGCTGGAGTCAAAGGACAGCAGATGGGGAACTCGGACAAGCTGAATTACATCTGCACCCACAGTCAGGCCGACTACAACAGTGCCAGGGCACCCCAGCCGCACCCTGACTCTTAGGGTGTTGTTTCAAGGCAGTTTTGGTCAATCTAATCCAAGTGACCATGCTCTCCCATCTCCCTCTCCGGCAATACATTCCCACTTCTTCCCACCAGCTAGCACTGTGCTCAGAGACTTTGGTGAGCTGCCTCTGGTAGCTGATCTCACCCGAAAGTGGTTGTGGTTTTTGTAGCTAGCTGTGGGGTCACTTCCCAGTCAGATTAGGTCCCTGGCTAATGGAAGGGAAGTCCCTGCGTCTGTGTCCTAGGACAGGTAGGGAATGGGCAGGAGGGTACAGCAGGGTGGAGAGGAGGGCAGGGACACCACGGGCACGGGGCATGCGGGGTGCCTGGCTGGGCTCTCCTGCCCTTGGGTGTCTGCTGTGGGGCCGTGTGGAACCCTGGCTGGGCTCTCCTGCCCCTGGGGGCGTCCGGAGCAGGAGCAGGGGTTGGGATTCTCCCTGAGAGTGGGAGCAAGAGGAGGGAAGGGAGAGAGGAGTGTAAGAAAGGGGACCATGCAGCTCCGCTGCCCAGAGGACAGTGGGCTGACAAGGGGCCACTCTACCACAACCAGGGCTGTCCGCAATTCCCATGCACACCTTCCCGCTGTTTAATTACAGCTGCTGGCAAAAAATAAACCCCACTTGGGAAATGATGTTTGGAAGCCGTATAGCCAGGCTCTGGCAGTAAAGCACCTCTGCGGACACAGCTTCAGGAAGCCTCCTGCACTGGCTGCAGCAGCGCTTCCTGGGGGCACATACTGCACAGCCCGGGACAGCCAGGTCGGGTGGGCTGCAGAGGTGCGGAGACCCTGGGGCCACTCCCGGCTTCACTTTTGCACCTTGGGGCAGCACCACGCGCAGCTCCCCATCTCCCAGAGCAGCACCACACACAGCTCCACATCCCCAGGGCAGCACCGCGCACAGCTCCGCACTCCCCCAGAGCAGCACCGCACACAGCTCCACGTCCCCGGGGCAGCATCGCGCACAGCTTTGCATCCCCAGGGCAGCATTGCGCACAGCTCCACGCTCCCCGGGGCAGCATCACGCACAGCTCCGCACTCCCCGGGGCAGCATCGCGCACAGCTCTGCGTCCCCGGGGCAGCACCGCACACAGCTCCGCACTCCCCAGGGCAGCATCGCGCACAGCTCCACGCTCCCCGGGGCAGCATCACGCACAGCTCCGCGCTCCCCAGGGCAGCATCGCGCACAGCTCCGCACTCCCCGGGGCAGCATCGCGCACAGCTCTGCGTCCCCGGGGCAGCACCGCACACAGCTCCGCACTCCCCAGGGCAGCACCGCACACAGCTCCGCACTCCCCAGGGCAGCATCGCGCACAGCTCTGCGTCCCCAGGGCAGCATCACGCACAGCTCCGCACCCTCCAGAGCAGCACCGCACACAGCTCTGCGTCCCCGGGCAGCACCGCACACAGCTCCGCACTCCCCAGGGCAGCATCGCGCACAGCTCCGCGTCCCCGGGGCAGCACCGCACACAGCTCCGCACTCCCCAGGGCAGCATCGCGCACAGCTCCGCGTCCCCGGGCAGCACTGCACACGGCTCCGCACTCCCCCAGAGCAGCATCGCACGCAGCTCGCCATCTCCCAGAGCAGTGCCGCACGCAGCTCCGCACTCCCCAGGCAGCATCACGCACAGCTCCGTGTTCCCCAGAGCAGCACCGTGTGCAGCTCTGCATCCCCGGGGCAGCACCGCACACAGCTCCGCACCCCCCAGAGCAGCATCGTGTGCAGCTCTGCATCCCCGGGGCAGCATCGCACACAGCTCCACGCTCCCAGGGCAGCACTGAACACAGCTCCGCGTCCCCGGGGCAGCACCGCACACAGCTCCGCACTCCCCGGGGCAGCACCGCGCACAGCTCCGCGCTCCCCGGGGCAGCACCGCCTGCATCCCCGCGCGCCCGTCCGCGCCCCGCCACGCACCTGGCTGCACGGGCCGGTGGCTCCGCTGCGCGGCCGCCAGCGCCAGCGCGGCGGTGAGGAGCAGGACGCTGCCCGGGGCAGACATCGGTGCGGGCGCCGTCAGCTCGCCGGGCGGCGGGGCATGCCGGCGGCGCGGCTGCGGGGCCGGGGCCGGGCGGGCTGGGCTCCGCGGTGCGGAGGGCGCGGGCCGGGCAGGGTGCGCCTGCCGCCCGCGGGGCCGCCAGCCGCGCCGTGTGCCGCGGGGCCGCCCCGCTCCGCGCCCCGCCGCCGCCGCCGCTGCCCCGGCCCGGCCCGGCCCCGCGCGGCCCCAGGGCGCCCCCCCGCGGCCCCGCCTCGCTGCGCGCCCGGAGCCTCGGCGCCGCCGCCGCAGCCCTGCGCCTTCCCGGGGAGCCCGTGGCCTCCTCCCGCCCGGGCCGGCCCGGCCCGGGCTCGGCCCTGCGCCCCCCGCGGCCTGGACTGCGCCCCCCGGCCCGGCCGTCACGGCTCGCCTGGGTCAGGGTCCCCCTCAGGCACAGGGTCACCCGCGGGTCCGGGCCCCCCCGTGTCCAGGGCCCCCCGTGTCCGGTCCCCCCAGTGTCAGTGTCCCCCCAGGTCCGGGTCCCCCCTGTTCCAGGTCCCCCCCAGGTTCCGGGTCCCCCCCCCAGTCCAGGTCCCCACAGGATCTGGGTCCCCCCCAGGAGCTGGCTCACCTCAGGATCCGGGTTCTGCCCAGATCCAGGTCCCCCCGCAGTTTTGGGTCCCCCCCCCCAGGTCAGGATCCCCTCAGGATCCGGGTCCCCCCCGGTCCAAGTCCCCCCCAGGTCCAGGTCCCCCCCACTCCAGGTCCCCCTCATCTCAGGGTCTCCCCAGGATCCGGGTCCCCCTCTGGTCTGGGTCCTCCCTGGATCCTGTTCCCCCCCAGGTCCAGGTCCCCCTGGTCTAGGTCCCTCCCAAGTCAGGGTGTCCCCCCCCCAGGTCAGGGTCCCCCCACAGTTCTAGGACCCCCTGGGCCCGGGCCCCCCTTGGGTCCAGGCCCCACTGGGTCCAGCCCTGCCCCTGGGTCCGGGTGCTCCCTGCGTCTGGGTCCCCTCAGGTGCCCTCCGGTTCCCTTCAGGTCCAGCCCTGTTCCTGGGTCCCCCTCAGGCCCAGATGTCCCTAAGTCCCCCCAGTCCAGGTCCCCCTCGGGTCCAGGCGCTGGGTCTGGGCCCTCATCCCTGCACCAGCCACCTCTGCGGCGGGGCAGAAATCCCCATCTGAGGCCGGGCCTGGAGTCCACCCCGGTGGCACCGCAGTGACACCATGGCAGGATAAATCACGAGGAGCTGACAGGGTGCACGGAAACCTCAGCTACCTCGGCTGTGGTGACCCGCAGCGCCTCTTCCCAGCCAGGCGTCCTTCGGGCGCGCAAGGGACGGTGGCCAGAGCCACGGTGTGCCAGCTGCGGGCCCCTGGGGTTTCCGCCAGAGCCGGAGGAGACCCAGCCACCACCCAGGCATGGGCAGAGCTCTCACTCTGGCATTTCGGGAGGAGATTCTAGGGCCTTGCGCCCGTCCGAAAGCAGAGAATTTATGCAACGTGCCACAGAGACAGGAGCAGGCTGCCACTGCCAAAGCCTTTCCTCCCTACACCTTGATCCTGTCAGCAGCCGAACTTACGTGGGCGCTGCGCTAGGTGATGTTCGTTCCTCAAATCTCATCAAATGCAGATGTAGCATAAGCTGGAGGGAAGTAACAGAGCTCTCTGCCTGCTCCTCGTGCTGTGTTTAGCAATCCAGGTCTTTGTGCGGTGTAAAGCAGCAAAACCTCTGCAGTGAGCATCAGCGCTTGGAGGAAAGCCTGTTAGCTTGCTAGAAAGCATCTCTCCGTGCTTCCCGCCTGCTAACTGCACGGCTACAGCTCGTCCACGGGACTGCTGCCTCTCACCCCCATCTCACGGCAGTTCTGCAAAATATCAATGAAAAACATGTCACTTCTTCGATGCTTTACTTAGGATGTCATTTTCCCAGCTAAAAATACCTAAGGTATAAAGTCTGAGGCTTTCCCCTCTTATGTAGTTTTTTTCTTTTCTGGATAAAATGAATGGGAAATATAAAACTTGGATAATTTGGTTCCATTTAAATAACTCCTTGGCAGGGCATTTGGACTGCAGGAAATTAGAGTCCTTTCCTCATTAAATACATCTGATTGTTGTTAATGGCATACGCTATTTGTAGCATTTCCTCTGCCTGTTCCTTCTGCACTTCAGGAACTCACCACCTAGTCCTATCTATTTAAGCCAGAAGAGTAAAATGTTTAAAGAATAACAAAACCGAGTGTTTAGTTTCAGATAAGTGCATTCTGAAAGACTGCCTGTGAGTGAGGTTTAATAGGTTTATGAAAATAGAGTTGTTCCATCTTCCTTATGTGGCGCTCTGACGTTTTTTCAATGAAGTAGTTCTTAAAAGCGCAGGCAACTCCGAGCGCAACTCAGCCATAATACATCCCAAAATATATTTTTGCATGGGGCGAAACGCAGGTAAGAATATTTTACACAGTCTGGGCCTGCTGGAGGCTGTCCCACTGCTGCGCTCTTGTGATTTCCTGTAGTGATCTGGGCACACAGAGCCCAGGGGAGTGGATGCGCCATTATTTTAACGTCCATCTGACTCACCATTCCCAAGATCAGGCATTTTGTGTCTTCTGCAAGCACTAGAGAGGAAAAAGATCGATTCTGAAAGCATGCTGTCATTTAAATACAATTGCTCTTGAATGGCTCTGAATGCTTTCCAACAAGGCACACAGTCCTACCCCGCGACTGGCGTACCACGTGCTGCGGTGTTTGCAGTAGTTTAGCCAAAGAGAAACGGCAAGTCAGGCCACTTTTGCCTTTTACTTGGCAAATATCTTCCAAGGAGGGGCACTGAAACACAGCAGTTACATCCGCACATTGGAAAGGATATGTGTATTTAGATGAGGAACCAACACATTTCTGGGAAGCAAAATAAAGTAATGCGCAAACAGCTGAGCCATTCCCAGTCTTTATGGGGATTTCTGAAGCGCCTCTGACCCGCCGCGCACCCGCAGGCCAAGGCAGGGTGGGACTGCACAGCCTCACACCAGTGAGAAGCTGTTCTTCTTTAGCCACGAGGCAATGTGCTGAGGTGTTGTGAACAAAGTGGTATGGTGCAGAGCTGGGGCTGATAAAATCACAGTCGGAGACCATTCGACAGCTCTCCTCCTCCCCCTGAAATTACTGTAGCGACTTCGTTAGCTTGGCTTCTACTCAGGGCACGTTTCCACCCAGCAGCTGACGCAGCTCCGCCGAGCCAGAACCCGGTGCTGGAAAGCCTCAAGCCGGGCCTGGGAACACCGAGCCATTCCCGTCCCCCTCCACGCTGGACTTCTTGTTTTTCAGGAATAACATCTTGAAATCGGCGTGGACGTGCTCTGTTTCAGCGAGTGTGCCGCCTCGTGGAAAACGCAAGAATCACAATCCGTTCATTGGACACTGGAGAGCGCAGCACGGCTACACCAGGTATCTATTTATACAGGGATTAACTAACATGGTTCTCGTGTGTTCATAACCCCTGCATGCTAAAGTGAATAAAGGAAGCTCCCTGTAGAAACGCAGAATATTTTTTTGCTTATCTCTTGAAAAAACACGACTTTGGAGACTGTCTCGCATTTCCAGGCTGTACTGAAGAACCCGGCAGCTTTCCCAGGAGTTCACTTTCTGTGCTGCTCCATTTCGGTTGTCCTTGGTGGGCTACTTTATTTAAAGCGACCTTGGTTAAAATATGAAAACAGATGAAACGATCACAGGAAACCTTTTTGCAGGGAAAAGAAATAATAAACATTCATCTGCCTCTACAAACAGAGGATGTTTGTTCAAACGCGTCGGACCGGCCAACGCTCGTCGTCGTACAGGTGCAACGTAAAAGGCCTGCGGAGAGGAACCAGGGCAGGCGGCGCCAGGGGAGCATCCGCGCCGCGGCTGGGGGCTCCGGCTCCGCTCAGCGCGGGAGCTGCTCGCACCCCCGGCCGCCTCCCGGCAGCGCAGCTCAAGCAACGCCGGCGGACGGGCGGGCGCCGGGCCAGGCCGCGGCCCCGCCGTCGCCTCACGGGCCCCGCCGCCGCCTCACGGGCCCCGCCGCGCGCACGTTGCTAGGCGCCGCGGGCAGCAGAGCGGCCCGGCCGCGGCTCCCCACCGGGGCGCCCCCCCGCGGCGTGGAGGATCAGTCGCCGGCAGCGCTGGACTTGCGCGGGGTGAGGGGGGAGGAGGGAGTTAGGGCGGCGCGGTGCGCCGCCGCGCTCTTCACTACGGCAGAGGAAGAGGCTCAAATGTGGCGCCCGGCTAGCTCAGTCGGTAGAGCATGGGACTCTTAATCCCAGGGTCGTGGGTTCGAGCCCCACGTTGGGCGCAGCTTTTTTTTTCCCCCCCTCCCCATCCCGCTTCTCACAGCCACGCAACAGCGGCTCCCATGAAGCCCCTAACCGACAGTCCGACTGAGAAAGAGCTGCGCCCGCAGCCGCGCGGGGGGGGGGGGGGGGCTGGGCGAGCCGCACTACAAGTCCCAGCATGCCGCGGGGTGGCTGCGGCGCGCATGCGCGGCGCGGCGGGGCTGGGGCCGGCCGCGCGTAATGCGGCGGAGGTGGTGAGGCCCCCGCGGGGAGGGGGCGGGAGGAGGGAGAGTCACTTATAAATGGCGCCCAAGCAGGACCCCAAGCCCAAATTCCAGGAGGGTGAGTGCAGGCGGGGGGGTCGGGGGCGCCTGGGGCTGGGGGCGAAGGCGGGGGGGGGGGCGGCGAGGCCTGAGGAGGGGGCTGTGGGGCAGCTGGGGGGAGGCAGCTCGGCTTGCGCGGAGCTCGCTTGAAAGCCGCCGTGTTTAACCCCCGCCGCTGCTGCAGCCTGTTTCCCTGGTGGGAGGGCTGGAAAGCAACAAAGGAAGCGATTAGAAAGAGGTGAAAATGCTGTTGTGGGGCAGTTAGCGCAGTCTGAGGGGAGCCCGGTGCTGGGAGGCCCCAGTGCGTCGAGGACACCTGTAGTTAAACGCGGCCGCGGCCCGGGGGTGGCACCTGACAGGCCGCCAAATGGCGGCGGCGCCTGCGGGGCCGGAGCAGCCCTCGCTGGGGGCAGCCGTCGCTCTCGAGCCCTCAAGGCGAGGGCAAGTCACAGCGTGCTCCGTTTTACAGGGCTGGGGGCGCTGAGGCGAGCTGTGGCGCAGGCCTTCGGCTAGGCCGCGCTTGGGCTCCTGTATTTCTCATCCTTCAGGAGAGGGCATCGTTCGGTTTTAGCTTTCACTTCTCGGACCATACGATAGGACGATGGGGAGGGGAAAGAAATGAATCCTCTAGTCTTTGTCTGCCTTCCTGTTTCTCATCTTTCATACCTGTCAGTTGTGGGACCTTCCTCCCCCCACCTCCCCGGGTTATTCTAAATGTGCTTCGTTTCATTGTGGGTGTGGACACTTATTGGCATTAACGCTGCTGAAATCTCCTGGGTCCTCCAGGGTTTTTCACTTATTGAGTTTGAAGCATGCTTATTATTTACCCTTCTTTGCAAGGGACCTCAGCAGTTCTCCTGTAGGAGGAGTTTTGGGGGCAGTATTTGGACTACAGAGTTGGCATTTGTGGTGGAATTTATATTTACACCAAAGCACCAGATATTTTTAGGTGAATAAAGGTTAGGATTATGCTTTTGGAGACCTTGATTTTTGTTTATGTTTTAAATAGTGGCGGGGTTAGATATAGGTAAATGGAAATGCTGGGTAATGGTAGATGAAAACTTATTTCCTTCCCTCTTCCTTCTCTCACTGTCTTCTAAACAGGACATTCCTCAAGATTGTGAGTTATCTTTAAAGCACCACTTGCGAAAGAATGACTGGAAACTGGCCATTCTCTGTAGCTCAAACAACACAGTAGTTGTACATAATCTGAGAACGTGTTCAATCGTGCAGCAGCGTTCCATGCCACGCTTTACCCATGGTGTAGTCGTTAGTATTAACCTACAGGAATATTCAAGGTTTTAATGCCCAATTCACATTATAATGATTGCATTGATGTGAAGCTGAGTGAACTGGAAAAACTGAAGCTTCAGTAGAATTTCAGAGAGAAATTATGTTCATAGCTATAGGACTACAAGTGACTTAAAACTTAACTTCGGAACTAAATTTATAGACTTAAATTTTGTTTTCAAATAGAAATGTGTCTGTGGTCTCAACTGTAGCATTAAAAGGGAGAAAAGTCCTGTGAATAAACAGTTTCCTGCAGGCTTAAAACTTAAGTGCTATTATTGTGGCCCCTCAGAGCATGATAAATGAGGGGGAAAAACTGTAAACTTTCAATAAATACACCGCTAATAGTAGTACATAAACTTAGAAGTTACTTGTGTTGGCATTTTCAGAGCAACGGGTGAGCAGGAGACTGAACTTATTGTAAAAAGCTATGAGAGCCTGAAAAATCTAAATGTCAAACTGGAAGGACCGGTGGTACTTAAATACTGCACAGTTGGTCCCCCCCCGATGTCATAGTAAATTTTTGAGCTGCTTAAGGCAGACCTTTTTTCTGAGGATGCTGATGAAATTTCTGTGTTTTCTGGTCTGTTCTTAATACACCAACTAACTAGCCCACCCCTTTGGAATCAGTGGGAAGACTTAACTGGAAGTAGAATGAAGTCCTTGACGTACAGGGTAAAAAAATTCTTATTTCTATAAATACTCTGCGTGAGAAACAACTGGTGGAGTAACCAATTGAATTCTGACTTCCAAAAGCTTTTCCTAATGTGAAATCTTTGACAAGGCAGTGAATCCAGAAGATTTTTTTTTTTTTTTCCTTCCATCCAGAGCCTTATTTATATTTGAGCAGTACAAGCCAGCCAGATTCCAGCATGGAACCTAGGGAGAGAGAGAGCACTAGCATGCAACAGAAGTGCTCGGGGTAGCTTGGCGTTCAGGAGCGCTGACAGAACATGTTCAGGTGTTTTCTGTTAGCTACTCTAGCTGAAGAACTGTTCTATTACAAATACTATCTTTGGGATAATGGAATACACATGGGAGTTTCACTGTAGTGGTGTGAGTGTGGAAGAGAAATGGTCTGTAGATTCAGAGAGGAAGAAGCTTTGTGCATGTCTATATAAATCTGAGAAAGAGAAAGAACCAGTTTGGGTTTTTCTGGTTTCAAGATGACCTTTTTTGTAAAAAGAAGATTCATGCTATGCTTAAAAATAAATTATAAGAAAAATTGGTAATTTTGAAAGTCTTATGTAGAAAGAACTTGTGTAATAATTACAATAAAGAGACGTGTTATTCAGTAGTGTTAGCAAACAATATGAAGTGTGATAATAATAATGGAACTGATTATTTGCCCTGAACTTATTTATATAAACATATCTGAAAGCTTCTTTTAATGAAGGTACTGAAGTTACCTAAGTAGTTGTTCTGTGAGAAACTTGCTGGACAGATTATGTAGAAATACAGATTTATTATTATAATTTTAAAAGTTGAGAGGTATTTTTGGCAAAGTTTTGGCAGGTATTGTGTTCTTGGACTTGTTTTACTGTGAATGTTTTTCCAGTTTTCTGGAGAGCATGTGATCCTATGGTTTAGATATTAATGAAATTTTAAAATGTCAATTGTTCCTTCTTCTTGGTGTAGGAATGGAATGATTAATTTACAATTGTGGTTTTTTTTTTTTTTTAATCTGAGGTTTGGATGTGTTAGGTGAAATTCAGTTGTAGCTGTGTTGATTGAGGAAACTAGTGCCATATCTGGTTGTCTCACTAGCTCCCAGTCTTGTTGGTGAAACGCTGTGTGAGAATGCTCCCTAACCTGCTTCAAGCAAAATCAGATGGATTGTCAGCATCTCCTTATCTGTGTAACTTCACTGTCTTTTCCAGAACTGTATTTTTGGAGTGCATGCAAGAACTTCCCTACCCCAACTGCCCGCAAAAGCCTATGAAGGTATCCGATCTCTGCAGCTGTTTGCAGAGTGATTCTCTGTTTAGAGCCTATATGATGGAGAACCTCATTA
Organism: Struthio camelus; assembly: GCF_040807025.1. Classification (NCBI taxonomy): domain Eukaryota; kingdom Metazoa; phylum Chordata; class Aves; order Struthioniformes; family Struthionidae; genus Struthio; species Struthio camelus. Next base: position 1,364,998 of record NC_090953.1, read on the forward strand.
AAATTGAGTAATGTGCACGTAGAGTGAAAACGGGCAAATAAAGCCAGAGTTGTGCTGGTTTTGATTCTGGGGCCAGAGTTAGTGATACTTGGTTCAAGGATACTGCGTGCTGCTGGTTGTGACTTCACTTGAATATGAAGAAGTGGGTACTGGAGAGCAGAGTAAATTTTACCGTAGAGGATGCTTCCAGACTGAGGTATCAGGCTGATGGCCTATGAACTGGTTGTGACCTACCTTAGTCATTCCCAAGCTGCTCACAAGAAATGAGTCACCTAGGATTATTTGTAAGTGATGATACAGCCTGCTGCTTGTGGGCCTCCTTCCCACCCCTCTTTGGGGAGTAAGTATCTGCATAAGCATGCACTTGTAACTGTGACACCACTGTTCAGCCCTGTAAGTCCTGGGAATAGTGGCAAAAACTGGATGTGTGCTACACCCTGGAGTATATTATATACTACACAGCTTGCCTCTCTGAAAATGTGAGGTGCTGCAGCTTTCAAAGAGGAAACATCTGTGCTCAGATATCCTGTGTTAAGTAAATCCAACTTCCCACAATATAACTGCACAGTAAGACCTTCCAACTGTTGGAAAGAATCAGACTGAAGAATGATCTCTTCCTACTTAAAAGAAAGCTACGAAGTGAACAACTGTGCCGTTGCACAAAGCAGACGCTCTTCTGCCCCTAAAGTGGGGTTGGGGAAACAGTGTCTCTCTTCTTCTGACTTCACTGAGCTAGAAACACCAGGTATTGTACTTCTTCCAGGAAAAGGAGTGCTACTCAAATAATTGCTTTCACTGGTGTCAGAAGTTTACGATACAGAGGTGACATCTCTTACTGAGAACTAATTTCCTGCTCTGAATCAAAATGCAGTGTTTTGGAGACTAAAGAATCCCTTAGTTACAGTAAGACCTTTTTTTTCCCTGTACTTAACTACTTCAGTACTAAGGCTGAAGTAGTATGTTTGTGCAGAGCCAGCATGCTTCAGGATCTGCTTCTGAAATTCAAGGCTGCGAAGGCGTTATCTGTGCCAGCCTTGAAACAGGATGCAAGCATGTCTCTAACTTGAATTGGCAGTGGCCGGAAGTATGGGGCAGGCATATACATTTTGGTGCCAGTTGCCTTCTGCAGAATGGCTGGCCATGTAGGCATGGGGGGCAGGCCAGGGCATAGTTTACATGCAGCTGTCCTTGTGTGAGTGCTCATTAGGGAACTGCCTAGGGATATTTGCTTCATGGCCTAAATAACTAGAGTTTTGTGCGTGTGTGTGGTTGTTTACTCCAGAGTAGATTTCTTTCTGAAACACCAGTCCGCTCCTGAAATCAATATTTGCCTTTGAATTGCTTTCTAGGTTGATGTGGGATTGATTGTATGCTTTCACTGGAGTTATTCATCTTCTATCTCCTAATGTTGTATTTGATAACATGCAGTTTTTCGGAAATGACACATTGGTATTGTTCTGAGATGGTTATCTGCAACCTTTTTTTCAGGTGAACGAGTGCTTTGTTTTCATGGACCTCTCCTTTATGAAGCAAAGGTATGTGTGATTGTTTATTGCTGGAGACGGTACTCACTGTTCCTCCAGAAAGTAAAGAATTGTACTAGTTTATCTGCTTGCCTAGATGGGATTAAGGATTGAAGCTAAAATACTTTACACCTTAAAGTGATCATACTTTAAGGTGATCATACTCTAAAATTAACTTGTGTTTTTTAAACCCTGTAGTTTTGTGTTTTCTATAGATGAGTTTTAAAAAAAAGAGAAAGTGGTACTGTACAGCTATTCTGGTAAACTACTAAAGGCCAGATCTTGTGCTGAACATCTATAATACACCTGTGTTCCCAGAACACAGGAAAGTGTTCATGCCCGTAAGACTTGGTGCTGGTGCTGATGCATGAACTAGTAAGTTAACTGTAGTTTGAGCTTTCTCAGGGATGTAGATGGCTGAGTAAAATCACTGATCTTCAAATGGGACAAAACTGTAGAAGATAATGCTGGATTAAACTGACGAAGTAGGCAGTGCTCTCAGTTCTGGCTCTTTAACCTGAGAAATAATGCATTACATATTTGTGACTTGAAGTTTACTTACTGCTTTACATGCAGACCTCTGATGCTACACCCTTTCTTTCAATTATGTGTTTTTATTATGGGCCTTAACCAGATATCACTGCAGTGCCATCTACTTTGCTGAAGGTATAGCTCCTCATTTGACTGGTTGTTTCCACTTCCTCTGAAACTGGAAAAGAGGCAGTCTGTAGTGGTGTGGATTATAAGACTTGCAGAAATTTTTGGGACACTCAGCTTTAAGCTATCTTGAAAGCTGGTATTTAAGTTCTTTTAAGTTTTTAGTGTTAGTAAATGTTAAGTGATGTGACAATGTCAGAGAGTGGAAGTAGAGAAGAAACTAGAAATATTTGGTGTCTCTTCCTGTGCCATTGGGAAGCGGTCATTCTAATGTTACAAATAACGTCCAGAGCATTTCTGTTGTAGATGTCTAAGACATGTCTGTATCCCCTTAAGATTTGACAGGGAAGGGAGTAGTCTAAAACATATTTTCATTCGAATGCCTGTTCTTCCTCTTGCTTTAGTACTCAAAGGCGAGTTTGGTATGCATGTATGTTCAGATTGGTACCTTCTGCCAGTGCCTATCTGGTTGCTGGCATAGGAAGGAGAGTAGTGTGTGTGGTGTTTGTGGGTTTTTTCCCTTTCTTTTTTTTTGAAAGCCAACTTTGATTACCAGCAGTCCTACCTCTTGGGTTGATCAGAACTGCCGAAGAGCTGCTAGAGCTATGTGCTTTTTCCATGTTATGTTGTGATGTGCCCCTTCTTTCCGTTATGCGAGGGTGGGTTGAATGTTGCGAGAGCTGGCTCTGCCAGCTTGATGCCAGAAGGGATTTTCTGAGTGGTAAGGGAGCTTTTGGCTGGCTGTTCATGTAGAAAGCCCAGATTGTTCTGGGCTTCTGAAGTGGCAAGAGGAATTGGCTTTTAATTTAAAAAGTTATCCTCTAGGCTGTAATAATTATATCCTTGGCTTTCTTGCTGTTCCTTTGATCTGTTCTTATTCTGTAATACTTGATATGTAACTAACACATTTCATTCCTTATGATCATATCCTTAGCTTCCCATAGCAAGATGATCAGAGAAACAGTTGTCTTTCTGTCAGAGTAGATGAGAAATTACTACTTCTTACTTGACATGCAATAACTGTTTGTGCATCTTTGTACAATGCAAAGTTAAAGGAGGTTCACTTAAGGTACTGCTAGCTTCGAGCTGAAAGTTGATTATCTCTTTTAACTGCTCTAAAATGACTGGAAGTGCTCATCTAATTATCTATTAATGCTCTCTTTGGTGAAAAGATACATTCAGGCAGGAAAGTATTGTGGTACAGAAAATTTTTAATCATCTTTAACTTCCTGCCTGTTTGCATTCCTCAAAACAAGCAGAGGCGACTTAAGTGTATAGTATATCTTTGGCTGGTCTGGGTTACTCCAGGATTATGGTGAACTAGGTCGTCAAAATGAGCCGCAGAATTAAGAGGTCCTTGATCCCAGTCTAGGTGAGACCAAGTTTGATTTCCATGTATGGCTTTTTTTCGCGGAGAGTACGAGAAGAAGTCACTAAAGTGCTCTCTGGTCTCAGGAAAACGTTGTACAGAGACGACTCTGGCATCTCAGAAATACTTACAGGTGACTCAAGTAGCATGGCAAGAAAACAGCAAGTATTACTTCTGTGTATTTTTTTTTTTTTTTGGATTTCAGTGATAATCTTAAGAATAATCAGAGATTAGAAGCTGAAGTCAGAGAGGGTGGTTCTTCGTGTTTCTGACAGTAGAAGTAATAGATTGGATAACATTGTCAAATGGTACAGTGGCTTCTCTGTCTCAGTATCTCCAGAACAAGACTTGATGCCTTTCCGAGTGAAGTACCCTATCCAAGCCCGAGGTGGTGGATTCAATTTCATATGGCCAAGAAGTTCAGGGATGTGTGGTAGGCACAAAGATAAACTAGTTAGGGTTAGATAATCTCTGTTCTGGACTGTGCTCCTGCAGGAAGAGGCACATCTCTAGACATGCTTTTTTATATAGATGTAGTAGCATGAGCATTTACGTGCCAGGCTGCCTGCAGGTGTAGGAAGAAGTTTTGTTACCTGGATAGCATGCGCTGTTGTTCAGCTGTCTGAACGTCTTCCTCTCACATAAGCGGAGACAGCATCTTGTAGGCTGCCATGTGGACCGTACTTATATAAGATCAAAAAGTTTCTAGGAGGGACGCTTCTGAATCTGATTGGCATTGTGGACTGTTTGGAGCAACTTTTGTGTATTTGTTTCCTCTATTTAACAGTCTTGCCTTAATTCCTGTATTAGGAAGTTACTGTCTTCATAGGCCAGTCTTCTCACAGAAATGACTGTTTTTTTATTTTCCTCATATATACATTGTTAACCTAGAAAAAGCCCTTACTGCAACTTTTCCTACTGATATAATGCACACTCTGTGGCTATAGAAGTCCATATTATTCATTTTGCTTTTGAAGACTACTCTACTTCAGCCAGCTTGCCTGTCTGTGAGGTAGGGGCCTGCATGTGAACAAGCTCTCTAGTGAATGGCTTTTGGCTAACTTTGGGGTAGTTAAGTGACTGCTTGTTTACTCTTCTGGTCATCCTCAGGGGTTTTTGATCCGTCTTATGAAGGAAGGTATCCCTTTGTATAGTTGAATCTTTTGTTTGCCTAGCCCTCTCAAATCTATAAATAGGTAGTAACTTGTGTTAGAGAACTTTCTGCTGTGAGATTGCTGCCCAGTATTTCGATGGCTTGCATGGAAATCTGCATGTTTAGACTCTGAAAGCTTAAACAAAAATCATTCAGAAATCTTTTTGTTCTCATTGATGCTGACGGAACTTTTTTCTCTGTTCCAGTGTGTAAAGGTTGCCATAAAGGATAAACAAGTGAAATACTTTATCCATTACAGTGGTTGGAATAAAAAGTAAGTATTATATAAAATTAAGGCAATACTTCATTTTTCTTTACCGATTGTCAGTTTTGAATGCTACCCTTAATGGATTAGCCCTACCAAGTATGTATCATTAGCAGATTATTTCTGAAATTGGCTTGTTTACAAGCAATTTTATACTTAAGCCAGTGATTTGTAGTAAAACAGAGTAAACGTTGGTCAACTAACCGTTTCCTTCAGAGCTTTGGTTGTATAGACCAACTCGCTTAAGGTGTCAGTAGACTAAATAGAATGCGTTATAGCAACTTTCTAATTCTGTTTGTTCAGGTTTGGAAATAGTTGCTATAATTCCTTTCTTACAGAAGTTTTTAGGACAAATGTTTCCTTATATGTTGGTAGGAGAGGCGATCCCTTCTGAAGTGGAGCAAAACAGTCTACTACTCAGGGAATGGTGTCCTTTATTCTTATAGCCAAACTTTGCTACCAAAAGTGTATAAAGGTATGGAGTAGCTTGCCTTAGTGAAGACTGCACCCAGAATGGGAGAGGCCATCTATTTTAGTCCTTCACATGAGCAGGTTTAGCCTGTATTTCAGTTCTTGCCTCTCATGCTAAGGTAAAGCTACAGATATTTTTTCCCTTCTATAAAAATAATAGGACTATCACATTTGCATAGTTGATTTTTCTCATTTTAGTTTTATTCTATAACTAGGTTATGAATTAAGGAAACTTTTTGCCTTTTAGCAATTTAAACTTCAGTTCCTCAGACTTCAAATCTCTTTCAGAGAGCGTTTTTCTGAATTTTGCTTCATCCTAATACTGCAGACCCTTGAGTGAGGACTAATATTGCTGATTTGACTAACAGCTGAACTTCATGTTTTGATACCTAATGTTTTTTTAAACATATCCCCCACAAAATGGGCAGATAAGTGTCTTATCCTAAACACCACAAGTTACAGGGAGTGTTGCTGATTCTTAAGCTGGCTGCTGTATATCGATGAGGCAGCATGAATTTGATGCTACATCTTGTTATCTCTGGTGGTGGAGGGTGCCATAAGCAATGTTGTGACTCCTGCTTCTTTTCTTGCTTGCACTGTTTCTTTGGTTTGTTTGTTTGTTTTTTTCCTTCAAGCTTCCAATTAACTACATTAAAAGTGGCGTTGCTACACCTAGACAGCTGGGACTATATGTCTCTTTAATTTTGGTTTCTGTAATTGCAGTCCTCTTGTATGTTACTTGTTAATTGCTTCTTAATTTTTTTTGCAAATATCAACAGTTAGGATACCAAAAAAATAGTTTCTTCACTATTCACTGTAATATGTGCGGCACAGTTGTACTTTTGTTTTTTGAAGGTGTCCCACAGCTGTATTACAGAAGTAAGACAAGTGGCTTAGATATCTGACCAAAGCACTATCCTAAAAATGTAGATTTAGAATATGTACAGCTGGGTGTATGTTTTTCTATAGCACTTGGATGCTAAGTCTGCCTTATCTTAAGAATCTTGAAGACCTTGTACTCCTGTAGTAGTATTGTTCTTGCCACCTTGGTGTTCTAAGACTGGCAGTTCTTGCCATGAAATAAAAATGGCGTGGAACTCCTCAGGTATGGAGCTTTAGCTTGCACGCTTTAGAATAACTTGGCCACTTTTAATGTGTTTTTTTAATTTGAAATAACTTGTCAGATTGCTCAGAGATTATCCACTCTTTGACAAAGTGGAATTCTTACTGATAATGGCAATTTCCCCAACACCTGTTCTCTTAAATCGTTCACTTCAGATTCTTCAAATATTCATGCCATCTTGGTTTCCTTCACAGACAGAAATCAGAGCTCTTCTTCTTACAGTAAGATCTTATTGCTGAATTTGTTAACCTATAAAATGTTGGAATAGATAAAGGAAAGTCGCTTCATAATATAGTTATGGCTACAGATGTCCCATAATTTAGTAAGTGTAGTTTTTTTTTTTTTGTGAGACGCTTCTTTTTAATTTAAAAGGCAATCCCCTCCTCCCCAAATTACCCATCCTTCAAATTTGGGAAACTCTTCAGAAATGACTGAGAGTTATACTTCCCTAGAAAAACTGCTACAGCTTCAGTCAGTGGGGAATGCATTTGATAGTTTACTTTTTCAATTGTGCCAGTCCATAACTTGTCACAAAAGCAGAGTTCAGTCTCAAATGCTGTGAAGCTTTTAATTGACTGTTGGGAATAGAATCCAATTATGTAGTGTTTTTGAATGATTATTTGATTTTTCAGCTGGGATGAATGGGTTCCAGAAAGCAGAGTGCTCAAATACGTGGATACCAATTTGCAGAAACAAAAAGAACTTCAAAAGGCCAATCAGTAAGTATTTTTGTTGAAAGTCCTTGTTAGTGAAGTCATCTTTTTTTCTGTGGCGCTTCAATCCAATAACTATATTATCAAGGGAAGTTAGTGAGTTTAAAAAAAAAAAGTCTTCAGGAGGTGTGCTAGTCTGATTTCTTTTCCTTGAGATGCTTTGACATAAAGGGGTGTTCTGATCTTTGCCTTCTAGCAGTTGGAACCAAGTAGCAGCTCAGTCTTTATTAAAACAGTGACTTTAGGTTTTGCGGAAGAGTGGATTGATTAAACTGAGGGAGGCAGCCTGACTAATTACAAGTACGTTCTTTAATGTGGCAGTTAAAGTAAGTGATTCTCATGCAGTATGCTTAAAATATACTCTTAAATAGTAAGAATCTTTTCAGGCAGCTTCAGGATGCCTACAAATGCTTTGATCACTATGAATGCTATTTGAGGGAGTGGGGGGGGGGGTGGAGATAAAAATGTTTTCATATAGAATGCTTTTTATGTTTTTCTGAAGCAGTTACTGGGCTGCTTCCTGATGATTCAGAACAAAAAAAGATGGAAGAGGAAGAAATGACTGTTTACACTGCTAACTGTTTATTAGATGAAGCATAAATCTTTTCCATTTTGAGTCGGGTTTGTTCCTGCTTGTGGCAATGCTGTCTTACTTGGCTGTTTTCCTTAAACCATTTACTGAAAGTTCTCTAAATGTTCTGCATAATCTGTTAGCCTTTCACGAAGACACACTTCTTCTCATTAAAGTCTTATTGCCGAATTTATTTTTTAAAGGGAACAGTATGCAGAGGGGAAGATGAGAGGTGCTGCTCCAGGCAAGAAGACATCTGGTCTGCAGCAGAAAAATGTTGAAGTGTAAGAAGCTTTTTATTTAAAAAAAACAAAAACAAAAAAACCCCAAAAACCTATTGCTTGTCCATGTTACTACTTATGTCTGTAAGTAGTAGTTTTCTTACAATAGCTCCACAGGCTAAACTAATTACCCTGACCTACCCCATACAGAAATTGTGCTTCATTTTTGATATACCTGGAAAGCTTTTGTTGAAGTATTTTATTAAAACTATCATCTTCGTTTGTACAGTGTTTAATACTGAATCAAGGTACTGAGTAGGCACTTACTGTTCTTTTTCTTTGCACGCTATTCCTCTTAAAGTAGTCAACTGACATTCAATGTGGTTAGTCCTCCTAAGATTTGTGCATCTTGGTGAAATTAGCTTCTGTACGGAATGCTGGAATCATCCCAAACTGCACAAACATTGGAGGAAAAAAAATAATCTTTAAAATGCCTTGCCTTCCTACTGTACAACTGGTAAAATTGCATTTAGGGAATCTTTGATACTTTGCTGTTTCTATTAAAACTAAACTCATATGCTGTTAAAAATGGTTTTGCATCTTAAGAGACCAGAAGCAAGCTCAGACATCTATTAGAAAAAAATATTTTCGGAAAGTAACTCTCAGATTTCTTCCATTCCATCCTTCTGTTTTTCAGAATAGCTTGTTTGGCCTTTTGTTTAGATTCTCATACAGTCTACTGCTCTACTGCTTTACTCAGTGTGCCATGAAACTTTTCTGTTTGGGAAAATACTTAATTTACTTGATTAAGATGATGTTCATTACTAATACGATATTTTGGATGCTTTGAACTCCGAACTTCCCTTGTGATTCTGTTGTTCATGAGGAAGCTGCTGAAATGATACCACTTCATAAGAAGAGGCATTCGGCAGCAGCCTCAGAATTCATGTCTCATTTATGGACAACTTCTGTTACAAAACATGTATCAGTGATCTGAAGAGTGCAGTGGCAGTAGGTAAAGTTGCTTTTTTGCTCTAGATCCTGTGACCTGAATGCAGATTTCACTTTGGACTTGGTCAAAGCCTGCCTTAGGTTGTAAATTGCCTCTTGGCCTTTGGACTGGGGAGTGAGATGGATCTGGTCATAATGCTACATGTGTATTCCTGTGTGGCCTGTTGCTACAGATCCTGAGATGCCTTAACCGCCCACATTGGTTTGATGTGGTATGTTACCACGTCATGGCTCAGGAAGGACCTCTGACAGAGATCTAGTCATCCTTTTGTCTTCATTTGGGGGAAAAAAAACCTCCACTTCCTTAGACAGTTCCTAATGAATGTCATTAAAATCCAATTTAAACAGATCTAAGTTATGATCATTACTAATGGGACTGCTTAAGGGGCTGTTGTACCTGATTCTCCTTGCATTTTAGTCAGTAAGAGTGGAATTAATTCCATGTGTAACCTTGGCACAGGTACTTATGACTCAATTGTACATGCTAATATTTTAGTGACTCTGCAGTTTGCATCATAATGAACATCCCAAGAGTAGTTTTAGGCCTGGGCTCCAAATACTCTTAACTTTAGTCATGTTGGTAGTTCAAATTGAATGCACTGGGATGAGTCTTATTCTCTGCAGCTGAGTGAAGGCTCAAGTTCAACCTGCACTTGAAAAGCAATGGAATTCAAAGTTGGCTTAATCCCCTCAACCACACCTAATAACTAACGTTGCATCCAAGGTAGATCAACACAGCAAAAAAGACTTTACTGTAAACCTCTTAACTATAAAGCTTGAAAGCATGTTACCAGGTCTGTCTTTACTCTCTGGTTGAAACCCACTGGGGGAAGGGAATGGCTTTGCTTTTTGCTGTCATCATGACCGTAAGTATGGGTGATTGTTTCCAGCATAGCAGATGAGGTAATAAACTAGTTCTCTGAAACTTCTGTTTCACGTTGATTGGAAAAATTAATTCCTTGATGATGGATTATCAGAGCAGTAAAGGGGAAGAAGAAAATAATACTGTTGCTAGAATGGTCGTCTTGCATTATGAAAGACATCTATAACAGGGTTCCATATGCTTGTTGCACTGATCTTGCTCCTAGTCTCTAGCCGCTACCAGCATCCGATATATCCTTCTCAATTACACCTGTGCTTCCTCCAACAAAGTCTCCCTGTTCTTTTTCCTTATCTGGAGGCTGAGGGAGAGGAAATACTTTGACTTATCCTAGCAATGATGCAGGGTTGTGCGAGACTGATATGTTTTTGACTGACCTACTGCTTCTCACATCCTGCTTATAGCTAAAAGGCACGATGGCTTCTGAAAACTGAAAATCTCAAAATGCAGTTCTAAAATAAGACTTCTAGATTGTTCTCCTGTTATAAATCTCAATTGCTACTTAAAGTACATAAAGTATGGTTGGTGGGGAGGGGGAGAGATTGATCAAGCAACTGTTCTAAAAGGGTAACGCTGTCAACCTATTTAGGCCTCAAAATTTACCTTTTGTAGCATTCTTGGAGGATTGAACAAAGGGGAAGATAACTTATTTTTTGAAACTTTTTCCTCAGACAGCCAAACAATAACAGAAAGAAAATAACAATGTAAGCCTAACTTATCCTCCAGGAATGTTCAATAAGACTGTAATATATTGCTAAAAAGGTAAATTTTTGAACCTTAAATAGATTCTCTTAAAGGCTAAACACTAGGTCTGACATTCTTTCCTTAACTCAACCCCCATTGTGCCTAGATTTTTCAGACGAGATGGAGCGCATACTGTTTGCTGTTTGGAGACCCCTACAATATCGACGCGGTGAGTTAAGGATGGATTGTCAAACCAGGATTTTCATCCTGAAATCCAAACCTCCTTGCTTTTTAGATTTCTTTTAGCGGCTCTTAAAGTCTTCAGTTGTAATGATGTAAACTTTGGTAGCAATTCAGGTAACAACTTTAAGTACTGCAGTATATCCTTTTTTTTTTTTAATCTTTTTTCTTTTTTTTTTAAAGCCAGCCTGGACTAGCAGTTTTTAGTCTCTCTGAAGTGCATACTTTTTCTCTTGGGAAGGTATATGATTTGAGTAGTCAAATGCATTCAGTATATCCACTGTTTAAAAAGAAGTGGAGAACAACTGACTTCAGATTTTTGAAACTGGATAGTTCTAGAAGATTACAGTTGGTCTGCATGCTTACTGTAGTGCTGAGTCCTGCTTCTACTGAAATCAGTAATAAACTGCACTGTGGTGTGTAAGTTTTGAGCTAGGCTTCTATGATAGATCGTTTTACAAATGTGAGGATTGATCTTATTCCTTAATGTGCTGTATTTTCACCATTGACTTGAATAATTTCAAAATACTGCTTCTGTAAACCACCGCAACTTGTCTAAAACACTTTTAAGATTATCCATAAGCAGTGTTTAATCAAATAGAAAAATGCATAAAATGAAAGTTGTATACGTTTTGATTTGGGATTAATTATTCATCAGATGATATTTAGAAAATATATCATAGAAAAATTGTATTTATAGCAGCTTTCCAAGAATGGAATGCAACACTGCAAATACTCTTTTTTCCAGAGTGCATTTTCTGCAGCACAAGTAAATTCCAGCTTTTAAGAATTGATGCTAACTTTGGCAGGCCTAATATGATTAACTTTCAGAAAATCAGTGAATAATAAGAGCAAGCCAGTGCTTGGAAAATAAGAAGGGCAGCCTAGACTATTACTGAGTGAAGATACAGTACTGAATAATGAATTTGAGAATGTCTGTGTTATATTTTTTTCTTTTTTTAATGATACATTTGCAAGCAGTCTCATCAGAGATGTTATCGGAACAACTGCCAACTTAAACGTAGAAGTTTTAGCCTTTTCTTCTAACAGGCTTGTTCTTAGTCTGAGCATACTACTCAAAAGCCTGTGTTCCTGGTGCATGTCTCCTGTGGCATCGTCTGCTATCTTTGACACGACTAGTAGCTCCTAAACAGGTTACTCAGTCCTCTAAACGTTGAGCGGCTTATGAACACTGCCTGTGTGCCAGTTGTCTTGAACCGTAAGAACTCTGGAATGGCTCAAGCCAGAGGTGGTCTTGACCTGTTTTGCTGGTGACCAGTAATGCACTTGGAGATGGCAGTCAAATGAGGCAAGTCTAGAACGCTGTTCTCCCAATATAACCTTTCTGCTTCTAGCAGTCTGCAGTTAAGGGATGTCAGAGCTGCAGGCTCCATCCATGTGGTAGGTTTAAAGGTCTGTCTTATGTTATTTTGTCTAGTAGCTTCTGAACCGTTTGAACTCCTAGCAACCACAATGTTCTGTGGCAGTGAGTTCACTAGCTTGAATTCAGTATGGTGTTGAGGTGAGAAGGGAAGAGGATGACTTCTCCAGTCTTTCTAATGTCTGTTGCTTGTTTTTATTTCTTCTGCCTATTTCTTGTGTCTTGAGAAACAGTAATTAGTCCTTTCAGATTCACTTTTCTATCTCTAATGAAACCTCTACCACATTTCCTTCTTGCTACTTGGTTGTTAGCATGAAAAAGAGCCCTTGTCTCTTGGTTGCTCCTGGTATATAAGCCGCTACTACGCTACTAACTATTCTTCTTCTTTACCTCTTCTCGTTTTCTTGTTTGTCCTCTAAGGTCAGGTGGCCTGGCTGTGCATGAGACATACATTTGTATAATTATGACTTTTGTCTTTATCCTTTTGCTAATAATGCTGAATATCTTAATTGTATTTTGATAGGAACGCTTTCTTCTCACAGCTGACTTAGCGACTAAGCTGTTTGAGCAGTAATGGCTGATTTAGGGCTTTTTTAGCTTATGTATTTTTCACCCTTATTTCATTTGCTGTTTTGCTACTAGTCACCTGCTATTAGGACAGATTTTATGATTCCATACAGCTTAGATATGACTGTCCTGTTATATTATCAGTAAACTGGCATCTCACTAATCTCCTTTTTCTGACACTCAAGAATATACTCAACTCGGATGCCTGAGACTCAAGCGGTAGCCCACCTTCGTTCTCTGCTGCTTATATCTTAACCAACCTTATTGTAGGGGGGTTCTAATTTACTTCTAAGTTCCTTTAAAAGATGCTTGCAAAAAGATTTGGGGCAAGCCAAATATTTGTTGTAGACAACACTTTTATCTCCCTGTCAGGGACTTCCAACTGTTTCCGAATAAGTAAGCCTTGTAAAGTCTTGACTTTTCTTCTGATGTCATATTTGTCAAAAGAACTGTCGGTAGAAGATGAAAATTACTTAAATAGGCATGTCCCGTAAGACCCTTTGGCTTAGGACTTTAAGAAGAATTAATAGTAACTCTCTTGTGCAAAAAATGCTGTCGTCTTGAGGGTACTATTTCCGTCCCACCCCTACATAGTAACTGTCAAAGAATCTTACACTTGATTATCTTTCTTCTGACGGATGTCTGTGGAAAGGCAGAGGCGCAGTCTTTCAGTATGTCTTCTGCTGTGGCATCCTCTTTGCCCTCATTTACCATTTAGTAATGAACACAAGCCTGGTTTGGATATTAGGTATGGAAGTCTAGTATTATATTCCTGTGGCATGGACTGCTTCCTTAGTTTCCCTCTGGGTCTGTCACCTTTGATGCATAGTGTTTCATTGTAGTCAGCTATTCTATAAGCTGTAGTCTTGTGTTCATTTCCTATGGATTTTCTTCTTTCTAGAGAATTTCAGAAATTTATTATGTTGGTATCTTTATTTGTTTTTGGCTTTCTAATTAATTCAGTCTCACGTTTTGACCCTCAATACTTGTATGCTCTTGCTCTAGCTGCCTGTTCTCAATCTACTGAAACGAATGCCGTGAATGCTTGTTTATAACTTCTCACCAGAATTCTGTTGATCCCTGCTCCCCTTCAAGGAGGAGGCAGTGTCTGGCCACAGCGGGATGCATCCTTGAATGCTGAGCTGTAGGACCTTTCAGCTCTCAATTCAGTTTTAATAAAAACTCTTTTGCACAGAAGCTTCCTTGAAACTCCCATGCTCCTTCTTCTGTTTAGTTCCATTGTTTGTCAATTCCCAGTGAAAAGCTCTGGTCAGTAGTGAAATAAGTAGATGAGGGTAGCAGCTGGTTTGTACTGCTCGTATAAAGGGAGGACTATCAAAGTTCTGTGCTGCTGTGACCATGCTCTAGGACTTGTTCTTCCTGATGTAGGCAAGAAGTGGCACAAGAGGATGTTTTAACCTATCCTAGATAAGTTTTGCCTGTTTGTGTCAGTTGAAAACTTATGTTTCCTTTGCCCAAGTGGAAGCTACTGTCATTGTGAGGCAGGCAGGTGTTTCTCAGGTGTATGTCTCAAAATGAGTCTGATTAATGGGTTTAGTTATCTGAGATGTACTGCTTATTTCAGGCTCCAGCTTCTGTCAAGTAGCGCCCTCTGCAACCTCTGTCACACACATGCCGCACCTTTCTCATGGACAGATGGAGTACGTTGCATGCTTGAGTTGCTGTACGCAGCAGCAGCATTTCATCTCGCGCAACTGGTTTAACCTAGTAAATAGTAGTGTTCCAGACAGTCTGCTGTACAGGCTACGCTTAATCTGCCTAATGCTGATGTTTTATCTCTAACCTGAGCTCTTTCTCTGTTCCCTAACTCAGATTTATCTTTTAAACTTTGCAAACAGGTGGCTGCTTTGACTTGAAGCAGAGGCATATGACTTGAAATATAAGGAATGAGCAAATATAAGGAATGAGGTGGGAGAGCACAAGCAACTGCCTAGAATGGATTATGCTATACTTTGTACTTCAGTATCATAGAGATGTGTTTTACTGTTTTTAATTGTGATAGTTCTTGAAGTCCTTTGTGTTGTCTGTCTATTGTTTTCTAGGACTCTACTCCTAGACTGATGCTCTAACATTATTTTTATCTTGTGATTTTAATCCTGAAAAGAACTCCCTGTTCCTACTTGTTTACTCTAGGTTTGGAAGAAAGCACTCTCCAATACACAAGCCCATTATCAATGACTTGGCAATTGTTCCCTCTTCCTGGAGAGAGATGATCCACTGTTTTATTTTGGCTGCAGTTCCGTTTAAGCCTAATGCTTGTTTGTGACTTAAAGCTTAAAAGAATGCCTTACTTTTCCTATCCTCAGACCTTTCTAGAAACTGTGCCTACCTCCTGACTCAGCTAAACCCAGTTCAAAGGCTGAATACAAACGTCATCTGACATAGTGGTGAATTTCCAAAGGAATAGTCTTGTACTCGTATAAAGTCTCATGCAAGCAAACTGGAAGCATATTCTTTATCTCCGTAAAGAATACGATGCGCTGAAATTTTTTTTGAGAGGCTTAACTGGATTCCTGTTCATAGTGAGCAAACAAGAACATGACTAATTGTATTCTTATTTCAGAAAACTAGAGTTAATATTGGTTAGTAAGTATACAAGTTCAGATAATAAACTAACAAAAACATCTGTTAGGTCGAGGGTATCAAAGACAAAATAAAACTATCTGAATATTTTTATCCAGTGTGCATTGTATTTTAGGTGTCTCTGAAATTTTTGGAAGTCAGCATCTCGGAATAGCTCTTCATTTGGAATAAAAAAGAGAAAGAGATAAGGGCAGTGAATTTAGAGCAGCCTTGAAGAAGTATGTGAACTAGAAACTAAGTGTTTAGAGAAAACCATTGGAAGAAGAGAAACATTAGAAACATTTGGAACCGTACTGAATAGTGGTGTTCCCAGTAAGTGGCAATTAGGTATAACTGATCTCCCCTTAACGTTCCCAGTGCAGTCATAGACAGCCCGTGCAACTTCATGAATCTAATTCTTTCAGTGATATTTAAATCATCCTCTGCTCCTGTTGGCATAAAACTGTATGTTTTCCAGTCTTTGGCTGCAAGTTATTTCAGTTGACTGAGACATACCTCATAGCTTCCCTGCGTCTCTCTTTTCTTATACCATGTTCTGTCTTTTAAGCAATCCATGAAACGCTGAAATAAATCACCCTAGAAATCTAGTGTAGTTTTCAATAGCGCTTGAAAAATATGAAAAGTATCTGCGGACATGACTTGAATAATTGTCAGTCAGTACTATTAAATACTAATGTGTTCTTGGCCTGTCATCTTTTGGGTTTCTGTAGGTTTAATTATGCATCATAACTTTACTGAATCCCAAAAAACTGATGAATATTACCCTATTACATGGAAAATCTTGAAGTATCATAGCTGTGCTGACAGATCATCTGGTGCTTCTCCTTTCATTTGCGATTATCTAAATACTCCATAGGCCACTCAATATTTGGTCGTTGTTATGAACTTACTGGACAGCTTTGACTCTCAACTTTCAGTTTTCTAAGTATTGCTATCTTTATTTTTGCAATAATTTGTGTTCTTCTTGCAGGAAAACAAAAAAGAACAAACAGAAAAGTGAGTATGTCTCTTTATATATATATAAAAGTGGATATCTTTAGCGAAGGTTTTTTAGTTGGGGCAGAATCTTAAATCTGCCTCAGCTGAGTTTACCAACTATCACCTTGTGTTCTTTTTGGTCTTCAGGTGTCCCTTCCCCTTGCTCAGGGGGAATAAATACCTTGCTGGTTTGTATACAAACTATTTGTTGCAGTCTGAAAATTTGGACCTCTTGCAATTTGAAAGCAAACTGCACGAAACTATTCAAATAGCCTTATTAGTCAAACTTACATCTCCATCTCGATAAGAAAATGTGACATACTACAAGACTGAGTTGCTGCTTCCAAAAATTCTTCCAAAAATATGTAACGAATTACAGATTCTTAGTGCAAAAAACTGTCTTCAGATAAGTGTGAATATATCCACTTAAACTATTTCAAATGTGTGAGACTTCCAGAAGACAAGTAATAACACTTATTTAAAAAAAAAAAAAAACCCACCTGAGAGAAACTTGAGTCTTATTTCTAAATCCTTCTTCTAAGTCTTTCTTTTTACTAATACTTCTTACTGGCTTACTAGATTTCTTATGTAGTATAACGGCTGCTTTTTTTAATACAGCTCCTGGAATTGGAGAAGGGAGCAGTACCAGTGAGACTCCCCAGCCTCCTAGGAAGAAGAGGGCTCGAGTGGATCCGACAGTTGAAAGTGTATGTATTCCTGACTCTCTCATAGGACTTTTTTAAAAAAAAAAAAAAAAAAAAAAAAAAAAGAAGGTTGCTTTGTACAGAAATATGAGCATGAATATTTTGTCTTATAGTACAGCAGTGTGAAATGTTACAACTTCAAAAAACTAAGGTTCCCAAATGGCTTTGGAAAGTCTAAGCTATATCCCTATTCCTTGTGGAGCCTACAGGAACTACTGTACTTGGTTCAGTGGTGTATTTCAGTTGTGGAAACAAGGAATATGGTTGACTCTTAGCTTGGGCAATTATCTGAAAGTAATTAGTCCGATTTCACTTTTTTTCAGGAAGAAACATTTATGAACAGGGTTGAAGTAAAGGTGAAAATTCCAGAAGAGCTGAAACCATGGCTTGTAGATGACTGGGACTTGATCACCAGGCAGAAGCAGGTAATTTTTGGTTTTGGTGTTTTCTGTTTGCTTTTTAAACAAAGGCAATCTAGCCTTACATGGGCAAGGGCAGTAAAACTGGAGTTTTATATCCTCTTTAAGTACAATGTAGCAAAAAATCTTGTAGAGTTGACACAGTCAAGTAATCCTGATGGCTTTTTGACTGAGTTCTGGTTCCAGTTGAATTTTTACCAGTGGTTGTTTGTGAGTAGGACTGGCTCAGCGGTGTTGCACGTCAACTTATGGAAGAGATTCTGGCATCCCATTTAGTCTAATCAGGCACAAGTTAAAATATCGGTTAACTTTGAACTTGTGTGAACTTTAAATGTGTTGTTACCTTAAGCATGTTTGGTCTGTTGTTACGCTTTGAACAGTTTACTTGGTTGGTAGAGAACTGGTCCATAGGAACATCCAATGTGATGCATATTTTACCTCAGCTTCTTCCTGTTAAAAACTTAGCAGTAAGTGGGATGTAAAGTATCTACAGTCATACTACGACTCTGTCAGACAACTGTCTCTTGAGGTAGTGACACTTAATTCTTCTGCCAGGTTGGATCAATATAAACTGATGAATGATACATTAATTTTACCTAAATTAAACCATTTTATTTTAAAAGTAAAATACATTCTCATGGCCTTAAAACTCTGTAAAAGAATCTTGACTTACTCCATGTGTGAAACCAGTTACTAAAATGGGCAAGAAACCTACAGAGTAATATCAATTTTGAAAATCGTTCGGTAGGCTGCAATCGCACGCTCTGATTGCTGCTCTGAGGTCTGCCTTTATTCTCAGCCTCAAACAAGCAGAACTATTTATTTTCAAGTCCTACATGGACAGGATTCACTGCACCCCTCAGCCTTGCAGCATATGACTGAACTGGGTGTCTGTAGATACAGATGTTTTGTGTATGGTATTAAAGATAGAAGTTGATCTTGGTGAATCAGGATTGGGAATATTGTGTCTTCAATTCTGGAAGCTCTAATGTAGCAGTGACACTCCTTTAGACTGTGTGCAGGCATTGAAATTTCCAACAGCTATTTGTCGGGCTTATTTCCTGCACAATGGTAGCAATAGGTGCTGAACTGTGGACATAAGAATCAGAGCAGGCACACAAAAGAACAGGTAAAACTTCTGTCGTTGCTTATATAACCACTGTGTGCGGCCTGGTGTAGACAGGGCTGTACCGCATACCTTTGACTGTTGGGGTAATTTTGATGGTTTGTCTTCACATTGCTGTTGAGCAGCACAAACTGTAAATGGAAATAAGTATGTAGATGCTCTTATAGTTTTTCGGTATGCCACAACTAAAACAGTTGGGTGTTCCTTTAATAACACTTAACATCTTAATTCTCTTCTAGAAATGTCCTTATCTATTTAAAGTTAACATGTGGATAGAAACGTCTGCATAAACTAGACAGTTGATATTTGTGTAACTTTGCTTCTCTCATAGCTCTTCTATCTTCCTGCCAAGAAGAATGTTGACTCCATTTTAGAGGATTATGCAAACTACAAGAAATCGCGAGGAAATACTGATAACAAGTAAGTGGTAGTCATTTCAAACCTTAATTATTTTTTCCTGTTATTGTTCAACTTGTCCTTCACAGAAAACTTGGTAAGTTTATTTGTTAAATAGATCCCATCCTATGTCCAGCATAATGTTGAAGACTGAGGGGGTTAAGGAGCTCACAAGTCTTTGAGGAGCTAATTTGTAAATGCAGTTTTGCTCTCTGGATGTTATTGCTTCTTTTTTTCCCCCCTCAAGCCTTTTCTGTAAAGGAAACTGACAGAGGCAAAGTGAATTCTTCTTCATCCGCTTCATTCTAGTTCAGGTTTACTACACTGGGTGAATAAATTCAGTGCTAGGTATAAGCTGAACAAACTACCAAGAAAGCAACCTAGCAGTTGGGCAAAAGTGTTCCTGTATGTTCCTGTGTGCAGATAGAATGGTAGGGAACAGGGAGGTGGGAGATGACTTTACTAGAAGCTTTTACAGGAAGAATCAAAGGGGGCAAAGCTAACTATTTTGAGGTGATAGCTTCCAAGATTCTTATTTGTAATTACCCCAGGGGTCAAGCCCTGACAGCAAACAAGGAATTTTTATTCTTAAGTGAAGCTTTCCTTTTTAAAGGAGCAGGAACTAGAAATGTGAAGTTTTTTTCTTCCATTCAAGCAGAAGCATATTATTGACTTGTCAGGGAGTTTTAATATCCTTTTATGTAATATCTATTCTAAACTAGGTTGCAGGGTGGAGTAAGGGTTGCACTTCTCAAGTGTGTGGTGTGACTGCTTATACAGAACATTGAATCCTAACTGTATAGGAGTTAAATAATTGTGAAGTTGGAGGCCTTCAGCAGATGGAATTGAGACAGAGTTAGAAAGGGTCAGTTTTCTGAAATACCGTGTGACTAGCCCTTTCCAGTAAGCAGGAGTTAAGTCTGATTACGGAAAGTAATATTCTACTCTTTAACTGTTGTGACTTGGGATTAACTTTGGTTAAAAACAGAAGAACTGGTAATACGACTCCTTAGAGAAATACTTATTCACTGCTGCTTTGAATAGACTACTCAAAGAAATTAGCTTAACTCTTAAAGTGAGAAGAGAAGTAAAAGCAAGGTGGCTTTTGGTTTGCATAAATTCTCACTGAGTTCAGAACAGTTCATTTTAAAGGAAAATCTTGAAATGCATTACTCTCTACAGCTGTACATCTTAAGGTTTCCAGTCAAGTTTCTCTGAAAAGTCCTGAGATCTTGATGATTTTGAGGGACTGAACAAACCAGCTCTAATCTTGTGTCTGTGCAGTCATTAGAACGAGACTGAAGAGTTTCCTCTGTTTACCAGGGAGTATGCTGTTAATGAAGTTGTGGCTGGAATTAAAGAATACTTCAATGTAATGCTGGGAACTCAACTACTGTACAAATTTGAGAGGCCGCAATATGCCGAAATTTTAGCAGATCACCCAGATGCTCCTATGTCTCAAGTCTATGGTGCCCCACATCTACTGAGGTTATTTGGTGAGTATGACATCTACAAACTGAAGGGGGAACAGTTAAAGGTATTTAAATGCTTGCTTTTCCTGTACTTTCTCAGTACATTTGAATTGCAGAAATTTGAAAAGCAACTTTGCAATCAGTGATTTAATTCTTTTGTTACGCTGTATGCCTAAAATGGTCAGAGTAGTTGATGATTTTTAGAATAAAAATGGCCTTTCAATAGCCTAGCTACTTTAGGCAGCCTTGTATATATTGGAATAGATTCCTAGGCTTTTTATATACCCTCGTATAGGCTTTTTATGTATCCTAGTAAAGGGGGTAGACTTTATTGAAATACTTGTTAAAGCTGTTAACTATGACAAGTGCTACTTTGTCCGTTTTGACAGTACGAATTGGTGCTATGCTTGCTTACACACCTCTTGATGAGAAGAGTCTGGCTTTGCTGTTAAACTACTTACATGACTTCTTGAAGTAAGTACAAAAGCCCTGCTTACCAAACTTCTTTGGCTTGCTGAAAGATTTGAAAGTAATGTGTGGCCTGTGTTTGCTGAAGACAACTGTACATGTATGTTACAGCCTGTGAGTGGTGTATTCACTGAAGCTTGCAGTAAAGTTTTAACAAACTCTGCTGTACCGTAATGTATGAATAAGATTGTTTTAACGTCTCTCCTGTATACTGAGGTTATTGCCAGTTAAGCACGTGTGTGTGTTTACATACCTATTAGTCTGTGTGCTTAAACTGTCAATGTCTGCTTCTTGTTTCAAAATAAATGTTGGAAGCATTTACTCATAGTGGTTATTAAAAACAGATGACAATTATAACACAACAGGTACTAAACCATTAACTAACAGTTAAAGAGCGATAAACCATCCTGCTATTATTTTTGGGGCAGACTCACTGGTAGCTCTGGTTCTCTGCACTATGCTGTTGTGTTGCTGTAGACGTTTTATTACATGTTTAGGATGAATCTTTCATCCTAAATAGTAATTTAAGATTTAAATGTGGAATGTGTGTGCGCTGTGTGTGTGTGTTTTGTTTTTTTTTGTTTTTTAAATCTGCCATTTGACTTCAGGCAGGTAATGAAATATAATCTCATGACTGCTCTAAGGAACTATGGAGTGATTTGCTGCTTAGTTCGTCTTGAACTGTTTGCTGAATGTGAGATTCTAAAATGGAACAGAATAGATTGAAGTTCAGCGTCTACTGAGGTGTCATACCTGTGCTCCGTATATATCTGTGCCATGTATATGTGCAAGCATGACTTGGGTAGCTTTCATGTACCCTTACAGCACTGGAGGAACTTAGCATTATGCTTTTGGGATAAAATATATGGGTAGGTGGGAACAGGTGGGTGGTTTGAAACTGTTCAGCTGTATGCCAAGTCACAGCATCAGTGTGCTGCTATTTGCTTTTGCTGTGCTGACAGCTTTTCTTGGTCATCTTGTACTAAAACTGTAAGTTTCCATTTGCAATTGTCATGGAAAGAAGAAACGTTTGATGTCCTTTCATACAAGATCGTAGAGGTCTGCTCATAGTATTTGGGAGTATTGATTTGTAAATTACTGGGGTGACAAAAGGTTAAGCCATTTTGCTGGTCAAGATTAAACTTTATTCCTGTGTGACTGGGTCAGCTATTGGAAGTTAAAAGAAAACCCTCAACTCATCCAAGAAGGTGATCTTACCTTGCAATAAAGCTGGAAATGGCGAAGCCTGATTTCCAGGGCAAACTTGTTTTGGAATAATCCTGAAGTTTGAGTTAACCATAGTGTTTTGGATAACTGCTGAAGTAAATGCAACTGATAGAGCTTTACGCTGTGAAGACAGAAACACGAAGCCAGGGCACTGACCAGAAATTCCTGAATCTATTTAATGAGCGGTAATGGCATATAAAGCTTAACTTCCAGCTACTGCCCTTAGTTGGCCATTGCTGATATTCCTCTAGTTATCATTCACCCATCAATTTAAGCTCCACGTTTGTTCAAATGGAACTGCATGATGTCCTATTTCTCATGCCCCTTTCAGTATCAGTAGTAGGTTGATTCTTGGTACAGCAGCTGGCTAAATCTGAAATGTAAGTTGTTTCATCCTGTTAATCTTAACCTCCTTGTGCTCACTGGGAGCCAGATTTGCTTGAGAGAAGTGTGTTTGGAATTGACGTTGGCATGAGTTGTCAATTCCGTAATTGCTTTGGACAGCTGACTTTTCCTAATAGATGTTAGATTTGTACTCTTGAAATCATGTTTTAGGATCTCAGTAAACAAACTCAGTCATGGGATGTTGAACAGACTCTTGGCAAAAAGATGTTTTAATGTTTTTTTTTTTTTTTTTTAATATCTCTTTTGTAGGTATTTAGCAAAGAATGCCTCAGCATTGTTTAGCGCCAGTGACTACGAAGTAGCGCCTCCCGAGTATCATCGGAAAGCAGTATAATACTGTGCTGCTTTACAATGAAGTGATAATTGGATCCTTGTAATAGTACTGTCCACTTCTACATCTTGTTCTTCACCCTCCTATTGCACATGTCTCTATTGCACAACCTATGTAAACATAAAGTGAATAAAGTTGTGTGTTTAAAATGGAACGGCATTTGTAAGTTCTGAAGATTTTCTTGCTCTGAAATGGAAGCTTGGAGTTTAATGGGAACTCTTCAGTGTTTCTGGCTTGCTACTGGTTTTTTGCCTCAGTGGAATGTAGAAAAAAATGCGGTTATGATATTTCATTGTATGAACTCTCCAGTACTTGTGGGTCTGGTTTGACATTAAGACTTGCCTACCTAATCTGCTATATTGCTTAGTAGTAACAAACCTAGACTCTCAGACCCATGGGGGTGGTGATCACCTAGTGTTGATGCTATTAATTAGTCTGACTTTCAAACCCATTTACTTTCTTGGTGTTGGAAGTAAAATGTTTGGTCGATAAATGTATGCTTTTATTTAGATAGTTGAAGGACTGTGACTTTTTTTTTTATATTCTAACAATAGGAGAATACATTATCATATCTTAGTGTCCTGGAAATGTTGGTCTTTCACAGTTGTTTTTGAAATCTTCAAATAAACTTTTTTTAATTTCAAATGTTGTTTGTAATGCTTTGTATTTATATCAGTCACTATTTTATGACAGTGTCTTATCAAGTATGCTCTCTCACAGAATGGTCGAGGCTGGAAGGGACCTCTGGAGAGCGTCTAGTCCAACCTACCTGCTCAAGCAGGGTCACCTAGAGCACATTACCCAGGATTGTATCCAGACAACTTTTAGGTATCTCCAGGGAAGGAGACTCCACAGCCTCTCTGGGCAACCTGTTCCAATGCTCAGTCACCCTCAAGGTCAAGAAGTTTTTCCTCATGTTCAGACAGAACTTCCTGTGTTTCAGTTTGTGCCCGTTGCCTCTTGTCCTGTTGCTGGGCACCGCTGAGAAGAGTCTGGCTTCATCCTCTTGACACCTTCGCTTCAGATACTTATGCACATTGATCAGATTCCCCCCCCCGCCAGTCTTCTCTTCTCCAGACTGAACAGGCCCAGCTGTCTCAGCCTTTCCTCATAGGAGAGATGCTCCAGTCCCTTCATCTTAGTAACCCTTCACTGGACCCACTCCAGGAGCTCCATGTCTTCTCTTGTATTGGGGAGCCCAGAACTGGACACAGTACTCCGGATGCGGCCTCCTCAGGGCTGAGTAGAGGGGGAGGATCACCTCCCTCGACCTGCTGGCAACACTCTTCCTAATGCACCCCAGGATACCATTGGCCGCCTTGGCCACAAGGGCATATTGCTGATTCATGGTCAACTTGTCGTCCACCAGGACTCCCAGGTCCTTCTCCACAGAGCTGCTTTCCAACAGGTCAGTTCCCGAGCCTGTGTTGGTGCATGGGGTTATTCCTCCCCAGGTGCAGGACCCTGCAACTTCCCTTTGTTGAATTTCATGAGGTTCCTGTCTGCCCATCTGTCCAGCCTGTTGAGGCCCCTCTGAAAGGCAGCACAGCCCTCTGGTGCATCAGCTGTTCCTGCTAGTTTTGTATCATTGGCAAAATTGCTGAGGGTGCACTCTATCCCTTCAGCTAGGTCACTGATTAATAAGTTAAACAATACTGGACCCAGTCCTGACCCCTGGGAGACACTGCTAGCTACAGGCCTCCGACTGGACTCTGTGCCACAGGTCACAACCCTCTGAGCTCTGCCATTCAGCCAGTTCTCGATCCACCTCACTGTCTGCTCATCCAGCCCACGCTTCCTGAGCTTGCCTAGGAGGATGTGATGGGAGACGGTGTCAAAAGCCTTCCTAAGCCAAAGCAGACGGCATCCACGGCTCTCCCCTCATTTACCTAGCCAGTTGTCCCATCATAGAAGGCTCTCAGACTGGTGAAGCGTGATTTCCCTTGGGTGAACTGATCACCTTCCTTCTTGTCCTCCACGTGCTTAGAGATGGCCTCCAGGATGAGCTGCTCCATCACCTTTCCAAGGATTGAGATGAGGCTGCCCGGCCTGGAGTTCCCTGGCTCCTCCTTCTCGCCCTTTTGGAAGACTGGGGTGACGTTTGCTTTCTTCCAGTCCACAGGCACCTCTCCTGTTCTCCATGGCCTTTCAAAGATGACGGAGAGTGGCCAGCCTAGCAATGACATCTGCCAGCTCCCTCAGCACTCGTGGGTGCATCCCATCGGGGCCCATGGACTTGTGGGTGTCAAGTTTGCCTAAATGACTTCTAACCTGATCCTCCTCCAACAAGGGAAAGTCTGATCTATAAGTGTATTAAGTTTTGTATAAAGTTCTGCAGTATTAACTTGGAGACGCTGTGGTTTTTTTTTAATGTTAAGGGCTGTTAGTTAAAGCCCCTGCACCTGATTTCAGTGGGTGAAATGAATTCTTTGTCTCTGGGACCATTACATAGTTTATAAGCACTGATAATGTAACTCTACAACATTGTTGAAGAGTTCTTAGTCTCAGCAAGAATGTGGAGCTAAGACCTGACTACTACGTTGTCAGCTTGTGCTCTTGATAAAAACTCAAGACTTGTCATGAAGTCGGTGCTGGAGCTTGTCTAAACTTCCCTTTTCTCTCCATCTTTACCTTTGCTTTCATAACTTGCTTTCTGCTATAGATGAGGTCAAATTTTTCTAGCTAGCAAACCTTTCTCTGAAATACTTATATTCATAAAATCAGTTTTATAGAAGTTATTGCCTTTCCTTGACCTTGGAGTCAGAAATCAATACATCAGGCATAAAAGTGCCTTAGATAATCACCTTGTAATTCTTGCCATTTTGCATACTATCAGATATTCAGTTTATCTTTCACGTAGGCCCTCACTGACCTGGGAAATACCTAGTTCATCTTTGAAGTAGAACGTTTTCTTGTGGCCTGTCCCACCTCAGAACAAGGCTTTATTCCTTACTGGTGTATATATGTATATTTTTTTAAAGTCTATTTATCAGAATGTGAATGTTTATTGTTTTTACTGTTAACGTGTTGTCCTGTAGCTAGCTATGTTTTAGGATGAAAATGTTGGTAAAAGCATTCTGTACCACCTATCCTCATTTCCATCGGTCAAGCGCTTTCTCATGTATGTGGTTGGTCAAGAGTAGAGCAACAGATAGGGAAGCTTGAAGTCTAAACCCTGAGAGTGCCTTTTGCCTGGCTTCTGTCAGTCACTTTCCTATTCTAATTCAAATTTATATAGGTAGTAGCGTCTTAAATAGTAAACTGGAGAGCAAGAGAAATACATAGCTCACTCAGGTTGCTGTTCGCAATGGCTTTCTGGAAGCTTTTAGCGCCTCATGCTCCCCACTCAGGGGACTTACAGTACTCTCAGTATTAGGCGTGTACAGCTTATCTGTCTTTGATGTTGCAAGTCCCCTGCAAGCTCAAACACTTTTTCTGGGAAGGTCACTAATGGAATTAGCCCTGAGGTGCATGATACTTGATTTACACTATCCCATTGTATTTTTAGTTTACGCCCTGTCTAGTTCTTGTTTCTTTTTCTTGGTTCCCTGTGTATTTTCCAAGGCATCTTGTCTTTGCTCAGATGTCATGAAGTCATGAACTTGCATTCCAGCCCTCTCAGCTAAATTCTTTGTGGGAGCCATCTCCTGTTAGGTCTTTTGTGCTCTATCTGCTTCTGCCCTTAGGCCTATTGCAAAACTCTTCCGTAATTCCTCCCTTAGATCAGAATCTCTTGGTAGCTCCTTTGGCCAAGGTGTGTGCCTACACACTTCATTATCATATAAGAGAAGCTAATTCCCCATTCCACCCCCCCCCCCCCGCTTCCCCCCTAAAAGAAAGGAAATCAGCAAGAGTGAACTCAGTACATCAGGTTTGCTTTGCATGGCAAATGTTTTCTTACCTTGCTTCTGTGTCCAGGGCCTGGGCTCTAGAGCTCCCTTACAGCTTCATCTTCTGAAGAGTTTTTAATGTTTTGCTGTCGACACGTCACGTGTGCCTGCAGCCCTTTTGCCAGGAGAGCAGTGCAGCTCCGTGCGGGTAGAGGGTGATGAATGAGGCTTTCAGTCACTTCTAGTTAAAAGCATTGCATGACTTGGCTGTGATTTAAGTAACTGCTACTTCTAGGCAAAATACCCGCCTTTCATCCCAGACGTTATCGCAGGAAAGCGCAGTGTCTAGGGCTCTGGGAAACGCTGGGCCGGAGGGCTAGCCCGCTGCTGCTGGGTGTGGTGGTGCCGTCTGCAGAATCGGCGCGTTGCGCCTTCGGCATCAGCTGCCCCGAAGCGAGGTTCCCTTGGAGAGGGTCCCACCAGCCCTCGCGCCCCAGCACGCGGGCTGCACCCTTCCTCGCGCCGGGGCTTGCCCGTAGAGACGGGCATCGGCCACCGGCCAGGCTGCGGTGAGGGAAGGTGTGAGTGGGCTCCATATCCGCCACGTGACCTCCCTGCCAAAACGCTCCTTCCCTGTCCGACCTCTTTCCTTGGCAAAACTTTTTTTTTTTCTTTTGGCCAAAGCACTGTCATGATGCCAGAAATTAAAGGGAGTGAAAGTCCACCTTGTCAGAAAACACAGCGGGCAGGCACCTAGAGAGGGATCCACCAGGCTTACGTGCGACCTCCTCACGGGCAGCCGGTGCACCAGAACGGCTGATCCCGCTCTGTAGGAGCGGGGCTCCCTCCCGGCCGCTCTGCTGCGGCACCGCAGACAAGGAGCTGCTTACAGGCGCAGCAGGGACCTCTGGTTGAGTGGAAAAGAACAATATTGAGCAATTATGTGAGTGGAAGTCGCTATGGAAACGCCGAGGGAAAGCCAGGGAGCAGGGCGCTGGGAAGGCGGGTGAAGGGGCCGGTGCCGCGCCGGAGCGGAGCGGGTGCAAGCGGCAAGGAGGCGGCGAGGGTCGGGGGGGGCCGGGGTGCTGCTGGGAGCAGGGGCGAGCCGGGGCTGTGAGCGGGCGCGAGGAGATGACGTGCTCCGTTTGCGGCTCGCTGTTGCAACAACCCCTGCGCGCTCTGCTCAGCTTTTAAGGAACGGCTTTATGAGGCTAATTAGCAACTGCTCTTTATTTATCATGGCTGTTGCCCAGCCGGTGAGCCAGGGTTGCGTTCGGGATTCAAACATCGGGCTCATCCTTTGCCAAAGTGCCCCAAGAGTGAAAGCAACCTTCTGCTTTCGATGCACCGGTGTTGTAAAACCGCGCCAGGGCACGAGGCCGCGATGGCTCCCGGAGCAGGCAGCCCGCTCGGCAGCTGCACTGTTTTGCTGCTTTATGGTCTGTTGACATCTTAGGGACAACAGTACAGAGCAGGAGGGGGAGCCGAACAGCAAACGTGGGGCTGTGCTGAGCTCAAAGGACTTTAGCTTTCACTCTTTGCTCTCTGGGTTTCCTTAAGTATGTTCGTGACCTTTGGGATGGCTTGTGACCCTTTGGGATACTGCAGCCCACGGATACTCTCCAATGTTGTGTCCGCTTCTGGGAGCTCCTGGCTGCCCTTGTGCAAAAGCTGCTTTCCTGGCAGCTTTCCCACTTCTCTGTTGCTTGTCCCCACAGTGAGACACCAGGACAGAGGAGGCCAGGACGGTCCCTTGTGGCTCACCACTGTGGGGTGGTGCTGAGGCCTCTCCTGGATGCACGGTGTGGCTGGCCTTGCCTGTGGGGCCCCAGCAGAGTACACCTGAGTCTCCACCGTCAGCCAACAGCTGTCGTAAGTCTTGATTCTTATTTTGGCCACCACCCTAGCCCAATGCCGGTGGATCTCTATCACGCCCCAAATGAACATGACAGAGTTGCCAGTCAGAAATCCCTGACCTGTCTGAACCTTCAAGCCTCCGCCTGAACCCAGCTGCAGGTGAAGGCAATGATCCTCTTCCTACAGGAAGGATAATTAGTTGCTTGGGCCTTTCTTGTTGCTTCTTGGTTCGTTACTCTTGGCAATTAGCCCTTGGGAGTGGCTGGGGAGTAGTTTCTTGTGTTTGTTCTTTCTCTTGGGAGTTTTACATCAGAAGTGCTTCTCTATAATTTGGTCTGATATATCTCTTTGTCACTAGCTGAACCTGTGTTGCAGCTGTAATCTCAGGTGCCTGTATGTCAAGATGTATAAAATGATGGTCCTTCTGTAAAACCAACATCTGCAGGTGGACCTAGGGTTCTGCAGATCTCTAGCTTCATCTTTTCCCTGCTGATCACAAGGGACTTTCTCCTTTCCAGGAATCTCTCGTCTGATCCTCATACAGCAGAGGTATCTCTAGTGCCTAAATAATATGGTGCAGACAGGTGTAGGTACATATGCTAGCTTTTCCATCCTGGGAAAGTTAATGAAATATAAAAGCTAATTTTGATTCACAAGTGGTGTGTCACAAAGAGTTTTGAATGTTTTTTTCTTGAAAAATGAGAGAAACTCAGCTCCCCCAGAATCCCAAGCTGGTATCTGGTGCAAAATCCTCTGAGGAGATCAGAATGGGTAACCTTTCCTAAGAACAGGGGAAACGCAGGTATGAGGGGATAAAAGGGGCTGAGTAGGCCACTGTCAGCGCCTGACGAATGTGGAACAGGCTAGAAATCTCACTCCTCCGGAGCTAGTTTTCTGCGGTCACCTGCCAGCAGTAAGTTTTGGGAGCGCCTCTTCTCTGCTCAGCCATGCTCAGCTCCCTGCTCCTTTCCCGGCCCAGAAGTGCCGAGACCCTGGGCAGGTAGCAGTGAACGCTGCAGGAGAGACAGGACCTGGTGGAGCTGAGGTGAGGAGCACGTATAACCACAGAAGAGTACATCACATAGGGATAACAGAAAGTTTAGTTGGTCACCCTTCAGAGTCCTTCCTCTGGATTTTTTCCTTTGAACTCCTTTGGATGTCTTCTACTTCTAACTTGAATGGCAACTCACACGAGGTTTCAATCCAGCTGACACACGTGGTGGGTGGAGGGTGCGTTTTGATCAAAGCCCCTGATGCAGAGTGTCACACAGTGCCCTGTGTCAGGTTACACAGTCCCATTTGAGGCTGTATTTGTATCTCTCTGCATAAGCACTGTAACAAAACACTGCTGGATGAAAAACCCTACAGAACGGTAGATGTCCTGGAGCTGTGTCTGGTATGTTCTTGTTTCCACTCAGGGTCAGCAGGCTGGAGAGATGGGATGAGAGCATTGCAACCATCGGCGTGTTTCTACTTTTAACATGTTAAAGATCATGTCTGTAACCTGCTCTAATTTTAGGTTGCAGTATATCTGAACTGGATTCCTAGCATGGAAGAATGAGTGCAGGTGTAAAATTAGATGTATTATTTATGGGCTGGCGGTTACCAGTGCTCCATCACTAAAGAGTGCAGTGATCATCTGTGTCCGTACTTCTGCTTCTCATGCTTTAGACCGGTCGCCTACTGCAGTTTTCCCACTCCCCAGATTTAGCCTGCAATCAAAATCTTGTTATCCGGGAGAAGGTTTATAGAGAAAGGAAACCATGCCTATGCTTAGGAGTTGATCCACATTAGGATCAGTTAAACATAGTAGCTTTTCATTCTTGGTGGCTTTGGCTGGCAAGAGCTAGAAAAGCATGCTTACTCAGATACTGCAGAAGTATAAATGGCATATTTCTAGTCTCTGCCACAGTTGGAAAAAAGATTATGTGAAAGAACTAACATGGAAACGTTAATCGGCGTTAGCTGTAGTCCAAATTCCATTATCAGGAATGCTAAATACAGAGGAGAAAAGTGCTCAGATTAGTGTGGCTTGGCAACAGATTCTCTTCCCTGATGTCTGGGTCTTGTGCTCCAGAATTTAAACTTCTATTTAAAATACAAATAATTTTCTTTCCCTAATCAGTATGAACAACAAAAATGTCAAAATATACAGCAGCTGTAAATCAGTGCAGTGGTGTGGGCAGACAGCCTGGAACACTCTTCTGAGGACATATTAAAGCTGTAGCTTATTAGAGTTAGCATAAACATCACTGCTAACTTATGGCCGAAGCAATTCAGCATGCCAAAGAATTGTGTCACGGAGAGGCAGAAAATTGAATGGGTTTGTACTGTAAGTGTTCAGCCTGAATTGTTAATATAACTTTAGAAGTAGGTTTTTCTCCAGGATTGATCCATGTAAACAATAATGGAGCATGCAGTCCAAGATAAAATCTCAGTCCCTTCCCACTTGCAGGCAACTAGGGTGCATCTGAACATACCTGACAATTTAACTGAGCAAACATTGAGGTCAAGGGGCTCTTTCTGTTACAAGAAAAACATCTTGTAAAAGAAAAGGCTTTGTACTGGAACAGTGTCATCTAAGCTTTTCATTTTTTTTGGTCTGGATTATTATGTTGTATAAGATTGTTCAGTCCCTAGTTTAAATGCTTTTCCCTGCTTGCTTTATACTGATCCTTGTTTTCCAAGTCACTGTAGTGAACATTTCTGAAGTAACCCAGACTCGTACAGTTTTCATTCAAGCTGGAAATTCAGGGAGGGTCTGCACGTGGAGCTGTCTGTGTGGAGTCGAATATGACACGAGGGAAATCCCTACAGCAGAGTTCACAGGACTTCAGCAAAACTGAGGCTAAAATGGGATTTACCCGTGCTCCTAGCACCGCTTTTCACGTGCTGTGCAAAGCTGACTGGGCCCTCCAGGTGGGGAGGAGAGGGAGTGATGGCTTGCAATCACACAGACATGGGCCATCATTGCTGTATGGTTTATTGCTTAATAGGCACTTGCTGGGAAGAGAAATTCTGCTGTAGGGGTCATTTGCGATTGCTTCCCCAGATTGTATGTAAGGAGGAATTTGAAAATGGAAGCTGACCTGTTAGCAAGGACAAAGATTGATTCATCAATGAAGTTACAACGCATCTGTTCATTCAACTTGAGTAATTTGGCAAAGAATTATGTTTAAATACACAGAATCAGAGAGAGAGAGAGACTGATGCTGCTCAGCAAGGCTGGAGTCTCACCAGCTAATGTTAGCCCTGAATTTAGGCACCTAGTCTAGGAGCAAAGCCTCCCCACCTAGTCAGGGAAGCGTGCCCTTCAAGAGCGAGCGAGCAGCCCCTGCGTGGGTTGCTCCGAGGTGTACGTGCCGTCCTGAGGGAGCCGCTCCATCCCAGCAGCGCTGCAGCAGTTCTCCGCTGTCGAGACAGCGGCTGGTGTCTGCTCTGAGTGCACCCTGATACTTGGCACCTGGAAAAGCATGTGAAAGGGGCACAGGAAAGGACTCTCTTCACAATAGTCCTCAGGCTGTTTGGAGGCTTTGGCCCACGGATATTTTTCTCTCTCTTACAATGACAAGACTTTGAGAAAATCCATCCTTGAATAGCTTTCAAAGCACTGCAGCACAGACGGCGAGCTCATGTTACATGGCTGCAGAATAGAACGAGCAGGTATTTTGGGCAGCCTCTCGCTGCCTGGTTGCTTTGTCCAGCATTTTACTGAGAAGCACAGGAAAAAGGACACAGTGTGCTTTCTTTCAGGGCTGGCCTAAGGACCGGGGTCTCTGCTCT
This sequence comes from Struthio camelus, assembly GCF_040807025.1. Taxonomy (NCBI): domain Eukaryota; kingdom Metazoa; phylum Chordata; class Aves; order Struthioniformes; family Struthionidae; genus Struthio; species Struthio camelus. The sequence goes on from NC_090953.1 coordinate 1,397,427, forward strand.
ATAGTTAAATCCGTTCCCAGATTTGTGTTAAGACTGCTGCCTAATAGGCGCCAAAGCTCCCTTTCCAGAACTGATTCCTATTCACAGGAAATTCGTATCCCAGTTACCATCAACTAACATCTAAGAGGGAGCAGGAAGTGCTGGGAGGAGACTTATCTTACAGGACTACCATGAAATCAGCATATGCAATTTTTCTTTCTTCTTCTTCTTTTTTTTTTAACCTCTTTACAGTGCAAATCCATGCCTGGATGGTTGCTAACCTGAGATCCTGCTTGCCTTGCTCCTCATCAACCTAAAAATGAAACAAGGATCTTTCATGTCCAGACTGGAGTTCCCACGAGAAGACAAGGTGTGAGGGAGCTACTGAAGGTTAAAGTGCTCCAGTTACACTGTATATTCAATTTGAGCTTAAACAAGGCTCAGAGTTGTTGACGGTTCAACCCCAGACATGGTCCGTACAAGGATATGACGCTTACTTGTCCCGCAAACAGAGCTTTCCCTTTTCTAATGATTCCTCAACTAGAGCTTTGGAAATGGTGATCTATGTTGCTTAGGAGCTTTTGTTTCCAGTGTAGCCAGCCAGCAAACCAGATCCAGTGAGGATGGAGAAAGACAAGTACTAATAACGGACAGTTATTTGAGGTGTCTTCCTCTAAGCCTGAGTGGCATCTATGTGTCCTGTTGCTCCCCACAGACAGAGCATTCATCTCTCTGAAGATCTGTCTGCAGCTCTGTTAGTGCCCAGATGGATTTGCACGCTATATGTGCCCACAGAGACACATTCCTCTCTCCTTTTCAATGCAGATAAACCAGTCATTAAACTGGAACGAGCTCCCTGGCTAGTCTGTTCTAGAAAGCACATGAAGGCATTCAGGTCACCAAGGCAAAGGTTTGTTCCTTTTGATCTTTGTTTCATTAGTCTCCTTATCATGTCTCTTTATCCTTGTATATGTGTCTGTCCTCCCAGTTACTGTATTTACACTAGGGCATTATCTACATGACCAAACCAGCCCATGAATGGTGGGGCTGTGTCCTGCCACTGCCGTACTTCACTTGCTAATAGCCCCAGAAGCATTCCTTTAGGCACCGGAGGCTAGTGATGCTCCCCTGGCCTCTGCTCAGAGCAGTTAGGCGGCGTGTGGCTGCCCAGGCAGAAAGTGCTGGATAGTTTAAGAAGAAAGAGGCAGCCCGGCAGAATGAAGCAATCCCTGCTGTTCCTCCTCAGTTCTCACCAGCTCTCTGCTGTGAGCCAGTCCAAGGATGAGCTGCTTGTCAGAGAGTGCTTACAGGATGAGCTCAGGATCTCTAGGTATCCTAGGTCAAAGAGACCTTTCCACAGATGCTTCTTTCATGTTTTCTGCCTCTGTGGCCATCCCAGAATTGCTTTGCTAATCCACTGGGCCTTGTGGGACTACCCCGGGCTCTCAGTTTGCACAAGGTTCGCTTTTCATTCTCTTCTATGTGAGAGCAGATGGGTCTGGGGTGCCTTGACATCCAGTGAGGCCACTGATAGAAGTTCCTATGTTTCAGGTATTGCATTGTCTGACTAAAGCTGCCGCCTACTATTGCTGAGGGAGCAGAGAACGCCACTTTTGCCTGCAGTGTGGGGAGCCAGAATCTAATGCTTATGATTTCCTGATAGGCGTATGAACGTGAGAGGGAGTTTTTGGTATGTCTCTTGCACCCACTTCTAGTTCTAATTCTATCTATGCAGCATTCACATCCTTGGGTACAACCATAGTATGTGTTACACACAGTTCAATCTCAGCTTTCTGGAGTGAATACTGCAAGCTGTATGTGATACGTTGTCTTTAGTTTCGCTTGGAAATTGATGTTCTTTACGTCTGTGGGAATGTGATGCTTAATTAATATAAATTACAGATGCTGTGGACCACAGTGCTTAGAAACAGCACTAAACCTGTGAAGTTTCTCAGTGCTATTGCCTGATTGCAACAATTTCAGTTCTCTGAAAACATATTAGCTGTCTCTTAGCAACAGATGTGCTCAGCAAGGCTTGGACAGCCAAGATAAGATGCAGTTGCATGTTGAAGTTCGCTGGTTATATTTCAAAATCTCCCTTTTACAATTGGGACTAGAGTCCCATGCAATCGTGAAAATTAAATTAGCCACTTTCTTGCACGTGAGGTTGTGGGGAGAAATTAAGAAGTTGTTTTGTCTTGGTCTTCGTTCTCAGCCTGAGCTTTACCCACTTCCACTGCCAAAACAGATTCCCTTCCTTTGGGGTGTTATCTTCTTTTGGGGTGTGTTTTAATCGGTAATGAATTTTTAGGACAGCCTGTTCTGTTGGCTCTCGTAGGTGGCAGGCAGCAGTTCTAGTTTCTACACCCACTTCTGACCTGACATACAGCTTTGAAAAATCATATTCCACGTCTGTTTCCGTTTTCATTGCTGCCTTGTTGGTTATACGCAGGGCGTCCTTTAAGGCAAGCACGGTCTTGCGCTCAGTCTGAGCGCTGTGCTTTGTGCACAGGGCTCAGTGTTTCCTGTGACTGTTAAGGCACTGTTCTGAAATAGCCGCTAGTAATAAGTGAGAGCAGCCAAGTTGGCAGCTGAGCTTTTGTCAAATTCAGCTCCCGAGAGGCTGGCACATGCTTTGTTTTTCCTAAGCTCGGCATCATTCCAGACTAGTTCAGGAGCACAGCATGTAAACACGGGCTGCCTGGAGGTTTCCGTCTAAACATGTTTTCTTCCTTATTCTGTTCTGGGTTCCAAGAAAAAGAGGATGGGGGTAAAAGGAGTAAGACAAAAGCTTGGACGTTCTAAGTGCTGTGGATCGCCTTGGCTATGCCTTGCAAAAGATTTCCCAGTGCTTGCTTATATTTATCTGTGGCTGTGTCTCCTCCCTGTTCCCAGCACAGCGGCAGAGAGACGTGCATTTGGGTTTGTGCACTCATCACTAGCACTTCTGGGAGGAGAAGCAGCTATATAGGAAGGTAGGAGTCACATAGCGGGCAGAGCCCGGGAAGCCTCTCCCAGGGCCCTGCTCCAGGACGGGGCTGGCATACTGATGACTGCTTGTGGGCTTCACTTATGCGTGGCCGTCTCTGCAGGCTGCTCCCAGGAGGAGGCTGGTGTGGGCCTTAGACCCAGCTCAGAAAGGCACTGGACAAAGAAGTGTGCCGCTGTTGGGTACACTGTGTCCTGGATGTGAGCATGGGTACAAGATAGGGTGTAAGAAGTGCTAGCAGAAGAAAGCCTCAGTGTATCCTTGTGGTATAGTATCTGCGACTCTTCATGGAATCAAGAGCAAAGAGAGATAAAATTATATCCTCCTCCGTGCATGATGTGCCAGGCATGGAGGTTATTTTATCCAGATGATTAAGGCAGAATGCAATGCAGGAAGTGGCTGGGTAATTCAATGACCTAAATAGAGAGGAAGGTGTTTCCCTTTCAGTCTTGCTGGGATTTGATTTTTATGTTCTTTTTAACAAACTGATAAGCTAAGCGTTTGAAGAAGTATAATACATTGAGACTGATCTGTTTTTCCATCTTATAAAGTATTTGTGAACCAAAACTTTTAAAGACTCTTTTTGAAGACAAATGTTGCCATGCAGTGATTTGTCTAGAGGGTGCTCCCCAGCCAGCTTCCTTATGTGGCTGCAGGGGAAGATGTCATCAAGTATAGATGGGGGATGAAGAATCATAGTCCATGGGGAAAAGTGCTGCTCAGTTGTCTCTCCTGCTCATAGACTTAGAAAGTCAGTATCACTTAGCCTTGTGCTAGTTTGTGACTCTTTGATGCAAATATTTCTCCCTAAATTCTGCATGAAGGTGGAGAGAATTGCATAAACACTGCTCTTCTAATGGAGCAGAAGCCTCAGACCTTGGCACTATAACGCTCTGCAAAAAACCCACCATAGTGAAGCTATTTCTTCCTCCTATCTCACTACACAACTTGGCTCCAATTAGTTTGTCTTGACTCCTAGATGTGCAAGCCAACACTGCTTCTATTTCAGATGTACTTGCCAGAGATTAATTAGATCTCAGGCCTGTTAGAGGACAGGCCAGCAAATTGTGTTCCATTAACTCAGTACTTATCACACAAACGTTGGAATAAATATACCCTTTGTTGTGCTAGAATAAGCAAAGATTGTCACAAAAATGAAACATTTGAGCAGAAACAGTGGGATAGTTTGAGTTACACAAGCTGCTTGCTTCGATCAGATTTTAGGCATGGTTACTGAAAAGGCACCGAACGTGTATTAGTGTGTGCAGTCCTGCTGTGCTCAGCAACAGTTCAACAATTCCCACGGCTGACCACCCATGGCAGCAAGGAGCGTGGACAAAGGCTGCCCTGCGCACAATATTACTGATGCTTACACTGCAGGGGCCTCTAATGGGCGTCCACCAAACTGTATGTCACTGTACATGGAGACATAAAGTCAGTGTCAGTGATGGTTCCAAAGAAACCTGTGGTTTGAAGGACAAAGTCACAGAGAAATAAGTGAAGTGGAGTAGGGGAGGCAGTGGAATAAATACTTAGCGAGAGTTACAAACTCCCATTTGGTCTCCATTTGTTAGCAGTGAGTCAACCTTATCTAACCACCATCAGGCTGTGCTCAACTGTTTGTGCTCCAGCAAATATGATCCAAAGCAGATTGGCTGGAACTTTCCTCACTTACAAGAGAGCTGGGAGTAGGGCTAGCCAGAAGAGTGGAGAATGAGGCAACGGAAGCCAAGACCTGGTAACAGAGTGATGGTGAGAATGTGCTGCAGAACAAGTGAAGATATATCTAGCTGATAGGCAGACGGCCTATGAAAAGGGTTGATGATGTACTGGGAACTACATGTCAAGAAGCTTTGCATCAGCAGTTTGATTAGTTTTGAGGGACAAAGTGAGAAGGCTAGAGAGAGAAACTGTAGTAGATGGGCCCTGCAATCAGGGAAGAGTTTTGGCACAACAGCCAGGGGAAAGGTCAGAACGTAGAGATCTGTGCAGAGTGCACCATTTGGTCTCTGCTTGGACTGGTGCCTGAAAGGTAAGGGCTGCAGGACGTGCTGGGGAGACAGTAAGATTAGCTGGGTTCCCTCCCGAAATGTTATGGCCTGGATGCAGGTCAAATGTACAAGTCAGTCCCTAGTAATTTAACATGAAACATCTTGCTCTAGTGCTGACACATGGAACTCTAGGGATAAAAGATGGTGTTCGGATAGAGAGCTTTCTGCTTCGTCAAGAGCAAAGAAAAGCAGAAGGCTCCGTTCAGGCTGATCTGGCTCGGTGCTGACTTCACTGTGTCCTGCTGCTCTAGTCACATCTCTGTTCTGACAGTGCCAACGATTGCGACCTGTTTGTGGTGGGGGAATCACTACCTTTTCGAAGTCATTCTAGTCTGAGAGGGGTCAAACACTGTGAGTTGAATTAGTGCAGGGAACCTATTGCAAGGGGCAGAGGGGCATTGCTTTACCCAGCACAGAGCTAGCTAGCGAGAAATGCGTTGTGATTGTCTGGGACAAACTTTATCCACTGTCGAGTCTGGCAGGAGGAAGCTTGCTCGCAAAAAGGCAGATGCCGTCCTTGTGACGCAGTGGCTGCTGAGCCTTCAAAAGAGCAGAGACGCAACTGGTTGGTGCACACGCATGTACGTGTGCGATTGGCAACAGGGAATTGCTTTAGGATTGGGTAGATGTCTGGAGCTGTTCTTCCCAGCATTTCAACGCTGAAATGACAGCAAGGGATTATGTTTTTAAGTTCTGCCTTCCCTTGTACTGGAGGGAACCAGAAGGAGATTTCTTTAAGCAGCCTAAGGTTGGTGAAAGGAGGAGAAAGCTACTGCTCTGTTAGGTTGGTCCTGAAAGTCAGTTAATAACTCGCTATTTTGTAAAACTGAAACTTTGGGGAATGAAAACTTGTTTTTAGTGAACAAATCATTTTCTTGTGATATCTTGGCAGACAGTAGTTCTAGTCTGAACATCTCAAAGCAGTTCTTCTGCCCCAGGTAAAACTGGTGCTGGGACTTAGCTTTGTGCTCCGGGAGCTTGGATTCATGAGTGGGCATGAACACTGCGTGCTTGTATTCGTGCAGATCCTTACGCAAACACCCTTCTGAGGTGCTGTGGCTTGGGTGCGCTCTAGGAATTTGCTGTTTCTGTACCTTTGGCTAACTAAAGGAAACTATCGCTCCTATCGCTATGGACAGAAAATAATGAGGGAATCCTGATCCCAACTGCTTCCAGCTGCTGTTGTCATTTTACCCATCCCGTCACGTTGATTTATGCCACACAGAGTCAGATTACCTGCGCCAGCACTGACAGGCTGGCGATAGCAGGCTGAGAGCCTGGGTTCAAAGGAGACTTGCAGGCTTTGGAGAGCAGGAGCGGGGCTGGCTGGCTGGCTGAATGACAAGAGAGGTGTTGAGAGGTGTTGATGTCTGCTCTGAGGAAAAGCTGGCCTTTGAGTTTGTGTCAGTGTCTTGAAAACGTGGGGCTGGCAGTGTCCATAGGAGGTAGGAGATAGTTCCTGAAAGAAAGGTGAGAGGTTGCCTCAAAGACTAGCACTTTATTAAGTGGCAGAGGAATTGTGAAAGAATTAAATGGAATTTGGAGCCTGAACGTTTTTTCTCTAAAGGGTTTAAGCCCAGACTGGATCCCTTATTAGACTAGGTTTGGCTCAGGGGCTAGAATTGTCTAGGGAAGATTTTCATTTAGGAGCACGCCGGTACCTCCTAATGACACTGACAGGCACAAGAAATGACTGTGTGGGGTCTTTGGCCGTCCAAAATTATTCCCATCTTTGAGTTTCTTCAGTAAATGTGTAAAGATACCAGGTATCTTCTCCTCTGAACAGGCCACCTATAAGGAAAGCCAAGTGTCTATGGTTTGCCCAACCTGATTAAAGGGCAGTGACGTTTACCTTGGGCTCTGCTTATATTGAAGAGGGAGATGTATACTGATTGAATAGATCCAATCTAGCTTGTAATAAGCAAGGTTTGACAGAGTTTAAACCCAGTCCTTGTGTTGTAATTAAATACTCTCAATAGCTGTGTGACCTTAAACTTCCCAGTGCTGTGCCATTGTGCGCGACCGACCGGACTGTGAGTAATGTGATGAAAAGGAGCTGTTAAACAGACTTCAGGCCGAACAAAGCTGTGACAAAAACAAGCAAACTGCCACCCTCCGACATTCCTTGTGCAGGAGGAGGTAATTAATTACGTTCTTTTAAAGGTTGCCTCTGCCCAGCTTGACCGAGCCCTTGCAAGTAAGTGCCTCCTCCTGGTGAGGAGGGAGGACGAGGACGCGCGCGAGGCCAGCAGCCGGCTTGCGTACCCTTTCCACCCTCCCGGCCCCAGGGCTGGGAGTTTTGTCATCCCTCCCACCACCCCCTCGGCAGAGCCAGCCCGACGCCCCGAGCAAGGCCGGGGGAGGCGGTGGCAGCCGGGTGCCCAGCCGGCACTGGGGCTCCCAGGGCGCGGGCTCGGCCCGGGGCGGGTTCCCCAGAGCCGTTGGCTGGCGGTGGCCGTGGAAAAGCCGCCCGGGGCGCGGGGCCTTGCCCGGGAAGCTGGAGGAGGGAGGTGCTGCCATGGAGCTGGGCATCCCCCCCCCCCACACACACCCCGGCCTTCCCGCCCGCCGTCGCCCCCTGCCCTTTGCCCCCTGCCCGGCGGCGCCCCCTGCCGGGCGGGCAGAGCCGCGCAGCTGCTGGCAGCGACAGAGGGGGCGGGGCTCCTCGGAGGCCCCGCCCCCGCTCAGCCCCGCCCTCCCAGGTGGACTTTAAAATGAGGAAGTCCCTCCCCCCCGCGCCGCGCGGTGATTGGCCGCCGTGCCCCAGCGAGCGGGCAGCGATTGGCTGGGGCGGCCGGGGGAGGGCGGGGCGGGGATAAGGGCGCCGCGGGCGGCGGAGGCCAGCCCGTCCCGGCCGTGGTGGTTGGGGGTGGTGGTGGCGGCGGCGGGTGCGCGCGCTCCGCTGCGCTCCGCTCCGCTGCCGCCCCCGCTGCCGCCGCCGCGCCCGGGGCCCGCCATGAAGAGCCTCAAGTCGCGCCTGAAGAAGCACGAAGCGGTCATCGGCGGCAGCGCGGTGGGTCCCGGCGGCTGAGGCGGGGCGGGGGCGGCCTGCGGCCTGGGGGGGGCTCGGGGCTCTGGGTAAACTCTGATGGCTCTATGGCTTCCAAAATTTAGGTTAGTGTTAATTGGTTTTAAATGGTTTTATTGTTATTATTATTATTTTTTTTAAATTCATCTCTTCAAATGGCTTTTGATGAGGGAGGTCTTTATAGCCGAAGAAAGTTTATGTGCAGAAATTGTGTGTGGTAAATCGTCTTTAATTATAGTCCTTTATTAAATGCCTTCCCGGGAGTCTGTTGTGGCAGTTGCACTCTGTAGCTTTTTGCTGTCTTCCTGTGCTGATCTGTTGAACGCTTGCTGGCTAGATGGAATAGCAGAAAAGACCAGATTAATGTGATATGGTGACATTTATTGCTCTTTTATAAGAAACTAGATATCTTTAATCTTACATGTGTGTTATAGATCTGAAAGTATTACTTGAAAGTGATAGCTCACTGGAAAGATATGTAGATATACAGGCTTGTAAACTGCTGACTGAACTCATTTGACGAAATGACAGCTCCGTATGGAAGTGCATCACCACGTTCAGTATTTCACTGTGCGGAGAAGTGATTCAGAAGTCTGTTATGATGCTGTGTAGGCTGGCGCTGGTTTACATTATTCATTGGTTCTCCTGTGCTTCAGAACTGTTTGCTATTTCAAAGCAAGCCTGCAGTAATGACACCTAAATGTCAACAAATGCTTTAGAAATGGTACACCATCCATATTCAGTAATTCATGTTTTTGAAAGTATATGGAGATTTTCCACTTCCATGGGTGATGGTTCAGCAACTCTTCCATTCAAAGAAATTCTGGTCAATCTCTGTGTTTTTAAGAACTGAAGTTAATTGAAACCTTGTGAAGGGAAGTTGCTTTCATTGAGATTCTTTATTAAAGAAAGACTGCATTATAGGATTAGGCAGCATAACTTTATGAGAAGAAATTGATGTGAAAAGGCTGTTGCTGCGCTGTTTGCCTGCGAAGAAGCAGTGACATTTGTTCTGGTAAGACAAGTGGGAGGAACTGCTGATGGGCTGAGAGTTTGTTTAAATATATTGTACCCATAATGTACTTCACTTCTTCTATTTGCATATTTTAGTTACAGCAAAACTGAGGGGGGGGATGTTGGAAATCACCATGTGGGAGGAAGGTATTAATAGTGGGGCTGAAGGGGGATGCTTGAGTGAACTCTGGTCCCTGTTCCTAACTGCTGGAGCAGGAAGGGGAGTGGGTAGGAGCCCTGCCAGTGCACGCTCTTTGGATCCTGCTGGAAACTGCTGTAAAAAGAGTTCCCTGTTTAGGAAACTTCATCCCTCTCTCCTGTCCCCACCCAGTGCTAGTTCCTGGAGGGTGGAGAGAAACTTCATCCCTTCATCTGGCCGCTGCAAATGTTTCCTCCTGGTTTAGGTAATGATTACATGTTCTCTGTCTTCTAATGGTGGTTTTCTGGGAATGGCCTTGTTGCCCATCTCCCTGACAGAGGAAAGCCATGAAAAGCAGCAGAAAGTAAAAATTATGGTTATTAGCAATTCCACTACTATGCAGAATGTTTTGTCTGAAAATGAAGTTATTCGGTCTTATGAACTCGGTTGGCTGATGGTGCTTGGAAAATAATTTGAGCCTGTTCAGAAATTTCAGTGCGCTGAAGAATAAGGCAAATGCTGCTGTGCGTCTCATTCGCCTGAAGTTAACTTGTTCTTCTTTCAAAATCTGCCTATGTGAAAATAGTTTGAGATTCCAAATGCAGTCATGGTAAAAATTGAATCAATTATAATAGTCCAAAATATTGCATTTAGGAGGAGAATAATTACAGTTCCAACTGCGGTAGACTCGGAGGGTTTGCAGAGCTCCTTGCTGCAAGGGGATGTGTATTCCCTACCTAGCGTGTTTATAAGGAACCTGGATAGGTGCTTGGCCCTGAACGCCTCTAATTCTGTGGGTCAGGGAAAGCACAGTGAAAATCTCCTGACTTGATTACCACAAATTCTTCCTGGAGTAGTGATATCACTGTTATTACAGTATATTGAATGTTTGTTTCTTTATCTTCTGAATCATCAAGTACGGAAGTACTGAACCAGTAGTTGAAGCCACTGTCAAATTCTTTGGTGACGTTATGCAGGTCTTATACTTGCTAGCGTAGATTTCTCGTGTTCTGTGAAGATTTACAATTTTCTGTAGTAACTGATACAGTGGAAAAACTTAAACTGTGGGCTATGATACATCCCAGAATAAAACTCATGGCAGATTTGGTTAGCTATACCTCTCTGTTACACTAACAGAGATGACGCTAAGTTCAGATTTTATCTACCTACAAAGGAGGGAGGTTTTTGGGGGGGGGGGGGGGGGGATCCAAGCTGAAGCACACTTGTGTTTCGGAAAGTTGAATGGTGAGAATGACTGGTGGTTTCTTGTATAGATTGGCTTGGTTTTGTGGCAGCCATGTGAACTCTCTTGTTTTGACTGCCTGTTCCTTAGGTAGTCCTAACAGAGGTAGTGACCACAGTAGTTCCTTGTAGCCCAAGGAAGCAACGGTAAGGGGCTGGTGGTAGAAACTAAGCTGACCCAGTGACCTTTATTAAGCTCGTCTTTTGATACTGAAGTTTTGTGACTTGTATTTTAAATGTTCCTTCCCACCTTTCTTTACCGTTCTTTGTCCTGAGTGACCTGCTCATTGACAGAGATCTGAGCAGAAAAAACTGTCTATTACTACCAGATAATAAAATAATGCAATTAGACTTGTAAAAGGCAGATTTCTGAGCAGTTGTCCTTACATGCTGACCTGTGATTACATTAGTTGTTCAGATTAATTTAGTAGTTATTGATAGTTGAACTTGTTTAAGGTAACGCTAGTACTTTTTCCCTTGTGGATATTGCTGAGTTTTATTACCTGGATGACTCTTCCTCTATGTAAGGAGTGAAACTTTTTGATAATTATCCCCCTGTCAATAATAGAGTGGTGAAGTAGCATCCCTTGTTCTGATGTGACCACTTTCATTGGAAGAACAGAAGAACTTTGTTGGTTGCCTGAGTCTGCCAATTCATCATCAGCATCATATATTTGTATGTACAGTAAAAATAACTTTGTAGCACCAATCTGCTGTAGAATACACAGTAGTACGTGAAAGAATGGGGTAGAAAATAAAGATGTTTGAGAATATAGTTTTATTTTGTCTAAGAGTCAAGATCACTTCTATATTGAACTTCTTAAATGAAAGAAAAAGCTTCTGCTACTCGTGGCACGTGCATGAGTTTGAAAATGAACAAGATTTTCATGGTTTTTGCTGCAGTTCTGCTCTGTGCAAAGACGAAACAGTTTTTGTCAACGTGCTCGTTACAATGGTATTGACCCTTCTGCAAAACTTTTCCAGCGTTGCTTCTGTTGGCCAGAGCAAAGTTATTCTTCCTTTCTCCTCTACTTCCTTGTTTCTTAGTGTGTGTGTGTGTGTTTTATAACACAGGACTTCAGTATGTGATCTTTGGGCAACAGAGTCAAGAACAAACAATATTGTAATATTTGAAGGTAACATCCTAGACTGTTGTTATTCTGGAAGTATGTTTGGGTTCCAAGAAGCTTTATTAAGGTTCGTGAGAGGCAGTGCATTCCATGGAAGACTTTGTGCTTTACTTGCGTTTAGTTAAATAGAATTATGTGCTTGTTTGTATGGTGTTTGTGGTTGATGTAAAGAAAGATGAGAAGAGTCAAGGTCAGTGATTTATGATTCAGTAAAAGCTGGATGTGGTGCAGCCTGTATACAAGTGCATTGTAACTTACTAAGCTTACTAAAGCGGAGTATTTATTAATGCTTTATCACTTTGGAATGTAGCAATTATACAGGATTCAGAAAAGTAGATGTACAGTGAGTTCCTATGTTCAAGTTAAACATCCACAGCTGGCTTGCAGACAATTCTGCAAATACTTATGTTTTGACTATCTTTTGACAAATCTATTTCAAGCTCATCTGACCTATTGCGCACATACAAGTTATTTAGTAGTTTATTAGTAGTATTTAAATAATAGTATTTATTAACTAGCAAAAATGTCTGTGAGACTGAGAAATATTGTGTCTGTTTTTTAATTACTTAATGGTGACTGAACAGAATAGTCAGACTGTAACGTGGTATTCCCTTCCCCATGCGTATGCGCTTGAGAATGTTTCCCTACGTGATGAATGTAATAGTCTTGTTATGTTTCATCATCCCCTAATATTTTCAGACGCTTCATAATTAGTATGTGCAAGAACACAAACCCATCGGTGCTTGCGTGAGAACTTGTAATTTTAAACTACTGATTTGCCACAAGTCCCAAAGACAGTGCTGAGACACGCTGCTTTTAATGGCAGACAAAGGCACCTGGACTCTGACCTTGGCTTCTCCCCCTTTTAAAAGGGAAATGCTTTCTGCTGGGCCTGCTCTAAATGCTGTGCGCTTTTGTGGGAAAGCTGCAGTGGAGCCCAGGCCCTGAGTGCTCACCTCCTCCTGCCGCTGCCGCAGTGAAAGCGGTGATGCTCTCCTTGCCCTGAAGTGCTCTTTGAGGCAAGTGTGCAAGTCAGACCTCAGTCTTAACATGAAAAGACTTTGTACTTAAAACACAACTGCAAAAATACTGTTTTTTGGAGTAAAAATACTCCAAAATGTGGAGGTAGTTCAAGTCATTTTTATTGGTCTCCAGGTTGATCTGTGAATTTGCTGCTGGGACTTTGCTGAGGAAGTTTTATCTGTAAAATATATTTTAGTTAGTGCACTTCAGTTATATGTTGGAAATAAGAATAAGACTTTGGAGAAGCTTTTTGTTTTTTTAATAGTAGATTTTGCATTCTCTGTGAACTATATGCAGAGCGCTCTGACTGTTTGGTGCAGCGTGCTGTTGTGGTTGAGGGTGCTTCTCCCCCTGCCTCTGCCTTACAGAAAAGAGGGAAACTGGCTCTGCTGCAAGCTACCTGTCACTCTTTGTAGATAGGAATGTAAAATTTGGCACAGCTTTAGAGCCCTCGTGACAAGTTTGAGAGGAGTTTGGTATGTGTTGTTATATAGGTAGCCAGAAGTAGTTCAGATGCTTAACTTATCCCATCCAAATCAAGTTAATGAATATTAACTTGTAATAGGAAAAAGAAGATGCCTTAAGAGTAGAGTAAACCCAGAAACGCTTACACTAAAGCTCTTAGGTGATTTTTTTTTTTTTTTTTTTTTTTGCTTTAAGCTGTTTGTTAGATGGCTATATTAATTATGGGATGCAGAGCTACATTTAAAGAAGACATGCAACAGCACAACTGTTAATATAAATCCTTGACTTAAGCATTTTGACAGCAGTAAAAGTGGAGCAGTCCTAGGAAAACTTATTTTTGACCATTGTGTTTAGACCAAGCCTTGCCCACTTTGTAGCATTCAGTACCTCTTCCATAGAGAGTTTGCTGTAAAGTAGGTGATAACATAACATACTGTGTGTGGGAACCTCCTGGGTAAAACAAGAACCCTGCCTTCAGGCTGTGTCTGTTTTCCTTTAAGGTAGACTAAACGGTACACCCTACTCCTGCAGTTTTAAACTCAAGTGCTCATAGGTGAAGACACATGCATGCTAATAAAATGAAGGTTTTTTTTCCTCCTCCATGTGAGCTAAGTTTTTCCCAAACGATACCCGCAGTATTTTCTAGGCAACTGCGGATAAGATAAACCTGCAAGAGAAAGATAAATATTTGCCGATGTGCCTCTAGTTACAACTGGTGAATGTTTGTTAAGAAAAATTTCAGTAGTCCAACCTATTCCTTTAATGCTGTCCATCTGTGCAGTTTTTAAAGATAAATCACGTTACTTTAAAAGAGAGAGTATTTTATGCCATATAGAATCATAGGTGTGTCTGTTCAATTGTTCATTTTAATCACACGGATGTACTCTGACCTCTGTAAAATGAGCAGGGAAATGAAGTGTGTGAGCTGATAGAGATGTGCCCTGTCTGCCCTTCTCCCATCTGCACTCGCATCTCGTGCAGTGCAACGTGTTTTCCAGGTGTCTGCAACTTTCTCCTTTATCAGTGAGTGTTTTCCTTTTCCTCCAGGAAAATTACATAAGACAAACCAGGGAAAAAATGTCATCTTGTTACATAGATATGCCTAAAACTTAAAATTCGCACAGTGTATTCTTTGACAAGAATTGTTATTTCTAAATGGCCTTCACAGACTTCAAAAATTGCAGTCTTAGTTTCTATAGCTGTTTCCTTAGAAGCGTAATCTTAGTGTCTTCTCTCTAGATAATTTTTAGGAACATTTATATATTTGTGAGCTTTGGTAAAATACTGCCATCAGCATTTACAGCAAGAGTTCTCTGCTCCTAAGGGTTTTTTATGTACATAAGTCATCTACTAATAGCATAGGAGGAGAACTTGTCCTAGTTTCCTGTTAATAGGATTATCTGCCTAGCCCAGCAGTGAAGAGAAGCTGTGTTGGCTTTCTCAGGTTTTATCAGCCAGCTTTCAGGCTGAAAGGTTTAAGAACTGCTTTGAAATACAACCAGTATTCCTGAAATGATTTAGATGACTTCTGAAGATTGTGCATATTTTATTTAAATGAGCTGTTTATTTGTGTAGGCAGTATCTTACAACTGTGTGGGCAAAAGTGTTAGAGACTCTTGAGATGCGTATGTCCTAAGTCAGATGCAAGTTTCTCGAGCAGTACTTCTGCCTCAGCAGCTGTTTTATTTGTCATTGACTTGTTTAGCTTTGTTTTAAGACTTTTTTTTTTTTTTGGCTGTTATTCAGTAGTGGAAGAGAAAGTACGTTGCATCTGTTGCCACTGTTTTTTTCAGTGGGGGGGTTAGGAGCATCCTTTCTGGAGTTTAACTTACGGTTAGGACTTTTCATTTAATAAGCATATTCTGTTTTTTGAAACTGCTTGCAGCATTCAAGAATAAGAGTTTAAACAGTTCATGGGTTTACATGATCCCTTTTAGCAGATCAAAGTTCATGTGGCTGCTGAAGAGGAAGTCTTTTTCTCCCTCCCAATTATGTGTTCCTGCCCGTTTCCCTGTGCTGGTGCTCCTGCTTAGGTGTGGATGTGTGATCATCTTCCCCCTTATGCCCCCTACCCTTCCCAAAAGCAACTGTTAAAATGGGCATGTATCCTATGGGCTACCTAATGCATGAGTATATATTAATGTGTTATCTAAATAATTGAAAAAGGGTGGAAAAGGAGGGTATGCATACTATTTATTACCTGTGGAGGAATGTTATACCTAGTATTTTTTATAGAAAAATACATCTGAAAAATTGTATTTCAAAAGTACTAGCCAAATGCCAACCTATAATGTGCTAGGGTATTTCTTTAGCCTCTTTTGAACCAACTAATCCAAATTCCATCTTACAGTTGTACATAATTGGTGTTATGTGTGTATCTGAGGTCATGGACAGCCTCGTTTGTAACCTTATACCAGAATTAGTTGGGGGAGAGGCTATTGAAATGCGCTAATGTCAAACTTGCAAGCTTGGGAAAGAGATAAGTGAGATGCAAATAAATTTTGTTAGTTGGTTTATATTTTAGCAAAATGTTTTCCCCCATGGAAGCGTTATTAAATTTATCCAGAAGTTGATATTGGGGAAGGGTAAGAGCACAATCCCCTTCCCCTCTAAGTGATTGAAACAGCAACTATGCTTCAGCCATGCTTCATGCTACACGAAATGTAGCTACTCTGCAGATTGGATTGAGAGCAGTCTCTGTTTTGTTTTGTAGTCAGGCAGTGTAGAGTGAGTCCCTTGAAGGGGCTGTTGTGTGTGCAGATGGCTGGGGCTGGTTGCATCAGGAAGAGTGCATTAACTCCTGTCACATCAATTCTTGAAACCTAGAGATAGGTGTAAATAGTGCTGATTTCATTGCAAGTTCTAGTAGAATTTTTTCTATGTAGATCACTTCTCCCACGTTATTGCCCAGATGTGGGCCTTGGGTATTCTGCTGCTGCATCCTTCAAGTTCTAGAGCGAATGGGGGTCACAGATTTGCCTCTTAAGAACATCTTGGTTCCTCCTAATTTTTTTCTTGCTTTCTATGAGATCAAATGTTAAATTGATGTGCCTGTAGGATTATTTGTGGTCAAAACGTAGCAAACTTAGTAGAATATCAGAATGAAAGGGTACTGCATTGAATGGCTATTATGTCACGTTTTTATTTGAAGAAGAAAAAAAGCCAATGCAGAATTTGCATTACTATACTGAAAAGGTATTGCTGTGGTGTGGTAAAGTCTTGCTTCAGTATAAAACCGAGGTTGTTCCAGGTCTTGTTTAGTTACAGTGCTCCTGAAGGATTAATTTTGTGTTGCACTGGAATACAAAGGCCAATATTTCTGGTGCCCCTCCCTGTCCTGTATTGCCTTATTAAAAGGGTCAGTACATTAATGTTTGGGAGTCATACCTTATTGATAATGCTCAGACTGGTGACCAGAAATCTTTTCTTCCAGGCTGTTTGCTGGCTTGGAATCTCTTAGGAGCTTCCTTCTGGCTATTAGAATTTTACTCAGAGGAATATTTGAGTTGAGAAAGAATAATGTTGGCAGAAGAACTGTAGGGACTAAAGGGTTATTATAGATTGCTTTCCAAAGGCCTTAAGGGTTGGGATCTTCCTTTAATTGTCTTATTTGGATCCCTTTAACCCCAATATCATTCCCTCCTCTTATGTCTTAGGTTCACTGATAAAGTAAGTTGGGAAGGAATTTGTTTGCTGTAAGCTCCTCGGTGGAGGCACTTGGGTATCGAGCAGTGCTGTGTACAGCTTTGGTGACTCTACCTGCCTTCCTCCCCCCAAGGGAGAAGATGCCCTGTAGCTTCAAGCTCTATTTGCCAAGTATGGTGTTGTGTTTGTTTAGTGATAAATGTGTATTCTATAATGATAATACCTTTTAAATACATCAACTTTGCTAATTGCTTCTCTGTCGGCCTTATACAAAAACTATTTTAAACCATCACAACTGCTGTTGCTGATAGTAACTCATGTTTTTCATTGCTAGCACCTGTGTGCCCTTTCCACTGCCTCTGGTAACACTAGAACATCCCGTTTCACTTTACTTGGAAAAGTGAGGCTAACTATTCTTGCTGCCACCTGTGTCCTGAGAGTAAGTACCTCTACTGGCAGTCATTAATACTCTTGTATAAAATTAAATATTTGAAGACGAGAGTAATGACAAGGGTGAGGAACATGCTTATTTTTAAAGCATTTTTTTTAGATTAAAAACTCTTACAAGCTTTGATTCCATGAACTCTGCTCTACATTCTTTTTAATAAAGAACATGGCCGCTCTCAGCTGTTCACCTGCTGCCTGAATTAGTGCTGGTTGAGATTACCGCATCCTTTTACTCTGTATCCTATAATGTTATGCTCTAAAGATACCTACAAGACAAGGATTGCAGATAGGGAAAATAGCTTGATTTCACTGATCTAGTAAATATTTAGTAGGCTGAGGGGTTTCAAACTCGAAGAGTAGAAGTAGCTAGTCGTTCCGTTGTGGAATTCCTTACTAAAGGATGTTGAGAATGCTAAAAGCTTACCTGGGCTTGAGGGAAAACTGGGTAAGTTAATAGAGAAATTCACTGAGGGTTATTAAGTACATAGCTGAACTCATTATATCCCAGAAAATTTCCAAATACTCTCCTAGCTTTCAATGGATTTAAAAGTGTTCTTTTTTTGTTCCATTTTTTTGTTTTTTCCTGTGCATGCTGGTGTGTACGTCTCTGCACCATTCATTACAGCAGCAGGCTGATGCACAGAGTGTATTGTCTACTCAATATGGAGCCCTTAAATTGAGGGCACACAAGATACAAGCAGATCTTGATCCTAGCCAGATAGTGGAGATGGGAAAACTGGACTTGCCCTCAGAGGCCCTGGAACTGGGAAGACTTCCTGGCCCAACGTCTGCCTGAATTCAGGGAAAAACAGGTGCTCTATGTTAACAGAACATGGGCAGTATTGTCTTTGGCTAAGCACATGTGGTATTTTTGGCAATTTAGCATCTCTAGAGATCAGCACTGTTTGGTGTGTTGGTGTTTGGTGACAGGCTTTGTTCTGGAAAACCGAATCTGAGTTGCTGTTATAAACTTAAGTTACACTGGGAAGAATGGAACAGAAGCACACTAAGTGTTCAAAAAAAGACTTAATTGGTCTTTATAATTAGCAGCATTGTTATTTTAATAAATGTTTGTTCACTAAGCTCTTAAAAAAAAAAAAAAAGAAAATCCCTATATCTCATTGGTGCTATTGATAAGGACAAGGAAAAAGTGATTGTTTTGGGAGGGGAACTGCTGCTGCATTGTTGCTAAAATGTCCTTCCTGATGGAGGGTTTTCCCTGCTCTTGTACAAATCTGAAACAAAAGTAAGCTTTTTTGCAAAGTATGGCACTGCTTTTTGTAGCCTCTGGGACAGGGCATTGCCCACACAGGTACATGCCATCAGTTTTCACTGCTTTCCACCCTTCAGGCTCTGAGATTTGCTGACCTGGAGAGCAGGCTCACTGGCTTGAGCTCGTGGCTGGCAGGAGCTGGGAAAGCTTGTTTCCTGCAGACTGCCTTTGTGGCTGCTTCGTCTTAACGGGGTGCGGGTGGGGAATGCGGTTTAGCGATCCTGTATCTGTTGGTCAAGACTGTCTTTGGAGGAACTTCAGGGGAGAGGAATTGCAGATGATCATCACGAGTTGTGAACTGCACTCGTCCTGCATGTGGCAGAGGAAAACGGAGAAGAATGAAACCTTTGAGATGGGTAAATCTGAAAACTGTGTTTTCATAGTCTTAGCTAAACAGTTTCTAAGCGAACGCTGATTTCGGTTAAGTGGGTTTTTGTTTGTCTTTTTGCTGTTGCTGCCACTTATATAGTGTGTTATTTTTTCCAAAAATGCAATTTTTAGCTTCAAGTGGCAGACTTGTTTCTGGTCAGAAGTTATCTTCTAAGATGACATAGCCTTTCTGAAATTCACGGAACTTTTTCTTTTTTTGGAGTGGTTTTGTTGTGTGGAGAGTAATTACAGATAAGTCTTGGAATGTTCTTTCGAGAAACATGTGAGTGGTATGAGGCAAAGGGTGGTTGTTCAAAGCAACATAACATGTAGGAGTAGTTTAGATGTTGTTGGGAATGGGTGAATTTGTGCAAATACGATTAGGGGGAGTGATATTTATCTCTTTCTGAGAAGACCCATCTATTAAGTTATTTGTAGTCTCTTGCATATGTGTAGTTTTTTGCTACGCGCCGTATTTGTCATCTGCAGACAAGACAGCATGTAACTTGTAACGTTGTCCTAGTCCTCTAAATACAGCCCTCAGGACATCTCTGTTAAATTTAACACGTGAGAGAGGAGACTCTACACTTTCACTACTGTTAATCATTATTTAATGTTTTGACAGCTTCTGTGTATCTTCTCGTTTAACATGCTGGGAGACAGACTGGCAGCAGCAGTAAGCTGAAACCAGGTTCTATTCAGAATGGGTTTCATCATTGTAAAAGGAGGTTTTTGGTTTTTTTTTTTGTTTTTTTTTTTTTAAAGTAGAGGCATGTGTGTTTTCTAATTTAAAATCGGTTACGCTTCTTTCAAAATAGGATCACTCATTCCATTTGCTCTGTAGTTGTAACTGTCTGCAGTCTGACCAGGGGGCTGGTTCCGGCTTTGTGCTGAGGTGGAATGGGAAATTATTCCTGCTAGTATTTCAGTGCTTTAGTTTTGTTAGTGCTGAGAAGTATGACCTTCATTAATGTCAGCTGACATGTTTGTTACTTTAAAGTGTTTGCATGCCTGCAAAACATAACAGCCTGGTAGTAAAGTTTCAGGCGCACTTGTCTCGTTTCTACCGTTAAACCTGAAATGTATTACTCATGACATGAGCACGCAGAGAATGTATTAATAGCTATTGCTCTCTATTGCTCAGCTACCCAGTACTGGATTATCAGAAAATAGAACTGGGCTGATGAGACTGTCTACATATTGTTTACAAGATATTTCAGATCTGGGCAATATTTACTTGTGAGCCTGAGTCACTTTGGCAGTCTGCTGCGCCGCGGACGCTGCGCGTGGGGCTGGGCTGAGCGGCCGCTGCGCGCAGCAGCCTGCTGGCAGCCTCGGGGCGGGGGGGTGGCCCGTGTCTTCCTAGGAGTTATGAAGTCTGAAGAAGATCCTGAAGATGGAGAAAATATACTTGGGGATCCAAGCTAAGTGAAGGATGGAGCAACGTGAATTGAGGGCTGCAGAGAGAATGAATTTCTTGAAGCAGTCTTGAACTCTGGCTTGGTGCTGGCTTTGTAAACTGCAGCAGCTTGTAACTTGATGCGAGATAAATTGATTGCTCTTGGTAGTAAGAAGCTGCAAGACCTATGATGACTTGTTGGTTTTCTTGTGCAACTAAAGACACAGTAGGTATCTTGCACCTTGTATCAATAGAGATAGCTTACAACTGCAAAAATGCTTGAATTTTGTAACCCGTTTTGGCGCTGATCCTTCTGAATTAGCATGACTTATGTCTGTTTTTGTTAACAACTTTTCCTTTGGGGAATTTTTCCTTAAACATAGATAAAAAGCAAAATGCTCAACAGACAATGTTTGATTTAGTGCGTCATAGGAAACTGGTATAATTTCTGTATAGGCATTATAACCAAATAAAAAATGTAAATATGGTAAGATGATGGCAATTAAAATAAGACAATGATCTTATTAATCTCAAGATCACAAAATAGGAGTAAAGAAAGTAGTATGGCAGAAGGATTTTAATGCTTGAATTTGTTCATGCTAATGGGTATAAACTGCAGGTTTTAAAATTTGTTTCATACAGCTGCTAACATGCATAACTGACTTTCCTCTAAGGATGTTAAATGTGTCATATTCAAAGGAATTTAGAGGAGGCAAGCTGATTCTATGTATATATAGTTTCTTTGTTTTGCTTTTGTTGAAATAACTTAGCTTGCATAGTAAGGCAGCTTATAGCTGAGGAAGCTTGCCAGGCTTGTCAAGTGTCAGAGGAGTAATGTTTTCCTCCCTGGCAATGCGTACAGCTTTTTTTTGTGGAAAAACAATCAATTCTATCTAATGCCACCGTTCTGACTTTGTTATCCTGACTAGGCTGACTTGGTTTTTAAAGTAATGGATGGTTTAATTGGCTGACAATCAGTAATGCGCTCTGGCAAGTAAGCACTAGTGTGCATAATTTCAAAGCTGTCTATTTTTATTACTCTGTCACTTCCAGCAAGAATTCTACAGAGTAGTTGTTTATAATACTTCATGATTACCTTAATCTTTTAATTCATGGGAATGGGGAATGAAGATAACTATGCTTACAACTCTGTTAAACGAGTCATTGCACAGATGCAGGCTGTGGTGTGGTGGTATTTGTTTTTTTGATATAACTGGCTCCAAGGGCAAGCTGAGAACTTGCTTGCGAGCAGCGTTGAATTCTGGCCGCTTTGAGAAGCAGCTACCTAGAGATGGAGCTCTTCCCTGTGGACTCTCTAGACCTTATATTAAATCTTGAAAACTCAGTGTAGTCCTATCTTGAAAGAATATAACCTTGTTTTTCATATGAAGATTGTACATAGGTTTTGTTTTTTATCTAGTATTGCTACTCTTGGTCTCACAGAAAGACTTGATAAAACTTTCCTATCATGGATTTGGCACTTTAAAGTGGGGGAAGAAGGTTTTGATGTTCTTTATTTAGTGAGGCAAGGATCTTTCAGTCCACAGTGATAAGTAACTTAGTGCAGCTGTAAATTGCTTATGGAACACCGTTTTCAGTGAATAACGTAGACTACTTTCAGTATGTATCGTTAGACTGGAATCTAATACTCCTTTTTCAGCCTTTTTCTTTTGTCAGAAGCCCCTCAAATAGAGGGTCATCAGTGTCTTCAGCTTGACCATGAAGATCATGTCACACAACAGATTTTTCTGAAAAGTAAAAGCAATTTGGAAAGAATAGGTTTGGCCACACGTGGAACAAGCTTAGGTTTTTTTGGGGGTAGAATGCTTGGCGTGTGGCTTGAAATAACAAATATGAATTAAAAGGAAAAAGTGAGGTGTGACTGATGTCCGGGTGCGTGATGATCTATTTATAACTGGCTTTTGCTTTCTTTGCAAAGTCTGCATGGCTTTGATAATTGCAGACTATTTGTGTCTATGAACTTTTTTTATACAGCTCAATAGATTTCTAACTTCTTGAACGTCTCACTTGATCAGCTAAAACTTTGACACTTTCAACAGTCTAAAATAGTCAAAAGTTCAGGATTTAACGGTGCTAGTTTAAGTCTGTTTTTAAGAACAGCCAAATTCAGTGTATTGAATGACTAAGGAAGTTTCCGTATTGATGTCGTGTGTGTATATAAGCTGCCCATAGGCAGGGAGACGTCCATTGTTTAGGCGTTCTGTTTTGTGCAGTGCACGTACCTGGCTATGGTCCAGCGTCGTACCAGATCTGCTTCTGTCTCCAGCCATGTGGTGTTGCCTATATGTCTTCCTTTATATATGACTGCAGGTGCATCAGCTCAATGAGCTAGTTCCATGAGAAATTTTTTTGTATTAGTTTTCTTATGGATCGGCCCATCATGCAGCTGCGGGATGAGTCTCTTCACCTGCTCCAGTGCAACCTCAGTGGCGGGAGAATATGGCTGGGAAGGGGAGATGACATATCCGTGGCACAGCAGGTTACTGCCAGGAGGAGAGGTGGCATCAAACTCTTCTCCCATACCAGTGACTGGAAGAGGATGCTTTGAGAAAAGCAGCTTGTATGAATTGGAAAGAAAAACAGGCTCTCCACTCTGTTTTCCTGGTGTTCTCTTATCAGTTTAGTTATGGAATGGACACTAAAAACAAAATAGTTTTCAGTAAAGCAGGAAAGCTCAACTTTTAAAATAAATGTGAGCTTGGTCTAGAGAGGGTTAAATTTATCATATACGTTGCATGTGGCTGACTGTCAAATTCGTGAAAACTGAAGTCTACTTCTGATTACATGTATTGCATAATTGTCTTCAAATATCCCATAAAGTTTACTCGCATCCACTGAGTTCTCCTGTGCCATCTTTACTGCGTGTGTGTGTGTATATATATATATATATTCCCCTTTATATATGTGTGTGTGTAGGTGGAAAAATTCTAGCAGCTGTGTTCTATCTGCTCACTTATGAAAATTTTTTTTAATGAATGTTGAAAATGCTGAAAAGCTTTTTCTGAAGACTTAGATGGAAAATTGTGGGCAGTACTATTTTTGGCTCAATTACTTGTACCTCCTTGCTTCTTTCTGTTATGTCTTGTCCCTGCCTCAAACATTACAGATAATAAACAAATATTTAATCTAAAGAAATGATCTTTGTTGTGACTTTCTTTGGACTATCGTGATTTAAAAGACTGATAAAAGATGAACAAAAACCTATCCAGATTTCATATAGCTAATGGAGTTAATTGCCTTGCTGTTGAGAGAAAAGAATTGATGATATGCCATCCCTAAAGGGCATGAGACTAAGAGGAGACATAGCTCTTCAAATATATAAGAAGTGCTGCAAAGAAAGGAAATAATTCTTTTATCATGCATAGTAGAGACATTAAGAAGTGATAGCCAGTTTAGACGTTAGGAAAAATCTCAAATATGAAGCACTGAACTACAATTGTCCTCAGACAACCCAGCCTCTCCATCAATAGAGCTTTTAAGAAGTTGGACAAATACCTTGATAACTATGCATAGTATTGCTGATCTTGTATGGGGCTCACTGGTTGTGATGACCTTGTGATATCCCTTCTAGACACATTATTGTCATGGTTTTTGAGATAATAGAAGTTGCCCTGCTATAAAAGCATGTGTGTACAAATACACGTGATATCTCTTCCCTCCTTGTAAAATCCTTGGCTTATCACAGCCCTATGTAGCAAATTTTTCCTTTGCCAATCAACCGCTATGGGGAGGGAGACTTGTTTTTTGATCAGGATGGAAGAATCCTTGAAGGGAGACTAGAAGGCAAGGATCCAGTGGAAAGGTAGCTCTTGTAGAGGCCTCACGTAGCAGATAAATAGCTTGTGGTTGCATTATGGAGTCAGAAGATGATGACTAAAGACCATTTAATATGAGAAACTGTCTGAAAACTTAATTTTTGTTTCCTTTAAAGCTACAAAGAAACTGTCACTTGTGTGCAGCTTTAGGTTTACTTTAGCTTTGGACAGAACAAGTTTGGACAAAATAACAAAAACAGGGCAGTTTTGTACCCAAATGATCTACTTTAGGAACTGAATGACTTAGCATTGACTGTACCCTGCTCCAGACAGTCTAGTTAACAGCCTGATTGAAATGCTATAGTGTCTAAACATCTTAAAAGCTACGACTTAATTTTTAAACTAAGACTTTTTTTCTCTTGGAAATAGCATATAACTTGGCCTTTTGTTGAAGCTGCTCTAGCAGGTTAATACTGCACATAAGCTCACTAATTTTTCTGTTTATATCTTATACAGCTGAATGCAGACTGGAACAAGTATGATGACAGGTTAATGAAAGCAGCAGAAAGAGGTGATGTGGAAAAGGTTTCATCAATCCTTGCCAAAAAAGGAGTCAACCCTGCTAAACTGGATGTGGAAGGGAGGTCGGCGTAAGTAACTCCAGTAATCCAATAACGGATGTTGGGGACGCGAGTGGAAGTCGTTCAATTCCTAAATCTTGCTACTTGAAAACCTATTTTTGTATAAAACTGTAATACACTGCGATAGACTGTAGCCTTATCTAAACTAATCTTATGTAAGCTTTTAATTAGCAATTGCACATGGAAAAAGCACATTGCTTCTAGAGTGTAGTGAAAGAAGCAGCGAAGGCAGAAAACCTGTTTAAACAGAAATTTGAATTAATGGTTTATCGTGTGACTGTAGGATGATATAGCAACGACGACTGATTCTTAAGCATGACCTAGCTAGGTTTCATAGAGATGTGTGGCTGCATTCTGATCTCTTTCTAGGTGTAGGTGATTTATTCATATAAATCAAGAGGGGGGGTGTCCCAGTTAAGAGGCAGAAGAAAGCTTCCCGGAGTTGCTATCTTGTTCAATTATTTAAAGGTTTCTAAAATTGTTTGTCAATCTGTAGTTGATATTTTTAGAACAATCAAACTAAACTTATTTTAAAAAAAGACTGCCGGCAGTGTTTTTAATTTTAAACAAAGACCAGCTCAATCAACACCTTAACACCGCAAGATTACAGATAAATAATTCAACTAGATTCTCAGCCGTAATTTGAAGAAGTGTACATAAGTTTTGAATGAAGTATTAGAAGTATCAAGTGTAATGTGAGTTATGAGGCAAGCTAATTTCTGACTTAGCAAACTTTTGGTTCCTGAGGCTATATTATGTTAGAGATACTGTTTATTCCTTAGTGAAACGGGCTTGAGCTATTGGCTTGTACCCTGCCTGCCTTTTAATCTTTTCCACAGCAGTCTTGTGTTTTGAAAGGTATTTTGAATTGATGCATATACGATGGTGTATGTGTCTTGCAAACTGCTGATTTCTTTATCTACATTTTTTTTAGTATTGAGGATCTACTCTTGACTCTTGTAAATCAGAGCTGCTTGTCATGAGAGGTAGATGTTTTAAAACTGGATGTTACGTTACTTTCCTACTTCTCAACTGGTTATGAGCAATTGTTTAACACGTCCTGACTCTGAGTAATGACAGATGCTGCTAATTATGAACCATCATGTTAGCTTTACTTTGCACTGAGCATCTTCATCAAGTTTGTGTTAACATCCACCTCTGACTGTATATGGTCCTTGGATGACTTACTAATTGAAAATGTTATTGTTGTTGTCTATCAGTAGCTTAGGATAACTGGAATAGAAAGTAAAGACAGAATTAGGCTTAATGGAAGGGGTGAAAAGAAGAAGCTCTTCCTTTTTTTTTTTTCTTCCTTTCCTTGCTCTAGAAGTTAGATAGTCATCTATACTGTAGTCATTATGAAAATGTTCATATTGACAAAAAAAAAACCTATCAGAATTCCAGATAGCCAGAATGTCAAATTCTGATAAAAGAATCTTCGCTTTTAGTATTTAAATACTTGCTCTTGCTAAATTTGAATGTGAAAGAAAAATGGAAAGTGTACTTATATTTTAGTTAAGTGATTCACTGCTTCAAGGTAAATGATGACTGCTTCGGAGAGCCCCCCTGTTCCTTAAAGTAAAAGCTACAGAACAGGAAATGGATACTGTACAAAACTGAATTTGTACTGCATAATGCTTTTGGTATACAGTGTTTTGTTTTAACTTTCCTGCTTAACGTATTACCTTTTTCTTTTGTGTATGAAACAGTTGTGCTTAACCAAGGTACCATCTGTTTTTAGATTCCATGTTGTAGCGTCAAAGGGAAATCTGGATTGCTTGAATACTATTCTTATTCATGGAGTTGATATCACAGCCACCGATGCTGCAGGTATGCTTCCTTGAAGTTCAGAGTAGAACTTCCAAAAATTTTCAGCTTTGTTTTTGTTTTGCAGTAGGATTAAGGCAAGGGGTAAGACAGATTCTTGATTTCTGTAGCATTTCCTGTTCTTGCTATAAAACTGACCTTTACCTGAGTGACTTGTGGCTCAACTTAGAGAAAACTGGTCATGTCCTGTCATATAGGTTCATGAATGCTCCTCAGGTTCAGCAGAACTTGTTAATTTTGGCTCTGTGCTGCTATAGCTGTGTAGTTTACTCCAGTCTCACTGGTGAGATCTGTTCCTCTGGTTAAGGATAACAGTTTAAGAACTGTTTTAAATGAATTTGTGTTCATTGAAATATCAAGTGCATTTCATGGATGCTTGTAGCGTACATAAGGAGAATTTGATTTAAATGACATGGTAAGTGTTCGTACACTTGTACTGAGCCCTCAAAACTTCCGTGTACCTCTGGGCTACCTTTTGCTTTACCCATATGAGATCAGAGTTTGTGTGAAGGTGTTATGAAAGAGTTAAACTATTAAGCTATTTTTCTTAAGCTATTTTTGCTTAAGATTATGTGCTGTCTCATTATTTAACATAGTTGGAGTATATTTTATTTCCGAGATCATTACGGAAATCTAGCCTCTTCTTACTCACCAGATTTTTTTGTAACTCATATGTGGGGTCACTTGCAGTATTTTGAGAATAATTTCACTGTGCTTGAACTTGAATCCTCAGTTGCAGTTTTTCTAAATTAAGAAGGAAGATATTTAGCAAAGGGAATGAAGTATATATGGGATAGGTGGATTAGTTATAGTACTAGTTGGACTGGAGAAAAAAAAAAAAGGGGTGATTATTTTTAAAACTATGTAGATGTTGGCCTAAACTGCCTCTTGTCCTGCAATCAGTGGAGTATTTTAAAGGCAGTTGTGTGACTCGATGTTTCCCTACATGCAGCATGTGATAACCAGTAACGAGGCATCTGGGAATTATGGAGGAGGCAGAGTTTGGGTTCAGATGAAATAAACTCTTCATAAAGCCTTCAGTAAAGGACAAACCCGTTTCTTATGGGTTAGTGTTATTTGATAGACTTTTGGAGAAACAATGTGGGCATGTTGAATGTGCGTGTGATATTTCTAAGCGCAAATACAAAATAGGTCCTGAATTTGCTGCTCTACTTACAGGTCGAAACGCATTGCACCTAGCTGCAAAATACGGACATGCTCTATGTTTGCAGAAGCTATTGCAGGTACTGAAAAATGTAACCCAGCGCTCTGCTTTTGCTCTTAATAAAAAGAAAAAGGGGTTCTTAAATATACTTATTTGATGTTGAAGTGTTCCACTTTCTTTAAAGAATTACTTGTGGTTTTTTTTTTTTTAAAAAAAAGAGCAAGAGAGACAGTCATGGGGAAAAGATGTTTTCACATAAAATAAGTTGTGGCTGAGAGTGCTAAAATTAAGAAAATAAATATTTGTTTATCTTTTCATGTAGACTAAGTTTTAGTTTAAACATGTGGTAAAAAGGAAATGGAGTTGAGTCTTTTCAAGGTTCATGTTCATTTTCTAAATATATGGGTATTTAGGAGCAATAGGACTGAAAAGTCTGCTCAGCAGTAGTGTTTTCTTCCACAGATGGACAATTATATCTAGTCATCTTTCATTAATGAAACAATATTGGGTTGTGTATTGGGGGGAGGGGTTGGGGTTCCCTTCACTACGCTAGTTGCAAGTTACAATTGTAGAACCCCATTAATTCGTGAGAGAAGCTTCCTTGTAATGTCATATTAATATTTATTCCTGGTCAGTTTGTGCCCATTTGAACTTTTGCCAAGCTAAAAGATGCTTTTAAATGGATCTCTTCTCCTGGTTGTTGCATATGTCTGCATGCTGACACGAATGGTATATTTTCTGTAGAATGCCAGAACTAATAGTGATATTGGTACCAATATGAGTAAAAACTAATAGCAAAGAATCCTAGCTGTAGTGCATAAACACTTGGAAGTTTTAATGGAAATTGTGTGTGATTGCAAATTTTTTTTTGCAGTCTTAACTTACTTCTAAAACTTTTCTGATCAGTGTTTGGAGCGATAGAATGCGTGCGCCCCTAGTTCTTTTCATGTATGTCAATATACTTGTGAACTATAAAAGCACATTTTTTTCTCATTAAATGACTTCATTACTTCTAATAAAACACCAAGTCACTTCATGTTTTATAAATGCAATCTCAATCCTAACTGAAGCTGAATTACTTATTCTAACAGTACAATTGTCCAACTGAAAATGTGGATCTTCAAGGAAGAACTGCTCTGCACGATGCAGGTAAAGGCTTTGCTTTTCTGGTAACTGTAGAATGAAATCTAGGTTCAATGGCTTAATTCTCAGATGGACATAATTCTTTTTTTTTTTTTTAAAAAACTTTGCTAACAGTAGTGTGGAAAAAAAAAAAAAAGTCTTGTGTTGTCATGATGTTTGTCCTCAAGCACAAACCTGTGTGCTTCATTAATTGTCTTGGGGAAAGACTTAGCAGAGGTTATAAGCCTGTTAAGTGTCATGATGTCTAATCAAATCTTAAGAATAGCAGGTCTAGGTATAGCAGTCATAGTGTTAAAATAGCTTCACCTTGGACTGTGTGAACCTCATGTTATGCCATGCAGTGTCTTAAATCAACCACCACTGTCCAGGACTTTTTCACGTACTTTTGAGAGTCATGGAGTCTTGTCATGCTTTAATTTACTTTCACATATCCTTGGGAAATAAATGTACCCAAGGAGGCACGTGGGATTTTGTGAAGGCTCTATTCAGCGATATAACTTACTCTTTTTTCCTTCTCTTAAAAGCTATGTCAGACTGCTCCTCCAGTATACAACTACTCTGTGATCATGGGGCCTCTGTGAACGTGAAAGATGGAGTAAGTTGCTGCTTAAATCTCTCTCCCATATGAGCCCCACTGGAGTTTGTGCTTTTTCTCCTTTCTCCCCTTTCCTTATTTCTTTCCTCCTTTTCTGTCTTCAGGATGGGAGGACACCACTAGTGCTGGCCACTCAGATGTGTCGTCCCACAGTTTGTCAGCTTCTAATAGACAGAGGAGCAGAGGTTAATGCCAAGGACAAGCAAAACAGGTAATGCATGCAGCATGTTAGAATGTCTACTGACCCTCTCAAAGTGGAGAGCTGTCCTTTGTTTTCAGTAAATATGTTAAAACTTGGCTGAAAGGAATCCTAAACCGGCGCTTAATCCAGAAGTAGATGTGCCAGTTCAATAACGCAAATAAACTTGGCCTTTTTAATCGCTTTTCCTCGCATCTAAAATGCGTATTGTGTGAACGTATTGCATGTTGCTGGCTGCAGAGAAACAAAAGTTGCTTGTGCTAAAGGTTCATCTCGCCTCTTCTCTTACTACTTACTCCAGCTGCACCTCACACCCTTTGTCATGATCCATTTTGCCTATTGATTCCAAAAGTGGTACTCAGTGTCAAGAAGTGCTCAAGTCCCTTTGGGGTTCCTAAGGAAACGTTTCAGAGTGTTTAGGTCCCTTGTCTGTACGTGTGGGTCTATGTGTAACTATTTCTCCTCGCAGTTATTTCTTAGAGGATGACTGCATCAGTGGGCATGAGGCTGCTCTTGGCCAGGGTGTGGGCGCTTGCATGGCGTTTGCTGGAACTGGCAGGTGTTGCTTTGGAAGGGATTGCCAGGGCTTCCAAACACTCGCTCAAACTTTGTCGGAACTTTCTTTCATCTTGGGTTTGTTGTTTGTATTTAAATAGAGAGTGAGCCAAAAATCGTACCTCAAAATACAGGGTGGCTCTCAAAGGCAGTATATTCATCCTCGCTTCAAGAAAGCAATGCTTTTGGAGTGAGTCTTTCTGTTTGTTTCTTTTCACAATAAATATTTAAAATTCACTACATGACTGCTTAAAATTCTTTTCCCTCAATAGAGGAAAGAACTTTTTTTGACTGAAATTGCATGGTTAGACATAAACGTGTGAGGGATTATTCCTATAACTGATTGTTCCATTGTAAACGTGAGATCTCTGAGTCTCTGAATGCAGTCTTTCTCCCCGTTCCCAGGACTGCCTTAATGTTAGGCTGTGAATATGGCTGCAAGGATGCAGTAGAAGTTTTGCTCAAAAATGGTGCGGATGTTAGTTTGGCTGATGGCCTTGGTCATGACTGTGCTTACTATGCCAGAATTGGTGACAATATTGACATTTTGGCTTTAATAAAAGCTGCCGTTGAGGATTCCAGCAAAGGTATGAAAAACACTACTGTACTGTTTGCGGTTATTCTTTCTTTTGAATTGTGCATCTTCTCACTGTTAAGTCTTCAGAAACCTGTTCTTTGGAGGGCACCTGTAACTTTTTAAACAAAGAGGTCATAAGCTGCCTGTTTGGGAGGAAAGATTGTGTGTGCATCTACTTTATTTTTTTATATCAAGCTTTTATAGCTAATACATGCTGTCATGTCATGGGGTACGGGTTTATAATCTTCCTGAACCTGGCACTGTAGTATTGATCATGACAGTTTCACCTTGGACTTGTGTCTCTCTTTCCAGTTAATCAGAAACAGCAAATATCTATTTCTTGAGATAAAAACTTAAGTAAAATAGCTGAGTATGCATTGCATGAATCTGAATGAAATACACTTTAAATTCCCGATTCTTGTGGTGCTTTTTCAGCAAGGGATATCATGAAGAAAGGGCAACCTGAACAAAAGGTGAGACTTTTTATTCTAAATACCTGTAGTAGTTTCTGAAGAAGACAGAGAGGACATGTAGCATTAATGAAGTTTCTTTCTGCTGTAGCATTATTTCTTTCCATCTTATTGGTGGGGGTAGGGCAGGGGGAAGATAACAAGGCACAGAATGGATAGGGGTGTTTGAGCCTTATCTTCTGGCTGATGTTTGTCTTCAGTAAATTCTCTGTTGTCTAAGGCTGGATGCAAGCTGTTGCTGAATGAGGAGCTGGCTTTTGCATGTCATTACTGCATCTGCAAAAGCTTGTTGTTCTGCAGAGTAGCTTGGGGCACCTTATGTTTTAAAAATGGGTGTGGAATGAAATTGTATAGTCTCTAACTGTTCTAGCGAAATTTTCTAAGCTTTTTTTAATTGAAACGTTCACAATATATCACACAGAAGATTTTTAGGAGATATGGTGTGAGTTTTACTACGATTTTTGTCTTTGCTGTGAAGTAAATAGCCTTGGTAGTTGGCCTGTAAAGGTAGTTCACGAGTAAAGTTGCCATGCTGAAGCTACTTAATGCATGCGTACATGTTTTTCTTCCAATTTCAGTGCCTCATTTGGTAGAGGACAGTGTCACAATTATGAAATACTTTGAGGGTTCATAATTTTAGGATTCATAACCCTGTCTGTTGCTGCCCAGCTGACCTGTTACTTTGATTTATGCTAAATGTTTTGTTTGACATGGAGTATAAGCATGAGGTATTTCTGAACGTAAATAGTGGCTTCTTTCTGCATCTGTATACTGAAATGCAGCCCTTAAATTCTGAGGCATGATTCTCCGGTCTGTTGAACCTGTTCAGGGAGGTGTTGGAGGGACCCTTGTACCAAGGGTCATGCCACAGTTGTATGAACCTGAAACAGGTAGGGTGCAAGCTGCTTACCCTGACCACTGAAGCATTATACAGCTGGTGGTGTTGAGAGACTGGTTAAGATTATGCTGTAGTGCAAAGCTTGCTCAGTGTATTTTTGAGTTCTTAACTTCACATGTAGCTGAGAAGGTTACTTTTGTCATCAGATGGTATGTGTATTTCTGTTTGAAAACACTTTGATATGCATGTCTGAGATTTGACAAGCATCCTGTTTTCTGTCTGGTTGAGATCGTGAGAGATCTAACTCTTAAGGAGAAACAGAGCTAGCAAAACTTGAACGTTTAGTAGTATTGCGCCCCAGTGGAAGCCGAAACCAAAGTGGGGATCGGCCAGCTGTCCCCAGAAAGGGATATCTTCAGAATGCAACAGGCACGTAAATTAAAGTATTAATGTTACAAAAACAGGTTACTAACGTGTCACAGAAATGGAATCGGCTGCATGCACAGGAGGAGATGAATGTCAAAGTATATCGGAAGGAACATAATGCTCAGGTGAGCCAGAACATTTTCTATGACTTCTGTATTCTCTATGCATAATGAACCAGGCACATTAAAGACAAGATGTGCTTGTAAGTAAGCATTAGCCATTCCATTAAGAAAGGTCATATATAGTGTTGTTTAATTAAAATGTAATTGTGTGAGTATGCAATGCAGTAATTCCACAGAAACTTTGGGGGGAGGGGAGGAAAAAAACCTGTTTGTATGTGTAATGAATAGTGGAAAGTCTCTTGATGTCTTAGCCCGTCCCATCTTTAACCCTTTGTCTACAATGTTCTTGTGTAGTACCTCAGCCTCTGATCCTAGAATGAGAAATTTTTAGATCACAAAACAGGAAAGCTTTTAACATTCTTCTGAGAGTGTTGCCGATGTGTATTTAAGTGTCTTACTAAAATGATTTGCATCATAATTATGTTAACTATGACTATCTCATCTAGTTACTGTGTCATTACAGGTGTTGAGGAGGTAGATGGCTTTTTAAACTGTAGTAAACAAGCCACTGAGAAATTTAGGCTGTTGTTTTGCAATGCTTTCTAATAAATGGATAAAGATCTCTAAATGCAACTTCTCTGGTTTGAGCTGAAGTATTGATCACAGTGAAGGAAATGATCTAATCTGGCAAAACTTAAACAGGCTTTATTGTTTGGGCGTAAGCACTGGACTGATTGAAGGTAAAAAGACCCGTCATTTTTCTTATGTTGCACTTAATATATGTTACTAGGGTGATACTTGTGGCTGTTGGAACAGTTAGCCCATTTAAAGGTGGTTGCTCCTCATGCTGGTGAGGAGATTTTTTTCTTGTTGCACCTTTGACTAGTGGCTGGGTTTCAGACGCTGTTTTAACATTAGTCATTTTGCCATGTTGACAGATGGTAGATAAGCAGCCTCTAAACCGCTGTTAACATGAAAGTAGAGTAAGATAACATTTTAAACTTCTGTGTACATTTATCCAAGAATGAGCTTTCTGGAGATGGAAAACTTGAAGGAACTTAAACTTATTTGTAAACATTCAAAAGGAAATAGACCTAAAGTAGGGCTACAAAATGATTATGGGACTTCTTAATCAAGATTTGGTGTCTTTTAATGACTGTTGAAATTATTGATTCTGACTCTTTAGCTTTCCTTGTGTATTTTTTTCTAGGAACTGGAATTAGAAAATCAAGACTTGAAAGATCGAATGAGAGAAGTGCAAGAGGAGCAAAGGATGTTGTTGGATAGAATCAATGGGCTACAGCTACAGCTGAATGAGGTAAAACTAAATTAGAATAACCTGACTTGGAAGCTGTGATAACCACCAGACACTGATATGAGCTTTTCTTTCCACTTTAAAGAGTCTTCACTATAAGTAGAGTGTGGTCTTCACTGCTTTCCTGTAAGTTATTTCTATTATGTATCACTGTCATTGCAGCATTTCTGCTGCAAAGGAAGATAGCCTTTGATCTTGTAGTGATACCTCAAATATGATGAGACTTGTTAATCCTCATAAATCTGAATAACAGCATTTATGCCTATACTTCTTAATGTAATCGTAATGTGTTTTGGTATATTGTAATTTGGAGAGCAAACTTAATCTGCGCGATTAAATGTAGGTGTTGTGTGTTGGTACGTATGATGCTCAATGCTTGTTTTTTTTCTAGCTATTACTCTAAGTAGAAATATGTAAAGAACTCTTCTTGCCAGTTGAAAATGGTTTTCAGTACAGAATCAGTCACCCTAATTTGAAACTGTCTTCTGAAATGTTCTCTGTATTTGGAGCGCTCGAGATGCCCAGTATAACCGAGGAGGAAAAATCAAAACAGGATTTTTTTGCTTTCTGGAGGCTCACATTTGTTCCTGCACTTCATTTCTGTAGGAGGTGCGCTTTTAAAAAAAAAAAAAAAAAAAAAAAATCCCCTAAATGGAGCACAGAAATAAAACCAGTGCATCTTCACATAGTCTGACCTTCTAGGACAAAGCTTATTTTGAGCATTGCCTTTAAAACAAACAAAAAACCTTTAACATTTATTTTCCAAGGTCAGCAAGTTTCTACTGAAAAATTACTTTTCTGCCTCCAGTGATATATGATCTAGATAATCAAAACATATTCCCGCTTCTTAATATACCTTTCAAGGGACGTTGTTCTGTCAAACATTCTTAACTTCTATTTCTTTTTTCTTTCCCAATGTTGAATGTTAAATGGAAGGGGAAAAGCGTATTGGAAGCATGTAGCATTATAAACTGGGGTAGACTCATTAATGAACTGTATATAAGCCCCTTCAAAAACACTATTGAAAAATGATTTCTGGGGGGATTTTTTGTTATTTTTGCAGGAGCAAATGTTTGCAGATGATCTTGAAAATGAGGTAGGATATACGACCTTTAAGTGTAATGGAACTATGGAATAGAGGAAATGGCTATTGTGCTAAAGTTACAGTATTTAAGTTATAGAGAAAAAAGTTATCCATAAGTGCTAAATGAACTATCTAGCAATACATACTCTGCTTATACAGCTGTACAGCATTTGTTACTACAAATGAGGTATGTAGTCCCTATGGCACCTTTAAAGTAAACTTAATATAGGAATATCTCTTTAAGTAGACTTCCAGTAATGCCAAACTAATAAATGCAAATATGGGGTTGGTGCATATTCCCATGAATCTCTTCATGCTTGTAGAAGAACTTTAGAATTGAGAAATTAGTGGTTCTTTCAGTATTGACGTTGGTTGAAGTTCTCTAAACAAGTTGCTTGACATCTTATAAATCTGACTATTGTTGTGGCTTTGGCTGTTTGACTGTTTGACCCTTCTGTTCTGTTTCAGAAAGATGAGTTGAAGAAAATCTTAACTACCAAGGAAAAACAGCAGGAAGAAAGCTTAAGAACTATTGAAGCTCTAAAAGCTAAACTCAAATATTATGAAGTACGTTAATTGATTTGAAATGTAATATGGTTGCTATCTACTGTAGTAAATACTGAGGCAATTGTAGTTTAAATTTCTGAAAGTCTTAAATAGCCCTCTTGTTGTAAAAGCCTTCTCTGCTCTTTAATCCATAGTTAAATATAGCATGACATTTTGAAACAAACTTTCACCTATACTCTTACGCTTTCTACCTTTTGCTTTCAGGTTGACTTTGTGGGGTCTGGAAGTAATTTTGGTAATAGTAAGTATATTTAATTCTTAAAACTCGTTATGCATGATGCAGCGTTAGAATACATAAATGAAACTTCTTTGTCTTTTCCTTTTGGTTGTCTTAGCTATAGCCAGACTTAGCTGGCCCAGTTGTGTTCACCTGAGTGCTAGGGTACTGTCCATCAGTCTCGCTTAGGAGCAACTGCGATACTGTGAAATCTGCATTGTAACTCTCGTATGTCCTCGAATAACAAGAAAAACAATCTGAGTGAGATCTGTGATCCAAGCTGAATCCTTCCATTTCCATTCTTCATGTCTTAAAAGCACTCATTCCAGCTCATGTCTTGTATTCTGACTGCTCGTTCCTCCTGTCAGACAAGAGAACTGTGGTCATTGTGAAAACTTTAGCATAAGCAGATTTGAGCATCACTTCAAACACAGAACCTCAGCTTTTGTTATATTAGAAATAATTCAGTTTCCGCAAACTGAAGCTTTTTATGTCCAGCTCGGTTACAGGCCTGTCTTGCGCTTACGTAACTTGAAGTGTTGTTTAGCCTGTCACGAGCCATTGTTTGCTACCTGTCAGAACAGGTCACTTGGAGTGTTTTTCCCTGTGTGTTCATGTGTTGCCACGCAGCTAAATCGAGGTGGCTTCCATACTGTTTTGCAGAATTGTATCTAGCCCATGAGGGTAGGGGTATCTTTTCCTTCAGGGGGTTTTGGTACAGGCTTCATGTATGACTGCGTTAAAGGGGCTTTGTCTTGATAGCAAGTACTTAAACACTAAACTGCAACCTAGTGCAGTCCTATTGAAGAGAATAGGATTAGGAAGGAAAAATGGTTCTTGTGATTGTTTTACTGTTTTTAAACAAAGACTAAGTGCTGTTTGCTTGTGAAAACATAGGGAAAGAAGACTTACTACTTAAGCAAGGTCAAGTGTTTGCTGTGGAATCACAGGTAATAAATATTTACCACCTGGGAAAATTATGATCCTTAGTTATGACAGATGTATGCTTGGGAAAGCTATATTTACTTATGCATATATGTATATTAAACATTACGTCTTGAATACAAAAATCTTCTGTCAATACTTGCCTCACTAAATTTATTTTGTAACTGTTGGTGCCCTCTACAGTTGCTTATGTAGCATAGCTTTAAATGCTGTGAAACTGCACACTGATCTTTAATGACCATTCTTAAAACTGAATCAACAGGCTGCTGGACCGAAAGTCACAGTTTAGAGTACAGTCAGTTGTTCTTCTGAGTGTTGTGTGTGGCTTTTTGTTTTTTTGTTTTTGCTATTTTTCCTTAAATTCAGATAAGATTCGGAAAGCTTTAGTGCCCTGTCATTTAAATAATCAATTTTCTGCCAATTTTGTCTTGCTGATATCTAGCCACACTTTGAAGCCACAGCTTGGTTATTTGTGAGGTCCAGCAGGCTTTTACAGTGAGCCATGCATGACGGGAATTAGTCCTAACTAACAAATTGTTCTGATACTCGAGTCCTTCATCTGTCTGTTGTGCTTCCAGACGTTTGAGTGATGGTCAAAAATAAATCTGTGGATCTTATGTTTTCTGTTTTTTTGCCAAGTAATTTTTACTGAAATATGTATTTTGATTTGGTGAACTTCTGTGCCAGAGAGAGAGAGAGAGAGAGAGAGGAAACTCGTTCTTAATTTCCTGTTAAGTGTCTGAGTGTTCTTCAGGTAACACAAAAAATGCAGAAATCCAGTCTTTTGCTACGTTTCACATGAGATTATCCAAACAGACTGAGGATTTTTTTTTTTCTTTTTCAATTGAAGCACGTAATGAGTTGATGTGCTATAAAGGAAAGATCCTGCCCCAAGCAGGAGTAAAGTAGCTTTAAATTGTCAGGAAGTTGCTGCTTTTTGGAAGGAACAGAAGATCACCAAAGCAAGTCTGTATCGTGTAATTGTGTAATAACCCTCATGCTTGGTAGTGAAAGTAGCCTTTCTTCCAGTTAAAGACTACAAGGTGGGGAAGGGGATGGGATGGCATAAAACTTTGAGATATGCTTTACTGGACAGTAAATAGATGACCCTTCTGTTCAGAAAGAGGGTCCTGTTAATCATGATAAAGTTGGTCAGTTCTGTTTCCTTTTAAAGATATACTCATACAATGAGGGGAGAGGAAAATCTGTTAATAAATTAATGGCACATCTATTCATATTTACACTCCAAGTAATAAGGCAAAATGAAGTGGATGTGCTTTTCCTTTATTTAATGCCAGTAGGGTATGACTGGGAAACAATAATATAGAGCTATAATCAAAATAACTTTTTCTGTTAAAAGCAAAAATGTTCTATAATATGGGCAAGAATAATGTACTTAACATAAAATTCATCTCCCTGAGAGATTTCAGGTTCGTAACAGTATAAATTTAAAAGATAATTGCATATACACGATACCGCAGGTGAACTGGCAAACTCCTAAAAACATATCTGTTCTTGTGCCGATTTATCTTCAGTCCAGGTCTATGCTGAGACCCCTGGAGCTGTCCCTGCCTGACCAGTCATCCAGTTCAGAGAAGGAAACTTTAAAGAGAGAACTTGACAACATGAGAACCTGCTATGGTGCAGCGAAAGAAGAAATAAGCAAGCTGCAGAGAGAACTCTCTCACAAAGTATCGGAATGTAAAGCTCTGGCATCAGAGTATGAAAGAACCAAGGAGGAATCTGATGGACAGATAAAACAACTGGAAGATGCTTTAAAAGATGTACAGAAGAGAATGTTTGACTCGGAAGGCAAAGTTAAGCAAATGCAAACCCACTTTCTTGCTCTGAAAGATCACCTGACTAATGAAGCTGCTTCAGGAAGCAGTAAGCTAACAGAGGAGCTGAAGGATCAGCTGAAAGAAATGAAAACAAAGTATGAAGGAGCCTCTACTGAAGTAGGTAAACTAAGGAACCAGATTAAGCAGAATGAACTGCTAGTGGCAGAATTTAAGAGAGATGAAGGAAGGCTGGTGGAAGAGAATAAAAGGTTGCAGAAGGAACTGGTTAAGTTGGAGACGGAGCGAGATAAAAGAGAAAGAAACGTTGTGGAGTTAGAGGAGCGGCTCAAAGAAACAACAGAGAAGTTAGCCCACTCCATAACTGCAGAGAAATTTGAAAACATGAAGAGTTTGTTATCAAATGAGGTGAATGAGAAAGCAAAGAAGTTAGTAGAGATGGAAGGAGAACATGAAAAACTGCAGGCAGAGGTTTGGCTTTTAAAGAGGGAATCTGAGAGTCGAAAAGCTGAACTTGCTCATCACGTAAAGCCAGAAGAACACAAACAAATGAGGAGTGGGTTTGAGCAAAAAACTGAGGAACTTGGGAGGACAATTTCTGAATTATTACAGAAGAATCAAACTCTGCAGAAGGAAACAGAAAGAGCTCAAATGGATAACAGCATGCTCAAGCAGCAAATCCAAATGCTAAAATCTGAGATTAAAAGCCAGAATGTGCCTTTAAAAATTCATGAAGAATTGAAGAAAGCAAGTGATCTGACTATTGGTGATCTCACCAGAAAGCTTTCTGAAATAACAAAGAAGTACAATGAAAGCAAAGCAGAAGCTGAAAAGTTGCTGGTAGAGAGCAACAACTTAAGTGAAAACTTAAGCCACTTCCAAGCTGTGTACCTATCTCCAGAGCAGCACAAAAAAGAAGTAGAAGCTTTAAAAGCTAATGGTATTGAGCTTGAAAAGCAGCTCGCTGAGCTTCATAAAAAATACGATGATGAGCAAGCAGAAATGTGCAAAATGGTATCTGAAAACACAGTCATAAGAGAAACTCTCAGGGATCAGTATGTGTTGGTTACAACACATGAAGAGATTAAAACGGTCTTGAGTAACACGCTAGAAAAGACTAATGCAGAGCTATCAGATCTGAAAGGAAAAACTGAAGAGATTAAGCAAGAATTCATGAAGGTAAATGAAGAAAACGCAACTCTGAAGAACAAGGTGAAACTCTTGCAGAATCAACTACAAACTGAGCATATAAGTTTAAGAGATCATGAGTCTAAGGTGGCTACTTTAAATAAAAGCCTGCAAGAACTTCAGGAAAACAACATTGAGATTATGGCTGAGTATAAAAAGGGTCAAGAAGAAATTTTACAGTTACATGCAGAAATTGAGGCCCAAAAGAAGGAACTTGACACAATTCAAGAATGCATTAAGTCAAAATATGCACCAGCTCTCTCCTTTGAAGAGAGAGAACAAAGCTTTGAAGCCACCGTGAAAGATTTAAAAGAGCAGTTGCTAGAACAAACACAGAGGTGCAGAGAAAGTGAGGAAGAAAGCAGGAAATGTAAACAGGAAAATGAAAAGCTCAAAAATGGTATTTTGTCCATCCAAAATGACTTGCAACAGAACTACGTCCTTGCTGAGAAGTCCCATGAAATAGAAAAAATGTTCACAAACAAAATGGAGGAATTGAATAAGCAATTGAGAGAACTACTGCAGAAGTACGCAGGCAAAAAAGAGAAAGACAAGCTGCAAGAGAGTACAGAGCAGGCCCTAACTGTGCAGGCTCATATGGAGAGTCAGTATCTTCCAGTGGAACAATTTGAAGCCTTGAAGAAGGCTCTTGGTAACACGATAGAGGATCTGAAGGAAGCCCTCAGAAGTAAGAAGGAATGTTATGACAAAGAGACACTAAAAGTAGGAGAACTACAACAGGAATTGTCAGATCTAAAAAGTTCTTCGGTACCTTTGGCAGAACATAAGCAAATGAAAGAAATGCTAGAGCAAGAAATTGTAGCAGTCAAAAACAGCTTAAAAGAGAAGGAAGAAGAAAACTGCCTTAAAAGTAAGGAAATTTTGAAGCTGCAGTCTGAGATTCAGCATACTCAGCAAGCTTTAACAGAACTGGAGAGCAAAGAAGTAATTGACATCTCGGAATACAAATCTATGAGAAGTAATCTGGAGGCCCAAATTAATAGCATAGCTGAAAACTTATGCCGTGTGAATAAAAAGTATGAGGAAGCATGTGAGGAGGCTTTGCAAGCTAAAAAGAGTGAGCTTTCCTTAAA
The DNA here is from genome assembly GCF_040807025.1 of Struthio camelus. Lineage (NCBI taxonomy): Eukaryota > Metazoa > Chordata > Aves > Struthioniformes > Struthionidae > Struthio > Struthio camelus. The sequence goes on from NC_090953.1 coordinate 1,438,103, forward strand.
AGATGAAAAGGAATTGCTTCAGTTACGGAGCTGCAGCATTGAACAAGAAATTAAAGACCAGAAAGAAAGGTGTGATAAATCACTGACGACAATTATCGACCTGCAGAAAAGAATACAGGAATCTGCAAAGCAGGTGGAAGCCAAGGATAACAAGGTAGGAAGTGTCAGACAGTTAATACTCCTAATGTCCTCAGTTAGGCTCTGAGGAACTAGATTTTTTCCAGTATAGCTACTCTAGATACTGAAGAATGACTTTGTGTACTGAGCATTGGGTAGCTAAGGCTGGGCCAGATCTGCTAAGCTGAAGACCCGCTTTTGGTAGCGTTATACTAAGCTTTCCTAATTCTTCATCTATGTCAGATATCATATGTTGTAAGTAAACTCAAAAACCTTTTAAAACTTACACACACACAAATCTGATATAATCATCTTCCAACATGAGTTTTGCATCAATTGGGTGATTTGCATGCCTCCAGTTTATAGCTTAATTTCAACCTGTTGATATGTTACTCTAGCAGTTTCTGTGCAAAAGACATTGCTAGCCTGACATGAGGAAGGTGAAATAAATCATGAATTTTTGACCAATATGGTTTTGAAATGCCTAAATGGGGCTTATTAATGATCTTAAAAATAGGTCTGGTTCATTTTAACAGATTCAGTTAGTGCAAGAATAATCCTATATTTTACTGTAAGAAACTAAGGATCACAGTGCTAGCTTGATTCTGTAAGATTTTTAACGTTATATTCTCAAACTTTGTTTTATATTCCTGTTAAATATATGCTGACCAAATTCCTCCTTCGGATAATTATATTTGTGTAGATGGGAGCCATATTTGTTTAATTTCTCTAGCTTGCTTTTTGACTATTCAGTGTCCTCTTTGGAAATTGGATCTAGAATATCTTTAGACCGCAGGTCATTTGGGTGGCTGGCAGACTGAGGTCCATACCTTATTGATTTCAGTGCTAGAAGCAAAGCGTGAACCAGTGACAGCTTGTCAAAAGAACGAAGTTGTCTTTCCACAGTCTCTTAGTGTGATTGGTGCGTAATGATGAATACCCCTCAATGTTTGTCAATCTTCATTAGACTTTAAAAATGTCAAGAATATTACTTTTCAGTAAGTGGGACATCCCCGAGTGAGGTTTTTGTAATCTTCTTTTAAAGATAACAGAACTGCTTAATGATGTAGAGCGATTGAAACAAGCTCTTAATGGCTTGTCTCAGCTTACGTACACCAGTGGGATTCCCTCAAGAAGACAGAACCAACAGGTTGAAATACTCCAGAACCAAGTGCAAATGCTGCAGCAACAGCTGGCTGTAAGTAATTATGCAAGACATTGCTCTGAAATGTGGTAGCATTGCTTACAGGGTTTCTTTTACGAACAGGGAAATACCTGTGTGCCCATTAGAGCACTGGAGTCGATTATGGGCCTGAATTTTGAGGACAAGTAGAGTGCTAATGTATGTGCCTTCTGCACATAAGTTTGGGAACTTTCCGGATGAAGTGGGCACAGAAACATTTTATCTGGAGAAAACTTGTGCTCACTAGGTGTGCTGTGATAGTTAATGCAAAGACCGTTTCTGTGTAGAGCTTATACAGTAACGTTTCTTACAAAAACCACCGTTCTCCTCTTGAAAGGAACGGTCCTTTCTTAAAGTTCAGTTTGGTGACTCTGCATTCCCTTGGCTGCGAATGCCATGCAGTATGATGCTTATCATGAAGTAGTCACAGTAGAGGGAATACTTTATCGTAGGAGCTGTGGTTTTGTGTTCCAGCATGCATATCAGTGGCCTTTGTGACTTCAGTAAAGCTTCTCATACTTAAAACCATGTATGTGAGTAAAGTTATGTATTTGTAAATCTGTACAGAACTAGGATATATCCTTAATGGTGTTTGCAAGGCTGACCCTTATAAGGTGAAGCATACTTAAATTGAGGGTTTTAAAACAGATACCACGTGTTCTCTTGATGAAGCAGGCTTTTGATTTTTAGCACCTGGACTGATGCACTGGATCAGCCTGATAGCCTTGCTTTCAGCAAAATTGGTCTGCTGCCAGTAAGCAACTAAAAAAAATAAAGGAAGGGATGACTCTCTTCTTGGTTAATGAAGAGGATATAGCAATCTTTAACCTTGAAATTCTGTTTTTGCTAGTCTAAAATATGTGCACAAAACCAAAATGCAAAGCTGGAATTATGCAGGGATTAATGATAAGATTTGATTTCATCTCCTCCCTATCTTGTTCTTATAGGATGCTAAAAGGCAGCACCAAGAAGTAATTTCAGTTTATCGGACACATCTTCTTAGTGCTGTACAGGTATGTTAGTCTGTCATTGCCTGAATGTAGAGATTCTGAAGACGCTTTTTCTTCTTCCTGGAAGACCTCAAATAGATTGAACCTTAGTATCGCGTATCTGTCTTCAAGTTGAGAGTTTTAGAATGAACTGATCTATCAGAAAAGTAAAGCTACAGGCATAGTATATATTTATTGTTCCATCTCTTTATCATCTATATACAATATAACCATATACAACAGTTACTTATTTTGAGGGCGATGGTATCGGGTGACGTGAGCGTGGTGTTAATTCTGCATCATCTCAAATAAAGCTGGACCGAAGCCAAGAGAGCGTTGGAAACTCTTAATACAGCCTTACCCAGTGGCTCTCATTGAACAAAAAACTAGATAACTAATTCTGAAGTTTTATGATTTCAGATACTTAAGCACACAAGAGGGGCCACTATTACAGCAGGGAGCTATGGAGTCAAGAGGATATGAACAATAATTTTTTCCCAAATAATGTTTTCAAATAGGAAACTCCTGTGCTATTAAGATGGACCCTTCTTTCTCTCATGAGAAAACAATAAAGGATTTCTTAAGTATTTCAGATTTGCCTGGAGTGGGGGAAAACCAGAAATGAGTTAATCATTTTGGGCAGTTCTGGAGAATCTTCTAGTGTTAGTTATGAATGGTGACATTTATGGGCCTTTTCTTTCTTTTAACTGAAGTGTTTGCTTGCTCTAGGGTCACATGGATGAAGATGTCCAAGCTGCTTTACTACAGATCATTCGAATGAGACAGGGGCTTGTTTGCTGATATGCTTAGTGCCATTTCTCTTGAGGGCTGCTGCGTCTTGTAGGAGTGCTGTGATTACGGTAGTGATAACCTTCATGAGATTTATATTACTATGATAACATAACTGCAATTAGAATCCCCCAGAAGTTACTCCAAATATGAAACACTCTATGAAGCTGAAATATTTTCTTGTAAAATGGTAAAATAGAACCACAGTTTCAGATCTAACCCTTATTTCAGTAGACTAATAGATGATAGAGAGCTTATTTTACAATTGGCTTGCAAGTCAAAATGATGACATAGTAGTTAAATTATTTCAATGTCGGATTGACCACTTCAAAACAAGGCCTATATGCAGAAATTCTAGTTTATCCTATAACTTGAACTCTCATGATATGGTTGAAAATAAACTGCGTTCAAATGAGCTTGGCTGAAGTATTGTAGCTAAATAATTCTTAGCTTTTTTTTTTTTTTTTTTTAAGATTATCTTGTTTGTCACTTAAGTTGATCAGGACATTACAGCATGCTTAGGTCAGCTGCAAAGCAAGATGGAAGTTATTTAGATATATGCTGCAACTTGGCTGGCCAAGTTACAGACTTTATTTAAGTAATTCAGGATGTAGTGCCTTTGCTTTTTACAAGACTTAAAAATCAGGGTTTCTGTCAAAACACTAATTTTTAATCTCCATCTCCCCGGGAGATTTTTTTTTTTTAATGACTCTTTGGTAATGTTGATTACTGTAGGCTCTAATAGTAAGATTGGAGTGTCGTGGTTTGCAGAACGGCATTTCGTTCTAAATGCAATAGTCCTCCTCTTGTCTAATTTCATTTTTCATTAGGCATAACATGGGTGTAAACTGAGCATCTCATTAAGCTATACTTTAAACAATTCAGATACTGGATTTTCAAACACTTTCTCACAGAAGTTTAAGGTATTTTCCTCTTAAATGTAAATTATGTACTATAAGCCAATTATTTATGGGGAAAGATGCAAATAGTAAGACTAATAAAATGCAAATTTTAACTTGCTTGGAATCTACCTGTTAAACAAGACGGCTTCCTTTTTACGTAAAGGTGCAATAACTCCAAAGGTTGATGTACCTGAGAAGTTTTATAAAGAAGGGGGGGGGGGAGGGCAAGGATTATTAGGCTCATTTGTCAGTGACGTTTTTCTTTAAGTGTATCACTGTTCTAATAGAATAAACATTGTAAGTGCTATCAGTAGTCCTGTTATCTTCAAACGACTTGATTGAAAGTATTTGTATGTAACTAGTAAGTAGGAACCCGGCATCCTAATGGATAAAAGATAAACTTCCTCTTCCATGCTCCTGAGAAATAAGGACTTAAGTCAAAGTTCTGAGGTCTCTGCTTGTTTACTTGGTCTTAATGCAAACCCAAGAAACTGTACCTTTCAGGCTTAGATCTTATTTTGTTAGTAGTGTTATGTTTTGTTTCCTCTTCTGTCTCCTTATTTTAGCATTGTCATGGCATAGAATGGAAATGGCAGCTGCCGCAGAGGAGAGGATGCAGATATAATGATGAATGTGCAGGAAAGTTTTTTTGTTATATAAATATAATTAATATATATTTAGTAAATATATATCTGTAGTAAAACAGATCTCCTGCTGCTTTCCTTTAATTTCTTAGAGGATTATTACAGAAGGCATCTCAATATATATATATCTATAACCTTAGTTTTTAGCCAAATTCTCTACTGATTGCATTACTTGAAGCTCTTATTGGAGAGAAACTGATTGTTTTGATATACTGACTCTGGTGTATTTTGGTACTGTATGTTTCCTTGTTGAGGGAGCTCTATGTAACTTTTTTAAACTTCTTCCATATTGCATACCAATAAAGTGTGTTATTCTTTTTTGTATTGTAGTGGTCAATTCTGTAAAAGATAAAGCAATGTGATTAGTTTGGCAAAATAGTATGGATAGTGAAGGATGTCAAACTCACTTGAATGCTCTTGAATACCAGGTAACACAGGCTTACTTTTTAGGTATCTGCTGCTAAGATTAGTTGTTCTTCTGTCTACTTTCGGAGTTCATGGTTGGTAAAAATTTTAATGGTGGTGTTTGAGAATCAAATATAAAGAACTTAAAGCTTCTGTCAATGACCTCTCAGAGTAAATCTATTCTGGCCACTTCCACACCAAACAGGGTATGTTCTCTGTTACGTCAGTCATCAGGATTTGGAGGTGAGCCAGTAGGTTTTTGCATTTGATGAAAGTATATCCACGTAAGATCCTATGCTGCTACCTGACTTCTTGAACTAGCTAAACAATCTTCACAGGATGATTCCTCGATGCTATTGAAGTCTGTTCATTTGGTGTGACTTGAAAGTAAAGGGCTCCCTACTTTTACCGTTAGCTTAACTTTTGTTTGTTTGTTGTTTGGCTTACCTGTTCACATCTGTGGAATGTGACAATGGGAAAGGCTGCAAGTTGTTAAGGTATGACGAGTGTAAGTGAAACTTTACTGTGTTTAAACAATGAGCGGAGTACAATGAGTTCTTCCTTGGAACTTTGAAGGATTTACAGGAGTTGCTTGTTTCTTCTGTTCTGAGTCAGTATGCAGAAGCTCTCTTTGGGTTCTGGGAAATCTCAAATTTGACCAGGGTGGGGGGAAAGTACTGACATTTGAGGTTTTTCTGAAGAGTAACTGCTACTTGGGTAGAACTATTTCATGATTTGATGTGTCTAAACGTTTCCTAGGTTTCCTAGGCCAGTAGATATGTTCTGCCAACTTTACAGAGTCAGTTAATCTGCAGGGTGTCTTGAAGTGGTTTTTACTGATGACTTCCTGATAAATAATACATCTGAGAATAAAGTTAAGTCTTCTCTCCAGAGTGAGACTAATTATTTAAAAGCTTTTTGAGTGAAATTTCTATCCTCTTGTATTTTTTAGTAGGCAAAGTAATTTCTTTCTGTTCGTGTTTTACTTTTGTCATCCTCTTTAAAAAGAGATTAGCATGCTACTAAAGCACCAGCTTGAAACTTCAAGAGCAGGCTGCTAGCTGAAGATTTTTACTGCTCTCCCACTCCTTGACCCGTGTCAGAACAGGTATCTGGAGATGCCTAGGTTGTACACGTTCAAGATCCTTATTGTGGTGCTGTCATACGAAGGCTTGATTGTTGTAGCTTGTTCTAGCCACTGAATCAAAGCAGCACAAGTCTGAGGTTCCTCACCATGTTCAATGACTTCGATCGAGACCACTTATGCAACTTGAACCTGAAGTCATGTTACTAGAAGCATAAATTTGATTACTGGCTTACTCCACTGCAGTGCATACATACACACATACACATGTGTTTTCTGATGATATAATTACAATCGTCAGTTTTTTGATGAAATACGTATTGGTAGCTGGGGTGAAGTATGTGTTTAAAGCTTCCTTAATATTCCCCTAATACTGCGTGTTACTGTGATGCTAAACAGTCAGTTAAGCCGAGAAGTTGGTACTTGTCTGAGATCAGTATAATAATTATGTTCCTGTAGGCTTTCTGATAACGTGCTCCAAACTAAAAGTTGTTTTTCACTGTTCAGTTAGGGAAATTGATCTTTGTCAGAATGCAGGATCTGAGAGATCTGTGTGCATGTCTAACTGGCTGTTGCGTGCTGAGAGTTTCAGAGCGCTCTGCCCACTTTCTATCCCCAAAAACATCATGCTAAACTCATTTGATCTGGAATTCAACATTTCTTTATTGAACAAAGTTTACTTCTGTGTTAAACTGTGCCATGTTTGTTGTAGTGGCATTTCTGTTTGGATGTGGATTTTTTTCTTTCTCAGTTCTTAATTTCTGCTCCATTGATTCTTTGGACAATGAAAACTATACATCTTCTGTAGCAACATCAGAAAGTGGCCTCCTTCTGGAGGAGTAGCTCTGCAGAGTTTCTGCCATTTTAGTATCAATACCCAGCTCTGGAGTTCTTAGTTGCAGTTACTTTACCCCTTCCATAGCAGTTCTTAACAGCAGGATTGTATTTGGATACAATAGTTGTCTAGGAAGAAAGACGTAATTTGGAAATGAATGCAAGATAAAAAGTGTCTTAGAAATTGAGAGGCTTAAGCCTGAATTTCCTTGTGAGCACTGTAATTCCATATTTTGTTATACTTGCTAGCTCAGTTTTTTTTTGTTACCTTGTTATAGATGATGCTATAAAATCACAGCAAGCAAGAAAATAACCTTATTTTGCGTTTTAATAGGTATGAGTTGCTTAAATACTGTACCAATGGAGAAATCTAGGCTCAAATTGAACAAGTCTCTTGGCAATGTTGTATCAGAGGTTTTCTTGGCTTGATTGACTTATGAAGGTGAAGGTAAAACCTAGGCTGTCTGTTCCTCAGTGAGACTCCCATGACAGTGATAATCCATGTGTTCAGTATAATCAAGCATGAGGTATCACTTGGGCAGTGAAGGAGACTTTCAATATGTATACATTCATGGACAAACATTGATAAATGAAAGGGGAAAAAATGGGAGGTCGCAAAGAGTCAGATGTAAATAAAGTGCATCTTAAAAGGTTTGAGGGATGCTTCATAGGAGATGCATGCGTATCTCTTCCACGGTATAGTAATGCAACCTCAGTAAGATAATCCTGGGAAAGGATTCCTGTGATCCTAGGAAATATGCTCTAGAGGACCCTGCTTGAGCAGGGAGGTTGGACTAGATGATCTCCAGAGGTCCCTTCCAACCTAAACCATTCTGTGATAATGCAGCTTATAATTGCTTGTTGGCACAATGTTGCTGTTACATAATAGACCTTTTTAAAGTGGAGATGTGGCTTCTTTTCTTAGGATAGCTGACTTGGAAATATATCTGAATTCTAGAAAGTTTATAGATATTATGGTTTTATTAATCTAATGCCTGTATTGCTCTGCCAACTCAGAAAATTCACTTTTAATAGAAAAAACATACATATAATTTAGTCACAGCTATTAGGTCAGATGGATTTTACATTAAGTGAAAAAGATATTGAGCATTTAAGAGCCATTAAACTGTGAAGCTTTTTTTATTGTTGAACTTACAGGCCTTCAAGCCAGCGCTCCACTGTGAAGAATATTTATTTTTACATTTACAGAGTGTATTAGGTGATGGGAAAAGCATACATTTTAAAGGAAGATAAGACATGAAAATGTGATTTTTTTTTTTGCAATTTTTTTGCCATGTTGTAAACAGCTAGTTTTAGTTCATAATTAGTTTTACACTTCATTAAGTGTTAAGTTTTCTTACGTGCTCTTAGAATACAGTGGAGATGACATAATTATTTGCAGGGTATCAAGCTGGAATGTTACAATCTAATGGTAGTATTTCAAAGTAAAGTAGGACTTTTTTTAATGACTCCTAGTGTGTTGAGGGTCAAGTGTAGCATGAGAATATTTTAGGTGTAAGACTCTCCTGGTTGGGGAGTGTCTTGCCTTACTACTTGTCCTTGTCTTGCCTTACTACTTGCTAGAATTTAAATATTGTAAGATATTGCACTGTATACCCACGTTCAAGCTTACAAATGGTGAGCATAGATCAAGTAAAGCTGTAGTGTGATCTGGTTGTGACACTAAAACAAGAAATTCTTTGTCTTCGGGCAACTCTGGAGAACACTTGCTCGTGTGGTTAAAAACTTTTTCTACAAAAATCACTGCTGTGGAAAAAGCAGGTTTTTCTGACCATTCAGATATATTCCGACTTGCGAGTTTCTTTACAAGTGATGAAGGATTGTTTTGAGGGAAGCAAGAAAAGGAGAGGTGAAAGAAATGATCCTTCTGTCAATAAGAAGGAATTCTCTAGGAAAAAGTGGGAAGAGAAAGTTCAGAAGAATGTGCCAATTGTGGGATACCAGAGTTTGAAACCCTTCAGGAACATGAAAGTGGTTACAGCTTTGGGGAAATGGTAGAAGATGCTTCTTGTGTTTAGGAGGCCAAGGAATTCTAAGAGAGAGAGTACTTCCTGCAAGTAGGAAGAACAAGCAGTTTTTTAAAACAAGTAGATTGGGAAATACCTGTTAAATACTATGAATCTCACTTGAAATTGTGAAACTAAAAAACGTTCTAGCTGGTGAGCTGTTGTAGGAACATAATCGAAATGGCAAAAATGAGTGAGGCACGATATTAGGGCTACCAGTGGATGGCTTGAAATCAGAGAAGACATTGTTCTCTACACTTGAAAGTTACAGCAAGGACAGAGCTGACTGTGGGTGGACTCTTGGGAGTAATACCACGCTTTGAAAAGCTTGAGTTTTCGCTCAAGAGTAAACGACAGCAGGCCTTTCTCCGCTTCTGTGCGGTCTCGACTGTGAGGTGAACACATGTAGATGCAGGCCGCCGTTGGCAGCGCCTGGGTTGGGGGTATCGAGAGGGCTGTTACGTACGTTCAGCCTTTGGCACCCTGCATCTCTCGGAGCAGGACGCAGTGTTGGTGGCTTGTACGATGGGGAAAGGAAGCATTGCTACTAGTGTGGGAAAGCTGGAAAAGTGTGGAAATTCTCAACTGAATCTTCTGGAGATTCACTCCCAGGGTAACGTGAATAAATAATGAAGTCTTCCATTTCTTTTGATAAGAAATGGAAGTGCATACACTTCTTGCCTCTTACAATAATCTGTATATGGCAAATATGAAGTGAAAATTGATCCAGAATATTGTGCTTTTCCTCAGAGGAGACTGCCGAAAGGATGTACTCATGAGTACTTTCTAATGCTGGCATTTGACATCGAATGAAAACACCTAGAAAACAAATCAGTCTGCGTCTTGCAGTGCACTTGGCTGAGGCTGAAGTCTGGCAGGCTCAACTACACGGAGATGTGTTCTTTACTGGTCTCTGTGCCTGATGAAGCCCAAACCCCTCCTATCTGACAGCAGTTCTGTGTCCCAGTGTGCAAACTGCCTCACATCCACTCACTTGTCTTGCAATGTGTTGCCCCCACCTTTTAGTGGGGAGAAGTCTGAAGAACAGATGATGGTTTGAGAGAGGGGGAAGAAAGCATACTGACAAAGGAGGGAATTGTCTGATCTGGTATACCCCTGAAGAGCCTATATATCTAGAAAAGCAATTAGTTGCTGCTGGATGGACAGGAAACTTGAAGCTTTTGCAATGGATTGTAAGAGGAAGTGTTTGGCTGCAGAAGTACAAAATTAAAGATAATAGATGCAAGAATTTAAATGCTGATCTTACAGGAGCTAGGAAAGGCAGCATCAGCTTCAGTAGGGCCAGGTTTTTCAAATGGTGATGTATTCATGTTGTCTTCTGTCTAGAAAAAATTTGAAGACCTTGTCTGCTTGTTAGGCCTCCTGGGCTATTGGCAGCATGCGTTCATCCAAAGCTTCAACAGAATTGTCAGATTCCTGTAAATCCAAATAGACAGTGACTGCACGTACATGTCTCGACTCTGGAGTCTGACGCACTCTAAAGCTGTTGGACTTCTGGAGGTTCTGTGTTGGTACCTTTCCCACCTACAAGGTGGGGAGTGATGCACTTGGAAAACCTGGGATCTCTGGTGTTCATGCGTAGTTTTGTTCATGCATCATCAGAGAAATCTGATGCAGAAATACAGTAACGCTGTCCCAGTAGCTTAATTCCAGCTTTGGGCAGTTAAGTCTTTCTCTTGCTGAAAGTAAAGAAAATCAATGGGCCACTTAATTAATGACATACTGTGGTGGCGGGCATTTTTGGTAAAAAGGAAGAACTTTTGCAAGTGGTCAGGATGAGGGAGAGCAGGGTCTGAAAAAACAGGAAGAGTTCTCTTAGGGTTTCAGATTCGTCTGCGGAGGGTGATGGAAGTACAAAAATGCATAAATTAATTTGGGTAGCTATGAAGAATCCTGTCAGGAGGCTTTTGCTATTTTTTCTCTTCTGAATGAGTGTGTGAAAAAAGACTACTTGAGGGGAAAGGAGGGTACAATTGGACAGGAGAGGTGGCCCTTGAAATTGCCTGCTCATCCCCTGAGAGGAGCATTAAGGAACAAGGATGAGTTTGCTGCTCTAGGCCTTCTGCTTAAAGCCTTGCCCAACTGAAAGGCTGAAGAGACAGCTGATCAGACCAATCCCATTTCCCTGTGTGCTCATCTGAGGGGGAGCAGGCTCCCTGGCTGTCTCGGGAGCAGAGCTGGATGACCTCGGGAGCTGGAGGCAGGGTCCTGGCAGGCACCAGGTAGTATCGCAAGGGCTGACCTTTCCCACAAAGGCTGTGGCTTCAGAAGTGCCTCAGAATGACTGTGAAAGGCTTTTCTGTCTGCAACACAGAGCAAAAGAGCTTTCACCTTTTTATTTCTCAGAGTTTGACTTTTAAATGTTGCTATGGGGGGGTGGCAGTAGGAATAGCTGTTCTTCACCTGTAGCTGGTCAAGGCTGTACCACCCTGAGAAAAGGCTGAGTTGGGACATCAAACAGGCTTGTTCTGCAAGTGATGGAGGAGACATGCCATACCATGGCTCGGTCCTGGTGGAGAAGTGCTATGTGTTGCTCAGGAGTTGCTGCATAAGGGGTGTTGGAGTACATCAGGCTGGAGGGCTGGGGAAGAGGAGGAAAGTGTGTGGCACTTCATGGGAGCCCTTCAGCTGGGTATTAATTTCACTGCAAATGCTACCCAAGTACTTAATCTACTTATTCTCTTGAGCTGTTCTAGAGCAAAGAACTCTGCTGGGGCTAAGGATGGAGCGAGTTATAGCTTTAAAACGATTGGTGCTTCGACTGTTCACCAGCTGCAGCTTACTCTTGTTCCACTTGATAGATTCTTCCTCTGAAGCTTAAACAGTCAAGGATGCGTGCAGGCATTCAGTGCTGCCCTTGCCAGAAATGTGACCTTGACAGCCTAAGTGAGATTATGGGGGGGAAGCACTGTTCTCCCCCCTCCCCCCCCCCGAATCCAGACACCTCCCTTGCAGAACATCGCACTGGCTGATGGCTTCCTTCTGGTGTTCTGCAGAGCATGTGATTTAAAAACTTTTCAGGTCACCTTTGCAGTATCTCAAATGCAATTGATGAGGAATCCAGGGACACATTTTAAAGTAAATTACATGGAACAAATAAACCAATCTGCTTGCAAAGTGCTCTTGTGCCTTTGAAAATGCTGGTGTGACTAGTTGCAGATTTTTTTTTTTAAGGGTTTTTTGTTCACTCTAATTGAGTTGACCTTAAACAAACAAACAAAACCCCTCAGTGATGTGGGTGTTAATTTAGATGTCGTCTTTTAATCTATGCCAGCCTGCTTAGACAGCCACAATGGTAAGGACATTGCAATTGCTTTCTTGCAAAAGGCTGTCTGCTGTAATCCGGGATATGAATTCTGGTGGCAGCTAGTACCTACTGGCACACAACTGTATGTTGTCGTATGTCTGGTGAAGAGCAAGGAAGGAAAAGTCCCTTTAGGGCCACTTCTGGCAATCCTCCCTTTGCTAGCCTGGAAGGGAGGAAAGCTTGCAAGAGCTGTTCTGGTCAGGGCACCCTGATCTGCTGTCCTGTGTTGTCCTACCTCTTAAATCTAACAAAGCTCTTAGCCTTCTTGTTCTGGGGCAGAGCGTTCCCCCGTTCAGCAGTGTTCGTACTTGCTACCGAATCCTTCTGGGATTCGCAAAATTCACAGCACACAGCTTTGTGCTCTAGGCCACGTTCCCAGTGTTTCAGGCTTGTGGGTGAACGATCATTAACGATGTGTCTGTGTGCCATCAGATCACCTAACATACAAATTTGTCTACCTCTAGCATGATACCATGATCGTATTTGTCAGATCAGCTAGGACAGGCAGTACTGAGCTCATGCTGGTGTTGTGGTTTCTGTGCCAGCCGTGGGATAACAGATGGTGCCTGCTCCTCCTCTCTGCAATCGCATCGAGTTAGGCTGAGGACAGAGGTTACCTGATCTGGTGCAGAGCCTGCCAGGAGAAAGTTGATATGCCAGCGCTTTTGGAATGCGTTTGAACGGGCTCAGGAAGCTTATACTGGATCAGCACTTCACGGCTATGTGCTTGTAACATGTTTCCATCCCTTATCAGATGCCTCAGAAATGAAGCTTGTTAAAAGAGGGTCTCCAGCACAGCCCATCTCTGGCTGGTGTTTTGCAAGCTGGTTTTATTCCTCTTCTCTTGGAGCTGGATGAGAGTGGGAGATGGCATTTCCTACTGTGCAGGTCTGGTTTACTGCTGCTTTTCCATACTGCTGTTCGTGAGGAAGTGCTGCTGAGCCAAGTAGTTTCTGTAGGACATGGCAAAAGCCAATTTGACCATGTGATTATTTGGATGAGATTTCTGTATGCTAACGGAGAATTAGGTTCTCAGCCCAGTTGCTGGGAACAGGAGGCTGGGGAGAGATGGGGGAAGGCTGTACGGTTTTCTGGGCAAGGCAAAGGACCAAAAGAAGGGGCTCTAGACCTTGGCTGGCAGTGCTCACCTGCTGAAATAGCAGGAAGGTTGGACCGAGGAGGGAGAGGTAAAGCGTCTTGCTTGCCACGTCAAGGTTCCTATCACGTTGTCGGCTAAAGGTGCATACGTTCCCCTGTTAGTTTTTGAATACAGTTCACTGAAATGTACTTAAGCAGATCCTGCCCTCGGGGTCCAGTGCAGATGCTGTCCTGCCAGCGTTCTGCCCTGTGGCTCTGAGGTTACCTCCGCCTGTGGGGCGCCTTTATGCTAGATGTATTTCCTAACAGACATCGTTCATGCTGTGCTGTCTGGCAAGTCATAAAGATACAAGTGTTGTGGGGGAAGGAAAGAACTGGTGGGAGAGGATTCTAGCTCTTCCCTTGATACAAAAGCATGTCCCTGTGCAGGTGTCATCTAATGTAATCCCACCTCAAGCAAGAGTTGTTTTGGTACTTCTGTTTAAGTAAAGATCCCTGGGAGAGCCTAAAAAATGTTGCAGAGTGTGTGTGTGTGTGTGTAAATAAGAATTTCCCTTTACTGGCTTGCTTGGTCTGTGCTCTTTTGGAACAGTTTAGTGCTCACACTGCCAGGTTTTTACAGCCTGGGCTGCTACCTTGTGCTACTATTGAACCCACAGTCTAATATGTTACCCCAAACTATTCAGCCATCAAAAGAAACCTGAAAGCTGTGTGTTAATATTGTATTTGAAAGTGAAGAAGGCTGTTTCAATTCATTAATTAGAGGTCATGGGAAGTTCAGGATAGGGAAGGCCTGGCCATGCAGCCTTCTTCCTAGTTTATAAGTTTTTGAAATTGCCCTGGTGGTTTCAAGTGCTGTAAGCACATGAGTATCGGACAAATACCAAGATGGAAGGTGTCCTGACTTGGACTGACACCCAGGATGAATGACTAGAAAGGAATGCTGTTAGGCATAAGTAGTGATGTAGGAAGAAAAATACATTCTGATTGTATATTCTGTACAGCTGGTCAAAGATACTATGGAAAGAGGTGTTTCTTCTCTGAGCGCTTATGAAGGCTTCTCCCCCCCCCCCCCCCCCCAAAACACAAACAAACAAACTTCCTATGGATCTTTGCTTGCTGTGGACATTTCGCATGGTCTGAAGAGAAAGAGGTAGAGAGGAAGTGGGAGACTGTTGAATTTTTTTTAAAAGAAGTAAGTAATTCTAAAGCTTCCATCAAAATACAAATTTCTGCAAGTAAGCACGTTAGGGAAGGGAGGACTTTCAAATACTTTTGATTAAGAGAAGACATTGCAACCAATTCTGATTTAAATATAGTTTGTCTCATTCTGATACAATTACATTTCATGAAAAAGAAGGGGTAGTGGTGTACTGACTTTGAAGAAGTAGAGCTGCTCAGGCCTACGAGAGACCTGGTGCTTTGGGATTACTCATAACTTTTAACACTTGGCATGTACTTAACAGCTGAATTGTACACGCTCAGATACGTTCCCTGAGACCAGGATTTGGACTTCCTCAAACTCTGGAATATGGATGGGAGAATCCAAGGGGTAAAGGCTTGAATTCTGTTCAATAATCTCCTTAAAGCTCAGATTAAACCTCCTTAAACTCTTTTCCATATACTGTTTTCATTTAGATGTTTCACATGGTTATTTTTTTTCTCTCTGCCTGTCTGAGGAGAGCTTATGAGGGAGATCATTTGCAAGAGCTATTTGAAACATGTCCCGTTTGCCAATGCAAGTAGCTCGGACAGACTCCTGGCAGGTTCGGATTATGGCAAGCCTGGCACAGGCCGTGGTGCTCACTGGCCAAGGTGATTTCTTGCAGCAAGAACAGGTTAGATGTCTTGCTTCCAGGAGGAGGTCATTCCACTAAACCGTGCTGCTTGGGTGATTCTGGTATTCCTCACTTCTGGCCTGAGCTGATTCACTGCTTGTTTTGTGATTGCTTTCATCTTGCACCAGCGTTGTCCTGCAGCTTAGATGTATTTCTCCATCCTCAATGTGTACTGCCTGCACGCTCCAATAGTGGTCTGGTGCTCTTTGGGTGGTGAGACTCAGACTTGTGAAACTTTTTTTCCCCCCCTCTCCCTAGGTAGTGGCAGTGACTCTCCACTTTCTCCTCGGTGTCTTGAGCATGTGCTTAACTTGATCTCTTAACTGAAGGCTCAGTCCCAGACTGAATCTTAAAGGACACCAGTGTATGCTAGGGAGGAGTCTGATACAGCCACTTTCAAGCCTGCTTTCTGCTCTTGTGCTGGTTCTTTACCCTACCTGTTCCATCATATCTTGTTTCCTGGGGTATGGCATCAAGTGCTTTCTGGAAGAAGAGCTGAGACTCACCATGTTCTTTGTCTGGAAAGTCAGTGCTCTTATTGAAGAAAGCTGCTGGGACAGCTTTGCACAATCTGCTGAGGACAAAGCTCTTTGGATGGTTTCACTCCACTTTCCCATTTATCTCTGTCATGTCAACTGTTCTTCAAAACTCGCTCTGAAGCATCATGTGGGGATTGCCCTAACCTCAGTACTTTTCCTCATGCTGTCATTTGCGGGTTTTACTGTTTATGCTGGGCACCAGAAATTAAAAAGTAATTTAAAAAAAAAAAAACCCAAACGCCCAAATTCTGTAATCTGCTTTGAAATCTGACAAGCAGCAGATGGCTCTATGCTCTTTATGAGCACCCATCATCTGCATAGCAAGGAATAACTACGTCATGTTGTTCAACAAGCCACAGAAAATTATAATTTAATCCAACCTTGCTTCCCCCTTCTTCCTCCCACCAGTCCACCCCCACTGTGGTTTGTTTTTTCACTCAGTAGCTTGCCATAATGCAGTTAGTCCTGCCTGCCTCTGATTGGAAACACAAGACATGGCTTCATTACAAACTCTATGGCTTCCCCCTACACTTAACATACCGTACAAATTGTTTGCTCAACTTTGGCATCTTGCCTCAAGGAATTTTTGTCATTTGAAGGTTTTAAATCAGCTATTTGAGCCACTCACAATTGTAAATAATAGGCTATTAGTTTATAAGAGACATACTTGCTGGCATTTCAAAACTCTCAGAGGGTTCACACTGTCTTGGAAACCCTATAATGCCTGTGGAATAGAGTGCTGTTAGAAAGAAACCCCAAAACATTGCCCTGGGAAAATTCACTCATAGAAAATAAGTGAAATGAATAGACCTTTCTAGCCACATGTTACTCATTTTCTTCTTATTGCTTTAACATGTCTTCACTGGAACATGTTACCACTGGAGACTGCTGGTGCCAGCTGTACACCTGGCCCATGCTGGAAGAAACAAAGTTTGGCCTTTCATCTCTTCTGTCTTCTGTTACGGTTGGAACTAAGGATTGGCCGTAGATCAGACAAAGGGTGAGCTGAAAACCATCCTCAGAGCTGGTTTTTAGAGGAAACCTTAAATGGGGTGTGTGTGGGGGGGGTGTTTGTCCCCCCCCCCCCCCGCCCACTTTGTGGCAGGGGGGAACTCTTGTATTAAGCTTATGTATTGGCAAAAGCAGGAAACAATCTTGTACAATATGGCAAACAGAGCTAACTGGCAGCCAGGCCAAAGGCTATAAATTATTATTTTAATTTCTTGGTGTATGGTTTTTGTTGACTCTAGATCAATAGGAAAAAGGTGCATTGAGCCACTTCTTTTAATTAAAAGGCTGATGTGATTAGGCTTTAGTGAGGGCTTGAGAGAAGTGTGAAGAGGATGTGCTTGGAACAAGATGCTAGTTTCCACTGTGAAGAACGTTTTCCCCTCTTTGTTAGGTTAGTTGTTCACGTTTTCTAGAGGCCAAACTTCTCGAGGAGTTGTGAGAAGCCTGACTGCAGTGCAGCATGCCTTGCAAAGTTTTCTTCTGGGCTGTTCTGTGTTTGCGTTCTCACATCCCTAGCCAGTGGAACTTATTTCCCATAAAATAAAAAGGCAGTGTATTTTAGTGGAATCATCTGCTTAATTTAAATTAATTTCAACTTCACTTTACCTTAAACTTGAGATACTTTCCCTGTAGTATTGAGGAAAATATTAGCATTTTGCCCCTAACAGGTACAGCAACGTTTCTCTTTCTGAAGAATTTTCAGGATGAAATGCACATCTGTAACAAAGCTTGTATTTTCCTGCTCATCACCCTCAGACATGGCTATAATTAAATACTTGTATTAAGACTGAGGCCTACTTTATGTCCTATAATCCTTAGGTGAATGACCCATTGCATGATGCTTGTTTGAAGTCTTAGCTAACCTTTAATCATTTGATGCTGAGTCTGGCTTTGATTTTGCTGGGGAAGAAAATATATTTGCAAAAACTTCTCTTCAGAAAGAAAATAAGCCAATGCGGCAGCATTTCCCATTGTGCTGGGAATGCTAAATCCAAAACATCTTGGGTGATAGTCGATAGTCTGTAGAATGAAGGCTTTTTCATTTCCTTGCCTGAGCTCTGCCTCTTGTAAAGCTGGCATCCAGTATCAGAATAAAAACTTAAATGCTGCTAAAGCTAGCACATATGCTGGAGACCCAGGGCAGCTGAGCAAGATAGCTTGGTGCAGGTCTCAAATATGGAATTTCCTCAATAGTAAGCTATGCTGAGCATCTGTTTGAGGGGAGACTTACAGGTGTTCAGCAAAGCAGAGGTACATAAACTAGAGATGTTAACTCTGCAACACATTCCATGATAAAATAGGAGCCAAAAGCTCTCTGAAAGCACGAGTTCTTTTTTTTTCTCTCTCTAATGGGAGGTGCTGCTCAACTGACGTCAAGCTGTTCAGTAAGCTAGCCTCTGCCATGACAGAGAGCGCAGTGAAAAATTCCCCTTGCCTTCTCCCACCCGACTGTGTTGTATGTGAGCTTGAACTGATGCCTGTTCAAGTTGCTGGAAAAATCACCCTATTTTCCCCTGGCCTTGGCTCAGAGCCTGAGGAGCTGGGAGCAGGGATTTCTGTCTTGCATGGAAATCCTTGCACGGTTTCATTGCCTGTGAGAGGTGGACAAGGAACCAGGTACCCTGGATCAGACCAGCCTTGCTGCACTTCTCCCCTCACTAAACCAGGGCTTCTAGCATTTCTGACCTTTTGAATTTTCCATCTCCTGCCAATGCTTGCTTTTCACCATAATTCCTTCCCTGTAACTATCACAGCTGTGTTCTCCTCCAAAGAATAGGAAATCAACTCTGCTACCTCCAGCTGAAGTCTGATAACTGCTGGTAAATGGCTTTTTAAGCAGGGATTATGATAGGCAGTGGCATGAGTGGAACAGCACCTGTGGGAGGGAGAGACAGGTATGTTTTGCCAGTATTGGAAAGGTCGTGCCCTCCTCATCTAAGAGGCTGAACCCTACATCTGCTTTCACATAGGGAAAGCTGTAAGGCCAAAGAGCATGGAAGTGGGGCTGGGGCACTCATGGGGCTCTCTAGAACTACAATGATGTTCCTTCAGCTGAACTGCCTCATGTGCCCTGGTCTAGGTGGTGTCCGGAGGCTTAACCATGGTATGTACAGCTGGTGGACAGAGCAGAGGGAGGGTTACAGTGGGCCTATGCTCCTCCATGCTAAGTGTAAATATTTGGTTGTGTTCACTTGCAGTTTGGTCGGGGGTGGACAGAGTGGTATCAAGAAGAAAAGAATTATACTGGGCTTGATTTGGGGGAATTCAGGCTCTAAGTTGGTGCATTTTCTCTCACTGGTGCTGAAACTCATGGGGCATCTTTCAGCCCCATCTTGTAAGCTGTGTCATGGGCTTCCTTTGTCCTGCGAGCGCTTCTACTGAACCCCCGTGAGAGATGAGCAGCATTGCCCATGTGTGTAAGAGCCCATGGGATCAGATCTACAGCGCTCTAACGCTCCTGGAAGTCCTCTTAAGTTAACAGGCTTTGAAAGTGTTTACTTACCTGAATTTGCTGAAAGGTCTGCATGGGCAATTCTGGTTCTCTTATGGCAAAGGACCTCTCCATGGGTAAGCTGAGAAGGTGGGAGAGACACTCAGATTTTTGGACTTACTGAAGACAGGTTTTGCTTTGGTTTCCAAGTTCCTCTTTGCTTCAGCTTCCCATCTGTACACTGATGATAAAAGCACCACCATGACTCTCCAGGGGCTTGTGAGGATAAACATGCTAGAGGTTTGTGAAACGCTGAATGTGGTAGAAATTGGGACTGGCTGATGCCAAGAGATAGCTCTCTGCTGACATCTCGAATCGCAACACTGCCCTTTTCATACGTGCTCCCATTAGTTTCTTTTGTTTCCCTGAATGAGCTCAATGAAGTGATTCTTGTGTTATAGGAGAGACTTACACCGCAGCATTCTTCTGTACTGGCTATGCTTTGAATTATCAGGCATATGCTATTCTTGTGCTTAAATTGTCAAGATCCCTCTGTTTCCCATGCGTTCTTTGCTTTTTCCCCTCATAGGTGGGGGGAATATAGGAGCCCTATGGTGCGGATGGCGCTGCAGCCTGCAGATGGTGCCAGAGACGTGGACAAAAGCGAGCTCCTTGGCACTGCACAGCCCTCTAGCCACATGCTCATTTGGGGGAGTATGGTGCTCAGCTTGCATGGAAGTAATACAAAGATATTGCGGGGAAGTAGTTGGAAGTTTTTTTCTTTTTCTTTTTCTTTTCTTTTTTTTTTTTTTTTAAGATAACTGTTTTACATGGTTGAAAATACTACCTTGAAATATGAGAAACACTGAAAACAAGACTAGGCTGTGGAAAAGGTCCCCATTTTTTGTGCAGGTGCTTTGCATCTTGATTGTCCTTCTGCGCTGTCTGTTCTAGTACCATAAGGACTGGTCCTGGACCCTGCGTGAGAGGTGAAAGGTGATGTATGCAAAGAAAGTGGCAAGCTTTACTCTTAAGTGCCCTCAAGTCGGGGTTGAGCTGTACTTGAGGCCTGGCTCTGAGCCCAGGCCTTGTATCCCTCCTGCCAACTCTTGCTTCCCCACAGTGCACCACCATGTACCACCTTGCACTTCAGATCAATACTGGCTTTTGTGACCAGGGCTGTTCGTTAGCTGCACGTGACTGGGATTTGCTTTCTTCTTTCCGACTGTGATATTGTAAAGGGGAGTATCTAAAGGAGATACGTCTGCCATCTACCTTGCGTGTGCCAGTTTCCTCACACATCAGGTTGCTTATCCATCCTCTCCGTTTCAGTTGTTCCCCAGGCATGTCTCCAGGTTCTGAATATCCTTGAAGACATTTTCATTAATCTCTCAATTTGAGAGCGCTTAACACAGCTTACAGCATCAGCTGCTTCAGAGTTTACAAAAACTGAGAGTAGTTAGGCAGGTTTTCTCAATTATTCTTTCAGTGAGAAAGCAAGGATGTCTAGAGAGCAGCAGTACATCTGCCATGGTTCATAACTATCACAAGGCAGAAATAATTAATTACCAAAGATTTCAGATCAACTATGTTTTTCTTTCCTGTTAAAAGTACTTGCGGCCAGTAAGAATTGGGGGTCAGTCACGGAATCTTTAGAAAAAGAAATCCTTGGCCCATCCTCTTGTGGGGGGGATTTTCTACTTCTGCCGTTGGCCTGAGATGGTAGAACTTTGGACCTGCTCAGGTGAGCACAGTCTCAGGGAAGCACTTCTCATGCGGTCAGGATGCAGGCTCTCAGCTTCCAGAAGAGGTGACACCTTCTCCAGTTTCTACCAAGGCCAGGGTCTCCCTCCCTCAATGTCAAGAGGGAAGCATCCTTGGAGGGATCCAAATGGCTGTATGTGGCATTGGGTGAGCTGGTCAGTAGTAGCACTAAACCAGCTTGGCTTTCTTGGCTTTCTTAATCAAGATGTGCTTGTTTGCAGCATACCTTCCATGCCTTGTGTATCCACAGTGCTAATCGCTCTGCTAAATCCTCATGGACCAAGCCACATGTGAAAGGGGCAGTGGTTAGAAACAGGCACTGGCTTTTATCTGGCTTTGCAATGGGCTGTGGAGGTAATTTATTTTCTGTGGATTATCCAGCTGGTTGCTGAATGGGGTAGCATGGATGGCATTTTCCTTTTCAAGTTTGGTTTCTGTGGGGACTAGTTTCTTCATAGGCGATAACTTTACAGAGGAGACTAATGACCACATGTTGATGAAATACTGCTGTGAACCCATCTGGTATAGACATGCATCTTCAGGTAACAGCTGGTGAGCAAAGGCAGCAGACGGAGCTGCCCTAACAATAGTGGAAGAGGTTGACCCCTGTTCTCTCTGACAGGCCTGTTAGTTTTTTAGGATCAAAGCTTTTCGCGTTTGGTCCCTGCACTTCAAGAAGCTCAAGTGTTTTCACTGCAGCCATTAGGGATTCTGGCTCTGCTCCCTGCCACCCATCCCCAGCTCCACTTTGCAAGCATTCTCCTTGAAACTTTGTAGTTTACAAAAATAAAACTTAGATTAAATCCAGTACAGCTGCCCCGAGGTTTGAATCAATGCTGGTATGATGTGTTGCCAAAGAGAATTACTCAAGAGTGTGGATTAGAGCTTCTTGTCTCCAGGAAGACCTGGTTTTCAAAGCCAGGGAATTTTCACAGCTCCAGCTGGTGCATCTTCAGCTACAAGGCTCTGGTGCCCTTCTCCTTGGGCACCAAACTGTCAGCCATCTTGTGTTTATCTCAGCTTCTTCATCTCCTCTTTCTTCCCACCTGGGTCGGTATTCCCTGTGCATTTACCTTGGCTAGAATTTGCTGGCCAGGACTGCCCTCCAGCCTTCCCCATTGCTGTCTCTCACCAGCTGTAAAAACTTCAGTACTTTAAAAAATATTTATCTTCCTGTTGGGAGAGAGGTTCACCTTATTTTTAACAGTCCATACTCCAGCAGCGCTGCTGAGGGTCCAAGTGCTCAAGAAAGGTTTAGAAACTCTAGTTTTTAGCAGCTGCTAGGTCTGGGGGAGGAGATGCTGCTGTTGAGCTGTTGCAGGAATTGTCTGTGCAATGCCGTTGCCATATGGCAACATCTCAGAGTAGCAGTGCGTGAGCTCATGTGCCGGCCTGCACGCAGGGGAGGCTGAGTTCAGAAGAGGCAAAGGGCTTGAATCGAGACTGATGTTGAACAAAATGCTTAGGGCCAAGTTTTTCTCCACCCTGATGTTACATTTTTGCCATTGGAAAGGTGGTTGGTCCCTTCTCTCCAGCTGCAGCAGACAGGCAGTCTGGCTATGTAGTCTGTACCAGGCTCTTCCCGCCTTGCAGTGAAAGCATGGTGTGCCTGTTTCCCAGAGCAATCCACAGAGCTCCCTGGCTTCCTGCTCATCGTGCTGCTCCTCTGCATGGAGGCTTGCTGGCAAGCTGTCCTTCTCCTAGTCCCTCCTTCTGGAGCAGCAGAGGCTGGATCAAGTGTGCCCCTGCGGCAGACCTGAGCAGCTCTCCTCTGGCTGGATGACTTCAGCCTTGGGCTGAGACAAACCTCTGGTCATCTCAGATAGGAGCTCCTGACCTGGCTCTGAATATTAGCTCTGTGATTACCAGATGGATAGGCCGTGCAGTGCCCAGATGCCCTGCTTCAGGATAGGATGGAGTTGTTCTAGGAACTGTCTGAACCCCCCCATGCAGGAGAGGAGGTGAAGGGAAGGGTGTTAGCTCTTGTAGGAGTGAGTTGAGAATGCAAGCCTGCCCAGAGCCAGAGGTGGGAACTGGATGCAGGTAGAGCAAAGGCAAAGCCATGAGAAAGCCGTGTGCCTGGGGGTGTGGTGTTTGGTGGGAAAGGAGCCTGTTTGAGGAGGCTAGTGGGAAACAGTGGGGAAGATGATGCTGGGTAACTCCATAGTATTTTTGGAGTAGGAATGATTGAGGCTGCAGTAGATGTTTTGATAGATTCAGGCTCTATTAATTCATGTTCCTTTTTTTTGTTTTGGTTGCCCATCTCACTAACAAGGTCATAGTTGTAAAACAAAAATAGCATCCAAAATGGATCTCAGTGTTGCCTATTAACTCTCTTTTGAAAAATGCAGTCTGGATCTTTAAAAAATAAGAATCTGGACTGGTATAGAAGAAGGGTGAGCCACTAGATTCCCCACTGAATAGAGCATTTCTTCCTGCAGATGAGGACCTGTTCCTTTCTGTCAAGACCCCTGGATGGTTTAATTTCTGTGTCAGTGCTAATTGATTGGAAGCAACAATTTTGCCAGACAAAGCTGTAAATTAGTTTCAAATGGGGGAAACAGGCCACCCACTGCCCAAATATCAAATTGCAGTAACAACATTAAACATAGGGCAAACCATAACCTGGGGAAGGAAAACCCAAGTGAAACCAGATTTCCACTCGTTCCCTTTCCCTAGGAAAGTGGAACCAGATGGCTTGTGGCTTTGATAATAAGAGAGACTGATTCTTTCAGATACTACTTAAACTGAGTATCACACAAAGGGATGGGCTGAGAAGCAAAACCTCACAGGCATGAATTTTGCCTCTTGAGACCTCTGGCATGTGAAACACTCCCAATAAAAACATTACAAAAAACTGTCTTCCTAATTGCAGCTCAGCCCTCCTCCTTGCGAGGACGGCCGCGCTCGTCGCCCCATGCGAAATACCAGCTCTGCTCTCTGAAGTTTTGGCCCAAATGCTAATTCCCCGCCGCATTTCAGGCAAGGCGGAGGGTGCCTGCCCTAGCTGGGAGCATTTGCAAACTGCCTGCACAGCAGGGCCTGGCTTTGGTCAGATGTTAGCAGTGTACCTTGAGGGGACCTGTGTGGTGATAAGCACCTGTACCTACCTCGGCAGCCAAATGTTTGGACTGATCCAGGTACTGTCAGGGCCAAGAGCACTGAGTAGCACTGAGCTTGGGCCACAGCTTCCACGTAGGAGCTTGAACTGACTGATAGTCTCTGCTATTTGGGAGAGACGCAGCTACCTTCTCAGATGCCTGATGCTTTCCCATCGCTTGTTGGGTCTGATGCAGCATGCGTCTGTGTTAGCAGGCCCGCAGGCCCCTGCGTATGGGGAGGAGGGGGATGCTACGTTTCAGCCACAAACATGGCACTGCAGTATGTTCTTGGTTTGCTTGTGTTAAACGGTCATCTTTTTGAACCTCCTGTTCCCGGGGTCTTCAAAGCTGCAACACTTGAGGCCCTGGTTGGAAACAAATAGGCAGGTGCTGTTTAGGGACCAGGCGTGCTGTGCTGAGCATTAGCACGCCAAAACCCTTGTTCTGCACTGGTCCAGGTCTAGTGCCTAGCACTCAGCACTTCTGGGTAAAGATTTCTTTTGGCCTATTCTCCTCTTGTGCAGTAGAAAGGAGGAGCCTCTCATGGGGAGGAAAGGAGTAATAAGTCTCATGGAGAGACTGTTTCTGCCACGTCAGACAGCCCTGCCTGTGTTGTGCTGACCGCTTTGTCTGTATTTCTGCCCTAACAGAGGACACTGCAGCAGCAGCAGGTGTTACAAAAAGTGAGGAAAGTCCCCATGGAGACACCAAAGTGCAAGTCCTGGTTACAAGTTTGCTACAATTATGTAGTTATCCATTGTATTCCTGTAGCATCTAGTGCCCTATTCCCATGGCAGCACGTTGGTGTGCTAGTGACAGATGAAAAGCGTGGTCTCTGCCCTAGAAAAGCTGGTGGAAATTCCTCCTGATTTCCATGCTATCTGGGCACAGAACACTTCATCTCCTCTGGGAAGTCCTCCTTTCTTCAAGCTGATGCCTCCTGACTGTCCTGGTGCACAGAGCTCAGACACAGCATGCACCTTGGGTTGGGGAGGAACCCAGGGGAATAACTGGTCTCAGATTTGCTTTTTGCCTTTGATTTTTTTTTTTCTTTGTTTGGTTTAGAAATTATTTTTTCAAGCCAAGTTTTCCCACAGCAGCCTTTGGGGGTTGGCTCGGCAAGGGTGTTTCCTTGTGATGGAGAGAAGCAGGTACGCTGTGAAGTGAGTAGTTGTGGAGTAGAGATAACAAGCTCCTCTTGGTAGCTTTTAGAGGGTATATAGGCTGCCTGATGATGATGTCAAGGGAACTGTGTGTACATTGTGCTTGGATGAGGGCTTTGAAAAACCATCAACAAATAATTGCAATTTCCTCTTTGCCTTCCGGTAAGGTTATATCCAAGCCTGAGAAACCACTGTTGCTTGCTATAATGGTATACAAAATAGAAATCTCCACCTAACCCAGTACAAAACACTGTGCAATCACTTCTAAATCACTGTGGGTTGCTTTAGCCACAGATGCAAAGTCTGACATCCAAGTGCACAACAGAAGATGGGTAGGAAGTGTTACACAGACCTACATATGTGTGTATGCTGGTCTCTCCTGGTTGCAGAGGGGTTTTTCTTTCTCTTCTTCCAGAGTAATCAGGGAGAGGTAGGGTTGTATTTGTGCAAGGATCTGCTAGGCTTTCTATAGCAAGTTGAAATGCTGAATGAGTCTGGAGGAAAGCTGGCTTACTAGGCCCTCTGAGAGAGCAAACTGGGTGATGATGGTTGAGTTCTGCCCTCAATTTTGCCTGTGCTACTCTGCAGGCTTCACTTTGGTCACGCATGGGTGGTAAAGGCAGGTGCAGCTTTACCTTTCTGCTATCCCTGAATATACTACAACCATGAGGGAGGAAGGTCTGGCAGGTAGGATGCGCGTTTGTTTCAGCCCCTGTACGAACAAGTCACTTGACCTCTGCACCCTGAAAGGCGGGTAGGACTTCCAATGTCAGTTCCATCCATTTAGGTGAACCGTTCTCTTGACCTCTCCTTAGAGCTGCCTCTTATTATGTGTGTGGACAGCTTTTAGCAATGGTGAGTGCTTAGGCCTGGTGATTCTCTGTTGATAGTGTCTAGTGCATCTCAGTGTCTGCAGTGCAGCTGGGTCATGCCCTTGGAAAAAAACACATGCAAGCGCGCTTTTGCTTGAGGCAGCTGGTTCCAGGTTGTGCCTGACAAGCAGCAAAGCTGTTTCTCTGTTCCTTTGGCAAAGTACTTGTGAAACATGGGATGACACAGCCTCAGAGACCGATAAGAAATTCCCATCACAACCGAAGAACCCCCTGGTCCTTGAACTTGTGATGACTAGCAGCTCTAATTATGCATGCAGCATCTTCCCCCTAGGTGCTTACTGAATTACAATGCTGGGTTCTCCCAGGCTAATCACTGTTTTGAACAACAGGATTGATTGCTTTCTCCTTTAATTATTTGCAGATCACTGAGACTTTGCAAGATGCTCTAGGTGACATGAACTGTAGTTTAGTGTGTTAGTATTTCAGATACTTCAGGATTTTTCTAGCTTAGCCCCCAGCAGGGGTGTGAGAAAGAATGAGTGCAAACATCTATGACCTGGCTAATAGACCTCCATTATCAAAGACCTTAATATGAACCTTTAGGGGGAGAAGACTGGGTATCTTGTCCCCATCCCTGTTCCCTTTCTGACTACTGTGGATAAATTCAAACATTTAACAGCCTTTGGCTGGTAATTTTTAGCTCAAAACAGTTGGTAGCAAACTACATTGTGCACATGTATGCAACAGTGATGACCTGGAATCATGCTATTCAGCACACTGCTTCCAGGCTGCAGCATCTCCAGGACCATCTGCCTGAGGCTTTTGGGCTCTTGCCTGATCTGTGCTCTGTATGATGTGCCTCTGTTGGAGGGTCATTGTTCTTCCTTTATGTCTACTGACCTGGAAATTGCCTCTTTGACTGTTTTGTATATGAGTTGTCTAGCAAAGATGCTGCCTGGGATTCTTTGTGCCGTGCTAGTTAAACCTCACAGATCTGTGCCATCTTAAAAGGTCACAATATCTGCATAGACTTTTACAGCTAAAGCTGCTGGAGGGCTGAGGAAGATAGTGTGCTTGTCGAGTCACATTCGACAGAAAGCAGTTATTCCTATCGTCACAAAGAAATAACTTCTTTTGTTCTGGGGAGGATGCTGCTTTCTCAGGCTCCTTTGTCTGCCACAGTATACGTAGACTCCAAGCCAAAATGCAGGGGTGTTTTGCTGTTTCCAAGTCACAGCAATGCGATTTCCTCCAGAGCTCTTGCTGAGCAGCGCAGTGCAAGCCTGGTGGTTGTTTAACTGATTGAGTCCCTTCCAACATTTCACCTCCATCTTCTGACTCTGAAGCGACACAGGAAAGAAAGTGGCCCCTGAAAATCTCTGGTTGCATCCACTTGGCTCCCTCGTTAATCAAGCAGTAACTCCTCCTGGCTTCTGTCTTCACGCTGCTCCTAAATGCTCCGACTACCTTGGTCTTTCCTGCTTTGCTGTTGCCACCTCTGCACCGCTGTTGCTGCTCTGCCTGACCTTGGGCCCGCCTGGCCAGCTACCCCAGCCTCTTCCAGCCATGCTGGGCTGCTCGATCCCTGTCAGCACTGGCAGACCTCTACTCGCTCCACTTCAGCCTGCCTAGCCCAGCTGGCATACCGAGTGGATGGCCGCCTCACTCAGACTGCTGCAGCTCCTCCACGCGTCTGGGAACATCTTGGCCTGGTGACCAGCACACTGTCAGAGCCCAGGGCTGATGTTGCTCCTTGTCCTCTCCATGTCTGGGCTAGGGACAGTGTGGGGACAGAATTGTTCTTAGGGTGGTCCAGCTCCTGCCAGGAGCCTAAGGCCTGTCCCAGGCCAGGCAGGAGAAGAGTGCTGCTTTGTCCACTTGACTAATGTTTTTCTGTGCTAAAGAAACAAATGAGCTGTAGGGAAATGCGCGTCTGCTATATATTTCCAATTAAAGCACAGCTTGATGCTGATTAGATCTCGAAGTTACACCAAGAATGGGGAAAAAATGTAAATAAGCAGTATTATTTTTTTCCCCTTCATCCTTTCAACAGATGGAGCTGCACTGATTAGATTATCTGATCTCTTTCTAAAGAACAAATTGTTGATGAGAAGCTGTCTTTGTGGGTTCGAAACGCGCCCAGCACTGACTCGGATCTGGCTGCAGGGATGACGTATTGTTTGTTCTCAATGTGCTGAGACGCTTCTGCTGGCCTCACCAGGCAGTTGGTGAATTTACGTGCAGTCAACGCGCTGATGTCAGCAGTCACCGGCCGTTCTCACCGATGACAGGCTGGCTATGCCTGTTTGCAGGAGTAAGGTTTTTCTTAAATGAAATCACCTCCTTGGAGTAATTACATCAGCTAATTAGGGATCTAATTGTCTAATTAGAGCAAAGTGACAGTTCCTTCACTGCATGTGGAAAGAACACCGTGTAATAATGGCAGGTAACCTGCAAAGCTCTTCACTGCCAAGGCTGGTGCCGCCAAGTGGTGGAGGAGATACTGGGTGGACCTGTAAGCTTGTGCTGTCCTTCAGCTGCCTCATCAGCCTGGCCTGAAGGGACAAACTCCTTCGACTGAGAACTTAACTCTTGCCAATATCAGGCCCCAAGCGCTGCCTTGCCTCTTTTCCAGAATCACGTCACATGTCAGGTCTGTGTCCTCCTGCCCGCTGCTGGCGATGCAGAAATGCAGCCTGTGGTTGTGTTGGATCAGTTCAGAAAGTCTTGGCGGGAAAGCGATGCATCAGATGCCTGGGGCCTCAGAAGGCATTGTCCAAAAAAAATGCAACTGGGGCAAGGTAGCGAATGCTAGTACATTGAGCTGGACTTGGCATTTGCCAGTGAATCTCCTGCATCAGAAAGGTTTGGGAAAAATGAAGGGAAAGGATGTATTTTTACCTTCACCATCTTCTTGTTAGCATCAGATAAACTGGGGCATCAGTGCTGCCTGGGTTTGTGGTTTGGTTTGGCTGTGTGCTTGGGAAGCCTTTGGATGTGATTCTGTTGCTGAGGGCCTAGGGTGGGAATCTGGAGGTCTGGATGCCTTTCTCAGCTCTGGCACCAGGTCAGTGTGGCCTCAGGCACGTTTCTCCACAACTCTAGGCTACTTCTTCTACTCCTTTGCCAGCCTTGCCTTATAAGTAATCCCTTTGGAGCAGAAACATGTCTGTACATATCCAACGTAGAGTTCTGATCTTGTTTGAGCGTTTATGGCTCCAGTCTCAAAAGGTCTTAAACATCCAAATGCCTCCTTACTATCTCTGTGAGCATCCAGAGCTGAAGTTTAGGTCTTTGCTCATGTGTGATCTAACCCTAGAGGACCATAAAATCTGTTAGGCACATATGTTTCTGACAGCGGAGTTCCCTAGGCACTGAGATGTGTATTCCTTGTTATTCCCGGCACATCTGAGACCTCCGTGTATTGAACTGCTTGTGTCTGCGTCCCTCTAGGTGTCCTAGACTAGACATCCGGACTAGGTGTCCTTCAGTCATTGTATGCAGTGGCCCTAGTCCCCCATAGCAGCCCTCCTGGCACAGCTGCTAAGAGAGTAGGGAGAAGGTGGTATGATTTTAATGGGAATAATAAGAAGAGCATGTTCCCTTCTTGTGAATCTGGTTCTGCACGGCAGGCTCGTTCCCGTGGCTTGAGGGCACGCATTCTTCTCTCCTTGGAAGCACTGAGGATTTTCAGGTTATACTTTGCGACCTCATGTCTTTCCAGATCGATGCAATCTTTCATCTTAAAACTCTAGGTTAGCCAAATTCGTGGTCCCGCGAGAGGCAGAGGTGCTACTGCCATCCTTCCCCCCAACACACACACATGTGCGCGCACGTGCACGCACACACACACACACATACACACACATATTTCTGAGCATCAGCCTAGACCCCTCATTGCTGCCAGTTCTCTATCAGCAGAGAGAAGCCTGGCCAGCAACATGAACGTACTGCTGGCCTGGAAGTGTGTTCCCTTTGGTCAGTGCAGGATTGCATCTATGGGTTTGTCTTTGAGATTCAGTTTCTAGCAAGCCTAAAGCCACAAGCAAAGTTGGTTGCAGTGACTGAGTTTCACGTGAAAACCACATGAAGCAAAATTTCTCAAGATCTTCATACAACGATAAAAGTAGCAGACGGAGTTCACTCAATAACTGGCCCCTGTGCACCCCCTGACAGATAAAACCCGAGAATGGAGTCTGTACTGAGGGCTAAAACCAAGAGAGTCGTGTATGGTTTCAAGTTTATTATGAATGCTTCAAGTTTATTATGAACGCTTCACCAGGTTCTAACATATTGTTACTTGTTCTTGTAACTGCTTGTTTGGTATTTAAATAACAGCAAAGGATACTCCCTCTGACACTAACGCGTCTGCAATCTTCCTCTTTCTTTAGATACTTGCCGTAAGGTACTGTATAGCACTTGCCACAGTTCTCTTAGGGAAAAGTTCAAACTGTTCTGTCTTTGCAACTGGAAGAAAATGGCCTTGTAACGCTTAAGGATAAACTAGTTTCAAAGTCTTTTTGTAGTGTATAAAATAATATTTTATATAGAGAGAGCCCAAAACAGGCAGAGAAAGGATATTCAATTCCACCAGTAAAGTGGTCAAGGAATTTTTGTTCAGCTCTGTTGCTGCCTCATTCACTTGGGTGCTGCTGGAGGAAAAATCTTCTGACTGTGATCATAGTGTTAAGCACCAAGCCAACATCTAGACAGAGCCAAGGCTGTCCTGCGTCACCAACAGTTTAAGGGTGAAAATGAGCAAGGGGTTGTGCACAGGTCCAGGAATGCAGCACCACGTTGCATGGCTGTGTCCGCAACAGCAAGGCTGAGCCCTGAAGAAGACGGGGCAGGCCAGGGCTTGGGAGGGTTATCAACATGGAGCTCCGAGTAGGGTGCTGGAAAACAATATTTCTGTCCAGAACAGAAAAAGAGAACTTTGGATTTGAAATGTAGTTTTTCTTCAGAGCTTTAGTCCCAGGCTGAGGCCACCTCTGCGTTTCATGCAGTTAAATAGGTCTCTTCAAAATGTTTCAGTTTTGACAAGTGGGTGTTTTCCAACCAAAGCAAACACAGCTGAAAAACTCCCCAGCAGCTGAATGCTACTGCACATCTTGGCTCTTGCTGGGAGGGAAGAGCAAGGGCTTATGAAACAAAGCATCCTCTCAGCACGCATTACCTTATGCCACGCAGTACGTCCCTTCCATCAAATAGGATGGCGAGCATCACAGTTTCCATCCGAGCATTGGCAATGGAGCAGGCAATTCATGAGCTGTGGCCTACTGTGCTGTTGTGATAGCCAGCTTTCCAGGGCTGTCCGCTCACCCCTTCCCTGGAAAGTTCAACCCACATCACAGAAGGATTAGACCCATTGCTGCAATCCTGAGCCTGCTGCCTTCACATAAGTTGAAGGTAATGGTAAAATAAAACACAGGGGTGCAGCTCCCCCTCTGGTTTGGCGTTTCTGCTATTGAGCACCAAGGTGGCACAGAACATGAATCCCTGGGATGCATCTTTTCGTATCGATCTTGTTTGCATTGCTATTCCAGTGAGCCTGGGCTCACCTGCTCTCACTTTACCAGTAGCCAGGCCAGCCAAAGCCCCTGGTCTGTGGTAGAGTCAGAGGCAGATCTTCCTGAACCAAGAGAGCAGGCACTGGCCGCTCCTGCCGCCAAGCTAACTCTTGTTCAGGAGACGTAGACTCTGACACACACGGGGACAATCCTGGTTCCTTCTCGGACGGTATGGTGGGATGTGAATTATCGCATGTGAATTAGTTTGGGAACCTGCATCTTTCTGGCAGAAAATTTTTAAATGAAAAGTCTTTATTCCAAACTGGTTGCCACAGAATTTGGGTTTCCTGAGAAGTTTCTTCAGCTAAGCTAAGAGAAAGCAGCACTTCTGAACAAGCCATTTGTGCCTCTCTCCTTGAAATAAAATTTTGGTTTCTAAAATAAAAATTAGTTTCGAATTGACGTTTTGACTTGAAATGTCATTTTGTTTTTAATTGAAGAACGAGAATGAAATGACATTTTAAGTCAAAATGTTAATGTTTTGTTTAGACATTTCCCATAGGAAAATTCAAATGTTTCATCAGAGCTGACATTTGCCTGTGAAAGAATTCCAAAAACCAGGGTTTTTCCAAACAGGGATGAGAAAGTTTTCCCCATTGGGTATCTGAACAGGCCCTGCTGGGCTGTGCAGATGATTTGCTTGTAAGAGGGGCAGGTAGGGGAGTCCTCAGGCGTGTCTTTAGCTAAACCCACTCTAGTTGTTTCTAATAGTAGCAAAGGTGTGGATTCAACTCTCCTCCAGTAAAGGTGAGCAGGTCACCAGACTACTGCCATGCTATTAAGCTGCTGCATCTCTTCAACAGAATCCCCTGGCACTTGAAATAATGAGCTCTGCTAATTCAGTATGTTTTATATGCCCTTGCTTAAGTGTAGAGAGCCTGCCTTTCCTCTGCTAATCAGGCTGAATGGTCCATTCCGAAACCTGCCAGTTTCACTAATTCTGTGTATAGGAAATGCTCAATTATTGCAAAGTAAAGGTTTGCTTTGCTGACGAGCCCAATCTGCAGAAGCATCCACTTGTGGAAAGGAGAAACGCCCCTCCTGGAGTGCTTCAGAGTGACTTTGCAGCGAATTCCCAGAGAGGAAGGGAAAAAGGAGCAGAAAATCAACTAAATTGAAGGGGACTTCTCGCCCACAACACCAGACCCATGTTAGTGGTGAGACTTCCTAATCAAATCTTACTCCTGTGACACAAGGGCATGATTTGTTCTTGCTTCCGGGAGATGTTCACGTCCCAGCGCTAAGAGACTTTGACGTGTGGGAGCAGGTTCTGGGCTGCCGTGGGAAGGGCAAGGGAGGAAACGTGCTTGAACTGAGTAGTCAGGACCTGCTGGCAAGAAAACGTGATGAGATGGAGAGTGACACCTCCTGCAAGTGGAACAGCACTTATGTGCTTACCTGGAGCGCTGTCACGGCCCAGGTTATAGCAGGGCAGAGTGGCAGCGATGCCTTGCAGCCGCATCCCTGCCTACCAGAGCCAAGCCTGGCTCCCCTGCCCGGCTGCTGGAGGGACGCCTGCCCTGCAGACAGAGGTCAGGGTGAGGCAGCTGCCGAGAGCACGAGTCACATTGTCCATCTCCTCCTCTGCCTGAGCAAACGCCGTTGACGACTCTGACGGTTGTCTGGGAAGGGCAGTGCTGGAAGGGATGGGGGAAGATGCATCACTTCTGCCAGCTCACTGGGATGCCCCTTCCAGGAGAGGGGGAGCGTCTGCAGGACCTGCCCAAAACACTGCTGGGCACAGAGGGAATGCAGCAGGCTGGTTTCTCTGCAAGGCTCTCTCCTGGGACTCACAGCGGTCAGCAGGGGTCCACGTTGTCCCCCACGGTGAGGAGCAGGGTCTCCAGCTCCCCTGGAGTTTGGACCAGGATTGCGCCTGTTTTTCCTCTGCGTTGGCTGGAGGTAGGTCAAAATCAGACAGAAATTGCAGCGAAGGAATCTTACGGAGGATGGATAGAAGAAATTTTGGCAAAGTAGATCATCTCAGTGGCAAGATCAGTGAACTGGAAACGTTCAAGGACAGGAGAGGAAAAGAAACGCTCTCAGGGAAGGGGGAGTCCTAAGCAACTGAGCTCTATGGGGCATGGACACAGTCCAGGGCCCAGGGCTGCTCCAGGAACAGCTCAGCGCAGGGAAGGGTGAGGGTAAGGCGCAAGCCGTGGTAACTTCCACTAGCGCAGTGTTTCATCAGGTCAGTGCATAGTCTTGCTCCTTTACACCTAACCCCTTGGTGTGGGCAGCTGGAGGGGGGATATGTTAGTGCATGTGTGTTGCTTCCACAGAGGCTGTTCCTCCCGGTACGAACAGAAAAACTGCTGGATGCTACCAGGGATCTGGCACCACAGCAAGCTTTGAGCCAGCCAGAGCACCTTTAAACCACCAGGGCTTTGATGCCAAGCTCCAAGCGGGGCAGTAACTTGCCTGGTGTTGAGGAGTGACTGGCAACAGGCCAAGCCAGAAGAGGCCTGGCGAGGGAGGCAGCAGCCGTGACGTCCTGGGGGAAGTGATGGTTCTCCATCTGGCTTTAAACGTGAGAGGCCTGACTTTGCCTTAGCAGCACCAGGATCTGGGTGGCGTTTGTCCGTGGTACCTCCGTGTCGAAATATGCCTCTATTCTGTTATTGTTATCAAAAGAAGCAAGAAAGGCAAAAACGAAAAAGGAGAAAAGAAAAAAAAAAAAGAATCTCTCCTGCCACCTGCTTTTCTTTCTGGCCAAATTTGAGAAAATGCCGTGAGGCACTGAAGATACCAAGCAATGACTCCAGCAGCCACAAAAGCAGTTGACAGACTTGCCTGAATCTCCCCGAACTGCCAGGTTCTGGCTGCTGCTTCGGGTGTATTGCGTTCTCCGCGCCCAGGCGAGCACGAGCACGTGGCCCGCTGCCTCCCAGGAGCCGGCGACGTTGCTCAGCCTCTCTCAGAAGGAAATTAAAAATACATGGATTCTAATTCTCAGACATCTTGCCTGGGGGTTCACGCAGTGTCTGTTTTTCTCCTTAGCTAGAAAGAAAATAACTTTCAAAAAGCTCTGCCTTGCGCTCCTGCCTGGCAGCGTCTGCTCCGAGGAGGCGTGTCGGGAGACAGGGCCGGCCCGGAGGAAAGCGCTGGGCTGCAGAGCTGTTGCAAAGCTGCCGGAAAAAACAGTGAGGATCTGGTCCTTGGTGGGGTCTTCCTGCTGGCTCGAAATGCCCGGGGAGCAGCTCCACTGGTGCAGCCGGCCGTGGCCTGACTGGGAGCCTAGGGGAACGTGCTGCGCACAGAGAGGGATTGGGAAGCGGTGCGGGGAGGAGGGACCGCAGAGCCTGCTGCTGGGCGTCACTGCTGCCGGCCAGGGCCTGTCTTCTGCACAGAAACACACAGGTGGCCTCAAAATGAGATTCCCGTCTGGAGCTGACAAACGCTGTGAGTGTGGGAAAAACTTTATTTCCCAAATAGGCTTTCAAACCTCGCTCGAGCTGCACTTACACTGAGGCCTGGGCGCTTCCCACTGCTCTTCCACATTTTCGACATCTTTCCCTGATTTTGGTTTTTCCCTGTGACAACAAAATACCTTCACCAGCACAGATCTCTGCAAGCAATCCCTGCTGGTGAAAATACATCAATGTGCGTAGCATCCGCCAAGATCCAAGCAGATTAATACCTGTGCTTGGTCTTAATTGTTTAGTGTTGAGGTGTTTGCAAATACTTAAAATTATCTTTAATTATTGCCAAAAAACAAACAGAAACTCCTGTGCACGTTAAACCCCATTGTGTTCAAACGCTACATTGCACAGCCGAGCAGGCTGGGAAGATGCTGGGTTTGGGCAGAGCAGTCTGGATTTACTGACAGGCGCGCACGAGCGCTGGGCGCGCTGCCGAGCCCTGCTGAAGGGCTGCAGCTTGCCAGCGCGCTGCGGATCCGTGCTGGCACCAGGTCCGAAACCCTGGAGGGGCGGTTAGAAAGAGGCCTTTGGCTTGCCATTTTGCACTTGCGGGTTGACTGCTTTGTCTGTCTGTTGGAGTTTGCAAGGATTTCCCCCCCTCCTTCTCTTAAATAAAGCTTGGAGGAAGGAGGTGGCATTGCATTGCCGATGCTGTTGTGAGCCTGCAGCTCCGGGAGGATATCAGGAGATGGTGATCAAAGGTCAAAGCTGAGCAGTTGGTCCTTTTGGCTATAACACGCATCTCTTAATTTCTCTTGAAGGTCCCTGTGAGCGCACACTTGTTCTGGCTGCCAGCGTGTGACCGTCATCTCGTATTAATAACCTGGCAGGGCTTGCCTTTTCCGCTCTCTGTGGGTAATATCTCAGCGCATCCCTCTGGTGCGGAGCGCTGGGGAAGGGTCCTCGCCTCCGCCTGGGCACGGCCGGCTTGCAGGCGGCGGGGCGGCCGGCAGGGTGAGCCCGGCTGTAGGGAGGGAGGACGGGTGAAGTTCCCAGCTTCAGCTGGTCATCTCAAGTTTCCCATTACCCAGACAAACCACAGACCCGGTTGTACTTTAGTTTAATTGCTGCTTTTCTGAAACACTTCAAAGAATGTTTCTAACTGCAGTATGTATGTGGCACATATTATTAGATTTGTTTTTGGAATATAATGATAAACTGTTGCCATTATGGAGGTAGACATAATTATCTGAAATGTATTTTAATCTATTCTGCCTTTTAAATATTCTATGTTCCCTTTTAATAAGAGGTAGCATCCACCCTTTGATGTTATAGTGGAGGTGTAGAAAGCTCTCCTCTCCTTACTGCAAATGTTAATTGAATAGCCTCCCTTTCTCTTCATTAGCTGCATTAGCTTGCATTAACACCTTTTAATATCTCTTTAAAATCTTGTTCAATTTACTTTCTTTAATCTTTTCCTTTCCCAGAGTGTTGCATCACTTTGATCCTCATCTTCTTCTTTTCTTTGATGACAACTTTGAGTTTAATTTGTATTTGAAATGAAATGGAAATTTCCTAATTCCCCAGAATTCAGCATATGCTTTACACAGTTTTGGTACTGGCATTAGCATCTGGGGCTGCCCTTTTGGAGAGGGAGAACGAGGGGGAAGGGCAGGGTGCAAAACCTCTCTTGCGGCCCTGAAACGCAGTCTGTGCCCCGGCAGCGTCTCCTTGCACGCGCACGCTCACACACGTGTGCAAGCTGGGTCACTGCCGATGCCTAGGTGTTAATAAAGGGCTTGCTGCAGCACCTGACAGTCATGGCAGAGGCTTGACACAGCGCTCTTGCTCTCTGCTGGCTTCCTCACGGCATCGCTCCGGCAGAGCCTGGTGCAGGTTGGGGCTGGAGGGCTGGTGCTGGCAGCACAGCAGCTCCCCATCCACCGTCTCCCGCAGCAATCACCCCGACCCAGGCCGTGCACAGCAGGGGTGGGTGCTGGGGTAGGTTAGCAGCTGTGGGTGTTTTTGCATTTACTGATTAGCGGCCCAGAGATCACCAGTGTGAAGAAGGGTGCTGGCTTCTTTCCTGCCTCCTTCTCCAGGCGAATTTATGGAGTAGACCCAGGGAAGCTGTTCAGCTCTCAGCCTTGCTCCACACTGGCATGTAAGTGGTACCGCAACATGTCTTTTAGCCTCAAGCTTTGTGTTGGGGCTGAGGTAGTAGCAACTTCTATTTTAGGACTTGGGGGGATCTTTCTTTACGGCTTTCCTGATGCATGAGGATCAACTCAAGACATGTTTCTACTCCTGTGCCCTGAACAGTGGAGGATCCTGCTTGCTGCAAGTTGTACCTGGTGCTGACCATTGCAGCATCCTACCCTGTTCTCCAGGGACGAATATGTGTGTTTGAGTTATGTTGTAGGCTTTTGATAGAGGCATAGATGTCCTTTCCATAACACCTTAGCACCACCCTAACCTCAGTTCTTCCCAAGTTCTTTGGCCCTCTAACTACAAACTCTCTCTGATGTTGATGAGAGGTGGGCGGAGAGGAACCTCATGAAGTTCAACAAAGGCAAGTGCAAGGTCCTGCACCTAGGCAGGAATAATCCCATGCACCAGTACAGGCTGGGGACTGACCTGTTGGAAAGTAGCTCTGCCGAGAAGGACCTGGGAGTGCTGGTGGACAACAAGTTAAACATGAGCCAGCAGTGTGCCCTGGTGGCCAAGAAGGCCAATGGGATCCTAGGGTGCATTAGGCAGAGTGTTGCCAGCAGGTCGAGGGAGGTGATCCTGCCCCTCTATTCAGCCCTGGTGAGGCCTCACCTGGAGTACTGTGTCCAGTTCTGGGCTCCCCAGTACAAGAGAGACATGGCACTCCTGGAGAGAGTCCAGCGGAGGGCTACCAAGATGATTAGAGGGCTGGAGCATCTCTCCTATGAAGAAAGACTGCAAGAGCTGGGCCTGTTCAGCCTGGAGAAGAGAAGATTGAGAGGCGATCTCATCAACGTGTACAAGTATCTGAAGGGGGAGTGTCAAGAGGATGAGGCCAGTGTCTTCTCCGTGGTGCCCAGCAACAGGACAAGAGGCAATGGGCAGAAACTGAACCACAGGAAGTTCCATCTGAATCTGAGAAAAAACTTCTTCACTGTGAGGGTGACAGAGCATTGGAACAGGTTGCCCAGAGAGGTGGTGGAGTCTCCTTCGCTGGAGATATTCAAAAGCCGTCTGGATGTGATCCTGGGCAATATGCTCTAGGTGACCCTGCTTGAGCAGGGAGGTTGGACTAGATGATCTCCAGAGGTCCCTTCCAACCTAAACGATTCTGTGATTCTGTGATTCAATCTGTACCCAGTGACCAGGCCATGGCACAGTGATTTCCTGCTCGCCTATGGAGGTATAGCACTGTGTGGCTCTGAAGTGCCTGTGAGATGCCCTATGCTAAGGGGTAGTGTTGAGAACTGTGCAAAAGAAACTTCTTGCAGCGTGCAGCAGAGAGCCTTGCTCGGTCAGCAGTGCCTGTGAGCGTCACTGAGGGCTCTTGGCCACCAGAAACTGGCAGCTTTCCCTCTCTCACCTATTATGCTGATGAATATCCAGAAGTGGAGAGCTCCTACAAGCCACAAACTCGGACCGCAGGGCTGTGTGCTTGCCCGGTGCCTGGGAGGGCTTTGCAGAGAGCTGGGAGTGAGTCATGCACAAGCTTATTAGAGGTGTCTTAGAACAAGCAGAGCTCCTGATATTCATCTCTGTTTCTTGCTATTTTTTCTTCTTGCTTTTCACAAGGACAGTGATCAGGCTGGTGAGGCTGACTACAATGAAAACTGAATGCATGCAATACAAGGCCAGGAAGGCTTATTGCTCTCTTTGCAATTAAATTAAACTTCAGCAGTGGATGCTGAGGGTAGATGTGGATTGTTAATTGAGTTCTCCATGCTGACCGCCCCTGCTGTGCTTTCACTGGGCAGATAACGTTGTAATCCTTGATGCCCTAT
The DNA here is from genome assembly GCF_040807025.1 of Struthio camelus. NCBI lineage: Eukaryota > Metazoa > Chordata > Aves > Struthioniformes > Struthionidae > Struthio > Struthio camelus. Next base: position 1,477,107 of record NC_090953.1, read on the forward strand.
GGCTGACTGCGTCCCCTATAGCTCCGTTGTTGCCTCCTGTTTCTCAGTAGGCTGAGCAGGTACTCACAAAAGCAGGTTTTAATTGTGCATGCAGGTTACTTATCTCAGCAAGCAGGAGGCTCACCAGAGAGATGTCTTCTCTACCCAGTCCATCTCCAAAGGCAACCCAAGCCTTGCCAGTTGCATGCTGAGTCTCCCTCCCACTGCCCAATTGTTGTTTGTGGGTTCAGGTCTGATTCAGTAGTGTTGTATGTAATATAACCCACCTGCTCAAGCCTTTACTGAGGGAAGCAAGAAGATACATGTTGGGAGAGCATGTGGCTGAGGTGTGTCTTTGCTTTATTTAAAGCCTGATGTGCAATACAATGCTTTTGGTACTGGTAGCAAACAAGCACTTTAAGTGGTGCGCTGTGTTCCTGCAGCGAGAAAAAGCAGGAGCTTTTTGGCAACAATGGGTTTCATTATCTGCTCTCCTCAGAGGACCTTGGGGTCCTGTGACTGGGAGCGGTGGTGGTGGTGGTGAGTTTGAACCAATCTTCTTGTGTAAGCAAGCCCAGCCCCACCAAGTGGCGGAGGGCAGCGGTGTGTGTACCGTGCGCCTGCGTGCTCGCACGTGTCTGCTGCAGCAAGGAAACGTAATGCAAAAGTTGTACCCTTAGCGGATGTCAGTGTCTGACGTGCATTAGGACTGGAGTGAGATCCCACAGCTATGTATGAGGACGTTTAAGTTTCAGAGGGGACAGCTGTTAGGAAATGCCTTGTTTTGGAGATGCGGTAGAGGTGTCTTTCAGAAATGGTGTTAGAACTAGGGAGAGATGGTGTATTATACAAGTCTTTCCAGAAGTCACTTGTACAAACAGATGAGATGTCACACTCCTCTCTGAGGGAAATATAGGATGCTTTCTGTGGTTTTTTTTTTCTCTTTTTTCCTTCTTCTTTCTTCTTTTTAGGCTTAAAGTATTAAAAAGTCAGTTTAGTGTTTAGAAAGAGATAAATTATTTATATATATAAAAATATATTTCTTAAGGTTTTATTCATGATGCTCTTCATCAGAACAGCTGATCTCCATTAATAACAAATTGGCATAGATTTTTAACAATAACATCAGAGAGATGAATCATATTTTTCCAAGCAACTAGAATAGTACTTGTTGAGCCCGAAAGAAAAGGTTGTTGATTGATATACTTGTCACAAGCTTGAGTTCTGCAAAAATTTTCTTTATTTGTAAGTATTCACCCAGTCCTTCACATGAATAGCTTTCAAATGGGGAAAATCGCCTACTTGTTACAATGTGCTGGGGCTGATGGGCTATGTGGCTTGGTTTTGTGTTTTGCAATTAGTTACTTAAAATACAACAATAGCAGTGGTCAGCTGTCCCTGTGAGGCCAGGAAGCGAGGCAGAGCTGTGCAGAGACATGGGAGCTTTGGGTTTGGTCTCGAGAGTTGTCGATTTTTTGGGTGGTCTTGGCCAAGTCGAGGTCCCTCATTCCATTCGTGGCTCATCAGCCAGGAGTGATGAACAAAGATCTTATGAAGATGCTGAGGTGTTTAGTGCTTCTGGGGGTTGTATCCAAATGGGTGCCCAGTGACGCGACGTGCCTGAGCAGATAGGGACAATGCTACGGGCTGGCTGTCAGCTAGGAGGCATGGTCAGTTGACCTGGGACTGTGATTCAACTGCTAATGACCCAGCCTGCCTGGTGGCAACAGGGGATGTGCTGGTGAAAGCTGGCCTTGGGCTGGCAGTCACAACGGGGGAGGCACGGTGGGGCTATTCCCGCTGTAGCAGAGTAGCTGCGCGATTTCCGTCCTGGGAGACGCAACTACTGACGCTTCTCATCTCCAAACCACCGGACCTAGTCCTCAGACGTGAGGATGCTGTCTTTCCTTATGTTTTGTGTATAGAGATGTCCTTGGAGGAATGCGCTCACTACACCCACATGCAGCAATATCTGGATGTTGATATGGTTGGATGTGGGTGTAGTGAGCACGTTCCTACCCTTGCAGTTGTGTGATGGGGATGTTCCTCCTTTCATTAAATCAAGCACACAGATCAGATCTGTGGGTACTGAGGCTCGTGAGCTCACCAGGAGTAGTTTGGTGGATCCAGAACCTTAAATCTGGGGGGACTGGTAAGCAGGGAGACTCAGCTTTTGAGAAGGGGCGTTAAAAACCAACTTCACGCTTGTTCTGAAGACTATGCTCAGAGTAAAGCTGGGGCAAGTCAGGAGTCAGCTCTGGTCGCTGGGAAAACACAGCTGTGGAAAAAGCATGGGCGTGGATCAGCCTTGGGATGTCCAAACCACAGTCCGAAATTGTCTGTTATGCGCACATCAGTGCGCTTGTCCCTGCAAAGATACAGCGATGTTTGTTGGACACTTTGATGACTGAGACTTGCTGCTCAAGAAGGCAGTTTCTGGGGTAGAGTGAAGACCTGCTCCCTTTCCCCGCTGCCTCCCCAGGAGTCTCCTGTGGTTTCAGCCTCTAATGGCTTTGTTACATTTTCAGAAGGAAAGGTGGCAGTAAATGCTGGTCAAGGCAGATGAATTTCTCACGCTCTGACCTCTTCTGGTGTGTTTGCTGCTCTGTGCTAGTTGTGTTGCATTGAGAGACTTTCTCATTTTGGATAAAACTAGGCTCTGAAGTCCTAAGACTGTGTTGCCTCTTTAAAACAACTTTTTAGGCCAGTGGAGTTTAAATTCTTGCTTCCTTTGGTCAAGAAGGAGCACAGATGAGTCTGTAAATCTCCCTCCTACCTCTCCCAGTCTGAGTATCAGAAAAACAGTGATAGCTGCTTGCAGTGTCACATGTACAACTTGTCGCTGTATAACCCGGCTCTAAAATCCCCCTTGACGTAAAGGGGGCTGAAGCAAAGGACGAGGGGTGGCATGTGGCTGCAGACCCAAGGAGCGCTGAAGGCCTGTGAACGTTTTGTGCCGCCGTAAGTAAGGCGTGAGGGTGCTGGCAGCCACGGGGCCTTGGAGACGTGAAGAGGCTTCTTTTGTTGTCCTGCGCTTTATCTATTATGTAAAACCGTGGGCTGGCACAGAAGCAGTATAATTCAGAGTCCTGCACTGGATGTGCTTCCAGTCTGCCCTGCTGGGTGGTCACCTGAAGTCCTGGCCCCTTTCTTGCTTCATACTTGATCAGCCTCCAGGGTCCTCACCAGTGTCCTGGAGTCACCAGCTCCCCTTTGCAATACTCGGCACTTCTGTTTTCATTGACAGCCCCCGAGAGGCCTGCGCACAAGGATGCTGAGCGCACAGGGAGCAAGCTCAAAGCCATGCTTGCTTTTTAACTTAAGCTGTCTGCCTTTGCTGCAGCTTGACAGCAGAGTGCAGACATTGTCCCTCTTAAAGCTGTCAAAAGACGTGCCTCTAATTTTGAAATATACTGATCTAAAATCTCTGGAGGAGAGGGTACTACGAGCACTGAGCCCTCTGCTGTACCGCGCTGCCCTTGCCAGGTGACTGTGTTCTCTCACTTGCACAGCTTTGTCTTAAACCCTCATTGCGCTCTGGTTAGAGAGGATGAAAATTTATGGGACGTTTTGCATATTTTTGCTTCTTTTAATTCATGTAAGAGAAGCCTTGATTTTATTTATTTATTCATATATTGCTCTTTCTCGTCTCTTCCTTTTCTGGGAAGAGCAGCTTTGCTTGGAGGCTTGTGCTTTCCAGATGCTCCTGGGGAAAAAGGAGATTTGTCACTTCCAAATAGCTGCATTTTCACCTACTCTGTGTGATCCTCCATTTAAACTAGAGAGGCAGCATCTAAAAGCACCACCCAGGCTGGCAGAGAGGAGCTATGTAAGATGGAAGGATACAGGGAAGTCTCTGCAAGGATTAAAGCTTATCAGTGGGAATAATAAATTCCCTAGCCGGGGAGTTATCTTGATGCTAGGCTACAGAGCATGACTTTCCCCACGGCACCTGTCCCCGAAATGGCACAGTGTGAATGCTGAGCGCGTGCAATTGCGAAAGAGAGTGTGGCAGACGGCTCCTGAGAGCTGCCGCTTCCAGCATGCTCGATCCTTTCCTGGCTCCTGCTCCTGCTGCTGTTCCTCCTCCCCTGGCTGGGGCGCAGGTAGGGGCTCTAGCACGTTAAAAATTCTTCCTCGCTGGTACATGCATGCTGAGTCCCTGCTGCTCTACCCCAGTGCAGGGGCATTTTTGAAGACACAGTCTCCTTCCACCTCCTGGAAGCAAGCCCTGCTGCTAAAGATGCTCTGGTCGCTCATACCCGTGCAGTGTTTGGCACAGAAAGGCTCAGGCCTCCGAGCAGTCCTGGGGCCGCAGGCAGAGCCGAGCGCGGTGCTGCCGGCCCCGGAGCCTTCCCTGCGCAGCAGCACGGCATTGCTGCACCGCGAGGAGCACCTGCCTGCGCTGGTTCCTTCTCGGACCAAAGAGAATACAAAATTGCCCCAGCGTGGGGCTGAGGTCTTCTCATCTTTTGCGGCGCTCCTGGAATCAAAGGAGCCTGTTGCCTACCCGGATAGCTTCAAAGGGCTCTTGGTGAGCAGCCTGCTGTTTGGGACAGTGAGCGGGAGTGTGCATCGCAGCCAGCCTTGCACCTCCTGATGCACCCTCTCCCGACCGGGTCTTTGTGCGGGGCGAAAACTCACGCTAAGTGCAACTTCCAGCAGAACACACCATCGCTGGCCGGGGTCTCATCGCACCATGGCCTACGGGCGCAGGGTAAAGCAGTACAGGCTGTAAGTGAGCAAGGCAAACTGCTGTTTCCACCCCAAATTCTGCAGTGAGTCTGGGCTGGAAAACACTGAGGAGCAGTGGGACGGGGGAGCCTCCTCGGGGCTCCAGAGGATGCTGGTGTCAGAGCCCGCTGCAACTGCAGTGTTTGGGATCCGGCCCTGGCTACGGGAGAGTCGGAGGTGGGTAGATCTGCGCCGCTGCTGGGCACAGCATCCTCGCAGGTAGCTCCGCGCGGCCCTCGTCTCGGGGTACGGGCCACCTGCGTGTCTTTATAGTGTGGTCTTAGAGTCTGGTTTCAGTGGGAGAGAAATCTATGAAGTGTCGTCTCTTCCGTGGACGCTGCACGGAGCGCCGCAATGCTGCGTGCAGTGCAGGGGTGTGCAATGCTGTCTGCGCTTACTGTGGTCCTATCTGCTGCTCCGCAGAGCAATAACCTGGAGCCTTGTTGGTTTTTCTCTGTTCATATGTCTGTGTACTGTGCTTTATTGAAGTGGACCTGTATCCTCCCAGTTATTTTTCCCATTTCCAAACACCTTAATAAGCCTCATGCACAGGCTCAAAATCTCCAGCTGTGAAACTCCAAATATACCCCAGCCTCTCTGGGTGGTATATTGGTTTGGGGGAACATACAGGTGTTCATAGGTGCTGGAAAGCACCCTCTCTCTGCCTTGCTGAGCCCAGCCTGTTCTGCATGTCTATAAATAACTCTGTCTGCAGTTCTTGGAGCATTAGCAGTGGGGGTTGCTTTTTGTCCCTTCTGGGGAAAAACAACACACCTGCTCTAACTTGCACAACGTCCCATAACAAATTACTGCAGATCCAAAAACAAAACTGAAGAGCGTCCTGCCCCAGGACCGCCGTGTTGCTTTCGGGTTACGCCTTCCTGGGCTTCGGTGGTGCAAGGCGCTCTTGTGAGAATTCCGCGTTGAGGAAGCCGTGTAATTCGGAGCAATTTCATTATGATCATTAAGTAAAGGCCTTAAGACTTCATGTCATGAGAAGCTTTCCTTGCAACGTTTACACTGCTGTTGAGACTGTATTGTAGTTTTATGCTCAATGGTATTTCTCTCACGCTTTCCAATAAAAAAAGAAATGGAATCTGAAAACTTTCCTCGGTCAGATTTAATTAGTTTCTAGATGTGAAGAACAAAGCGCTCTGAGGTGTTGAGGACCACTTCAAATTAAAACTTTGCTCGCTGTGGAAGCGATGATGGGGAGACAGCAAATTGGATGCTGCCTGTCTGTGCAGTCTCTGATATTTTCATGCTGTCGGCTCGTCTCGTGGACCAGCGATGAGAGCGGGCGCAGGAGGGGGACGCCGCTATAGCGGCAACGCATGTTTGCGGCTCCAAAACTGCACCTCGTGCGCGCGTGACGCTGGCTGCTCCCAGCACGGCCCTGCTTCCCCGGAGCTGCTCGCATGCTGCCCTCCTGCAGCTTTACAACCACAAGCTGCTTTAAGGCATCTTTCTAAGTTTCAGAAAGTTTGTGCAGAAAAGGCTTTTGGGTTTGCGCAGAGGCCGAAGGGACCGCGCTCCTCGGGGAGAGCACCAAGTGCCAAGCTGGCTCCTGTCGGGCGGCCCGCTGGCACCGTAGCGCAGGGGAGGGAGCCACAAGCTGCTGGCTTGACTGAAAAAGAAAGTAGGATCCTTTTGTGCCCGTGAACCCATAGAGAGGGTTTCAAATGCTAGTAGTCCCGAGGAGCTCACTGTCCTGGGGAGCTTTGGGGAAGGCTGGCTTGGGGACCCCTTGAAAAGGGGCTGCAGCAAAGCAGCATCTCTAATATTTGAAACAATAAAGCGGGAGAGTTGAACGCTGCTGTGAGATTGTGCCCACGTGAAGGGAAAATAAACGTGGCCTTCCACGCGCTTCGCTTGGAAAGAAGTGGTGAATGTAAGCTCAATTTCTGGCCTGCCTTACTTGAGAAGGCTGTCTTCTGCAAAGGTGGTTTTACTTCACCGATGCCTATGCACAAGAATAACGTTTCCCATTATTAAATCCAGTTTTCAATTGTTTCTAACTTTGCGCTTAACTCCAGGGGAAATTTTCTCTGCGGGCAATGAATGTCTGCTTTAGGCTGAAACTTTGTGTTTGGGAAGTTTTGGCCAGAACAACTCAACCACATCTGAGAGTAACGGGAGGGAAACCGTCTGCTTTGCTGTGTTTAAAACACGAAGTAAAGCATGCGGCAGCACTGCTCGCGTGCTCACCTGCAAGGGCTTTGCGGCAAGGAGGGTGCCGGGCTCGGGGTCGGTGCGTGGTGGCAGCTCGGGCTGCGCGCAGTCCCCTTGCAGCGGGGACGCCTCCGATTGCCGCCCGCAGCGACGGGCGCAGTGCCGCGGGGCTGAGCCGGGCTTCCTCTGCAGGAGGCCTCCTGGCTGCTGGGGGCCGATGCTGCTCTGCGCCTTCCCCTGCACCCTCCGAGAGGTGCCAGGCGGCGTGGGAGGGATGGCGGAAGCGGAGGGCTGCAGGAGATGGGATGCAAGGAAGGAAGCTAGGGGAGCAAAGCTCTCCCTCCATCCTTGCCGCGAGGCTCTCAGAGGAAAGTATAATGACATCCTTGTGTTGCTCAGGCATGTAGCAAGGAGAGAAAGTCGCTCCCAAATCTGGGTTTCCATTAGCTAGAAGCAAGTGCTGTAAATAATCAGCCCACCTGATTGGGGTTAATGGCCCGATGTGCTTGGTTTCCTGGCAGGGAGCCTCCCCGCAGCTCGCAGCCAGACGTGGCTGGCAGGGCAGGTGGAGCCGTTAACGCGGCTCCTGGCATGCTGCTCCCTCGCGCCTCGGAGCGCCGGTTCAGGCGTGCAGCGGGCGCGTGGGTGATACCGAGGTTCAAAGCGCCGGCCCCACTTCCTCGGCTCCCTGGGGGAGCTCCTTCAGCCTTGTTGCACTGGATTCCCTCTGCCTTTTGTTCTTCCCTTTGAATTTGCTTTATATTAATGTGGAAACAAAGGGAGCAGCATTGACCTGAGCATGTCCCTTCCCCGGAGGAAGGACTGCAGTGAAGCCCCTTGCGAGGTGCCCAAGCCGAGCTGTCCTGCCCTGGGGCGCAGCCGGTGGTGCGGGGGTCCCACGGGACGGCTGCAGCCTGCCTGGCTCCGTTCAGCACAGCGGGGCTGGTGCAAGGGGGTTTCTGCATTTCTAGGCTGCGTGGTAGCTTGTGCACCGAGTGCTGTAGGAGACCTCTCTGCATGTCTATAAATGGCCTTTAATGAGAGCTAATTGCTCATTGTCCTCGCTGTCTCCCTAGGCCCCCTATTTGTGTTTGTTTTGTGCCAGTGGTGCAGAGTTTCTCAATGCTGTCCTGCCCTGGAGGCGCTCAGCAGGTCTGTCCTCCAGCACGCTCTGCCTCGGAGCAGGGGGTGCTGGCAGCCCAGGCGCACGGCACGACTGGCCCGAGGGGCAGGACCCGGTGAGACCGCCTGCTCCTGCGTCAGGCAGATGGGAAGGGCTTTAGGGGCTTACCTTCACCCTTTGGCCTGGGGGCTCTGCTCCAGCCTCCCGTGCGCTGGAAGCATCTCGGGACCAGCTTCGCCGTTGTTCTGCTGCGCCTCTCTCGGGCTCAGCCCTAGGTCCCGTGCTGGCGCCGAGCCCTGCGGCGTGCTGCCGAGAGGCCCTGCAGTGAAGCAGGGCACCTGGAAGCCTCCTGCAGCTGGCCGGGGGACGCGGGGGACTGCAGCAATGACAGTTATAAACTAGTAACAGCTGAAGGAGAGTTGAGCATGGAGCTGCTCCAGCTGCATCTAAGCAGATACACCGCGCTGAAATTGAGTTCATCTGCCCGAAGCTCCTCTTTGCTCCCTTCCTGCAGCTTGCTCCTGCAGGAGGAGCAGAGCGCCTCCCGTTAACGCTCTGGCTACTTTCTTCTGGGTTGTCTCTTTGCAAACGTGGCCGCTGTACGCATCTGAAAGGCTCATTGAACAAAGACCCATTTCTTTGCAGATATTTAAATGGAAATCTGGTAGGGTTATTAAGCACAGTGCAGAGAATTTATTCTGGTCATTTATTATTGATGGGTAACATGACATTATTAAAATAATGTGCTCTGTTCCTGCTGCGTAACAGCAGTGTGGGCATGGGAGCAAATTCGAGAGGAAACCAGACGCGTTTCCTGTGCTGCTACGACCTGCCGGTTTGTCTGAGAGCCTGGCTGATCCGGGATGTTGTCCCTTGGCGCTGCTGAACGCCGCAGTGCCAGCGACCTGCCTCTAGCTCTTCCTGCAGGCAGCCTGGGTGCGGAGAGGACAGTGGCAAGATATCAGCAAGGACTCATTTACTCTGTGGATTTGCCTCTCCTCCCGCTCTGTGGCTGGTTTGCTATTCATCTCTGTGAATGAGCCGTGGTCTTGAAAAGTATCTGCTACTCGACCGTTTTTGTTGGGCATCCTGGCGGAACGGGACCCTGCTGCCCCTGAGGCCGAGCTTCTGGCCCGAAAGGACTCGGGAGCTTGTTTTCCATTTGACAATGTTTTCACAAAACTTGTTGTTGCGGCAGCCAGCGTAAGTACCGAGAGGAGCACAAGCACAACTGGTGCTTCGGGTTGCCAAAAGTAGTCAGCCCTCGCCACCTCCCTGCTAGGAGCCTGAATCCCAGTTGCTGAGCCAGGAGCCCGACTCCTTCGGCTGCACGTCCCGGGTGGGAACAGAGCCCCAGTCCTGCCGCGGGGCGGGCACGTGCTTTGGAGGCATTTCGAGACGTGCACAGATACCTGCAGGACTTCTCAAAGCTATTTACCCTGACACTGAAGCGCAGAGTCACTGTGCAGCTCTGTGCAGAGTTTGCTTTGGGTTACGATGTACAGGGGTCTGGAAATGAAAGGGAATACTTTGCCTTTGAAAAGGAGAGGGATCATGTCTGCTGTGTTAAATTCAGAGACCTGGCTATGAATAAAATGCATGTGTGTGTGATGAAAAGCTTCCTGCAAGTTCATCCCATGTAACTGGGATGAGAGCTCTTGCTTTGTGCAAAATCATGATGTTGGTCACAGAGGGAATACGAAAGCCGAGGGGCATGCAGAGACACGGCACATGGTGTTGTTTGAACGTTGTCTGCAAATCCCAGAATGGGCCATTAGAAATTAAAGAGATGCTGTTAATCTGAGTTGGAAATAAAACAGGACACACATGAGCTCATCTGGTTGGTCTGGACTGCTTCTGGTGTCAGCTTCAATTGGAATAAACAAGCGTTGCCTGGCTGTACCGAGCCCCTGGAAGGCAGAGCACCGCTCCGAGCGCGCGGCTCCCCCGTGAGAACCACTTGCCCAATTTCTGCTCATTTTTAAACATAGGCAGTTGTGAAACCAAGAGGGTACTCAGGGGTACTCATTACTACTTCTTTGCAAGAGTTTTCCTCTAGCGCCCGTAAAAACACTTCTCGCGCTCACAAGGGATTCCACATCAAATATTCAAGGCAGATTACAGCAAGAACCACGCGGGGCGGGGTGCGGGGGAATCTAAACTGTTCGGTTGCTTTAATAAAGGAGCCAAAAAGGTTAACATAGAGAAAGGGAGGGAAGAGGCTGCTCGGTTCCTCCTCCGGCAGCGCCGCTGCTGAACGCCAGCGCAGCCGCCGTCTTGGAGCGGGTGCTGCTCTGCCGAGCCAACTCGGGGCGTGGGTCGCTACCTGCCACCAAGAGCAAAGCCCTACCGGGGTAACGTGCGCGTGGGTATTCCCAGAAACTCTCTGTGCAGCGCAGCTTTAATTTAGAGAGGAAAAAACCATATATACAGGTGGTGAGCGTTCCTGCCTTGCAGGTGTTGGGTGGCCTGTTTGAAATGGGCTTGCTTGCCAGCTGCTGCCTGGAGGTTTGGGGCTGAAAGGCTGGTTGCGAGCACCTAGTCTGGCTCCCTCCGTCAGCCAGCCCGTCGCTTGGGATCCCTGTGTTGCACCCACTAACTTGGACCAGGGCGCCCCGGGACCTCCGGCCTTGCCGTAGGCTTTGGCGGTGCCAAGCGTTGGGAAAAGGCCCTGGGACTGACGTGGCTGCGAGCGAGCTCTTCCTTGGCCCGGCCCTCTGCGGCTCGCGGGTGCTGGCAGGGAAATCCCGACCCCGGAGCAGGCCAGGGGCGAGCAGCTCAACATCTGCTTCGTTTGCACGGATCTGTACCTTAATACTGGCACACACTGAAAGTTCTCCAAGCGTTTTGTTCCTGGTATGAGTCTCTAAGTTCACCGCGTCTTCGGCCAGGCCTTGGTAATTTCTGATGCTGTTTTTTTTTTTTCCTGGGAGATGGGGAAAGGCAGCGATTGGGATCAGTGGCTCTGCTTTTTATCCTGGGGTGGGGAAAGGCAGTTGGTCAGCTCCCCAAAAACGTGGCATTGACTGGTAACGTGTGCTTTCTCCCGATGATGTAGTGACCTGGCAAAACGTGCAAAACCCGGCGAGCCGAGAGGACCACCGCGCTCGCAGCAGCCTCCCTCCCGGAGACACGCTTTGCTGTTTCTCTTGCACGTTCTTCCAGAGCAGAATTGTTTTTTTTTTCCTCTAATTGTGCTGTAGGGCGGGAACCCCGCTCATGGCAGCGATTAGGTGCTGCGTTGCGTGAACTCGGGACTGGGACGGGGTTTCAGGGAGGCTCTTGTACCCGGAGAGCCTGGCCGAAGCCGTGGCAGCGAGGTGGAGCCGCCGCGCTCCCGGCCGGGTCTGTGCCTGCGCGGGAAGGTGCTGGGGACGCTTGGCACCGTGTGTCTGATCAACTCCCAGGTTTTATTTTTCCTTGTTTCCTGTGTTTTTCCCGCAGCCCGGCGGGAGGGCGTCTTGTGCCGAGCGCTCTCGGCGCGTGTGGTCTCCTGAGCCTTTGCAGCCCGCGCCGGGGAGCGGCTTGCTCCGCCGATGCTCGGGTGGGAGATCGGGGGTGTCCGCAGGGAGACCCTCACCGCTTCCCCGACCCTCTCCCGGCGCGGGAGCCGCGCGGGGTCCCGGCCCCTCCGCGGGCGGCACCGCTCCGGCAGCCTCTAACCGCTCGGCGTTTTCTTCCCCGCTCTGCTGCCCAACCGCTCGCTGGCTTTCTCTGCGCTGGCACCTGCAATCAAGCTAATGAGTCACCTGCCACCCGCGGAGGTGTTTATTCCCCCCCAAACGGGGGCAAAGCACCGGGCTCGCAAAGCGCTGCAAGCCCAGAGCCGGCTCCAGGCGGCCCCGGGGGGCGGCGAGCAGGGCTTCGGCGGGGCCGCGGCCCCGCGTGGGTTGCTGCGGGTTTCGCGCCCCTAAGCAAACGGGTTTGTGGCTGCAGCCGATTTGAGTCACGGCTGCGGGGCCGCTGGGCGCGCGGAGGGGAGCGCCCGGCCCGGCGCCGCTCCGCGCCCGTCCTCGCCGGCAAAGATCGCGCCCCGAGCGACGGTTTAAGGCAGGATGTGGCCGTGGTTTCTTTTTCTGTTTTTCGGGTTTTTTTTTTTTTATTTTTTCCCCCTTCTCTCTCTTCTTTTTGCTTAGATCCTCTGGAAAGGAAACAAGTCTCTGCGGTCAGGCCCGGGCGGCGGGAAGGCCGCCGGGTTGCTGCGGTGCTGCTCGGGGCCGGCGCGGGAGCAGCGCGCTCGGCCTCCACCCGCGAGCTGCAACGGCTGCCGGACCCCGCCGGGACGCGCTGACGGGGCCGGGACCGACCGCCCAGCCGTGAACGCTTTTGCTGCCCAAAGGCATCAGCCCTCGAGGGAAAGGCTCTGCCCTGAGCACGAGCGCGGTTGTGACAAGGTTTTTGCTCGTGGCGCAGCGAGTGTGGTCCCACAGCCGTGGACGGGCTGGTCTCTCAGGCAGTTCAGACCCTCAGACTGGTGGCGGTTGTGCAGCAACGAGCTGGACAAAATGAGCCCTGTCTGGCGCTTTCCCGTGAGCGCGCTAGTATCTCTGCTCCTCTCGAGTTCTTCCTCGTTCTCCTTTTCTTTTCTCCGCTTTAAATTTTTTCACCTCCAACTTCAGAAGCCTGCGGTGGGGTTGGCTGTGATTTGTGCTTTGCCTCTGAAGCTTTGAAGACGGAGAGTGGAAAAGGAGGGGGTGGCAGAGGGGAACAGAGAGAAGAGGGCGGAAACGAAACGTCCCTTTTCTAAACCGCCGGGAGGAGGACGCAGGGAGACGCAGCGCTTTCCCACCCGCAGCGAGCTCTTCCGAAACACTAACTCTGGCTGCAAACTGCCGGCTGGGACTTGCGGCTCCTCTAGCCGCCACCTGCCCGCCCTCGGACTCGCCGCCTCCTCCCGCCCTAAAATTACGACGCCGCGTGAGCCGAGGGCTTCGCGGCGCTTCTCCTGGGCTGGTGCCTGGACTGCCCCGAGCAGGGCTGCAGGTCCCCCCCCCCCAAAGCCTCTCTCACCAAAGAGAGATGCCTCTCTCGGGGGGTCTGCAGGCGAGAGAGAGCTCGTCTCGTCCGGGCTCCTCCTCGCGCAGCGGGAGGAGGACCCGCGGTCGCTGGCGTGGCTGAGCCCGAGCCGAGCCGGGTGCGTTCACCTCCGCCCGCGGGAACGACCTTGCACCCGTCTTCACCGCCTCCCCGCTGGGAGGGCTGCGCCCGCGGCGGGCAGGAACCCCCTGGGCTGCGGCGGGCAGGGGCCGCTGGGGCTCCCGGCGGGAGGAGGCAGGTCTGGGCGGGCGGCGAGCGCCCCAGCGAGCCGGGCGCCGCGGCTCCGGCCCTTTGGTCGCCCGCCCGCCGGGACCGGCTGCCGGTAATCGGGAAGGAAGTGGTTTGTGGAACGGTGACAGTGATGAGCTGGGTCAGAAACGCGGCCATTGCTTGAGGTTTCTGCTCTGGAAAGCTGACTCATTTCCACCAGAAGCAAGCCACAAGAGAAAAAAAAAAATCCCAAGAAATGACTGTGCCGCTAACCTTTTGACACACGCTTTTGAAAGGGGCCGAGGGGCTCGGTGACGTGGGGCGCTCAGGCTAACCCCCGCCTGGGAGCCGCGCCGAGAGCGGGGCTTGCAGCCTTGGCGCCGGGGGCCAAGGCTCTTGCTCTCGCAGGGGAGCTCGAAGGTGCTGAGACCTGCAGACAGACCTTCCTGAGCCGGGAGTCGGGGCCGTGTGTGTCCCGGTGCAGGCTGGGCTTAGCTGATGGCCTGTTACTCATATCTTTTTAAGGTCAAAGATTATCTACTCTGATCTTCTGTGCAACGCGGGCCAGAGAAGTCTCCTTAGTGATGTCCGCGCTGGGGTATCAAGTGTTTAGCCCTGCTCGTTTGTCTCACACCAGAGCAAAACGGTGCTTGAGCGCCGCTGCTGCTCCAGCCCTGTCCTTCATCCCTGGGCGAGGAGCGAGACGGGGGGCTGCAGAGAGAGCCGGGGGACCAAGATGCAGCCCCTGGAAGGGAAACAGCCAACATGTAAAGCTTTTGATTCTCTTTTTTCATCAGTGATTTGCATCTGATTCATGGCCGTGAAGCTGCTTTCACAGTACTTTCGGCTTTTCTCAGCTCAAGGCCGTATCGCAGAGAGGGACTTCAGCAATGTACTGTTGGCTTCCGTCACAGGCCAGGTGAAAGACAGTGGGGCTGGGGAAAGCACCACGGCCCTGGAGATAACCCCCATCCTGAAGAGCTGGGCTTGGGTGCGCCCAAAATCCCTCTTCCCTTGAGGCTGTGATGCAGCATGCAAAGGCCACTGGTTTTATTCTTCAGGGCTGATTTCCTGAAGTGCTTTATCTTTATAGCCTGCAAGTGCTGTCTTCTAACATGTAAAATCTCCCTTTTAAGGATTTTGTGGTGTTCCTCTTCCCCCCCCCCCCACCTTTTTAATAGGAGATCTTGATGTAAAGGAAAACACTAGAAGAGTTAATGAGAGGTTTCTTCTGTATTCTAGTGGTTGCTGCTGTAAAGCCTGTCTTTGCTCTCCGTCCCCATGAACAAGCCGAATGCTGTGGTTTCATGACCCTTAAAGAGCAAATGAGCGGTGTCCTGCCCCTCGCAGAGAGCTGGACCACGAGCAGCGGCCGGCTGCCGCGGCCGACGCCGAGCAGCGTCAAAGCCGTCGCGTGACCGGCGAGGCCCCAGGCGCTTGGGAACCGCCTCGAGCAAGGGGGCCTGAGCATCTTCCACGGGTGAAACTGGCTGATTCCCCCTGATGCTCTCCTGGGTCCGATCCAGTGGCGTTAGCACCTGCAAACGATCCAGCTTTGTCATGAAGGCAGCGGTTAAAAAAAAATGCGCCTACCGGTGCCTACTGAAATGTTGTTGCTTTTCCTGGTGTTAGCGCAGAGAAGTGGAAAGTATAAGGGAGCTATCAAAGTCTGCCAGTTACATCTTTGTAAGACTCGAAACGTAACAGGCTGGGCCCTCCTCATTTCTTTCCTCAATGCAGTTTAGTTTCTTGGGTGGCAGGGTGCAATTTGTTTGAGTTTGGCTTTCTAGTGAAACTCTTGGCTTGTCACTCTCAAGGCACAACATGCTCCCTAAATAGCAGGCTACATTTCTCCACCTAGCCTAAAAAAATAAAACAATACTGTGCCAAATGAAAGGACATATTCCAGTATTCTTTGTTGTTGCAACAAATTGGGTGGATACTGTCAGACTTCTGTATTCTGGGAAGCCTTCCAGAGCCTCTCTTTGTGTGTAAGTCGATTACCATGTAATTGTCAACTTAAATCGCAGTGTTGGATAACTTAGCTTCAGTTGTAAGATAATGTGCCTCTCTTATGACTTAGCCCCAGCAGCATGAGGGCAGGGAGCTGCGTTCTGGCTCTTCGTTGCTTCAGCGCAGCGAGGGCTGCTCGGCGAGGGAAAGGGTCTGCGACGCAGCCTGGTGGACGGCCAGTGTCCCGCGAGCCCGAAGGACCCTGCCGTCCAAGGAGGAATACTTAGCGTTGGATATTCCTTGTCCTCTCCAGGGATGTGGTGCCGCCTTTGCTAAAATGCTGCCTGGTGCTGCCGTCGGCGTGGGAGGGAGCGTGGTCCCAGGCGCTGGCCCGGGGACGATGGCTGCGGCAGCCCGTGGCGGGGGCTGGAGCCGGCTGGGCCGACCCCGCTCTCTGCCCACGTGCGGCCGTCCGCCCCGTGACGCGCTCCGCAGGTGGCACGCGCTACTGCCCTCGCTCGCTCGAGAGACACAGAGTTGCTTCGGCTGCACTGGGAATTGTGTTCGCACTGTCCCTTCCCCTTTTCGATTTGGCAGCTCATTTTGTTGTGTTTGTTTAGCCTGAATCCCAATGACAATTAGTGCTCGAAGGCTAGATTAAGCTGTTTTCACTTGTTTTCTGTTTCACTTTGATTTCCACCTCCTCCAACTTCTTAATCCTACTGAATATTTCATCTCTTGTAACTCCACCAATGGAAAGTCTCCCTGCGGGACTTACAGGACCAGCACTATTAGAGCTGCTTTGCTCTAGCTAATGCTTCTCAGTGCCGTGTTGAGTTTGTTGCACAATTTATTTCATACGAGAAAACCACGGCATCCGTTTCAGCATGAATCACGCAAGCAGTTTGGGAACAGGGCTGTGCAATAAGTGAGAATTTCAGTGGCTTGTGAGAAAGTGGAACCCGCCTTGTTCCCACCTCAATCTGTTTATACCAGCGAGCAACTTCTGCAGGGGGGAAGCCTCTCGCGTTGCCACAAAGAGGGGAGCCCGTTGAAAATGTGGGCAGCTTCCTGCTTGGAGGTGGTTGGTGCGGCGGGCTCCTGGTGTGCACTGCGGTGGCCGGCTGGCCAGGAGGCTGCATTGCGCCATGTGACAGAGCTCTGCTGGGGTGCAGAGAGGAGATGTGCGAACGTGCAACCTCCTGTCCGTCCGCTCCTGGTTCCCTATCAAAATTTGCGCTTGTGTTCTTCTCTGTGACAACGCTTCATGGGACGCTCTTAGATTTATTGTTAGTTTTTTGCCATAAACTTGAAAACTGTTAACAAAAGCTTTCAGGTAGGAAACTTTTTTTTTCCTGTCAAAAGGTGTTTTTCAGCTTGAACTACTCTGGACCAGCCCTTCTCAGAGCTGCCCGTTAAGACAGACATTTTCTTAGTACTACTAGAGGAAGCAGAGGAGAAGGCTCAGGGTGTGCAGGTCAGCGCATTGCTGCAGGCAGCAGCCCTGCGAGGGGTCAGCAGGGACCGCGCTCTGTGCCCCATCAGCTCTAGTTGTCAGCAGGACCATGTCGCGCACTCGTTGCTTCCGCACTCGCGCCGTGAGTATATTGCCTTGTCTAAGTGAACTTGGTTGGCTGGTGCTTGTAACGATGTCCTTTACCACCTAAACGGCCATTTGCTCAACAATATCCGTAACCGTTTGCAGGGATGTTTCACTTGGAGGAATCTGGCTGCTCGCGCGTCCTGTTGCTTGTGACACGAAGCAGAGCTGCAGCGCTCTGCCAGCAGGTCCTTTGAAGCTTGCTAAGCTTCAGTGCTCTTCACCTGGTCTATTTGCTCCTTATCAAGAGCCCCGAAGTGTCTGCAGGCTGGAGGGGAAGGACTCTTACTAAAGCGCCAGCAAACGGCTCCAAGAGCTTTTGCCAAGGGAGCTGCGGTGACATATGTTTGCTCTCAAAGCAAGGTTACAGTCTTGACTCATTAGAAGATACTTTCCTCATTTGGGGGCATATGTAGAACAACCTCGTGCCAAGCTGGCAACTGTATGATGGAGCAAAGAGGGCTCTGAAAGGCTCTGAAGGAAGTTTGCACTTGCACTTCTGTCCTCAATTACTTTGTTTTGAAAGCGGCACGCACCGAGCCCTGGATTGAGGCTGGCTTAGCACAGGCGTGGAGCCGTGCGCGGCGCTGGCGGGGTTGCAGCCCGCCGCACTGCGGGACGTCCTGCGGGATCTCGCACCGATGGAGCCCGACCTCCCCATCCCTGAGAGCTTTCCCAAGTAGTTCCTGTGGATGAGAAATGAGACGTTTGCTCAGAAACCAAGTCCTGGGAAAAGTAGGATGAGGCAGGGTAGGGGAGGTGACAAAAGTCCCCAGGCCCCAGGGCTGGAGTGTAGTTATCTGGTGTGACTGCGGAGCTCTCAAGTAACGCTCTTTATTTAGAGGGATTAATTTCCTCTCTGCTTTATGCAAACTCTCCTAATGTTCCTGTGCCAGACAAAACCAAAGAGTGCGACTTTGGGGTTTTATTCCTTTAGGCAAACATGATTTTGCCCGTGAATCAGAAGTTTCCACCCCAGGGCAGTCCCTGTTGCTGCACCTCATTACGTGGGCCCTGGCTGAGGTAGCTGAGATGCTGAGATGAAGCGTTTTGCAAAGACACTTTCTGTTGTTTCTCCTTGATGGAAGAAGAGGTTCTCTAGTTTCCTCATTTTAAAACTTTCTCCTTGTATCGCTGTAGCTTTACGTGCTTTGAGTTGTATCGTAGGATGTGATATACCAAGGCCTGATCTCTAATGCAGAAAGACGCTGAGCACTCTGCGCTGCTCAGAAGTCCCTTGATTTATGGTACAGGTAGAGGCTGTGCAGTTACTTAAGATGCTTGTGTTATGGGCAGACTGACAGTCCTGATCTTTGATGGACTGTGTTATACTCGGTAATTCAGCACATCCCTAAATAATGGCACTAATAGTTTCAGAAGGTCTGTAGCCCATACTAATGGTTCATTGCTGAACCATAAATGGTTGTGTTATACTTTGGATTTATTGTAGGCCAGGGGATTAATTTCCTGAAATATATGGTCATGATGTTGAGGGTAAATTAAGATCTCATTCAGAAGGATTCTTTTTATTATATTTAATTTGTAACCCTTTTTCTATAGCCATTTTACAGCTATTCCTCCCCCTCCCTTAAATGTTCAGTGTCATGTTTCCAGGAAGAATCTTATTTCATGCAGACTAATAGCATTTTTCAGTATAAACTTCTACAGTTAGTTACCACTAATGTTACTCTAGTCCCCATTGTTTATAAACAACAAGATCTTAAATCCTCTCTTAGAAAACAAAGATGTTGATGCAAAAGCAACAAGAGCTCCTGGCAGAGCAAATATCCATCCGTTCCTTCCTTCCTTCCCCACACACCACCCCCTTCAATCTGCTGCACCAAAAATTCCTTTTCCTTCAGTGCCTGAGTACTTCGACAGAACGTATGCTGAGGAAGTCTTGCGTGACATTTTTACACCGGGTAATACGTATGTAAAGTTGAGCTGGCTCAGCGCTGGTCTAGCTTAGCCCTTCTCGATGGCGCAGTTATTCAAGTGGTAAATGAACTGCGGTACCCAGCGCTACGAGATGCTGCAGGCCAGAGTCGGGAAAGGGCCGAGGATGTAGAGGAGCCGTTGCTCTAGCTCAGTGCATCTGTCTTTGTTTTTAGCACGTGATCAAGGCTCCCTGTTTGGGACTGTGCATATGTGTTTGGCACGCTTGCGGGGCTCTGGGGAAGGGTAGATTTAGGGTAGGGAGATGTCTTCTTTTGGACACTTCTGTAAGGCAGTTTGTGAACATAGCAGTACAACTTGCAGTGGCGTTGTCTTGGCCTGTTTTGCTTCTAGTTGAGAATACTGGAAAGGTGCTGGTCCCTGTGCCCTGGATGGGATGGGGATGCTGGTCGTGTTTCGGTTTGCAAGACCCACCAGCTCGCAGTCTAAAACTAACAGCTTTTGTGCAGGCGCTGCCCGTCCTTCCCCCCTCCCCCGGTAAAGTGCAGAAGATGGCTTTCAACATCACGTGAAAGCAGGCCTGCCCTGAGCGCCAGCAATCCTTGCTCTTCGTTTGGGTCGTACGCTTGCCCTCGTGGATGGGTTGCAAAGACAGCGGCAGCGTTGCTCCCCGCTGCAGGTGTGCAGGCAGCGGCCGTATCGCGGCCTCCTGTCCCAGTGTCCGCTCGCCTGGAGGCTTCAGGGCTTGCCCGGCAAGTCGCCAGACTTGCGATGGTTTGGTGCGAAGGTGAACATGCCCCCAGATACTTGGGAAAACACTTCCTGCAGAAGCTCTTTTCTAGATCAGTGGGGCTACAGAGCGAGTTCATTCCTGCTGCTTTCTGGAGTGACAGCAGGGGACGGTGAAAGGCTTGTCTTATTCCGAGGGGTTTATCCTCAGAAGAGTGATCCGAATCCCTCAGAGCGTGCGAGGTGAGGGAGGAAGGACAAACCCCCAGCAGCTTGCGGTGCTCCTGGAACGTGTTCGGGATTTCAGACTCATGCCCCAGCAAAGCCAAGAGCCTCAGTGTCTCTGAACTGTTTCACTTCGGGAGGATTGAGCCGTCTCTTGTGGATGGAGAACAAGAACTGGGAGCTGCGAACAGCCAGTGAGTTATAAAGGTGACGCAAAGACTCTTCTTGGAAATGTGAGCTGGAAACGTAAGGGAAAGAGGATGTACTGGTGAAGGGTATACGGAGATGTGTGTGAAATGCAGAGCATGCAGGTCTAATAAGGTTTCTTTCTGAACACACATTAAACGCTGCTGTTCGACGCTGCTGGAAGGAGGTGGTGGGAGAGGAGCGGCAGTTCTTCCAGACCCGCTTTCCCAGGTGGCGAGAGCTTTGCCACCTCCGTGCCCGTCCTGGCCTGATTCGTGGTTTATTTGCACCAAAAGCTTTGCGTGCTCAGGGGGGAAGGGCCCTGCGCGACGTGCTCCCGGCACTCGCCCAGGAGAGCTGCGCAGCCGCCGGGGACCGAAGCGCAGGGCTTGCTCGTGCCCGTACGAAAGGGGCATCCTACGAGCTTGGAGAGGCCTCGGCAACGGGAGGGAGGAAGGAGCGAAAGGGCTCCGCTCTTCCCACGGCGGCAGGCGGGAATGGCGGGGAGGGGGCTGGTTTGCTGCAAAGGATGGCCAGCCACAGAGCAAGCAGCAGTTTGGGAGAAGAGAGAGGAATCTGGCTGAAAGCGCCTTCGTCCCGCGCTGGTGCAACGTTAAAACGGAGAGGAGGTGCAGAGAGGCCGAGAGGCTGCCGGCCGCCCGGGCCGGGAGAGGGCAGCGCCGCGGAGCAGCCGGGAGGACGGGCAGCGCGGGCCGCGGAGGCGGCGGAGCGGATGCTCCTGCGGCCGGGCGAGCGCCGTCGGCCCCGAGCCGCAGGGCCCCCGCCGCGCTCGCCGGCTGGTGCGCCCGTCTCGCCGGGGCTGTCAGCCGTGTCGTGCCCGCCTCTGCTTTTTCTTCCAGAAGTGCTGATGGACAAGTTGAGTAACGGGATCTGCTCGTTACAGGACATCTTGAGGCTGATTGCAGAGGTCGGGGCTGAGCTGGAGAGACCGCGACGGGCTGCTGACTGGCATCCGCGGTCTCGATAAGATAGAAACAACCGATGACAGCAGGGAAGCGAAACAGTCATCTCAGCACTTGGAGCAGCGCCCGGCGGAGAGGGAGGGACGAGGGCCGGGGGGAGGCGGCGGGGGGACACGTATTAGAATAGAAACTCTGGAAAAAGCTATCAGGAGGCAGCAGATTCGGGTGTTAAATATTTATGAATTAGCGGCGCTTGGCGCGTTCGCGCCGAGCTGCGAGTTTTCGCGACGGGTGCGCGGGCGCCTGTTCGCCCCGGCGCCCGCGAGCCCGGCCCGCCGCCGCCTCGCGCCAAGGGATTTTGGGGCGAGAACAGCGCGGCTGCGGAGGAGCGGCGCCGGCGGGGTTTGCGGCGCCGCGGCGCGTCAGCGCAGGCTGAATCCCGGCGATAAACGCGGGGCCGTAAAAGTGACGGTTGTTACTCAGAGAACTCTGCTGAAGAGCATGGGGGTAATTACATCGTAATCGCCTGTCGCTCGGCTGGAGCGAGGCCGTGAGCGGCTCAAGGGCTGTGGCGAGGAGAGGAAGGGGAAACGTGGCTTTTCCGCTCGGTCCGAGGCGGAGGCGTGCTCCGGCTTCGCCTCCAGCCCGGAGCGCCGGCGGGGACGTCCCCGTCCCGTCCCCAGGTGGAAACCCCAACCTTGGTCCGGCGCGCGGGCGGCTGCGGCTAGGCTGCCGCCGGCAGCTCTAAGGCAGCCCGCCCCGGCCCCGACGCAAACGGCCTGCCACCCCCGGCGGCGGTGGCGCGCCGTGCTAAGGGACTGACGGCATCTGGCGACGGGGAGGAGGCTTAAAAGCTTGAACCGTCCCGGCGCGCGTCCCCGCCGCGGGTTGTCCTTTTTTCCCCCGCCGTAACGGGCAAGTTGGGATGGCCAGCTGGATTCCAGGCTTTAGGCAAAATTTTTTGCATTTTGCTTGAAATGCCTTCTTTTTGTTTTAAAGTCACTCTTTGCCGTGTTGAAGCACTTTGGCACGTTCTGAAATACCCCAAAACGAGGTCACCTCCTGCCTGATTATGTCTCAGCGTTTTCTTCTTTTTCGTTCTTTTTTCACCACGTCCCTCCTAGATTTTCGCTTCTTTGTCCCATCTCCGAGTAGGAAACGGTGCCTGGAGAAACCCTCGGTGCGGGGCTGTCGCTGCCGGGCGCTGGGTCGCCTGCCGGCGCGGGGACCGGCCGGCGGGTGCTGCGATGCTGCTGGCTCCCACGCGTCTTTGGAGGTCTCCGAGAGCAGGACGGACTTTCCTGATGGAAAAGATTCATCCCAAGAAGGGACGTAAAGACATAGGTAGTTTTTGCTGGATGTTTGACCTTTTTTTCCCTTTTTTCCCCCTGGTTCCCGCCCAGTAGGCGGAACGGCTCAAAAGCGAGGACAGTGCGTCTGCCCTCGCTCCTAGGGCCGCGGCGGCGATGACAAAGCACCGTGAGACAGCGAAGGGTGCTGGCGATGCAAGCAACAAAAAGTCTCCGCGTTCCTCTGAAGTTTCTTGAGCAACTGGCATTTGCCCATAAATGTACTTAAGCAGAAAATCACCAGAAAAGTGCTATAATCTGACAGATTTTTCACAGGCTTAAATATTCATGAATTAAAAGAATTGGCAGAATTTTCTACATTATTAGCTTTCATCATGGCTACAGGAGCAGTTGGTGCACTGGCTGCTCTTCAAAAGCTATTAATCTAGTCTGTCATCACAGCAGCCATTTTTTAATTAGCTACTTTACTGAACGATCTGGTGCAGCAGTGAGACGGGAACATTTAAATGTTATTAAAGTTTTAAAGGTGCCCCTTTCCATTTTTAATCGAAGTTCTGAAACGCAGGAATAGGGGGGGGAAAAAACGTGGAGACGGATTACTTCATTTCAATGGCTAACTTTCTGATTTTATTTTGGAAAATCGAGCCTTGGAAGACTGAACTGCTTCTACCAGGAGAAGAAATTGCAAGAAATAAGTAGTGCTCTGACCCGAAGCTCACAGCATTCCTGGCCGATGAAATCAGCGCGCGGAGTCTGCAGGCGACGCAGCGATTCAGAGGCAACAGCAGGACGTGGCGCTCCGCGCCTCTTGCGGGAAGCGGCGGTGTCTGGTCTCGCTGCGGTGCAGGGCGCTCGCGCGGGTCCCCTTTGCAGCAGCGCGAGGGCCGCCAGCCGCAGGCCCCCGCGCCGCGCTGCCTGGGCGCGCCGGGGCTGCCGAGCTCCTCCCGCGCTGGCAACCCCAGCAGGTTCTCGGGCAGAAGCTGCTGAGCGTTTTGCAACATATAATATAGACTTCCAGGCAGGTTTTAAAGGGCTTTCTGAAGCCAAAGTCCTGCAGGGGGGACGGGGACGCCTTGGGGCGACAGCAGCGTTGTTGCCCTTAAATCTCTGTGCGAACCTGGATCTCCCGGGCTTGGCTGGTACGTTTGCTCGATTTATAACTGGCCATGAATTTGGGATTTGCAAGCACGCGAGCGCGTTGCAAGCGTTAGCTCTGACCTGCTCCGCGGGCAGCGAGAAGCTACCAGCTGGAAACGTCCTGCAAAGCGAGCCGGGCTGGAGAGGCGAGCGGCCCCCGGCCCCCCGTTGGCGGTAGCGGCCCCGGGGACGCGAGCGCCCCGCGAGGTCCCCGGGCCGCGGGGGCTGGCTCGCCCCCCGCCGCGTGGCGATTCCCGCGTGCCAATCTCGGAGCTTTTTGCTCGTAACCCGATGTTACATCTGTACGCTTGGCTTAATCCCTTCCGAAGCCCGCTTCGTTTCTGTGTCAAAGATGCTGCTCCTCTGGTTTATTACTTGCATGGGAAAACAAGGCGAAATTATTTCCTTATGGTGGTTTTAAGTGTGCTGTTTTTCAGCAAAGTGGCTGCCTCTCTGATCTCTGCTCTTTGCTATCGGGGAACTTTAATTTGCGTGTTACAGCGCCCGTGTCCTGCTGGCTGCGGAGGGGAATTGCTGTACTTTTGAGGGGTTTTTTCTATTGTGATGGTATAAAGCAAGTGGTATAAAGGAACTGGCAGCTAAAACGCCAATGCTGCAGCATGTAACGTTTTGAGAAGTTGCTCTTTGTAAGTTCCTCTACCCCGAGAAGTAATTTTAAAGGAGGTTTTTCTTTTACTTGACTCGATAGCGTACTCACCGTTTGAAAGGACCGAGACCGACGCCGGCACCTTACCAAAGGGCTGCGAAAGAAGCACACAAACTTGCTCACCGTTTTTCATTTGCTTTCAGAGCTCGGGCTGCAGGGGAAAAAATTACCGGACGTGTCCTTTATCCCTGTGCTCACCAGGCGTATCTCTCCGGCCGCGTCGGGCCCACCCGTGGCACGGAGAGGAATCGGCTGGGTGGCAGGAGGCTGCTCCCTCCTCCGGCCTCTCCCGCGGGAGCCGAGAGCGCGTCGCGCTGCGGCGGGAGGGCCTGAAGCGCCCTGCATCTGGTCTCTGCCCCGATTTGCTCTGTTTGGAGCTTGGGGGAAAAAAAAAAAAACCATGTTACTACTTTACCTGGAAAGCACTGAAATTTATTTAGTGATGTGAAGTAGCAAAATTCTAAAACTCAAGTTTTAATGCTCTGCGAGAAGCTGACTCTTTCTATATGTGGGAGCGTTTGCACGGCTGGAGGCGCCAGCTGGTGCCGTGCACCGTGTGCTCCCTTGTGAAGCTCCAGCTCTGCCCAGAGACCCTGATTCTGCAGGAAAAGGGGGAAAAACTCCACTCTGCGCTGTAGTGTCAGGCTTTGTTTGTCTCCATTGCAAATGAGTTTTCTGCTTGGTGGTCTCTTGCTGTTTTGCAGGTGGGAAGGGAAGATCCCTGGGGATCTGTGCTGCCACGGTGCCCTCCGTTCTCCCCGGGAGCGCCGGCTCTGGGCTGCCCGGGGCCGCGGCTTGACTGCCGAGCACGGGACGGCACAGCTCTGCCACCCCAGATGGCAAGAAATCGGGTGCATTTCCTGCAGCTCGAACCTTTCCAGCGTGAGTGATGAGCGCTCTTGCTAGCGGATGACATAAGCTGAAAGGATGCACTTTAAATCAAAGTTACTCCTTTAATGCACAGGCTGTTGCTGTCATTTCCATTAAACATTAGGCAAAGGTTTGACATCAGTATAGAAAAGGAGCTATGATGAAGTGCTCTGTAGCTACTTATGCTGCATATATCTGCTCGTTACCGCAAAGCAACCGTTGTTACTGCTTTGGGGCTGAAAAGCCTCGAATGCTGCCAAACGCACGTGGAGGGCGATCAGCCCTCGCTCCGTGACGTGTGGCGAACCAACGGGCTGGCAGCTTTACAGCTCGTGCGATGGAAAATAGTGGCAATAGCCTGCTCCTCTGCCCCTGCGGCGTTGCTGTTCCACTGCATATATTTTGAACATAGTGTTTAAGGCCGGAGTGTTAAGGACCAGTCTTCCTCATTAGCGTAATTTGTGGTGATGGCTTCTGTTGTCTATTCCTGCCTTTTGCAGAACAAAATCGAGGCTTTGCAGATTTGCCGTTTCGGAGCAGACAGCTGCAGGTGCGTGGCCCTGTGCCGGGTGAGGGGTGGAGGCCGGACATCTGAGCGGATACTCCAAACGC
This sequence comes from Struthio camelus, assembly GCF_040807025.1. Taxonomy (NCBI): domain Eukaryota; kingdom Metazoa; phylum Chordata; class Aves; order Struthioniformes; family Struthionidae; genus Struthio; species Struthio camelus. The sequence continues at coordinate 1,502,470 of NC_090953.1, forward strand.
TGCTGTGATTTAGTGCACGGCCCATGAGAGCAGGGTCTGTTCATCCCCCAAAATACTCAGACATCTTTGCGGGGAGGGAGCTGGGGGTGAAGGGCAGAAATCGCTGTGTAAAAGTTAGTCTGTATTACTGTGGTTAACAATTATGATTTCTTTCTTTTTTTACTCCTACTTCATCATTTTTAATATGCAGTCACTTAAATGGCTGCACACCCTTCTGGGTAATTCTTGGTAATTGTTCCCTGTGAGTTCTTGAAGAAAATGCTCTTTATTAGTACTTAAAGCTTCCAAAAGCATTGCAGATCTGATAGAGATACTTTATTCAGCAGGCTGTACCACACACTGTAGCTCATTAATTAGATTTACTAGATAGCATAATTTATGAGAAGAATATACTCAATATGTTCTTTAAAATGTAGGGTTGTCCCATGCTTTCTGTTGTGTAATGCATGGCTCTGCTACTTGCTATTTACATTTGGGAAAAAAAAAGAGCCTTTACATTTAAATTCAAATGAACATCTGAACAAAATCACTGTGTTTGTAGAAGATTACTCTATTGAAATCTTATTATCCTACAGCATGTTTTTGCACAGTTTGAAGTAGCTGGGAAGAAAGAAAACACTGCTGAAGTATGTGAAACCGATACAGAATCGAGGGAGCATCAGTCGGATCTGGGCTGGGATTTAGAGGAAAAACTTCTGCCCAAAATGGAGATGTGAGGGCAGCTCTGCAACCGGGGGTTGATTTACACCGCCGGCATATCCTGCGCTCCAGAGCCCCTTGGTATGTGCTCTTGGATAATGCAATAGGGCCTAAAGGAAACTTGCGTGTTCGTTTAAAAAACAAAAATCAGCTTTGTTTGTCCATGTTTGAACAATGAAGGCATGTGTGTTTCTTCTCGTTAAAGCTTTTTTTGTTTTTTAAGGAAATCCATTGCAGAAAGAAGTAGGGAAGCTGATATAATTAAAGGCTTCTCTTTCCCCAGCCATGGTCCTCTGGTCTTTGAAGAGCTCAGGGATCCCTGAGGAATGCTCTGAACTCTGCAATATTTTGATAGCTGCAATAACATAATCAAAAGATGCTTTCATGAAGAGAGCACCTTGTGTGAATTGAGGCCATCCCCCTCTCCCCCCCCCAGATAACCGATTTAATGGGGTCCGGAGCTCAAGCGCAGATGGGTAGTTTTGTTTTCTGCATATGCTTCTGCAGGGACAGCGCCTCACAGCGATCATGAGGTGCTTTTTGGAAAGAAAGAGCGTTTTTCTGCATTGTGTGGCCTGTGGCACATCTGCGCTGACGCACGTGATTCCCATCCGGCCGGGCTGGCAGGTGAGCGCGCGCGAGCCCGTCGGCGCCGCTCGCCAGGGAGGATCGGAGCTGCGAAGCAGGGGGCAGAGCAGAGGCTTTTCGGGCAGGAGGTTGGAGCTGAACTTCGTCAGCTTGGACCTTGCTTCCGTTTAAATAGTTCCACTGAGCAATCCCCTCTGGGTTGAGGTGCCGCCAGGTTGTTATTCATCCTGAAACCCTCATTAAAACACTTTAATTTCTCCCTTTCGTTGGATAACTGGCTCATCTGTTTGCATGAATCTTTCCCTCTGTGCCCAAGCCATTGAAATCCTAATTTTTTCGTGTTGTCTCTACAAGCTGCAGCATTGTGCGTGTCTGCTCCACCTGAGTTTTGGCAGCAAGGGCTTTTTGGAATGAGGAAATTGGGGCATTTCTTTAATCATTAAGCTGGAATCATTAAGCTTTAATCAGGCCAAATTAGGATTTTGAATCCCGCAGCCTCGCATGACTCTAATTGTGTGAATTCAGTCACTCTGGAAGCAGAGTTGTGCTGAGGCTCAGGCCTCTGGCGGCTGAGAGCAGCGGGAACGGGGCCACTGGCGTCCCCACGGCCCTGGCAGAGCTCCCACCGCGGTGATCCTGTTCCTGCTGCAGAAGGGGCTGGACCCAAAATCGAGGTGCTTGCACCTTGCATCTCGGCATGCAGCGGGCCAGGGAGCAACTTTGCTGGCCAGTCCCGCTGCTGACTGGGTGTTAGTACTCAGTGGCTTTCCTGGAGTGGATGTGAGCAGATGTTTAATCTTTTAGTGGGATTTGGCAGCCGGTAGTGAGAGGTCCAAAGACTCCTAAGTTCCTGGAACCACTGATCAAGACCATATATATTTATAAGCGTCATTGTTTCCTAGACCATCTCTGCAGAGATGCAAAGAGCCTGGAGAGTCATAGAAATGACAGGTCGTGTTGGTCTGAGGGACTGAGTTCATCCCACAGCTTCTCTCCACTGCTTCTGGTGCCTGTAGAAACTCAGCCTGCTCCTTCCTTCCTGTTTCTTCCATCTCTTCTCGTCCCTGGTTTTTCCCAAAGGGCGTTTGTGGCAGTTTTGGCGTGTGAGGTGAGCGGGCAGCGCGGAAGAAACGACACATCGCGGCATCTGTGCCCGCCGCCTTCGCTCCGACTCGTTCATCACCTCTCGTCTCCCACAAAAGCAGCTATTCACGATATAATGCAAATGAATTCTCATTAAAACCTGCTAAATTACTCAGAGACAAAGCAAGGCGCCAGCGCGCGGGGTGCTCTGCCAAGTCTGCTCAGCGTGCTTAATTTACCGTGGGGTCCTCGCTTTCCTGATTTAGGAGGGTGCTGGTGTTGCCGCGGTTGGCACATAGGGGTGGGCAGTGGCGCCCGCAGCACCCGCCATGCGGCTGGCACCCGAGCGTTTACCGCCGGGGATCGGCTCTTGGGGACACAACTGGTTGAATTAGTAGAGAACAGGAAGCTAAAAGCCTTACCTGCCTTCAGAAGAAAGCAGCCTGAGAAGAAGTCGTCTCCTTTGATAGCTCTGTTCTCCCCATTATGCCTTGTCCTAGCTGGTCTGTTCCTGTGGCAGGACCTCAGCCTTGCTGTGGTTTCAGGGTGCTGGCGAAAGTGTCCGGGGAAACCAGCAGTAATAATGATGCCTTTGACTTACCACTTGGCAGAGCAAATTCTGTATTTTGCTGCATCACCAAGTATCACGCCATCCAGGCTAAGAAGAAGCCGTGTGACTATGTCACAATAAAAGAGAAGAATTCACTGCTGACATAATTTTGTGGAGTTTATCCAGTGTTTTATGCATGCCTTTCCCCATGCTTTCTGAACTTCCTGAAGAGCGAATTTGGAGTCTCTCTCAACCGACTGAGCTGATTTTTTTTCTTCCACTCAAAAATTCACATGGCCACAGCAAGACCAAGAGGAGGATCAGTCAGTTTTGTCCTGATAGTGGTTTCCCAACACAAGTCACACAGCTGGGGAAAGAAAACATAGGTATGTTATGGTTTTATACTTCCCTAAAGCCATCGGCCTGCAAATTTATCTGAAATCTGGCTCTACTGTCGTTCCTCCAGAGACGCTTTGGGGACAACTCCTGTAGTTGGCTCATGAACCTGTGATGGCCAACTGATTTCTGATTGTGGTGAATCTTTTCTCTTTTTTATGGAGCAAATACTGTGAATGGGAGAGAGTTTGTGCAGCGGGAGCTGGCAAGAGTGACCAGGGGAGTGCGAGCTCAGAGGGCCCTAACGCTCCAGGAAGGGGGTAGATGTGAACAGCTCTCGCCGCACTTTGGTGTTAAGATGTGGAACTGAAACGTCTAACAAAGCTGTGTCTCCAGCAGGTGATGTGGTGAAGGAAACCTCCTTGACGTAAAGTGAAATTTCTCAGTGTTTTCAGGATTTCCAGGAAAAGGACGGGTGCAGATGGTATAAATCCATACCTTTGCATGGGCAGCAGGAGTGGGGAAGGGCAAGGAGCTCCGGGTCTTTTAAGTGCCGTCCCCGGTGTGGCAGGGCGCCTGCCGCGGTGCAGCCCCAGGATGGCTGCCGCAGGGCCGTCTCGGAGGTGTCACCGCCGTGGAGGCCTCCAGCAGCCCACGGTGTCTGTCAGCAGGATTACTCCACCCTTGTATTTAAGCCGTGACTTTGCATGTTGGTTTTTCCCCCCAGTGAGTTTTGGAAACGATGCTCAGAGTGAACGCGCTGCTAGCGTCGGCATGGCGCGCTCTGCGGGCAGGGCTGCAGGTGTCATCCCGAGCCGCAGAGCAGCCCGGGGAACGCGGTCCTCTCCCCGGAGCCTTCCCTCGCGTAGGTCCCGCGGCCTCGAGCAGCGCGGGCGAAGGCGCCCGAACGCCGCCGGCCCCGGAGCGGGGGCAAGTCTCCTCCGCTCGTGCCCCGCGTTGCCCAGTCTGCCCGCTCTTAATTCCCACGAATCACTTGGAATCGCGCCCCGGCACGTTATCTTTGGTTTTGCATGATAGCCTTTTATTACAAAACCTTCAGCATTTCTTTGGATTGTTTAGCCCGTTATCGTTTTTCCCACAATGCGCTTGCATGATCCTCTCTCAGACTTAGCCACATGGCAACCACATCACATAATGCAACTTCTGTTCTGAGATTATTCATATTTTTTCCCTATTGTTGCTTTGCCAAGTTTTTCTTCTAATTCTGAGAAGCGGAATGTAAAAGAGCAGTGTCTCTGGTACAAGGACGTGCTTCGGAGGCGGCGTGAGCAAATCAGCTCGACAAGTGTATTCACAGGAGTCACACTGGGGAGGGAGCTGTGAAAAAGCAAAACAAAAGCCCCTCCAAATGTCTATTTTTATTTTATTGCATTTTCTGGAATGTCTCATCACATGAAATAACAATGCATCCTGGAGGAGCGGCTGCGGGCGGGCTCCGCTGAAAGGGCAGCTGAGGAAAAGATTGTTTTATAAGGAGATTTTTATATGCAGTTCAGCACAAACGCCCGTTCCCAGCAGAACGGGATAAGCCCCCCCCCCGAAAAAAAAGGAGGTTTGGGGGGCAGAAGCGCTGCGGCGGGCGCGCGCCCGGGGTGCGGAGGGACACGTGGACCTGCTCCGGCCGGCGCTGCCGTTCGGGGACGGTGCGAGGAGCTGGCGCGTGTCCGGGGAGGCGGCAGGAGCCGGGGGTGGCCGGCGAACGCGGCCGATGAAGAACGACGGAAGGGAAGGAGGTGGTTTAGTCTGGGAAGGAGAAGGGGGCTGCGTTTAGCGGCCTGCACGTGCGGGAGGGCCGAGGTACGGACGTGCGTGCCGGCGGCATCGGCGCCGGCCGCCCCGAGCTGCCGCTGGGGAAGAGCCCGAGCTCTTTGCAGCTCTGTTGTGGGGGTTTTTTCCCAACTTTTCGGAAAGAAACCTCACCTGGTTTGTAATATCCTTTTTGGTGTAAAACACCAGAAAGGACAAAAAATAATAAGGATTTCAGCCCTGCCTAAAACATAGCTCAATTTTTTTTTTTTTAACCTCAATTTGGAAATTTGTAGTGGTTTCCCCTGGGGTCAGCAGCTGGGTACCCGTTTTGCACCGGGTGCCATCGGCGCGGGCAAGTGCGGTCCGGTGCTGGCACGTGGCGTTGAGCAGGAGCACCGGCGTTTTCTGGAAAGGACATTTAAATTGAGGCTCCTGGGGTTTCATTTAGATTTGACTTTTAATAATTGTGAGATGTTCTCCAAGGAGCTGATGTCATTTTAAAAGTTGACAGATAGACGTGGGTGCGTACGCAGGCAGTGGAGGAAGAGAGGGTCAATCACTTCTGAAGTGTCTTCAGGCTCGAGGATCCTTCCTTTTTTTCCCCTGTTGCTTTTATTTTACAGCTGTTAGAAGCTGGTGTTACTTTGGACCTCAGCATTTCCCCTTTGCGTGTTTTTTTCTTAAGAAACTGGCCTACCTTCATTTTTCTTTCATCTCTCCATCTTTTAATTCTTGAATCATCAGCCGTACTGGCCAGTTTAGCATAAGAAATGAAATTAATTCTCATGCTCAGACTCCAAATGTAAATTCCTTTATTAATAATTTAAACAGATTTATTTATGCAGTTTGATTTTTTTTCAGGTTCAGGGAAGCAATTCATTTTTCCCGAGTTGATGATCAACAGACGCTGTCATTAAACTGTTTTTTTTTTTTTTTTTTCATCCCCTTCTTCCATCTTAGCCTGCTAAACAGATAAAAGCTGAGAGCCCGCTGGTCTCAGCGGGCTCCCGGGGAAGCGTGCCACAAGCTAATATAGGGTAAATAATTAATTCTACCTTATCTTCCATCTACTTTGGACATTTCCTCCCCAGAAAGGGGATGGATTTTCCTCCCAAATGTTTCCAGTCGCTGCCACGCACAGAATTTCTGCCAAATACCTCGAGCCACCGTGCAGGATTTCAGCTCCCAGCAGCCGCCTTGGTCCGTGCGTGGCGGGGGGGTTCCCGCGCCCCGACAGCCCCTCGCGTGGCAGGCGTGATCCAAAGAGCCGGAGAAAGCTGGGGGAGCGGAGGAAACGCGCTCTTCTTGATGTGTCCTGGCACACCAATGTCCTGTCGAGCTGGTTATCTGCATTATAGTAACGAGTTGCGTGTGGTCTCTAGAGAACGCCAGTAATGCACGGGAGAGCGCGTGCTTCGTGAGACAGATACACAGCTAGCGGCGTCCTGCGCGGCGCTGGCTCGTGCAGCGCGGCAGCAGGCAACAAAGAGGGAAGTACCAAATGCAATGTATAAAGCCGCGTGCACAGAGAACCGTTAGAAATTGTACGGTACCTCAGGCAGCGGCTAAATTTACTGCTGTAATTGAAGGCATCTGATTTCTAAGTACTGGGGTATCTACAAAACACTGCAGCAAGGCTCAGGAAAATAATATGGTAAATGTCAATGTGTTAATGGCACCCACAATGTTTTACTCCAATCCAGATAGGGATAAATGGCAAACCTTGCTCCCTAGGATGTGGTGGAATATTTTAAGCAAGAGTCACATGTATTTACTTAGAATTAGATGGCCCTGAAACTAAACCCTCAATCTGAAAACCCGCAAGCTTTGAGATTGCCGTCCAATCCCACCTCATGACAGCTCTTTGCACCTGGTTTTCATCTGTAGCGGATCCACCCAGCCCTCTGGATAGGAATACCACAAAGCCATGGGAATGTTTGAAATTTAGATCATTTTCTCTGTGGTTTGGACCCCTCCGAGATGAATAGAACTTTATATCAATCTGGATTTGCTTTTTTCCCCAGTGAGACGAAGTTCCTACGCTGAACACTCAAACTCGTCCGACTCTTTCCTGGCTTCTGAACCGTTTTTTTTAAAGACTCACAATTATTTGCCCAAAACTGTTCTGAAGATTGAGCAAGCCTGATCCAGTTAACACATTGCCTCAGCTTCAGGAGAAGCTAGTAGTTATGTTCTGCTTGGTAAAACGGGGGTGAAGGCGGAGGTTTTGCACTTGTTAGAGAAGGCAGCGGAAGGGGCGGACGTTGCGGGCGCGGATGCAACGCCAGCAAAGGGCGCGCGGGCAGCGCTGCTCGGCGCCGTGGCCAGCCTCCTCACAGTTCAAATTCTGCTTGCTTTTGCAAAGTTTCAATATTTCTCTTTTATCTCGATCTTGCAAGCTTCAAAGATGACACGAAGCCAAGTTCTACCTTGCTGCAGGTGAGAATTAACCAGCTTGTGCTTCCCGTGTTCGTCCTGTAGAACCAGAAGTGGTTTATTTTGGTTTTAGCAGTAACTGTGTAACAGTTCCTGGATGGATGCAAAACCAGGAGTTTCAGAAACTTTTTCTTAAGAGATGCTTTTCAAAGCCAGTGTGACCACCTTTTGCTTTCGGGTGCAAAAGCTTATGCAAATACAAGCAATCTTCCCCATTTGCCTGCGTGACCTGTTCCTGTAGGCAGGGAGTGGAGAGGAGAGGAGATTACAAGAGCTGCTCCGTCAGAAAGCTTCGGCAAGTACCGCCGGTCGTTCCTGGTGTGCTTCAAGCGCTGGCGCCCGATCAAGGCTCGTCAGAATAACTGCGCTCACGATGCTGGCAGCGGGAGCCTGAAGCCAGAGCAGGTCACTAGCAGAAGGTGACGATTATCCGGCTTACAGAAGTGCTCCCGCCAGCACCTTGCCAAGTGAGGCGACTTCCTCTCGCAGGAGACCCTCCCTGCCCACGGGAGAAGTCACCTGCGATCCTTTAATGAGAGCTGCGAGCGAGGCAGGCGCAAAGGGCAGGGACGAGCAAAGGGGGTGCTGTGAAAAACGCAAGATGGCAAAACGACAGTTGTAACACGGCAGATAAGCAAGAGAAACCCACATCTTCATGAAATGACAACACTCTTGTTTTTTGGATCACAAGCCTGATCTGTCAATTAGCAGACTCTGTATCGAATCCAAACGCCATGCCCAGAATAGCGGCAGCAAAGTGTTGAAGCATCTATTAAATTTATTTTAAACCATGCAAACTGAGACACATGGCTGTTCACGTTATTACAGCGTTGCAGGACATACTGGTGTGCTTTATTTTGCTCTGGCTTATTTTTGTGCTTGTGTTCATTTTGAATTGAGCACCCAGAGATATAGGTCAGGCCAAAAGTCTGTTTAACTCCAGTCCTTCCTCTGCTAGCAGCCTGCGAGAGCGCATAAGATGCGGGGTACGGCTAGCAGCGTGTCCCTGCTTCTCCTCTCCGCGTTGTCCTCTGTCTGACCGCTGACCTGAGCTAACCTGGGATGGGGCAGGTACCCTGGGAGATGTGCAGGGGGGCTCCAGAGCCCTGGGCAACTGGAGGCCCCAGCTCGGGGCACACGTCTGTGCGTGTCCTCCCCAGCCCAGCTGAAGCAGTTTGGGTTAAATGGTATCTCGAATACTTCCCACCTCTAGAGCGTGGGGCTTTCTAACACTGCTGGCAGAGCGCTGCAGGCTTCTCCAGTGTCGCGGTGCTCCAGTTTAGCCCGGGTGGGATTTCCTTTGCTTTGCAGGGAAAGACGTGCTCTTGGGTCTCTGCGTACCGCCTGGCGGACTGCGAGCGGTCTGCCTCGTTTCCTGCAGCCCGCCTTGCTGGGTTGCAGGGCTGGATGAGGCACTTCGTCTCCCGCCTCTCCAGCGTGGCCGAAGTGCCAGCGTCGCATCCGCAGCCGGGAGCGTGTGAGAGCGCCGGGTTTCTGCTAAAATGCCGTCCTCGGGAGGAAGCGCCAGCAGCGTCGTAGATGAGCAAGGCCTGTTTGCCAGGAGTCGAAGCCTGGACCACAGCGTGGCCTCACCTGCAATGTTTCTCCTCAGCTGTCCTTGTGCCGATGCACGCGCTGGCCGCAGGACACCGGGAGCTGGTGCAAATCCAAGCGCGCGCTTCGTTTGCTGTTCAGGTAGCAAAAGCATCTCAGTTCCTCAAGAGGAGCTGAAGGACAGGAAGAAGCAAAGGCTTCAGGCCGCTGCTTGTGCCCTTCCCTCGTCTGCGTGCCGTCTGCTTAATTCAGAGCTGCTCCTGCAGGCAGGAGAAGCGGGGTGCCGGGCTGCCGGGGCAATGGCCCGGGTAGAGCAGGGGCATCCCTCCCTCGCGGAGGAGATGCCGAGGCGAGGCAAAGACAGAGGAGTGCACGCTGAGGGGCTGGTTTCAAACCTCCCCGGGCCGGGGAGCTGCTCGAGGACATGCTCCTGCTCCTCGCTGTGCCCCTGCCACCTAGGCGGATGTGGCTGTCCTGTCCTATTCCTTGGCACCTTCAGAAAGGCCAAAACCCTTCCTTCCTTCCCTGTTTTCTAAAGGGTTAGGGGAAGACTTACAGAGTTTCTACTTCACCGGGAAAGCGAGAGCGTGCTGTAGCGCTGCAGCAGGGATTTCTTCGCTCGAGCCTGGCGAGAGAGGGGGAATGCAGCAAGGAGCTGAGGCTGCCAGTACTTTCTTTAGTTAAATTGGCACGGTCCTCTCCACCCCCTGGAAACCCTGTGCGTTAGCAAATTGTCCACAGCCACCTGAAATCCCTTCAAAGAGACGCTTCCCTCCCTGCGCAAGGGTTTTTTCTGCGCAGCCGGCGTGCCCAGAGCTGGGACGCGCTGTTCCCAGGCTCCCGTCCTCCTACCTGGCAGGTGGAAACTTCCTCTTGCCTATGTGGGTCACTAGCAAACGTGCTCCTAATCAGCAAACCTTAATGAGCATGTCTACAAGCCCAGTTTGCTCTTTGCATAATTTCAATTACGTTTGATGATTAATTGCCCAACTGCAGGTTCTTAAACAATGGGCTGATTCGATTGCAAGCATGATAATTTGTAGGGGGAAATGCTTTTAAATGTGATTTTGCAGCAGATAACGCTCCTTGCAAATGATTACATGTAATATTTGGGATGTAAAACACCACGCTTATGCAGATAGCTCTCCCAGCCTGGGCTCTGGGAGGCGTTTCCAAATACCTCCCCGTTTAGCCGGTGCACTTGCCTCTCGCTCGCGCCCTTTGCCCTGGCGCAGGGCCGCCGGCTGCGGTTCTGCTCGGGGGAGCGCGGATGGAAACCTGCCTACGGAGGCCCCAGCCGGGGCCCGTGGCGGATCAGTTTGCATCTTCTTAAGGAGAGCATATTTGTGTTTCTTTTTTAATAGAAATGACTTTTGTGGAAGGCTGATGTCCACGGTACGTTTCTTTTGTTTGTTCCATTTTTAGGGAAAAGAACGGATACCGTCTCTTGTTCTCAGCCACGCTGAGCTCGTGTTGGGAGGGGAGAAAGTCAAAAGTTGGTTTTAAAAGGATTTGAATGGTTCCCGGCTGCCGGGCGCGCGCGGGGCCAGCCCAGGGGACACGCCGCTGATTTACCTGTCCGGGACTGTCCGTCCCGAGCGTAAGTACGGTGTTTGGGAAGAGCGATGCCAGGTGCGAAGGGAAACAAATGCCCTGCGGTTTGCTTTGTGAATTATGACATTTAGCCCTCGGCGCGGCTGAGGGCTTCGTTTCGGCGGCTCGGTGCCGGATCGGGACGCGGCCGGAGCGGCGGGAGGCGGAGCGCAGCCGGCCCGGGGGAAGCCCCTTTTGGAGGAAAATCCCTTTTTCCCTGCAGTGAGGATGCCAAGGGAGGCCGTCGATCTGAAATAACCGCTCTGGAATAATTGTCCCTGCGAGCGTCCCCTGGCTGAAGTTATTCGTCCGGAGAGGTCAGCCGCCGCTGTGCCGGGAGCGCTGTCCCCGGGGCCGTTCCCGGGCCGGCGCCTCTGCCGCGAGGGGGGGAACGGGCGGCGATGGCCCGCGACCCTCGGCACCCGGCCCGCGCCCCCTCGCTTGCCGCCGCCAGACATTATTTTAGAAAGCGCATTTCCCAATTTATTGGTTTTTCTTTCTCACAGGTGGAAAAATTGAGGGCAGCACGGTGCCGCTTGCTTGAAAAACGCAGCTTCTAGGGGAACGCGTGAGAGGACATTGATTTATGATCAAAAGGGGAAAAGCAAAGCAGAATAAAAAGAATACTTAAGGCTTAAAACCAGGGAAATCTCATTTCTTCCTGTGTAGGTGTTACCTGGGAATCTTTCATGTTAAGCTTAAATGGAATTAAGAATGAGGGGAAAAATCACCCTGGGACTGGAGGGATCCTTGTAGCCCTCTATTAAAATTAATACGGGCATTGATCTGTACAATTTATTAATAGCCTGACGCCGCGAGAGGAGCTGCCGCGATAAACAGCTCGAGCCCTGGTTTGGCGGGTTCCCTCGCGTTATTGCCACCGCGGCGCCCGGTGATTTTATAATTGGTCTGGCTCGTCACTATTGAAGCCCTGCAGAACCAATTAGCAATAGCCTCCTTTGACCCGTGGTTTCTATGGCGTGAGGGAAACTAAAGACGTAAAATGAAAAAGCAAGAGCAAAGACCTAAATCTTTTTGGCTGCCTGATTAATAATCCTGTCAGGCCTATCACAGACACTAAACAGTAATGCTGGTTGCAGCTGAATTTTTTATACTTTCTATTAATCTTTAATGATAGCTTGGTCACCTAGTCTCTTTTATCTTGTCAGATAAATGTATGGTTAACAGGATAATGAGATTTCTAAAGCCCTGTGCTAGCTTACAGCCACGCGGGGCATGGGCTGACCCCTGGCCTGCCGGGGAGCGTGCGGAGGGGACGGTAATTGGGGGATGTGCTGGCAATGTGTTGGAAGCTGATGGATGGGTTAAACTTTGATTTGAGGTCAGGAGGTCCCTCGGCTCTGGAAGGCAACTGTGGTTTTATTACTTGCAGAATCTGATGGGGATGTAATTAGATTTAGCTATTGCTTTATTAATAAGTAATTGTTCCTGCTATTGCTTTAGGTTAGCAAATGTATTCCGCTGATAATTTAGGCCATCGATATGGCTTTATTTATTAATAAACGGGAACGTATATTTTTGCCTCTAGCAGAGAATAGCACAGAATTCTGTCTGGCTACTCCTCCTGGAGGGGAGGATTTGCTCGTTATTAATGCGCTAATTAACCTAATTCTAGGAGCTCGGCTCTGCCGGGGGAGAGCCCGCGCGCGTGCTGGGCGCGCTGTCGGCGGCTGCGCGCGTTCCCCGGACGTGCTCGCGCCGAGCGGCGGCCAGGGCCGCGGGCGTCGGGGGGCCGAAACCCCCCTCGGGGGGGGACGGGAGGAGGGAGCCGGGGCTGGCTGGGCTCTGGGCTGGTGCTGCAGCGCGGGAAGAGCCCTGGCCGTCGCTGCGCCGAGCGGGCTGCTTTGCTGCTGGGTGCCTCGTCCTCGCTGCGAGGGTGCCGCGTCCCCCTTCCCCTCCCCAGTAACACTGGGAAATGAGCTGCTGGGGCAGGTAAGGGCGAGGTGCCGAGGACCTCCGAAGGGGCTGCGGGTGCTCGGGCCGCCCGCCCCTGGTTTGGGGGCAGGATGCCTTTTGGTTGCTTTGCAGCTCAAAGGAAGCTCCTCGCATTAATTATGTTACCATGTAGAAAGCTCTGGCCTGTCATATGCTTTTTTATTTTTTTTTTTCCCTTTTAGCTCTGTTTTTCATAAAGCGGTCCTAAAATGACACGGAAAGCAGCTGCTTAAGCAATTGTGCCAATTAATGGGTCTCTGAAATTAAAACGCCTACACAGTCTAGATGAGATTTCTCCAGGAGGGAATTCAGCAATTGTCTTCATGATAATCAGGCTTGACTTGTCTTAGCACACATTAATAAAAAAGCGAATGCATTCAAAGAGATGCCCTTTAGTGGAGAATATCCACAATATAGTAATGAGTCTCCAAAAAAAAAAAAAGGGGGGGGGGGAAGAAAGAGAGAGATAGCGAGCAATGGCTGCGCCGCGCCGAACGGTGTCCTCGGAGGAGGGAGACGTGGAATTCATGTCGTGGACTTGCTGGATCCCGCCGCTGCCGGGTGCCGACCTCCCTCTCCTCCCGGGGCGAGGAGCGGCGGAGGCCGGGTGGAGAGGCGGCTGCAGGCTGTGAGCTGGACCGGCGCGCGGCGGCGGCGCGCCGGGCCGGGGAGCGGGACATCCCCGGCCTTCCCGCCGCCGTTCGCTCGCCGGCCGGGGGCAGCGGGGCTGGTCCGGACCCCGCCGGCCCTTGGCTCCGAAGCAGAGAGCCTGCAAAGAGGCGCCGGGCTGGCTCTCGGGCGAGCGCTCGCCCTCCGCCCCGGCTCCTCCGGCAGCCCAGGGCGACGGTTGCTTCGGCTCTTAACGGGAAAGCTGGAAAACGGCGAGGAACGGGCGGAAACGCGCTGGCGGCGCGACGCGGCTGTCGTCCGCAGGGCGCGGGACAAAACCCCCTCGCGGTTTTGAGAAGGAAATGGCCGAAAGCTGCCGGGAAAGGGGCGGGCGGTGGCATCGCCGCGGCTGTGATGCTCCGGAAACGCTGCGGTTTGATCCAGGCACGAGACCTCGCGTGCAGCGCGGGGTCGGCTGCAGCCCTGCGAGACGCAGAGCTTAGAGAAAGGTGAGGGAGTCCCGGGGGCCGCTCGTCCCCGAAGCACAGGAGACCCTGTGCACCGAAAACGGGGAGAAAAATGTGGGTTTTTTTGCCATGGCTAGCAGTTTAGATTTTCAGGTCCGTCTCAGTTTGAGCAAATATTTTGATTACGGCTAAGTGAGAAGATAACAAATGCTGTTTAGACAAAAGCAACACATTCACTATTAGTTTTAGACAATTTGTCCTAATATTGCTTTGAATCATGCATTTATTCCCCCATAAAGATTTGATTACTTTGCTTGTTTCATTAATCTTTATTTGTTTAATCATCTGCTAAATCTGTTTAATCATTGGTTTAAGTGGAAAGATTACATGAAGATATTCAATGCTTAGCGGCAGAGCTGGCCCGGCAGCTCCCCCGCTATCCTGTTGTATCGCTTTTGATTATTCCAGCTGGGCGTCGTTTTTGTGCAACAAGCACCCGGGCTGCGGCCCGGTGGGATTTCCCGGAGGAGTCGGACGTTTCCCGCGGCGGGTGGCGAAGACGAGAAGCGGCAGAATCCTCCCAGGCTGCCTCTCCGAAGGGACGCCGGTGCGCGGCCAGGGCCGGGGGCGAGAGCGGGGCACGCCGCGCGCCCCCGGCCCACCGCTTCCTCTCGCGCGCCGGCTGTCGGCGAAACCTGCCGCTCTCGCCAAGCGCGAGAGCCGCCCTGAGTTGTTCTCAGGTTCCCCCAAAGGCCCGGGGGGCAGCGGGCGCCCCCAGAGCCGCGGCGGCGCGGGGCGAAGGGGACGGCGGCGGCCGGAGAGCGACGCGCGGCCCCAGGCCCTGCAGCGAGGGCAGCAGTACTTTGATAAGGATTATTTTTATTCGAAGGGGCCCTTCTGCCCGTGGCGGGGTGACCCCCCGGCCCGGCTCTGCCCCAGCTCGCGGCCCACGGCCCCTCGGAGGGATGAATGTTTCATGCAACGCCTGTGTTTTTTGCTCGGAGAGGCTTGATACGAGACGTGCGGTATTTCACCAGCTCTCCTGCTGTAATCAGCAGCCTCAATCACGGGTGCGATATTTTATGAATTAATAAAGAAAGATCATGGACGGTCCGGTGGGACCCTGGGAGAAATACGCTCTGTAGCGTTTTAATGAGCACTGTGGGGAATTTCCACCTCGGCTTCCTTCCCGCCCCCTTTTCCTCCACTTTTGGGTGGTTTTTCTTTTTTTCCCCTTTTTCTTTGGCAGCCGCCCTCGCGCCCGGCCGAGCCCGGCAGCCGCCGATTTGCCGTGTTTGTCCCCGGCCGCGTCCGGCCCCGCGCCGCCGTGCAGATGTAAGCAGGGTTTTTATGGCAGATCTTGTACTCGTTATTGAATAATTCATTGTCGCATTAATGTCTTCAGACACCGTCTCTCTTCCCCTCTGCCTTCCTCTCTCTCTCGCTCTGTCCCTCTCTGGTTCGTTCTGCCCACTTGGGAAAACTTTATTATGCCTCGCTCTGACGACAGAGTATACAGATAAAAGATAATTGCTTGGCTTGACTCCTCCATTGATATGAAAATAAGATTTAAATTATTCACTTCAGTTTAAAGGTTAGTTGAAGGTTATTACAGGGGATAAAAAAATCACTCTTCATAACATTTCTGTTTGAGATGAGGCAGGTTTGAAAGGCCTAATTTGCACGGCAGGCCGAGGTGGCTTGTTGGGAATAAACTGAGAGACCCTCCAGAGGCTTAATCGAGAAGAAGTCAATTATTTATAAGCAAATTATGGTTAGCTTCTCAGCTATATAAAACACAGTTAGTCGCAAATAAGGACAAGATGGAGACCTCTATAACTTAATATACCTGCCATTGTACGCCGGCGAGCTCTTTCCCGGCGCTTCCCTTCCTCTGATCCCGGCTGGAATTTAATGAGCGGCTGAATTTCAGACGGGGGGGCCTGATCCTGCCCCCTCGCAGCCTGTTCATTTCATCCTTTCCCTTCGCTCCCTCCTTCCCCAGGTCGCCCTTGCCTCGCGGCGCTGTAAGCGGGCTTCCGGGGCTGCGCGTTTCCCCGCCGAGCGACAGGTTCTTCGCGGAGCGGTCCGCTTCGGCGTCTGGGGCCGGGCGAGCGGCGAAGCTCCTGCACGGGGCTAATAATCGATGTCACGCCTGCGTCTGGCAGCGGGGCTGTGTTGCGGCCGCGGTCTCGCCCTGACCGCAGCCTTCGGCATCAATCATCGCCCTCACCGCTGTGCAAATAAACAGCCAGGGAGAAAGGAAACCGTCGCCCATTGCGCGCCGGGATCCCAAACCTCTGCACGCGTTAAATGCCTGCATAAATCGCTGTTTGTGTATGACTGCCTATGTATAATGTATACCTGTAATAGAGATATTACATACACAGGCTTCAAATACAGCTGCATTAAAAAGACATCTACGTCTTCCAGTTGGGTGCTTGCATTAATGCAGGGAAACGCAAACGCGCTTTTCCACCGTGACGTGCGCGCGGCCGGGGAGAGGAGCGCAGCTCGGCTGCCGCCTTCCCTCTGCGTTTCCCTTGCTCCTTGTAGCGTGCTGTGCCTGGACTTGCAACGCGCGCCCTAAGCGCTGCTGCTGGCGTCACCAGGGCTTTCGTGCGGTCGTTCCTGTGGCAAAGCTCGCGCTGACACCTATTACTGGAATAGTGACCGTGGAGCTGGGTTCCCCGAGGTTTTTCCCCGCTGTTAGTGTAAGCTGTGTCGCCTACGCTAAGACTCACGGTCAGACCCCGCTTGCAGCTTATTGTTATTGCACCGAAGCGTGATGGCGTAGGACGAACGTTTGCCTTGGGATGAAGCTATTGAAGGTTTTGGGGAACTCCAGCTGAAATAATATACCCGTTTCCTCAACTATGGTTGGTGGGAAAAAAGACTTATGTTTTGCCATGAAAAACATGGTTGTGCTTTGTGATAGTACCGAGACCAGAAGCGTGTCCGGGCAGGCTCCGAGGGGGATGCGCCCTGGCCACTGCGGCCAAAACTGAGCGCCGGCAAGAAAACCGGGAAAATGCCCCAAAGCCGGGACATCCCGTTTCGGTGTTATCGGGATGTCAGAATTCATTTCTTATTTTCAAATGACTTTTTCCTTGCAAGTTTGATAAGTGCGTCACAGACGTACGTATCGTACTACAAGGTTTTTAATGTTTACAGCCGAGGTGAGCTGTTTGGATTGGCATGGCTTCAGTTTACCTTAACTGTCTGCGAAGGAGTACTCAAAAAAAAAACAAACATTGTAGTTAAGAAGAAACCAATTCTAAAAGTCTTTGAATCTGCCACAACATGGAACTTGTGTTCCCTGCGTTCCCTGCTTAAGTTCACGGCCCCGATGGGGGGGATAATAGACTTTCCCACAGCGACTTTTAAAAAAGGCTGGAATTGCGCTCAGAGACAACTATGTTCAGAAGATGAGACTGTTTGCGCGCGCCAGGACAGTCTTGCAGCCTGCCTTTGTGTCACTTGTGCGACCCAGACTTTCCCTTCTTCACTTTGGGGTCTGAGAATTGCTTACCAGAGTTTTCTCATGTGATAACTAGTAGAGCATTTAGTGTGTTTCGGTTGCGCTGGTGCTCGAGCAAGCTATTCTGCCTGGTGTTTTGGAAGTGCCTCTGTTTTTCAGCAAGGCTGCCAAGTTTTGGCAACTGAGGAGGGTGTAAGCAGCGAACTGCGCGGTCCTCAAGGGCTCACAGCTTCCTCACGGGAAGATATTTTGCATTTTTTTCAAATTAGAGTTCTTGTACGTTCTCTTTTTTTTTTTTTTTTGGCCAGCGTCACCGCGGTCTCGCCCCTGGAAGGTGGGGAAGGGCGGTTGTCCTCCTGGCCAGCAAAGCCGAGCGAAAGCGGGCAGCTGCGTCGGGGGCCAGCAGCTCGGCGCGCTCGTCCGGCGCCTTCCCCTGCGCCGCCATCAGAAAGGCTTCGAGCTGTCAGCCGCCGTTATTTATGCTTGTCTGTTGTGTTTGAAATGAGACGTAAGCGAGGCCCATGTGTGCCGCCGCTCTCCTTTGTAGCAGAAGAAAGGAGAGAGCGAGGAGCGTGTTTGCAGTCATGTCTGGCCCTTGATTCGCAGCTCTGCTCGGCGTCGATTCGGGGTCTGGAGCGTGCTCGCCTCCGGAGGAAAGCGGAAGCCGAGCTATTTCTGTATGCACGGAGGTGTCGCGTTCGCGTTAAACCCTTTTGCCTTTTATTTAAAATTCACAGCGGCTCGACAGGTACCCGCAGGAGCTGCATGGTTGTGGCAGCCCCTGCAAGCCTGAGCAAAGGCTGCTTTGTGCATCCCCTGGCAGACGCAGCGGGCTTTACTCGGCCTCCCTTTCCTTCCCACAGTGAGCGGCTGGGGGCCGGGGGGAGCCCGGCCGGCCCCGGGCTCGGTGCCGGCCGCGGGAGCGCAGCACCCGTCGGCGCCGGCTGCAGCCAGCGCCGCCCGAGGGGCTCCGACCTTAAGGCCGGTAAGAAAAAGCCATCTCCAGGCGCTGCGGCCGCGGGCGGGCTGTGCCGAGCTCGGCCAGGCGCCGGGGGGGAGGCGGCGGGAGCCCGGCTGGGGCCTGAAGGAGCAGGAAAACCCAGCTGACGAATCCTGCCGAGGCGAATAAACAGGCTGCAGATCTTCTTTACTGATACGCAAAATAATAATAATAAAAATATCGATATTGTTGGCTTTCCCGCGGCCACGCTGCTCTCCCTGCATGCCCGAACGCTGCCGCCGGCGCTGCGCGGGCTGCCGGGAGCTGCGTTCCCGGCGGGAAGGGCGCCTGGGCGATGCCGGGCTGGAGCTCCCGGGCAGCCCGGGCAAGCGCCCCGGAGACCCTCGAGGGCGCGTGAAAGCCGCGCGCCCTGGCTCGGTGCTTCGTGCAGCAGCGTGACTAATGCGACCCAGCACCGCGTGGGAATTTACGCTCTTATCACCTGTGTCTGCCGGCCGCCGGCACGAACGTCCCATTAACCATAGGTAATTGCTCTGCCTATTACCTGGGAAAATCCTGATAGTAACCTGACCCAGCTTTATAGGCGGAGGGCTCCTTTATTGCCGCCGTGTAACCTCTGGCTCTGGGTATCAGGTGTCTTGGTGTTAAGTGCCCATGAAATGAAATACTCATCGGGGGAAAAATTGCCTGGGAGAGTTGAACTCGAGCGCGGCGCAGGAGGAGCAGGGAAGCAATCTCCCGTCGCCTGCGCGTATGACTCACAGTCCGGTTCTGCAGATGGTTGTTGCAAGTCTGGGAGAGATGCATCATCTTTGGGCATTTCTGAAGGAGGAGGTTGCAAAAATGTTGTTTTTCCCCTCCTGAAGCCCTAGGAGAGACCGCAGCGGAAAATGCTGCCCAGCTTTTTAGCAACTACCTCTGAGGCTGGGCCCCTAATATACTTGCACATTAGCCATGCCTCCATGTTCAGAGGTATAAAAATTCCTCTTAAATCATTCAGTGGCTCTCTAATGTGTTCACAATGTGGACTACAGAACAAGATCTGAAACACTCTTTTTTCCAGTAAGACTATTAAATGGTGACACTTTGACATCAGCAAGACGTATATGAGATTAAAAAGTAAAAACTGCACAGAAATGTAAGTGCCTTCACATACCGTTAGAATAAAAATTGCTGTTCGGAGCATTAAAATAGCATCCTTGTCAGGAGCGGCGCGTCCCGGAGACGTGCCTGCTGCTTGCTGCGGCATCGATGCATGCGATTTCCTCCTGGATAAATTACAGAGCGCTTAGAGAAGGCAGCGAACACCCTTGGAGCCCAGGAGAACGGCGCTTTAAGGTAAAGGATGAACGTGCAGAGCTGAGGGACGAGCTGTCAAAGCGGCTGGGGACTCGCGGCACAAAAGCTGGCACGAAGAGGAGCTTCCCTGCAGCCAGCGGGGCGTCCGCCGGCGGCGCAGGCGAGGCGAGGCCGCTGGAGAGGTGCCGGATGGGCTTTCCCCGTGTTTTGGCCACGGAGCAGCTCCGCCACGGAAGAGCGGGGCCCTTTTTGGGCTGTGACTCCTCCGGGAACAGCCGGCCGCTCTCCGGGGACACGGCCCGGGCCGGGGCCGGCGGCCGCAGCGCCTGGCTGCGTGACGGCGATGGTGCAAGGGCGCGCAGGGTCCTGCGGAGACTGTTTCATCTGCCTGGGACATTTGCAATCCCCTGGAGGCAGCTGGTGGATGAAAGCAGGAGACGAAGGAGCTGGCTTTTCTTGGCACGATTAATCATTTATTAGCTAATCAAGAACGCTTGCAGGAGATGAGGAGAGAGAGAAGCTCATTTCTAATAGGACTTAGTTAGCTTCTGTTTTTTTAAACTCTGATTTCCTAAGGAAACAATGTCTGTGGGCTTGTGGAGGTCTGTTTGTCCATCCGTCGTCCCCCTCTCTCTCCTTTTTGACCCATTTCCAGCCCCTCTAGGACCTTGTTGCAGCCCAGCTGGACAGAGCAAGCTTCCCACTGTTTGCATGAGAAAACCGCTCGTCAGCCCAAATAAACAGCAAATAGCAGCGAGGCCACAGAGCAGCAGGTACTGGCCTGCCTAAGACCAAGTTGTTCCTGCTGCTGCCTGGGACGCTGCCCTCGATGCTGCCGCGGAGGGCTGGGCGGCGCGAGGGGCTGCAAGAGCTGCGGCCGCTGCCGCGCTCCAGCTGTGGGCAGAGGGCTGGTCGGGCGCAGGAGCCGGCGTGCCCGGCAGGCAGCGCGCGCGGCGGGGGGAAACGGGGAAGGGAGGCCCCCGCGCGCGGCGGGGACCCCCGGCACGGTGGCTCCTCTCCCAGGAGCGTGCCTCGATGCTCAGGACGGGGTAAACGCGCTGCAGTTTGTACGTTGGCCGCTGGTTCAGCGCTCGAGCTGCGTTTTCGTGTTTTGACCTTGCTGTTTCGTTATTGAAGGGGAAGCAGCGAGCCGGGGTGCCGTGGCCGAGGTGGGCTGCAGCAAGCCGAAGGGAAACCCGGCTTTTCTCCTCCGTGCGCCGAGCAAACGCAGTCTGGCGCAAGCGCTTATTGATTAGCTGACCCAAAAGGGTGCTGCTGGTAGGAAAGATGTTTTGGCACTGCTGCCGGCCATCAGGCGCGTGCCAGACGGGATTGACTCTTGCTTCGTTACGACGCCGTTTTGCCCAGCAGGAGTCTGGTTGAGTTGCAGCTGGCAAGGCAGGAGCTTGCAGCACGGGGAAGAGAGATCACGCCGCGAAGCCTGTCAAAGAAAAGCCAGTTTACAAGCCAAGGCTAATCTACAGCTGTTGCTGCTACTGAGCGTTGTACAAGCTGACGCCGCGGCGCGCAGGTTGCGTGCTGGCGCAGGTTAGTGCGACTGTAGCCCGCCGTGAAACTGGCAGCGGCGTGCATGGCGCCGCTCCAAGCGAACGCCCCGAGCCTGATGCAGCGTGCCGGTGTACGTGCGCGCCCAGGCCCCCGCCAGCGCACGGCTTTCCCCTTCGGTCTCTGATGCACGGGGCAAAGAGCGTCCGGGAGCTTGCTGCGGATGGGGAAGTTGTCCCGCTAATCCGCCCCGTCACCTTCTGGAAAACCGGCAGGGAAAACCGGCAGCACGACGTGCTGCGCTGACAAGCGGCGCCCAGGGCCGCGGCGGCCGGGTTTGACGGCCGGCTCCCGCCTCGGAGTCGCTGCCGCTGCGTCAGCGCCGGTTCCTCGTGCCCTGCAGAGAAACGCGTCGCGGGCTGGAAGAGAGCGGGAGAAACGGCAGAGAGAGGTTTGTCACTGTCGGGGGACACGAGCCAAAGAGGGGCAGGGGCAGAAGAGCCGATGCCTGCGGAGAGCTGGCGCCCCCGAGAAACGCAGCCCAGGGGCAAGAGCCTGCTCGCTCCGGGGTGCAGGCGGGTTGTGCACGGAGCCGGCCGGCTCCAGACCCGCTCGCCCTGCTGCCGCGTGGGTCCGCAGCATCTCCGCCCTGGCCAGGAGGGGAGGACGTGGCCGTGCCTGGGCCAAATCCTGCGGAAAGGCTCCTGGGAGGGAGACGCTGGTACCCAAAACCAGAGCAGGTAGCGGCAGCATCCCTGCTCCCGCGGAGGGGAGGCCGCTGCGAACCCACCGCCCCTCCGGGCACGGCAGCGAGAGCCCGAGCCCGCGACCGACGGGGCCGCAGGTCCTTTTACCCCACGGCGGTGCCAGGCAGGCTGCCCGTCCGCTCCGGCGGAAACCGCCTCCTCCTGCGTTCCTGCTGCTCCGTAACCGCGGCCTCCGAGCATCCCTTGGCGAGGGCAGGTCTCCCACTAACCAGACCTGCGCGGAAGAACGCTCTTCTGCGCCGTGGGAGGATCTCCGCTCGTCTCCGGGCAGGGCAGAGCCGTCGCCAGCCCAGCGAGCAGCGCACAAACCGCGGCCGCGTTGCGGGGCGCTCAGGGCTGCTCCCAGGCTTCCCGGCGCCCTGCCGGCTGCGACCGCCCTCCACCTTTGTGTCCCCTCGCACAACCATTAGTGGCTTTTATTGAGCCTCCGGCTACTGGAATCGTGTTATGTGCAAACCTCCGTTTCCGTTGAAGAGAGTCTGGTTTCAACCTTCACGGTTTGAAAATATGCACAGCGAAGTCTCTCAAACTAAATAAAAATAATGCAAAATATATTACATTTTAAAATCTCGTGACATTTTGGGGGTCTGACTCATGATTTTTGAACGTTTGGAACCAGTAACGGCGCAATCAATTTTGCTGCTTCTTGGATGATTGCTTTCAGAGAGGTTTTAATTCTACTATAAATACTTCAGCTTTACAACAGCACTCTCAGTCAGATATGCCATAATACCCAGTTCTGCATTTCAGGTGAGGCTTTAAACTAAATTAAATCTCCTCAGTATAGCTAATCAGAGATTAGCTTTGATCACAGTTTGTTAGCTCAGGCCAATCCTATTCAAATCCTCTAGCAGACCTAATATCAAGAGTGCTTTGTCCTGTGCTTATAATGTGAACCACCTCCCCCAGGGCAAGGCAGGGGAGATTTTTTTCTCTGCTACGTTTAGATGGCCGGTGGTGGCCTCCCCGTGCACGCGGCTGAGATGTGGTTGCAGAGGCTGCAGAGCAGTGTGGCGAGACCTTGCTCTGGGCTCTTCCTCTCCTGTTCGTAGTGCGTGGCCGCGGTTGCCTCCCATAATGACTTGAACTGAACCTTTTTCCTGGTTAGAAACATCCTCTGCTGTTGTTCCTCTGTATTATTTATAGCCTAGTAAGTGTCTGAGACTTGCAGACACTGATACAGAGCTCACTTATCCACCCAGCAATATTCTTGTTTGAAACAATGCAGTTTGACTGTTGCTATCGATTTTAGAGGGTTGTGTGATGGGTAAGAGTTCCTTTGAGCCAACTGGTATATTAAGCAATCATTTCTGTAGCAGAGGACATAACTCCCCTGGCATCAGTTTGCCCTAATGGGCCTGGTATTACTCATGTGCTAATTGATTGGGCATGGAGAGAAGAAAAGCTAAATTCACTTGCAAGGTGATTTTTATGGCCAAGCTCATAACAGAGGTAATTTGCTGAAAATGTTCAGTCCTTCTCCAGTTATGTAATGTAATCTGTGTTTTTGTACTCCGTCTCTGTGCTGCGTTTCAATGGGACAAGCTTTGCTGTGTTTGTGGAGTTCAAGGTGAAATCCCCCAGGAGCCACCGTTGCAGACCGTTTCTTTCTTCTCTGCGTTGTGCTGAGGAACACGCGAACGCCGGGAGTGACGTGGGAAGGCCGGTGCCGGCGCTGCCCCGTGGGAGCTCTGACAACTGGGGACCTTGTGCTCCGCTGGCTCGCCTCAGGGTGGGTTTCAGGATAGCTCTGGTTCGCCCGTTGAAACACCCTGCCTAGGGCCCAGCTGTTTATTTCTGTAGCAGAAACTACAGAAACACTACTGTAGCAGACTTTCGTCTGAAGTTTTCATCTCCAAAGTATTGCAAAGGAGCAGCTGCCACGTACCGTTTGTGCCTGTATCGCCTGTGCTGCCGGACACGAAGGGCTTGAGAAGGACGGGATCGCTCGACAGAGTCACCAAATCACAGCGACGGGCACAGGCGAGACGCGGTGTTTCACGGCTCAGAGTACCGCTCTTTGGTTTGACTCCTGTGACCGTGTTGCCAGTTCGCAGTGCGGCTGTGTGTAATATGGTGTTCTCCAAGTAGCAGCGGTGGCTGTGCCTGCCTGAAACCACTGGGTCACAGCTAGATATATTTTACCAGTGAACTAGAGGTTCCCAGTGATGGACCACTACTCGGGTGTGCTAGATGCTGTATGAATCCAGAACAAAGGCCCAAAGAGTCCAATCTCGGTATAAGGAGAGAGGAATTGGACAGCGAGGTAGGAGGAGGAGGACAGCAGAGGAAAGGAGGAGCGGTCTTGGCCAGCCAGATGGACAGCAGCGACGCCAGAGCGGCTGGCACATGGAAGCTCTTGAGCTCTCCATGGACACTAGAGCAAAGGAGACATCTGAGCAAGGTTTCGGGGTCTCTCAGGCTTGGTCTCTGAATGTAGATCCTGGACGAGGATCCAAGCGAGGACAGTGCTTGGTTACTGGCCTTAGTTACCTTCTAAAGCTTGTGCACTGCCTCAGGGTTAAGATGTTCAAGCCATGTTGAGAAATATCAGCTAAGAAATGGCATCTGCATGAGATATTTTGGGCCACCACTGACAGTTGTTGCTGCCGAGGGAGGTACACCCTTGCACCACAGCACCCTCAGGCAGAAGGCAGCTCATTCCGTCCAAGGGAAAGCACAGGAGGAATCGTAGCTAGATTGCAAAAATCCATAGTGACGGAGAAACCAAAGCACACCCTCTTCCTCGGCTGCTAAGAGACCTGCAGGTTTAATAGCCCTGGGAAGGTGGTTAAAACCTTGACTTTACATCTCATCCTGAGGGCAGCCCCTTGAAAACCACAGATCCGTCCTGTTTCCCTGCCAAAGCATTAGTTCAGATCCGATGTGGATCATCCTGCCCTGTAGCACTGATGTGGGCTGGCAAAAACTCCCACCAGCACGTGGAAAACTTGTTGAACTTGGCTGATTCGGCAGGACTGCCACTTGAGGTGAGATGCTGTCAGGCGTTCAAAGAAATTTTCCAACAGATGAAGACTTGTGCCTTTCAAGTCTTAAAGCTGCCTACCTGGAAAACTCAAATTTGAAAATTACAGAAGCTTGGAATATTACTAGATCTTGGAAAAAAATGATGTCAGAGAATGGTCCTTGTTGTTTCCCTGGAGATTGATGGACTTCCAGGACTGACAAGGTGAGCTCTTGTATATTTGTCAGGACATAACATTGAGTTAACCTGAAATTTCAGAAATTTTCCTTGAGTGGGAATAAAGCCAGTCAGTCCTGCAAACAGTTCAGACAAAAAGGGTGGTTTTGGAGTCTGCTGGATCGTGCACTTGAACCAGTTCAGCTGGCGCTGTGGAGGTTGGGACGATGCTTTGGCTGTGGCTGAGGCTGGGAGAACAGCACTGTGCTGCCCTCATCCCACCACACCAGGTGCTGTGTGGGCCCTTCTGCTGCGTTGCTCATGTGAAACTGCTGCAAAGGATTTCACCTTGGCTCCTAAGGCTGGTGTCACCCCACGGACCAGCCTTCCCACCTGCCCGGATCGGCCAAGACAGGGCTGGCTTCGTGGAGCGTTGAAGACACAGCTGCCTCGAGCAGCTGGCTTGTTTTGACAGGTCCTTTCTCCCGAAACGTGCTGCCCTTGGATTTTTGACCCGTGCTGCTACCGGGCCATCAGTCTCCAGTGCAGAGACAAAAAAATGCATCTGTCATCGCACGCCAGGATGAGGAAACTCAGCCTGAAGGCAGTGACCGGCCAGGCCATGGCATGCATCTCGCTTATCTTTCGGAAGGGAAGTCTTGAGAGGAGACTGGACAAAATGTCACAAGCTGGAGAGACGTCGGGCCCCTTTCCTCGGGGCCGGGAGAGCAGGCGTGTGGGAGGAGGGTCTGCAGGAACCACGGGTTTCCCTCCGCGGCGGTGACAGCCCCGTGGGCTTTGCAGAATGAAGAGAACAGAAACGTCTAGAGAGGAGCTGTCAAGCCGGCTTGAGACGCGATGGGGATCTGCATGTTGTCGTGCCCACCGCAGCCCCTCTCGCTCTGCTCCTCACGGAGCAACCGGGAGGGGTCTGGGGACTCCCACAAGGCTGGAGGAACGAGGATTTCCTGCGGAAAAATAGCGGCTTTGTCCTTACCGCGGACGGCGGCACACCAGCCTGGAGCATCTCGTCTTCATCTGTGTGCCCACTCTTGCCGTGGGTGCCACCCCCGGACAGACGGACCGCCGGCGTGGAGGGGCTGCTGCCGGGGTCCTGCTGCTGTCCCCGGCTTGAGCCGGGTTTGGAGGCGCCCGGGCGCGCTGGCCGGCGCGGGGTGCAGCGGCAGGGCGCAGCCACACGGTGGTAGGAGATTGCCTTCGCGCCGGCTGCGATGGGAGCCCGCACACCGCAATCTCGCCCGAGTCCAGCGCCTGGCCGATGAAACAGGCCGTGTCTTTTGCTGCTGGAGCGCGGGAGGAGAGCGGGAAAGCATCCGCCGCACTGCGAGGCCTGAGGTTCGCCCGCCGCCGCCAGCATCCCGCTGCTGCTGCCAGCAACCTGCTGCCGCTGCCAGCCTCTCTGCTCCTGGCTGAGGAACGCGGGGCCCTCGGGGCACGGCCGGCGGCGGTGCACGGAGCGGACACGGCCGGCGGCAGTGCACGGAGCAGGCACGGCCGGTTGTGGTGCACGGAGCAGACACGGCCGGCGGCAGTGCACGGAGCAGGCACGGCCGGTCGTGGTGCACGGAGCAGACACGGCCGGCGGCAGTGCACGGAGCAGGCACGGCCGGTCGTGGTGCACGGAGCAGACACGGCCGGCGGCGGTGCACGGAGCAGACACGGCCGGTCGTGGTGCACGGAGCAGACACGGCCGGCGGCAGTGCACGGAGCAGGCACGGCCGGTCGTGGTGCACGGAGCAGACACGGCCGGCGGCAGTGCACGGAGCAGGCACGGCCGGTCGTGGTGCACGGAGCAGACACGGCCGGCGGCAGTGCACGGAGCAGGCACGGCCGGTCGTGGTGCACGGAGCAGACACGGCCGGTCGTGGTGCACGGAGCAGACACGGCCGGCGGCGGTGCACGGAGCAGACATGGCCGGTCGTAGTGCACGGAGCAGACACGGCCGGCGGCGGTGCACGGAGCAGACACGGCCGGTCGTGGTGCACGGAGCAGACACGGCCGGTGGCGGTGCACGGAGCAGGCACGGCCGGTTGTGGTGCACGGAGCAGACACGGCCGGCGGCAGTGCACGGAGCAGGCACGGCCGGTCATGGTGCACGGAGCAGACACGGCCAGCGGCGGTGCACGGAGCAGGCACGGCCGGTCGTGGTGCACGGAGCAGACACGGCCAGCGGTGGTGCACGGAGCCGGAGCGGGCACGGCCAGCGGTGGTGCATGGAGCAGGCATGGCTGGCAGCGGTGCACGGAGGGGGCCCGGCCAGTGGTGGTGCACGGAGGGGACCCGGCTGGCAGTGGTGCACGGCGCAGGCACAGCCGGCGGTGGTGCACGGCGCTGGCACAGCCTGCAGGCTTCGTTCACTTCGGTCTTCCTGCTTTGTTCTCGGGGTGGCGATGGAGCAACCGCTCGGCTTTGCCTGCAGCCCCTCTCGCTGCTTCGCCCGGAGCAAACGCTCGGGTTCGGTTAGCGCCTTCCTGCTCCCCCGCACACCTGACCCCAGATTTCGTCCCTGCCCGCAGCGGGCTGGGGCTCGGGGGACCTGCCGCCGGCAGCGCTCCCTGCCCGGCCGGCCCCGCTTCGGCCCTTCCCGGGGCAGCGCGGCCCGCGGGCGGGCGCCAGGCAGGGCTGCGAGGGGGCTTTGCGGCGGCAGGGGGGGCGGCCGCCCCCCTTCGAGACGCCCCGCGCGGACGGGGCGAGCGGCTCCCCTTGGCTGCTCTCCTTTGACTCACCGGCAAAATAGGTGATGGATCGATACGTCCCGGCGGCTAAACCCTTCGTCCTGCTGCCGGCGAGGCTGTGCGCTAACCGGACCGACCATACGTAGCTATTTAATTGAGGGTGAATTGTGTAATTCTGATACTCGCCGACGCTGCTCACAGTAGGTGGTTTAGGGACTTCCGAGTCTACAAAATCCTCTTTTCTTAAGGTACCCCAGGGATTTCCCGGACAAAACTGCCTCGGGGAAAAAAGCCGAGAAGGGAGGTGGTGTGCCCCAGTGCTTTCCCAGCAGAGCGCTCTAGATATAGGAAGTACCGTTAAAACGACGTGTTTCGATAATCGCCCTCCGAGCGGGGCGGGCGGCAAAAGTTCTGCTTTGCAAAGCAGAAAACGGTTTCAAAAACTCGTAAAAGAAAGCTCCAAATGTTGGCGTTTTCGGCAAAGGAAAATGCCCCCAAATCCATTTCAGGTTAATCAAAACATTTCGGTGCAATTTGGACTTCACATTTAGCTATACTTACAATAATAAGAGATAATAATAATAGGTGCTGACAAAATCCCTGAAGTTAAAACCCAACTCTTTATCCGATGTTGTTGGCAAATCTCTCTGTTTCGTTTCC
Source organism: Struthio camelus (assembly GCF_040807025.1). Classification (NCBI taxonomy): domain Eukaryota; kingdom Metazoa; phylum Chordata; class Aves; order Struthioniformes; family Struthionidae; genus Struthio; species Struthio camelus. The sequence goes on from NC_090953.1 coordinate 1,530,623, forward strand.
GAAGTGGTTTGCGTGACGCAGTAAGATTTGGCCAGATGCACAAAGCTGTGTTTCGGGTTTTGGGGCCCCATGGACAGGAGCGGGACGGGCTGCAGAGGGCTGCGGGGGCCGGGGACGTGCCGGCTCGGCGGCAGCGTTAGTCCCTTGGCAGGCGACAGGCATCCCACGTTAACATAACCCTGAAGCTTCCAAAATCCAAGTTTTGCATGGGAGGAACATTAAGTTTCGCCTGATGATGAACGCTTACTTTCGCTGCGGATTTAAGGCGCTGCCGAGGGATTGACCGCCCGAGCGCCCTGCTGTCCAGCTGAACTTCGCTGCGGCCTTCGCTAGGAGCGGGATCACACCGTGCCCGTTAGGAGTCTTGGGCCTCCTTTCTGAGCGTGCCACCACAGGTATTTTATTTCAAACACTAGACAAAAAAAGTCTCGATTTTTGAAAAGCACGTTTCTTCCCAGAGCAACGGGACACCCAGCGGCGGTGAGCCACCGTGCTTTTTGCAGCGCTTCCCTCCCTCTCCTCTGCGTTCGCCGAGTTCCCGGGGAAAAACTGAAGCCTGTGTACGGTGGATGTCACTCCAGCCGAAAGTCCCCCGTGGCAGCAAGCAAGGCAGATCGCAGTGCCACCATGCCTGACACTTTCGTGATATTTCTGGCGCTGAGTAGTAATTTTATCGTGGTTTTTAACGGTCCGGTATTTCTGGAAATGCTGGTAAATCCATGTGTTGAACCGCTTTCCTCTGCTGCCTCGTGACCAGAATCTCGGCGGCTCCGCGTCGCTTCCGGGGGTATCGGCCCCACGGAGGTCCCTCTGCGGGGACAGACCCGCCGTCGCCCCGCGGTCTGGCGTGGCCGAAGCCCACTGGGAACCGCTTTATTGGCGTAATACCGCTGTGACGATGATACAGCGTTCGAACAGCCCATGCGGCACGGTTGGATGAACCTGAGGACAGGTCCCCCCGTTGCTGCTCCTTCCCAGACCGGTTCCCGCTTGGGGTTTAGGGATGCGCTTAAGCGGGTGGTGCGCTGCGTACGAGGACCGCAGAGATGCGCACACAGGCGCCTTGGGCCTTTCCTCCGTTTGCAGCCCCGGCGTTCGTAACTCCGCCTGCAGCGCTGATGTTTCAAACTGAAGTGCAGCAAGTTTTGTCTGAATCCAAGGAAAAACTCTTTTCCTGTGAGGACACTTGGGAGCTGGGCCAGGCTGCCCAGAGGTGCTGGAGGCACCATCCTTGGAGATACCCGAAAGCCGCTGGGCGGTGCTGGGCAGCCGGCGCCAAGTGCCCTGCTGGAGCAGGCACCTGGATCGACGATCTCTAGGGGACCCTTCCGCAGCCCCAAGCCGTGCTGCGATTCTGTGATATGTTGCGTTATATCATGGGTTGTCCAAGGGCAGCCCAGTGCTGTCCTATCTGTTGATGTGGCCCCGGGGTGGTTGCTATCCGAGCCCACATGGGGGCCAGCAGTGCTTACTGGGCCATGACGTGGAGGAGCTGGCCAGGATCCCCAGGGAAACCTGTGCCACCCACCGCCACCGATGTGGCAGGCTGGGGACGTCTCCCGAGCCGAGCTCCGACTTGGAGCACCTGGTCCCTGGCGGTGTCCATCGCCTTGTGCTCTCCCTACTCCTGTTCTCTCCTCATGGCCCCAAGGAGTCTGCTCCCAGGCGTTAATATGAGTGGTGTCTGCCCCAGCCGTCGGCTTCGTGGATCGGGATCCATGGCCGGCCCTGCAGGAGCAGCAAGGTGGTAGAGGTGTCCTCCGGCATCCCCGGACTCTTCCGGCATCCCTGCACACCTCTGGCACGCTTGTGTGTCCTACAGCACCCCCACACGTCCTCCGGTGTCCCCGTGCGTCCTCTGGCATCCCTGTCCACCCTCCAGCATGCCTGTGCTACCCTCCAGCATCTCCGTGCACCCTGGGCATCCGGCGCTGCCCGGACGCAGGGCTGCACCACGGAGCTGTCAGCGTCATGCTTCTCCTGTGACGTGGCTGACGCTGGCCGCGGAGCAGCAGCGACCTTGGAGCGAGGCTGCGATAGCGGAGAAGCCCCCTCGGATGCAGCAGCACGGGAGAGGGCTGGCTTTTGGGAGCTGCTGCCGTGGGCTCCCTCCAGCGCTGGCGTTAACGCGAAGGGAACATATTACAGATAATCTCCTGGTGCTGCTGTTCGCATGTTCCCGCTGAGGCTTTTCTCCTTCTCCACTCCCAGAGTCTTTTGTTCTGCAGCTGATGTTTGCTCGTTCCTGGGCCACGTTTTGCACCCGGAGGAGACATCCAAGCGCTCGGGGCCACAGCACAGCTCTGCCGCGTTCAGGGTTGCGGCACCACTGGGTGTTGGTGGGAGCACAAACCTTCTCCGTTTCTGCGATTGCTGCGTCCGGGGGGCAGCAGTGGGCCCTGAGCTCCTGCCATGGAAATATTGAATATTAACGGCCTTCTGCCTGCCTGAACCCCCTGGCTGGCGCCAGGCTGAGCTAAAGTCAAAGTCTTAACCTGTATGGTGTGACTAGGACTTCACCGATGCTCTTTGTGCTCTTTGCTGATGTCGTTTGGAATTAAAATTTTAGTAGCAATGGCTTTAATAAAACAATGTTGGGTTTATAAGGGCTTGTTTATCTAAATGTGTTATTTCAATTAAGGTGAATTCAAAGCAAACAGTGTTCCCTGCCACATGCCGTATCTCTGTAATGCAGGAGTGAAGTGATGTATAAGGATGCTGCGTGGCGTTTTGCTAGCCCGTATTCAGAGCGCGCAGTGGCCATTATCTGTGTTTGAACAGAGGGAAAAACTAACAAATGGCAGGAGTGGAGCTGCCTTAGATCAAATCAAAACAAGGCACTGCATGCATAATTGAACATATCACGGGAAAGCTGGGGTTTATGAAGGGAAACAGCAACTTTTTTTGGTTGCAGTCAGAGCTGAAGGCACATCTGTCATTGGGCCCTTTCACAAACATCTGGTATGTAATGCAAAAGTAGTATCCAGCTAGCTAAATTGCTAGTGGGAGACCAAGACCTTTACATGATTCAGGCTGAGTAACCACAAATGGTTTGCACTTGTGCCTGGCTGCGATCCGGGGCCACGCTGGCTGCCAGCAGGGTACGTTTGCCGCCGGGCCGTTAAGAGCCTCTGGAAGTTACCGGCGGGTGGAGTTTTATGCTTAAAAACACTTCCAAGCGCAACTGTGAAAGGGTTTGCCTTGCTACCTGGTAAATGTGTAAAGGAACTGGATTCAATCAAAACAAACTCAGGAGGAGCCTCTTTGGAGCGAGGCTGCGAGCGCGCCGGGCTACTGCGCCGCTTCCCTGACCCAGTTTTTTCTTCTTCACAGATGAGCACTCCATCTGCAAGAAATTGTTTCTTGACATGAAAAATTTACTTTTTAATGGGCCAGACGGCTGCATTCTCCAGGCTGGATCCAAAATAACCTCTTAGCACATCACTCTAAAGGGATCTCCAGCCACGGTCGGTAAAAGTGAAACATAGTTTGTACTAAAAACCCATTTACAAACTAGTCTCTCCTTGTCTCTTTGGTTTCGTGCAGTTGTTCTAAAGCCCCGGTTCTTGCTTCTGAAAATGGAAAATGAAATTTTGGAACGAAACTGCTTCAGGCTTTTTTCTTCCAAGTTAAATCAAGCTTAGCAATCAATATATTTGGCTTTGTCCTCCTCCAAGATCCAGCTGAGAAAGAAATGCCAGCAGTTTGGCCAAGCGAAAACTTGTGGCCAATGGTAACTTATTTAAGAAAATGATCTGGACCACTTGCAGGACCGAACACGACCCTGAAGGGAGGGAGGAGTGTTCCCGGCAGGGTGAGGGCTAGACGCCTGGGATTTCTTTCCGTGCAGGACCCCGCTCTCCGGCTGACGGGATTTGCAGCGGAGCCGCAGCTCCCTTCGCTTGGGCAGTGCTGCTGCGACCGCTCCGGGGAAGTTGGGCCCTGACCTGCTGGCGTGAAGGAGGGTGACACCCACGTCTTGGGACGTCCTTTTGGATTGCAAGCCTTGGTTTGTGGTTTGTAGCGTGAAACTGCGGGAGGAGATTTGCACAGCGGCTCTGCCCGTTTCCTCGCCAGCTCCTCGCGTTCAGTCAGTGCTGGATGGAAGATTGTGCTCCAAATGTGGCAGAGTCTGATCCTCTCTCCTGGAACGGGCAATGATCCCAGGGAACCTCTTTCGTTTCTATTACAGCTGTCGATAAGCAGCACGAGAGTGATTCCTGATGTGCATCTGCACCCCGCTACCTCGGTGTCCTGCCTTCCTTCAAGACAGCCAGAGATGAAAACAACCATGGGGAGCAAGAAAGAGTTTTCTTTGCTAAAAAGTAATAGGTGCAGCAGGCGTAGAGCTTGCGACCTGTCTGGTGAAAGGCTCAGAGACCTGATGGAGCAAACACCGACCTCTCGGCTTCGACTGCGGGCATGCGCGGAGCTCCGAACTCCCGCTCCGCGAGGGGTGCACGGGTTCGGCTCGCGGTGTGCTTTTGCCGCCGCGCTACGCTGGGTCAGGAGGGACACGCGGCTGCTCAGTGCTTCCTCCCTGCAAAGCGCTAATTGCAAAGAGCTGCTGGCGGGCAGCGGCGGCTGCAGCGCGGGGCTCGGCGCCCGGCTGCCCTTTGCCGGTTGGGGCTAACGCGGCGGCGGTCCAGCCTGGGCGCCAGCTGCAGGCAGCGGTTTGCAGCAGAGGTGGAAGACGCATCGGTGCCGGAGGCGCATAGCGGCGAGCATGCGCCGTCGCCGCCTTCCCTAGACGTGGCCCGTCTGCCACCGCAGTGCGCTGGGGATTGCAGACCAACCTCTTGCAGTTTGTTGGAAGAAACTATCGAGAACGTATTGATGTCACCTTCGGAGGTTAAAATTGGCAGTGGGAGGATCCTTGCGTTCAGCTCCTTTCTGTCGAAGAGGTGGGTCAAATCCGGCACGGGCCAGCGGAAGGCTCCAGGTGGGAATCCGGCGTTGCCAGCCGGAGCTCGGACATCTGCAGAGCAAAACAGGGCTGGTGGGAACACAGCTGGGGCCACGGCCAGGCGGCGAGCTGCAGCGTGCTGGCGCGAAACAAGAGCAAACGCGTGGCTCCAGCTGGCCGGGGCAGCAAAGTGATCGTTATCCGGCAAAGCGCATGAAGCCAAGCACGCTGTCCTTGCTGGAGAGGGGGGAAAGGTGCGCGAGTCTGCCTGCAGTGTCAGCGGCGCTCGTGGCTATGGGGAAGGTGCCCCCGAGCGCCGGGAGAGCCGCCGAGGCCATCGCACCCGGCGGTCCCGCGGCCCCGCCGCGCTCCTCTCCCAGAGACACTGGAGCCTCTTCCCATCCTTAATCTTCATCTTCTGTTTCAAGCTTATAATTGTGAAATATTCTGTGTGCTTTTTGTACGCCTAATTACGGGGCAAAAGATGGCGATAAAATAGTTTAAATTAATAAGATTATTAAGTAACCTCTGCTGCTGGTAATTCTTCACCGGAGCAGGCGCGCCGTTCACTGTAATTAGTTTTCTGCTTCACTGGAGCGTGCTTAAAGGAGCTGGGAGTTTTTGGGGGCGAGAGCACTGTAAAACCAAGCTCGCGACACAGCGTGATTTTGTCGGTGGCGGGTTACCGCCGGGGAAGGGCTCTCCTGGCCCCGCACGGCGTCGTTTGGTGTCCCCGGGCTCTGCACGGGCCGCGGCTCCCGGTGCAACTTTCACTGTTTTTGCGGTGCCGTCGGTACTTCAGCGATTGCCCCGTTTTGCCTGAACCCTCCTGCGCCCCAGTGCAAGCGCAGTCGCTTTCTCCTGTGATTTTTTTTTTCCTGCGGGTGAACGGCTATTGCTGCACCAGCTGTAGAGTACGCTCGAAGGGGTGGCACCTCATGAAAGGAAAGCCTTATAATTTGTTGCTCAAATAAATAATGAATAACAGGTCAATGCCACCAGCCTGGGCCTGCAGAAGTAATCAATGGCTTTACAGGTAAATCAGGTCTGGGCCGCACACCAATGTCCTCCTGCTAGGAGAGAGGGCGTATAAGAGAGTCTGTTCTGCTCTTGGCTGAAACGGTGGTCAGCATTGTGCAGTGTTCGCGCTATTCCTGTTAATCTTCATCCGCGGGGAATTTGGGACGTGCAGGTGGCTTGTCTGACCCCCAGGGCAAACTGTGAGCAGCAGCTAAAGCCACCGGGCAGTGCGGACGTCCTGTACGAGAATACCCCTGCGCCAACGTACCTTTCTGTGAGGGTGCCTGCAACCTAGGTGCACTTCCGCACGTAGACGCAAATTAGCTCTCACCAGGTTGTTCCCCTGAGGGTTGTTCTAGACCTGTTGCATCACCCTACGGGTAACGCGGGTGCGCGGCATCTCGCCGAAAGGCCAGGAGGTGGGTGTGCATGGGTCTGGGGTCTACCTGAGCCCCCCGATGGTTTTTCTGGATTCTTGCTCCGCAGGAGGAGGGCAGCAGGCTCGAGCTCCGGCACCGCAGGAGCCTGGTGTCCCAGGCTCGACGCAAGCGTCACGTGGCTGGTGACTGCTGGAAGTAACCCGAGCTGCTAATTTTGCAGTGTCAGGCGTTCGGTAGTTCGTTTTGGTTAGCTAAAGGCGAACATCTGTGACTCTAATGCAGAAAGCTTTCCTATTACCTGTGTCAACAATTTTATTTTTAAAACAGTGCGCAAAGTGAGAGGTGCATCCCTTATCTGGTGTACGGCGGCCGCATATGTAACACCATCGTATAATTAACAGTCAAGATCATTTACATTGTCGCTTAGCTAATTTTCATAATGTTTTCTTTATTATCAGAGGAAGAAATTAACCCAAGAATTTATTTACATACTAGTCTCAAACAGTAACAGCTTGCTAATTGCCTGTTAGGTGATTAATAAGCTTACAGCAGATGCTAATGAATCGAGAGCTCACTGTTTCAAAGGTGCTCTTGCAGCATGCTTGTGTTTTGGCAGCTTAATTAGTGCAATAATTATGTACTTGTTGCTCCTTCTTTCAAGCAAATACTGTCAAATGCTTAAAAGATTAAAGAGAATTATATCGTTGAGAACTAGCTGTGCTTGAGTATTCTGCTTTTGCTAACTTCCCTGTTGTTTCAAAAATGGAAGCGGATAAATGCAATTATGTCATAAGCAAATGGCGAGAGCTGCGCATTTTTAACGGATTTGGTGGCGGAGGAAGAAGCAACTGGAACCCTTCCGCTGCTCCTCGCGCCCAATCTGTGTGAGCCCTGGTGGGAGTTGTTTCCCAGAGATTTTGGTCTGCATTAGGACTGAAACATTGAGAAAATCTTCCACTCGAGCCTTCGAACGCTTTGCAAGTCTCTCCTGTCATTAGCTATTTAAACCACGTTTTGCAGGAGAGGAACGGGAGTTTTTCCATGCCACGAGGGTAAATACCGTATGAAGTTCTTAATCCTGTGCAATATAGGGAGCTGGACTAGGCATTGCCATTGGTCCCTAGTGATGGTGACTCCAGTGTGGGACCCACGGGGAATCAGATTTTTAGGTGCGTGCTCTTACTGATCCTGCTCCAGGAATAGCGCTGGGCCGTGGGTGGAGAGCCGGGTCTGTGCTGCACCAGCCACTACGTGATTTCCCACTTTAAGGACAAAGAAGTAGAGCTGACTCTTTTAGGATGAGGTGGAGAGATGTCCCCGTGCGCTATGAGGAGTTAATAGCTGGTCCTTGTTTGTCTTCTCGCTCCATCCAGAGCTTTGCAGACCTCCCGCACATCCCCTTTCTCATCTCTTTTTGAGGCTGGGAAGTCCCAGCCCAATAGAGTGATATTTCCCTCGGCCGTCTCATGGGTTTGCTGGCTCTGACTGCGCCTGGATGGCAAGGAAGCCACTGCGCACAGCTGTCGCTTCTCCTTGCACTTTCTCCGTTGTCTTTCTGTCCTCGGAGCGGGAGGAGCAGGACAGACGTGTGTTGAAGATGCGAATGACTGTAGGTTGGCACTGTGGCATCAAGATGTTCCTCTGCTCGTCTCCAGGGCTGTGTGTGCTCCTCTGAGCTGACATCCGTGCAGCAGTCTCTGTGATAACTCTCAGGGCTCGTAGCAGAGTGGTAACGGCTCATTTGAAGCCCATCGCCGTGCACACAGAGTCAGAGGGCAAAGCGTTGGTCATCGCAGGCTGGCAGCGAGGAGGTGGAAACCTTCCTGCAGAGGAGGCCGCTCGGCAAGCATCCCGCTGCGCCCGTGAGGCCTGGCGTGGCATCCCCATCTCAAGGAGCACGTGGTGGAGGCCGCTGGAGTGGCACTCGAGCGCTGAAATACGCTTCCCTGGAGGCAGCGGCAGGCAGCCAGGGCTGGAGATCCAGCAATCTCCCGTTTCCTTGGTGACAGCCAGGATGTCTCTGCTGCACGAGAGCTGGGCTTTGACTAGTGGAGTGGAGCCTTTTCCCTGGCTGTTACGTTACGCTGCGTTATTTGGTGCACGGCTTCAAAAGTCCTCCTTGGCCGGAGCCTGCGCGGACGCGCAACGCCAGCGCGTCCAGCCGCACTCCCCGCGCCGCATTTCCCCGCGGTAGCTGCTGCCATCTTGTCCAGCTCCTGCGCTATCTGATTGCCGCCGGGTGCTTCTCTCTACTAGGCAGCAAGCCAATTTGTTACTTAACCTGTAGCTGCACTTTAGTATAAGCTATCTTAAAAACGTTCAGAGAGACTCTTATAAACACACGATATGCTCCTAACATCAAAATGCTGTATTCTTCGGGAGGAGGCTCTTAACGCGGATTTGGCATCAGTTCTGTTAGTTTTTGTTGCTGATGCTTTATCACGGGCTGACACGCTGCACGTAGTTAAAGGCCCCAGCCGTTAGTCTGCAGTATTTAAAAAATGACTTCTTCCCATGAATTTGCTATGAGTGTGATTTGCTGCTGATTTGTTGACTTGAACTCTGGGAAACCCACAAATCTTCTGGCTGCAGATGAAATCATGTTATTGTGGGAAATGTGGTGCTTTTTGGGTCATGAAATGCAAACAGGAAGACCTCATCTAGAATAACAGTAAAAATAATGTTCACCAGCATTAATCTATCTGCCAATGGCTGCTGGCAGATTCACTTTTTAATAACTCCAATTTTACAGATTAAATGCTGATAACGTGTTTTACCATCGGTCTGTGTTAGTTGCCTGCTGCAGTTGTGAGAAGGGAAGGTATTCAATCTCCATCTCAACTCAATAATTTAAAAAAGTTGGCCAGTATTTGCAAAGTGTTAAGCATATAAAAATTAATGTTGACAAATCTTTGAGGAATAGAATGAAACAAAAGAAATCAATTAAGGAAACAGCCTGCAGTTATATTTTATAATCTGAGTTGTGCTCAGCCTTGCAATAGAAGTTACCAGCAAGCCCTAGTGCCAAATAGAAATCTTAGGAGGGGAAGCTGGGGCTCAAAATGGAATTCAATATTTACTTGAATTGTACAAAATTGTAATGACTGTCAGTGGATATCTCCTCTGGGTCTGCTCAGCTCTTTCAGACGGGGCAATCTCCAGATGGGGGAACAGGGCCCCACCGCCCGCTGAGACAATGAGAAAAGCCTTCACGGCTGTGGTGGTCCTTGCGTGAAGTCTTGTTCAAGGTGTTGTGATGTCGATGAGGGTGCGGGTGAGGCTGCTTCTGGGTGCCTGCAACCTGGTTGTTTTCATGGTCTCACGGTTTGCCCCACATCTCTATGTTTCTGTGAGCTTGATGCTGTTGCGGGGAGGTGTCCAGGAGACGTGCCCAAGAGAGATATCCAAAATAACAGGGGACCTGATGCAGCAGGGACGAGAGAGCTGGTTGAGCAGGGCCTGTTACAAAGCTGAGGGCACTCGGAGCCAGGGGTTGCGATTGCTCTCAGCTCCATCACCAGTTCCTCCAGAGGCTGCAGCTGGGTCCTGCTCTGCAGAGATTTTGACTGCAGGCACTTGCTGGTAAGCCAGACCCTTATCATGGGCTCAGTGCATCCAGGTTCAGCACTGGCGATCCTGCACGTTGCTCACAAAGGCTTCTTCTGCTGGCATCCCCAAAAGCAAAGCCATTCATTTTAGCTATCTACTTTTAAGCAGCCAGACTGTTGTGTTTAACATTTGGTGAACTGGTTTCCTCACTGGTAAACCAGGGTAACAACGTGTTCCCAGCTTCACGAAGTGCTCTGGAGCCTCCCAGAAAGGTCTGCGTTGGAGGAACGCCCAAAGGCACGACAGTTGGTCAGTGCTGCACGTTGCAAGTCTGACTTTCTCTCTGTGTTGCGGTTGTGATTTGGAATAGAAATATTTCCTAAGAAAGGCGAGGACCTCCTGGCGGGCCCAGGTTGCTCCCGTCACACTGGTCCTGCTGGGCTGCAAGTGCAAGTCCATGCAGGCTGCCCCAGAGTAGCCGCGTGAGAGGGAAGAAAGGTGCCGAGCCGCCCGGGGCCCATCTGCTACTGGTGAACCACAGCTGTGGTGGCACCGGCACCCAGGGCTTCGGCGCCCGCCACCGCTGCTTCCCTCTCCATCACCTCCGGGGGCCACGGCCAGGGCTCAGGAGGCCGAGAGGGACCCGAGCGCTGGCTCTTCCCCGCGGTGATCCATCTCCCTGGCCAGCCTGACGAGGTCCCCATTCAACTGAGGGACAGGGTTCCTCCGCTATCAGTGAGTCACTTTTGCTTAGGAGAGCAGTATAAATTAATTTGGATGTCTGTGTGATCATATCAGCATTATCTTGGGCTTTTTATTTTAAGGCTTCTGTGGCCTTCAGAATAAATAACTGTTTTCTCAGGATGACATATGAACCTAGAGGAGACGGGTAAGTTGTCCTGGCCAGCTCTGGCACAGTAGTAGAAACCCCCTTGGGTTTTCACCACCACTTGATCTAAACGAGCTAATGTTTTATTACACGCAGGAATGCAGCAAAGGAAACTCCCGCAGCGAGCGCCCTGATGGGGGGATCCAGCTTCCCTTTCCCAGACACACAGCTGACCCGGACGGCGTTCCCGGACGAAGGCAAGTGGAAAGCTCCCTTGAGCAGCGCGGGGCATGCTTTGGTGACCTTGTGCAAACACACGGCTTCAGCAAGGTAATGTGTTTAGCTAATGGCGATGACACCTCCTTGCAGTTTTTTCCTCCTTTTCAGAAGAAAAGTGGTCAAGCAAGCTCCGTTTTCTCCAATTTTTTTTTCATGCACTGGTTTCTATAAAGACTTAGAATGGTCCATAAAAATTTCGGAAATATATATTGAAAATATAGTTGGAGAAGGAAGATCTATATTCCTGGAGAAGGGTAGAAGAAAGATCCATTAGAGGATATCTCTAGCATTCACTTAATTTTATTATTTTAAGTGACTATTACCTTCATTTTGCTTTCTGTTGCATTCTAGCACTTATTTAATAAACTCCTCTCTGGTTTTAAATAGCAGTTTAGTTTTTATGGTAATGCTAAACTTAATCAGATGCTCAAATTAGCTTGAAATTACTTATATTGACAGCAATAACCCTTAGTTCTCTCTTCACATCCTGCATACAGATCCCCTTCAAGACTGCATTAAATGCCATTTAGATACAGACATTTGTTTCAGTCCGGTTGCCTGCCAGGGAGGGCCCATCCTGCAGACAGTGGTGCTGCTCACTGGTGTCATCCCCGGTGCCCTGAACTGAACAGTGATAGATTAAAGCCAGCTGCTTGCATATTTGCAGTGATTTGGGGATTGGTGGTTATTTTTCTTAAACCAACAAAATCTGAGTTTCCTCTGACATTCCCTCTTGGGGATTTTGAGCGGCTTGAAAGCTAGTTAGAAGCAGCTTCAAAAGTGCAAGGAGACTGTGAGTGCCGACAAAAAGGGGGGGGGGCGATGTTTTCATGACTCGCTGCCATTTATTGGCTTGCTTCCTGCGTAACTCGTGCCCGCTGCACGAGTGGAAAATGGTGGTTTTCCATTTTTTAATCTGGGGACCCCTGAGAGCACCAAGATCACATCTAAGGGGTCGATGAGAGGTGGGGAAGGAAAGCAGCGCCGGCCTTTGTGCACGTCCACTGGGAAGGTCTCAGGGATGCGAACTAAGAGAGGCTGTAAACCACCACCTTGTTCTGGGGAAAAGCAGAGCATTTAGGAGGAGGCGGAGGTGCTCCTACGCTGTCCTCAGAAGGGTTCGGAGGCAAATGCCGCGAAGGTCCGGCAGAGCAGGATGCGAGACTAAGGGGATGGGATGAAGCATACCACGAGCGGCTCACGGAGGGACCTGTCTGCCCAGGGTGCTGGATACCTGTGCTTATGCCTCTTAGTGGCGTCTTGCTACAGTGGTGGCTCTCATATGAGATTGAACCAGACCCTTCCTGCACGAAAGGATGCAGGAGGATGGTGTGTTTGTCTGCCCAGGAAGGCTTTCATCTAGCCGGTGGTTTTGGCCGTTTTTAGTTGAAAACTTATTAATGCTTTGTAGATCCTTTGAGAAAGCTTTTCCTGCCTGTCTGGTGGGGCCCACTTCTAGGTTAGAGCTGGCTCGTTCTCGTTGCGCTTTGTAGTGAAGACCTCTGCTGACTTGGCCTGGGGCCCCGGACCTCCTCTTCGTGTAAGCTCAGAAGAAGTGTCTGGAGGGTAAATCTAAGCTTCGTTATTTCCGGGACCCGCTAGCCACGGCTCTCCTGGCCACTTCCCGTTCCCGCGGCAGGGCTGGAAGCGCCCGCGTTGTGGCCTGTCTCTCCCAGTGAGGAGTCACAGAATGGTTGAGGTTGGAAGGGACCTCTGGAGATCATCTAGTCCAACCTAGAGGAGCTCCCAGTGGCGATGCCTTTTGGCTCACCAAAGGGCCTTGCAGACGGGCTGAGGGTTGGAGACCTGCCCGGAGGCTGCCGCTGCCAGGAAGGCTCCTGTGGAGTCACTGCTTGGACGCCCACTGCGTGCGGGAAGGAGCCTTGCCTTCGCTCCCTGGGGCATCTCGGGGAGGGGCCAGCATCGGCCTGTGCTCCGCCGTCTGTGCCACCAGCATGGCCAGATCCAGGCCCTACAGCCGTCGCTGCTATCGATAATTGCTCTGTGTTGGTGGGAAGCCATTTATTACTGATGCCAGTTTGGCATCAGTAGATCTTATGAGCTTATCATGCTTCGTTGCTCTAAAAAGCAAACTTTTTTCCCTTAACTCACTAGGCGCTGTGGGTCGGGTGCGCTTGGCCCTGTGCCTTTCTGCCTCGCATGCGCCGGCTGCCGGGACCCGGCCGTGCCTTGTGCCGCGCTGCATAGCCTGGAGCACGCAAGGTGTTAAACTGCATTAATGGGACTGACGCGATGAACGCTGCCAGCACAGCACAGGCCTGCTTGACTTCAGTTGCTTGCCCTGAAGTCTGATGTGATTTTGCATTTAAATAGCCAGAAGAGTTTGTAATATTAATGCATGGTTCATTGCCAGGGAAATTCAGGCTAGGTATACACTTCACTGAAGAGTGAAGACAGCCTGATTCATCGAGGATTCCTGCTAAATCTGCTGTAGGTTCCCAGGGACCTGGAAAATGCATTATGGTAAAAATCACCATGACCTTCTGAAAGTACCGCGCGGAGCATGTATCTGTATTACTAACACTGGAGTAATACTTGGCTCAGCAGAAGTCTTCCCCGTTGTTTGCTTTCTGGCTGGATGATAGAAAAGTAATCAAATTAGAATTAAAAAAACACAAAATGAGCAATATCCGCAGACTCTGTTTAACTTACATGATATATATTATCATGTGCACACACACACACACACACATGCCCCTATGCAATTGTCATGTTAAAGCTTGTTTTGTTTTTGATTGGCTTCAAGGCAGAATAATATGGGAGCTATAATGTAAGTTGTTTTTCCTTTTGGAATGAATAACTCTTGCGGTAAAGCTGACACGAAGCATAAATTTGTTAAATTACATAAACATTATTGCGACCCATAAAATTCAATGAATCCTCGTCGCCTGTTTACTCATGGCTGGCTTTACTGTTTGCACAATGTAATTTAACGTGTCAATTTGCTCTCAAATAAAAAACATCTGGCCTTTTGACATGCCAAAAAAACTGCAGAGATGATTTGAGAAAGGAGCTAAAAGCCCAGTCTTTACACAGCAGTTAGCAAGGGGCTCTTAAAAGGAAGCCAATATCATTCAGATCAATTGATGGCCTCTTGGCAAACCTACTTCTGCAAACCCTCTAAGATTAGTGAATTTTATCCTAATTAAAATTAAGAAAAGCCACGGAAGGCTGGCACGCGTTTTGCAATTACATCTCCTGCCAATATTGACATCCATTCTATTGGATTTTTTAACAATCTTATTATTTTGTAATCATGAATAACAAGAAGAAAATTATACTTTTATAAGGGATTTTCATTCTGGAGAAGGTACAGAGTCCTAGTAAATTAATTCACCTCCCTAAGCCCCTTAGCTCAAGATTCGCCTTGAAAATCTCAGACTTCTGTAGTTGGGATCATACGAGCGTCCGTGCGCACACACATACGTGCTAAGAAAGGACTGCAAATCTTGGCTTAATCCCTAATAAGCAGTAATACCTACCATTCCCCCAGACAACACACAGAAGATGCTGACCTAAATAACAGGAGTTTCGAAGCTACATGTGGCATAAATCCGTGCTGCCTCACGCGCGCTTGCTCTTTGTGCACAGCCTGAACATCTGACGGGTTGTTACCGCTGATTGATTGAGACGTTTATGATTTGCATAGGAGACAGTTCGTGTAATTACAGATTACCGAATAAAGCCAATTGGTTGCAAAGATTAGAGAGGCCAAGTCCCATAGGAGCCGTAAGAGAACCACACATCATTTCTTATTCTCCTTTTCATCTTCACGGTTTAAAAGCAAAGTGTGGTGAGTCAGGTCCTGAGATTGTAATCTCCCCACGTCCAAATCCCGGCCTTGGAAGTGGGAAGCACAGTTCCTCCGCGATCCTCGCTCACCCCCATGAGCAGTTAAACGTACTGACGGAAAACAACCAGACCAGAGCCGGGCCAGACATCAGCTTGTGGGGTAATTATAAACCCTCTGGAAAAATCAGAGCAGATTCTTACTATGAAATCAGGAGGTTAAAGTAAGTTCAGGCATTGTTTTAATTAAGGGAGAGACATGTCTTCCTTAAGGGAACACTGAAATCACGTTACGGCCGATAGGAAAGATTTCCCATATTGTCAGCAATGGTTAGACACATTTGTGTGTAAATAAATTGAGATTTTTTTTCACCCGCTAGGATAACACACAATATTTTCTTTTAAAGTATATGGAGCTGGCGGTGGTTTTACTCTAATCAAGATCTTGGCATTTCATACAGGCTTATAATGGGACTCAAGTAGTTGCACATTTTCTGTAATTGGACTCAAGTAATTGCACATTTCTCTAAATGATTAATGAACAGAATTAAAAAGTTTGAAAAAAGTTGCCTGCTTCACTGCAGAAGATGTGCGTCACTGGGGTTTGTGGGGGGGTTAAGCTGTTAACACAAATATTTATGAACTGGTGGCTAAAGGACTACACGACAGCGGAGAAATACCGTGCTCTGTGCACGCCGGGCGGGAATGAAGCGGTCGGGCAGGGAGTCATTTCACGTCGGGAGCCCCAGAATGGTGAAAGCACAAAGCTTAGGTGGGGATTATTGGATAGAGATATTACAGAGATAACGTGTGTCAAAGGTGACTTCTGCCAAGTTACGTTTTATTGTCTCTCACAGTAGATGAAAGGAAGTAAAAGGAATAAATTCCAGGACAGGGGTTTCTGCAGGGTGTTTTGCAGAGTCGCTATTGCAAGAAGGCTTCTGCTTTTTTTCCTTTGTCCTGCGAGCTAGCGAGCGGATGGCTCCCTATCATTCAACACTTGTTTTCATTGAAGGACGGTATTCGATATGAACGTTAGAAACATACGGTGCAAATCACCCGCTTGGGAAGTTGTCTTAGAAGAGAGCCGTGGATACGCGTGGATATGCCTGCAAACAGGCCGAGGGAAAGGCTGATGCTGCGTGCTGTAACTTCTAGTCTGGAAACGTTTACGCCTGGGGTGACGTCGGCTGTGCTGTGCGGAAAGATCTGCCGCTTCCCGGGACCGGCACGGCGCGGGCAGACGTGGACGGGTGCGCTGGGCAGGGGACGAGCGCGCCGCGCGGGGCCAAACCAGGCGCCCGGGGCCGGGCCGCGCGCCCGGCGGTTTGCTGGAGCGGCCGCCGCGCGCCGTTCGGGCTGGCTTCGCTTTCTCGGCTCGCAGCCGCGCTCGGTGCAGAGCCCGGGACGAGGCGCAGGGTCCTGCTCCTGTCGCTGCTCCCTGGGCTCGTCCGAAAAGCGTCCCTGCGTGCCGCTGGGAGAACCAGCCCTGCGCTCGGGATCAGATCCTCCATCGTGAAACCATTCAGCTAATCTGAAAACCTAAAGGAGCGTTCAGTGAATTAGCAAGCAACAAGCAGTAAACAGGGCTCTAAACCTGAAATTCCTGCCGGCGTGTGGAGGATCCAGGGCTCTGGGAAGGTCTGTGTCGGAGACCGCGGGACCCTGCCCAGGGTCCCCTGAAACGGGGGTTGTACTAGCACGGTGCAGATGCCTGTGCAGAAAAGCTGCAGGTGCTAGGGAGGACTTCCAGGTCCCAGGGAGCCTCCCACCTTGCAGGACGCCTTGCAGAGCGCAGCTCAGGCTGCCAAGGGTGGGCACGAGGAGGTACAACCAAACACGACCAGTAGACCACAGAACTGTTTTTTTCCTCCATAATTTCAAGTGTGTTGCTTAAAACTGAGAAGTACTTTTAAAGCTGCATTTTGCTGATGTGGGTGAGAATCACTTCCCAGTGGGCTGGGTCTTGTCCTCTGGACTTCCCCTTGCAGCTCCGTTGGCTGCTGTCCCTGTTGAGCCGCCGGAGGAAGCAGCCCGTGCTCCCGCCGGCACGTCAGCGGCCTGGGCTCTGGCGCGTGCCCAGCCACGCTCTGCGCTCCTGGACAGGCCAGCGCTGGAGCACGCAGGCTTGGCCTGGGCTGGCCATGTCTTCACGGATGCATGAAAATGTGTCATGTTTTCAGCTTCCTCTCATGTGCATAAGGAAGGGCCAGGCTTTAGGATGAGCCGAGCCTGTACAGCGAGAGCAGCGAGGCTGGTTCCGGTTAGCTGCAGTGTCGAGCTCGTGTCGGCTGCTGGGTTCCCGAGAGAGCCCTGGCCCCTTGGAAAGCTGGAGGCGATCTCCAAGCGGTCCCTCTGGAAAATGGGAGCTTTGCCCCGTGGTGCAAACCCTGCAGGAGTGTGCTGCATGCATGCACGCGCTGCAGCGTGCGATGCTATGCCCAGAGCGGGATGTCACGCCACCGCCTGACCGAGCTGCCCCGGCCCTGCCAGTCTCAGCTGCTTGGTGAAGTCTGCAGCCCTGGGAGGTCTGGTGCACTGGGTGTGGTGCACACTGGCTCTGCCGTGCACTTTGTCTGGTGTGCGCTGGGTCTGGGGCATGTTGGGTCTGGTGCGTGCTAGGTCTGATGTATGCTGGAACTGGGAAGTACTGGGTCTGGTGTGCACTTTGTCTGGTGCACATTGGGTCTGGTGCACGTTGGGTCTGGTGCATGCTGGGTCTGGTGCGTGCTGGGTCTGGTGCGTGCCGGGTCTGGTGTATGCTGGAACTGGGAAGTACTGGGTCTGGTGTGCGCCAGATCTGGTGCACGTTGGGTCTGGTGCATGCCAGGTCTGGTGCGTGCTGGGTCTGGTGCGTGCCGGGTCTGGTGTATGCTGGAACTGGGAAGTACTGGGTCTGGTGTGCGCCAGATCTGGTGCACGTTGGGTCTGGTGCATGCCAGGTCTGGTGCGTGCTGGGTCTGGTGCATGCCGGGTCTGATGTATGCTGGATCTGGCATGCACTGGGTGTGATGTGCACCAGATCTGGTGCATGTTGGGTCTGGTGCATGCTGGGTCTGATGTATGCTGGATCTGGCATGCACTGGGTGTGATGTGCACCAGATCTGGTGCATGTTGGGTCTGGTGCATGCTGGGTCTGATGTATGCTGGATCTGGCATGCACTGGGTCTGGTGTGCACCAGGTCTGGTGTGCACTGGCTCTGGTGCATGCTAGGTCTGGCACGCACCGGGTCTTGCTGCTGGTGCTCAGTGGCCTCTCAGCCCTGGAGCAGAGTGCGAATCCGGCCGGCTCCTGTGCAGAGCTGCAGCTGCCTGACTGGCACGGCCAAACGTCGCTGTGCCCAGCTTTCAGGGCTGCGGATTTTGTTTGGGTTTTTTGACTGCTCTTCAGACTTGTGAAATAAATAGCAGTTATGCAACTAGCCTGCTGCACGAATACCGAAGCATACGCTCTGCGCTCCGCAATGGCTGAGTCTGTCGCCTCCTAATCGCTTTGCTTTCGCGCTGCTGCTGCTGCTTTCACAGCACCTCCAGGCACGTTGCGCCCAGCAGCCCGGCCGCGTGCGGGCACCCGAGCAGCGGGCAGCTGAGCGTCACCCTCTCTGCCGCTTGATTGACATCCATGCCGTTCTCAGAAAAGGTGCTCTGCCCTTCTGTCAAACGGCCCAGTTGAAGCCAGTCACATTTAGCAGCTGCACCTGGGAGGGGCAGAGAAGGAACTGGAGAAATGCGGGCAGCCGAACGGGAGGGATGCGTGCATCGCAGGGCGGCGGCGCGGGGCTTTCCCCGAGGACGCTCCCGGCTCCTGCTGAGCTCCCCGGCGCGGTCTGCAGCACCCGGGGCAGTCGTCTGCAGGGAGCGCGGCCCGCCGAGGGGACTGGGGTCCGAGGCGCCCAGCCCCAGCGACGGGGCGGCCCCCGGGGCTTTGCGCTGCCGAAGGGCGGTTGCGCGGCAGGGTCAGCCGAAGCCCGGGGGCACGCAGCGGCGCCTTCGGGGGGGCCCACCGCCTCCTTTTCGTTCCTGCTGCGGACCGGCAGCTCTGCAGACGTGCTGCACCCGCGCGAGGGCGGCCGCGACCGCAGCCAGCCCCGGGGCTGCCACGGCGCCCGCTCGCCGCCTGCCCGAGGGAAGGGGCCGGGAGGCGGCGGCGCTGCCTGCCCGCTGCTTCTGCTCCGGGCACGGGGGACGCGTGGGTCGGCAGGCAGGGCCGTGCCCGCCGCCGCGCGGGCAGCGAGCGGGAAGCGCCCAGCCCTGGGGCCGCTCGCCCTCGCCGCTGCAGCCAGGAGCGTCCGGAGGGAAAGCGGCACTGAAACGGCTGCTCTGCTGCGAGCTGGCAAAACCAAGCCACAGCGAGAGAGGATTTATAGTGCCCTCAGCTTTGCTTTCCAATTTCGGCTGCGAAGATGAATGCTTGCTGCACTGTTATTCACTTATCCGTTGGTTTTCCTACCTCCTGAGAGACACTGGGCTTCCCAACACACACGCGCATGCACGCACACAAAATTTATTTCTGTTATTTCCAAAAACCCTTCCAGTTCTTCGCCAGAAGTCGGTGCGCACAAGAACTGCCCGGGGTTCCCCTGCAAAGCCCCGACGGCGCAGGTGCACCCGGGCGGTCAGGGGTTGTCCCGAGGCTCCGCAGGGCGCCCGCGCTTGGGTGGCCGGACCCCGCGGCCGAGCTCCTCCGAGCCGCCCGGCACGCGGGGCGGGGGATCGGGCGAGCGCCGCCCGCGGTGCCTCCGCCGCATCGCGGGCTGATGAGACGTGGGTAATGTTGTGTTGCAAAAGGAACAGTGGATGCAAATGAGGTGGAGAGGGTTTTGTTATTAAAGGGAAGATTGATGGTTCAGCTATCTGGTGTGGGAAAAGCTGGTGTCCTTATTAAACGTAATTATCTGCAGTGCTAATAAAAGCTTGCCGACCTCCCCGGGTCAGGCTGCCCTCTGCTTTAGCTGCGCGCACAAACATTAATAAGCGGCAGCTGGAAGAGCCCGGCGAGGAGTTCGGAGGAGATGCCCATCACGCCAAGCGCTTGCTAATTGCTGGTCAAGGACAAACACGGAGCCTGCCATTGCGGCTGTTAAACCAGCCGTGCAGGGCGAGAGGCCCGGCGGGCCGGCGCTGCCGCGGGCGGTTTGCCAGCGGGTCCCTGCACGAGCGCCGCGAGGGGAGGGAAAGGGCGCTCGGCCCCGGCGGCCCTGGGGCTCGGCGCCAGGCAAAGGGAGCGAGCGTCAGACGGCGAGGAAGCTCACCCGCCCAAAGGCAGGGAAACCCGTGCTCTCTGTCAGGGCGCGAACGGCGGCCCGCGCGTCCTTGTATCCGGGCTGCTGCGGTCGGAGGACGAAGGCTGGACGCTCCCGGAGCGCTCCTGCCCCGGGAAGCGCCGGCGGGACCGGCGATGCTGCCGATGACCTCAAAGGGGTGAGAACAAAAACCAGGCCACGGCGAGGAGGAGGGATCAACCACAGTGCGATGCTTCCAAGTGCTTTGATCTGCGATTGTTTTAATTAACGCCTGCACTAAGAATTTGAGATTCTGGATACAGGATACCTGGACCAACAATTTAATGAGCTTTCTCTGTAGCGGCGGCGCAAGCGAATCTGCTGAACGTGCTCCGAAACTGCCCGGCGGGGTCGGAGACGGCTTGGCTTTCCTGGGAAACCGCTGGGAGAAGACAGCAAGCCGGGACAAAGGCTTCCGCTTGCTGGAGAGGAGGGAGGGGAGGTTTTCCAGGTTTCCCTTAAAACAGCACAAGAAAAAGCAGCCCCCCCCCCCATTGCTTTTAAGAGATGCTTGCAAGCTAATCTTTTAAAATTTCTGCCTGCTTGGGGACATGCCTTCTCCTAGGAGACAGATGACCCTTTGGGGAGTACAGATGAGTCCAGCACGCTGTCACTGGGTTCAGCAGAGGACTCCTCATTCCTTGCCCTTTTCCTCTCCTTGGAAATCTCCTGGGTTTTTTTTTTTTTCTTTCAAGCAAGGGGGAGGGTTGCGCTGCGTACGCTCTCGTGCCCGGTTAGGGACCCAGAGAGTTAGTGTGAAGCACCGCCGGCGTTGGGACTTCGCCGAGAGCCGGTGACGCCCCACGCTGCCCGCTCCGACCGCCGACGGCGCCTGCGCCCGTCCCGGGGCGAGCGAGGCTCCCTGCTCGAGAGCTCACCGGGCCTTGCAGGTGTCCGGCTCTCCTCGAACGGGTCTGCGCCGGCGTGGCCGGGCGAGCTGGGCGCGCGTGTCTCAATAACCATCCTGGGAAGCAAATGGCCAGCGCAGCCACTAAGGAAGGAAGGAAGGAAGGAGGAAGCCGGGCGAGGTACAGCCACAGTCCCCGGGGCCGTGAAACCTTCTCGGCACGTTATCGGAGCAGGAATTGAGAGCTCCTTAAACGGGCAGGCAGGAAAGAAGAGGCATAAGCCGTACGTGAAGTTCCAGAACAGAACGGCCCAGGGAGCAATTTGCACCCCAAATCTCAAAGCTGTCTCAGACTGAGTGCGTTTACTTGCATCACGTCCATAGAAATTACTCTCTGAAGCCAAACTCTTCGTTTTCAAGGAGTTTTGCCTCCCGGATCCTGCACTCCCTTTGCTGAATTTGCAAGACTGAGTCTGCTGGGGGGACAAACGCTCTTGTTGCAGAAACCCACCCTGAGCCACCATTTTGAGCGTGTTAGCTCTCATATGTCTACAGTTCTGAAAAAATAACCCCCTGGCACTTTTAAGACAGTTGGAAAGAGGAAAGATTAATTTAATCCCTCGTAGAGACTGCGACCCGGGTCTGCAGCGTGGCCCGGGGCCCCCGGGGCTGCGTTGCCTTCGGCTCTCGCTCACGCGAGGTCACGTGTTGTCTTTCATGTGCGGTTGCTGCTGGCTCTGCGCGTAGCTAAACCTGCAAACGCTTCCCCAGCGTAACCAGCTAGCCGATGTAAATAAATCGCTGGTGGAAGTCCGAGCGTGCACTAATAAGGGTGGGCTAACGAGCGGCAGCCCTGTCCAAGGAGCGTGGCGCGCTCCAGAGCGCCTTGGCAGCCCCCGGGCTGCAGCCAGCCCTCGCCCTGGGGACAGTCCCCATCTCCCCCCGAGCCGGAGCCGCTGCCAGAGGGTGTCAAGAGCCCCCGATGTTCGGGGCAGCCGGGCGCTGCCCTGGAGCAGGCAGGACCGCCACGCGCCGTCGCCCGCTCCGGAAGAGGACCGCGTGCGCGGGGAGACGGCGGCGCTGGGACGTCAAAGGCACCGGGGTGACGCGCCTCGCTCCGGCTGACTCAGCTCAATAGCTCTGATGGAGTAATTGCTATTAAAATCTTCTTGCTCTGCAATTGGGCTGGTGCTGACATGCCATCTGCCCCCCCCCAGTGCCCCCCCCCCAGGGCTGGGACGCTGCCAGCTCCCCGGCAGCGTCCCGCAGCCACCGCTCACCCGCACCCGCTCCGGCTGCCGGGCGGCGAGGGAGCGGGACCAGCCAGGCTTCCAGGCGGCCGGCAGGACCTTTAGACTCGCACGCAGCATCTCGGATCTGAGCCCAGGAGCGTGCTTCTGCAGTAGAGAGCGTAGCGCCGAAGGAGCCGCGGTGCCGCCGGCTGCGGGCGAGCGATGCGGTCCCGCTGGCGGGCTGGGGCGCGAGGGCTCCTCTGTGATTTCAGCTGGAGCTTTTTTTTTTTTTTCCCCCGTTATGCCTGACCAAGGAATGAATAGTCGGAGTTTTGCGCCCATAGGTTGTTCCAAGCTGGGACGCTATCGTTTTTCTCATGGCAGCCTTTGCAGGAAATTCGCAGGCGTGTCACCAGCGCCCTAGGACTCCTCGGTCCAGCTCCCTCCCAAGCCAGTGGAAATGGCTTTCTGGTTGCTGCAGACCTCACCAGGGCTGGATCTGATCGTTGTGTTATTGCTCCAAAACCCAGGGTGAAGGCAGGGTGCTCCATAAACAACTGCTGTGAACAGTAAGGGCTGGCACATGCTTCCCTGTGTCTTCACTGGCTGCCAGCAACATTAACCTGGGCTGATTTTCCAGCCTTGCTCTTCAGACAGGATAACAGCCCGAGGAGCTGGGGCAAATTAGCCGAAAGAAAATCACAGGTCCTGGAGCGCTGGTGTTTGTGACGCTGAGTGCTCGCAGGTCAGGGACAGCTTTGCTGAGGTCCTGGACACAGCAGGCAACAGAAATGTCTCTCACCACAAGAAATGGAGATTTTCAGGGGTGATTTTCTGTTCGTGATGCCTTTACGGTCCACCTTGTGGTATCTGGTGTCTCTCTGAGAACGGCTGTTCCTAGAACCATAATAGTTCATAAAAATCTCATGTGTCTTATGCTAATTAAGGGACACAAGAAATCCCTTCAGTCATCAAATCTGGTGTCTAGCTATTGCCTAAACCTTTCCAAATTTATCAGGGTTCTCCGTTTTACACCCAGTTTAGTCTTCCGGTCCCCCTTGCGCGACCCGACTGTGGACCTCGCAGGCAGCCACCTCCACGGCGCCGCACCGCGCGCCTGTGCAAGCCGGGGCGCAACAGCGTCGCTGGGGCTCGCTCCGTCCCCGTTTCCCGCGGTGCTCCGCCGCTCGGGAAGGGCCGTGGAAGCCCCGCGGCCCGGAGGAGGAAGAGCTGCCGAGCTGCTTTCTCCCTCGCGTGGCAACCGCCCAGCCCGGCGTCAGAGGTAGCAGCTCACACACTTGGCAGGGAGCGTTAGGTTGATCTAATGGTTATAAAAAAACATTCCTTCTGGCATTTTCACCCCCTACAGATTAGGAAGGAAAGCTGATTTTTTTTGCAATTTCATTTACTACAGGCTGAAGGATTACTATACAGGACCAGAGCTCGTGTCCTCCAGCTAGTTAGAGCGCGATGCTGCTTAAATTGTCTTTTTGATAACTGCTCTGGCTGCAAGAACAGAGGTTTCTGTGGGGAATTCACACAGTGCTGCCTTCAACTTCCCTGATCCTTCATATTGCAATATTACTCTTTACCTAGCAGAAGATATTCCTAATCGGCTTCACAAAAAGCAATAAAGCCTTTTCAACACTTCATTGCCTTTGACATTTAAGACCCGCAGCAGCCACGAGCTCAGGTGGAGGGACAGGCTCCGGGCGCCCGCCTGGAGCCGGGTGGAGGGACGGAGGGACGCGGGCGCCCGGCCCTGCCTTGGCGCACATGATGGATCAGACCCTGTCCTCACAGGGCACTAGTGGGTCCACGACCCGGCCAGCCCGGCCAAACACATTGTCTCTACGCAGTCAGTGCACAGCTGTGACTGTAACGCTCAGCTACAGCCATCTTTTAGTTTTTCCTCCCGGTCTGCAGGCTTTAGGTCTGTTTGCATGAGCTCTTGGCTACGTGATGCACAGATCCACGGTGCAGCGGAAGATGGACAGATGCAACGGTACAGGGAGGATGGGGCTGCATCCCCAGTTGCCTGCCCTGGCCTCGGTCCCGTCCTGCTGCCAGGACCAGCCCAGGGCTGCAGGCTCCAGTTTCTCCCGAGTTTTCCTCCCTCAGGTCTGCAGCCGTGAATGGCTTTTTCACACCTAGGCAGCTTTCCTGCTTGGTGGACTGCAGCTCTCCTGCACCAGCTGTAATGGCTTAGTTTTATTAGCCTGTGACTGGAAACACTAACTGTTGCCTACAAGCCCTGGGAGGATTTCAGCTGGAGTAGGAGTAGCGTGCTGAGCATCCTGGCACGATGCCTTTTCTCCTATAAAGCATCATGTTTCCAAATGGGTAATTACTGCACTGGGATTTATGCAGTACTTCCTTTAAGTGGTTGTGTGGGCTGCCATTCCTCGATGAATTACAAAAAAAAAAAAAAAAAAAAAAAAAAGGGAGCTAAATCCAGTGGTGTTACCGAGTTCAGGGCAGAAATGAGATCAGCCTGCTCTGCCCTTACCTGGCAATAATGGGAAAGTGCTCTCGCAATTGAGCTGTTCCATTCTTTCGCCCTGAGCTATGAGGAGTAGATTGGATGAAAATTATCAGGCTCCCTGTCTAGAATAAATATTCTTGAAATGGAGCAAGTCATAAATAAGCGAGCAGCAATATCCTGGGTTATGAAGATATAATTTCTGTCTTTAATAGCTGAGTAGGCCCCGGGGACTGTCTGGAAGTGGCCTGCCTGGCCCCAGTATTGATGGGGGAAAAAACAAACAAGCAAAAAAAACCCCTTTGTTTCTTTAACCCTAAAATTTTCGATACTTGGAGGGAAATGATGAAGGGCTGGAGCTGAAACCAGCAGTACCCTTGGCTGCAGGAACTTGGGCGGGATTAGCCGGGCTCAGCTCCTGGTTTATCTTGCTAAAGCTGCCGCGGATTTGCGCCGGGGGGCCGAGGTGTTCGGCTGAAGACCGGCAGCCGGTCGCCCCCAGCAGAAACGCCGGCAAGCGCCGCCGTCCCCTGCCCCGGTTTCCGCGTCCCGCGAGGCACCCGTGCAGGCGTGTGCCAGCTTACCCCGTACGTACCCCGGGGGCTCCCGGGACAGCTGGGGGTCTTCCAGCCTTTGAACGGCCCTGAAAAACGGCCAGGGGAGCAGTAAGCCCCTAGCATGGGTAGCGTTATAAAATATATAAATTTATTTAAAGAGTTACAAGCAGCCCAGGCTTTGGAAATTGCAAGGTGGGATAATAATTAATAAGAGTTGCCTGGATGAAGCTCCAATTTTGATGGGATTAGTCTTAACGGTTTTATTTTTAAAAGCCATTTAATTACTAATCAGCTCTCCCTTACAAGCTGATACGTGCTGGTGCTGTTTGAAGCAGTCTGTTAGGGGGCTTTACCGGCGGGCAGCTGGGCTGGCTCTTCGAGCTTCTTAAAAACGCCCCGCTTTTCCCGACCGGCGTGCTGAGCTGTCTGCGCGCCTGCGGACGGCTCCGGATGCAGCGTCTGCTGCGGCAGAGCCGCCTCGGCGTGCGGCGCGTCTGCGTACGGACTGCGTAAAAACGGTGCCGGGGCAAATATTGCGTGGGCTCCGGGTGAAAAACTAGCTCCATCCTGTGCTCTCATAACAAAAAAGGAGGTGTCGCTTGCTTGCTGCTGCATTACTCAAGGTAACGTTGGGTCCAAGGACTCTGTGGAGCTTCCTGAGGACCAGAGGTACCGGGGCTGCTGGAGGCACAGGGTGAAATTTGGGTGGACTGGGGCTTTTCCCTCCGCCACGGCCGGCTGCGATCCCAGGCAGCCCGACTAGCGCAGACCTGCGCTCCCTGGTCGCCGCCAGCCTGCAGCCTCCGTTAATTTATAACACGAGGGAACACATTCCTTAATCTTTTAATTATATGGAGTGACATGGGTGAAATAACTCCTTTCATTTCTGGGCCACTGACATGATTAAGAACTGAGGTCTATGGTTTTGGAAGGAAAACGGTGTAAATTGCCCATAATGTGAGATCTGTATCACCTTCCACTGCAAACCCCAAGTGATAGACTGCCACGAATTCATCACGCAAGCCTTGCTAAGGGAAGATTGCGCCATTATTAAATTATATGTTTTTTAAAAACGACGCACTGATCTGTTTCGTACCAGTAAATATGTGATTTACATTTAATTCTGAGTAACCTTTCCATGATCAGTGAGGTGTGAAGGAATTTAATGACACAAAGCTACATTTATGAAGAGCCCATTCATATTCATTAGGCCCGTGCATTAACAGCCCTGCCTGTGACATCTCTCTAGCACATGCTTTATTACTGCAGTTTACGGGGGCTAAGAGCAGAGCTCGCGGCGGCAAACCCGCCGTACGCAGAGGGAGACCTATGGACAATATCAGCCAAAGAAGAAATAAGGGAAAACTAGGCTTGAAAATGGGTGTTCCCAGGTTTGGCAGGGGAGGTGCTGGGACTGTCCTTCTGGCTTAGGGGAGAGATTTCTGGATGAAAACGGTGATCCTGAGGAGGAATCTTGTCATTATCTTTGCATTGCTTAGACATGAGTAAATTTTGAAAGAGACAAAAATGTTGCTAATCACCTCCTGTAGAGCTTCCAAAAACCGAGGGCCAAAGGAAAACCCCGGTGTAACATCACTGCCCTCCCGCTTCGGCGTGGGGAATCTCTGTGACCCAGGCCTGGTGTCCCAAAGAGCTGGGCGAAGAGCAAAAAAAACAAAAATCAAGATACAGGGCTTGCGGTTCTCACCTATTTCTTTTATTTCTGGGTTTGCTGCTGGTTTCGTGGAAGTACTACAAACGGGGGCTGGAAAGGCTCACACGAGGTCACGGAGGATTCCCCCGGGCAGGGCAGGATTAACACTTCCTGGGCCCTTGCAGCAGGTGCCCTGCCCTGGGAACTTTTGGAGATGACCACTCTACATCTCCACGGTGCTACGCCGTTAAAGGTTTCTCCTAGTATCAAACCTGCCCTAGTTCAAGCCTGTGACTACCTGCCTCAACACTTCTGGGAATGGGACTTGCACAGACGAGGCGTGGAAAACAACATGGATGAACCTTGAAGAAAACACGTCAGCACATTGCAACTCCATCTTTAGGAGCACATTAAACCAGACATATCCTGTGCAGGGATCTTTAAGATGCGGGTCACTGCTGTGGAAGATCGTAATGGACAGTCGTGCGCAGGCCTGTTTTGGGACGCCTTTGGTCAGGGACGCCGAGGTGAAATACCAGGCAGTTTAGCTGGTGGTGCCATCTCAGCCTGCTTCCACTGCGCTGGCCTGGCTCTTGCTTGGATGGGCTGGAGAGCTGGATTTAGTGGATGCCTGGAGCTGCTTTTCTGAAGATTATAGGCTGGTAAGGTCTTTTTTTTTTTTTTTTTGAAGTGTGTTTCTAAAACCACTAAGTAGCTTTTTTCTTAGCTGTCACAGGGCGGGTGGCCCAGCAGCAGGACGGTGGGTAGCGCTCCAGAGAGCCGAGCTTTGGTCCTAAAGCAGCCTAATGCTGCTCGGTTTGAACAAGTGACATGGCCCTGCCCCGGTCCCGCTCCCGTCCGTAGCACTAAGCTACCGCAGAGCTGTGTGTAGAGGGTAGAAAAGCCATGCAAGCCTGGTGGGGAATGTGTCCTAGTGTCACCAGGGCTGGCTAAGGAAGAGGCTGGAGCGCGTGGTCAGCAGCTGGGAAGCACCTTTGCTATTTCGCTGCGAGAACACGAAGCTCTTTAGAGGCTGTTAAACAAACCCACCTGCGGCCAGCGAGCTCGGCTCTGTTCAGCCTTCCAGCTGAGCGACAACAGCAATTGGTCCTGCTGGGAAGTTAAAAAATAAAATAAAATCATCATTCTGGAACAGCGTGTTTTGGCCGGGGCTGAGGGCGTGAGGCGGGGGTCCGGGGGGGAGGCTGGGCTCCCCTCGCGGCTGCAGCTGGGCCTGCCCGCGGGGCTGCAGCTCCTCGCCCTAATTGCGAGGGAAACGCCTGGTTTGGGGGCAGAGGGAGGCTCGGCCAAGCCGCCGGCGGAGGAGCTTTGGGCGTGCGGTGTCGGCGTGAGCGTGAGTACAGCCGGAGCGCGCCGCGTCGGGGCATCGGCGTGGGTGCGGGCGAGCTCTGCGGCACCGCCAAGGCTTTTACGTGCCTTGCACGTGAGCCTCTTAAAAGCCTCATTTTGAGTGTGGGGTTCCAGAGCGCTCCAGCAAGCTGAAAGCATTTCTCTCTTTGCGTATGTTGCAAAAGCAGAAATCCCGGCCGGAGCGAGGCGGGCTGCGCCCGTGCACCGCGTGGCGGAGCGCCGCTGGAAGCGAAGGAGGGGGGCGATGAGGGGTTCGCTCGTCTCCGGGAACCTCGGGGAGCCCCGCCGGTACAGCTGCTTTGAGTTAAGCAAGTTGAGCTTTTTTTTTTAGCAGCCTGTGCTTTGCAAGCTCTCAGTAACCAAGTGTGCACAGCCAGAGAAACCAAAAGCAGAGATCTCTGCTTATCTCTCTTTTTTTTTTCCCCCCGCTCTTTTTTTAGAAAAGCCGCTGTCTGCGCTTCCCAGCAGTCCTGCGGCCGGGCGGTATCGGCCAGCGCGCGCTCTGCTCGAGCAGCAGGCTGCCTGTCCCCCCCACCGCCTGCTGCCCCGTTGAAATCTCCCCCATCCTTTTAAGCGGGGGCAAACGAAAAGGCAGCGCGTGGTGGAAAACCTCCGCTCAAGGGGAAGCGCGGAGCGGGGAGCCGCGCCAGGCTCAGAGCGGGCCGGCGGGGGCCGGCGCGACGGGCACAGCGCTGCGCTGTCTCCCCGCGCGCTGGCCGAGGGATTAAACCTAGGTGCGGCAAGCGCTTTATTTCTGCAGCATTAACGGGATCGCGCAGGGGCAGGGGGGTCCGTCAGGCTGCTGCGGGGAGCGAGCCAGCGCCCTGGCGTGGCGTGGCGGGGGACGGGGACTGCGGCCCGCTTGGGAAAGCGTGCAGCCCTCTTGGGAAATGCCCAAATAACGCGAGGCAGAAGCCAGGGGTGAGGTTTTCCTGGTTGCTTTTCACCACCGGGTTTTGCAGCCCCGACCCTTCCTCCTCCGCTCCCCGCGCAGCCGCGGCGCTCGACGCCGGTCCGGCCGCTCGCCTTCCCCTCCTGCTGCTACCGGCGCCCTGTGCCGGGAGACCCGCTTTCCGCTGGCCCCGGCGGCTGGAGGCGGCCCCTGGCCGGGGCACCGGGCCGCGCTGGGGCGTTGATGCCCGGTCGCACTGCGGGTGGGTGCTGCTGCGCGCTGCCGGCCGCTCCCTCTAGCGGGGAATTTGCTTCCCAGCTCTGGCGAGCGCACGTTGGGGGGTGCGAGTCCCTGCGCCCGCCGCCGGGCTTGCGGGTGCCGCGGGCAGCCACACCGTCCCCGCCGCTCGGACCACGGTCAAAATATTTCATGGTTTTCTTTTTTTTTTTTTGCTCGGGCAGGGCATGATTTGAATTAACCCCCGCCGTGCCGGTTTGCTGCTGACTGATAACTGGGTGCATCCTTTGCATCCGGGAGAGAAACGCATATTCGCAAAGGGCCAATATAGAGCGCGGCAGCTCTAGGAGAGCCGCGCGCTCCTGGCTGCGGAAGACGTTAAGGATGCCATAAAACGCAAACCCCAGGAAAGCTGCAGTTCGTCTCTGACTCCTCTTTGGCTTTGGCCTGGACGAGGCCTTGCCCGCGCAGAAACGGTCTGTACTGGGGAAGGGAGCCTTGAGGCTGCTTGAACTTCGGACTGTTTGGCCGTGTCTCCTCCGCCATCCCCTCGAACCCTCTGCGTCCCTTCCTTGTCCCCAACGCCTAGAGCTTCCTATTTCTGAAGAACAAGCTTTCAGCCTTAAAAGGGGGACTGGGGGGTGTCGGGGGGGGCCGGCGGGGAGGAGAGGCCCGGCCGTCCCGCGGATGAGCACCGGCGCTCCCGAGCTAACGCCCCGCCGGACGGGGAACAGCCGGGCCGCTGCGGCGGAGGCTGCGTTTCGGGGAGGGCTCCCTCCTGCTGCCCCGTCTCCGTGCCCGAGCACCCGCTCGGATCAGGCACCGGCTTCTCCCGCCGCCGGCAAGGCGCCGGGACGCAGGCAGCGCCGCTCGGCGCCCGCGTAGGCTCAGAGCGGGGCGTTGGGAGGAGGAGGCGGCGTTCGTTGACCTGCGCAGCCGGGATCGACGATCGCCTTCCATCAGGACCTCGTGGATAAGTCGCGCCATCTGATTTAGTTATTTATATCCTTCCTGCTGGTAAATTAATTACTGTTTCATTTGCAGCTCAGGCAGCCTGTAGGACTGCTTCTCCCGGCTCTGGAAGTCGGCATGTTGCAATGTCATCTACTTTAAAAGGCATTTTTCCTAGGAAGACGGCTAATGAATATTAACCGCTTTCCCGCCGGTGACTCGCGGTCACCCCCTGGCCGGCGGCTCCGCGCCGCACCGGTGGCTGATGCGCGCCGGGCACGGCCAGCGCTGCCGCTGGGCGCTCGTGCGGCGAAAGGGCGAACACCCGCGGCGTCCCGGGGTGGGGGCGCGGGGCCGGGAAGGACCGGGAGCAGCTCGGAGAGGGCAGCGCCGGTGGGGAGGGCCGCGGACGAAGTCCTGGGAGCCGGGGGTCCGCATAGGGGGAAGGAGGGGTTTTTGCAGGCGACGCTGCCTGGGGATCCCGGCCGTGCGCCCACCGGCGGCGTCCGGGCGAGGGAAGGGCGGCGCGGGGCAGCCCGCCCGGCATCTCGTCCGCTGCCGTCTCCGGGGCTGCACCCGCGCGCTCCTCGGCGCAGCGCCCGGCGGCGGGGAACGCAGGCGCACGCGCGCGACTGATGCCTCCTGGGGCGAGGATAAGAAACTGGAAAAAAAAAATGCGAATCCCAAGGTCACAGAAAAACGGGCTGGTTCGCGCGCTGCGGCCGAAGCGCTGCGTGCAGTTGTGCCGGGTCTTTTCTTTTTTTTCTTAATGTATTGTTTAATGCAAAATGCGCCGCTAAGAGAGAGCGGGCAGGCATGGGGAAAGGCCGCGAGCGGCGGGGGCTAACGTCGGCCTCCCCGGTGCAAAGCCCCGAAGCGCCCCCTCGCCCCGCTCCCCTCTCCCGCGCCCGGCGAAGCGGCGCCTCCAGCCCACCGTTACCCGCCTCCGTCTTGACCGTTTGCTTATGGCATCCTAATACGCCCAATTATTTTTCAGCGCAGCCGGCTGCGGGCCGTTTGCTCCGCCGTCGGGCGGCGGCTTGGAAGAGGCGTTCGCACGCCGGCCGCGTTGCCGCTCGCTCCGCGGACCGGCTGCTTGACGCGCGCTCAGCGCGGACGAGCGCGGCTCCCGTGCCGGCAGATCCCCGGCGCGGCAGGGCAGCAAGAGCTTGGCTTGGCTGTTGGGCATGGCCGGTCGGGGCCAACAGCCCTCCAGGCCTCGCTGGAGGTGAGCGTCTTGTTGCTTTTTCCTTTTTTTTTTTTTTTTGGGGGGGGGGGTTGTTTGTGCTGTGAGATGAAGTATTTCGAGTAGAGCCTTGCCCAGCACTGGGGCGTTTGGCGCTGGTGGTGCGAGCGTGCGCTTCTTGGCTTGGCTGCCAGGCCTTGGAGGCACCGCTGGCGTCTCCGCGCCTCTTGGCTCGCCTGCCCCGCTGCTGGACAGCTGCAGGCTGGTCCCGGGACCCCTCTCCTCCCTTGTGCCTTCTGCTGCTTCCGGCAGGGCTCGGAAAAGGACTTTTTTTCGTAAGAAAAGCCATCCTGCTTCTTACTTGTGGGGTCGAGGATGCTTTTCCAGAGCTGGATGCTCTGAAAGTCCCGTCGCGCTCCCCTTGGCGAGCGAGCAGTGATTGCAGCCTGCTGGGCCTGGCCCGGCTTCCTCCGAATCCGGCAAGAGCTGGGGGCTGCGCCGGGGCCGCGCTGCCCCTCCGGCACCCCGCGCGGCCCCAGCCGCGGCGTTGCCTTGGGGGGGAGCGAGCGGGTACGAGGGCGAGAGGAGGGTGGTCCTGCGGCGGCGGCGCTCTCCTCGGCGCCCCGCGACGCCGGCGAGAGGGACGCCCGCAGGCGCGGGGCCCCGCTCCCGTTCTCCGGCGGCAGCAGTGCCGGGGTGCTCCCGCCGTCCCCCCCCCCCCCGCGGCCGGGGCGGCTTCGCCGGGAGGGGGCCGGGCGAAGGTTTGCGGCGCTTCCGGGGCCGCGGGCTGGAGCGGCGCCATCGCAGCCCGCCAGCGACTTCCTCTGCCGTCCCCGGCCGAAACCAGAGCGCCCGAGAGGAGGTGCGCAGCCGGGGTGTCGAATGCAGCTGCGAAGTTTTCAGACCTCAGAATAACTTCGCTTTATGCCGCCTGGGTGCAGATTTGGGTCAAAGCGTCTTTGCTTTGCTTTGCTTTTTTTTTTTTTTTTTTTTTTTTTGGTTTTAATCTTGGTGGCTTGCGCCGGGGCGGTGGTGGGACCGCGTGGGGCCGGCCCGGGCTCCCGCCGCGCAAGGCGCCGCGCGAGTCTGCGGCCACGGCTTGCATTTATTTTTAATTCCTTGTGATTAACAAACCTGAAGTGGCCTGGGGTTTTTGGGTTCTTTTTGGCCGGTTTTATAAATACGCGAGCTGCTATGACTGGCCTCTGGCGACTGAATCAAAACGTTGAGTGTGACGAATAACAGATGCAATTTTACAAAAGTATTAACCGAACTTTGCTTTGAGGTTACGTGGATGCGAACGCATGCACAAAAATCCCTTTTTTGTGTGTTTTTTGTTTTTTTTTTTTTTTCCTTGCTTTAGCGGCCTGGCTGGGAAAGCCCCTTCCTGCCCCGCGGCTGGCGCTGGCCCGCGCCGGGCGGAAGGAGCGTTTCGCCGGCCCGCGGCCGCCGGAGCAGCCCCTTGCAGCCCTGTTTCGGGAGGGCCGCGGCCTCGGCAGGTCCGAGCGGCGACGCCGGGCTGGCGGAGCTTGCGGTCCGGCGCGGCAAAGAAATCTCGGAGCAGTTCAGGTGCGATCTGAAGACCCGACTGCTGAGCTGCCTTACGGCTCCGGGCCGAAGACGGGGCTTTGCTTCCCGTTCCGCTTTGGAGGCGTTGGCTGGCGCCGTGCGAGGGAGCACCGACCCTGGGTTCTTTTAAGCAGTGCTTTCTTGGGCCAAATGGATTAAAACAGATACCAACCTTTGAACTGGAAAGGGTTTTTTTGGGGTTTTTTTTGGTTTTTTTTTTTTTTAAGCGAGGAGGCCTGGGGAAGCGCCCGGACTCGTGTCTTGCCTGCGGTCGGGCGCCCGCGGGGCGGCAGAGGCCGTGTCCGGCGGCCGGCCGTGCCCGCGGGGTCAGGATAGTCCCCCCGCGGTCCGGGCAAGGACAGGGGAGGCCGGCGTGGGTTTTTTCTGCCTTTTTCTTTTCTTTTTTTCCTCCAGGAGGAGAGTTAATTTTAACCGAGCAAACAAAGAAGGAAGCTTCTGCTAATTAGACACAGATGAATCGCGCCTGGCTGGGAGGGCGTTAGGGGAGCTGTTTCTCCAGCGCTAATAACGCAGCCTACAACAACGAGTGCAGCTGACATTGT
Source organism: Struthio camelus (assembly GCF_040807025.1). NCBI lineage: Eukaryota > Metazoa > Chordata > Aves > Struthioniformes > Struthionidae > Struthio > Struthio camelus. The sequence goes on from NC_090953.1 coordinate 1,564,219, forward strand.
TTGTTGTTGCTAATAGATGCTAATGATAACTTCATCTGCCGCTCGGAGAGGCGCGCGGCTGTTAGCGCCGAGGAGGTGCATGCCGAGCATCGGCGTCGCCAAAGCCACGTCCCCGCGAGCCTGCCGGCCGGCGGCGCACCCCCCGAGCTCGCCCGGGGAGCGGCGGCCCCGCAACCGGCTGCGTTCGCTTCGGAAGCCGCCTTGCAGAGGGATGCAGGCGGCCGCGTGAAATTTATGCCAGCAGCTCAATTTTTTAAAAACCCTCGAAGGCTTTCGAGCGCTAAGTGCAATGACGAGATTAGAAGTAGGTCTCTGGGCTATATTTGGCGAGAGCCCTGCCTGGCCTAATTATGAAACGGCCAGAGGACTCGGCTGTGTTTTCTAGGTCCAAGTGTGTTCCTGGTTAGGAGCGTTTCCCCGGGGAATCGGAGCCGTGAAAGCCCCCAGCCGCTTGCTTCACGGTCATTGTCTGTTGGGGGGGGGGGGGGATCCTTGCTCTGATTTGTTAAAGAAATAATAAGAAAAGAGGAAGCAAGCCCGGGGGCTGTTTGTTCCCATCAGCCCGTCCCGCCGCTCGCTGCCCCAGCGGGGCGGCGTTTGCCGTTAGCGGCCGTGTGTCACGTCGCCCTCGGCCGCCCCGGCCGGGCTCGGGGTCCCGGCGGCGGCGCTGCAGCCGAGGGAGCCCAGCGGAGCACGGCGCCCGGCCCCCGCGACCGCAGCCGGGGGAGCGGAGCGCGCCGCCGCGGCCCCCGTTCACACGCCGCTGCCGAGCAGAAGCGGCGCGGAGGCAGCGGCGGCTCGGCCTCGCCTGCGAGAAAACAGCAGAGATATGCAAATGCGATGGAAAAACTGACTCGCTGCGAGGGGGCCAGCTCAGTTTTGCCTCGCTACAGCAGGGCAGTTTCTAACAAGGTGCCTTCTCTCGCTTTCTTTTTTTTCCCCCCTGAAGTATCTGATTGTGTCAGAGGAGCCATTTCCCGCGGTCTCGGGACCCGCGGTCTCTCCCCCTGGTCGACTGCAAGTCGCTAATTTATAGGGAGGTAAAGGCTGTCTGGGAAGCAAAGCTGTAACCCTCCAAAGGATATTTATTTTCCTACCTACAAAGCAAACTTGCAGGGAGAAGCACATAGACGTTTAGTTTCTCGTTCTGGAGCTGAGCTCTGCAAGCACTTCAGGATGGATTTTGGCTCTTGCAGACTAAGAGGTAGGGTAGGTGTTGACCTGAATCACTGTTAAGTCCAGGAGATACCGAACATGGGCTTAAATCCATGCTCACTCAGGAAATATCTTTAAGCGTGTAATTAACCTTAAGCACGTGCTTAGATGCTTTACAAGTGGTGATGCTTGGCTGAATTAGGGCTGTGATTATGGAGCTGCCACCGTCCACAGGTCTCGTGTTTGCGAGGCCGGCTCGCCTGGGAGCAGGCCGTCCGGCGCTCAGGCGGTGCAGGAGTGCCAGCCGGGAGCGGAGCGGCACCGCCGAGCCGAGCCAAGCCGTGCCGTCCGCTCCAGGGGTATTTGGGACAGGCAGGAAAACGCTGCAAAGAACGACACGACGTGGGGCAAGGTATTTATAGCCAAGGCTTTCATCTCACAAAACGCGGGAGGCCAAGCTAAACATGCCGAGGCTGCAAGAAAGCAGGAAACGAAACTAGAGAGTTGCTTGCCAAAGCTACCGAGCAAGTGCAAGAGGCGAACGTGAGGCCGGTGGCAGGAGCTGCAGACCCGGGGCCGGCCGGCCCTGTCCTGCCGGGGCGAGGAGGTCCCCCCTCCGGCCCCCGGCACCAAGGGTTAATCGACGAAGATTTTCCCTTTCTCACTTGTCGCTGTCCTACGCTCTTGGGAGGGGTGGTTTGAGGTTTTGCAAAACAAATATAGCCTTCATTTGAAAACCACACTGGCTTTCGAGGGGCTACGCACAGAGCGCGGCGTGGTGGCTTGCAGGCTCTCGGCTGCCAGCTGCTGGGTTTCCTCTCTTTGGGCTGCTGCTCCCATGCTCTTTTTCCCCCCTCTCCTTTCGAGCACCTCCGTATTTGCATGTCACACTTCCCCCTGCGTTGGCCTCCTGGCTCCCCGAGGCCCTCCGCTCCCTCCCCGGGAGCGCTGTCCTTCCCCTGACCCGAGCAGGCTGGCACGCTGCGGCGCGCTCCTCCTCGGCCCTCGGAGGCGGCCAGCGTGCCACCCGGGGGGACGTTTGGGGACAGCACGGTACAGAGGGTGTTTGTGCGTGGGGCACGGAGGCAGGGCCCCGAGGGCAGCGCCGGCTCGGACCCCCGTCTGAAGAAGGCAGCCCCTCTGCGGATGGGCAGTGTGTGCCCTTCTGCCCGCTCCAGGGTGGCCAGGAGCGAGCCGTCCTCGGATCGACGCCTGGGGAGCCTGCTGAACGTTTCAGGCCAGGGTGGGTAACTTCCCTCCCCGCGCGGGCTGCAGAGCTTGTTCTCCGCCACGCTCTGCTCCCCGCGGCTGTCTGGCGGCAGCGTGACCACTGCGTTGCGTTCCCGCGGGACATTCGGGTTCTCCTCCACCTTCCCTTCCGTTGCTTAGCTTGAGATCCTTGTGCACGAGAGTCCTCCGGTCTGCCCGCAGGAGAGGCACTCCAGCAGTGGCGTTTCGTTTTTGGAGAACCTGTGGCTCCGTACAGATATCGCTAGCACTTTGTGTCGCTCAAGCCCCTCTTGCAATCTTGGGATGGCGTTGAATTCTCATCGGGGGCGAAGCACAGAGCGGTGTCCCCACGATGCTTTTGGAGCATCCCCGGAGCATCCCGGCCGCCTCACCATCTGAGCGCCCGGCACCCTCTGAGCCAGGCTCCCGCGGCCCAGCTCTGCCTCCCGCCAGCGGGGCTGCAGGCCGGGGGGCCTCAAACTCCCTCTCCCGATGAGCTGTCCCGCTACGGCCTTTTCATCGCTTTGGCGATTTCCTCTCATAATGGCCTGGTGCCTTTCCCCACCGTTTGCAGTCTTGTTTATCTGTAGGGCAAGGAACAGAAAGTCCAGCTGGTCCCAAAGCAGACTATGGGAAAGGTCAGGGGAGGCCTCTGCAGGCGCGAGCAGTTCTCCTGCCGACCTGGTGCAACCATCCGAAACCCCGGCGCTCCTCTCCAGCCTGCAGAACGGATGGGCCCCCACTAACGTAACCGAAAAGGAAGCACACCGCAGAATTTAGATCAAATTTGCTTCTTGGACTAGCTGGCAGTTAATGTTGCAGTGTGTCACTTCCTAACGCTATCAGCTCGTTAAGGGCAATGCATAGCTAATTCAACACGCTGTCAATCTGCTGCATTCACAGCCCCCTAAGAGCATTTACACTGGTAAGGAGACAAAGTTGTGCTTTACCCCCGCTGCTGATCAAGGATAAGGGCGCTAATGCCGGCTAGGTGATGTCCTGGGGAATCGGCAGGAGGGGCCTCGTGGGTGCTGCAGGAAGAAGCCTCTTTGGGCTACACCTACAGCGCGGAGGTGTTGGCTCCATGCAGACAGGTGCTTCTTCGCTAATTTGGGCCAGAAGTGCCCAGGACATGGTGTGGCACTTGGAGGCCGATGCACACCTGGTGACGCGGGGAGCAGGGAAAGGCCGTCCTTTCTCCCGTCGGTGCCTGGTAGTCTGGCAGTGACCGGCACCGTGGCAGTACGACCTGCCAGAGCGGCGCTGGACGGGGAAGGGCTGCTGCGACGGTGGCACCCCCCTTCCCAAACAGCTCACGGCATTTACACGGCAGGAACCGCCTGGCTGTGGCTGGGGGTGGCAGAACCTGCAGCAAGAACATGCATCCTAAAAATTCAAGCCGGACCTAAAACATGGCCCGTTTAGCCTAATTTCACAAAAAAGGCGTTAGGATTTCAAGCAAACATCCCCTGTGGGGCAGTGCAGATATGCACGGCCTGTTCTGAGAGGCTGTAGCACATACCTGTGCGTCTGTGCAGCGCCGTCAGCCTGGTTAGCGCTACGGGTAGTTTTGCAATACACACAACTCATAACATGGACACACAAAAAGCCTGGGGAGCTTCTGCCACCCACCCGCAAGATGCTCGGCTGGAGCCGATCCCGCCTGGGAGAATGAGGGCCTCGATTTCTGACCCTGAAGAAACTCTGTTAAGCTGTGCTCACTTCCTCCAAAATCGCTACCTGGGTTAAGAGGATATGTTCCACATATGACAGCTTGCAACACTGAGCCTGGAACCAGAACAACACTGACTGATTAAAGAACAAACCCCACATTTAACATAGTGTAATGATTTCCACCTCGCTAAATGGCTGCGAAACAGAAACAAGTTATCTCTAGCACATCAAAGAGCTGGAAAAATGTAGTCAACGGTACCTTTGAGCTATTATGCATATCAAGTGGCAAGATACCATCGTGAATAATAAGGGATCTGCAGCGAGGTTGCACAAACAGCAGTGAAGCAATGCTGCCACACACCCTCCTCGTGGTGCACATCAAAAGCCCAAAGAGAAGAGCGACTAATTTCCAAAGAGCTGCACGTCTAGAAGTGGTCGGGGGAAGAGTCGTGTGATATCCTGAAGAGAAGGCTGGGATGCGACGCAGCCGGGCAGCCAAAGCAATCGTTTGGCACGCAAGCTGGAGCGCTCGGGGGGAAAGCTTTCCATGTCACTAGGTCTAACGTGACCCGAGAGGAACTCAGTGCTCTCGAGCTTAGAGTCCGAATCTTCACTCACCTGAGAATTGCTACATCTTCTCTCTAAGCTTCCTTCTTCTCCAGAACTTTTTCCTTCCAGGTCTAATAAATAACGGGGAGCTGGGGAGGGGGGAGGTGTTAGCTGCAGGGCAGTTTTTCGTTCATGTGTTTCCTTTCCAAATGGCTTTCCTGTTACTTTTGTCTTGCATGGGAAAGGCTGATTTTCTATTTCTGCTTTCTGTGCCGCCACGTATTTTACCTACTGTGATCATTGCCCTTGCTAATCTTTCTTAAATAAACACTAGGGCTCTTAAACTTCTCTGGGCCGAGGTCTGTGGCCAGGCAGCTCCTGCCAGGCCTTTTGGAGCAGGACAGGGAAGCTGCGTGGCCCGAGTCCCACAGCGTATCTCACCATATTTCTGCATATCTCACCTTTTTCCCTAAGTCCCGTGCCCTTCTGGGGAGATAAGCCAGCGTGATGTGATTGGCGTGAGCCCGGGCAAAGGCTCGGTGCACCCAGCAGCAGGCGGCTCGGCCGCCTCTCCGTGCTTAGTAAGGCCTTTGCAGTCTTCCGCAGTTACAACACGAAGAAAGAAATGCACTTGACTTGCAAACAGCATTGGGCAACGAATGAGTCTTTCTACCCACAGACCTAGCCCTGGGGCGTACCACGCCGGCTTAGTCTGACACAGTGAAGTTTTCGCAGCAAGTGTTGATGACAGAGGATTACAAGAAGGAACAGTCCATCGTAAATAAATGGTTTCACTTGAGAGCTGCAACCCAATTTGCTAATTCCGCTGGTATTTCTGGCAGCGACGGTGCTTGCTGCAATCCTTCCACATTAACGTGGTCCTGGACGGAGGCATCCTTCAGTGGGGTTATCGTCATTTTGGAAGGGATAACAAGCGTCCTTGAGAAGCTCTAAGGTTGCCTGTGTTTTGGAGGAGCTGTTTAAGACGGTGTGGGCTGGGGAGAGGAGCCCGTGCGCCCGGGCTGAGGGGAACAGGCCGTTCGGGGCGCGTTTCCCAAGGGGCACCCGGGACGCGTGGCTCTGCTGATCCCGGCTCCCAGCTCAGCAGGGGGAGAGCAGGGGTGCACAGGGCCACCCGCTCGCTTCGTAGGCATCTGTTAATTCCCCCCCTCCCCACCTCCCTGTTTTCGCTTGACGCCTGTTTAGGCAGCAGAGGTGATGCCCTGAGCTCCGTCTCGAGTTCTGAATGGCGAGGCCTCGAGCAGCCCCGTCCTGCGAGCCCTTGCCTCGTGGACTGAGCCTGGCTTTTCCTGGAGAGGAAAAGTACGGGGAAGCTCCGCTCCAGATCTGTGCTCGGATTTCAAATGCTGCCAGAGTCTAAAAGCTTTTAGCTAGTTGATATTTGTGCATGGGTTAGTGTCTCTGAGTCTTCAAGCGCCATTTGGATAATACTGCTGCCTTTTTCTCACTGAATGAGCTTAAGGTGCGAATTTGGTACTGCTCAAGGGAGGAGAAGCTCTCCCAGCATCAGCCTCCTCTTGGGCTAAGGTTTGCTCCAAAGACTTTGAGCACCTCTTGCACTGCTGACGACAGATCTGGGTCTTAGCACTGGAAACGAAACTCCAAGAGCTTTGCGCCGGCTCTCAGCTTGCCCCTATATGCAAATGCTTCTCGCGCCTGTAGGCGAGAACCTGACTGTGAAATTTGTTTGTGCCCAAGAATTAATGTAGCAAAGCACCAGAAGCACAGCAAAATCGATGCTGGCAGCTCCTTTTGCTTTGGTGGCGCCTGGCCAGGCCGCTCGCTCCCCACCTGGCCGAGACGGACCGCCAGGTTACGTGGTTGCGCCGTGGCCGGGGGCGTCCTGGGTCGTCCCCGCCGTGGTCCCCGTGCAGCCTGTTCCCGTTCGCCGCGGCCGATGGGCGCGGGAAGCAGCGAGGGATGGGTGTCGCCAAGAGCGGTTTGTTGAACTGCAGCCTGGACAGCGTTTTGGAAGGAAATCCACCCCGCTGCCCTTTCTAATCTGTTCTTTCCACACTTTCCCGCTGCCGCGCGGGACGACAACGCGGCCCGAGCCTGCCCGGACCACCCAGCACGGCGCAGGCACGGGCTGCGTCTAAGCGCCTAAGCGCTCGCCGTTTAATCGCGTCGGGTCCCACCTTTATCTCCGCTCCTAATAACGGTGCAAGAGGCTGTTTTACATCTGGGAGACGTGCAATCTCTGTCTCGAGCCCGCGTGTTTACCTACCTCGGGCATGTGCTTCAGCAGTGTTTATTGTACGAGGCTCTAAACGCCCGCGGCCCCCGCCGTGGCGGGGAGGCCGGGCCCGGGCTGTCTCTGCTTAGTTTCACGCTGCCGCTTGCGGGGTCGGGCTAGCCCGGGAGCGCGCCGCCACGACGAGCGCGTGCGATCCTTTGGGTCTGTGTGTTCACCTCCTTCCTAACGGGCGCCTCCGCCGTGTTTGCAATCGCTTCTGTACGGAAGCGGCTCTCCGGGTCTGCCGGCGGTGACGGTGGCCCCGCGTCACCTGTGTCCCAGCGCGCCAGTCCTCTGCCCCAACCGAAAGTAAGGCAAGCGTTCAGGTTAGATGGAGCGTTAAAAGGCGATCGAGGTGGTATTAGCGTTGCGTTAGAAACGATCGGGGTAAGCGATCAGCCTGGGCCGCCTGGTCTGCGTCTCTGGGGCGGTGCGACCCGCCGCCGCCGCGTGCCCCGGGCCGGCCGCGCGCTGCCTCCCGCCCGAGGGCCGCCGGATGACCCTGCTGATGCGGCGCCTCTGCTTCCCGGCAGCGGGCGAGAGAAGCGCTGCGGTGCTTGCCTGGCCCTCCTACCTCTTTTCTGCTTACAAGAGGGGAAAAAAAAAAAAGAAGAAGAAAAAAAAAAAACCCCTTCATCAGAAATGAGTCACGGTCAGAATCACTGGAACGCCTGAGGCTTCGCGGGGCCGCGGGGGTCACAGCAGCTCGCCCGAGCCCCCTCTTGCGCCCAGGCAGGGTCTCTTGCCCGCTCTGTCCTGGGGGCCCACAGCGTCAAACTCCCCCTGCTCGGGGCTGGCGGAGGGGGCGGTTTGCAGGGGATTCATGCTCTCCCGCCCGCTCCGCGCGCACGGCGAGCCCCCCCGGAGGCGCTGGGGGGGGCGAGGAGAAACAAACCGGAGAGCGGGGCCGGAGCCCGGCCTCCCTCTCGGATTCGTTACCTCCGTAAACGAGCCGGGCGGTAACGAGCCGGGTGGTGCCCGCTGCCGACGCCAGCCGTCGAGCCCCCCCCCCGGGCGCGCGCGGCCCCTCCGCCGGGGCCGGCACGGGGAAACGCCCGAAAAGCGCGGGGTTTGGCTCTGGCCCGGGGTCGGGCGCGGGGTGAGGAGGAGCCGCTCCGCTCGCCGGGTCCCTCCGTCCCCGAAACGGGAAAACCCGCTGGCTCGGCAGAGGCTGCGCCGCGGGCCGAGGGCGGGAAGGAGCAGCCGCGACACCTTGCACGCCCCGGGGCCGGCTGCCGGCCTGGCCTTTCCCTTGGCGCAGCCGGAGCATCCCGGGGGCAGCGGCAGGCTCCCGACATGCCCGGCTGCCGGGGCTGCGGGCAGGGGCGGCCGGGGCGGCCGGGGGCTCTGCCGGGCGGCGGAGGGGGCCGGGGGCTCTGCCGAGCGACGCCGACGGCGGGGCTCAGCCTCGGCGGGCGGCGCGGCCTCGCGAACCCTAGTGACGCCCGAGACGCGGCGGGAGCGGCACGTGACGCTCGATCGCTTGCTGCAGGCACGTTGGCTCGGCGCGCGTTGAAAACAATAATTAACTGCAAGACGTGGGAGGATTATTAAAGGTTTTATGGCATCTAATCCTCCTCGAAACCTTTCTGTAGGCTGGAATCCGAGGCTAGAGCAATAAAAATGCAAACTACACCCAGATTAATCCCGAGCGCCGTCGTTTGCCCTCCGCGGCCCGGGCGCAGGGGGCTGCGGGAGGCGGCGGGGCGCGCCGGCGGGGATCGGCCGGCCGGGAGCCCGCGGGGCGCCCCGGCCCCCGGCAGCCCCCCGGCAGCCCCCGCCGAGCGCGCCCGGGCCCCCGAGGCGGCAGATCTGCCGAGCGCGCCCACACGGCTTGCCCGCGGTCGCCTGTGCCCGCCTCTGTGCAGGTACGTATATACACGCGGGGGGGGGTGTTTTTTTTGTTTTAATTAAATTTTCCAGCGATGCCCTTTTGGTGCTGCTGCCATCCTGCTGTCTCGGTGCTGAGCTGAGCAATCACCGGGCCGCGCGCGCCTTAGCGCGCTTTGTAGAAGTAAATAAAAAAGGTGCCTGGCGAGCTTCAAAGCTGGGAGATTTCTTTTTTTCCTTTCCCCTCCTTCAGCATGGCTTATCTCCATGAAATTAGTAATTGGCGTTTCTTTCCGAAGCCTGGTAAGCGCCAGCAGCCGGTCCCGCCCCCGCGCCGCTCCGGTCTCCCCGAGGGGCCCTGCAGCCAAAGCACACAGGCTAATAAAAATAATAACACTAAAGGGGGGGGGGGGGGGCAGGAAAAAAAAAGTAGCAAGTGCTGAAATCAGCGTTTGCGTTCCCTCTGACTTCCTCTGCGTTTTTCGGGCAGGCAGAGCAACGTCCGCAAAACAGAGCAGGCGGGTTTCCGACGCCCAGCGGCGGGCGCGAGGAGCGGGGCGGCGGGCGCGTTTCCGGCAGCCCGCCGGCGAGCGGGACGCCTGGCCCAGGCGAGGACTTTTCCCGGCCGGCCGGCCGGCGCAGGCTGCGGGTTGGCAAAACCGCCGTTTCATCTGCAAAGCGCCCGACGGGCGCCAGCTTCCTCGCCGGGCCGCCGCTGCGCCCTCGCCGCCAGCGCCCTGGGGTTTCCAGCCTGCTCCTCGGGCGCGTCTTCTTCCGGCACCTGCCTCCCGATGCCCTTGGCGCTGCCAGCGCCCTGCCCGCCGGCGGATGCCGGGCGCAGCCGGGCGTCCCGGCCGTGCCCGAGGCTCCCGAGCCGCCTGGCATCTCTGTCGCTCGGGCTCTGCGCCGCGTCGCTGCCGCTTCCCGCACGCCCGCGGGCCCCGGCCGCTGCCGGCATGCCGTGTGCCCTACGGCACCGCCACCGCTCCGGCCCGGCTGCTGCGCTCTGGCTGACCGAGCGATGCGCACCGCTCACCGGCACAGCTGCCTGAGCCGCTCAGTGCATTGATAAACACAAACCGCGGCGTGAATCAGAGCACGCTGCGGGCTCCGGGCTGTGCTGCAACGAGCTCTCCGGTCGCTCCGGAGCGACCTGCTGCAGATAGCCTGGCGGCTGGCTGAGATTTCCACGGTTTTGCTCTGAGCAAGAGGGAAAAATCCTCAGGGATGAGCTGCAAATGCCGCCTGCAACGGCCCGCGCTGCGTGCCTCTCCCCTGCCCTCCCCTCCAGAGCAGCGGCTGAGGCGTGCGGGCGCTGAGCTCCGAACAGGGAGATCAGCGGCGTCGATACAGAAGCCATTAGGCATTTGGTTTAATTAAGAGGGGTGCCGGACCTCGTGCCCACGCCGTTCCCTCTAAACCTTTTCAACAGGGGAAGGGCTGCTGAGGTCAGGCTAGAAACCGAGCTCGGCTCCCCCTGCCCTCGCGTTAAGGCCCCTGGGTGGCTCTCGGAGGGGGCCAGCCCCGTTGCACCCCTTCGAGCGGCGGCGGCGGCAGGGCTTTGCTGCGTGCGGCGCGCCGGCAGCTCTCCCGGCCCCGGCGGCACCCGGCCCGCGGCCGCTGCTCCCCAGCGGGGAGGCGCGTGATGCCGCGCAGCCTCCTACACCCATCAGGCCCCGGTGAATTGCTGTAATTTTGGGGGGGGTTTTTTGTTTGTTTTTTTGTTTTTCTCAGGCAAGCCAAAAGCACAAAAATTGCTATGAATCGATTTTTGGACATCAAGTTTAGATGGGTCATATCTGCCTAGCTTTTAATGCCCGGTGTCTATAGCTCGCACTTCCATCATGCTATTATGCGGATGACAGGCAGGCCAGCACCACAGAGAGGGAACAAATTACCTAATAAATCAAGCAGCTAGGATATAAAGCGGACAGTGTTATTAGGCTGCTGCAGAGAGGGGACGGTAGCAGCTAGGCAGGGACGCACCCTGACCGGGCGAGGAGGGGGAGCCGCCGGGCTGCGTCTCCGTAAGCAGCTGCAGGGCGCTCGCCGGCGCGCGGGGGGGCCGGGGGCTCGGGCACGGCGCGCCGGTTAGTTAGCGTTTGCTTCCCGAAGTGCGCTCCTGGGGGGCTCACTGCAAGGTCTCGCTGCTTTACCGGGAAATTCGGAGGAGTTAGAAACAAGCCTGCTACGAACCGGCAGCTCTTTGCGGCCTTCGTTGCAAAGCACTGATTTCATTGTGGGATTATAATTAGCGGCTACAGTGCCATAATTATGCACCACTTCACTTAACTCCTTGGCTTAAATATCTGTGCGAGCCAGCCTTAAAACGAGAGGGCAGGATTTCGCTTCTCGGTCGTGGGGGAAAGAGAGAGGGAAGGAGCCGTTTCCAGACGGGGCCGTCGCTCCTGCGGCGTAGCCGAACCTCGCGCCTCGCAAACAAAGTGCCATTGTTCGGCGGGAGAGCCGAGCGCAGCGCCGGGACGGAGCAGGGCCCTGGCCGTCGGCGCAGCCCAGCAGTCGACGGAGGCACAGAAGAGGGCTGCAGGAAGGAAACGCTTCATAACCTCCTGAAGAGGCAGGCTCAGCAGAAGAAATGCTTTTGATTTTTATCTCTCTTGTTCTTTCAAATAACCTACCCTTAACCTTTCGTGTTTCCCTTTCTGGGACGGCAAGATAGCGCTGGGAGCGCTTCTAACTCTTGGCTCCAGGAGCGCGATGGGGCAAGCGTTCGATTTCATTTGAGGAGTTATATACTGCGGGTGTCGTTTGGCTGCGCACCGGCCTCGGCGCTGGCGTCTCTCGAGGCCCGGCTCGGCCCGGCTCGGCCCGGCGGCCTCGTCCTGCTTTCCGGCGCCCTCGGGAGCCCGAGGGAGGCTCCTCGCTGAGCCCCCTCCGGAGCCGGCAAAACCTCGTGCCGAGCACAAGCGAGCGGGCAAGTCTCGAAGTCCATGACGGCCGTCAGCCTCTGTGTCATTTAACTCGTCAAAAGCTGCCCTGCGACTCGTTATTCTGGCTGAATTAAATTGTTTGTAATTGATAAATTATGCAAAAGTGCCTGCCAATTTTGAAACGTAGAGCTGATACCAACCCACCCAGGGGGACTCATTCTAATTTTATCTGAGCTTCGCATTGTGCCTTGCCTGCTTTATGTATGTTGTATTGATTTAACAAGGCTCCTGGGAATTAGGTTGATTTTCTAATTTTATCCTCTAGATGAAACGAATCAGATATAACTACAATGCGTGCATTGTCTGCCTCGGAGAGCACCGCAGCGGGAGCGAGGTGTCCTTCTGGACCGAGAGCGGGTTGCGCTCGTGAAGGGAACGAGCGGGACGTGCTCTCGCCTGCCGCGTCAGCCCGGCGCCCTTCCCGAGGGCCAAACCTGCCCTCGGCTCCGCCAGCGTCAGGCCCTCCCCGGCTCTCCATCAGCGTTTCTCCCGCAGCACAGGGACCTGGGCCCTGGGGACTCTGTTGGCCGAGAGGGTGTTGCAAAGAGGGCAGAGCAGCTGGAGGGGGGTCTGTGCTGGGAGCATCCCCACGCTGGGAGCATCCCCGCGCTGGGAGCATCCCCACGCTGGGAGCATCCCCACACTGGGAGCATCCCCGCACTGGGAGCATCCCTGTGCTGGGAGCATCCCCACGCTGGGAGCATCCCCACGCTCGGAGCATCCCCGCACTGGCGTGAGCCTTGGGGAAGAGGGCAGGCAGGATGGCATGGGGCAGGGGAGGACGGAGTTTGCTCGGCAGCAGGGGTTAAGCAGAGGGTTAGAGGGGCAGCTGGGCTGCCAGGTCACCAGTGGTCCAAAGGCCTCCTGGGTGGATACAGGCTGGCTCACGGGTTAGCGCCAGGCAGTTATCGCGAAATGAAGGTATGAGATTCTGTATCTTTAGGCCGGCTTAATTTTTTCCCTGGGGTGCTGCTGAGAAACCCTGCTGTTGTTTCAGAGAGGAGGAAAAAGGAGGGGATTGAACGGAAATGGCACAGCGTGGCCTTGCTCTCGCCACCTCGAGCGTGCAGTGGTGCTGCGCTGCTCCCGACCCAGGCGCTGGCGTGATACGGCGGCAGCCTGCTCGCAGATGCTCCCTGTGCTCTACCTGGGCATAATTCTCCTTGGCTTCAGTGAAGACATTTGGTGGAGAAGGAAGTGCGAGGTTGCTCCTCAAAATAGTCAAGTCTTTTCTACTGGGGAGAGCTGCGGAAGTAGTTTTGATGATCTAAGGATGACATTGGCATTAACGTTAATGTTAGTACTAAAAAGAAGCTTAGGAAAAGATTAAGGCTGCATATTTTCCCATGGCTATTCAATTCTATATGATAATATTCTATTGAGGGGATAAAGGAAGAACTTGATTCATGCATCAGGTAGATCTTAACAATCTTTGTATGAGAAATCTTTCATTACAGTGAATTAAAGGGCATTTCTAGTCCCCTTGCCCTCCCCAAGTCTTTACAAACACTCAGGGTAGGAGAATTGGAAGGTTATTACCTCCAGCTGGAAGGATTTTCATAAAGCAGCATCTAATGCCCTACACAGCTGTGCATTGCCAACAATTAATTTTGACCCACCCTTTCCCTGCATCCATTTATCAGATAACTAGGACAATTGGGAGATGACTGCCATAAATAATCTAGATTATGCAAGAAAAACTGTGGTTAGGATATATGTGTCCTGATGTGTTGGATTCATAAGTCTGGAGGAGACCTCCAGCTTCTGGACCTGGCTGGAGTAGTGAGTTTGGAGGTGGATGGTTCAGAGGATGAAGCACTAGCCAAGGACATGAGTGAGTATGGCTTTATTTTGCCGCAGATTTCTGGCGTGATTGCAGTCTTCAGGACCTAATTTTTGTACGTGTTTACTAGAACTAGCCGAAAAATCAGGATAGCTGGGTTTGGGGCGTCTAGGGTGACAGGGCGGAAGCTGCTGTCGAAGGCCATTAATGGTGCGAACGCAGTGGAGGGGTGCTTCTCCCGGCACTTTGCAGAGTTGTGAGTCAGGACAACATCGCGGGTCAGAGACGCTGTCTGGGTGAGCTGGCGGGGACCCAGGCTCGCAGGGTAGAGGGAGGATGCTCTGTGGTTCAGCAAAACCCTTCCTTGCTTGCTGAACCTGAGCTGCAAGGCTCGGGGTCACCCAGCAGGGTAAACAAGGCTCTGAACACCAGTAAATCCCCTGCAGTCCTACTAGTGTCGAAACGCAGGAGGAATCGGTGCTGCCCTTGCAAGCTGTTTCCTCACCGAGTGGGCTGGGCTGAGCTCACGCCTGCAGACAGCCCAGGACAGGGATGCTGACAACAAGAAGGGAAGAGCTTGACGGATCTCTCTCGTTGCGATGATGAACACGGAGGAGCCAGTGAGCACATTTTCATGCAGGAATTCTGCATAACTTGTCCGTGCGTATGGTACAGATGCCCTGAGGCAGCCAAAATAAAATTAAAATTAATATTTTTTTACTCCTGTTTTGAATTAATATGCATATTTTCCTTAGAACTAGAATTAGCTATTCTCTTTCCTCTCCCTCCTGCCCTCAAGACCTTTATGACTTGTAACTGGACTGTTGTCCGTTATATACTTCCAGTATATAGGCATATGCCAAATTTTAAATATGTATTTTTGCTACTTACTTAGCAGGTGAGAAAAGGGCTGTTAGAAAGAAGGGAGGAAGGTGGGGCTTTGCTGCCTGGGTATGTAAATCCCCGAGAAGCTCTTATTAGAGTTTCAAGAGAGTCTGGAGTGTGGGAGGAGAGATGTTGTTTCCCCAGATGACTTGGTGGCTCTCGTTTGTGGGGCTCAAGGGGAAGTTTCCCAAGCAGAGGTCTGGTCGTAGGCGTTCACCGAGGTGGAAACCACATGAGCTTCAGGCCAGCTGTGTTTTTTCCAGCGCCGTGTGGTCTCCACTGCAGCGCGCTCGTGCTGAAAGCCCATTTCCCCCTGGGTGAGGGCTCTGCTAAGCACCATATCGATCCCTCCTTCCAATGCGGATCCTGTTAGGACTTGAAAATTGCTGTGCTCCCAAGATCAGCTTCACTGAGAATGAGAATTTGTAGCGTTCAATAAATATTATTAGAAAACTGAAAGATAATAATTATGTCGATTACAGGACGGGTAATTGGGCCTGGAGAAGAAAAGTACTTTTCTTCCTAATTGCTGGGGCCATACTACTGTGATTGCATGTATCGGTTCCAAAAATAAAAGGCCAGCTATCAAGTGGAGAAAGCGCTTTCTTTTCCTAATGGCATGTTTTAGCGCTGTGTCTGGAAGACCACACTGGGCCAGCCTGCAACGAGGACTTTAAAAGAGCATCAGTGAAAAACAAGCAGTATTTTCAGGCGGCGTCAGGAGCCTCTGCAGCACCCTTCCACTTGCAGACCCAGCACCATCCTGATTGCGGTTTCCCATCCCAGGCACAAACGTTGCCCTCCTTCATGGCCCAGGCGGTCGTGCAGGAGTGGAGCAGCCCGCAGTCTCAGGGCGGTGCTCCCGCTTATTCGTTATGCGGATTTTGAGGTTTCCAGGGAAAACGAGCCCCCTCCTGGGCCAACCCTCTGGAACAGCCGAGGACGGGAGGAAAGCAGAGGGGCGAGGGGAGGGCGGCGCAGGATGCTCGCGGCGCGCGGGATGCTCGCGGCGCGCTCACTCCTCCTGCTGTGGCTGGGTGGTCCGTCAGTCGAGGACCGGCGCGATCCTCTTGTGCTTTGGGGTTTTTGTTTTCTCCAAGGTAACTAACACTTCTGTGATCCTGCTTGGAAGATGTCTGGGAGAAATTTCAGTGCTGTTGAAGAGGGGGAAGGGGAGCAGTGATTTATATCCTCCTTGCCTGGTATAAAAGATACTGCGCTGGGTCTGCTGAGCTTTGGGTGTTCGTATAAATCTGTCTGCTCAAAACATCTCACAGAGTTGACTGACAGCCTATGCAATTTAGCACACAGCTAAAAATTTAAATCTTGCATCCTGCTGAGAGTTAAAGAATACAGTATCATTTGTGCCACGCTCAGCATCACGCTGCAGGAAGCAGGTGCCAGAATCATATTTCGGGAGGTGACTATAATGCAGTTGACTTGCTGCTAAAACCTCCTTTGTGGATGTGAAACCTGGACAGTGATCTCTGTTTTTTTTTTTTTCCACCGGACGAAGGCATTACCCGGCGCTGGCGGGGCTCTGCTCCGCAGCAGCGCTCCCTCCTCGCCGGCTCGTCTCCGGCGCTCGGCGCCAGCCCGGCGCAGCCCACGTGCCGATGGCAGCGCTGAGCTGAGGTGCGGTGCTCTTTCCCGGTACGGAGGGCGCAGTTAAGGCGTGATAGGCACCGGCGGGGTAAGATCGCCGCGGGGTAAGATCCCCGGGAGCCTCCCGGCCGGAGCGCGGGGTCGGCAGCCGGCAGGACGGCCGCGCCGCCGGCCCTCCCGGGGCACAACCGGGTTGGTCCTCGCTGTGCGACTCCAACGTCTTTTTCGTCTCTCCCTTTGGTCTCCCACCTAATTTGTCTGCTTTGGTAGCCCATATGTTTGCCTGGAGATGGCAAGGTTTATTTTTTTCCGTCCAATTATAAATAGACATTTCAGAACAACTTCTTGCTGCCAGTTATCCGTCTACACATCAGCATTAGCATAATTACCGCAGCGCATCTCTGATCTCGGCGCTAACGTATTCAGGTTTGAACAGTGGATCGGGTTTCATAAATGTGTGTAATTTGGGTCTTTAGTGAACTGACAAATCTGCAGGCAAATCACACTGGAAAGTTATGAACTTTCAGTAGTTTTGAGCCGTGATTGCTTGAGATTTGTACGGTGACAAGTGAGAAGGGAGCAATGAGTAATAGCTGCCGGGTATCCCAGGGGCAGGGCTGCGTCGCGGCCCAGCTGACGGCTGTCGGGGCACCGGCGCGCTCCCCTTGCACGCTCCTTGTTCGGTGTGCAAACGTCCCCGAGGGACGGGGCTGGCGCTGGGCCGGAGGCGGCGGCGGGGCCGTCGGGGGGACGTTCCTGACGCGTTCGCCCGCTGCCGCCAGCTTTCCGGGAGCCCTGGCCCGCGGGGTCCCTGCGGCTGCTGGTGGCACTGGGGTCTCCGGGTGTTTCTTGGTGCAATTTTGCCTTTTCACGGCGAGGCGTAGCTACCGAGCCAGCGGCGTCTGCCGGCGGGCGCTGGGCTTCCCTCTGCCCAGGGCCTCTCCTGCTGCGGCCGCTTCCAAGGCCCTGGGGCTCTGGCAGGCTTTTGGGGAGCCTCCTAAAGGGTTGAAACCACCTTGCCGTTGCTGGAGGACACTGTCCCGGTGGTGACGCCGCTTTTTGCTGGGATCTGGTCGCTGCCACGCAGCTCGGTGCCACGCGCCGTTTCGCCATCTGGGTCTCGCAGCCCGAGGCCAAGCGGTTTGTTTTGTTTAGGGGTTTGGGTTAGCGGGGAGCCGCGCGTCTGCTGAGGGCTCGAGCGTGCTGGGAGCGAGGGAGGGAAAGGCAGGAGGAACGCGCTGCTGGGGTCGGGCTCCGAGCCTGCGGGGAGCATCCGGGGGGATGCATCAGGCTGCTCCCGGCTCCCTCGGCGGCTCCTTCCCCGAGCTTTCCCGATGCCGGTTTCCTTGCAGCGGAGGGGGCTCCCGCCCAGCCGGCTGCCGCGAGCCGGCCCGCTCAGCGCCGCCACGGTGCGGGTTCAGCATCGCTTTGCGAGGTGCCTGGTGCCGCCGGGTGACGGGCTCGGGGGCGCTCGGGCTGGCAGCCGCCAGCGCTTGCCCGGGCTCAGCCCCGGCCGGGCCCGCAGGGCTTTGCCGTGAATCCCCCCCCGCTTTGCATCCCTGCTGCCGCCCGGCGGCCCTCCCGCAGGAGCGTTTCCCAGAGACGCCGGCCGCCCCCGGGGACACGGCTGCCGAAACGCAGCCCCGGGCGGGGGACGCGCTGGCAGCGGTGGCGGCACGGGCTCGGCGGCCTCCCCGGGAAGCGGAGCGCCGGCCACCGTGCCGTGCCGTGCCGCGCCGTGCCGTGCCGCGCCGTGCCGCGCCGCGCCGTGCCGCGCCGCGCCGTGCCGCGCCGCGCCGTGCTGTGCCGTGCCGTGCCGCACCGCGGGGACAGGCGCCCGCATGCCGTCTGCAGCGCGGCGGCGCGGGGAAGAGCCGCGGCGAGCCGTGAGCGCGTGTGCGCTCCCTTCCCAGGCTGTGAGGGAGAGAGGGCCTGGTTAGATGGTTTCAGTGGTTAGATGACTCATGGCCTCATCACATTGCGGCAACGCTTCTAGAGCGCTCGCGCTACAAATTATGGGCTAGATCCTGCCGTCTCGCCTGGGGCGGGATGCCCGCTGACTTCAGATATAGCAGCGTGTTTGTTTGTTTTCCGAAAAGCTTTGACTACAGCGGGACTTTTTTGCCTGAGGAAGAAATAAAGGATGGGGCCTGGAAAATGGAAGGAAAAGTATTTGTGGGAGTGGGCTGCTGTTCGCCGGGGCTGCGGGTGCATCCTCAGAAGTGCCGCGCCGGGTCCCCCGGGGGCGTTTGCAGAGGGTGGGCGTCTCGTCAGCCGTTGCCGTTTCGAAAGTCGCCTGTTCTGCCTGTGACGCCGTTGCACAGCTCTCGTTAGCATTAGCGGGACGCGGGTACGCCAGCGAGAGCAGGACACGTCCCTGCTTGCCGGGGTGTCCCAAGCACCGTTGCCCCAATCTCCGCTCCTCACTCGCTGATGCAACGCGAGCGACGGTTGCGGCGCGTTTTCCAGGGCTGGGGCGGGTTGCCTGGAAGAAACCTGCTCAAACGGTCACCGCTTCGATTCTCAGCAAAAGGAAGGAGCCGGCTGAGTTAAATGCCTCTCCTTCTGACGTTTTGTTATTTTGCTTTCAGGAAAAATAAATACCCCCTCGGCATGTTTACAGTGCTGATTCGGCACTGCAGACAGAAGCCTAAACTGGAGGGCAAGGTATTTCAGGAAGAAAAGAGACGGCAAACTCGGCAACCGGCTCTCCGTGCCTGCGGCAGGGCAGGAGGGAGCCGCGGGGCGCAGGGGCTGGGTGCCGGCGGCGCCGGGGCGGCAGGCAGCAGGCAAGAGGGGCTCAGCGGTGCGGGGGCGGCCGGCCCCCGGCCTCGCCGACGGGACAGGCGGCATGGCCCAGGCCCGCTCTCCGTGTGACGTCCAGTGACGTCCCACTGCGGGGGGCGGCGGTGGTTTTGCTTCCCTAGGGCTCGCGCGGATGCGCTGGCATCCCTGACGGCATAATCTTCCTCCCGCCCGGAGTCATCCTTATGGAAACAAGCAGTGAATCTTCCCTTGATCCGGGATGGCTTGCCTCACGGGAGCAGCCAGCGTTAAGGAAGAGGGTGTTGAACGCAAAGATTAGCATATTGCAAGCGCTAATTTTGGGAAGGCGCTGCCGTAGCGGCGCGAGCCGCAGCGGGGAGCGCCGGCAGCGGCTCTGCCCCGCTCCGCGCAGCCGCCCGGCAGCGGGATGCTCTCACCAGACCGTCTCCTCCTCCTCCTTTTTATTTTTATTTTTTTAATCCTCTGGCAAAGCCATCTAGCAGTAGGGGGGAAAATCCTGCAAAGTAAGGAATGCCGTTCAACACAAAAAGTTGCTGTTTGGGTGTTTCGGCTGTAATGTTGCTGACCCGCCGGCGGCGGCGGCGGCTCCCCGACCGGTCGCTCTCGCACCTGCTGCCGCGTGACCCCGGCGCCCCGGCCGGCGCCGCGGGCCGCTGCGCCCCCCTGTCGCCGCTCACCCCCTTCCTCTGCTCCGCGAGGCCTTTAATCTTTGGGAATTTTTTTGTTTTTTTTTTTTTCCACTGACATCTCTGACTCTCTTGTGAAATGCAGATTAATTAGATTCTAATTACCCACTGTGTGCTGTTTCTGTTTCACTCTCTTGTTAGGTTCGTCCTACATCTTTGTTGTCAGCTGTATGTTGTAGGTATTCAGCCCGTTGGACGTGATCCCGGTTCAGCGGGAGACAGGCAGAGCAGAGACGGTTCCCCCGCCGGCGTTTTGTCAGGAGCGCCTTCGTCAGCACTTCCAGCAGCAGCACAGAGGCAAACCTCGGCCTCTTTTATTGTTCCCTTTTTCCCCCCAGTTTTTGTAACCTGGTGAGTTCAGCATTTCAGCGCAACGTTTCGCGAGCGTCGGCTGACCCTGCGGAGTCCCCGGCCACCGCTCAGTGCTCTACTTGCGCTTTTTCCAAGCTTTTCTTTTCCCTTCCCGGGGTTTCCCCCGCGCAGGGGAAGCGCGGCTCCAGGCGGGCCGGGGCGCCCGCGGCGCCCTGCTGCCACCCGCCCGGGCGCCCCGGCAGCCCCGCGGCTCGGCGGGCCCGGACCCCCTGGCCTTTGCTTCCGTCTCCTCTTCTGGCCCCTTTACTCCACTCATCTTTGTGCCGTCTTCCTCGTCTCTCCTTCCTTCCAGACGTCGGTGTCTCCCGGCTCCCTCTTGGGTGCGGTAAGCCACCTTTGTGCCGAGGTGAGGGACACCCAAAGGCACTGGTGGCTCCCAGCCGGCGCGGGAAGCACGTGGTTGGGAAGACTCACGCGGGCTGCTCCACGCAAACGTGCCGTCTTGCAAAAGCTGGCTAAGAAACAGGGCTGCTGGTCTTCGTTCGGTGCTCGGGAGTTCAAGGCAGATCCGTGCCTGGACAGTCCGGTGATAGCGATCTTAACACCGATGGGAACCCCGCGGAGCAGGTGCTGTATTCTGGCAGACGCGTGGTCATGGGTGGAGGCGGGGGCTCCCACCCGCTGCGTGGAGCGCCGCCGGCGCTGCGGCAGATGGGCCGCCGGGGCGCTGCGCAGGCAGGTTCCCCCCCGGTTTCAGTCCTCCCTCTCCTCTGGCTTCGGCTGTTTCTAGTGATAGCACTTAACGCTCCTAGTCGGGAAGGCGTATGCCAAACTGTAGCTCCTTTAGGTGCCTGTTTGATGTCTGAACGATCTAACAAAACACATGGCAAAAAAAGCAATGTTTATCCCGTATTTGACATTTGGAATAAGACGCTTCTAATACTTTATATACATTGAGCGTGTAAGCAAGGAAGTTGAGGAGGAATCAGATGAGAGCCCCGGAGCGTCAGCAGCGCCTCCCTCGCAGCCGGGCTCCGCGTCGCCTCCCCGCTGCCCGGCAATTTGCTGATCCGGGAGCCCTGGAGACTCCCAGAGGCCGGGACGGCCAGAGCCCGGGGCTGCGGGGACCTGAGCGCACCTGCGAACGGAGGCGCCGCTTGAGGCACGACCCCCTGCAACGGGCAGGTTGGGGCTGTAGGGGCAAATGCACCGAGAGAGGCCCCAGCTGCGGCCCCGCTTGTCTTTGCTCTTGGAATAAACATCTTGGGGTGAGATTTTCAAGGGTGTTTGGCCCCAGCGAGGTGTGGGTGCTGCCTCGGGCTGCAGTGCCCAGCGCGCCGCGCTTGCTCACAGGCCGTGCAAAGCTGGAGAGGGGCCCAAGAGCGTTTCTGGGTGGCCGCTGCTCCTCCCGGTAGCGTTGGCTTTGCTTCCCGGCGTTGCCTTTGCTGCGAGGGCAGCTGTGCCAGCAGCGGCCCCACGCAGCCCACGGTGCTGCCCGGAGGGGGCATCAGCAGCCCACCTGGTACTGGTGGGCACAGAGGCAGGAAGATGCTAATATGACAAGGCATCATCTAGTAAAAAAGACCACTTTTTGCAGTTTTTTTTTTCTCCTCTGAGTATTGCAAAGTCCATAAATAGTGTTAAAATACAACCAGAATCTTCTTTCTCCATGCTCTTTTTCTTCTGCGGGAAGCACGGCTCTATCCTGCTCTCCTGAGTTTGTTTGTTGCCCTAGGAGACACGCTGACAAGCATCACGAGCTTTGAAAGTCAATTGCTCACTGGAGTTGAAAATGTGTTTTCAGGTATCTGGCTGATAGGTCCTCCATGAGGAGTATGTGGCTTGAATGTTAAGTGAAGCAGTGTTGAAGCCAGCCCCTCGGGCAGCGACAAGGGGAGATTGCTGTGCTCTGATTTGCAGTGATAAAACACTACAGCTCAAAATGACCACAATATTTGAGTGTGAAGGCCTTGTTTGCTCAGTTGATAAAGAAGGCACAATTTATATTTAAAAGCGCTATAAATTTTTTCCTCGTACAGAAATGAATTCAGCTGAAAACGAATGAAGATTAAAAGTTTGGGTTGCTTTGGGGAAATGTTTGTGACTCTGGGTTTTCCATTTACTGCTGGGCGCGCGGACTGGTTGGGCGGCAGCACTGCCCAGCTCCTGCTCCATAAACCGTGAAACACGGGATATTTATCCAGGTATCCACAGATGAACAGCTGCGTCAGCAAAGTCTGAGCGTCCCCGGGAGGGGGGGCACAAGCCTGGCCGCAGAAGCGGCAGTAGCATTTGAAGGTAGATGCCTAGTCGAGGTAGGTCACCCCGTTGCAATTTTCCTTGGTCACCCAACCTGCTCAGGCCTCTGGGCCCCAAGCATCCGTGTAAAACTTGCCCTGAGCTTCAAAATCTCTGTGTTTCTCTACCTCGAATTTGCAGAACACAGCCAAGACCTCTGATCATCGCGTTTCTCTGTAGCTCTCCACCGTGGCAGGGAGAGGAGCCTAAAGGCAGATTTATCATCGCGCCGGAAAGCAAAGCTGAGCTCTGTCTGCGGCCAGTGTCTTGGTTGTGCACTGAGGACCGTGTGCTGGTGGGGATGAATACTCCAGCAAACCAGCCGTGCATGTCTGATGTGGTTTAAATTAATCTCGATTGCTGTCTAGTATTTTTAAAAGACACTTTTTATAACATGCGAGAATAATGTAGGAGAACTAATGTTCCCTTATGAAATGCCTTTCAGAATAATGATAAAAGTGCACTTTAATCTACTGTGAGAAGTCTCTGGGAGGGAAAGACGTCATACGAACAGGTGGAATCATGGAATAAATACATTAATTAATAAGAAGGAAGAATTTGCATCTTCTGACTTTTCCACAACACCTGCTCTTTTTTCCAAATGGCTTTATTTTGTGTCCTAAGGGGGTCAGGAGAACTTAGGGATTCAGACTTTTTTGTCCATTATTAAGTTATACTTTCAAAGACTATAAAACGTCAGAGAAGCAGTGCATGGGAACTAAGTGCCCCATTAAATTTTCCCTATGAAATTAAGTATCTTTATAGCCTTAAATAAGAGCCACCGCCTAATGATGGACTGACACAAATTCCAATTTGCATAAGCGAGCGAACGCGCTCGTCCCCGCCGCCGCCGCGGTCGCAGCGGGCAGGGAGGTGCTGGAGGGAGCGCCCAGCCTCCCGGGGAGGAGCCGGCCGAGGGCATCTGCCGTTTCCCAGCCGTTCCCCGACCAGCGTGGTTTCCCCGCAGGAGCGAGACCGGTCGTGCAGGGGCAGGGAAGCGCGAGGCCTCCTCTGAGCTCGCAGCCGCCGTTTGCGGGGGCAGGAGGAGGTTTGTCTGGGTGCCAGCCGCGGTCCTGCCAGCCGCCCTGGGGCTTGCGCGCCGAGCTTGGCAGGGTCAGCTGCGCGGGGCTGCAGGAGCTGCAGCTGACCCTGCTTCGGCTTGAGCTTCCCAAAAACGGGAACCTCCGGCTGGGGTCGGGGCTGTGCCCGCACGGTTCCCGGGCTGCCGGAAAGCAGCTCGGTTTCTCCCCAGACCTGGGGTCCAGGCGGTTGTCGCTGCGCTGGAAACGTGGTCAAGCGAGCAGTTTTGCTGCGCGCCCCCGGAGCTATCCCTGGGCTACAGTGGCCGGGTTTGGGGAAGGTTGCCAGGCCGTAGGACTCCCGTGTGCTGTGTTAGAGGCTTAGAGAAATGCTCCTTTTTATTTCCTTGCAAAGCACGAGCTGGTGCAAGCCAGGGGGGAGCGGGGCCGGGCGACGGTGCTGGGGAAGGGGCCGCTCGGGCAGCCAAGAGGCTGCAGAGACATGCAGGCAACCGGCAGTCCTGGGTGGGTTTCTCACCCAAGACATTAAAAGGGCCTGGGAGTTTTCTGAGTTTCCCTTCTGCAGCTGGGGCTGGGGCTGGGGCTGGGGCTGCGGTGAATTTGGAGGCAGCTGCGAGGACAGGCAGTGACCCGAGGGACCCAAGCGCTGGTCCCAGCCCTGCACCAGCCTCTGGGTCATTTCAGGACGGGTGCAGTCTCTCCGAACCTCCTCGGTAGCACTGGTAATTGCTTTCTGAAGGCTCTGGAGATGGAAAGCGCCCTGTAATAGCAAGGCTGGCTCTGAGCGGTGCAGGGGAGGTGCGGGCCGCCCGCTGCAGGGCGGAGGCACCGCGTCTGGGCTTTCCTGACCGGCCTTTCCCATGCCCTGTCCCCCGGGCTGCCCGCCTCTCCGAGCAACCTGCCACCGTGCAGCGGGGAACGGAGCCGTCCTCATACTGATAGATGTCAAGAGACTCCACAGTTTTAATTATCTCATTAGCTCTCAATGAGCAGGGGGAGGATTTCTGTTAGCAATGCACTTTATTCACCGTTATTAACATTGACAATTGTGACACATTTTAGCTGCCTTGATAACATGTTAAAGAGTAAATATAAATGCTAATCTATTATTTAGAAAAAATTAAGAGGTGGAATTAGAACAATAATCTTGATAACTGTCACTGAAATATGACAGATGCGTTCGGCAGCCGGCGCAGAAGAGCGGCAGGGCTGCTCCCGGGGAGCCGGGGCGGCTGCCGGGCTCTGCCTGGAGCGCCGGCGCCCGGCTCCCGTGCCCGGGTGCTCCTTTAGGCAGGATGAGCGCGAGGAATTGCCAAAGTTGTGGTGAAGCGAGTGAGAAAGCTGCTGGGGGTTTCGAGCATGGAGTCCCAGGGGGACGAGGATGCTCCTGGGCTGCTGCCGCGCAGCAGCAGCGACTGTAGCACGGCTCTGTGCCAAGGCCTTTGGAGAGAGGATGCAGGAGCTCCCCCTTGCAGGACTGCGAGGCCGAAGCGCAGGGCCCCGGGCCGTGGAGCCGGAGCTGCCCCGCTCGCCGGCGGCCGGGCTGCAGCAGGGCTTCACCTCTCCTTCATGTCAGGAGATGGGAATCTCCAGCTTTGCGATGGGCTGCTCATTTCCCTGGCCTGGAGGGTTCAGACCCGAAGAGCTGGTTTGCCCCGGGCAGCAGATATCTCTGTGGTCTACCACCATGACGCAGTGACGCTTTGCTGGTCCACGACCAGACGCTCGAAGTCCCTCAGACACCTCCTGGGGGTAAGCACAGCACGGGGACCGCAGGGACTGGAGGAGGCTGCAATGTCTGCGTGCAGAGCACAGGCTGTGCTCCGGCAGGATGCACAGAGAAACACCCTGCTAGCAAGCGGAAATCAAAGCTGCCCAGAGAGAGATCCCATCTAAGGAGCATCCTGGCCGTGCTGCAGAAGGCTGTGGGTAGGCATGCTAGTCATGCCTTTCCGAGCCCCCGCTTTCCCTAGCCATCCTGGCAGAGCTGCCTGAGGTTCGAACGACAAAGATAGATAACTTCATGGAAATGCTCCATGGTCATGTTATTTTGAAGGGGGAGTAGTACAACTAACTCTGTTCTTCCTCCTTCTGTTTAACATCTGCTGCTCCCAGACGACGCGGGTGCTCGCGTTGTATATCACCCAGAGCAAATGCTGCGCAGGGAGGAGCACCAGTGCTAGTTCCTGCGTGCCTGGGCTCCTGCAGTGCCCCTGCCCCTTCGTGCAGAGGGTCCGAATCTCAGCCCTGACGCAATAAGACACCGGCGGAGGCTTCTCGTGCTTCTCCGGGTTGTGCATGAAGCTGTTGCGGTTGTTAATGGTGGTTCTGCTCTCTGCTGTCAGCCCAGGCGTAGCTCTGAAGCAGATCCCTGCCGGCAGGTCTCTTGGCATGGCCAGCAGCTTTTGCTACCTGAATCTCTGCTCGCGGTGCTGCTCTTGGAGTCGCGGCGGCAGTCGCGGTGCCGGGGGGGGGTCGGAGCGCGGCGAGGGCTCGGTACAGACAGATCCCTTGCAAAGTGACGTTGCAGCCTGTGCCGATGACAAATGCACCATGTTCTCCATATGTTCAGTTGCTTTTAATAAACAGGCCGGCGCTGTGCACTGGCTCGGAGCCGGGAACGACTGCCTCCCCGGCGCTCTCCGCGCAGCGCAACGCTTCTTCCCCGGGAGCGTGGGCTGGCTGCGACTCCAGAGCTTCCCTGCCGTTTCCTTCCACTGCTAAAGCGAGGGGAAGCACGCGAGAGGGGTCTGCCGCCTTCTCCTCATCTCTCCCAGAGCGGAGGCAGGCCCGGGCGCCAGCGTACGCTCCCCACCGGCAGCCGGCAGTCGCCTCTCCCTGCCCCCGGCCAGGGGGAGAAGGCGCTAATGGCTCTTCGTTACCCGCCGCCGCTTATCGCCAGCTCAGCGATGCCGGAGCCCAGGAGCCTCTGCACAAGGCGCTTATTACCCGGGTGTTTTAAGGTCTGCTTCGGCTCTGCTCCTAGCAGCACCTCGCATGCAGGCAGCACTTTGCAAACTTTACTTAATGAGTTCTCACTGCGAGCTGCAAGGTAGCTACGCGCACGTTAGTCTCGTCTCTAGACGGGGAACCAAAGGCGAGAGCTGCCCGGGGCCGCGGTGACTCACCGGAGGAGCCGGCCTCAGTCTCCAGCTCTGGTCTCGGGGCTCCGATAAGAAGCTGCCGGCGCTGGGCTCTGCCCAGGGGCACCGCGGGCGGCCGCTGGCCTCGGCGCCGCAGAGATGCCCAATGCGAGGACGATCTCCGACCCCGCCGGGCTGGCGCTGCCGCGGGAGAGCTGGGCCTGGGCAGCAGGTTTCCTGGGCTGTGAAATCAGAGTATTGGTTTAAAATGCTATGGAAAGAGATTCAAATGTGACACAGGAGTTTTTGTTATTTTACCTCTCCCTCCTCGATGAGCACAGTCCAAATTTTGCTGTAGGGAAATAGCTATTTTCACCTCCAGACTGCCAGCTGAGGCACCAAAATTATCATTCTCCATCAGGAAAGGCTCATTGCCTCTCCAGACTTTATGACAAGCAGCAGAAGTCGAAAGCAGCACACATCAGACATCAGAAACTGCCTGATGGCATAGGCTAAAAACAGCCTTGTGCAGCAAAGACACTACATAAAAACAGAGTCGGGAGGTCTGATATTGCCTGCCTAGCCCTTGCAGAGAGGGATCAGTTTGGTCTCTCCCTCCATGAAAGATACTGTGAATTATCTGATAGGCTGTTCTTGCAGCATTTTGGGCTTGAGTATCTCAAATAACTTCTAAAAAAGCTCCTCCTTAACTGTCTGCCAAGGCCTTTGCTCTTCTCCGAAAGCCTTGCTCTGCGGAGCGGGGACGGTAAAGGCTGCAGATTTGCCCTGGACCCCGGGGTGGCCGAGAGCTGGGGACGGAGGCAGGTCCCCCCGGGGACTCAGCGCTCGGCTTGGCTCTCGGAGGTTTGCGAAGGGGCCGACGGCGACCCAGGGAGCTGCCGTCCAAGCCTGGCTGCACTTAGGTACTCTCCAAAGTCCCACCTTTAGGCACTTTGACCATTTAAGCCTAGTTTCAGTTAGATCCGCAAAAGTGACTAGGCAGGCCAGCCTCCCTGCCCGGCGTCGGTGGTCCGGCTGGAGGACGGATGCTGCCGGCTCGCAGGGACGGGAGGTGGCCGCGGCCCTCGGGAAGCCCTGGGCCAGCCCGGCTCCCACGGACGGCCACCGACGACAGCCAGGCTTGGGCGGCTCTTCCTCCCTCATGCCCTGTGCAAGCAGCAGCAATCAGGTAGCCCGATTTGCAGCTAATCGCTCCCGTCATTTCGAGATCTGGGGAGCGCAGATGTGGGACCAGAGCTCTGCCACCGAAATTCTCCAGGAAACACTTTCATCTAGTAAATAACATATTATTAATTTGCATGAGGGCTAAACTACTGTGCTGAGATGTAGCTGCTTCAAAGTGATTTAGGGAGCAGACGTTGAAGTGGTAACTCAGACGGTCTACGAGCGGCTCTTAACCAGTCTTCCCTGTTTTGTAAATGGCATTAGTATCTTAGCTGCTTATTTAGAGCTTTAAAAAGTAACCGACTTCCTTGAAGTCATTAAAGTCTAACCTTTAAACTCCAGGAGTCTAATGGTTCAAGCCAAGCATAATGTTGAGGCACATCTGTGATAAATCTGCTTTTAATCTCCACAAAGTGCTTTTCATAGATTCCAACTTTAACATATTAGGTGTTAGATGAACACACTGAGTGCTAGTAAAATACACGAGATTGTAATCTATTACCTTTTACACAAAGCAGCATTTGGTTTTATTAACTATTGAAATATACTGAAAACTGTTTAAAAAGCACCGTGTAAATCTTTAAGATTCATGCTGTTTGATTTTATAGAGGCCTAATTCCTTGCAAAAGTAGCAGGAGAGCAGGTCGGCCAATGACTTAATAGTTTGTAGCTGATTAGCAGAAGCCTCCTATCTCATTGCAGGCAAGCGCTGGCTAACGAAGGGGCGGACGGAGGTGCGGAGCGCGGGTGCGGGGAGCTGCCCCGGCCGGCCAGGCGGCAGCGGGCCGCCGGCTGCCCGAGGGACGGCCAGCCGCGAGAAAGGCACCCAAAAGGGCAGGTCTCGGCGGGCCCTGTGCAGCCGCTGGCGGGCGCCTGAGCTCCGGCGGGTGCTGCGAGGGTGGGCGCGAGCTCCCCCGCGTCTCGTGTGCTGGGGGGCCGCGCTCGTGCGTGTCCCCGGGGGGACGGGGCAGCAGAGCGTCCCGGGGGCAGGCTCGGGCTCCCCCAGCGACGAGGCTGCCGCAGCGGCGGGGCTGACGGGGAGGCACGTGGACCCTCGGGACCCGCAGGAAAAAAGTGCCGCCCGTCGCCTGCCTCGTGCCGGTGCGTCCCTCCGACCCGTGCGCCGCGGGAATTTCCGGGCAGCGCGCGGCGGCGCGCAGGGAGCGCGCTGAGTCAAAGAGGGAAACGTCTGCCGACGGGCCGCGGCCGAGAGCGCTGGAGCCGGGGCGGCGGGAGGCGAGGGATTCCCCCCGCGCGGGGCTGAGAGCGAAGGAAAAACCCCGCGCGAGGCTGGGGTTCCCGCGGGGAGCTGGCCCCGCGGCCGGCGCTGGGGGCGCGGGGCCGGGCTCGTCTCCGTCTCCAGCTCTTCGGCCGCGCTCCTGCAGCCCGCGGGACTAATCCTCAGGAAAACAGGCGTTTAAGGGGGGAAAAGTCCTTTAAGCCGCAGAAAACTATAAACATGGGAATAATTAAGAGAGATAGGAGGCCAGAAAGTTAGCGCAACAGTAGGTGATTGAAACATGTGCACGGGGGTCTTTCCACACCCTTGGCCGTGAGCCGCTCCCGGGGGCGCCCGAAGCCTTGCGGGCGGCGTTCGCGCCATGCCGCGAGCGGTGCAGCTCGGTGCGCGCCCAGGGGCGCCAGGAGCCCCGGGCAGCTCCGCAGCCGCGCGCAGGAGCGCCGCGCGGGGCGCAGCTTCATTTTAATAAAAAGCTAAATTGAAAAATATTGTTTGAAGGGCTGTTCCAGATCTGGGGGGAAATAACTTTTGTTTCAGAGCTTATGAAGCCAAAATATGTTTTGGTTCTTTCCACTTTTGTAAGAACTGTCAGTAGATTTTTTTTTTTTCCTCTCACTTTTTCTCCTTTCCGCTCTCTCATATGATTATTTAATTTACCATTAAAGCTGGGTCCAAACCAAAACACCGATGCCAAAACCTCTGCACTTGGAGAACATTTGGACCCCAATGTGGAGCTTAAATTACATTTTGCACATGGCTCCAGCCGTGCTGGATTAAAATCCAAAACATACATGAGTTTCTGCTTGTTTAAACCCCAGCTCTGAAGCAAGCAGCTCTCCTCCCGCGGGATTTGTCTGTCTTCCCCGAAAACAGGGGCCTCGCGTGTTTGCGCTGCTGAGCACCGCAGCGAGTTTGCCCAGGGCGCCGCGGGTGCCGAGGCCGGCTGCGCCTGTTCGGCTCGGCCGCCTTGCTGCTCCTCTGTGAAGCTGCCTGCGCGCGGCCGGGGCTCGTGCCCCGAGGCTGTCCCTGGTTTTGGTGGGGTCCGGCCACCTCTCCCCTCCTCCTCCTCCTCCTCCTCCTCCTCCACCCGGCGGCGGCTGGGCGGGAAACGCTGCCGGCGCTCGTGACTTCCCGAGCGGAGCGCGGGGCGAGACCTCCGGTGCAACGCGAGATTGCGTGCCGGCCTCGGAGCAGCCCTCGCCCGCAGCCGGGACTGCGCCTCCGGCACGACGCGCCGGGGAAGCGGCGGCCGAGCCGCCCGGGGAGGCTGGGCCGGGGCTCTCGCCGGGGGCCAGCTCCTCCCTGGCCCGGGGAGGCAGGTGGGAGAAGCACCAACCCGGAGCTGTTTCCCCCGTAACCGCTCGTTTCACACTTCAATCGTTTCCTTTTTCCCCGTTCCCCACTTCTCTGCCTAGCTGTTTTCATTAAACAGCCCGTAAACAAGGCACATCCTCCTCTTCTGGAGTCCGCGACCGGAGAACTTTTGGCCTCATTTTAGCAGTACAAGGTGTTCCAGTGTTTATTACCTTTAAATAATGTGGTTTAACAATTAACAGCTTGTTGAAACAGTATTTGCATTTTCCTGCTGCTAAACAGGAGACTTTAATCTCCGCGCACAAACAGCGTCTTGTCGGGACAAGCTGGAGGATCTCGGGCCGCGCCGGCGTCGCGCCGCCTTTCGGTCCCTTCCCAGGGCGCGATGCGGCTCGAGCGCGGCGCCGCCGAGCCCGGCTTCGGTGAGCTCCCGGGCGCTCGCGTTCGCCGGGCGCCCGTGCCACGCGCGGGAGCCGGCCCCGGCGCTGCCGGCGCGGCGGGACGGGCCCCGGCGGCACGGCACCGCGCCGCGCCGCGGCCAGCTCCGCTCCTCCGCTCCCGCGTCTCCTTTGAACGCGCTCGCTTCAATTATCTCTAATTACACGCGGTGTATTAGAAGCCAGACGACTTTGAACCTAAGAGGGAGTTTGTGCCGTTTCCAGGTGCAGAGCAGCAAACCGCCTCGGCCACACGAGAAGTTGATATTTCTGGGACTACTGCAGAAATGTCTTTTAATGATTTAATAAAATAGTCAGTGTAGCGACGAGCCCTCTCAGATGTCAAAAATCCAATCCAATAAACTATTGGTCTGACTGCCAATTTCCTCGGATGATCGTCGGGGACTGATTTTCCAAGACAGCCTGAGAGGTTGACAATATTGGAGCCAAGCGGGACCTCGGCAAGGGTCACTGCTGGCTCTCCGTGGGGCGAGGCGGGAGGGGAAGGGCTGCGGGAGCCCGGGCGCGGGATCCGGCGGGGAGCCATCCGCTCCCGCCGGAGCGTGATGGGCGCTCACAGCTTTCCCTGCGCGCAGCCCCCAGCGCGCAGGGCTGGAGCGACAGACTTGGGAGCGGTTAAGGAGATGAGAGAAGCCGCAGTGTATTTAAAGGCATAACAGTGGGGTGATAGTCCTATTTACTGTGAGAACGCCTGGTGACCTTTTGCAGACAACGCAGATAAATGGTAGGCCAAGCTGCATTGTTCTCTCTTAAAACAAGAAATAGAAACATTAATCATCTAACCAGTGATTTATCATGGTTTGGGGGCATTAATTTGATGGTATGTCATTTCCCATTTGGTTTGTGTGTTGTGGAGGTTGCATTCAGAACACCTTCATTTAAATGTAACTAATGATATAGAGTTATTTTAAGGACCGATGATCCCTTACAGCAGACTGTGGTGCACGGGTGAAGGTTGCTGCGACCGACACGGCCGCCAGCGTGACCACCTCTGACACCTATTAGAAGCAGGCGGCAGCGGAGGAAGCGAGGGCGAGCTGACTTTGCCGGCTGGCAAAAAAGTCACTGCTGAGCCTCCCCGGGCTGCTCCGCGGCTGCTTCCCGAGGCGAAAGGCGCAGTCCCAGCTCCAGGCGAGGGCTGCTCCAACGCAGCGATGCAATCTCATGTTGCACAGGAGCTCTCGCCCTGCACTCGGGAAATCGTGAAATCCCCTGGAGCCCCTGGAGCCCCCATTTCTCCTGCATCCCGGCGGGTTCGTACCAGGCGAGCCTGGGAGAACTTTGCTCTGCAGCAGACAGGCCACCTTTCCTTCCTGGTCAATAACCGGCCTTCACTGCTGAGGCTTTGCGTAATGCCAACATCATGTGAACGTCCTAGACCCTGTATGCCTCGGCGTTATCTGGGGAAGGAAGGCTTGAGGCGTGCAGCTAAGTGTGGGGTAAAGAAGAGCAATGGTTCATGGGATTTGTCCTATGGAGAAGGGGACAAGGAGGTGCGGCGCAGCTGCTCTCCAGGAGCAATGGCAGACCTCCTTTCCCACCGGAGCCTGGGTAGATATGTGGGTCAGCTGCAATACAGCTGCAATACTCAGGACCAAAAAGAGTCTTTGGAGCAGGGTGATCCGGGAGGTTGGATCCGGACGGCGGAGACGGAGTTTGATCCTCCTCTCCTCCACGGATCTCCTGCATGAAGGCGGACAGAGCACTAAGCCTGCATCAGCAGTGTCTGAAGGAAAGGGAGACGGCTGCGGACGCGGTCCTCATGCAGGGGGCAACACCCTGCGCAGCTCCTCGCGGTGCTGCGCAGATAAGCGTGCCCCAGCCTGCGAGCTCTGAGCACCGTGCTGGTGTGGGCTTGCAAAACGCCTCCGACAGAGGAGTCCCGGCCTGGCTCTTTTCCAGTGTCTGAACGTGAGCGCTTGGGTGAGCTGTGGTCCAGTGATTAGGTGTTGGTTTGATTCCTGGCTCGGCTATGGACTTGTTGCACAACTTGGGTAAAGCACGTAACCTCTCTGCCTTGCTCGTTTGACTTTAGGGAGCTGTTAAGTCTCTGAATGGAAAAGCAACCCATAATGAGTTGGTTTATTAATGGTTGTTGGGGAAGTAATAGCAGAAGAGGGCAGATCAGAGAAGCTGTGTGCAAACAGCTCTGTCATTGCGCCTCGGAGCTGGCCTGCAACACCCTTATCTTTCCCAGACTGGGGCAGCTCCTGCGCCCAGGCTGCCCATCGTGCCAAATTGCACAGCGCAGCAGGCAAACATTCATTAGGAGCTAGGTGGAGCCTACCAAACCCATACTCAAGGGCCACCTAGACCACAGCAAAGCCGGGCCGCAGCACCAGTCTGAGCTGTCAGCACTAAACCCGGTGAGCTCTGTTACCGCAGGTTGAAGTCAGAGCTGTGCCATGCCTTGGAGAAAATCTCTTGCCGGGAGAGAAGAAAGCCACCCGCCCTGTAGCCATGGAGGCAACACACGCCCTTCCCTCACGTCAAATCACAGTGCTCTCTAACGCTCACTAGAAAGTCCTGTCTCCTTAAGACCTGCTCCGAAGCAGCCGAGGGAAGAGCAATTACTGCCCTTTTGGAGAGGGGGATGATCTGCTCCATTACCTGGAGTGATTCATGCCGAGTTGTTCTGGTCTGTTCGGTCAGGGCCGTTTTGCAGGCTTCCTTCTTTGTCCCTGGTGCAGTGTCACCTTGGGGGCCCCGCGCAGCGCCGCACTGGGTTCCTCCCGACGCACGAGTGTTGTCCGTGCCGCAAGCTATGTTTCCAATGGGATGGGACTGTTTGCAGCGCGGGAGACCCCTGCGCCTTTGGGGGCGGCAGGCAGCCGCGGGGACGCGTCCCCGCAAGGCGGGTGCGGTGGGTGCCGTCTCCTTGCTGCCGGGGATGCCGCTGCACGCCCCAGCGCTGGCTCTGCTTCCTCCCCTGCGGGATCCTGGCTGCTCGCGCTGGCCCTGCGGCATCGGCGTCTTCCGGGGCCCAGCCCAAAGAAAGGAGAGAGCAAGCCTGGCACTGACGTGGGGCACGGCCCCTTCCCTGCCCGCGTTTCCTTGGGCAAGCGAGAGGGGCTAGAGGAGAAGGGAACGATCCCGAAAGGCATTTGACCTTCCCTATCCCAAGGCTT
The DNA here is from genome assembly GCF_040807025.1 of Struthio camelus. Classification (NCBI taxonomy): domain Eukaryota; kingdom Metazoa; phylum Chordata; class Aves; order Struthioniformes; family Struthionidae; genus Struthio; species Struthio camelus. Next base: position 1,597,669 of record NC_090953.1, read on the forward strand.
TGTCAACATGGAGAAACTGCCTGGAATAGATGTTGCAGAATAAGCTATTCTGGTTAGCCGTTCGAGGCAAAGAAACCCTAATTCACTTCTGCGGGCTGGAGAGCCTTTAGAAAGCAAAACACAGTAACTTGCACACGTGTCTCGTACCCCAGCTTCTGGCTTTTGCACAGGAAATGTGGCTGAGCTGATTTCTTTAAATAGAGAGAAACACCGTCCCTGACTGAGATAGCGCGTCCTGCCTGGCCCCGTGTGCGGCGGACTTGTAAAGCCGTGCGGATGGCCGCTGAGATGGCAGCCCGGCTGACCTCGGATGAGAGCTGGGCTGGGCTGGGTTTACACCGGGCTCCTCTCGTGCCAGGACCCAGGCCCTGCCGAGCCGTTCGTTTGTGCAAGCGAAGGGGAAAATTACCGCCAGACTGTGGGAACCAGCCATCCCCACGTCATGCACCGAAGCAAACGTCTCGGGTTCAGGTGCTTCTGCAGCGGGCAGGATCCTGGTGGAAGGTACCTGTCTCCGCCTCTGCAGCGAGGGTTTCCCTCGGCTTTCTGCAAGCGGGAATGAGCACCCCCAGGCCGGCTGCCCCAAGGAGCCCTGCGCTGCCGAGCTGGCTCGTGCACCTGGGACGGGGCCGGCCGGGGTTGCAGCCCTTGTCTGCGCCAAGCGTGCTCTGCGCGGTGGAGCGTCCTCCCTTCAGAGCAGCATCTGGCATGAGTGACAGCTGCTTTTTTCAGACCATTTTGGCAATAGGTAGTTGGTTTAGGCCTTGAAGGTGCCCACGACAGCTGAAGACTTTACCAGGCTCCTTGCAAAGAAAATGTAGCCAAGTCCTGTTTTTCCTCCTCTGACGGACACCAGTTTTCCCATGTGGGGGTCAACGCTGCTGCTTATTGAACTGCCTTGCCAAGGGCCCTTCGAGGGCGCGCCGCGAGGCTGCAGCTTGGCTGAAATGCCACAGCGGTGCTTCTGTTACTCCCAGAGCCCACGCTCTTGTATTTTCGCCCCAGCTCCAGGCAGGGGACTGGCTGGCTCTGAAGAGCGTGAAGCTCATCTAAAACTTTCCGGCTAGCTGACAAAGTCCTCCGTGATGTAGCGGTCCCAAGTATTTGCTTGATCCTCTGTTGCCACACATTCTTCCGAGAACAAACCCGCACAGAAACACACACACGTCATTCTCCGCCGGAGAGCTGGCTCCTTTTCTCCAGCTATAAACTGGGGCTGACAAGTGTCAGACCTCTTGCCAAGCGCGCACTGACTGGCGTTCCCACGAGTGCTGGTCAAACAGCAAAACCCATTCATTTGTTTCAGAGCAAACCAACAGCGTTCTCCTTGTCCGGGCTGGGACAAAGCCTGGGCCTGTCTCGGCCGAACGGCCTTCGGGCGCTTTCTGGTGCCGCGGGGCATCGCCGGTGCCGGTGCAGCCACGAGACCGCGCACGGCACCGCGGGCAGGACGGGCCGGCCGGCCGCTGGACGCGGCTGCAGCAGCCCGCGCTTGAGACCCTGGCGGTCAGCGGGCGATGAAGCCTGGCGGTGATCCCTCCCTGCCCCGGGCTTGGAGGAGGGATTTGTCCCTTAGAAAAGCAGGAAACCTGAAGTTTGGGGACATTAGTGGGCAGAGGGGGCGGGAGGCAGAGAGGCGGCAGCTGTAGCAGGGGCCTCCGAAGTCATCGCGCCTGCGCCGAGGGCGCGAGGGCTGCTGCGTGCGGGGCTGCGGCGGGGGGCCTGGGGAGCCCCTCGGCCCAGCGTGGCGGCTCCCCTTCGCGCCGCGGCCCCGGGGCGGCCGCAGGGCAGCGCCGAGCCGGGGCCGCCTGCTCCCGCCCGTTCGCCCCAGCGCGCCGAGCCTCGGCGCTGGCCGCTCCGCCTGGCGGGCGCGTGGGCGCTCGTGGCCGTCGCCGAAACGCTGCTAGGAGCGAGCTGCTTCGCTTCCAGACCAGCAACGGCCCGAGCATCCCTCTCCGCTGTGCAGCCTTCCGGAAGGTGCGCGTGGGGTTTTCTTTTTTTTTTTTTTTTTGGTTTTTTGAGACGTTGGCTACGAGGAAAGCACAAAACGGGGCGAGCGCCGTGCACGCCTGGCAGCTCCCGCCAGCAGCTCGCGAAGAGCGACGGCTTTGAGGGCCAGGCGGAGCGCGGCGCCCCCGGAGTGCCCCGGAGGCAGACGCTCCAGCAGCAAGGGCCTTTGCTGCCCTGTCGCTCAGGAAGCCCCCGGGTAAGGGCCGAGCCTGCAAGGGGGACACGGGCCGCGGCGGGACGGGGCTCCCGGGGCCGAGCGTCCCTGGCCCTGCCCCGGGGCAGAAGCGAGTCCTCGGCAGACAAACGTCGCTCCTGGTTGGGGTGTGAGGGACCGTTTTATCTTCACGTCTTCCATTTTCTTGTTGCTTTGAGGAAAATTCTCACGTTGGCTCGCGGGCAGCGCGTAGTTGTTCGTCCCTGTGCCGCGAGCCCGACACCGCGCGTTGCCGGGGCGCACCGACCCCTTCGCCGAGCCTCCGCGTCCCCGTTGGCGTTTTTACCAAGCGCAGCAGAAACAGCGCCGGCCGGCCGCCAGGCCGTCGGGCGGCGCGAAGCCCCGCGCTGCTCCTGCCCCGCCTGGCGCGCGGCTCGGGCCGCGGGCTGCCCCGGCCGAGCGCGGCCGTGCCGGGGGCCCTGGGGAAAGGCAGCAAGCGTAGCAGCCCGGACCCCTTCCCCTGGAGCAGGGGGTGCTCCAAGGCGAAGGAAGCCCAGGGAGGGGAGCTGGTGCCTTTTGAGAGCTTGGCCAGCGCTGGCCGGTGCCTCCTGCTTCAGTGATGGAGAAAGGACGCTCGGCCTCCTGCCTCGAGTCAGCAGCTCCACCAGCGCGCCACGAGGGGCAGAGCTCACGCTGGCCCCGCGGCCCGGCCGCGCTGGCGGGTGGCTGCGGGCCCGCGGGGTCGCGCCCTGGCTTTTAGCTGCACCTCCCCGTTGGAGCCAGTTGCCTCGAGAGCGGGAAATGTCTCCAGCCGCTCGCTTAATTCAAATCGAGGCGCCACTTGCACCCCCCAGGGAACCAAAAGATTCCCGCTGGGACTCCAGGGTTTCGAGGTGATTTGGAAATTATTAATTGCCAACACCGAAAGTTTGGTGCTTCAGTCCTGAAGGACGTGATTTAGGGTCAGACTACAAATCGTCGTTGCACTAGCGGAGGAGCGCTCAGACGGAGGGGTGCAGCCCTTCCCTGCCGCCCGCGCTGCCGTCCCCGGTCCGCCAGCACAAAGGGGAGGAAGGCACGGCTCGGAGGGACAGAAGCGCTGGCGTGGGCAAAGCAGCGGGATCGCTGCCGTGGGCTTGAATAGTCGTTATTCCTATGAAGAGAGACCACAAAATAGTCCTTACCCAACAGATACTTGCTGCAGCTGAAACCAACAGGGAGCTATCGCTGAAAGCCATGCTAGGCTCAGCCCCAGCCAAGTGTGCGTGGCTCTCGTGTATCAGTGGTAAATGTCTTCCTGTTTAAAAGCTCTCCAAATCACAGGGGTAGCTTGTTTTGACATTTGATTAGCCACAGAGAACAACTTGAGAGTGCTTGAGTAAGCGAGTGAGCAAACTCCGAAGCAATCCTGGTGCTGAATGCTTCGGCCTGTTCGAGATACAGGCGTATCGGGGCAGAGGAAGGGTAGGCACCGCTCCAGAGGGGAAGATAAGTGGGCTGCTGGGAGAGATGAACATGAAGAAAGGAAGTGGTGAGTGAAGTCAGCTGAAAACAGTTTCTTATGCTCACTGTGACTCATAAATTTCATTAATACACGGGTTTGCTCTGGAGTTAGCAAACTCTGCTTGCTAACCTCAGCTGTTTGAGCTGCTCTCGGAGGGACTAGGAAACGTTGCTGGGCGGTGCGGTGGCGTGAGCTGGAAGAGCTCGGCCGCGTCCCCGCTGTGCCGCGGGGGGGAATTCCCGCTGCGGTAGGACCCGGGGAGGTAGGAGACCCAGCAGCACCCAGGGTTTCGGCTGCAAATAAAGCCTCTATCCCTTGTTCGCGGTGGGCTTAGCAGGTCCATAAACAGGCAAAGGTGCTAAGCTGCTCCCCAGGCTGGAGGTAGGAGCTCAGTGCTGCTGCTGGAGACCCAGGTACGACCGTTGCTCCCAGAGACGTGGCCGTGACAGGGGGACGTCTGGGGCTCGACTCTCTCCTGGTCTCGCCAGGTGTAGCCGTGCCCTTACGTCCCTGCGATGGATAGTGCTCTCGGGCGCGCGCAGGGGCCTGCGGCCCGGGCCACAGCAGCGGCGGGGCCCGCAGCCACCGGCTCCGCGGGGCGGCAGCACCCCGAAGCTTCACGTCACGTCTCGGAGGCCGCGGCTCTGCCGGAGGAAGGGGGCAACGCGCTGCCCGGTGCCGGAGAGGTGGTGACCCCGCGAAACGGGGGGGCAGCCTGCAGGCGCAAGGTGGGCAGCCCCGTGCGTCGACCCTGCGCCGCCCCGGCTGCGCTCCGCTCCAGGCCCTTCCCAGCCCTCCCCTCTCCTCCTCCTGGCCCTGGTGCAAAACCAGCAACAACAAAGTATTTGGGGGCGGGGGGGGGGGTGCTGCCAGACGGACACTACAAGCTGGGCCGCCGCAGGGAGGGCTTTGGAGCGCCCGGTAAGGAGCCTCCCTGGCCGAGCCCGTGCAGACAGCCCAGACAGTCATGAACTCTCATGGGTTTGTTTTCTTTCCCCAGACCTAAAACATGTTGTGTCAGGTTGGTCATGACACTGCAGGGCTGTTTTCCTTTCTCTTGCTATCACTGCTATCAAGTAGGAGCTAACAGCTCTTGTTTATACAATGACTATCTGGCCAGAGGCTGATTTAATACCTCCCACTTCTTTTAAGTGCAAATACACTCTAATGTGTGTATTAGGCTACTTGAATGGCTGTTCTGGTGAAATACTCGCTTTCCAAATAACTTATCTGCAGTTAATGCTGGGGAGAGGAGGGATCAAACTTCTTCAGAATTTAGCAATAATAACAAGAAAACAATCCATTTAATATTTTCCTATTTCCTTGGGTAAGCCTTTAGTCATGCTGAGCCTTGATGGGTTTTAGCAGGCAGAATCCTATAATGGTTTATGGGCTGCAGACCTGATTCAGCAAGTTGCTTATGCACATGGCTCAGTCTGAGCCCAACAGCTATTGCACGCAATACCGCTTCCGGGAACACTGCAGTCAACGCCGCCGCTTTGACCACAAGCGCTTTAAAGTAAGGCTGCATTTGCCGGGCTTCCAAAAAAGCACTAAGCCCAGCCTTGCACGCTGTGCAGTGGCATCGGCCTGCGCCTGTCCCCGTCGCCGATCCACTTGCTCCTTGCTGGAGCGCAGCCACCTGCGGGGCGGAACGGGCAGCCGGGCGGCGCGGGCAGCGCTCCGCAGCCGCTCTTGCCAGCAGCCGACAAGTAACATCATCCCTGAGCGAAACTGCAGAGTTGCTGCTGAGTCACAGTCATCAGGGAACGGGGAGAGCAATTACAGACGAAAACTGGGAAGGCATCCCAAACAAATTGGTTATAATTAACAAGTAGAAGAATAACACCAGTAATACCATTAGCAGGCCCAAAAGCCATTTGCAATATAATATCTATAATTAGACAGTATATAGCAAAAGCCTGGGCTGCGCTGCTCACCCCGGGAGGGGAGGGCAGGTGAGCGCGGGGACTGCTCCGCCGAGCCGCGGCGCCGGCCGAGGCCCCAGGAGGCCGTGTGCACCCGCCGTGCGCAGCCAGCGGGCACAGCCCGGGCCGCGGTGGCTGCCGGGACACGGCGCCGGCGAGGGGACAGCAGCCGAGTGCTCCCTGCCCGAGAGCCTGGGCAGACGCGAGGTCCCGGGGAGCCGCTGGCGGATGCGCTGACCTCCTGGCCGCGCTTCCCGAGGCGCCGGCTCGGAGCTGGGAAACGCAGCCTCTATCCCAGCCTTGCAGCGCGCAAGCGGAAACGGACCTGCTCTTGCCCGGACCAGCGAGGCTCCCGTCTCCCACCTCCGTCCGGGGTGCAGCCTGGCATCAGACGTACACGAGCACAAGCGTTACTATGCTGGGAGTCGGTTCAGCTCTCAGAGCCTCCGCTGTGAGCGGAAAGATCTGATTTGCAAGCCGGGCCCTGCGGCAGGGAGAGGCGAGCGGAGCCGGGTGAAGACGCTCGCGCGGCCGGGGTCACCGCGAGAGACAGCGGGAACGAAATCCTGCCTGGCTGCCGGCACTGCTGGCTACGGGCTGCTGAACCGGTGTCATCGACACAGGCGAGCCGCTACGGTCACCCCCTGCCAAGTCACGGCCACCGGCGCCGGACGCGCTCGTCCCGGGGCTGCCGGAGCCGGCCGCGGCGCGCAGGGAGGGTCTGCCTGCCGCGCGCCGGCACCAGCCGGGGCAAGATGACTTCTCAGCCTGCAGACAGGTTTCTCGTGCCCCATATTTTCCAGGTCTGGGTTTAGGCGCAGGCGGGTTGTTTAACGGAGCCAACAGGGCTTTGGGCCTGAGCTGTGGCCGGCTGAGTCCTGTTAGCAACTCGTTGCAGCTGGGGTGCTGCAGGCTGGCAGGCCACGAGCGCCGTGCCGGCCCCGGCGTGCCCTCGGCGCTGGCGACCAGCCTTGGCTTGCGCTCCGGCTCCCGGCCCCCCGGCAGCGGCGGTACGGGGGGCTCCGCTGGGACACGCGTCTCGGAAGGGTGCCTGAGCGACAGGGACGCCGCTCCTGCCCCCGGCTCGTCCCTCGGCCCGGCTGGCCCGCGTCTGCCGGCCCGAGCGCGGGGCGGTTTGGTGGCTCCGGCCGCCGTGGCCGCGGCCGCCCCGGGGGCTTGCCAGGGCTCCTTCCCTCGCCGGCTCTCCCGGGCTGTGCTTTGTGGCCGTCGGCAGCGGTTTCGCGAGGGAGGAAGCCGTGCCTGGAGCGGGGCGGACGCCCGCGGGAGGCTCCGCCGCCGCGCCGCACGGACCTCGAGGCCAAACCTCCCCGCGGCGGGGTGGGGGGGCAGATCTGCCCAGCGGGCGCGCGAGGAGGCGAGCGGGCAGCGCCGGCCCCGCGGCGGCGGCGGCGAGCGCGGCACGCTCGGCGCGCTAGAGGAGGCCCTGGGCGCCGGTGGGCCCGGGCGGGCGGGCACACCCCCCTGAGCTCCCGCGGGTGCCGCGGCGGCAGGATCGAGCCCGCTCGGGCTGGGGGGGCTGCAAAACCTCCCCGCCACGCGCACGTACAACCGAGCAAAGCAAACTTGCCGAGCGCTTTCCCCGCTCTCCTTGCTCGGCCGTTAGCATGCGTCTCGGTGCCTTTCCAGCTCTGAAATCCTTGTTTAGATAAACTTGAAAGCTAAAGGAAATTTGGCAGGCAGGGTCCTGGCCTACGCGGAGGGCAGATAGTGTCACCTTAAATGTAAACACATCCTATTGACTGGGGCCGGGAACGGCTTGTCAGCGATAAGGGCGCCGCGCGGGGTGGCTGCCTTCGCCCGGCTGCGCGCGAGGAGCGCGGCTTTCTGTCGGGCGGCTTAATCTGCTAACGTCGCTCAGGAAATGAGATGGGAACAGAAGGGACTCGGCTGCCGGCGGGGCGGGCGCGCACGTGTCTGCGTGCGCGGGTCTCTCCTCCTCTCCCGGCTGCCTCTCGGCATCCGAGCAGCACGTCGCTGCGGCCTGCTGAGGCCCTGTTAACATCTCAGCCGGCCTCTGCCAGGGTGGCTGGGAGCGCGCAGAGGTGTGCGGGGCGGCCAACCCGGGGGGAAGCGGTGCGCTTCCTATCGCCCGACGTTCCCGGAGGCTTGGCCCGCGGCGAGGCCGCGCTGCGGGAGGCACTGGGGGCGTTCGGGACGGCCGGGGCCGCCGGCGGCGGCAGGCGCCTGCGGGAGCCGGCACGCACCGTCCGGAGCGACCGCAGCGGCGCGGCGGCGCTTTCTCCGCCGAGGCCGTTTGCCGACGGGAAGAGCAGCTCAGACCGTTTCTCCGAAGGGACGGGATTGCAGCGAGCAGGGGACGGTGTCACAAGACGGCGAGCGCCGAGAAGCCACGGCGCAGGCTTCCCCTGGCCGGCGGGGTCGAGGACATCTCCCGCGGCCGGGGGAGCAGGCGCTTGCATCTCCTGCGGAGTCCTTTTCTAGGCTCATTAAGAAAAAAAACTCAGGAAAAGAAAAATAACTGATGGGAAAAGATCACTGTTTATAATTGGGATGTGCAAATATCAATTTAAGCAGATTTTAAATCAATATGAACCAGAACATTTCCTTTCACCCCAATCATTTTTTTTTTCCAACCAGGTGAGTTTTAATAACCTAAAATAAAACATCTGCTATTTCAGCGTCGTGCTAGTGTGCAGAATATCAATTAACAAGAGGCATTCTCGGTCGTCTGAGTTCGCCACAGCAGCGCTGGAGCTCTGGCTAGATGGGAACGTGAAGACAATTACAACCTTTTCGGGGAAACCAGTAAATAAAAATCAGAATTTGTCCATAAATACCACAGTGGGGGCGGGGGGGGGGGGGGAACAGCTCATCTAATGCTTTCTATTTTGAGCCACGACACCTGATTTTTTTTTCCAGTGCAAAATCACCGCTCCCCTTTCCCCCGGCGGACCCCTGCGTACACCTCGGAGCCCGCCTGGCTCCGCGGCAGGCTCAGCCCCAGCCCCCCGGCAGCCCCGGCCCAGCGGCGCGGCTTTGCCGGTGACGCTGAGGTTGTGAAGGCGCGCTCTGGCGTCGCTGACGACGGTGGTTTGGAGAATTATCTCAGATGGTTGCGTCCCGCTCGAGCGGCTCCGGGTCGAGGCGCTCGCGGGCGGCGCGGGCGGAGGGGCCGGGGGCGGGGGGGCCCCCCTGCTCCGAGGGGCTCACCGGCAGCGCGGCGCGGCTGGGGCCGAGGCGAGGCCGGGCGCGCGAGCGTCGCGCAGCCGAACGCTGCCTGCGCGCCTCGGCTCAGCAGAGGCGCCCCGGCTGCCTGGGGCAGAACCGACCGCCGGCGAGAGCTCTTTGCACGGAAAACAAGTACCGGCCTCACCGCTAGCGTTCGCAAGGTTACTAATTGCTATTAATTTTGTACTCTTTTGCGGGGAGCAGTGCGTCTGAGGAGCCCTGTGTCCTCGGCTCGAAGCACGGGGCGCCCGCGGTAGGTCCAGGTTCTCCGGAGCTCGCTCCCCGAGCGCTCTGCCGGCGTGCGCTCGCTGCTGCCTGCTGGATGGGCGAGCGCGAGCGGAGCCCGGGCGCCCGACGCGCGCAGCCGCCGGCCCGGCCCGGCCCGGCCCGGCCACAGCAGCTTCTGCAGCCGGCGGGGCGCAGAGCTGTGCCTGCAGTCCCTCCCTGACCTCCTCGGGCAGGTACCCGCCTGGGGTCGGGCAGCTGGTGCAGCCCTCAGTCTGCGGCCACAGCAGGGCTCTCCGGCCTCTGGATGCATTGCAAACACCCTGCGCGTTGCTCCCACGGCACGAGCCGAGGGAGCGCGCCGCGGACGGCCGTGCTGACCCGGTGCAACGCGTCCCTTGGCCCCACGGAGCTGCATGGCCAGGCACATCGGAGCCCTCCATGCTGGCAGCCAGCACGTAGGACTGCGCCCGACGGCATTTCTAGAGGCAGTGAAGGATGCCGCGTACATCCAGAGCTGATTTGCTCTGTAGCTCTGCACCCTTGCAGCACCCAGCCGCCATCAGCTGGGAGGACGAGCGGCACTGCCACGCGGCCAGGCCTGCACTGACCACAGACCATCATGTCTCCCTCTGGTCCCACCGAAAGCAGAGGCCACAGGGGAAACGGTGGCAGGGCTTGCTCTCACGGCTGCTTTCCAGGCCCTCCCCCAGCCCATCCTTCCTCCTCTGCTTTGCAGAAAGTCAGCTTCTCCAAAAAAAAGAAAAAAGAGGCAAAGCGAGGAAAAGTGAAAGGGAATGAAATTCCAGGACATGAGAGAGGGAGAAGGGAAAGAGGGAGGCAGAGAATAAAAAAAAAAAAAAGAGAGAAGAAGCCCTGGCAGCAGGCACGGCAGGAGGCGGCCGCCGAGGCGGGGCCGGTGCGCTGGCTGCGGCTCCGGCTCCGCGGCGGAGAATCCGCGCCGGGTTTCGCGTGGCGCCCGCCGCCGCCGCCCCTGCCCGGCGCTCGGCCCCCACGTGGGGCACGGCGGCACTCAGCGCGGCGGCCAATGGGAAGGCAGCGCTCCAGTAGCAAATGACCCTGACACTTCTTGTAACATAAACAGTTGAAACGTATCCAATTAGAGCTGGAGACAGAGACGTTTGAACTTTGGGAAATAATTGTCAGGCTCTTGGGCTGGGGCTTGAAAAAAAAATAAAAAAGGGCCGCTCGCACTCACACTCGCACTCACACTCGCCCTCGCGGTGCGGGGCGCTGCGGTGGGGGCTGCGCCCCGGCCGCCGTTTGCTCGGCATCAGCTCTGCTCTTGTGCTTTCTGCCCGCTGCGGGGATTGCGGGGGGGCCCCGCGCGCAACGGCTGGAGCCGGGGGGGAGGGGGGGGAGGAGGAGGAGGAGGAGGAGGAGCGCGGCCCGTGTTGATTTGCGCCCGGAGCCCCGCTGAGCGCGGCCGCGCTGGGCTGCGGCGGCCGCGCGGAGCTAACCGCGTGCCCCCTTTTGCAGGCGTTTGCAGCCCGCTCTCCGGCCACGTGAGGCGTCGCCGCTCCGCCGCCCGCTCGGCGACACAGGCCGGCGGCAAGGGCCCCCAGCCTCGTCCTGCCGCGGCCGCCCCGGAGGAGCTAACCCCGGCGGGACCCCCGGGATCCCCCTTCCTCGGGGAAGGCTCCTTCGCTGGTGGGCCCAGGGGAGAAAAAAATTACCTGTTCCGTGTGTGTGAGAGAGACCTTTTTTTTTTTTTTTTTTTACCTTTTATTATTTAAATTGATACGTTTCATTACTAGGGAGAAAAATAAAATATTCCTTTGATACACAAAATCAAATTGATATTTAGCCTCTGCTTACTTTTTTATGCATGGCTCCTTTTTACCACATGGTAGTGACAGATTGTTTGAGCTGGAAGGAAAAGCCATTCAAAGCTAATTAAGCAGCCATTCCAAGCAGTATTTGCAAGCGGGAGGCTGAAAAGCAGAGGCATTTGTCAGCGCTCCGACCCCGCGTGGCTTTGATTGACAGCGCCCTCTCCGGAGTGGCAGCCCGGCCCGGTCCCGCCAATGGGATTCGAGGAGCGCGCTCCACGCCTTCTCCATTGGCTGTTGGTCTGGTTTGATGGAAGGGCGGCGGGGCGGGCCGCCTCCTGGCGGCGGGGCCCACGTGGGGCGGGGAGGCTCCGTGTGACGTGCGGGAGAGGAGCCATTTTGTGCCTGAGAGCTGCTGCGCGAAGTGGGCTTGGTGGGGGCCTCCCTGCGGGCCGGGCGTCACCCCGAGCCCGGTACCCCGCCGAGCCCCCTTGTGCAGCGCTCCCGTCCTCCCTGGCACCTCCGTAAGCCGGCCGCCCCCAACCCCTGCCCCCATCCTGGCACTTCGCCAGTGGGAAACGGAGCTCTGGGGGATAAGCTCGCCCCGGGGGGCAGCCCGGCCGCGCCCGGGGTCTCTCTGCGGGACGGGCTGGGGCGGGGGGGGCAGGCCTGGCCGAGCGGCTCGGCCTCTCTTGGGGTGCCGAGCTGGTGGGGGCACTGCTGCTAAGGCCCGGGAGGCCCGGCTGCAGGGTTTCCACTCGCCCCGTCTTTCCTCAGCGCCCGGAGGCCTGGGCTGCTGTGGGAGATGACGAACTTGTCATGGTTTGCCTGCAAAGCCTCTGCTGCAGGGGGGTCTGTCCCACACCCCTGAATCCAGGAGCTCCCGGGCCTGGGGGGGGAAGGAGCCAACCCGGGCCTGGCTGGGGTGGGTTTGGGATGAGCAGGAGGCTTCACAGGCACCGGTGCAGTGGGGCTGTCCTCCTCCTCACCCCCCATAAACAGGCCTTTGTAGGGCATGCAAAGCTGGGGAGATTCAAATGATTTCGGGTGAATGTGTAACTTTAATGAAATTACCCATGTTCTTCATTAAAGCTGCTCAGACTTGAAAGGAGACACAGGGAGGAATATTAGGGGAAACAGGTAGTAATAGTAGAAAGGGCTGTTCCCATTTGTATAAGCACCAGGCAGGGTTTCAGCCTCTTCACAGAGCCTGGCACATCAAAGGGGATGTTTGCTTTCCTTGTAGTTTAGACGGGAAAAGGGGAGGAATGAGAGAGGGGAAGAAGGAAGGAAAGCCATCCTGCCATTCTCCAGCTGCCTTTTTATTTTTTTGGTGAAGGAGGCTTATTTTTCCCCTCTCCTACTTTTGTACCGACCATTTTATCGGTATTAAATCTTATGAAGTGAAAACATTAAAGTGACAAAGCGATTCTGTTTGTTTTATAGTATCTAATTGGACTGCTTTGCAGATCTAATGAGATTATGGGGAAAGCTATCGTTCACAGGCTGGAGAATAAACCGATAAATTATTACTTATAGCTAGGAGGCTGATGGCTCCCACCCTTCCCTCTGATGAGTATTAGTCAATGCGGAGAGCCGAGCTCTTGAAAAACACGACGCGCCACGCGGTGCTGCTGCCCGCGGTAGGCGCGACCCAGGCGAAAGGAGGGGCAGCGTTGCGCGCCCCGGTTGCGATTTTTCGGGGCCCCTCGCTCTGCGTGCGCGCACGCTCTGCAGTGCGGCGAGGCGAGCGCTGGCATCGACGGCGACGTTTTCTCGCCGGGCCGGGCCAGGCCGGGCCGGGAGCGCGCAGCGCCGCCGCGCAGGGTGCGGGTGCGGGTGCGCGGCGCTGCACACGCGGCCGCGCCGGGGCAGCCCCGCCGCCGCGCTCGATACATAGTTTCAGACACAAGATGGCATTGTGACGTTCCCGTCGGCGGCGCCCACTCGCCGGCCGCGCTCGCCCGCCCCACGTGGGTTCCCCGCGCTGCCATTGGCCGGCGGCGGGGAGGCCGCCCGGGTTTTGTTACACCGCCGCCCCTCGCCGGAGCGCTCTCGCGGCGGTGCGGACCGCGTGCTCCGGCTCCTGCCTCCAGTCTGCGTGTGGCATCGCGGGGGCCGGGGCGCCGCTGCGCAGGGCAGGGGGCACCGCGGCACCGGCACCGGCGGCCTTTCCTCGCGCCTCGGACTCCCCTGGGCGCCCCGCCCCACGCCTGGGAACCCCCCGGTTCTGGACCCCCCTCCCCCGCGGCCGCGGGATCCTGCAGCGGAGCGGCCCGGCGGCAGCGCGCCTTGTGGAGTTACGGCGATGACGGCTGGAAGGAGCTGAGCTGCCCCCCGCGCCGCCCCCGGCTCGGCGCTGGCTGCCCGGCGGGGAAGCGCGGCGAGAGGCGAGAGCGGCCGCCGGAGTCAAGGCTCGCACTTTGCATGTCTGCGTCGCCCGGAAAGTCGGATGTGTATGGCCTTCTCTCCCTCCTCCTTCTTCTTCTCCATGGCAGTCGTGCTACTCCGGCGTTAGTTCCTGGCTTTGCTTCCCCCTTCTTCTCGCAGGAGGAATATCTTGGGGCTTTTTTTTTTTTTTTTTTTTGAGGGGAGAGCCGGGAGCCGGGGGGGGGCAGAGAGGAAAAGGAGGATCGCGGAGAAAAGCGAGGCGAACGGAGGGGAAGCACCTGGCTCCCCACGGCGCAAGGAGCGGCGTTGCGGGCGGCGGCTTTCCGCCGCCGCCGGGCCGGGCTCCGCGGGCGCGCAGCGCCTCCCCGGCGGTGCGGTGCGCTGCGCTGCGCTGCGCGGGGGGCGCGCAGCGAGCCGACCGGGCCGGGCCGTGCCCGCTCCCCCCCCTTCCTCCTCTCCGCCCCCCGCACGGACTTTCCTCTTGTCTCTTTGTTCCAGTTCTCGGCCTCTCCGGGAGCGCTCCGTGGCCGGCGGGCAGCTGCGCACGTCGGGATCGCCGTAGCGAGGCAAGGCGCGGCGGCGCCGGCGGCTGGCTCCTGTAATCGGCGCCCCCACCCCTGCCATGTACCCCCAGGGCCGGCACCCGGTGAGTCCCGGCCCCCGCGGCCCGGGGGCCGCGCCGCCCCCGCCCCGCTCCGCGCCGCCGCGGGGCCGGCCCGCTCGGGCCCCGGCGCTCAGCGCCTTTCCCTGGCTGCTCCCCGCAGGCTCCGCACCAGCCGGGCCAGCCGGGCTTCAAATTCACCGTGGCCGAGTCCTGCGACAGGATCAAGGACGAGTTCCAGTTCCTGCAGGCGCAGTACCACAGGTGAGCCGAGCCGAGCCGGGCCGGGCCGGGCCGGGCCCCCGCCGCCGGGCCGGGCCCCCCGCCGCCGCCGGGCCGCGGGCGGGCGCCTCGGCCGGCCCGCGCCCAGCACCGCCTGCGCTCACAGCTGCGATGAGCTGCCGGCCTCGGTGGCGTGGCTTCCAGAAGTGCCATTAAGAAGGGCAGCGTTGCCCTTCCTCCCTGCCGCCCCTAACGTGGACTTGTCGCTTTATCGCTGCGGGATCTTAAACATATATTTGTTCTGTTTTATCCTCTTAGTCTTAAAGTGGAATATGATAAGCTTGCTAACGAAAAGACAGAAATGCAGCGCCATTATGTTATGGTAAGAGACTTTAATCAGATTTTGCATCAGACTGCAAATGTCATTAGCTGATAATGGAGCGGTAAACAGGCGAGGGGACTGGCTGTGGTGTGATAGCTCGGAAGGCGAATTGCCCCTTCGGAACAAACTGCCCCCCCCGCCCGGCCGCGGTCTCGCTGCTGCCGCCGGCGGGTAGCGCCGCCCGGGGGGCGCCGGCTGCCGGCCCGGGGCGGCCGCCCGCAGCCCCCTCCCTCCCCCCTCCTCCCTCCCTCCCTCCCTCGCCCGCGGCGCTCGCTCTGTGTTTGGCTGCCGCCGGAGCACCGCAGAGACTTAAAAAGGCTGAAAACATAACGCAAGTTTCCTGTTAACCCCTTCTGCTGCCGCCGGCCGCCGCGCCCCGCCCGGGGCGCTGGGGCACCGCCGCCTGCCCCGGCTCCGCTGGCGGCGGCTGCAGGCCTCTCGGCGCATCCTTCCCCCTCCCCGGGGGCTGGCAGGGCTCTTTTGTTGCCGCGGAAGCCTCTTCGCTAAATTTGCTTTTCAGGGCCATAGGTGGGAAATGTTTTTATTTGCATTTCTAATCGGTTTAACAGGACCAGGCATCCCCTTGTTGAGTAGGGAGGAGGAGGTCAGACCCACTCCCTGGAGTCCCAGCAGCAGCAGCAGCAGCAGTGCTGGACACAGAAGGAAAAAATACATGCTGGCCCCAGTTACAAGCTGGGTTGTTGGCCAGACTGCGGGTGGTACCTGTTCTGCTGGGGCTCGCAGACGCCTGTCACACGCAGCCCTGCTCTTTGTTTTCCTAAGTAGCTTAGGAGAAGAAAACAGGAGTAAGAAGGAGTGTCCTCTTGCTGAAGGCATGCCAGTTAAACCTTATAAACATATGCTTATTACAAGGTATAATTTCCTTGGCTAGAAATGCTTTAAGCACAGTTTTGACCAGTTTTGATTTCTGGTAATAACCTTATGCAAATACCTTATGCTAAATTAATTAAAATTTTTTTTGGCTTTTTTTTCCTAGTACTATGAAATGTCATATGGCTTGAATATTGAAATGCACAAACAGGTGAGTAATTTAAAGGTGGGGGGGAAATCTGATTGGTCTCCTGTTGTCCTTTTCTCAACCTGAGAAAAATTAGATGCTGATTGCAGTAAATGGGGAATAAGTGCAGAAGTCAGGGATGTGACTTTGGGTTTGATCTCTTGGCCCAGGAGCTACATTTGAAACAGTAAGTTTATGGCAGGCTAGTGGGTTTTTTTTGCATGTATTCAGGAGAAACTTAGGTTTTAAAAAATAAGAAGAGATGAAAATAGCATTGACTTACATACTGAGGGATCTGTACCTGGATTAGTATGTCCCGTGCACTTGAAAAATACTGTTATCTGGTGCGTTTTCCTCTGGTTTTGTTATTGGTACAACTTGGCTGTTTTTAAGGTCATACCTCTGATACTTTCAGCACTGCAGCGTGAGACTTAGAAAAGAATTATCTTCTAGGATACTGGTATCTAATGGTGTGTTGCTCAATGTCATGCATTTCTCTTTGCATCTGGAAAATGAAGCAATGTTTGTTACTTCTTTTTTTTTTTTTTTTTTTGTCTTCTCTAATGTATAACTTGCCTGAAGGAAAAAATGTAGAAGGCTATAGCAGAATGTGTTGTGCTACCTTGATAAGATTATAGTTAAAGAGCCTAAAGGCTGGGCACATGATGGTAAAACTTAAAGGAATAAAGTTATTATTGAGATTAGACCTGATTATTTGTGCTGCTGCTGCTTACTGGTTTTAGAAGTAGTTCTAATTAAGAACTTAAGGCAGATATAAGTTGACATGAACTTTACAATTCACAAACTAACCCTGTTCAACTGCAAAGTGTCTTTTTGTAATAGCAGCATCACTTGTCCTAAGTTAAGAAAGTGCTGTTAATAGACTGATTAAATTCAAAGCAGTATGTCTGGGAATCTGCCTCTCTTCCTTACAGGCGGTTCCCTTTGGCTTTCTGGTACATATGCACACAGTAACAAAAATAATTACTGCTTAGTCTTCAGTTTTTTAAAAATATCTTCTTCCATGCAGATAATCCTGACTTCTTTCTCTCCATTGCTTCTGCCTGGACAAAAGTGTCCTTGTGCCTGCAGCCCTCTGCCGTAGCAGCGCCGCGGGTGCCTTTGTGAGGGCTGTGAACAAGCCTGCGGCTCGGGCCCCCTTCGCGGGGGGGAGCCGGGGGCCCACGGAGCGAGGAGGGAGCTCGGGCTGCCCTGGCTGGGGGAACCTAAAGTACGTTTTGTCTTGGTGCAGCCAGAAATATCCCTGAATGTAGAAATTGTACTTAGGCCTGTTGTGGGCTCCTGGGCAGGGCCTCTTCCCGGCGTTGCATGCATCAAAGGGAAAACGGAACCTGCGATCCCTTCAGAAACGCTCAAGGGACTAGAGTGAAGCAAACGATCGTGAAAGCCGCTTTCCTGCGAGGGAATGCATTTTACCACCCGGTCACACGGGGCCGGATCGGCTTCGCTCTGTGCAGATGCTGAGAGATATTGAAATGGTTCTGCAAAACACTGAGTTTCTTCTCCTGCTCAAAGCTTTGCAAACTATTGATATTTCCCAAGGCGTGTAGTGTGTTTTTCACCAGTGAATGGCTGCAACCAAAAACTAGTCTGAGAGGGTTTGCACCACTGGCTGAGCGTCAGGGGCTTGGAGAGGGGTGAGGAGAGCTGGAGGAGAGCTCTTGGCTTCTGCGCTATGTTGATGGGACATTCTGCTCTCAGCTCTGACATCCGCTCTGTAATGCAGTGTAATCAAATATGGTGCCTTCTCCGGTGGCATTTGGTGAGGCAAAGTGTTTGGAATGGTTTCGGAGGGTAACTGAGGAACCTGAAAATGCTTAGTGGCCGTTTCGTCCTAGCAAGGCTGTCTGGAGTCGGCGGAGCGCTGTGTCTTGTACCGTTGCAGCGCGTCCGCGCTCTCGGGGGGAGGGCGAGCGTGGCCTCCCCGAGCTCTGCCCGGTGCCGGCGTGGAGCGGTTCCCGCTCTACGACGTGGCCACGCGTGAACGTTCGCGTCTTGGGTGCCACTCCGAACGTACCGGGAACCCAACCCGGGGTCTGAAGCGCTTTGCTCTGAGCTTTGCTGCCTTGAAACTCGGCAGACCGATATTCTCCAAGCTATTGCAGCCTGCGCAAAGCCCTCCCCGCCGGCTCTGGGTGTTCTGGGTGACACATGCTGCGTGCCTGGTGCTCTGCTGATCCGGGAAGTTTAGGGAGGTGAAGCTGTCTTGTTCTTTAATTGACAGCAACGTGCACGGTGCTGCGGAAAAACAAAGCAGGCGGCAGCTGAAGCTGGCGCTCGGAGCGCGCTTCCAGGCGGAAACGGGGCGAGGGAGCGGAGGGCTGGAGCTGGGAGAGCTCAGCCTGGAGCGTTGCAGGGAGCCTCTGAAGAGGGTTTGCCCCTGTTCTTGACTGCGGCATCCTCGCTAAACACATCCCCTGCTAATTGCAGCCCGGGTCCTGGGTGCATCTGGTTGAGGGTGGCTAGTCCTGAACAAACAAGTTTATCAGCTGACCTGTTTAGCGGTTGACTTGTGTTTATCTGCACACAATCAAGTAGACTGAAGTGCTTGAATTATTCATGCGGTGTCCTGCCCTCCAGACTTGACTGCTTGTGATTACATCTGCTTGAGACAAACATTGATGGATACTTCATCTTTAAGCAAAAGGGGATTGTCTGTCTGTAGGCTTATATAACAGATTATCTCTTCTACACTGAATATTAAGTGTGCACACATGTGTCCATGTGTATTTCTTTATTCTCATTTCGTTTCTTGTTAAGTAAAAAAAAAAAAAGTAGTTTCATAAACAACTCCATATGCAAGGAAATATTTAGGAAGTGACTACCCACTTTGTTGCATATAACGCAGTGAATTGCTCCTTATATCTGACACAGTCTTTCTAGTGAATAAAATACTGTTATCCAAGCTCAGCTTTCTTAAATAAGGCTTGTGCTTTTTTTTATATAACCTGAATGAAACCCTTTTTAAGGTTAATTGATTTTACAAAGCAACTTTCTTTCCCATGTTGTTTTTGCATTGTTTTTATTCAGATCTTTCTAGATAATCGCAAAATGCAATCTAATGGAATAATCATTCCAAAAGAAAAACTAATTTCAGGTTGGGAAACAAGACACCTTGGAGGAGAGAACCTTTGTTCCTGGGTGTTTTTTTTTTTTTGTTTTAAATGCCTGAGAACTCTCCACATAAGCACTTCTTGTTTTTGTGCTTAAACACTTAATGCTTTGGAACAAATTTAAACCCTACTGACACTTGCATGAGGAAAGAAGCCTGCTTTTTCTAGAATATTCCACGAACACAATATACTTTCTGTCGCGCTCGTTAGCGAATTATTACCTGGCACTCCTTGCTAAATACTTCAGAAGCCAAGTAATTTGTTAGCATGATACTTTCAGGTCTCCTAAGGTAGAAACAAACAGTTTTCAGGCAGTTTAACTGCTTGGTGCCACCTGGCCTAGGACTCCTCGGTCGGCGTGAGCCGGCCCGCGCGCGGCCGGTTCGGCCCCGCCGGCGGCAGCGGCGTGCCCCCAGCGGCCTCGCTCGCCTGCGGCTGGCGGTAATTGTGTAATGACTGCTTGTGGCCCGCCCCTCCACACCCCCTCCCCGAATTTAATTCTCATCAGCGAAGCTCTCCACTTTGCTAATAATGATAGCAGCCGCAAATAGCTTTCAACATGCCATTGACAGCCTGGTTGGAGAGAGCACTTGAAATAGTGGTAGACAGCTGAAAGTACCCATAATTGTGTGCCGGAGTGAGAACCACACTGCTCAAGGGCCTTATTTTCATGTGCTTAAAGAGACAATATCCTGGTTTCAACAAATGCTTCTGGTGCTTCATCGGTGGTATGATTTACTCCTTTCCTTTCTCTGTCCTCCTCCTTCCACTCCTTTCCTGTGCTTGGTTAGGGTTTTGTGGTGGGGCGTGCAGAGCGCAGCAGGCTCTTGGGCTGCTGAGGAGCACGTTGGGTCGGTACGGACCGGTCTGGCCCGTTCTGGGAAGCAGCTTCAACGTGCGCGTGGAGTTACCGAGGAGAGAGCTCGGCTCCTCTGCGGGAGTTCGTTAGCGTTGCGGGCGAGGACTTCTCCTTGGGATCTCTCACCTCCTCTCTTGCGAACCATCAAGCGACGCTGGCGCCCCGTTAGCGTGGCCAGCAGACGGTCGCCCGTGGACGGCCCTGCCAGCCCCTGTTGCTTCAAGGGTTGAAGCTTGCAGTGGAAAATCTTTATCAAGTTTTGGCAGGTTCCTCGAGAGGAGGGAGGGCCAGCTGAGCTGTGCCTTGCATTCAGCGCCATGTCCCTGGCCTTCGTCCCACCCCGTTTGAATCACTAAGCAAGGGCAAGTATTATTGGCGATTAGTCTGGTGTGGCCCAAAGTCTGGTCCTAAACTCCATCTGAAGCAGCTTGTTCTGATGCACGTGTCTGACTCTGGATGACCGCGGGGCCTCTCGCGAGCGCGGGGCAGCTGCGGGCCGGGTCGGGGGAGACCCGGACCTGGGGCTTTCTGCAGGGTGCTCGGAAAGGCTGCGGGCGTGCGCCTGGGACGCTGCGCCTGAGCAGGGCGTTTCTGCAAGTGTCGCCGTCCCCTTCCCTTGGGCGTCCGTCACCAGGCTGGCCCGAGGGCCCCGAGCCCCGCGGGGATTTGGCCTGGGCCGTTCGCGGTGGCGTGCTGCGCGCCGGGGCAGCTCCGGGGCGCGATGTGCGGGGCGGCGGTGAGGCCGGGGCGGTCTGGCTTGAGAAAAGTGAGGTAGCGGTGCAGCTTTTGTTTACTCGCTTGACGGAGGCCGAGGCTAAACTGGTTTGGCCCAGCGAATGCTGCGGGGCACGGTGAGAGCGTAGCGGGCTCTGGGGCCCCCGAGGCGCTGGTGGTCTGGTTTCAGACTGCAGCTCTTCCTGCTCGCGTGTTTTACGGGGTTTGCAAGGCTCCTCGGTTCAGCGGCGCTCGGCGTATCCTGCGGCCGAAGGCAGGCAGCGTTATTTTTAAACTTCCCTCTGCCGCGTCCAGGTGTAAAGATGACAAGATGCGAGGCCAGGCCTGGGGACCCCTGCTGACACCCGGCCTTGGGAGCTATTTAACACCATGCCGCTGCGCGCGGGCGTCCCTTGACTCGGCTCCAGCGGCGCCTGTCTGTGCCCTTGAGCGCCGCAGGTTCTGGTGGCTGTTTTGGCCATTTTAAGAGCGGGCGTCAGCGCTCGCGGCCCGTGGCCGGGCAGGCCGTCTCTTGACGCGGCAGATTTATAGCTGGTGCAAATGTTCTCGCTCGCCCCCTCCCTGCTCGTGAAACACCAAACCAGAAGTGTCTCCTGTGCGGCAGCAGGTCAGATTCCTGGCAGGGGCGGGAGGCGGAGGGGGGATTAGTCGGGATTTCAGTCTCTCCCGACTCCTTGCCCTTTCTAACGAGCGCGGCGGAGCTGGCTCTGGGCATCCCGCTGCCTCAGGTGAACCTCGAGCGAGCGGCGGCCCCGTCCATCTGGGGCGTCAAGCCCGGCGCGGCGGGTTTCTCGAGGGGGGCAGGCGGCAAGGCGCGGGGGTCCGCGCGGCCGGGGCGAGCGGGCTTTGCGCTCCGAGCGGCGCCTCCGTTGTCGGCCCCGCGGGTGCAGGCTCAGCCCTGAGCGTCTTCTGCTCTCCGACAAAACGCCCCTCGAGGAGGACGGGGTTGCAGGGTGCGAGGGCGAAGCTGGGTCTTGTGCCCTGTCCTCGGGCCCGCTGTGGCTCTGGGCGGGAGGGCTTGCACCCCGAGACCTGCCGGGTGGGTTGCGATGGCCTGGGGTCCTGGGCATGGCCCAGCAGGAGCCTCTGCCCTGGCCCCTCTCCTTCCGCCGCTCCTGCCGAGCGGAGGGTTTGGGTGGCTTTGTCCCCGCATCCGTCTCCTCTCCAGCATCGGCCCGGGAGGGGACACGAAGCCTGGCGCCGGGGAGGCCGTGCCTTGGACCGCGCGAGGACTCGAGGTCGGAGCCGTGCCGCTCCCGCTGCCACCCCCCGGCTCGGCTGGACCCCGGTGCACGGCCGCGGCCTGCGGTGGAGGTGGCCGCAGGGAGCAGCGCGGCGGCTGACCTTAGCTGACGGCGGGGCTCGGGGGGCGGCACCGGGAGCCACCCGCGGTGCTGGCGCTCCCCTCGGCGCCCCTGCCCGCCTTTTGTCCAGCGCCGATCGGCAGAGCCGATGCCGTAGGCAGCCCCAAACGCGCCGCGGTGCCCTCCCGCGGCAGGAGCCGCCCGGCGGCGCGCGGAGGACTCGCGCTCTGCGGAAGGGGCCGCCCCGCGACGGGGGCGGCGTGAGGCCCTCGCCTCCTCCCCGAGAGCCCACCAGCCCCTCTCCCTCCCGGTCAAGCTTTGAGCGGGCACAACCAGAGTTCAATACGCCTGAGAACGGGGAAAGTTGGAGTGAAGGAACACTTAAGGATGATTGAATCGCATGCTAACAGGAAACCTCACAGCTGTAAACGTAACGCTTTGGACATCTAATACGTTCTTGCTTGCTGAGTTCCACGTGGGAAGTCTCTCTCTTTGCGGAGCATGAAGTTTTTCCTCAAATTCTGGTCGGAAGATTGGGCAAAACCGGACTTGAATCCGAGGGCAGTTGTCCTTTGTGCGTTTTGTCTGGACTGCGGCAGTGCTCGACAGCGCAGGAGCCGCCTCTCCTTCCTCCGCTGCGCCGACCTGTTTGGATGTTGGAGTCTTTCCTTCCTTTACACCTAAACGACCTTTCCAGCTCGTGCTGGCACCACTGTTTTCCCTTCAAGTAAGGATTGAATTTGTTCTAGAATTTGTGAGGGGCTAGCAAGAAAGAGCTAAGACGAGCTCCTCCTGAGGAGTAATCGCCCTGAAAGAGCAATGCATTTAGTGCTTGTTGCATCAAGAATCCAATAGGTTTCATCTGAAGGAATAAATTTTTAATGGAGCTGTAGTTTATATATAATCTAATCAATACGTCAATGCCAAAAAGGCCTTTAAAGAGGTTTACCTATCGCCGAGCAATTTGTGATGTAAGCAGCACCGTGGTTATCTGTGGCACCGCCGCGCTTTGAAGTCGTTGTGTGCTGCCGGCCCGGGTCAGCCTCGCCGGGGCGCGGGGAGGGACGCGGCCGGCGGCGCCTCCGCGGATCCCGGCCCGCTCGACCTTCCTTGCGCTGCGACACCCGTCTGCAAGCGGCACCTTGGCTTGGTTTAACTTTTGCATTTTAGCTCATGGCCTGATTTTGTTTAGGAGAGCATGGGGAGTCGGTGTCAGGGAGCCGAGCAGTCCCGCAGGGCGGAGGTAGCGGGTGCTGGCTGGAGCAGCCTTAACGAGCAGGTCGGGCTGAGCTCGGGTGCCGGCGTTGCCTTACCGGGTGGTGTTTCTCGGACACCTTTCCCGTGTGCTCCCAGCAGCTTGGCAGTGTGACGTTTGCAAAAAATGTTTTGGGAACTACGGATGAAAAGTCCAAAGCGCGTTTAAGACTAGCGAGATGAAGTTGCGTTTGGCGAACGCATTTGGAAGTTCGCGCTGGCCAGAGCCCTTTCTCCTCGCACGCAATCACAGAACGGCCGAGGCTGGAAGGGATCTCTGGAGATCATCTGGTCCACCCCCCCCTGCTCAAGCAGGGTCCTCTAGAGCACGTTGCACAGGATCGTGTCCAGGCGGGTTTTGAATATCTCCAGTGAAGGAGACTCCACAGTGTCTCTGGGTGACCTGTTCCGGTGCTCAGTCACCCTCACAGTGAGGAAGTTTTTCTTCATATTGAAATAGAACTTCCTGTACTTCAGTTTCTGCCCGTTGCCTCTTGTCCTGTTGTTGGGCTCCACGGAGGAGAGCCTGGCCCCATCCTCTTGACACCCCCCCACTTCAGATACTTATGCACATTGATGAGATCACCTCTCAGTCTTCTCTTCTCCAGGCTAAACAGGCCCAGCTCTCTCAGCCTTCCTTCATAGGAGAGATGCTTCAGTCCCCTAGATGCTCCAGTCCCTTGATCATCTTCATAGCCCTTCACTGGACTGTCTCCAGGAGCTCCATGTCTCTCTTGTATTGGGGAGTCCAGAATTGAACACAGTGTTGCAGGTGAGGCCTCCCCAGGGCTGAGGAGAGGGGCAGGATCCCCTCCCTCGACCTGCTGGCAACGCTGCCTAATGCACCCCAGGATGCCATTGGCCTTCTTGGCCACAAGGGCACATTGCTGGCTCGTACTTAACTTGTCCACCAGGACTCCCAGGTCCTTTTTGGCAGAGCTGCTTTCCAACAGGTCAGTTCCCCAGCCTGTGCTGGTGCATGGGGTTGTTCCTCCCTGGATGCAGGACCCTGCACTTGCCTTTGTTGAACTTCAGGAGGTTCCTCTCCCTTCTGGGCAAGGATATCTTAAATGTATAGACTTCCTCGTGAACCTTGCATCCTGGTGTTTAGGTCATTACAGTACTGATGTCTTCAGACTGTAGCTAGCGCACCTGAATCTAAAATGCAGTAACTTTCAGATGCCTCCTGCTTGAAACAGAGACCCAGCAAAATCTCATGACCTCTAAAAGAGCTAATAAAAGCATCAGGTGTAATCTGATCACCGGGATGCTTTCTGAAAAGACTTCCAGAAATATCACCATCTCTTTGAAGTGCAAACTAGCAATGCCAGAATAAAGATACTGCCTTTTTATTTGTTTTAAGCAATGTGCCATTGCATGACCAAATGTGGTTTGTAAGAGGCTCTCGGAGTAAGCCTGTGAGCTCTAGTGGGATGCGCTGTCTCCTGGGAGCAATTTCCTCTGCGGGCATAAGTCTGGGTTAGGAAGGTTTGGGGTTCTCCAAGCGCCTGCTTGCAGTATTGGTGTTCTGTGACCCATCAGCCATTTTCTTGCTTTGGTTTCTAACCTAGCATTAGGCCAATCCTGACGAAGCGCTTCTAGCTTCTACCCAATTCCCTGAAGCAAGTGGCGTGAATTTCCCCCCTCAAAACTACAATATTTGGATTTCCAGCGTTTCTGTCCCTTTCTCACCAAGAGGATAGCTTCTGGCCATCTCGTGGAAGAAGCACCTTGCAGATCGAGAGTGGTGTGTGGGAAAAGCTGGAGCGAGACCTAATTAATCACTTCTGTTTTATTGATAACGAGCTGTTTGGAGCGATCAGAAGGAATTTTTTGGCGTTTGATTGCGTTCCAGGGCTCCGCTCTGACCATTGTTGCCGCATTGAATCTTTATGGCTGTTCAGACCTTGTTTGAGTTGGACCAAGAGCTGTTTTAACAGCTGCCTTGGTCGGTACGGCTGCCCGACTTAACTCTTGAGATGCAGGCGTGCTCTCCGCGATGCCGCAGGAATCCTGCAGGAAGCTCCGGTGCTGCTGGCGTAGCCCCGCGCGCTGGCACCAGCCTCAGGGGTGCACGGTGCTGAATTTCTTACTTGCCGTAGTACGTGGTCAAAGTGGGTTTTTCCTCTTGGCTGGAGCTCTGGGGGTTGAAATCGCATTTCCAAGCGCCTGGGGCCAGCTGCGTTCGGGGCTTTAATGCGGAGCCTTTCCCCGGGAGCTGCGTGGGGCTCGTCTGCCCGGCTGTCGCGTCATGGCCCTCCGCCTCGGGGTCCTCGTGCGGCTGGGAGTCTTGGTGCTAAATGTCAGGATAGGGCCTGCCCGCCATGAAATTTAGATTTCTCTGCAGTGCTGTAGCCTTGGATTGGGTCCGTGGTGTTTCTACGCCCACTTTCAGGTCTGTTTGTGGAGCAAGAGCGTTGTCCAGGGAGCACGGGACAGATCCGAATGGGAGCTCCTAGCAGCAGGGTTTAAAATACGAACTGCTGACTCGCATGAAATGTGAATCCGGGTTTTCACTCGAGGAAAATGTTATTCCAAGTTAATAGAGATGTTGCAGAAACCACACTTTGACAGCATAGGCTGTTATTATTAAACTCCTAAATTATGTGGTCAAGCTGACAGGTGTAAATGGTTATGGGTTAAATTTCTTGAGTGTGATGTAAGGATGGCAAAAGTAGCTCAAATGGCTTTAGTTTGGGGGTGGGGAAAGATCTCGATGAAGTCAAGATCAGAGTAAACCATACATTGTTCGTGGTACTGGCCAAGACTTTCTGTTGACTAAACACTTAATGCACAGGGCGGTTAATGTTTGCAGAGGTTTCTCGTGAAGAAACTTAACTCCTGCAAATAAGCACCAGGAATGGAACGTGATCTCGACAAGCTGTCACACACACGATTCGGGCTGAACGTGCAAAATCCATTTTACATAATCCAGTCTTTTCAGAAACTGTGCGGTTGGAGAAGTCTCCCGAATTGTGGCAGGCAGCACGGTGCAGCGCTGCCTCCCACGCAGGGAGCTGCACCAGCTCCACGTGCGAGCAGGGCCCTTGCCGGGCTCCCTTTCCAATGCAGCAGGGTGGTGGGAGAGATGAGTACTCGACCTTCGCGCTTCGGGGAGCACCAGCTACCCTGATGATCGGGTGCTCTGTTGGATGCCCAGATAAATGAGCAAGAATCACAGCTCCGCACTGCAGTCCCAGGCTTAGCTGTTTGATAGTAAATGAAGTGGTGTTTATCTGTGTAACATATTGGAGAGGAGGTTATTGAAGAGCCAGTATGAATAGTTTCCGTAAGTCTGTTGTTGCTAGAAGGCTAAAAATTGTTTTTGTAGCAGTTCAGCTTTGCACTGAAGGGATGCATCCTAGTGGGCTAGAACTAGCAAGGATGCCTTGCCACTGCGGTCTGTGTCTTTAACCTCTATTTTCTTGAAACAAAGGAAGTACAGGCTAGTGTGAAGCTGCTGGGGTTGGTTTGCAACACTCGGTCCCGTGATGGAAGCGGGACCAAAATGTCAAAAAAGTATGAAGTGGGGAGAGCGCGCCCGTGTTCCCAAGCTGGCGAGCGCGGAGCACACATGAGTGCGCTTTCGTTGCCTCTTTTGGGAGTAGCTGCTTCCTCTTGTGCAGCCAGGAAGGGATGGGGAGGAGATGCAAATTGCTTGTTCTGAGAAGCTTAATTTTAATGTTTTTAATGTCTCTGTGCAGTCCACACAAGACCGCTTTGTACTAACTGCTGTCTTTTTTCTTCCCTTTTTTTAGACAGAAATTGCTAAAAGACTGAATACAATTTTAGCTCAGATCATGCCTTTTCTGTCACAAGAGGTAAGGACGTTTTCACGCTTCAGACAGGGGATGGAAGTGCTCCTCTGTGTGGGTTTTCCCCAGAAAGGCAGCGCTGTTGCTGCTGGGGGCAGGGCGCAGCGGGGGGCGCAGGGTGGGAGACGGGGGCAGCTCTTCGGTGCTGCACGAGACGCGGCGCTGGGACCCACGTGCATGCGATGGGACCCTCGGGGAGCAGCAGAGCTCCCTGCTCGGGAGGTGCAGGCGCCGTGCCGCTGCGCCTGGAGGAGGAAACCTCCCCGGCGTCCGCCCCGCAGAGCCAGTGCCCTCGGAGACTGCCTGGCCGTCTCGGTGTGCGCCCGCGCTCCCCGGGGGGTTGCGGGCTGCTCCGAGGGTCAGCGGGATGGGGCTGGGGAAGGGAAGCATATTTGCAAGAGGCTTTGCTTGGCTGCACGGGTCTGCGCCCCCTCCGTGGTGCACCGAGCCTGCAAATCGAGAAAGGGCTGAGAGCTGCCAGGCGGGTTGCTGCTGCCCGCCATGAGTTATAGCGGGGGGGGGGGATTGCGCCCCAGCCCCTCGGCTGCTGCGGACACGAGCGAAACAGACGAAAGGGGGGTGCCGAGCTCTCGCCGGCCGCTCTGTGCCGCGGCCGCGGGGCTGGGGGCACGGGGGTCCCGGCCTCGCTCTGCGCCCTCGCAGCCCGCTCTGACGCCGCCGTGAACCTTTGTCCCCTCAGCACCAACAGCAAGTCGCACAGGCTGTTGAGCGTGCCAAGCAAGTGACAATGACGGAGTTGAATGCTATCATCGGGGTACGTGGACTTCCCAATCTGCCTCTCACCGTGTGTATACCCCTTTTATTCCTATCATTTACCATAGCCAGAGACAATCCTGCGCTCAGGTGGCGTTAAAGAAGGGCGGCTTGCGGCACCCCGGCCACCCCGCCGCCTCCAGACAGCCCCAAACCGCCAGAAACCCCCGACTGGGCATCGAGAGGGCTGTGGGCTGGGACCCACCGCGCAGGGCAGCGGGGCCGCGTTGCCCTCTGGGCACTAATGCGGCGACAAGAGCCCGTACGGGCTAAGCTTGGTGGCCTCCGAGTTTGGTAGCCGGCTTCTGGCCGTGGTGCCGTGTGCCTGCCCTGCCCGTGGTTTAAAAGGCCCCTGCCGCGTCCTCCAGCTCCTCAGCCCGGCTCCCGCCTGGCTGGCGGTGGCTCTGCCCGCTGGCGGCGGGCTGGACCCGGGGCAGCTGCCGCGGTTTTCCAAGGGGAGCGGTCCTTAGGGGGTTCCCAGTTTCGGGGCAGGTGCGCACCAGCCAGCCCTCCTGGAGGTCCCTGAGCCCAGGCATGTCTCTGTTTGTACTGTTGATGTGAAATGTGCTGTAAGCTTGACGGAGTTGTTGTTCCATGCATTGAGTTACCCACTTGAATGTTACCAGGGTCTAGCGCAAGGATCTCCTGCCTTTTAAGACTAACGATTTTTATTGTCTCTTTAATTGATGTAACGGTCTCCTCAGTCCCACAGGAAACTTGCCCTGTATTGAAGCCCCAAATGGCCTTATCTGTGGGACACTCGAGTCCCCGGTCATGGTGTCCTTGTGTGCTGACTTTAGACTTTCATTAGAGCCCTTCTGGGTTTAGGTATTTGTTTTTTTTAAGTAACTATTTACACTTCTTTCTTAAGCTTCAAGGAAGCTTCTCCTTCATGCCTCTGAGCTTGTATTTAACCTGCTCTTGTTTCTTCATGCTTTTTAATGAACCCTTTTGGAGCAGCCTCATCGTGGCTGTGGTGGGAGCTGTTGCCAGCATAAAGCTCTTGTTGATTTTGTATGTCCCGTGAAACTTGAAGACTCTATACATTTTTCTTTTTTTATGGGTAGGCGTAAGTGGAGGAAGGTGCTCTGGATTGCAGCAACCTTTAAGGTAGATCAAAGCGTTGGCTGCAGCCGCTCGCCTCTGCCCTGGACGTGTTGCAGTGGGACTGGGTTGCTGGTGCCCACGCGGAGGCACGCAGTGGGAACTTGGCTAGACATAGGAGCATGCCTCGTTCGTTCTGCGCTGGCGTTAGAGTCCTTGTGTTTAAGATGTTGCAGATCATGCTTGTGCACGTGCCTGGTGTGGCACGCGTTTCCCTGGGAACTTCTCCTGTTGCCCCTCATCGCTGGGAGCAGATGCGGGCGCCCGGCGGCGGGCTTGCTGCAGCCTCGCGCCGGGGCTCTCGTGCTGTCTTGCTGCCGTCAGTGTCTCGTGCCTCCTTTGCCTCCTTTACCGGGAAGGTGAACTCTTGAAGCCATAGCAGAAAACCTGAAAAGGAGGGAGACGTTCTGCTTTGATGGGCTTCTTTGACTCATAGTTAGGAGCCAAGGCAGCTAGAGGCAGATATTGGAATTCAATTAAGGTAAACGAGCGAGGCCTGTGACCCCCATTTTCAAGGTAATTGCTTCCTTGGATCAGAGCTAACGCAAGTGTCGTCCCATCATTAAGCAGCCAGCCATTTAATCGTTTTGCCTGACGAACTTTCACAAGGCAGGAATTATGGGCAGCAGAGGAGAGCGTTGAGCTGTGGGGCCGCGCTTGGCTGCACGCTCGCAGCGAACCCGCAGTTAATCCAGGCAAGCGCTGCTGCGGGGCTGGGGAGAGGGGAGGGCTTGTTTTTTTTTTTTTAATTTTTATTTTTATCTTGTCAAGGGAGGGGCCCTGAAGCGGCTGCTGGAAGGAAGATAGCGAGAAATCACTGTCCCCTTTGGTCATTGAAGAGGAGGGCAGAGCAGGGCGCTCCTCCTCTCGGAGCGCGGCGCAGGAGCGCGCAGCGGGTTGGCGGCCGCCGCGAGGGCGGCGTCGCCTGGGAGCGTGGGCGAGGGGCCGCGCGGGGCACAGCGCCCGCTGCAATTGCAGCGCCGCGGAGCACCCGTCCGCTGGGGCAGCAGTAGCAGCCCCCGGGGCCGCCCTGACGAAGCGCTGTTGCACGCTGCCTGCGGTGGATCCAGCAGCGGGTAACCAGCCCGCGGCGCTGCGTGCACCCGGCAGCGCCCAGGCCCTTCCCGGGGTGCAGTTTGCACCGCTCTCGTGCAATGTCCGCACAGTGCGGGTGCCAAACGCTCCAGCTCCTCGTGCCCTTGGGTTTTGTGCTCGTTCTCGTGCCCGCAGGGCAGTGGGGAAACGAGGATCCCTCTGGCGCTGGGGGTCTGTGTGCAGGAGGTGCTGCCTGCCGCGGCGTGGGCAGCGGGGCGGCTGCGGGTCGGCATCGCCCGGGCGGGAGGGCTCGCCGGCAGGGTGGCACGGCCCTCCGCTGCTGCACCTGCCTCGTGACCCCTTTCGCAATGCAAAACTGAGCGCTTCTTACTTCTTCACCGAACTGAATTTCTCCCTGTTGTGTGCGTGCACCAGTTTGTTATTGTAGGGTCGCTCATGTGGGGCGGGAGTGCTTGTGTTTGTTTTTTTGCTTCTCGAGTGGAGCGCGATAGCGCGCTGCGGCACGTGCGGGCTGCTGGAGCGCAGCGGCACCCGCGAGGACCTCGCCGTCCCGGGGAGAGCCCGGCGGCGCAGCCGAGCTGCGCGGGGGGCTTCTGGGACGCCTTGTAGCAAGAGAAGGCAATTCCGCTTCTACACCGCATCGGCATCTTGGTGCAGGTGCTGAGAACAAAACTGACACACACAAAAATGCACCAAATCATTAAAACCTTTTTCTCTTTTTTTTTTTTTTTTTGCCCCTTTTGAGGTCAAGAACTGTTAATTTTATGCATCTAGGCCATTGTCTTACAGTTCCTCTGCTTCAGGCTTCTGTGAAATTGAGCCCTTGATTTGGTTATAGCTCTGGAAATGATTAGACTACTTTACTAAATTTAACGCAAGTGGTGAACTTAAGTGGTGAACCATTAAATCAGTTAACAAAGGCATGAAGCATGATGTACATAATCCAATTAAAAACACTCTACATACGAGATATTCCTTGCCAGCCTTTCTCGCAAATCGTAACCTCTTCATATCTTAACCATATTTGTCTGGCACATTCCTCGAGATCCCAGAAGGAAAACATCTTTGGGTCTGTGCATCTCCAACCGACTTCCTTTTGCTGGGCTGAGGACTGGAGCGAGGGAGCCGGGCGCTGCTGAATTCCCACCCTGGGACTGCAGGGCCTTTTCGCAGGAGAGCTGCTGGCTACCTCGGCAAAGCCCCCGGCCACCGTCCCCGGCAGCCCTCGCCTGGCGTCTTCCTGGGCCTCTTTGGTCTCGCTAGCGCTCCGCTGTCACTCAGCATTAGGTTTGTAAAACACTGTTGCTCAAGGGTGAGGTCCTGGCTCTACAGGGAAGTAAAGCCAGTTCTAGGTCGCACCAGCAGGTGAAAAACCCAAGTGCAAAGTCCTGAGCTGGTTTTAACTTGTTCTTCGGCTCAGGCATGTTGAGGAGATGTTGAAAGGGCACCGTGGCCCTGCGAGGCTGTATGCGAGCCCAGGATCGGCTGCCGGTCTGAAACCCTCATAAATACTGCATCGTTTGCACTGCTTAATTGGACAGAAACGTGATCCCGCTCGGAGGCGAGCGCCCCAGCTTGTCCGCGCTGCCAGGTGACGCGTGGGGCACTGACCCAGCGCGACGGCCCGCGGGTGCTGACCCCGGCGCTGGGGTTGCAGGGATGCGTTGCGGAGGGCGGAGGCGGCAGGAGGGGTCCCCGCCACCCTGGCCGGCTTGGTCTCACCGGGCACCGCGGTCTGCCGCCCCTGGAGCTGCGGGTTTTAAGAACAACCTTTCTCGGAGAAGGGAGCTGGAGGTGGAGAGACTTTTCCAGCAGGGCAGGCGCTGGGTGGACAGCGCTGCTGAGCGACCCCGCTTCCTTCCCTCTGCTCGGCCCCTTCCGTGGCGTCTCCAGGATGCAACTTTTTAATGCCGCGCAGGAGGGACAAGTATCGACTGCTCCGCGGGGCGGCGTGCACCACCACAGTGGAGCAACCGGCCGGCGAGAGCGGCGGAGGCGGGCGCGGGACCGGCGAGAGCAGCCCCGCAGCGGCTTGGCGGCAGCGGGGCGGCTCGCAGCATGGTCGGGGTGCACGCTAGGCACGCGATCCCTGCGCTTCTCCGTCGTCCGGAGGTGTGGATGGCGGCGTGAAGGCGGCTCGCAGCACGGTCGGGGTGCGATCCTGTGCTACTCCATTGCCCGGCGGTGTGGACAGCAGCGCCGAGGTGAGACCGGGCCGGATAGCAGCGGCTGACGCAGAGAGGTGACGCTTCCACGCGATCTTCTGCTACGCGGGGAAGTCTCCGAGGTGGTTTCTGCTAGCCCGGTCCCGGCAGCCAGAGGGGCGCAAACGGCTCGCGAGCGCTTGGGCTCGCATCTTGGGTCCCGGCAGGACGCTGCGTCTTGACGTTTGTCTCCCCGTCTCTGCCCCGGAGCTGGGATGTCGCGGGGGCAGTTTCGGAGGATGTGGGGCCGGTGCCACGCAGTTCACCGAGCTGTTGGATGCGCTTGTTTGTTGGCGACTTAACAACAGGAAAACCAAGCAGTTTTCTGCTCCAGTGGAGGGAGGAGCTGGGCGAAGGTGGGGGCGTTCTCGTCTTCCCCCTCTGCCCCGACCGGGTGCTGCTGTTCCCCATCTGGATGGGGCTTAGCCCAGTCTCCTTGGGCTGTGCCAGGACGCTGATGGCCGTGGCGTGGACACGGGCATGCCCCAAACCACGCGCCCTCCTCTTTGCCCTGGGGCGAAGGGCTCCCAGGAGGAGCGTCCGGGCGGCAGCGCTGGGTGCGTGTTTCCCCCCCCCCCCGGAAAGCTGCGGAGAGGCTAACGGTAAAGCGCCGGATCTTGGTGCGTCCCAGCCCCGGGGTGATGGCCGCTCCTGGAAAGCTCGCGGGAGAGAGGAGTGCACTGCGCTGCAAAACGTTTGGAGGCCGTTCTCTCGAGGCACGCTCGGCAAAACGCGCAGCCCGGCCTCGGCCTCGCTTGGACGAGTGGAAACCGCGTGAGACTTGGACTGGAAAGAGCCTCATTAATTTCCGTGAGAGACTGGGCTCTGTTCTCTGCTTTCCGGGGGCTGGTGTCCGCACACGCGCGTGGCGAAGAGCGAGCGCCTCTCCGAGGGAAGTGGGTGCCTCTGGCCCCAGCACAGCCCAGCCGGCGGGCTCCTGCTTGTGAGGACAGAATAACTTTTTTTTTTTTTTTTTTTAATAGCATTGCAAATGCCTAACTGTCTTCTAGATTTGGCTTCTGCCCTATCTGAGGCCTTGTTTTTTTTTGCGACCTGGAAGAAGCTGCATTTTAAGATAACTCACATCCTCTCCCTGAAACAGCAGCTACTCGCTTTCAGATCTGACCCAGGCTGCGTCCTCGGCGGGGATTTCCCCTGTCCCCTCGCACAGGGCTGAGAAACCGAAAGCTTGGTGCAGGTGTGGGTCGCCTGCCCGGCTTTCCCGCGCCCGGCTCTGCCTCCCGCCTGGCCCCGCTGGGCACAGCGGCAGCATGTGACAGCAAGTCACCGATTCCTGCTACTACTTAAAATAGGCCCTTCTGATCACAAGTGCCTGTTCGAGGAGGGTGGAACCAGTGCTTCCCCAGAAGAAATGGCCTCAGCGTGGGTTTTTTTTTTGTTTTTTTTCCGCTCCCCGAGAGCCGCGTCCTGGCTGGTGCTGGGGGACGCAGCGGGAGCGCGGCGGCTGCCGGGTGCTGGCAGCGTGCGGGAGGCGCCGGGGCGCTCGCTGCCGGCGGTGGGCTTGCTCCGTCCTGGGCGCGTGGGACCCCCGCGCCGTTGCCTGTGGCCAGCCGGGGGTGCCGGGCCAGTCACCCGGAGAACTTTCTGCAGCCGCCGAGGTCTGCCCCTGCGGGAGCCCCTTCCCACCGCGTACTTGCGCTGTTGACACAAGGCTCCTTTGGAGCTGCCCAGGGTAAATAACCCCCCGGCGAGAAGAGCCCGGCCGTTACGCGGGGGAAGGCCGCCGGCGTGCCAGGCTCCCCCAGCACCTTCTGGATCCACCTCCCGGGGCTGACGGGGGCGGAGGGTCCCGACCTCCGGGCCCCCTCTAGTCCCTGCCCTGCTGCGTTCAACCCAGTTGTCCCCGTTTCCCAGGCGTGTTGCGTAAGCGGCGGGCTGCAGGCTCCGCGCTGGCGCAGCTCTGCCCCGCCGGGCGCCCTCCGGGGCGGCCGAGGCCGGGCTGGCTCTGGCAGCGTCCCGGCCCGGCTCGCGGAGCCTCGGCGGCGCCGGGTCCGCCGCCGTCCCTGGCCGCAGGAGCGCGCGCTGAGCCCTAGGAGCCCCCTCGAGCTGGGGCGCCGGCTCTTGCCGCAGCCGCCGAGCCGAGTCGCTCCGAGGCCGTGCCGTTGGCGGGCTGCCGGACCCCCTCTGCCTCCTCCGGGGTCATCTGCCAAGCGCAGCACGGTTTACCGGGAAGCTGCCTGATGCGGTGACCCGCTCCGCCGTGCTTGGCCGCGGCGGAGAGGGGCGAAACCCGGTAGCGAAGGTGGGGTGGAGGAGCCGCCGGAGTCGGGGCCCGCGGCTCTGGGGGCGGGCTGGCATCCCGTAACCAGCCCGCTGCCATCTCAGCTTGCCCTTCAAGCCGGTTTGCATTGCAAGCAGAAATTCAAGGGATGCGTTTGGTTTTTCTCCTTCCTCTCTCCTAAGCTGTAGTTTAGCTTTTTCCAGCCGAAAACGAGCAGGCTGTTCCCGCGCCTGGACCCGCGTCCCCTCGCTGGAGCCGTCGCTCGCCTGCGCCCCTCTGCCTGCAGCTGCCCTGCAGGATGCGGCCGCCCGTTCCTGCCCGCGCCGCGGCCCCGGGGAGCAAAGCAGGGCAGGGGCCGGCGCCGAGCGGCGGTTGCCGAGGCTGAGGGTTCGCGAAGGCCGAGCGAGCCCGGCTGCGTGCGCCAGGAGGCGTTGCAGGCGCGCGGGCAGAGCTGAGCCCGTCCCCAGGCGCTGCGCCCGGTGGCCCGGGCGGCTCGCCTCGTGCCGGCGGTCCCCAGGGCAGGTTGCGCCGCTAGCGCCCGGGTGCCCGACGGCGGTGGGACCCGTCCGCGGTCCGAGCCCCGCGCGGGCTGCCTCGGGGCACCGGGCTCCGCGGAGCGCAGGGGCAGCGGTTCCCGCGCGGGCGCCTGCCGCCCGCGACGTGCGACGCCAGCCCCGCTTCTCGCGAGCGCGCGGAGGCACTTTGCAGGCGGTTTTGTCTTCCCTGCCCAGCGCCTTAAAACTAGTCCCTCGCAGACGAGCACAGATTTTGCTTTCCGAGGGGGCGTGGAAGGATGCTCGAGGTTTCTTTGTCTGATCGAGCCTCGCGTCTGGCGCTCCAGCCCCCCGAGGTGCGTCCTGCCTCGCGGGCCGCGTTGCCTTGCCCTCTTGCTTACGTCCGCTGGGGAGCGGAAACAGCCGGATCCGCAGCGATGACGCCAACCGCCGTGAATCGGAGAGGAGACCGGCGGCCCGGGCCCGGGGGGAGCGTGCCGCGGAAGCGCTCGTGCTCCCTGGCCGCGCCGCAGGCGCCTGCGGCGGCAGCCGGCCCCGCGGCGGCGGCGATCTCCCTGCGGCCCCGCTCCTGGCTCGCTAACGAGGCTTCTCCTTTCAGGCGGACGAGCTGGGCAGCTCTCACCGGGTCTCGCCCTCTCTGCCCTTGCCCCGACGTGACGCCGGGCACGGCCCTGCCCGGGGCTCTTCCCGCTGCCGCGCCACGGCTCGGCGCCTGCGTGGCGTCGCTCGAAATTCTGCAAAGTTCCTCGAAATTCCCCCGCGTCCCCTGCCCCCTCCCCGGCTCACTGGTGGTTTCATTGCAGCAGCAGCAGCTCCAGGCCCAGCACCTCTCTCACGCCGCGCACGGCCCCCCGGTCCAGCTGCCGCCGCACCCCTCGGGCCTCCAGCCGCCGGGAATCCCGCCGGTCACCGGCAGCAGCTCGGGGCTGCTGGCCCTCGGCGCCCTGGGCAGCCAGGCGCACCTCGCCGTCAAGGACGAGAAAAACCACCACGACCTGGACCACAGAGGTGAGAGCGGAGGGCGCTGCGCCGGCGGGGACCCGGCTCCAGGCTTGCTTTGCCCGTTTAGGACAGCGAATGCAAATTGCTGCAAAAAACTGGCACCGGCAAATTGAGCGCTCTGACTGGTTAATTTGCCCGTGTTCCCCCCGCCAAGTTTGCACGTAGGTTCGAGTCCTTGGAGGCTTTGGGGGAATCTAGCTGCAAATCCTGCCTCCCCGTGCGCCGGTGGCTTCTCTGCGGGGATTGCAGCCAGCAGCCTGTGCGCGCTCAGATGCTTTGCAGGCATCGCTTTTTGTATGCAATCCCTTATGCTTAGCCATGGGAGTAGCAGTAGAAAGCAAAGCCTCACTGGAGTAAGTGGGAATGCATGTGGGTGAGGTATTACGTAAAAAAAAAAAAAAAAAAAAAAAAAGCTAACCAACCCAAAAAATCCCCAGCCTCAAATGAATGAGAAAGGTTATCTGGACTTGATGAACTGCAATGCACCCCTTCTCCTGTCTCCTCTCCATCCCGTAAGGAGTCTACCCAGAGACTTTTGCTGGTCTGGAAACCAACAATATTCACTAGCAAACTTGTTGTTTTATCTTTTTTTTTTTAGAAATAAGAAAATCGCTTTAGTAGAAAAATGGTGCCTGACTTCAGTTGCAAATTAACAGTGGTGAAGATTTTCCTTGCAAATCCCCCTGTCCGTTAATATATCAAGATCTGAGATCTTTCCCCTTAATATGTCCATTTACAGGGTAGTTATCTTACAATGTCATGAACCTATTAGGTTCTGCTGCTTTTGGATTTTAGGTTTTTTTTTCCTTCTCCATGAAAGCCAGTGAGAAAAATCTGTTGGAAGGAATTATCCAATTACATTCATCTTTCTGCATGGATTTAAATTACCAGGAGATCCCAGGGAAAATGGGGCTATTTATATATAAATTAATGACTAAACCACATCCTGCTAATGTGGCAATGCCTGCCTTTGTCATTCTGCAGAGAGGGGCAGTCTGGATGTGCAGTACCGTCTTCTCCTGCATTTGTGACTTAGTGTATCAATACCTCAGGTTGATGCTGTTTCCTTTTGTACTGCAGTGCATTTCCTTTATGCGCTTTATATTTTGCCGTGTAAATCACTTTGACAGAAAAAAAGCCGGGGGAGGAGAGAGTGGGAGCCGGTTGAACAAGGAAAATCAATTTTAAGATGAAGCTGAAGAGAGACCAGATACGTTCTGAGTTAAGGCAGGAGATCTTATGTAATGAGGATCCTCTAGGTTTATTTTCTGTTTTAACACTTATTCTAACTTGCTTTGTTTTCTGTCTTCTCTTTTATTTTGGCTGTGACCTCGCCTCTGACACTGGCTTCCTCTGAAAGAGCGAGACTCAAGTGCAGTAAGTTCAGTTACCTCCTCCTCCCCCCTCCCGCCCCGTTATCTTAGTTTCTGATCACTGTGCGCTTTTATTTTATCTATTGTTTGAAAAACCAGACTTCTGGGCGTGAGCTTGAGGGATGTCTTTTGTATGGGTCATATTGAAAAAAAGAGAGTTGCGTGGAAACGGCCGCTTGGGCCGGGTCGTGCCGGAGCAGCCCTCCGCGTCGTGCCAGGAGACCTCCTCCGTGCCAGTTACGAGATTTGGTTTAAATCTTTTTGATTGCCGCGCAGCTTTAAGATTCAGTTTCAATTGACTAAGCTTTGTGAATGAGTGCAGTCAAGTCTGCGCGGATAGAAATCCTTCGGCGATTAGGAAAGCTATTTTATTCCTGATCACTCTTCTATTATCTTGGGTCATCTAATCTGTCGGGATGGTTTGGGCTATTACGCTGCGTTAAGTAGGACTTGGAAGGTCAAGCAGTTAACTAACCATCTGAACAGCCGTGGTGGAGGGCAACTGTCACCTCCAGCGCAGCCTCTTTTTTCCTGTCCTCTGACATCTCTGCATCGGCGGCAGGGTTTTGGTTCTTGTTTTGACTGGGCTCTGCCTTACAGTGCGTGATCGGGCGTTTCGCAAGAAAAGGGGAAGGTGGCCGCGCTGGGCAGAGGAAGCCTCTCCCCCGCCTCGGGGGCCGCGCAGCTCCGGGGCGCGCAAAGCTGGCGGGGCAAAACCCGGCCGAGGCCGCGCTTCGCCGCGTTTCCTGCCGTCCCTGCGCCCCGGCCTCTCGCGGCGCCGGGACCACAAATGGGCCTTTTGAGAGCCGAAGGCGGATGGAAAGAAAAGTGCCGTTTAAGGGGGGAGAGGGGAATTGGGCATCATTAACCCGCTCGTTAGGAGGGGAGGGAGCGGTGCGGGGAGGGGGCTATGAAAGATGGGAATGTTCCTGATCTATAAAATAAAATACAGAGTATTCCCTGTGGAGGTTTAATGCGCACGATAATCAGAGTTAGTCATTCATATTTTCCTAGCCTTGCCTGAGCAATAAAAAATATTTAGTTTCTTGGCGGTGCGCCAGCAGCAGGCTGAATGGATCGATGCCTCTAAATGCCTGACATGATTCTCTGGTAGCTGCAAGGTTTTTCAGCATGACTGCCTGAGAAGAAAGGCCCTGGTGTTATCCAAAGCTGCTTATTGGGTACTGAGGAGAAACATGAACTGCTTTAGTTCTCCTTTTCAGACGGGAAAGAAAGGGAGGCAGAGGAGCTTAGAAACATTTCTACTTAGCAGGGGTGGCAGGCTCTGTTAGAAGAAATGAAATGATGGTAATTTCTCCTGCAGCTCGGAGAAACTAATTGAATTGCATCTGTACGGGGATGTCGCTGTTCTGCAGGGCTGTAGGTCGGGCCGAGCTGCTGGGGTTTTTCCAGTTCCCTCTAAAGGAGGTTTCGCGCTGCCATTTTCCCTCCAAGCCAACGTTTGGCGTGCGAGGGGCCTTCCTGGAAAAGCCGACGCGTTTAATGTTTTCTGGATGTTAGTACTTGAAAACGAGCACAAAACCCCCTCCCTAACCGGAGCTGCACCGGGTGGCTTTGAGCTCCACGAACCCCCCCGGCGCGTGGTGACACGTGTTTTTTCAGAAGGTTTTTTGAAAGCCCCTTGGCTTGGCCGAGCTCGGCGCAGATGGAGCGGTCCCCGCGGCTGGGTCCTTCGCTCCCCTGACGAAAGCGGGCGATGCCGTCCTGGCTCCCCAAAGCCCAGCAGAAAGCGGCCGTGGGCTTTTGGGGAGCACGGCGCTGGGGACGCAGCAAGCCGCCCCGGCCTTCCCCGGGCGAGCAGAGCTCCCTGGGGGCTCGCGCTGGAGGCACGGGGGTCTGCGCCTGTGGCTGGGCTAGGGGACCGAGCCTTTTTGTGCGTCTTTATTTACTAGTAGCTGCCTGACGGGTTGCAGCGCCCGCCCGGGAGGCGCTGGGTTTGCAAGCAACTCCCTTGCGGGGTTTTCGTTTTCAAATAACAAACTCCTCCTCCCTGTTTTTGCTCTTTGCTTGCGGTGAGCAGCCTCCGGTGCCCGCAAACAGGCCTTGCAGAAATGGCACGCTCGCGCGGGGTCTGCCCGGACACATCCGCTCGCAGGATGTAGGAGCCCGGGCACGGCCCGCTCCTTAGCTAGCAGTGCGGCGGGACCCTGTTTGCTGTGCCTTTTAAGCTGCTGCTTGTGAAATCCCATTTTCTCATGTTCCTAACTCTTGAATTTTATTTATTTATTTATTTATTTATTTATTTCCTGTTATTCCAGAATAATTCTGTCTCGCCCTCGGAAAGCCTGAGAGCCAGTGAGAAACACCGGAGCTCCACAGACTACGGCATCGACTCCAAAAAGCGGAAAGCAGAGGAGAAGGACAACATGAGCCGATATGTGAGTCGCAAAGGCGGTCTAGAGCCAGGCTGTGCAGTGCGGGGACTGAAAACTCGAACGGAGGTACCAGCCGGGGCCTGGGGCGCGTGGCACCCGTCGGGTAGGACTTTAAATGCAAGGACGTGGGTTTGGGGTAAAATTTTTCAAACCTGGTGTGGGTGACTTCTGCGTGAGCCGGGGGTTTGGGCTCCCCGGGGAGCTGTCCCCCTGCCCCGGGGTCTGGGAGGTCTCCGCAGGGTGGTGACTCGCTTTGTGTTCCAGGACAGCGATGGTGACAAAAGCGATGACCTGGTTGTGGATGTCTCCAACGAGGTGAGCGCCGCGGTTGGCCTCTCCCTGCCGTTCGGCGCAGGGTGGGCAGAGACGAGGCCGCGGGGCTGCCCGGTGCCGGCCCGGCCGCCCGCTCCGGCGGTGCCCCCGCGCTGCCGGGGTGGCTGAGTGCTGTGCCGTCTTGCAGGACCCCGCCACCCCCCGTGTCAGCCCAGCCCACTCCCCTCCGGAGAACGGCATAGACAAAGCCCGCGGGCTGAAGAAAGGCGACGCGCCAAACAGCCCGGCTTCAGTCGCCTCGTCCAGCAGCACTCCTTCCTCCAAGACTAAAGACCTGGGCCATGTAGGTGGCTTGCTCTGCCCAGGGGTCCCGGCCCGGGCAGCCGCTGGCCGGGCAGCGGCGGTGCACCCTGTGCATGCATCCTGCCTCAGGATGCCAGCAGCTGAGCCTCATCCCCTGTTTTCTCCTCTCTCTGGCCAGAATGACAAATCATCGACACCCGGGCTCAAGTCGAACACTCCCACGCCGAGGAACGACGCTCCGACCCCGGGGACGAGTACGACTCCGGGCCTCCGGCCGATGCCTGGCAAGCCAACAGGCATGGACCCGCTGGGTGGGTACCGCGGGGATCCCAGTGCTGTGGGGTTCCCAGTGCCCTGGGGATCCCAGCACCGCAGCTCTGCCGGTGGCCCCAGCACAGCCTTGGGGCATGCCCTCCGTGGGGGACACAGCAGCTCTGGGATCGGGGGGCGTAGTCTAGCTCAGGATGAGGATGCAGGTGGCTCAGGCTGTCCCCATCACCACCTAAGGGATAAGGAGGGAGGCACAGCCGCAGCGTTTGCATCCCCTCCTTTGGGATGAGCGGGACCCGGCCGGAGCCACGTGGTACCCCAGAGCCGTTCCCCTGGCCGCAGTGCCAGATGTCATCGGTGTCCCACCCGTGACCGTGTCCCTGCCTTGTCCGCAGCCTCGGCCCTGAGGACGCCCATCTCCATCGGGGGCTCGTACGCTGCTCCCTTCGCCATGATGGGGCACCACGAGATGAACGGCTCCCTGACCAGCCCCGGCGCCTATGCCGGGCTCCACAACATCCCTCCGCAGATGAGCGCTGCCGCCGCCGCCGCCGCTGCCTACGGCCGGTCGCCAATGGTGAGCTTTGGAGCTGTACGTAGCACTTTTAGCTCCTTTTCTCGCTCACGGCGGGGTGGCGGGCACGGGGAGGACCCGGGTGGTGGGAAGCGGGGGGCTCCCCTGCGTGGGCCGTGGTGTTGGTGCCTTTGGAGGGTGCCTTTGGAGGGTGCCTGGAGTGGAGCCTCTCCCCCTTGGGGTGCTGAGCATGCACTGCTGCATTGGGGTTTCTATTAGCCTCTGCCCTTGGAAAATAGTTGCTGCACAGCCACCTTCACCTTTTCTTGCTAAGTACTTGCTCATACATGCCTAAGGTGAAACCTGATCAAAACAAGAATGAAAATACTGCCATTAATGCCGGGGTTGGGGTTTGCACAGCACCCAGCCCTGACGGCTCTCGGTGCACAGCCGGGAGGCTGGGGCATGTCCCGGGGGCTGAGACGCGGCAAGGGAAGGGGGCGAGCTCGTCCCGCGCCGGTCACTGCAGGCCCCAACTCCTTGGCTAATTCCCAAGTCCTTTCCCCTTTCTGCTGGGGGAAAAAATAACGTTAAGCCCGACAGTAGGCAAGGAGAAGCGGGAGACGCTGTGCTCCGACCCCGCTCCGTGTCCCCGTGCCTGCCTGGGCTCGTGGGGTGGGAGCCGTGCGTTTGCACTCGCAGCGCTGGCCGGCCTCAGCCCTGTGTCTCTCGGCAGGTTGGTTTCGACCCGCACCCGCCCATGAGGGCGCCCGGACTGCCCACGAGCCTGGCCTCCATCCCCGGCGGGAAGCCGTAAGCCCTTTCGGTTCCTTGTGCGCCCCGTGGTGCGGGCGGGCTGGCGGGGCGAGCGCGCGTCCCCTCCTCTCCCGCGGCCGGAGACGGGGGCAGGAGCGCGGGGCTTCGGCCAGGGTGCCCCCCGCTCTGGGACCAGCCGCCTGGAGAGCAGCAGTGGCCTCCAGCTGCCTCCTCCTCGCGGCCACCGCTGGGCAGGGAGCCCGGCTGCCGTCTCCGGCCCCGCGTGGTGTCCCGGCGCTGGCCAGCTCCCACCCGAACGCGAGCGCGATCCGGCGGCTGGGTTGCAGTGCTGCCCTGTCCTTATGCCGCCCTTGCAGCAACCCTCTCTCCGTGGGGCTGATGCCTCCTTTGCCCTCCCTCGGCAGAGCCTACTCGTTCCACGTGAGCGCCGACGGGCAGATGCAGCCGGTGCCCTTTCCCCACGATGCCCTCGCGGGCCCCGGCATCCCCCGGCACGCCCGTCAGATCAACACGCTGAGCCACGGCGAGGTGGTGTGCGCCGTGACCATCAGCAACCCCACCAGGCACGTCTACACCGGGGGCAAAGGATGCGTGAAGATCTGGGACATCAGCCAGCCGGGCAGCAAGAGCCCCATCTCACAGCTGGACTGCCTGGTAAGGGCAAGGCGGGCTCGGGGCAGGACCGCTTTCCCTTGCACGGGGAACTGCAGCATCCGGATCAGCTGCCCTGGATTATCCCTGGCACCTACGCAAGCCCCTGCCAGATCGCTGCTCGTCACTAAGCAGAACTTGTCCCCTGTGGTTTCCCCACCTCCAGCGCGGTGGGTTGTGCGTCCCTCCCGGTAACGGCACCGTTGCTCTCCCTCCCCCAGAACAGGGATAACTACATCCGCTCCTGCAAGCTCCTGCCCGATGGCCGCACGCTGATCGTGGGAGGGGAGGCCAGCACGCTCACCATCTGGGACCTGGCGTCCCCCACGCCCCGCATCAAGGCCGAGCTGACCTCCTCCGCCCCGGCCTGCTACGCGCTGGCCATCAGCCCCGACGCCAAGGTCTGCTTCTCCTGCTGCAGCGACGGCAACATCGCCGTGTGGGATCTGCACAACCAAACGCTCGTCAGGTACGTGCGCCTCGCCGCCTGCGTGGCCAAAGCGGGAGGGTGGGGAGCTTTGGAGCATGCTGATTGCGCGCTCGTATGATCTGGGATCTTTTGGCCGTTTTGGTATGAGAACCCCGGGGATGGCAATGAGAGGGCCAGCTTGTGGTGCTCTCTGTAACTTAACCGAACGGGCTGGTTCACACTGGTGCCTTGGCGAAGAAGCTCTTTCACGTTAGCTCCTGGTTTGCCGGTGGCTGAGCCTGAGTAGAGGGGACGGGAGGAGAGCAGTTGGGCTTCCAGATGCCCTTGGTGTGAGGAAAGCCTTGAAAATGCAACCTAAGGGGAAATGGCTGTAGTGACACCCTGGGGTGTCTAGAGAGCGTGGTGCTGGGCAGGGCACGTCACGCAGGCAGCGCTCTCCTCCCTGCGAAGCCGATACGAGGCCTGTAGGGCAGATCAGAAACATGATTCC
This sequence comes from Struthio camelus, assembly GCF_040807025.1. Classification (NCBI taxonomy): domain Eukaryota; kingdom Metazoa; phylum Chordata; class Aves; order Struthioniformes; family Struthionidae; genus Struthio; species Struthio camelus. Next base: position 1,640,582 of record NC_090953.1, read on the forward strand.
CCTGACTGCTTCGTTTAAAAAGCCTCCTTCCCTTTTCCTGCCTCCAGCTCCCTGCGTCATGCTTTTCTTAGCCTTGGGTTGCACAATTGCAGGCGTTTTCTGAGCTTCCTTTGAAACCACCTACGTGGTTTGTGCTAGCGCTCCTCCTTGAAGGGTTAAATTTCTTTTTTTGAAGGCAATTTCAAGGGCACACGGATGGTGCCAGCTGCATAGATATCTCTCATGACGGTACGAAGTTGTGGACGGGTGGTCTGGACAACACGGTGCGTTCCTGGGACCTGCGGGAAGGCAGGCAGCTGCAGCAGCATGACTTTACGTCCCAGGTAAGCACTGGGTGTCCCGGAGCCCCGCAAGAGGGGAAACATCCTGGCCTTGCTGTAGAACTCGTTGCCTCGTTCAGTACTTAACCTTGTGCGGTGCACGACGAACCGAGGACGCAGCAGCCACAGGCTGGGTGCGCTCCCGAAGCAGGACACCACAGGGCCCGCTCAGAGGTGGCAGGAGCAGCTGGCCTGTGCGTGGTAGTGGAAGGAGGCTTTTCCTGCTTGGAGGATGGTCTCTTGCCAGCCCTCGCTAGCTTTGTGCAGGGATGTCCCAGGTGTAATATAAAAGCGTTCAAGACGGGAAGAGCTGCAGGGCTCCCCCGGCTGTTGTTTTGGCTGCTCTTTCCTTACTTTTTCATCCACTGAAAGACTAGGCTGTCATTAAGAAACCGGTATGTGTCTAGGGATGCTGCTCAGGTCTTCCAGGCTGGCCCTGCCGCACCGTCTCGGTGCCCAGCATCTGTGGGATCTGGGCACCGGTGTCCTGGGAAGCCACCCAGAGCTTGTGTGCAGAGGGGCAGAGCCTGGAGCTGGTGTCCTCCTGGTAGCAGATGCGGCTGTCTCTGTGGGGATGGAGCAGTCCCCGTGTCCCCAGGGCTCATGCCGCAGCTCTGAGTTTAACGTGCACACGTGCCTCCAAATCCTGCCGCACCTCTTCAAGGCTGGCCAGCCATCTCCACGAGTACCTTGTGGCTGGGAACAACCTGAGCACGTGTGAAGGGTATAGAGATGCAGCAGTGTTTCGGAGGTCCCTGCTGAGCCCCAGCTGTTAACCCCAAGGCACTGGCGGTCAGGGTTTCCTGGTATTAACACATGGCTTTGCGAGGCCGGGCATCCAGAAGCTGTGCCATCGCGGTTTCCAGTCTGCGAGTAACCACGACGTAGAGCTTGGTTTAGTCATGCTGCCTTCCATGCAGTTTTCTGTTCTGGAGAATGCCAGAAAGATACTTTCCGTCCAAATACATAAATACCCTGGCGGGAATCCTGTCCCTGGAAGAGGCTGCCTTTCAACCTGGGATGCCTCGTTCAGAACAAGGAAAAGGATCATGCTGCAGGGGCAGAGCTGTTTTCTTCTTGCTCCTGGATTTGTTGAACCTGGCGTTTCGACAGCTAGGGACAACTGATTTACGAGGACTGAGCTACGTCCTTTCCAGCCCATCAGGCCGTTTCTCTTTTGAATTGTTGGCCTTGCTGTCAGCTCTGCGGGCAAAGCTCAACCAGAGGGCTACAGGCCTTCATTTTTATTAAACTGCGCCTAGATCAGAGACAAGAGAAATGTGCAGTACTGCGGAGAAGCACGCTGTCAGCGCAGCCCCGTGCCATCATCGACGTGCCTGAATGTCTCCCTGAAAAAGTCAGGACATATTAAAATAAAGCCTTCCTGCTTCGTGCTGCATCGCTGGTATTGATCCTCTGCCTCCGGCAGAGCCAGAGCCAAGCAACATCGACGGCTCAGCAGCCTGGGCTTGGGTTGAGCTGTGGTGGCACCCAAGCTGGGGAAGAAGTGGGCAGCAAGTGTGCGCTTCCCCTCGCTAGCCGGACGCATCCATCCCTAGTTCGCCATCACACGGTCCTGTTTGTGCCTTGGATGCTCAGCTTTTGCCACCCGTGGTGGGGACCTGTCTCCTGCCCCCAGGACCAGCGGCAGACCATGATCCACGCTGGCACCGAGGGTGGATGTGTAGCGTCTGGCTCACCGGGGGGTTGCCGGCGGCCCGGCGGCTTTGAGAGCTGCGACGGTGCGAGGAGGAAGTGCGAACCTCCACCCCTGAGGTCTTCTGTGTGTCCTTGCAGATCTTCTCACTGGGATACTGCCCGACAGGCGAGTGGCTGGCGGTGGGGATGGAGAGCAGTAACGTGGAAGTGTTGCACCACACTAAACCCGACAAATACCAGCTGCATCTCCATGAGAGCTGTGTCCTTTCACTGAAATTTGCCTACTGTGGTAAGTTCCTGCAGCACTGAAAGACACTGTGCTCCCCTTGTGCTCCCCTGACTTGGCCTACAGTCAGACCTCTGCGTAAGACCTTGAGCAAGGACTGCAGCCAGCTCTGCAGCAAGGTACCATGCATGGTACGGTCAAGGCCATAGCAATGGGCAGGATTTGTCCTGCAAATGATGGAATTGGGGATTATCCCTATAAAACCATCCTGCTGCTCCACCTAATTGAGGTTGTGAATTGCCAAACAGCATCGCAGTGGGGAGAGGGGAACCAAAGCCCTGCTGGCGTGCAGATGCAGCAGTAGGAGGGGGAGCGTGGGATGCTTCTCCGCAGGAAAGGGGCTGGGACAGGCATCGTAGGAAAACCTCCCGATAAAATATCAGCGTGTGAATAGCTGGAAGGCTCTGGGAGGGCAGGGAGCGGGGCAGAGCCAGCGGCTTTGATGCAGGTGGGGGCCGAGCCGGCTGGTGGCCGGCTGGGAGCCGCAGCAGCGCCGATGCAGCGGAGGCTGGGACAAGCCCGGGCTGGCGGTGGCAGCGCATGTCCTCGGCCTGCTTCGAGAGGGGGTGGGAGATCGGGGGGGCGTAAAACCCTCCCTGCTCCCCGTACCCCCCATCGCCCCTCGCCTGCTAGCAGCAGCCCCAGGGCTGGCCGCCGCTCTCGTCCGCGGGCTGCTAACGCCGTCTTTCCTGGGGTTAGGTAAATGGTTTGTGAGCACCGGGAAGGACAACCTCCTCAACGCCTGGCGGACGCCCTACGGAGCGAGCATATTCCAGGTACGGGTGGCCCCGGGGCAGGGCCGGCTGCGTGGTCCTGCCTCTCCGCGCAGCCCCCGGCGCGGGAAACGCTGCTGCAGCAGCCGCCTCGTCGGGAAACCGCACTGATTTTGCCTTCTTTTTTTTTTTCCCTCCGCTCCTTCCTTTTCCAGTCTAAGGAATCTTCATCTGTCTTAAGTTGCGACATTTCAGCGGATGACAAATACATCGTAACCGGCTCTGGTGACAAGAAGGCCACAGTCTACGAGGTCATCTATTAACCGCGGATTTTAACGGGGCTGTCGGCTCCAGCAGGACTCTGGCGGACGGAGGGGCGCGAGCAGCCGCGCGTCCGGGGACGGTCCCGCCGCGCCGGTCCCCGGGCTCCGCCAGGCGTGCGTGGACCGGGGTTTCGCCTTGGAGGCCTGGCTCTAGAAAACGTACGGATTCATTTGGAGGTCTGCAAATATGGCACACATTGAAGCCCTAAACAAAATTTTTGTTTTGGTTTTTAGGGTTTTGGTTTCTTTTTTTTTTTTTTTTTTGTTTTCTGGTTCTGTCCGTCTGCGCTTTGGTGGCACTATAAAGGACTTATTTTTTATTGTGACTTCTTTTTTTTTTTTTTTTTTGTGCGTTCTGCATAAGACTTGTGAAAAATGTAAATAACGGACTAGTAAATAGAATTGGAAGGGTGGGGGACCCCTCCCGGTACACTAGTTGTGTATTTTTTGTCTGCTGTAATTGTATTCCACTGATGGTTTTGGTGGTGGCAATTTTTTTTCCTTACCCCCGGAAGCGTCCGTTTGGGATGCTCCTTTGACATGCAGCTTGTAACCAGACTGAGCAAAGATGTCCACTGGTGAAAGTTGTTCCTACTGTTGTACACGTGAGTTGTTCAGTGTGTTAGTCATGTTTGAACACTGTATGGACTGCAGCGAAGCCGGTTGGGTCTTCAGCTACTGACGGGACATCAGCAAAACAATCAAGTTTTTATATGGATTTTTGTGCTCGTATGTTTGAAGAAAACAGGAAGTCCGTGTTCTAGGAAACTTCTGCTCAAGCCCTTCTTGATCTTCGGACATAAACAATGCGGAATGATTTCAAAGAAAGCATAGTAAATTCAGCTCAGGGAGCCACGAAAGATAATAGCAACTTATGTGTTTTGTATTCAAATGAAAGTAAAGAATTAGAATTGATAACCTTTAAAATACAATTTTTTAAAACAAAGTTTACTAACAAGTAGGGTTTGTGTGTGGTGGGGGGAAGGGGCTGGCTTTGGTAGGGTCCTGTGGCTATATGGTCTTGTGTCTTCTGGTATATAGGTTTCAATGAAGCAAAACTCATCCCCGCACAGGCCTGCATTTCAGCATTTTGTACTAAAGGGTAAAAAAGAAATAATGGGAAATAAAAATATTTGTGTAGCAGAAGTGCTCACCCTGTATTGTAGCTATGGAAGAAAATTTTTATACTACATTTTTATGAATTATTTTCTAATTTTTGATTTTAATCTGGTCAAAAGTCGTTAGGGTTAAGGTGAAAACTACCTGTTTTAACTGCATTGCCAGTAGAGGAGGTGCAGAGGACGCTGCAGCGGGGATCGCCTTTCCCTCGGCGCTCCGGGCCCAGGGGCTCCCGCCGTCGCTCCGCGGCTGGGGTGGGAGAGCGCGGAGAGCGGTGGGGTTGAAAGGAAATCTCGTGGGAAGTGTTTTTTCCCCCTTTTTTGAGATGTTTTACCCTTTTCTGTTAAAAGCGAAAATAAGGGAAACTTCCCAGGCCCAAGGCGCCGGCCTGTGGGGCTCCAGAGCGGTTATGTGCCTCTGAGCCCAGGGACATCGCCGTGCCGTGCAAAGAGGAGGACGTGGGATTGATCGGACGCACTAATTGTCCAACGGAAAGAAGAAACAGCTCTTTGAAGTAAAACTGCATTTAAGGAAAGAGATTCTAAGTGCAGTTACGCTCAGAAAAATGACTGTAGAAACTCCCCCTTTCCAACAGCTCTGCATCGGTGCGCGCTCATCGGCTAGAGCGGCTCGTTTCGGCGGTTACGTACGTGTCGGAGCGCCGGGGGCCGTAGCGGCTGGCTGGCAGGACGGTCAATGCAAAACCCTCCGCGAGGGCTTCGCCGGCAGAGCGGTGCCCGCAGCGGGGCAGGCGCCGGCGCGGCCGGGGCTCGGGGCCAGCACCGTCCCCGCTGGGGCCTTCTCAGAGCATCGCCCGCGCTTCGCAGCAGCCCCGCACTGCACTGGAAATGGGCGGAGGGCTTTGGAAAAACGGGAACGTCCCCCGACGGCATCGCCTGCGTGGTTACTGGTTTGCAAGTTGCCGCTTCTTTTTCTTTTTCTCCAAAAAAAAAAAAAAAAAAAAAGAACGAACGGACCTGCATGCAGCTCAGTTGGCGGAGGGTTACTAAGTCAGACCTCGCAACTTTACACCAAAGTATGTAGCAGAATATGTACAGCTGTTAATAACTACAACTGGTTTTTGTAAAAAAGGGAGGAAAAAAAGAAAAAAAAAGAAAAAAGAATAAAACGTAAATGTAATGAAGTGCGAATGAAAACGAAGTGTCTATAAACCATTTGATCTCTGGAAACCTGCGCTGCGTTGTTAATGCAAGCAAGCGAGCGAGCGAGCGGCGCGGCCGCCCGCGGTCCGCCTGCGCCCTCCTCCCCGGCGCCCCTTCGGCTGTTGCGAGAGGCAAAGGGTGCTGCAGTCCGCGGGGAAAGCGAACCGGACGCCGGGCGCGTTAGAGCGGCTGCGTTAGCCTCCAAAGCATCGCCGCCAGCCTTTTGCTCTCCCACTTCCCCATGGCGGATGTGGGTAAAGCGCTTCTGATTCCCGCCCCGCGCCACGAGGACGCTCGGCCGGGGCTGGCCGCGGCCGCCCGCGCACGATGCTCCGCTGAGGGCCCGCTGCCTCCTTGAACGTCCCCCCCTTGCCTCGGGGGCTGCGCGGGGCATCGTGCCAGGCATCCCTGACCCCGTCTTTTCTTCTAGAGCGAGACTGACGACGTGACCGGGCTGCTTTGTTTGCCCTGCTGCAGCCTGTGTGCAGGAAGCAGCCCTGCAGCAAGCCGGCGCAGAGCCTTGGAGAGGGAGGTTGGCCTTGGCCTGCAGCAGCGTTGCCGAGAGCAGGGCACGGCGCGGGCCCGCGGCAGCGCTCCCCGTGCTCCAAACCCACCGCTGCGCAGCGGAGCGGTCCTCTGCTTTTGGCCCGGCCGCCCCCTGACAGAGACAAAGCACTTTCCTTGAGCTAGGACATATGTAACATCCTACCGGGGCTTCCCCCGTGATGTATTGAACATGACAGAGCCTGCTGCGAGGGAGAAATAAAAAGCAGGAGCAGCACTCTAACTGCTCGGGTTTCCGATAATGTACAGCGGTAAATGGTGATGAGTGCATTTAAATCTGATTTTAAGTTGAATGGAACGAGGGGCATACACGTGGGACCATTACAAGATAAAAATTGCAAGAAAGCCTTTGTTGTAGGATTTCGGGGAGGTTAATGCGCGGGAGTAGAAAGGCTCACCTTGGCCAGCCAGGCTGCTGCCGCCCCAGGAGCCCCCTCCCCGCGCCGCCCCTCTGCGCGGCGGATGCTCTGCTGCGTCTGCCTTTCAACAGTTTCCAGCAAACTGTTGCCCTTTGTAATTAATTTGGTTTGACTACAACCTTTCAGAAAGTGCTGACGGAGGAGGTGTTACAGCCACGAGCAGTCGCCCTGATTTCCATTTATGTGCTCAGCAAGGCTCTGAACGCCTGTACTTGGTAATTAAAGTATTCCAAGCCCCACACACTAATTTTTGATTAGATATTCATAAGGGTTTTTCAAAATGCTTTTAGTTCAGCCTCGGCCCGGCGTGGCTGTGAAACGCCGTCACGCGCAGGCAGCGATTTCACTTGTCGGGTCAGCAAATCGCTTGACCGTGGACAGTGCGGGCGGCTGATTTGCCCGTTACTCTGGGATACGGGTCACCAAAAAGCCTCGCTAGCGAAAGCCGGGGGGGGGGTCTTTGCGGAGAGGCGCCCGGCGCGGCCTCGCTGGCAGCGTGGCCTCGTGGCCGTGGCCGCGCCGCTCCAGGCTGCTGGGCGCAAGGCCACCCAAAAACCCAGTGCCCCATGCAAAAACCCAGTGCCCCATGCAAAAACCCAGTGCCCCATGCAAAAACCCAGTGCCCCATGCAAAAAGCCAGCCCCCATCCAAAAATTCCAGTGCCCCATCCAAAAACTGAGCACCCCGTTGTTGTGAGTGCTATTTTGGCCAGGTCTTCCATGCAAAACAAAACTCCAGCGCTAAAGGTGCTTTGGGAAATGCTCGTCCCGTTGCATTTGCAACGGCAAAAGCAAGGGAGGGGGCCGGCGGCTGGGGCTGGCGGGGGCCCGAGGAGGTTTCCGTCCCTGGGCAGAGCCGCCGGGGTCGGGGTGAGCCGCCTGTGCCTGCAGCTTCGGTGGCACCGGGCTCTGCTTTCCGAGGGGTCCTGGCCTCGGCGGGCACCACCCGCGCCGGGCACGTCCCGGCAGCCCCGTGCCGGCAGGACGGCGAGGGCAGCCGGGAGCAGGGGCGAGCGTAGCGCCAGGGCTACCCGGGGTGGGGGGGACCTGTCCTGGCGGGGCCCAGCCAGAGGGACCTTTTGGGGCTCGTTACCCCCTTTTCCTTCGTGCCCTCCTTTCGTGAGCACAGGGTGAGGAAGGCCTCCCGCGGAGGAGGCGGCCGGGATGGTTCGTCCTGGCAGCTGCTGGACGTCGGAAGGGAGCTGCTAACCCTGGGAGGCTACGCTGCGGCTTGGTCCTGCCTTATGTGCTGCGGTAGGGCTGTTCCTGGGGACGACTGTAGGCCTCAGGGAGCGACAGGGGTTACAGCCCGAGCCGAGCCGCAGCCTCCGCGCGGAGCTGGCCTCCTCGCCGCCTTCCCAGCCCGGCTAGCAGCGTCGGTAGTCAGCTGAGATTGCACTTCAAATAACCAGTAATTATCAAATTACAGTGCTTGAGTCCTGGCGCTGAGACAGAGGTTGTTAGCTTGCCTTTAAAAAAAAAAAAGCCCCAAACCCTAAACGAGGTGCAGGGTGGCCGCTCGCGCCGCGGCCGTGACGCTGGCCCGACTGCAGCCTGCTCGTCTGGGCCCAAATCCGTGTGTTCGGCGGCGCCTGTGCGGCTGCCGGGCTCCGCTCGGGTCGCCGCCGTCCGCGTCCCGGGAGGCGAGCGGCGGGGGGGTCGGGGCCCTGCGCATCGCCCCGGCCGCGCTGCCGGGGGCCGCGGCCCCTCGGGGCCCTTCGCCGGCCGGCGGCACCTCGCGCCCGGCTCTCCCGGCAGCCCTGCGAGCAGATGGCAGGAGGCGGCTCCGGGACACCGTCAGCTGTTGTTATCGCTGGCTGATGACACGGAGTGTAAATTTTGTTGGCACTACTCCCTTCGTCTGTTCTGCCGCTGCATCCCACCAGTTTTAATTACTGTAATTGAGTTATAATGAATGATTGTGCGTTACCATTGTCTGCAATGTGGCGGGGAGCAGGCTGCGCGCTACACGCGCCGTCCCCCTCCCGGCTGCTTTGTCTGCCTGGCTGAAGGGCGTCCCCGCGCCGAGCGGCACAGCTAGAGCGGTGCTCGGGCGTCTGCGGCCCGAGGGCTATCGTTCTGCTGCGCTCGGGCACCGCTGCTTCTCCGGTTCCCAGGGGCAAACTGCAGAAGCAGGTAAAAACGAATTTAGCTTAATCCCTCTTGAAAAAAGCAACAACCTCCCCCCGCTCCCCCACCAAACATCGCAACGGCAGACACCCTGCGGAGGTGTTGCCCGCTGGAGGAACCGTGGGGGCGGCTGACGCCCTGGGCCCACGCCGGAGGGCTGCGCGGCTGCCGCCCCCGGAGGAGGGCGCCCCTCCGCCCCCGCGGCCCTTCGCCCCGCTCCTTCTTCTGCCTGCCGAGGGGCTGCTTTCGCCTTTTCCGGGTGACGGGTGGCCCTGAGGCCCCCGGCCCTACGGCAGATGCACGGTGCAAGCCGCCGCCGGGGGGGGTCGAGGAAGACGGGGATGGGGCAGAAGGCTCCTGCCCTCTTTGCCCGGTGGCAATGACGGCTTTTGCACGCCCGCCTCGGACGACAAGCCGGCCCCCCCCCCCGACAGTGAAGGCGCAAGCTGCGCTCGAGGGGCACGGCCCGGGCGCAGGCAGGACCGCGGCTGGAGCGCGCGAGGGGGCAAAGGCCGCTCTGCGCTGGGGCAGCCGCCGCTGAGGTGCTCGGCGCTCGCCCGCGCGTGCCGCGCGCGCCGCCGGAGCAGAAAAGCGGTGCGCCCGCGTGTCTGTGAAAGGCTCGGCTCCATCGCTGCGCTGTCAGTAAACGGCTGGGCTACATAACATGTTGTTATGAATAGTAGCAGCATTTGATAGTTTCAAACCTTTTTTTTTTTTAAAACTTTTCTTTCTTCTTCTTCTTTTTTTTCTCCCCAAGGTAAATTCCAGTGGGATCAACACTGCACAGGAATTGCCCCGGAGGAAGTTGGCTGTTCACCAATTCATCTTGTAAAAAAAGATTCATTATTACTGTTGAGCTGAGATGAAACAATTCTTTAGACTTAACTAGTCTAATTTTGACCAGCCCGTGTTTTGCTACAATGCACGTTTTTATTGTTACACATAAAAGCCAAAACCCCCGGCACCCTGGGGAGAAGATGGGTGAAATGATAAAGCTAGCTGCGTGCACAGCCGCACGTGTGCGCGTGTGCACACCCACCCACGCACACCCCCCCACACCCCCCCACACCCACGCCCCCCCCCCCCCCGAAAAAAATCACAGCTCTCGCCAACCTCACCAGAGCTAAAACCAGCGCTCGAGCGAAGCGCGGCCTGGGATAACGCTCCAAGGCTGCCGCTTGCTTTGCTGGCGCAACGAAGCAAAACCCGCGGCAGCGTGAGCGCAGCGATGGGACGTGCACGGAAGCGGGGGGAAAGGGGGAGAGGAAAAGTCTCGCACTGCAAGTGCCCCGGGGAGCTCGGGCCGAGCCCCGCACCCCTCCTTCCAGCCCCGCGAGGACAGCCGGGCCGGTGGCGGGGCGTCCCCTGCCCTCCCTGGGGAGCATCGCGGGGCAAAGCGGCGGCGGGGGCCCGGGAGCCGCCGGAGCAGGGCTGGGAAACACCTGGGACGTGTAATGAGGGCGGATGAGAATAAATACCGCGACTGACCGATAATTGGTATTCCGCGCGTGCAAGTTTGATAGCTTCTGCTGAGAGGTTAATTAATGGTTCATTTAGCCGGTACAAGTCAGGAACGAGAGTATATTGAAAGGTCTCGTTCACTTTGCGCTTACCTCCTAACCCGCGCCGGCCGCGGGGCGGTTGAGCGGCAGCGGCCGCCTTCCCGCGCCCCGTCCGGGCTGCTGCGGAGCCGTGGCGGGCGCCGGCCTCCCCAGCCGGCCCCTCCGCTGCGGTGCTCGGGTTTGGGAGCTGCGGCCGGGCCGGCCGGAGCCAGCGGAGGCGTTTGGGCCGCTCCCCTTGCCCTTGCTTTGCGGCGTTTGCGTTTTCTAGCTACGCTTTTGGAGGGGGTTGCGCGGGCGCAAACCGGAGCAATGAGCCCGGCGGCCGAGGCGCCACGAGCAGCGCGGGCTCGAGCTGAGCTCGGGCTGCAGCTCAGCCCGCGGGTGTCGTTGCAGAGGGAGAGCATAAGTCAGCAGCACATCGGGACCTGTGGTTATACGGGCGAGCATGTCACACGCAATTTATGGGAGGAGGGACGCGCCTCCCAGCAGCCGCCGCCGTGTACGAGCCACGGTTGCATCCAGGAGCTCTCATTTAGGCACCCAAGCAAACGGCCCAGCAGTTTTAAAATGCTTTATGGCAGCACAAAGCAGCTGTGCTGTTCTCAAGGCATACTGAAGCAGTTTAATTACATTTTGACACTAAGAGCTGTTTTATTATCCCAATTTTTGTTGTATAACTAGAACAGGCAATGGATTGCAAAGGCATAATCCATTAATACTCACTTGTGAGGATTTGCAGCTTTGGACTCGTGGCCTTATACCTTGCTTGCAGATAAATATATTATCCCACTGCATAGGCTGTGCAGGGAGCCCGCTAGCTCGCGACATGCTGACAGATGCATTATTTTTAAAGGCTCATTACTCTTAACCAGGGCAAGGTGGGGCCTGGCCTCATCGTCCCGTCTGCCGTCGTTGAGGTCAGGCCTCCGGTCTCCGGGCAGGGAGGGGAAACAATGGGGCTGGGCGCACGTGCGGGACCGCCCCGTCCGCCCCGCTCCTGCCGTCGCGGGCTCCCAAAGGCTGCGGCGGAGGCAGTAAAGGCTCCGCGCTTTGCTCCAGGAGCCGGGAGAGCGGCACGGCCGGGGCACGGTGACATTGCTGCACCGGCAGCGGCTGAGGAGAGTCAGGTAGCAAGGAAAAGAGCAGCTGCAAAGGGTGTTAGCTGCAGATCAGCTGTGTCACGAGCTGTGCCAGGGCTGTGGCAACCGCAGTCGGTGTCCAGGCAGCAGGCTGGGACCCCAGGGAGCTGCCTGGACACAGCCCTGGGAAGGACATTTATCCTCTCTGTGATGCTGGCTGCCCTTCCCACGGTGAGCACAGGCCCCCCCGGGGTAAGGACCGCGTCCTGCACACGCAGGTTTGGTGTCCACCACACAGGGACGCGTGGCTGGTGCCACAACAACGCGTGGGAAGGGTGACAGCCAGGCGGTAATGAGGCCTGGCTCGTTATACACCCTTTCAGCTGCGGTTGGAGTCTCTGGTGGCTTAGAAGACATTGGCTCTGACCAGCGCTTTTTTCACAGTGCTCCCAGGGGGATTCTCCAGTGTCTAATTAGGGCTGAGCTCGCGCTGCAGGCCGCCCCCCCCCAGCAAGAACATGCTCTGCATCGCTCTTCTACATTGACCCCCCCCCCCATTTTTCTGAAACTTTTAACCTTTAAGTCCTCAGGACTCCTGTCAGGCTTGGCTGAAGGAGACCAGCTGGTGGAGAAGAGCATGAGCACGCAGAGCCGAGCGCCCAGACTGCACGGCGCTAGGACATTGGGCTGAGCACGCCGCCAGCAGCAGCCTCGGGGTGACCAGCTCCCCTGCTCACCCCTTTCACAGCTGTAAAACAGCTGCTGCTTGCATCGGTTATCCAAGCACAGGAGAAGGTTATTAAAAGCATCATGAAAGGGATTTAGTCTTCTATTGATGCTGTTAAATTCGCCCGCATAACATTTCCCTGATAGTTCAGATATGAAAAATTAATGAAAAGGTACAAAATTTCAAAGCAGTGATGAGGCCATCTTCTTTCTGAGGTCAGGAGGAGCTGGGGACCAAGCGAGCGGGACGGCTGCCCGTCAAAGGCACTGAGCGCGGGCCTGCAAGCCCCTGCCTTCACCCAGCAAGGACAGGCAGCAATGGCACACCAGCATTAGCTATGCCCTCCTGCTCCTGTCGAGCAAACCGTGACGGCCCTGGCTGCTTTCAGCTTGCTCTTTTGCAGGAGAAGGAACTGTAAAAGTCAATACATTTCTGAAAACACCAAGTTTCAAAGCAAGCTAAAGATCAAAGCCAGAAAGGTCAAAGCATAAAATGTAATATCAGAGCGCGGAGAGAAGCGCAGAGCCCGGGAAGGGCTACCTCTCCCGGGAGGGCTTGCGCCGGTGGTGGCAGTGGTGGTGGCGGTGGCAGGTGGCTGTGCCGCTGCGCAGAGGAGCTGGATGCAGGGCAGAGCGGGAGCTGATGGGCTGAGAAACTTCTGCCCCTCCCAGGGCTCCAGCCAGCCCCCCATTTTCCCCAGAAGCCAGTACTTTCCATGGGGTAATCCCCTAGGAAGCATCCGCTCGCTCCGCGTGGTGCCCTCTCGCACAGAGCATGTACTCGCCTTGGTTTATTTAAACAAACGAGTTGCTAGAGTGCCGGAGAGGTTTGGGAGCACGGGCACCTCTGGCTTCCCACAGGGACCGGGCTCCGCTGTCACAGCGGCTCCGCTGCATCTCTTTCAGCTCTGACCCCATCGCGCGCCGCCAGCCCCCGACTCCCAGCACCGCCCCAGCCTCCCCTCGTCCTTGCATGGCTCCCAGGCGCGTGGTCGGCCCCGCGCTGCTGCTGCCCTGCCGGCCTGCGAGAGCGCGTCCTCTGCGCTGCCGGGGCCCCCGGCCGGCCAGGGCCGGGGCCAGAGCCCGCTCGTGGGGCTGCTCCAGCCCTGGCATCGCCCGCCGGCACCCGTCCCAGGCCAACGCCTCTGCGTGCTCCGAAAACTGCAACCGCAGGGTTTGTTAAATATGAATCAAGTATTCTCCTTTAATTATTGAATTACTTCCGTATGTGAAGAAAGGCCACTGCAGCCTACGCCCCTCAGCCTGCAGACGTGCGCACGGCGCATCCTTACCACCCACTAACCTCGCAACAGGGAGGAGCTGGGGAAAGACCTCGTTTTGCCAAATCTAGAACTCCCTGGACTGCAGACTCGCAGTCATTCAAAACACTGTTGTTTCTGGCAAATTTGGGGCTCTTGGATAATTTTGGGCTAGTGTTTAGGTTCTTTCTTAGTCCCATTGCAAGAACGAATGGGAGACACCGCTTCATGTTTGGTCCATGCAAGGCTGCAGAGAGTTGAAATTCCTGTGGGTTTCACGTTCCTCAGCCGGAGTAAGACGTCGATCAGGAAAACAACTAGAAAACCCCAGCGGTCCCTCGACACTGCTAACGGCCTGTCACAGACCAGGAGCCGGGGCTCATGCCGCTCTCCTCGAGGGCCTCCCAGTCTGGCGGTGTCCCCACTGCTTTGGGCTGGAGGTCACTGTTGGGCCATAATGCAGCTATCTGCTTCTCTTAAACCAGCTTAACATGAAACACGGTGTTTACACCCCACTGGCCAGTTTAAATGAGGTTTAACTCTATGCTGATAAATATCTTCCAAGGAAGAGGAGCCATTTAGACAGAAACTCAGCCCAGGAGCACTCCTGAGCCACAAACCCACCCTCCGTCGCGCTCTGATGGCTGGCAGGCAACGCGCCAGGTAGTCCAAGCCAGCACAAGAGCTGGCTTGCCCAGTTTGCTGAAACCCAGTCCAGTTGCTCCTTCCTGGGAGGACAACAGCTGCCTCGCTCCCACCTATAAATGGGACCCGCACACCCTCATGGCTGGCTTGCACCGTGCCACGGAAACCAAGACCACCTCATCTGTAAGGGTCTTGCTTTCTACCTCCTGCTCGCCTGCCTGGTGAGTCGCGCAAGGCCACAGATCCCAGCGCCAGGGGCTGGGGTGGAAAATGCTCGTGTTGCTCTGAAGGTTTGCCCTGTTTGTCCCTTTGCAGCTCTTTTCTGCAGCCATCAGCATTTGACGGCCCAGTAGTGCTAATCTCCAAAAGCAACTTGAAAATTCCTCAAAGCAAAAACACAGCTTTGCATGCTAATGGGAGGGCAGCTGGGATTAACCGGCGTCCCACCCCCCCAGAGCAGCTCCCTGCGCCAATGATTTGGCAGTCACCCTGGCAGATGCAAGGACCTTTCCCTGCTTTATGCACCGCTTTCTTCAGTAAGTTACTTTTCCCCTCCCCTTTCCTAACACTTAACCTCATGATCCTCGCTCTTTGAACACACACTATTTTGGCACACAGCTCAGCGGACCACCCTCAAAAGCAAATCTCTTTAATTTATGGAGAGGCTCAGCTTAAAACATGAGGGCTCCCCCCCCACCTTTTACATTTTGTCCTGACTATAAATTCTTAACGACAGTTTAGAAAACATGAGCAAATCATCAGTGACATTTTTATAACCTGCCTAATACTTTAAAGAGAAGGTTCCCCAGAAGAGCGGCTGGGAGCTGGGCAGAGCAGGTGGCGGTGGCCGAGCCCCCAGGACGCGAGGGCCCTGCGCCGAGGCCGGCCCACGCCGCCGCGGGGCCAAGGACCCCCGGGAAGCGGGGGGCAGCCACGGCGGGCCGGGACAGAGAGCGACACAGTGGAAACTGCCTCGCTCAGGGCTTTTGCATCTGATGGCAATTGATCGCTACTGGGGCTGGGCAACAGGGTAAAGAATAAATACGGCTGTGTACGTGCCCGGAGGTCTCCGTGCCCCCATCGGCCTTTGCAAATGCATTAAGAGCCGGAACTAAATGGCAAGCTCTGCCTGGTCTGTAGTGGGTACCGCCAGGCTGGAGAGCAGCCCCGGAGCCTAGCAAAGGCATCCCTCCCTGTCCTGCAAATCGCAGCCCTGCAGCCGAGCTACGAACCTGAGCACAAACTGCCCGCCCCGGCTTCCCCCGGTCCCAAAGGCATTGCGCACCGCAGACACCAAAAACGCCTGTTTCCACCCCGCCGCCTGCCCCGCACGTGCCAGAGCAGCGCCGCGCCGCGGCAGGGTCCGCCCGGCGCTCCGGGCTCGCCAGGGCCGGCGTCTGGGGCCGGCGGGGATCAGGAACAGCGGGAATCCGGAGCTGAACCGGCTCATGGGTTTTGCCCGAAAATACAAACACGAATGGAGATTTTTGTTTTAAAGACGCCAAAATGTTTTGCTTCAGAACGTCACATTTCCAAAATGCAATTTTGCCTTTGCATTTACATACAGGCTTGATTTATTTTATTTTATTTAAAAAGCTGTCCCACCTTTTAAAGGTTAAATAAAGGATTAAATAACCTGAAAGTGTTACATTTCCTCCCAGGTCATGCAACCAGTTTTAGGTGCCCCTAGACATGCTTTTAAAACAGAGCAGCTTCCTGGAGGAGGCGGTTTGACCTGAGCCCGTCCCTCTGCCTCGCCGAGACGTCTCCATCCCGGCACTGAACCAAAAGGGCCGTTTTCAGCCGGCTCCCGCAGCGGCGATACAGCCTCCCGCGCTCGCCGGTTCCCAGGGTCTCGGCTTGGCCCCCTCCCTGGGCCCCGGCCCACGTCTCGGAAACCTCCCTGGGGTCTTCGCTCCCAGGTGCGCGGTCTTACGTTTGGCTGGGTTAAAACACGTATTGTTTGCTTGCGCCTGCCTTACCAAGCGATCCGGACTGCTGGGCACGAGTGAGCGCCCATCCTCTTCGCTACGTGCTGTTCCCTTAATCTCCGCGCCACCTGCCAAATTGCAGTAATAATCGCTGTTCCTCCTCCAGGTCCCTGATAAAAATGGTAAACCGTCTGCGAGAGCCAGCACCCAGGGGATCCAGTTAGAAAAACCCCTGCCCCGTAAGGAGCCCCCACTCCCAAGCACTTCCCGAGATCCGCCGTTTGCCAGGCCCTTGGCCATTGCATGCGCTGCGTTGGTTTTGCACTATTCTAGCTCCTTAAACGCGAATGTTTTGCAGAAATCTATACCTTCAGCATTTACCCCCACTCACCAAACTTATAATCTCATCAAAGAGGTATCACGAGAGCTTGACAAGAGCTGTTTGCCATAAATCCATGCTGATTGGCATTAATTGCACTGTCCTCCTTTGATTCTCTATTAATTGAGTCCCGTATCAGCTGTTCCATTACTTTTCCTGGGATCGATGTCAGACTGACAGGCCTATAATTACCTGGGTCATCTTGTTTGCCCTTTTAAAATATCGGCACAACATTAGCTTTCTTTTCTGGAACCTCCCCAGTGTTCAAAGACTTATTGAAAATCAACATTAATGGTCCAATGTTCTTGACCAACTGTTTTGAAACTTTTTGCCTGCAGCTTAACTAGACCTGCTGATTTAAAAACACCTGGTTTAGTAGCTGTTTAATGTTCCTGGGAGTACCATGGGAAGGGGAAGTCTTTCATCATGAACCAGTGATTCAAACCTTGCCTTCCTCCTAACAACCAGACCAACATTTACTGAACATTTCTGCCCTTTTTGCGTCCTCATGTAGATCAGGAGTCTATCGTCAGCATACCATTTGCTCTGAAAGGTCATCTTGGCCTTAACTTCTGCTGGCCTAGATATTTTTCTTGAATCACATATGTTCTTAGCAAACTGCAGCCTTGCGTTTATTGCCTTTCCCATCTTCCAGTGTAACATGACACTGGTTTTAAGAAATATATATTTTTCATAGCTACTTTCTACTTGTTGCCATCAACTTCTCCACCAGTGTTACAACGTGGTTCGGCTTTTCCAGTTGTCTTGCCTGTCTGCCTCCTGCGGCCTTGCTTGACCATAAGATGGTGCCTTTCGGGAGAGAAAGCAAAATGTTCTTAAGCAATTTGCAGTTTAGGCCGTTTTGCTGGGAGGATCTGGCTGGGTGAAGCTCCTGGAAATACTAACCTGCGAGAAGGTGTTTCTGGTCCCTCAAAGGTCACCCTTCAGCTCCTGTCCTCCCTCAGAGGTGGGACATGGAAAGACCCCCCCCCCCCGGGGTCCTGCCCCATCCCGTCTGTGCTGGTCCGATTCTCATCCTCGCAAAAATCTCCGCCCAGCTCCCAGCTCTCCTGCGAAAGGGCGCTGCCACCCAGAGCTGCCCCGAGCCCGTCCGTCGGCGGTCACAGCCCCAGCAGGACCCGCCAGGCTGAGACCTCCGCTGGCTCTGGTGGTCACCTCTCCAAAACGAACCTCTCGCCCTCCAAACACCTTTGTCCCCAGAGCTGCTGAAGCTCAGGCCTCACGGCCAAGCTGCCAACGGCAAACGAGACAGGAGCTCATAAGCAAAAGAAAAAAAGCATTGTTCACAGTGCTAACAGCGACGACTCCTCGGGGAGCTGCAGCAGGGGCATCGACTTGCTTTCGCTGCATCAGTGAAGGCAGCACAGCAAACAAAGGGTTATTGCGCGTCCTCAGCGCTCGCCACAAGCGCAGGCTCCCCGTCCCGGCGTTTCGAACGGGAATTGCTTGAGCAGGTTACGGTAACGTTCATTTGTCTTCATTAGGTGCAGGAAACTCGTGGAAGGAGCGGCGGCATGGCCCAACACGGGGCCCTTTTCAAGGATCACCGTGCTCCTCTCCCAGGTAATGGAGACAAATGCAAATCGCCTAACGGGTGCACGTCATTCCTGCCGTGCACGTGCAGAGCGGCTCGCGGCAGGAACCTGCGGGCGGGCGGCTCCAGAGATGGTAACGGCGAGACGGGAGCACCGGTGCCGCCGAGGTCGGCCAGGGCTCGCTCGGCACGGGGGTGCCCGGGCCGGGTCGGGCTTGCACGGTCACCTCTGCCGGCCTGGGCGAGTGCATTGCTCCCGCCGCTCGCTTCCAGGGCGCGGAGGACGCCCCTGCCCCACCGCCACTGCCCACTACCCGTTGCTGGTGCAGCAGCTGTTGGCTCGCGCCGGCAGGCCACCACGACACCATAAATCCTAGCAAACGCAGCAAACACAATAAGTAATTGTTATTTAACGGCATCGACGGCTTTTGACCCACCGGCCGTTTTGCACCCTCCTTTTCTCAGCTTGGTTCGTGGCCTGGCAGTAATTCTATTTAGCCACGGCTTTTCCTAACTGGCTGCTGATGGATTGCCACATGAGGATATGGGGCTATGGAAAAGGTTAATTGGCTTGGGCTGGCATGTGCTTTGCCCGCTCTCATACCGCAGCCCGTTTGCAGAGCCAGAGCCAGGATCCGAGCGCCGGCTGCGGCGCGGCTCGCGGCCGCGGGGTCTGGCTCGGCGGCTCTCACCCCCGCGGCCGGCACAACGCGCCCCGTCCCGGGAAACCTCCCCGGCATTCGCTCCGGCGCTCCGGCTCCCCTCGCTTGCCGTGCCGGGGAGCAGAGCCCGCCCGCGCGCCCGCCCAAGGCAGCGCCGAGCCCCCGTGCCCTCCCGGCCCTCCCAGGCCGCCGGCTGCCCCAGCGCGCGGTTCACTGACGGGGAAGCGCAGCTGCTTCGCTGGTGGCTTTGGGCATGATGAAATCCTTCAGCTGGCCCCCACCTCAATCAGGGGAAAGGCTCAAAAGCAGGAGCTTAGCAAGCCGTTGCAATCAAGGGCCCCTTCTTGCATTAATTGCAGCTTCTGAGGCGGTGGCCGCCTTTCCGCTGAGCTCGCCGGGGGGGGGGGGGGGAGCCAGGGAGCTAATCCCCCCGGGGCTTTGCAGGGCGTGCGAGGCTGTAATTAGCAACCCGTCGTCCAAAGTGCTATGAAAAACTCGCTGCATCCTCCACGAGCCTTCCTCCAGCCTGGCTGCCCGGCCAGGCTCCCCTCGAAATTTGTTTTGGCTCGAGGAACCGGACAGGTTTCTTTCAGCAGCTCCAAGTCCCTGCAGCAGCCACGCGGCTGCCGGGAGGGTCGGGCACCATCGGGGGCTTCCCCGCCGGGCCGCCCCGCTGCGGCGGGCACCCTCGCCTCCTCCCCGCGCGGCCCGACCCGCCGCAACGCGGAGGAACCTGCCGGTACCAGCAACCCAAGGCCGGGCACGCGCTCCTGCTGGCTGGCAGCGGACGGCTGCCCTCGCTTTGCGCAGGAGTCGCGCGCCGCCTGCCAGCCCGGCCCCGGCGGCCCCGGCGGCCCCGGCGGTCCTGGCGGCCGGCCCGCGGCGGGCGCCTCCTTCGGGAGGCCACGCGGGGAGGCGGCGGGAAGCCCCTGCGGAGCAGCCCTGGTCCGCTAGGGATAAAGCGCAGTCCGCCGCACTTTTGGGCGTTTGTCCTTACGCGCAGGCCCGCACCGAAGGCCGGCAGCGGCTCCCGGAGGAGGGCGGCGGGGGGTCAGGCAGCGCTCGGACAGAGAGGCCGCCGCAGCGGAGCTCTGCGTCCGAGCGGCTTCGCCGTTCCCGGGCTGCTCCCTGCCCAGCCCGCGGCGCCTGCACCGCGCTCCAGGCCGACCGGGGAGCCGCGGGCCCCGCTCCGCCCCGGGCAGCAGCCTCCGCCAACGCCGCCGCGGGGAATAACGTCCTCCAGCGGCGGGGGCTCAGCGCTCAGGCTGGCCCAGCACCAGACAGAAGGGTTTTACTTCGCCCGCGCGCTCCATGGGGCAGCGGGCCGAGCATGGTGAAATGCAGCTACAGCACGTGTCCATGGAAGGACAAAAACGACCTCAAGGAGCCATCCGAAACGCTCCTTGCAGTAAGGAGCCCCGGCCCGCCCGTGGCCTCTCCGGCCTGCAAGGCGCCGTCCGCGCCGCGCTGGGAAAGGCTGGCCGGCAGGTGAGCCTAGCACCCAGCCTAGCACCCGCTTGCCGGCCCCTCGGTCCTGCAGCGAGGGAAGTCGCTGGGAGACGGTCGGTGCCGGACGGACGGACGGTCACAAAGGACGGGTCTCGCCTTGCTGCAAGGTGCCTCCTCCAAATGACCAGAGCCCAATCGGCCACCGCTGCCCAAGCAGCGGTTTGTCCAAAGGGTAATATTCCTACCTGGCCGGCAGCAAGAGCGTAACGAGCCCTGGTCTATTAAAGCACTGTTAATAACAACAGCACCTTAAAAAGCACGCATGAGACTGTGAGACTAATGGACAAAATCAGTGTTTGCACCCAAAGTGAAACACGCAGCAATCTGTCAGACTTGCGAGTTGACAGAGAAGGGTAGCGTTTTCGCCCCGTTTATTTTATCTCTGTGCACCAGACCTCCTAACTGCTGGGAAAAGAACAAAAGTGTGCGCAGCAAAGGAAAGAAAATATTTATGCAGTAAAGCGCAGAATCACTGCTACCAGGCGAAAGAAGGGAAAGCAAAAATGCGGGAATATTACTGTGCGCATTTGAGTGTCATGTGCACTGCAGTGCAAACGGCACTGCAGACACTGCCAGGACGCGAAATGCATCCCCCAGCCCTCCCACCCCCCGGAGCAGCAGCTTTAAAAGAGCAATTATGCCTGAATGCACATCCAAGGCCCATATGAAAATTAATTCCAGCAATACTTTGAGAGTGAGCAAGTGAGCCCATTATTCTAGAAAGCAGTTTGATTGCAGCAGGGTTTTGATGTAACGCTGTCTCAGAGAGGTTATCATGACTGGTTTTGTGGGTTGGTTTTTTTTTGGGGGGGGTAAAACACAAGCCATTTTGTAACCTCACCTTGGGTATTTCATTCGCTGAAGAAAGACTGAACTGCAGGAATGTCAAATGAGGCTAAGTAGTTGCCCTAGCATCACTGTCAGACAAAAGCTGACACTTTCTGGCATTAAATTGCTAAGAGACAGTCAAGGACTCTTCAATGCGGCTGCAAATTGTGTGACCAAGCTGGAAAATACAAGCCACAAGATATTCTTGGCCAGAACGCACCCATAATCAGATAAAACCATAATGGAGTGCAGAGGGAAAAAAAAAAAAAAACACCCTCATTTTAGACATGTTGAAACGATTGGAAAAATTCTTTGTTTCGGCGTCCCTGTCCGCCGGAAAAGCGCTTCTGGATTCTCCTCATGTCCCCCCAAGCCTGCGTGATTGCAGCCTCCAGGATTCAGGAACACTTGTTTCTCAGCTTAGCTATTTGTTTGCTGGCAAGATGTATGTATTTAATGAACTGTTTTGCATGCCTGGATTGGGCCTGAGAAAATTAACTGGGGCCATTGTTCGCCCGGGCTGCTCGGAGCGCCCTTCGCCGGCGTTACCTGCTGCACAGCCACCGGCGCTCGCCAAGCGCTGAAGGGTGGCTGAATTGCAGCTCTGAGCCGCCCATTGTTGCTGCAGAAATGTTTAGGAATCAGCCATTTAATGAGAACAAAAGAAATTAATTGGTGGTTTAGGCCTAATGAGACTGCTGTGCAAATTAACAGTCCTCATCAGCAGAAACAAACAGAGTCCTTAAATGAATTGCTGTGGAGCATTACACTGACTAAGCTTTTGCGGGAATGATAAATAGCAGGTCAGGAGAGACCATCTGTGCTCCCCCCTCGCTCCGAGAGAGCGAATGAGGAATGAGGCTTAGGGAAAAAAATAGATCTCAATAAAGCATAAATTCTCAGTTTTATTCATCTAGGCCCAGCTTGACACCACCATCTTACTACCGAGATAAAGAAGAAAACCACTCGCATTTGCATCTGAAAAGAGCAAGACTGCGGCCTATACACTCGTGAAGCCAAAGAGTTCTGATTTCAAGGGATATTTAGCCCCTATTCAGGCTCTCACAAAAGCCTAGCCTCCAGTAAACCAGTGGTAGGCCCGTCTGATTAAGGCTGTAGACAGAAGCCTTGTATATCTGTCACACAACTCATTTGTTCCCTCTGTTTACTTAAGACGTTCTTCAATTCCCAGTGCGGATTTGTATTTCTGGGTTGGTTTACTTATGCTCATATGCTGAAAAAAATCTGTCTGATCTTTAATAATCAAAGTAATTAGAATAATCCTTTCAGGGCTGAATGAAGGATTATTTCTTCATGTCATTTTAGTTTCATCCTCATTGGGTCTCATAAAATGTGGAAAAAGCACTTCAAAAGCCCCACTGTAGTCCCTGGCCCGTAACGCTCTCGAAAATTCCCACCCACAGGCCGGCCCAGCGCCGCGTTCTCAGGGACATTTCCAGGCCTCCGCGGGCTTGTCTAGAGCAAATTTATTTATTTCAGCGGTGGTCAAATAAACACTGGGTCCGCGGAGATTTGTGGATCGTTTGTTGTTCTGCTGTCTTGGCTAGATAAGGAAACCTTTGATGAAGTGAAGGGACTTTGTGTGCCTAATCTGAGTCTAGCAGCTACACGCAGCGATTGTAAAACGCGGCGGTGTCTGTAGGGAACAGTAATTACATAGGAGGATTAAAAGGTCCTAAACCTCACCTATATTTCACTTTTGTAAACTAGCGAGGAACAAAGAATTCTTGGCTTGCCAAGAGGAGAGAATAATTGACACAATTCGCAGGCGCTGGATTATTATAATGTAAATAAACGAATGCAAGAGGACAAAACTAATTTGGGCCTTAAACTTTTCATCTGGCTTTTAACAAGAGGGATAAACACATCCTTTAACAGAAGTGTCACAAAATGAACCCCCCCCACCCCGTTTCCATTTTTATCTGGTCCGTCGCCCTCTCCGAGCCGCGCGCAAGGCCTGGCCCAGCCGGCCGGGGGGCTCGGGCACAGCCCCGGCAGCGGCTTTTCCCCGCCGTTTTCCCGGCCCCTCACCCTGCCGCGGCTCCATCCATTCCCACAGCCAACTCTGGAAAACCAGAAACTGAGTTCTACCAAATTTGAGTTTTTTTCATTGATAAAATAAAACGCTCCCCTATTTTCCAAGGGCCGCATGAAGCATAATAAATGAGTATTTGTAAAACCCTGCAGGGCCCTCGGATGGCGGCTTGCGCCTCTCTGCCACCTCCCAACGAGCAGCCGTGGTGCTATCGCTGCCTTGAGACAGCAGCTACCCAGGCGCAACAGGCACCAGCGCCGCACCAGAACAGGGCCAAAAAAGAAAAAAGAAAAAAAGCAGTGCTCTTTTTTTGCCAGCTTGACTGCTGATTTCAGCTGATGAAAAGTATGCAGAGTCCCATCTGAGGCTGAGCAGTCCAAAACCCAGAAAGCGTTTGCAACGAAGCAGGCGCGAGACAGGCTTCTCTTGTTTCCTGCCGTATAGGTTGAATTTGCCGACAGCTGCTGAGGCTGATAAACACCATCCAGGAGCAGTTAGTCATACGCACGCTCGCCGGCTCGCACGGAAAAACAGGGCTGAAAAAAAATGAAAAGAACGCAAGTCTATATTTGGTGTGTGCTTGGGAGGGGAGCGGCGCGCGCGGGCGTGCGGGCGCGTGCACGCTGCGCCCACGCTGCGACACAACTGCTTCGGGGCTGGCTCGGCAGGGCCGCCGGCCGCCCGGGTTGCTACGGGCAGGGGGAAACATCCCAGGCTCTGGGCTTTAAATTCTCCACAATTATCAGCGGGAAAATGACAAGAATGAGAAAATTAACAAAGAGCTCAATACATTCGGCTAAATGACTAACATAAATGCATTCCTATTAGGCAGTCAATATTGGGCTGCCAGTTCCTGTCTGTGCCTATTTCTCATTAGACAAAGCCTTGACCTTGACCTCGTTGTCCTGTTTGCTGGGAGACAGAATCCCATAACAACTCGCTTGGCGAATGTATTGGACCAGTAATCCATAAATATTGATTCATTGTTTGCAGTGTAATTTAAATGTCAGTTATAAGCCCAGGGCAGATAAAGATCTGTATCAACAATAAAACTGGATAGAGGCTATAAATCCCCCAGGGCAGGCGAAGTTAAAATGGATGTGGAATGCACGCTCCCTTAAAAAAAAAAAAAAATTGAAAAAAACAGCAACCCCCCCCCCACCGCCCCCCGCCGCCGCCGCCGCCACAGATTTCCTGTGCGCTAAAAGGAAGAAAGCAATTGATTATCTGGCAACCAGTTTGGTTTTGCAAACCCCAAATCAGGTGGCGCGGCCTCGGCACGCGCTCCTCCCTGCGGCCGGCGGGAGCCGCCGGCAGCGGGCGCCGCTCGGCCGGCAGCCTGGGCCGCCGGGGCGCCCCGGGCAAGCGGCCGGGAGCCGGGGGGGCCCCGCTGCGCCCTCGCACTCGCTGCAGCCGGCGCGGCCTTCGGCGGGCCAGGGCCGTGGCCTGCGCCCGGCGGCGGCAGCCCTGCCTGGCAGCGTCCTCGGGCCACCGGCGGCCTTTTGCTCGGTAAGCCGAGGGAAGCGCAGGCGGGCCGCACGGACTGGGGGCTCCGTGACGGGACAGGAGGTGTCACCGGGCGCTGCTCATCAGCGCGGGACGCACGCGCCACGGTCCCGTTTGCCCTCCTGTAAGAGGAAGGGCTACCCCGGCTCGCGCACCGAGTGACGAACGCCACGAAGTAAGGACCAAACCAAGCGGAAGAAGTCTTTCCTTTGAGTAGCTGTTTTGTAGCAATAGTTTGGTAACTTTGTGTCAGCTGCAAGCGTCGCCGTCCTTTGGGTGGCCGCAGCTGCCCCAAGCCGCGAATGTGTCACCAAAAAACCAGCCCCAGTTTTGGGGCAGGCGCCTCCCGGGCCGTCGGGAGCCTCCCGGGCCGTGGGCACTTCTTCCAAACGTTTTACTGCGCTTCCAGCTATTCTCCTGCTCCGGCTGGCCGCTGGGGAACCGATCGCCTTCCCGGCGACGCGAGGCAGATCCTCTCGACGAGCCCGCAGCAGCATCCTGCTCCGCTCCTAGCGCTCGTTAATAGCCGTTAATATTCTTCCACCTGGGCGCCGGAGGAGGCTGCTTCAAAGAGACCCGGCGTCCGGCGCAGCAGGAGGCTCCGGAGACGGCCGAGGCGACGGCTCGTGGCCGGCAGCAGCAGAGGCCCCAGCAGCAGGACCCGTCTCACACGGAGACACGAGGCGCCGGTCCGGCGGGAGCACCGTCCCCACCGCCCCTGAGCAGGGCTGGGCCGGTCCCGGCGGTCCAGCACCGTCCCCGCGCCCGCTCCGCCCGCGGAGGCATCGCCATCGCCACCGGGAAGCTGCCGCGGGCTCGCCCGCTGGGCGCACATCCCCAGCGCGGGGCCAGGCTGCTGTTCTTCACTCCCGCGGGGCGAGCGCGGCTGGGGAAGGGCGGTTTTGGCTTTGCTCCTCCCTGCGATCGGCTCGGCGGCCTCCGACGTTCATCTCGCCCCAAGTCTGTCCTCAAAGGGCTGAGCTCTCGGCTGCACCAAATACCACGTTCCCGAGCGTTTTCCTCGGAGGAGCTCGCAGGAAAGCCCGGCGGCGCTCAGGCTCTGCCGAAGCGGTGCTTAGCCCCACAGCTCCTTTGGGACCTAGGGAAAACCCACATTTGTCTGTAGGGTTTTTCAACAGGAGAGCGAAGGCCTCCCCGGAAGTGCTATGTCCATCGCACCCCGCCGCGGCACCGCAGAGCGCCCAGCGGGCAGGACCGGCTCCGGGTCCGACGCGGTCGGGGGGCTGCCGCTCCCCCAGTTTCCAGGGAAGGCAGCCCCAGCGCTCGGGGGGTCCCGCACGGCAGCAGCCTCCGCTCCCTCCCGGTCGCATAGGAGAGCTTCGACGGCGGGGGCTTCCGGCGCTGCCGCGGCCCCGGGCCCCCGCGCCAGCCCTGGCCGCCGGCCGCGCGCCTCCGGAGGCACCCGTTTCCCTGAACGAGCGCGCTCCGCGGCTGGGGCGCTCCCGGCTTCTCCGCATACCACACTCGGGAAGCAAAACAACCCGACAACCCCAACATATTTTCGAGCAAAGGCATTTCCTAGCAGCTGGCACGCAAAGCCTCACCTGCGAGCACGCTGCGCGCAGCCCCCTCCCAGCCGGCCCCGGCACACAGGCAGCCGGAAAGCCGGCGTGACGCCCAGAGGGGACGGCACCGGCCCCGGCTGCGCCCCGGCTCTGGGGCCCTCCGGCCACGCAGGGACGCGGGGCATCCCCCAACGGATGGCGCAGCCAGGGGAAGGCTCAGCGCCAGCCTCCGGAGAGCTGCCCGCACCTCTCCAAAGGCACGGGCAGCTTCCCGCTGCCGGCTGGGTTCAGGAAAACCCGAGGGCTGGGACCACGGCGGAGCAAGGCACGGAGGAAAACCGGAGCAGGGCCGGAAAGGTTGGGCAAAGAAACCGGTCCGAGGTTGCGCTGAAGGAAGGAAGCGCCGGGCGCCGGTGCTGGTCCAGCCAGGCTGTCCTGAAACGGGGTGACTTCAGAGATTCACCCCACCGGAGAGCAGGGCGTCACGGGGAGAACCGGGCCAGAGCAACACGATCAAGTTATATTTACTTAAAAATTACTCTTCAGCAGCATAACCACTTTGCAGCCGTTCTGTTTCCATTTTTGCCTTCTGTTGGTGCCTACAGAGAAACGACTCGCCTCAGTGGGTCTCTCACAGCCAGAGAAACTCTCCCTGCTCCAGGCAGTGCTAATGCATAGTGCTGATCTTGATTGCAAGTGACATTCTTAATTTTCTTGAAGAAAGAATCCAGCTCTTGCTATACATCGGTTAAAATACCTCTTTTGTATTTGCTGTGTTTGCATGCCTCTTATAACAAGAATAGTTTAGTTTTGTCTCTTTATACTGGACCAATTGGCAAGTCACAGGCTATGCATAAAAACATTTCTGTAGCATTCTCTTTGTCTCATGGAAATAAGACACAAATTCTTGGCTCTTTCTTTCTGCAAATGTATGTAAACTTGCAGCTCAAAAACATTATGCATTCAGGTATGAATAGATAGCAATTTAAAATGTTTCTTCTTCCTGTAGACAGAACTTCACATTTTCTCCCACTGGTATTGTTTTTATGCAATACACTACAGAGATTTCTTTTTTTTTTATTTTACTTTAAGTAACAGCCATTTAAATTTTTTTATAGTCTAGTATATCTGTGAAGCAGTCTCAGACACTGAGCTCATTATTTATTGAGATCTATCAGTGACTTTAAAAGAAATCTTTTATATCAGATTTGCAGCATAGCAATCTCCTTAGTCTGTTTGACAGGGGAAAAAAAACACAGTGCATAAACTCCTTTACTGCCTTTGAATATAGGTTAAAAGAAATACATTTTTCGAGGGGTGGTGGGGCAAGTCCTGGAGATTATAAAGACCCAAGGGGATACAAGTCTCACTTTGATGGAACGTGCCATTAGTGGGGATGTTAATGGGATTTTTATCTCATACCTCTGAGAAGGAAACAAACAACATGACAGATCTTTTCTCCATGGTTTTCGGAACTGCTTTTGGATGCCTCAGATTTTGACAAAGACACCTTAAATGGTGAGACTTGCAGAAGGAGAGCACGGCCAGCGCTGGCCGGCCAGAGGCCTCTCCACGCCGTGCGGGAGACCGTCTTTAGGAAGAACAAGACCCGTGTACAGAGGCCAGAGAAAGCATTATTAGCGTTGAATGGAGACAGCTTGATGTGAGATCTGAAGCTACCTTCACGGCCTGGATGCCTGCCCAGAGTTTGCGAGGCCAAGGCCAGCATTACCTTGTTAGCACCTACCTGTCTACAGCGAAGGAACACAGCTTGCGGGCTTCACTGGAGAGCCGCTTGGCCGATGGCCGGGTCATGTGTTGGGATTTCATGCAGAAAGCACATCTGCCTCTCCCAGCCTGCCCTGGCTTCCCGATCGTCCCAGGTGGAATTCAGACTTGCCCTGAAAACCGAGCTCGCTCAGGACTGCAGACCCTCCCCTGCCTCGTGTTCCTCCACCGCTGCGCTGGAGCTCAGGAAACCTCCTTCTCTTGTCGACTGCGGAAACCCTCCCGACGTCCCGCAAGGGCTCCTCCTGTTCCTCAAGCAGCCTCCGCACACTGTGTAAACAGAGAGATGATTAATGCATCTGCTGCTTTCAAACTGGTTGTGCTTGAGCCTTCAATGATGCAGATCAGCAAGTTATACCTTTACATATTCTAGGCAATACAAATACATCCTTCTTCGTAGGGTCCACCCCATTCTTCAGCCTTCTTTGATAGAAGTTGCAAACCTTAAAAATCTAGAGTTGTGGAGACTGTGTGGCCTTTAAAGGAAGATGTTTGACACAACTGCCCTTTCTCCATTTATGTTGCTCATGCCCAGTTTGATGGCAAAGCTAACTTGTAAAAGCTGTGAAACACTTTGGATAAGAAGTGCTAAACAGGGGAACCTTGTGAATGAACGACTCGGTGCAGCTCCCAAGCTCCCTCGGCTTTTCTTCCTTGCAGAAGAGCACTCACGGGCGCGCAGCAAGCAGAGCCGCCCTCGCCATGCTGCTGGAGGGATGCTGCTGTTTTTCCTTAGAGCCCACAATGGCCTTCTCTGGCTCCGTACCTGCAGCACCCGCGACCGGCAGAGTTTACCTCTCCTAGCCTACGCCCACTCCTGCTGGAAGCACCTTCTCTTCCCGTCTGCTGGGACAGTGGCTCCCTAATCTGGTTCGATCAAAAGGCTTGGGGCTGCAGAGCTGGGATTTAAAGGCTTTAGCTGACCTGGGCCCGGCTGAGATGAGGTGGGGAATGATGCCATGGCTGATCTGGAAAGGAGGCAGCAGAGCAATGGGCCACAAGCCACAGCCTGAACTTCCCCCAGACAGCAACCGTGGCCACCGGCTAAGCCTGAGCCTCAAACCACAGTATAAACTCCATTCACCCAGTGCGCAGCAAAGAGTTTCATCCCTAAAGGGCTTTCCTGTCTCCAAGCAAGCCCCTTCAGCATTAGGCTGTGCTCCTGAAAGCGCAATACCTTATTTCGCCCATTTGTTGGAAAACAAATAATAATAACAAAAAGCTGTGAATAGTTGTGTGCAAAAGAAAGGCGTGGAGCTCGGGTTCTGGTTTGAGGTGTGCCTTGCACTTCTTTCTCTGGAACTAATATAAACATCCCTTGGAAGTTTTCATTAATATCCGATTTAATATGGTGCAACTGGAAGTTCATGCAGGATGCCACCGGAATGTGTTTAAGAGTCCGCGGCTGAAGGATTCGAGGCAGCGAACATGACCTTTTAATGTGGTATTGAGGTATGCACATTCTAATCTTATTAGGCTTAGGGGCTTGAAGTTTAGAAGTTTAATTCAAACCCACATTATTATGACTTACCCTTTATGCTCCCCTTATGAAGATTAATCCATGAAAATATAAAATCTCCCCCCCTCCCCCCCCCCCCCCTTAAATTTGCAAGACACAAAAGAAGCAATAATCCATCTTCTGGAATAATTTAAACTGGATCTGGAGAGAGACTTTCCTCTGCTGCTAGGGCAAATCAGAAGTGCATGGGGGAATCGTGACTTACTTTAACCTTTGAATTCAGGGAGTTACATTTTAATCCCGTATTTGAATAATGTGACCAAAAGGCCTTTTCTGTTAAAAAATATAAAACAACAAAACACCAAACCCAACCTGGAGCTAGTTAGGCAGGTGGCCAAAATGGTTCAGCGCTTAACGCAGAGTTCTCACAGGCGGGAGCCAACTTCTGCGCTCTCCGGGCAGCGCGGGGGCCTGGTCCCACGCAGAGCTAGGCGCGCGCTGCATGCAGCGCACGGAGCCTGCGCCTCGGCACGCAGACCGAAGCACGTTTGAAGACCCCGACCGCTGGGGCTCAGAAGAAAGCGAGCCCAGAGAAAGTCGGTAGGGAGAGCTCGCCGCATCCCTGAGGCTTCAGGTCAGAACAACAAAAGCCTGGTGGGACCACGAGCCTCCGGAGGGGGTTTCAGGACAGCTGCTGGAAAAGCCGGGTCTTTCTTCCCGGCTTGAGCAAACTGAATGAAGGCCTGCCACGGCATAGAGGTTCAGTCATTTGTAATAGAAAGGTACACGTCTGATCAGTGTACAATAATGATGGCTCACAAGCCTTGCTTTCACTGTAAACTGTAATTTACATCAGGAACACTGGTCCCGGGAACCGGGAGCGCTCGCTGATTGGCATGTGAATGACGGGGGAAGCCGCAGACTGCAAACGCTGAGTGCCTCTGGAAATTAGGCAGCTTTTATGGAGGTGCCCAAACACAAGAGGAAGACATTCCTTCTAGCCACCCAAATCTGAAAACGTTGGCCGGCTTAAAACCAGTCTGACCTGCGCACAAAAGTGATGTTTGAGTCCTGATTTTTAAAGGGAAGCTGTAAAAGACAGGGCAAGGCAGGCTGTGGCGAGAGCAAACAAACACGGCGCCCGTCCAAGCCGGCAGCCTGGCGCCGGGGTGCCGATCCGTCCCCCGGGTGCGGCACGGAGCGCCGCGAGAACGAGGGGAAGCGCGGGTCTTTGCGCTGAGAGGTTTATTTCTGAGCGTGTAGGTAACAGGAAAGCACTTTCAAAATAAATAGTTCACGCTGCGCCCCGGAGATGCCCCTGGCGAGGGTGGAGAGCGATCGAGCGCTCAGGAGAGCGTTTCTGCAGGTGCGTGCTGAAATCACTGCGGCGCCCTGAAGTTTGTACGTTTTCATTGCGCTTGACAAGCTCTGAATAACCATACTGCCTCTTTCCAAATTAACTTTGCGTCCCTGGGTGGAATATACTGTAAACTATTTACCATACAGCTGTCTGCAGGCCACGGGCTTTCCATGGCGCCGACTAAGCCGGAGGGGGCTGGGGGGAGCTTAGCGCTCAGAAAGGCAGAGTCCCAAACCCGGTGGACGTTCACAAGGCCTAATCTCTATTGTGCGGCCGGCCGGGCGCGCCACACATCCTGCTCGCTGCAGAAAATCGGCGATATCCACGGTCCTCACGCTGTCAGCCCGGGGATCGGGCGCCGGGAGAAGCCTTCGCCCAGCTCAGAGCTGCCGGGAAGCGCCTCGGCCCTCTCCCGCGGACAGATGCAGTTCAGCGGTGCCGTTTGCACGTGCGTTAGCCGGCGCTGCAGTCATTCCCGGCCCCAGCTGCCGCTTCCCGTGGCTCCTGCTGGAACAAATCACATTAAGCCCGCGCGGCGTACGCGGCGTTGCATCCGGGGCTCCGGGCAGGGTCAGCTCGGCAGCACGATCCCCCCCTCACCGCCTACGCGGCTCGGCGGCAGCTACGCCTTGGCTCCAGCCCCCGCAAATCCTATTACTGGTGCTTTAACTACAGCGGCGCGCAACACCCTGCGCCCCGGCGTTTGGGGGTTTGGACGTCAAACCCCGAGCCAGGCACGTCCTGCTTGCTCAGACCGGGGGGCCGATCTGCACCGGCTTCCCGACCGACCACTCTCCAGACGGGACGACACGCAGGGGCTTTGCGCGAGCTCAGCGCCGGGGCCCGCGGAGCCCTCCTGGCCTGGCGGTAAGCCCCCGTTCAGCGCCGCCGGCGTAGCCAGAGCAACGCGGGCCTCCGGCTCGCACCTACGCAGCCCGTGGAAAAAAGCTTTTCTCATCCTAAACATTAATATCCTGTGGCTTTTCTGCTAAGGAAGCGCATTTTGGCCTATTAGATTGTCGACATTGCAGAAACTTCAGGAAAAAAGCCAGGCAATCGCTGAACACCACACTTCACTACCTGAAAACAGCACTTCTCCCACATCTTAATCCAGTATTATTTATTTAGTGTCAGCTTCTTACAGGCGCTCTGGAGGATGGTGAGGGTGCACAGCTCACAGGGCTGCTCTTTCTGACAAAGAGCATCTCCTGTATCAAGTATGAGGAATGCTTAAGTCACACTAACTGGAAGAGACACTCTGAATAAATGAATCTCAATACTTCAGCTCCAGTTTGCACAGCTAAGGTCACCGCAGAAACGCAATGTGTTTTCTGAAGCTATGCAGCAAATCAGCCTCGGAAACCCATCACAAAAGCTTTGTTTCTCAGTGCACAAATCTAGCAAATGTTTACAGGGGAGAGAAGGCTGCGATCTGGAACCTGAAACAGCTCAGGAGGCCAATACGCCCGACTGCGAGGAGAATTAATCTGCCTGCCACAAAAGCAGGCCAGCCCTCCAAGCTGGATTTAACTTTCTGGAATTTGCTTTTGACACCAAAATTTCACGCCCCTCCCTCCCCCTTTTCACAGTGTAGTGAGCCCGTCCACCCTCTGGGACCAACGTGAGGGCTTTCGGGCCCGTCACTGAGCTGATTCTTCAACCATTTTGTCCCCAGTTCATCAGCCTCCTCTGCCACATGAGAAGGGGATACTTGTGGCCTGAGTGCTGGGAAAAACTTTTAGTTTAGCTAAGACAAAGCAAAGCCCACCAGTTCCCAGGACGGTTTTATCTAGGAGCCAGGAGACTGGGCCGGAGATGGGCCCTCATAGCCTGGAGAGAGCTGTGCTGAGCTCTCGCACATCTTCTCCGTTATTCAAGCTCTTGGAGCTGGCCCAACAGTATCCTTGTTTTCAAACAGCCTTACTCTCTGGCTATAGTTTTGACCACTTCCACCCCATAGGATACTTCCAGACCCACTACCTCCTGCCACTGCTCTTTACAGTTCTCACCATACCTTCTCCAGCTGTTTGAGAAGCGGCATTCATTTGATCAAGTCTTCACAAAGAGTCACATTGGAGCAGGCAGGACCTCATCAACCCTGTGTTTGGTGTCTTCTCCCCACGTTGTCTCACCACCTCGTTCCAGGAGACGCAGAGGCATCTAGAAGAGACACCTGATCAGTGGCTGGCAGCCCATGTCCCATCTGGCGGATGCTCTTGGCTGAGGGCGCTTCCCATGTGGCCTCCAAGGAAGGAGGCCAGTTCCCACGTATTTACGGGCTGTCCTGTAAGTAATGCCACCTCCCACAGATCAGGGGTTACATCCCAGCTCATCTCGTGGTGAAGGGCCAAAGACTTCCTCGCCTCAACGAAAGCATGGTCAGCTGCCCAGTGAGCACTATGCGCCACCGAAGACCGGCAACCGGGGACACCTCGCCCTCCCACCCGTGCTGTGGAAGAGCATCGCACGGTCGGGAGCTGGCAGAGCCAGCTTCAACAAGAGCAGGAACGATGGGAGGGTTGGAGCCCTTCCTGCCGGGGAGACGAGCTTTGAGAGCTGCTCGTTCGGGGAAATCTCCCAACGTGCTTCCCAAGCCCTTCATCGCCTCTCCGCACCCCTCCCCGCGCAGCCTGTGCCAGATCCGCCGAAGCCGCGGGTGCAGCTCCCCTTGATGTCGGAGCCAGTGGGACTAGTGCCCATGTATCTAGAGGCAGAATTTGGCCCCATATGTTTTTCCTCTGCCTTAATTTACATTCCAGGAATGGATCAAAAAACCAAATAAAACGGCAACACGATGCCAGCTCATACATCTGCCTTTGGAAGCCTTCAGCTGTGGCCACTAATGTTGCCTAATCCCGGCCAGACAGCACAGCTGAGAAAGGCGGCAGCGGTCGCGCGGTGCCTCCGCACACCGCTGGCAATTCGGCGCCTAGGTACGCTCGCCTAGGCCGCCCTCCTGCAGCAGGAGAGCTCTCTCCTTCCCTCGCGGGAAAAACCCCTCTCTTCATTAATACTTGATTGCAGGGAATTGCGTACGGGTGCAGGGCCCACAAGGGAAGTATGCCTTAAAAGCCGCAGGTCTCAAAACGTACCCAGGCCTCGGAGCTGATTTTAATTGTTTATGATGAAATGATGGAACTGGGTCTCGCCAAGGGCCAGTGTCTTAAAAACCCCCACTAACAGCCAGTCAGCCTTGAGTTATGCCATTTCTCCAAGGAGTTCACGGAGGGGTCGTGCTCCCCCCGTTTTTGGGAGCGCTGCGATGTCAGCCAACGGGTCCTGCTTTGATCAACAAACTGTGCAGGCACCGAAGCTGAGGGTAATAGAAAACAAATTGAACCAGGCTGGAAATGTTTAAAAAGAAACACACAGAGCGCGCGAGCCAAAACACACAGCCCGCCGCGTCACGTGGAACGCCAAGCAGCGCGCCGTTCTGGATCCCGCGGCATCAGCTATCGACGGGGGCCGGGGGAAGCGCCGCGTGCCCCCCCGGCGCCGTCTCCCGCGGGTGCCGGGAGCGGAGAACCGCGCAGCCAGCCCCCGGGAACGGGCCAGCGGGGACGTTTAGTGGCTGTCGCTTTGGCCCTGCTGCACTCGCTCCCGCTGAAAAATAAATGCGCAAGACATCGCTAACTCAGACCCGAGCACAAACAGCTGCAGAGAGGCCGGACCGGGCCGGGCATCCCCCGAACCCGGGGGCCTGGGGGCTTTAGCGCAGAACTGCCCCCGCAGCGACTCCAGCCGCACGGACTGCCGGAGGCCAAACCCGAACAAAAACGAAGCCTCTAAAATTCAGGGCAGTAGGAGGCTTGGCTGTGCTGTCTGGGCAGCTCCAGCGGGACCTGGATCTCAGCAACTCTAACGACATCCTAAAAAAAAAAAAAAAAAAACCCGCAGCAAAACCTGCGCAACCCAGAAACCTGTGCAAATTTCACTGAGTGGTTTTAAGCTTTAATGGGGACGGCCTTGGTTTACAGCAGAAAAGGCTGTTCCAAAAATGGAACAGTTTTCCAAATGGCAGGAAGCCAACAGAACATGCAGTTCATGAGCTACAATCCTGGGTTTTAGAAAGAAAACAAAAAATAATGAAGCCTAATGAACATGAGAAAGTCTAAAGGGGTTAATGATCAGCCAGAGATTTGGGTTATTCCCAGCCCGTGGCAGTGAAAGGCTAAATCTCGGGCTGAATAGAGGAGCGCACAAAGGAGGAGAGCTGCAGGGAGAGGCGCCCGGGAAAACGTCGGCCGCCCGAGGAAGCCTGTTCCTGCTGCCCCGCTGCCACCGCTGCCACCGCGCAGGAGCGACCCCGGGGCTCAGAGCTCTCATTTCTTTCCCCTGGTCGGTGCGATGTCTCGTACCGTTTCCCAACCGTAAATCCCGACCAGGAACCGGTCTGCCGACAACGACCGCCCTGCCAGCAACGCCGAGGCTGGACGTGAGATGCGTTGCGCTGCAGTTTCACCTGTTCAAAGAGAGATTCGCAGCGGCCGCTGTGGCAGCGGGGGGCCGACAGCGCGGGAAGCGTTCGCAGCCGCCCGGCGCGTCCCGGCCGCGGCCGCCAACGCCGCGGTCCGGCCGAGCGCCTCCCGCCTCGGAAAGGAGCGGGACCGGCGCTGCACCGCTCCTGCGGCGGGAGCCAGGGCCGGGCCAGGCGATGCAACAGCTCCCTCATCGCAAGTGCTCAGCTGCGTGCCAAAAACCTCCCGGGCCAGCGATGGCCGTGAAAGCCGGCCTCCGAAATCCCTGCTCCCGCAGGAGCAGGATCGGCCCCGCGGGGCTGCGCACGCACGAGCCCCGGCACCGTCGGGACCCGGCCTGGCTCTATATGCTACAGCATATACTATAACGCTCTTGTGTCCGGCACCGAAACAGTATGGAGAGCCTTAATTGGCTAAAACGTTATTTTCCATTGCAAATTGCTCTGAGTCACAGAAAGATTCAGATTTATCTTTATTTATTTCTTTATTTAGAAATTTGCTGCCAGACTTCCGTTCCAGTCCGTCCCTTCCTCTCAAGCCTGCCGTCACTGTGCCTGGCCTGACAGCGTCTCTTCACGAATTCACAGCCTGCCCAGGAATGTTTCAAGTTAATAACAAAGCCAATTCCGTTTTTATTTACTTTGGTACCGGCATTTTTTGGGTGCGCGGCAAGAATGCAATTCTCCCACCCAAGCAAATACGATAAGGGCAACCGTTTCTTGGGCAGCAACGGCAGTATTCAAACCTTGGAACGAGAACATCGTGCTGCCGAGCCTGATCCCTGGCTAATTGTCACATAAAGAATACAGAGCACCTGAAAATGAGATCGGTTTGTGGTGGATTACAAAAGTGGGAGCTGCAGGGACTGCTAATGCCTTTCGTCCTCAAATCCATCACTCAGTAGGTCATTGCCCAACTAGCGAACAAAAGAGATTAGGAAGACATAAAGTAACCCAATGCAAAACTCCAGCAGATCCCTGGACAGAGCGCCCCCGAAATTTAGCAGATTTACATCTCTGCCTGTGCCCCCGGCAGCCTGGGGGTGCGCAGCCAGTTGTCCAAAGCACTAATCTGTGAAAAGCACAAACGCCAGTTGATCCGGAGGCCAGGGAGAATGAAAGTCGTGAGCCGCCGCATGCATAATGCCGAGTAGAAATAGGCATGCAAAGACATTTTGCTGCTGGTTTAGATTTTCTCCCAGTAAATTTCATGAAGATTAGCCAATCAGCGGGAAACAGGAAACGCCACAAGAGCTGCCCGACTCCACACTCAGTAGCGGAGGGATATTTTTATTATTATTCACCATCAGGCTTGAAAACACCGAGGTATCAGCTATAGCTCTAAATCTGACACTTGCTAATTCATTTGGAAAGTGCACCCTCTAGACCAGACAAGGGAAAAGTTGACCGTTTCCAATATTTTAACCCTAATCCCCAACAGAAAATCTGATTTGGGATGTAATTTGCATAGCATGTCTCATGATTTCATTTAATCTGCCCAATCCTCTTACAGAGCAGAACAGCATAAGTTATCACAGACAACGTGGCTGCTTAGAAACTGCAAATCCATCCGTCCGGCCACCCCGGCAAACCCTCAACTCTTCGGGCAGTCCCGCTCCGGAGGAGCTCGCGGTGGGAAAGCCTCGGTTTGGGGAAGAAAGGGCAGAAGCGCCTTTTCCAACAAGCGATTCCTGTTTTAAAGTTGCTCTTGCTCGTGGGGAGCGAACCCTGGAAGAACGGCAGCTCCGGGTGGGAGAAGCAGCCGGTGGCCCCCCGGCTCTCGCCGGGCGCTCCGGAGCCGGCACGGCGCCCTGGGAATCTCAGGAGCCCACGGGCACCCTCCACCTTTCCCAGGCTCTTCTGGCCGGGCAGAGACGCTGGGAGACGCGGGCTCTGGGCGGCTCGGCCACCCCTCCGTGCCGGCTCCAGCCCCCAAGAAGGCAGGCAGAGCCGCAGCCGGCTGGGTTAACCGCGAGCCTCAGACCTCCAAATAGCCTGATTAAAATTTTAGGCCTTTTGAGTCACTTCTTTTCTTCCAATCAATTTGCCTATCCTCAGATCTTATTAGTAACTTAAATACCATTGTGATTGACACACTAAAAATACGCGTTCAGCTACATCAGACTTCCAGAATTAACTTAAACCAAAATTTCCTTCTGCCATAAAACCCACGCATGAATCTATTCGGGAACATTACCCGAGTCTTACTTTTTCAGTTAATAGCGCATCCACAAAAGCCTTTAGGCTTCATCTTTAATTTGTCCATATAATTACAGAGAAAATGTATTCTTTATAGCAATCAGATTCCAAATCGATAAAACCATCAGAGCCACGTCCTAGTTTTCAGTTAACTCTTCGTAATCAATCCCGCTCCCTTACATTGAGAAAACCACTCACAAACAAAAAAACAAAATACTTTTTAAATGATGTGTTGTGATCAAATAACTCCCCCAAATACCACAAAGTATTAAAATCCATACTTCAATATCCTTTATCCTTTAAGGTTCTTTATAATTCAATAAACAGGATTTCAAATCCTCCCCAAACCAGAGTGGACTTGTTCTGCACTGCTGTTCCAGGCCACTCTTCTAATGCATACTCTTATTAAGCTGTGCAAGCTTACAGCTCTTTAATCTTTTTGAACACATGTTGAGAAGAATAAAAGCAATTTTGTTTGGGAAACTGAAGGCCATGTTCAGCTGGAAATAAGCTTTTTCTATAATCTCACCTCTTGCTTTACAGAGCCAACTCGGGGGCCGTTACCCAGTAACCTCCGAAAGGCACCACCCCACTGCATTCATTTTCTCTGTCTCGCTCTCTCTTTTTTTTTTTAATCATGGGAGGGGAGAATTAAGAAAAATCCTAATTTTGGCTCTTTTGCCTTGAATCAGTACAATTTTATCATTTCTGCTCTCAAAATAATCTCAGATCTGGGCTTCTTTTGGATCAGAGCTAATCTGGATGTAATTCCCCTACCTCTCCCTCTGCCCTTGGCAACACATAAATACAGATTAGAGGGTTATATAAATGTAATTTTCTAATTAATCATTTTAGATCCAGCTACTGCATTTTAGTATACCAACAAACGGACCTCAAGATAAAGGTTAACTATTAGCAAGGAGCGGTTTGACGTAACAGAAAGGTTTCGGCTGGGCTGACCTCAGCCGGCCGCCCAGCGGTCCTGCGCCAGCCCCGGCAGCGGGAAGCCACCGCGCCGCGCCGGATGCCGCCCGCATCGGCTCCTCCGGGAACCGGGGTGGCCGGCGCATCCCCGCCACGCCAGGCGCCCGCTCCGAGCGCAACGCCCGGCCTCGGCAAGGAGCGGGCAACGTTTCACGCCGCCTGCCCTGCCCCGAGGTGCTCCCCGGGCTTCTCCGGGCGGGATGACTCCCTTGGGGATGGCCAGCGGTGGCGGCGGTGCTGCAGGCAGCGCTGGAAGCGGGGAGCGCAGGGGACCTTCCCGCCGCTCTCTCGGGTATCTGCTGAGCCGCTTGAAGATCGTGGGCAAACATCTCCGCTTCTGCGCTGCTTGGGGAATCAGGGCTCTTTCAGCCTCTCGCTGGAAGGAGACGGGACGCTTCGCTCCAGCGTCGGGGAGCAGCTCCCTCCCCGCGCACGAGTCGCCCGCGCTGTGCCTCTCGCTTAAAGAAACAGGGATTCTGTTTTCTCTCTAAACATCACAAGGAAAAATACCTGCACTGCCTCTTTAAAAACACACTGAAGTGTTCATTAGTTGGCCTATTTTTTCAGGTGTATTCTAATAGCACTAATTAACTCTAAGGTAGATTTTAGCACTTCAGCCTCCCTTTCTGCCTTCAAATGCCAAAACAAATCTTGCCATAATTACCAGCAATCCTTTTCATTACCGGCTGCCTAATTATCCTATTAATAGCACATCCTAAGAGACTATATTTGCTTGGCAGGCAAATATTTGTTTTTAAATTAGCAAACACAAAGGCAAACTGCTCTGTTTGCTGAAGGATTTTGAAATGCAAAATGGTTTATATTCATGGAAAAAAATTTAATCCAAGCAAAACCAAATGCTTAATCCATTTGAAGCATTTGAATCTTTTTAGTGTGTTCAACAAGAGGAAGGATAACTGCCAGAAGAGGTACCTTTAAAATACCTCTATAATAATACGTCTGTGTCCGTACAGGGGCTTGTGTTAGTTTTATCACTTGGGGAAGATACGATGCACAGCAAACAACTGGAAAAACGGTACCTCACAGCAAATCGTATGTCCCAGAACCCATCGTACTCCAGAACATAAGAGAAAGAACGGTTTTATCCATCTCCCTTGCTGGCTTAAGTTTAAACCTGAAACTGTGAAACTACTTTTAGGTATCACCTGCGGAGCACTGTTAGTGCAATGATTGGGGGGGCTCATAAACAAGCTCTATTCAGATATTTTCCCTTTGCTTTTGCCACTTTTTAGCGATTTCTTTCTTTCCTACAGTGCCACCCGTTCTGCTGATGCTCTCTTTCCACCGCGATGCCGTGAAAGGTGCTGGTAAGCTTTTCATTACGCCTCTAGGAGAACTTTTCCCGGGCTGCCATTGCAGCACGCCCGCGAGAGCTGCCAGTGCCGCTCCGTGGACGTCTCCGCGGCCGCCGGCAGCCGCCTGGGATACTGACGGCAGCGCTGCCCGGCAAACCGCTGTCCCCCTCGCCCCGGAAGGCAACACCAGTGATTTCTCCACGTTTGAAATTCGATCTGATTTTTCTTGGGGACGTGAACAAATAAAATGAGAATTTTTCCCGATGAAACTGAAATTCCTCGTTCACGCGGAGACAAAACCACTGTGAAGAAGGGCTCCGGGCTGCACAGGAACACGCGCGACGTTTTGCATCGCCTCCAGCCGCTCCCCCCGTCCTCTGCTGATTGCAGCCACGGCTGGACCCCAGTTTCAGCAAGACCTCGCTGCCCGCGCTGCCAGCCATCGCCTCTTAGGAGTTAAAAGCAGTTTCTGACCTTACAGTTAAAAATTATATCTCGTAGTACTGCATCTCAAAGACGTATTTTTACCTTATTCTTCCTGCTCAAACACACTCTCGCGTTGAACCTCTTTCTTGGCCAGAGGAGACACGGAGACCTGCCGGTGGCACGCTTCCTCGGGTTCGCTGCTGGCCTATTATTTGCCCCACTATGGGTTGATTTCATTTTGCGGTTCAAATCATAGGAAGCAAACAGGCTGCGCACTGCTACCGAAGCTTTCCCCTCTCTCAGCACGGTATTGCCCCGACACAGGTAGCTCTAGCGCCGCTTCTTGCCCTGCCAGGAAGAGTTTGTGGCCGAGCAGGATGCTGCACTGCCTGGGAAACGCAAGGATATGCTGCTCTGGCGACTGTTTAACCTCCGAAAGTCCTGCTGGGCTGCAGGAGATACTGATATAATAATGTTTTGCTATTGCTTTTAATATTTAAACTGGGAAGTAGAAGTGCTCCTTTACAAGGCTCTCAGTGTATAAAGCCCAGGAGTGATTAGTCAGAGAAGTTAATTATTCATCATATCGTTCAGCAGAAAGGTGATAAAGGACTTCAGCAATGAGCCTTTTAGGACAAGGGTAACGTTAAAGGGCAGCTAGAGGCTGCCTGGCCAGCTCCCGCCCCGCGGCGCGGAGGTGCGAAGAGGAGACGCGCGGCACCGGCCCCCTCCGGCTCCGGCTGCCGCCCACGCCGACGACGCAGCGCCCGGTCCCGCATCGTCCCGGGCAGCGGGCTGCTTTCCAGCTCGGCCACACGCGGACGGTAACTCAATACGTTGATCGGTGGGACGCCGCGGGACGGCAGCGCGGCCCCTCGCGCCGTCTGCAGGAGGGCGATCCCCCACGCCGGCCGGCCCTGCGGCGGCGGCGGCAGCTCTGTCTCTGAGACTCAAAACGGCGATCTGCAGACACGTCCGCAGCGGAGCAACCTGCCGATGGTCTATTTTAGAGCAGCTGAATTATTTATGGACCCAGAGGGTGTTTTTCCCCGTAGGCTTTCAGAGCATCTACCTTCACAGATACAATTACAGAGAGCTTGCTTCGGAAAAGCAACACCTTTTTTTTTAAAAAAAAAGAAAGAAAAAAAAACCCTAACTACTTCTTTCCTGGGTTATAAGAAGAGAAATACAACTCCATCTTGCAAACCGCTGAGACGAAGGAGATAAATGGGTAGCGCTTTGCAGCTGCGCGATACCCCAAGCTCAGCAGGTGAAAGCAAGCTGCGAGGAGACGAAGGTCCAGCGTCGAGAGAGGAGGTCACCTTGGGTGCAGCGCCGTGCGCAAGGGCAGGCGCAGGCCCGTGCCCTGCTCTTCGGCTCCATCTCAGCACGTTTACGAGAACCCCCACCTCTCTCTTTTTCTTTCCAACCTTCGGCAGAAGGAGGCTTAAACGCATGGTTCTTCCTTTCAGTTTAAGACCAACCTCCCATGTTGTGGCCTGGGAAATTTCAGTCCTGCAGGAGCGGGATATTGCATCTGCCCATACCTGGGGCCGGGTCTTCCCCCGGCGCCTGTCCACCTCCCTTCGGTCATTCCCTCCCCGGAGCGCCACGCCGGAGCCTCCTGCCCGCAGCGCTGCCAAGAGGCTTAGGGGACTTTACTGGGGATTAGCGATCGGGCCGCTCAGCTGCTCTTCCCCGGCCTCAGCCCGAGCATTAATTAACGCAAACCACGCAGACTGGTTTCCCTCTTGCGAAAGCCCCGGAAGGACGGCCGCGGGGCGGCGCGGGCCCGTTCCTGGGCAGCGAAAGGTTAATCAGCGCGCACGGAGCCTTGCCCAGGGTTTACCCGAGTGATTTGGGTCTAAAATACAGCAGTAGCCGCCGGGAGCATACAAAGGAGGCCTCACGGTGCATTATGCGGCGTCAGAAACCCGGCGGGGGACCACACAGGCTCCGGCAGCAGTAAATAACGTGCTTCCACGCCAGCCGGCCTCTCTCATTTTACCTTGTCAACCTCCTTTTCAGACCCCAGTGCCAGGCTGCCTGGCTGAATAATCACGGCCGGATAATAAATACCCCATGACCCCCCTCCAAAAGACGCCAGTCTTGCTGCTGCGAAGAACTCATAGGCACGGTCCTCCTCTCCTCTTGCCTTGCAGAAAAGCAAAGGAGCTTAGGGTAAAACTCTCCACCTTCACCGGCAAACCACCCGGCACACATCAGCGATGGTTTATTGGCCTCTGGGTTTTTTAGGCCATGGGTCAGGTCTTTCAAGCTCTTCTTCACAGCCAGAAGGGCTGGAAAGGTACCTTTGCTTTGGAAGGACGGCGGATAGTCTCCTCTACGCACATGACTCCAGCAGCTGAAGGGCCAAGACAAATATGCAATGCGAGGAGAGCCAGCAAGCATCCCCCAAGCTGGGACCACACTGCGTGGGTGTGGCATCCACTGGGCTGACGCGGACGGAGGCTGATGCCTCTGTGCACCCAAGGCAAGGCGCTACGCCCGATATCCCCCCTGAAAGCCCGCTCAGCCGAGTGCGGCGAGCTCCCGGGGAACAGGCCTCTCGCCTACCAGGGGCTAAACCCACCCAGACCTTCTGCACCTTTCCATCATGCTCAGCTGGCTTTTGGTCTCACGTTGTGCTCCAGCCACGGTGCAGTCAAAACACCGGGAGATGTGTGAACGCTGCTGCGGGAAGTGTTCGGATCAAGCGGCTGCTCCCTGCTAGCACCTTGCCAGCTGTCAGAGGGCGGTTTGAGCCACCTCCTGTCAGCTCAGAGCCCGGGATCGCTCCTCCACCCACACATCCATGCCACGTTTGAGTGAAGCGTCTTAAAATAGCAGAGCCTTAACGGTACCTGATTTGCATCCAAGTGATTTGAATAAGTAGTCGGCACCAGGCAGTGATGCACTGACGCTATCCATCATCCGCAGCCGGCTAGAGACCGCAGAGCCAGGTCGGTGACACCCCACCCTGGGGACCACGCTTCTCCTCCCGTCGTTTTAACCTGCAGCCAATTCCGTGCACAGTTGGACAAAACAAACAGCAACACTGATGTTTAGACCTGAGCCATGACAAATTGTACAACAGTATGTCATGTTGACACTGACTGACAAATGCCTTTGGGAGACCGACAAAAACACAGCTGTGCCTGTATCCCCCGATTAGCGGCCGACAAGCTGTGCATCACTGGTAAAAGTTTGTCAAGGCTGCCACAGTCTTCTAATTACATCGCAGACAAGGATGAATTTCTGGAAGTGGGTGAGCCTCTGAAAGGAAACTCAGCGTCTTCAAAGTAAAGGAAAGTCACCAGTTTTGCAGTGGAAGAACACAGTAATTAAGGACCTCTATTGTCTCTGTCAAACACAAGCCACGATGAGGCTTGGAACAACTTACTTCCAATTAGACTTAGCATCAGAGGTTTTAAGAACAGAAGTAACCATTTAGCAGCCTCCTAAGCACTACCAGCTCTAGGAGCTCACCCAGGTTTCTCCATCAAGCCAGCCCACAAGCTCCCCATTCAGCTGGAGCCACCTGCTCAGGAGACTTGTGGGCTTTGTCCTCCCCAGGAGGACAGGCCCTGGCCGGCTGCCCATGGTCTCGCTTCTTTACCTAATTCCTCACTGCACTTTTTCTGGCTTCTATCAAACGAGTGCAGCCGGAGATCTCCTCCTCCAGCCTGTACCGTGATCAGGTCACTTCCTGACCTCTTGATAACTTCATTCCTAGGTGTGCAGCCTGACACTTACTTCGCTGTGTTAGCACGCGTTCCCCTTCCCGCGGCTGCCAGCATGACTGTAGAGCTGACCTTCCCCACGACTTACCACCCTTCCAACTTCTGCAGCAGCAGGACAGGAACCAGGGGTGATACTTTATTTTCTCCCAGATGCTACTAGAG
The DNA here is from genome assembly GCF_040807025.1 of Struthio camelus. NCBI lineage: Eukaryota > Metazoa > Chordata > Aves > Struthioniformes > Struthionidae > Struthio > Struthio camelus. Next base: position 1,684,414 of record NC_090953.1, read on the forward strand.
ATTGACTATGACCAGGCTCTGAAGAGAGCCCTGGGGGTCCGTGCCCACTTGTTTGCTACCATTAATCCAAGCAGAAGGCTCTGCTAGGCTCAGTCTCCTCTGATGGTACCATGGGGTTTTTTAGCAGTAAAGTCTCAGCAAGCAGTGTTACCACTGTCACTCCTGAGCTGCCCTGAAAAGGGCCAAAAGCTTCCCAGCCGGCAACCCTGCTAGTTTTGGTTTAGATACACAAAATACCTAACTCGTGCATGACACCGTGTTTTTCCTGAGCCAGTTTTTCCTTCCTCCCTTTTCTACATGGAAAACCACCAGGAAAGACGGAGTTGTACCAAACCGCTAAAGGGCATCAGTGAGTCACGGAAACGAGCCAGCAATTAGGTATGAATCAATAAAACAATCCAGTAATGCAATCAATAATCAGTCAATAAACCTCAATGATCAATCAAGAAAATCAATCAATAAAGCAATCCATCCACGGAATTTTTGCTTGATAATATGTTTGGTCCTATATCCACTACTGCCTGAAATCGGGTAAAGATTGGCCCAATGCTAAACAAGTACATAAATCAGTGCAGGAGCAACAGCACATTCACCCAGAAAACATGCTGACGAAGAACTCCTTTACAGGGCAAATAAGGGATTTGTTTTGGGTTCCTCATAACCCCAATTGCAATTTTATTCATTACTGAGACCAGCATTATAAGCCTTTTTATCAGGCATCCAAAATGTATAACGATTCTAGGAGAAATCAAACCCCTTTGAAGTAGAGATTTCCTCTGTCTGCTGAATGGTTTCTAATTTTCCCAGAGGAACCAAGAGGATTAGCAGAACTCAAGTGCGCTCGGTTGTATCGAGCCCCGCGTCGCCCACGAGGCCTTGCGGAGGCCGGGGGTCACCAGGGAAGGACGCGAATCCTCGGGGAAGCCAAGTGCCTGCCTTCCCCTGCTGCCTGCTTTACAGTCCCCGGCGCTCCGGCGCTTTTGCAGGGAAACGCTGGCCGCCGCTGCCGTTTCACGGCACAGAGTTCATTTACGATTTCCTTTCCTCTGCCCCTCACGTGCCTACCTCCTTTTGGGGTAAAATCACAAATATTTCACATTTAATTGTTTCAGTGATGGGAGAGCAATTCTTACAGCTCCTCCAGCACCTGAACTGCTTTGTACCGCTCTGAGTGTCCTGCTCTGCCTCTCCTGCAAGGGCCGTGTCAGACTAGCTAAACTCAAGGGCTGAGAGACAACTAGAGCGGGCAATCTTTTAAACGCTGGTTTCCTGGGGTGGGAGGAAGGTGCCCTTCCTTCGGGGAGATATGGGCACGGGTGCACTCGGAGGGGAACCAGCCCGAGCAGCCGGAGAGCAGCCAGCGCAGCTTCCCGAGGAGCCGGCCGGGTTTCCCGGGGGCACAGAGGCCTCCAAGGGGACCCCGGGGCCGGTCCCTGCAGAGGAAAGCTGAGCGGCGGGAGGCTTCCCGCGCCTCCGCCAGGGAGATGAGCAAGTCCCCAACCAGGGGGTCCCCAGCACCCGCGGCATGGGGGGCACGTGCGCAGGCGCAGCTCTGCCAAACAGCGAGACCGGCAAATGACTGGGGCACCAGGAGACGGGCTTCTGCAGGACACCCTGGGCGAGACTCAGCCGGGTGTAGGAGCCCGTAGCTCTGCACGCTTTGATGGAGCAGATGCCCCAAGCCAACCTGCCTTTTGAAGCTCACATAACCTAAAATCACATGCAGCTGTGAAAATGGGGCAGGAACACCATTTAAAGCCTCTACAGCAAAAAAAAAAAAAAAAAAAAAAGAAAGAAAAGAAAAAGAAAAAAGAAAAAAGAAAAAAGAGAAAAGAAAAAAGAGAAAAGAAATGAGAGGCATGTACGTGGAGGCATAGCATCCATTGCACCAACAGCACTAAAACAAATATCGCTCCCACAATTCACCGAGGTTTGTTTTCACCTACCACTCGGTGGGAAGCAGATGGCCTATCGAGGGACGGCTCATGCCCATGGGTACAGGTCGTTTTTGGTTTTGATGAGCTATGCACATGTGAAAACCTAACATCTGCAGCCGCCATGTGGTGCTTACAGTAGGCCAGGCGCACAACCAATCGCGGGGCCTCCCGCATCCCGAGCCTCTAAACAACGACGAGCTAAACACGATAAATTATTCATGACCGAGTTATTTGTGGTGCAAAGGGTCCATCAGCGACTTTGATTAAAAATCCAATGAGTAATGAATATGCAAAAGCAAGTGACTGCTTGGAGGAACAGATTTGTCAAATTGTCCATACTTCATCCAGATAAAGAAAAATCTCAAGAGGTCCTGGAACTGAAAAACTTACCATCAAATCGCAGCATTATCTTAATGATGAAATCCCCTCTGCCACACAGGCGCTTCGCATGAATCTGAACAGGAAAATATTTGTATCTTAAATTCGAAGTAAGGGCAGTAGGAAGAGAGGCGCGCACGCACAAGAGGAAATGTGATTTTAATTCACATTGTGACTCCACAGCCATTTAATTATTTTAATTAGGCTTAATTAGTGGTAAATTTACAATGATATGCTTGATACCTGGCATTAAATCTTTCATGCATAAATGTTTTGTTAAAATGAGAAAATAGGCACGTGGCATTTTGCCAGCAATTAGTGCTGAATGTTCTAATGAAAGATTACTGCTCTGCCATGATTCATTATGACAGGCATCGCGGCAAAGCTGTTTGCGTTTTCCTGGGCAGACAATAACTCGCTCACTGTTACCTGCATCCTTGTCATTTTAATACGGGTCCAGGTTTAATCGCGTGCAGCTGCAGGCTGGAGTCGGGGCGTTTCCTGCGCCTCTCCTGGCGCAGAAGGGGGAGATCTGCCGCCTGCCAGGGGCCGCTGCTCCCGTGCATCCTCCCTGCGCCGGCCCCGTCCGAGCGCGAGCCGGGCCGTCGGGCTTTGCCCCGTGCCCTGGAGCCACGAGGGCGGGAGCTTTCACCGCGCTGCGTCCGTGCGCGCTTCCCCCGCCGCCAGCTTGGATAACTTCTCGCCGCCAGCTCTCTTCAGCAGCGTTTCCAGAATTTTATTTTCACAGATATAAAATACCTGACTTTCCGCAGACGGCAGTTTTCAGCTGAAGGTCAGTCCAAGCGAGAGGCTGCGCCAGCCGGCGTGCAAGAGAAGCCCTGGGGAGCCGGGTCGGTCCTGGCTTGGCGGCGGTGCCCCGCGCCCTCCGGCTGCGATCGCTCGCCAGCGGCTTCTCTTGCAGCTCCCAGGTCTTGCACGTGGGGTCTCGGCTAATGCACTGGCCTTACCGGACGACCAGGAGTGCCCGCGCCCCCGAAAAGCCTGCAAAGCCTTTCAAAACCCTTTCTTCCACCCGTTAATTCAGCGGCGCGTTCCCAGGGCTGCCGCGGGAGTCGGAGCTCGCCCGCTCCGGCTCCCGGGCACGGCGAGCGCTGCCGGGACGTCGGCGCTGCAGACAACCCGGCGGAGGAGACCGGCCCCCACAACCGCCCGGGTGGTATGTCCCCCCGCGAGCCGGCCCTGCCAGCTGAACCAGGCGCTGCCTTTCCAGGACAGCTTGCGGGAGCAGTCGGCCTTGCCCAGGCGCCGACCGCTTCCCCGCCGGTGGCCAACGCGCTGCGCGCTCTGCCCCCGTGCAAATCCCAAACAGCCGCTGAGGAAGCCCTGGACGGCTCAGTGGGAGCCGGCCGGCGCGGCGGCGCGTGCGGCTCTCCCGGCGGCATCCCGAGCGCCGCGGCTGCCCCAGCCGACAGGGCCACCCGGCGCCTGGGCGCCGGCCACCGCGTGAGATGCCCTCTCCAGCGCCAGGAGGGCTCAGCGAGCTGGGAAAGGGCTGCTCCTCCCGTCGGAAGTGCCGCAGCTCTCCCGCGGAGGAATCTGGAGCCTTGCCCTCCCAGGATTTCAGTTTAGCACCTTTCAGAAGAAATAAATTAAATCCAAAACCTAAACACCAGCTGCCCAGTTCTGTTCTGCGCTGCCGAGTGGAATGGATTGCTTTGGTACTATCTCAGATTACACTAATGACTTCTTATGGCTACGTCTGTGTAAAATGATCTGAGGAATTAGGGAGAAAAGATGCCAAAGAACGTTATGAGAGTGCTAATTTAGCATGAACCTCCCTGAAGTTTAACAGAGAAAAAAAATCCTGCCTTGCTCAAAATAACAGCAAGAAACAGAGCACCAGAGAGAAAGCACAGGATTTTTCAGAAGCAAAAGATGTGGGGATGCAATTTCCACAGAAAATACCACTTCTACAAGGCACAAGATTCGACACAGCATGGGTCCCAAAGCAAAATAAAGAATCTTAATCAGAGCTGCTATAGACAGAGATTGGCAAAGATTTTCTAAGATTTGATGTTTTTGATTGCCCTGGAGAAAATTCTCCTGCTCCAGGACGCACTTCCCAGTGAGCTCGCGGCAGAATTAGGCCTATGTTATAGGACTCAGACTATCAGCTGTCCTTGAACACTTGGTCAGAAAATGGGATTTCTACCCCATGGGGAATTCTGACTTTCCAAAATCAGAAGTCAGGCCAAATCTATAGCGAAGAGTTGAAATACTGAACCATTTAATAGACAGGAGAAGTTGCAACATTTTAACTGGACAAAGCAAACTGCACTACGGTAACATTTGTTAAAAATAATGACAAACATCGGAGTATGAATTCTGTATGCTAGAACGCTACTACGGAGGACCCCAAAAGAGTGGAATTACAAGCGGAGAATCCCACTTTGCTCAGTGCTGCATGCACATCTGGAAAAGCCACGTCAGTCCTGAAAAGCTACGATGCGAGTAGGGAAGACGAACAAAAGCTTGCAGGGAAACGGAGCACAGCGAGGGGAACCGACTCGTCTCGAGTTACAGACCAAATCGGTGGAGGCTGGTGCAGCGGCTCCCCCGGGGCGACCGGCCTGGCCTGGCCCCGGCGCAGCAGCGGGGCTTCGCCGCAGCCACCAGCTCCCCTCCGGTCCGCGAAGCGAGGTGCAACTGGGGCTGCCCAAGAGCCCTCCTGGATCTCGGACCACGCGTTCCCTGTGGAGGAAGTTTCTGCTCCCTGCGGTGATGTTTTGCTGAGACATCAGCTAGGCAAAAACGAAACACTTCACTTGAAACGCTTTGCTCAAATTTTTGTTTTGTTTTCAACAAATCAAGGAAGACTTTGAACTCTACTTGGAAATTGTCTTATTTTTCCCTTTTTTGGTCAAGATTCTTCATGGAAACCAACCCCTTTTCTTCTGAGTAGCTCTGGCTATAGTAATTCTTATGCACGTTTCAAAATCTTTTGAGAAAACTGGATGAAAGGTGATTTATTAGAAGTCTCTGTCATGTTTGAAACACGGCTTTTGGCTTGCCATTGATCCCATGCTTGATGGGCCAATTCTGCCACTGTAAGAGATGAAAGAAAACATTTCAACCACCTGAAAGTGGAACAAGACTTTGTTCTGCACTGCTCCTCCGAGGGCCTGCTGAACAGCATAAAAAGCGAGGGACTTTGAGGATGTCTGCTCACGCTTTCTGGACTTCCAGGAGTAACCCTATCCCACAGCGGCCGACGTAAACAAGACTGGCTCATACAGGATATAATCTGGTTTTCATTGTGCCGTACCGTCATCAGTGCAGCCCATTACTGTTGTGTTTACACATGTTTATATAATAAAATGTAACATTGCACTAAATGCATTAAACCCACAAGACATTGCCGCTGAAGAAAATATATGTTGGAAATGCCACGCATGGGAGGAAACGCACGGAGATGAAATGTCTCTGTGCTGCAAGGGAATGCGCTTGATCTTAATGGAAACCTTCCCTCTGGAAAGGGGGAAGCAGACCGGAGCGCGCAAGAACAGGCGCGTCCGGGCCGCCTCGGACACACCAGCAGCAAAAACGGGCTGCTACCTGCGGTGGCTCAGGAGGACCTCGTGGAGCGGAGGCGGAGGGGCCGTGCGCCTGGACGGAGGGGCCGGGAGGGTCGGTGGTGCCGCGGCCGCTGCTCTGCCGTAACCCGCAGCTCCATCGCTTCTCACCCCATTGCAACCCGTGTCATTGGGAGCTACCGTGGGAATGCAACGGGAAGACGACCTCTTCCCGCTGGGACGGGATAACTGAAGCACCAGAAAAGAGGTTATAGGACCAGACCTGCTTTTGCCTAGTATAGAAACCAGGACCTAGGTGGAGCTGCTGCAGTTTTGATCCCCAAGGACCGCTCACCTACTCTTTCTCGCACCAGCTACCACTGAATGCTGGAGGCAGCCGAAGGGCTGGGCCTCCTCCTCCTCTCCTTTGAAAAGGAAACAAAAAAATCCCCTCTTGCTAATGTAATAAAATAGTTCACTTTGGGTTAACCCAAATTACTTCCAAAATCCAAACGTATCTGTTGTGTAGTGACACAAACGATTAAAGGACTGCTAAAAATTCCTCCTTTTCCCTGGCTCTGGCTGCAAGCAGCACCAGTGCTGGGCGGCGTGCGTGGTGCCCGCGGCGCGGTGCCAGCTCCGCTCCCGGCACGGGGCGCGCAGGCAGCCAGGTGTGCGTCCCAGCTGGAAGCACCCGGCAAACACGCGGAGCGGAGCGCCCGCTCTGCCGGACGCCAGCTCAGCGCCTCTAGGAGCGCACCTTATTTTCCTGGGCAAGCCTTATGTTTGCATGGTAAATATGCCCTCCAGCGCGGGCAGCCACCCCAGGTTAAGTGCCAGGATGCAAAGCGAGCAGCTGACGCCTGGCCTTGCGCAGCGCACAGGGAGCTCAAGGAGCCCAGGGAAAGATGATAGAAATTGCAATAAGACCTGGCAGAGCCGCACCGCGGTAGCGGCGCGGTGACTCCTCCGCAGCTAAACCCTTCCCAAACCCCGAGTGGAGACGAGTGCCCCCAAACGGAGACGATGCCTGCGCCTGCCCTGCCGGCGGGGCAGCCTCCCGGCTCACGTGGCCCACGGCTCCCAGCAAGGAGCTGGGAGGAAGGTCTTGGTGGCCACATTCCAGCATCGTCTGTAATCACCTCGGAGCCTGCGCACACCCGCAAGGCGATATATAAGGATACCCCAGTTGTGCAGCTTTAATGGTGCAACAGCAAGACCTCCAAGGGAATATGATGTGCAGTCGATCAATACACTTGCCTTTCAGCTCCGAATAAAGCGACTGGAAATCATTTCACTGTTCTAAGCATTACAGGTCGTAATTTGAAAATTGCAAAATATCCTTCCTCCACAGCGTAAGAAAACTGCAGCACTTAGTAATATACCAGTCTGAGAAGCTGCTGAGTTTAAAATATGTTGGCAAAAGGTGGTTTGGTTGGGTTACCATGAAGAAAAACGGAGATAAGCAACAAGGCTCCAGAGACCGTATAAAGCTCTAGGCAACCACATGCAAGTGAGTTATTTGAAATATATGAAGAATGAATGTTTGTTTTGCAGATGATGGCACAGTATTTCCTCATTAGCCAGCAAAAAGAGCACAACCCTCCCTTGTTACAGCGCAAATGAGGTGGTCAAGCTCTTTGGGAGAACAATCTGATTTGCATCTTTCCACTAGGTTAGGGTCGTCTGAATTCCTCAAATGCAAATGAAATACAAAGGGTGACATGTACCTGGAAGGCCACGAAGGAAACGTCGCATCTCATGTAACCGCTGATGTCAGCCCAGCAGGAAACTCTCGCTGCCCTCGTGGGAGACCAGCGGCCACGCAGGTAAGCACGCTCCCGTGCCGCTCTCCACTAGGTCATTGTTTGTGCAGGAAAAAAGACAAAATTGTAAAAGATGGGCCCGGTGAGGTGACTGAGGAGGGTCCCAGCAGCGCGAGGGACAGCTCAGGGAAGCACGACGGGTGATTTGGCTTCACAGGGACGCGTCTGATCGGCCACCGGTGCCGATGGCGACGCAGGAAAGCCTGGGGCAAGGGCAGGGGGAGCGGTGCCCGCTCGCCTTGGGGCTGGCTGCAGGGACGCGTCACTTCGTCCCGCGCGCGGGGCGAACGATGTTCCCAGTCGGTGTTCGGTTTGCTTAGGAAACGAGGGCAGGCACCGAAACGCCTCCGCTCTCCGTCCGGGGGGCAGCTGGAGGGGCGGCAGGGCTGCGTGCACCCCACGGCTGCACCCACCAAAGGGCCCTGGCGCGCACCGGCACCCTCCGGCGCGGGCTGCAACGGCGGCTTGACGACCTGCAAGGACTCAGGATAACACCCTCACCGCACGCGCCCCGGGGCTTGGGTTGAGACACAAAAGCCTGGAGACGAACGACCGAGGCCGAGAGCAAACGCAAACCCGCCAGCGGCGAAAGCCCTGCGAACGGCGTCGCTCTGCATGCCGCCGCCGCCCCAGCTCACGCAAGCTCGGAGGCGCGCGCGCGCCGTGCCCGGCGGAGACGCCCGCGCGGCGCTGCCGGACCCCGGGGCGGCCGGGCGCCGCCGGCGCGTCCTGCCCCGGCGCTCCCCGGGGCTGCTGGCCCCGCCGCTGCCCCTGCTGCCTCGCTAATGGGAACCAGAAACGGTTAAGCGGCACGAAAACAAAGAAAGACGGAGAGGCAGGAGGCCGGTCCAGACCTAAAACCACTAAGGGTTTTGGGGAAAGGTTCAGACCAGCCTATTTTTGTGAAACCAGCTGACTTGTCCCTCCTGTTTCTGATCGTTTTCAGGTGGAAATGTTTTAGTGAAAAAATAATCTTATGCCCTAATCTCTTGTCTCCATGAGATTAATGCTTTACGTAGAAGCCAACCCACGGAGAAGTTCAACATACAGGCACCTAATGTTTCAATTACAAACCTGCTAAAAATCACAGGAAGATGAATTCCGGTATTTTCTAACTACAGCTAAGTGCACCACGAGGATATTAACTATCTCCATGGTCCTATTGATCTTCCTGTCTCGCGCTACTGCTGGAAACAATTAGAGGTCAATAAGCAACACGAGATGGAATTTACAGCTGTCAGATAAAGCATCTGGAAATATTTCCTTGCCCTTTCACATCAGTAGTTCTGTCAATACTGCAATCAAATATTTTTTATGGAAAAAGAAAGTATCTTAAAAAATATATCTGTTCTGTCCCATGGACTGCGAGTACAGCGTGTAAATACACAGGCACCAGCTGGCTGCCAGCAGCCCTTAGAGCAAAATCCAATGTACAAATAACAGTCAGACGTTTTATTTTAACAGCGCCATCCGTCCAGGAGCCCCATTAATGTATTTACCCTCTCAGTGACCCTATGGAGTAGAAATAAGAAATATTCCTCTTCCGGACTAACCGATAAGGAAATTGGGCACCTGCACAGGGTGCTGCAGGGCACCCAGGCACTGGGACGAGGCCTCCTGCAGCCTCCAGCGCCGCGGAGGACGTCCAGGATTTTGCCTCAAACGCAATGGTCCTGCTCCCTGCCGGATGCGAGCCGGACCAGTGCAGTTGAGGTAAAATCACTGCGTTTGAGACAAAGCCATTGCGCTTGAGGCAAGCACAGAGACATCCCGGGGTGGAGACACCCCCCAACGCAGCCCCGAGCCAGCGCACCGGGGATTCAGGCCGACGCGATGGCATCTAATCTCGCTCACGGCAAGAGATACTCAACCTGAAGAGATGCACAGTTCTTACATTAAAAAGAAAAAAAAAAGCTATAAAGTCTACACATACATGACAGATTTACTAAAGAAGCGATTCACTGCAGTGCCATCAAGCAAGTGTACATACAGCTCAATTTTGTAAGGAATCATTCATGGTACATTTAGTACGGCTCCAGGATGAACGGGCTGAAGCATTCTTTTGCTATTTATCTCCTATTTTCCTTGCTTGTTTACTCCTCCTCCTCAAACTCAGCTGTCATCGCACTCCCATCGCGGAGCCACGGAGCTGTGGTGGCTGGACGGCGACCGCAATGCCCACGCTGATCCCTGCCGCCCCGTGGAGAGCAGCGCCGGGAAGGGCCGGCTCCCTCCGAAGAGGAAGGAGCATTTCCCAAAGCTCGGGGCTACCCACATTTTGGCTGTCCTCGGACCCTGTTGCGCGGGTGGCAACGCAGTGCAATGCAACCTCTTCACCTACAAGCCGACCCGCCACGCTGGCTGGCCGCCACTGCAAGCCCTCCTCTTCTCCTGAGCACCAGCCACATCTCAGGGGCTTCCTCAAGCCCTTCCTGAAATCCCACCCCACACGCTTCCCCTTCCTGAGGATTTTGGTGGTCGGTCCTCCCAGACGCTACACGCGTGCTGCTAAAGCACCGCCTCCCTTGGCCGTTTCCTCCGCACCAGGGTATAAAACGAGTTCCCAAGGCCTCAGGAATGAATCACAGCCCATCGCTCTGCAAAGGGCTGGGCCAGAACCGCAAACGCCCTCGGCCTTCGAACTGCCAGGCTGCCGGCCGCGGCAGGAGCCGGCCTCCTCTGAAACAGCCTCCCGGCTTCTCGTCTGCCGAGCTCCCTTCTGCAGGGCAGCAAAACCCCTTCCTCACAGCGGCCCTCTCGCGCTGCCACGCTCCCTCTGTGCTTTTTGCCAGCTCCTGTATCGACCGGTTTCTCAGGGCTGTGGTCATTTCATCTGTGGATAGTTTGATGCTAATGATCCCTCCCGGCCGGAGCAGCTGGGACTCGCCGTGCTTGCGAAAAGCCCTGCAGGTAAGCAGCACTCGGGAGCGATAAATTAAAAGACAGACGCTTCCTGATTGAGCCTGCCTCTCCTGCACGTGAAACCACGTGGCGTTCAGGGAATCAGCCTCCTCTGGGGGGCAAACAGCAGCCGCACCGGAGAACTGCCGGGTTAAGGTGAAGTTTGAGATGAAACGCCCGCTCGCACGCGGATATGCTCACGGATCATCTCTCGGAGAAGGAAACGATCAGGAATACGGAGCGCACGGAAACCAAACGGCACCGAGTGCAGCCGTATCAACATTCAAAAGCTCACCTCTAATCACTGGCTAATTAAAAGACCCAGCTTATTTCCTGAACCGGATCTTTGAACCTGCCCGTTGGCATTTAGCTCATGGCTACAGTTAGAAAATGTCAGAACAGATGCGTTCGCCTCATCTTGAGACCCAAACTCTCGGCAGTGTCTCTCTGGCAGAACGGTCCCTGTGTCTGGTGACAGCGCTGCCAGGGCACACGGGCTGCTCGTCCTGCACGGCCACCTCAACACGTGCCAACGAAGCAAGGCTGGTAGCCCAACGTGGGAACCACGTGGCCGAAGCATACCTGAGCAGAATATTTTCCAAAATCTATTAGGTTTTGAGATAATTCTCATGATTACCAGAAAACATAACGTTACTGCAAGAAGTACCATGTCTACGTCTTGTCCTAGTCTCCTTAACCCCCCCAGGAAAGTGGGGTGGATGGACATGTCCCATCTTGTTCAATTTATTCTCTAATTTTTCAAATGTGAGTTTAAATGAAACTGGCTGAAGTGGCATCCCCAGATACTTAAAGCTTTTCTATCCAAAGGCTGGGTTTAGCCATTCGCTAAGTCCAACCATTTCGTCCCCACCCTGTAAGCTGATGGGATGAGAAAGTCAAAGTCCACTTCTATTCCATCTCATGCCAATCTGCTGAAGCATCCAGCAGGACTGCTGTGTTGGTTTTTGCAGTTTGAATACATTTCTCACAGACCCTGAACAGAGGCAATCATTCATTAAAGGCATTCTGTCTTAAAATGGACCCTGCGTGTCTCAGAACAGCTAGATGATATTTATGCCTCCTGACTTCACCCTTCTAATACCTTGAATTTTGACAGGGCGGGAGATATGCATCTGTGCATACATGCCAGTGGGAACAATTTTGTCAACAGCACTTTAACATCCAAGTGATTCTCATCGCAGCTGGTACTAGGAGCACCGGGAAGTGCAATAAAAATAGTTTTATTAAATAAATTATCTAGCGTTTGCATATACCGTGCATAAAAACATATACCCAGATACTGACTTCGAACACTCCAAGGGTCCAGCTCCAGTCTGGTAACAACAGTGAGAATAGCAAATAGCGAAGGAACACGCTCTCGCCCCGTTATTCCAGATGGCAAGCAAGGGCTGGAGTGGGAGGCTTAGCACGTCCTAATTAAATACAACCCGGTGCCAGCGCTGAGGAAGTGGCTGAAGCAGCAGCAGATGCTGGCTATGGGGCACGCACCCAACGACCAGGCTTTGCAGGCAGGGCCAGGATTTGAGGGACACCCCTACGGCACTGAGCCGGTGCTACACGCCGCTCCGGGCAGCAGCGCCCGCGCGAAGGCCGGGAGGGCAGGAACGCCGCAGCTCCCCGGCCCCCGCTGCCCAGGCTCTGCGTACCACTTGCCGAGCAGGCGAGCAAGTCTGCAGCACTCCCCAAAGTGCAGGACAACAGAGATATTTATTCTGAATATCAGCAGCATAAAAGAAATGATCACCAAGCTATGGCTCACAAGAAAAGAACTGCTCTTGCAGCAAGCGCAGGTGGGTAGACAGACAGACAGACAGACAGGAAAACTGTGCAACACAACACAGATCACAGTGCAAGACAAGCAGTCAGCAACTTTTTCAAGCCTACAGGCTACAATGAGTCACTTGACGGCCAAGGAACTAATGAGCAATGATCTGAAGTTATAATTGTATGATATGGTATCTAAAAGCTGCCAATCTGTTGCTTTAAGAGAGCTGAGTGCTGAAACAGCCTCTGAAATCCATAAGACAAACCCCAAAAGCTCAGTAGCTGCTCTGGGTTCACGAGCCCTGAGAAGAACATGAGCATGACGATGCGCATGTGGCCCCAAACCATGCTCACAGCTACACGTGGTCAGGGCTGCTGGGGTCCGAGATGGACCAGGTAATGTCTACACATGCTGCTCAGCAGAGCAAAACAGAGCTCCAGGACTGATGTGTCTTTCAGCCTCTATCAGCTGCTCAAGGGCCTTTCAGCACACAAGAGACGGGGCGAACACTTCCCCATGCAAACACAGAAATCGCGTTGTGTGGCCCATCTGGACATGCGCTCGCCTCGAGGGACAGCCTGCCAGCTCCTTCCCAGCTCTTGGCTGCGTGCAGCACCATGCCCATCCTGTGCACCCAGGCAGTGCCATCTGCCTCTTTTACCAACCTTCTCCCAGTGCTTCTCCTGCTCCATCCAAAAGCCTCTATCATACTGAAGACAAAGGCCACAGTAAGACCAAACACCTCCCCTTTTCATATGGTTTTCCATGCCCCTTTAAAAGGCAGAAACCCCAGCCATGTGAGGCATGAGAAAACGCTTCCCCTGGAGTTACTTGTTGCCTGCTATCGCGTCTGAGAAGTCATACGAGTATGTGGCACCTCGACCACGGTCTCGAGGTTCCAGGTTATGCACATTGCTGCTCAGTGATAAGTCTCGGTGCACTTAGGAAAGGGAGTGAATGAGAAATAACTTAATCCAAAAATTGGGATAATTATAGGTGTCAAGTAGAACTCATCCTCTCCCAAAATTATATCTTCCATCCAAGGCAGAGAAATACAGTTCACAGCAGCACTAATTTCTGGGAGCCCCACCAAAACACAGCCTAAGTACACAGTACTATACAGTACACTGACAATTCACATACTGACCCTAAAATATGTGTGTCTCCTGGACCTCACCGAAGCTCGGAGGAGTTGCACACATGATCTCTTGGGAGCACAGGAGCGTGTGTTTTGTCACATGTACCATTACCACAGGTTTAAAATTCTGCATGTTGAGCTAGTTATCTACAGTGCCACCTGAACCCACTGTGGGCCAGGGCTCCACATAAAACCTCCATGTGGTTCGCATCCGAGCCTGAGATTTAACAGTGGCCCGTACCCAAGAGAAGGCTGGAAACCAGCATCTGCAGAGACAGCGGGCATGGAGGAATGCTGTCCTCTATTCAACTCTGGAGAGCTCATGCTTTAGCTGTGAGCAAAATATGTTCCCCTGGTTTCAAAGGACTCATGTTGGCAGCCTATGACTGGGTAGATTGTTATAAAAAAAGTCTCATGGAAAATAGGAAATTGAGACACTCCTTGATTCTGGAAACCACCTTTCCAAGTGAGACGCACTCTCCCAGGATGGGATGCACGCAGCGAGATGGTGCAGCATAGGCAGGTAGCACCACCATAGCGATGTTACACTACGCTCAGGCAGCTGCAGCCCGCAGGAGGCCAACTGGCACAAGAGGAACATCCTCCAGATGGGAGGGAGAGGGCCAAGAATATGCAAGGCATGCCACAAACAACGCCGGCTCCTCCGAGCCAAGCCACACTCGGGCACTGGGCAGAACTACACAGTCACAGGAATGAAATTGGCCTCAGGCTCTCAGTGCAAAGAAGCCACAGAGGGAGGGAACTCACAGCTTGGCTTCAGGAGGGTAAATTACAAAGTGGAGGAAATGGTCCAAAGGCATGAAGCATGCACCATCTCAGCTGCAAAACCAGCCACCAGCCCTAGCCTCTGCACACAACGCGCAAAGCCCTTTGCTCATCACTTGCACGTATTAAAACATACAAAATGAGGGGGCCACAAGAAGCCACCCAGTCTCTCCCCCAGCCCAGAACAGCACATACTCTGCTTAATTAACCAGGTATGCAGAAATACCTGGCTGACATGGGAAAACCCTCCTGGCTACCTGGAAGGTGAGCTGCTCCATGACACCTGCTCCTCGCCCAAACCCTGAGAGCTCTCCTGTGCTGGCCTGCTCAAAATAAACAGGTCCACTGGCAATCACAGCACAGCGCAGGCAGCTGAGAACATGAGAGCGGCCCCGACTCTGCTCTTTTCAAGGCAGAGTCAGAGCCCCACTGATTTCAACAGATTCATAACCAGGGTGACTTCATTTTATTAATTTAATTTGGAATTTATTTGCACTGCAGGTCCTCGTTGCCTGTCACTGCAATGCTCTGACCTTAGCCAGGGTCCCTCTGTGCTGCTCTACAACACAAAGAAATAATAAAGAACAATAATAAGGCTCCCATGCACATCTGCCGGCAGGAACGCTGCCTAAGCATTCACATCCAATACCTGCACTGGGATGGCACAATAAAAGCTAATGATGAAAGGCAAAGCCGCACGGTAACTTGGCAAGGTCTGAAACGCTTTCCAGCTTCCAGAAGCCCTCTTGGATAAAACAGCGCCAAGCAGAGAGAAAAGGCCCATCCGGGCCAACCCGGGCAATGATCTCTGCAGGCTTCCCCATGAGCACCTGAACATGCCACCAGCAATACAGAAAAGTCATCTTGGCGGCACAGCCTAGCCTGGGAATTGCAGCATCGCCGGGGGGTTACTTGCACTAGATGAACAAGCCCACGAGCTTGTCTCTTACCTGGTATAAATCCCCATCGGCCCTCAAAATTCAGGGTTGCTGCGGCAATCTGCAGCGACGGCAAACCTGCCCCCACCTCCCCTTGTGCCTCCCTCTGTGCTTTATCCAAACCACAGGACTCGGAGGAAAACTTGTCTTCTTTTTAGCCAGGTAATACAATTTCTTTACAAAACTCTTCAGCAGTGATGCATAGAAGTGCTAACAGCCTGTGAGTGTCTCATATATCATCTGCTTTTTTCATTATTAAAGGACTGCGTGTGTATTTTGTAAGGCTGAATACAGAAAAGGCACAACACACATGCTTTTACCTTAAGGCTTGGGGATGCTTATAGTCACTCAGCCAGACAAGATGAAAGTAAATACACAAAAATATTCTTATCTAGATGTTTTGGATTACCTCTGGCATTATGCATTTCAGTTGCCTTATTCCTGTTCCTTTTACAGAGATCACTGGCAAAAAGAAAGGTGTGGCTTGAAATTATCCAAAGCCTTCCTGGACTAAAATAGGAAAGAGAAAAGACAATTTAGTGCCTGTTTATTCTGGAGAACACCAGACCCCAGGCATAGGTGGGGGACTCTGGGGTGCTGGGGGCTGCACAGATAAAGGGAAAGCTGAGGCCTCGCCAAGGTCAAAGCTCCACAACTGGTTCTCGCAGAAAGGCTTTGCGTCGTTTCCCAGCGGACAGAAACAGAGACTGGTCCCAGGAGGACGTCAAGGTCCAGGTCAGCTCGCCTGGCCCTTGCCCAGGGCACAACATCTGCACGCATCCCTGCTGCCGGCGTGGGGCCGGCTTACCCTGGAGACCTCCACGCGTGGAAGTTCTCCGGGCCAGCAATCATGAAACGGCAATGCCTCCACAAAGCTGCGCAGACAGTCCTGCCTTTTTGGGGGGATACACACGCTTACAACTGAGAACGGACATTTTAAAATACCAGCCCTCATAGTGATTGTATGTGAGCAGCATCCAGAAGGAGCCAAGGAGTCCTGTGCAGGAGACAGTAAGTCCTTTGGCTGGTCTGAGAGCAAATGTCACCATTTCAGTGGGGAAACACTTATTTGAACAACAGCAAAACCCTTATTTTACTAAATTTGTTCAATTTTGAAAACAAACTCACAGCAAGTTCTCACTATTTAAATAACAGAAGCCCTCAGCAGATATACTAGATGGCAGCTGTAGATACAGAGGAATTTACAAAGCAACCTGTTGAAGGCTACACGTTTGTAAGAATTAGAAAACGACGGTTAAATGCAGAACATGTGTGTCAGTAACGACCCACCAGGCTCGGAGGCCCGTTCCACAGCGGCGTTTACAGGAGAACGGATGGCAAAGGATCCCGGGAACGCTGCACTACCCGGGACCCCTGCCCGGAGGTCGGCTGGCCTCACCCCCACCTGAGCAAATGCTGCACTTGCCTAATTCGGGAATCCTTGTGCTCGACCACTCGACGCTGATGCAGGGCCAGTGGCTGGAGGTGCAGCTTTGCGGGCACGGGACTTCACTCCTGCTTGGTTTTGCTGGTCCTCTTTGTGCTTGGACTGCCTAACCCTGCTCACCTGGAAACCCATTCACGGGCTCACGGGCAGATGCCCCTTAGCTGCAAGGGAGGCTGGCCCATAAAAACGAACACGACTGCAGCCTGTAAGCTAATGCGACACCCTCCCTCCCTCCGGCTCTGTCCAGGCGCATCCTTCATGCTATTCCTATTATCGATTCTTTTATTAGCTTTCCGGGCTGTCTATAAATCACAGGTCATCCTTGCACAGCTGCAGTAGCCCCACCGAGCAGGCTGCTGATTTCAACGGATGCCTATCGAAATTAAACAGCAGTACAAGAGGAAAGAAGGGAGCCAGAACGTTCCCAATTTAGCCGATCTTTTTGAGGGATAGTTTCTCATTTGCGTTAGCAGTAATTGAGGTCCGCTTACCAGATGGAATAAACCAGCAATTTCTTTAATGGGTGACAAAAATGGATATTCTTCCAGCTCTGCCATAGCTCCAGCTCCTGCACCCCACTCCATCAGGCCAACGTGGCAGCCTGACACGTCCACAAAAGCTTTTATTGGCTTCCTTCAGGGCTCCGGAGAGAGCCCCCATCGCCTGGCTCGGAGCAGAAGGAGTCCTTGTTCCTTGGGGCGGAGGCGCGTTGCTGGCACAAAGTGCTGCCAAACTGACCCGGGGCACGCTCCCCTGCCCCTGCTCCCGCCTTTGAGGGATCTCGGCTGCTTTCACCTCAACCATGAGCAACTCGAGAGACCGGCCGTGCAGTGCTGTCAGCTACAGCAGGCTACCAGGGCAGAGCTGTGGCCTGGGGCCACCCTGTCCCCAAGCTCTTCCCTCAGGGGAAGCATGAGTTTCCCTCAACAGCCACCCTCCAGGTGTCTCCAGGAGAGATCAAGAAAACACTGAAGCTGACCAAGCACTGGTGGTACCTACCAGTAGCATGGGACCGGAGAAGTAAGGAGGAGCAGGAGTGCCAGCTGAAGGCTCAGCACAGACAATGAGACAAACAGCCTTATAGCCCCCTCCCCAACCCCAACACACCTTCCCTGACTGATACCAATGTACTCCCAGGGAAGGAGCCCAGGGAGAGAAAAGCAGAGCTGGAAGAGGAGTGGGGAGGAGGAAAGAAGTACCACAGGTGGAAGTGCTGAGGGTGGAGGGCCAGGAGTCCTAATGGAGCACTAACAAACCTCAGGTGGATGCTTGTCCTCCATCCTCCTAGATTTCCTCCCACCCAAAGCCCCATCCCGGGTAACAGATCCCAGGACTGATTGCTCCATGCACCCCTCCTCCGGAAATGTTATTGGAAAGGCAGATGGTTTATGGCACCTTGTGGAAGGTGGTGAACATGCCATGCCTTGCCTGGACGAGGCACGGAGACACAGCTGCAACCGCTCTGCGCTCAGACCAAAGCATGATCTGAGCACAACTATGAGCACAGAGTTAAAGCTCTCTAAAAAGGGAATTGGCAGCAGAACAAAGACTTGTTCCAGCATAGGCCTCTCCGGCCCTGACCTCCAGCCAGGATGTCCCTGGGATGCTACCTGCTTGAGTAAAAGCACCGAAAGCAGCTGTCAGGAGCAAATGAATTGCAAATCACTTGCTACAGAGAAGAGGCTGGTCAGTACCTGACCTCAGCATGATTCAGTATAACTATGCTTTGCAATGAGTTTATAGGCCTGTCCCAACTCTTATGAAGTCTCACTTAAACTTGTTCTGCAACATCGGCCTTCATGCAAGGCTACACATAAGCCACTGCAGACAAGAAGGACTACAGCCAGAAGGTCACAGTGATGTGCTGTTACCACTGTGGACAGTTTAAGGTAGTCTTCAGGCTGCTCTAGACTGTGCTGGGGCTGAGGTGCCTCCTGGACAGCCTCAGCACCTCTGAAGGGATGGAGAGGGGACTTGGGAGAGCTCCCACTGCGCAGGCGCTGGGAGCAAAGCCCCAGCGCATGGGCAGACACTGCCCACTTTGCTCTTTTCTGACACAAGGAAGGTGGAAGGGGGGGTTATAGTCTTTTCTCCTAGCACACTGGGGGCAGCTGGTTATATTACGATATAAAGAACCAAGGCACCTTTGCGTAACATGGTGTGCTTCTAAAATTCCTGTTAATTCTTGCAATTTCGGCCTTCACAGTGTAATCAGGTTAATGTGGTTCTGAGGCTGAGCAAGCACAATCTCCTTGCACATAATTCAATAACGGTTTGAAGAGCGAGATCCTCAGATGCTTGTGTTGTCATGGAATCCATAAAATAAGATTAATCGGGGCAGAGGAAAAGAAAGTGAGAAATCAGAGACTAGTTGGGGAGGATAAGAGGAGCTGAGGAGGATTGCTATCGGATACCAATAACACTCTCATCTGAAGATCTCCAGGACTCTTAAAACACAGAGAGATTTTCTACTCTTTCTCAGGAAGAGCAGCAGGTCAGTCTGTGCATGGTCTCAGGCAACAATTTACACGTTAGACACCTCTCAGAGGAAAAAAAAGGTATCGGAAAATGGCCTGAATTAATTGCATTTCATGCTAACCTGCTAAGACCCCTCAATGCAGATTGCTCTCTGCTGTACGGATAAATTTAGCTCCTGTTTCTCAGTTCATGATGGGGACAGACCACATGTACTGCAGCTCACATCTCCTCACCCAGATCACTAGGACATCCAGCCTTGATTAACCGCATTAATTAGGGGAACATGGGCAACACAGGGATGGGAAATGCTATAAATCTCCTCCTGTGAAGAAGGCAATAATTCTTGAATTGATTTTGAGTGGTCAGAGAGCAAACTGCTGAGCAAAGGGTCCCTGGTTCTGCCTGCTGTTCGAGATGAGAGGTCTGTCTCTCCAGAAGGTGCTCTTCCCTTTTACTTAATGAAATATCATTGATTTGTCCATATACCCCTCATTGCCTGCAAGGCTTCTCTGCTCCCCAGAATAAAATGCTTAAACAGCTTCCTCCCCTCTGCACACACAGATCTACTTGAGGCGGATCTACCATCTGCAGCCAAGCGTCTTCTCCAGGGAGCACCCCTGTCCCATGCACGGATCATTTCCCAGGGAGATCTTGCCGTACTGCCCTTGGGAATGGGTCGGTAATATCCCACGGACGACATCCGGGAGCTTCTGCACAAGCCTCTCTGCTAAAGCAGGCAGCACCAATCGTGTGCAACCAGGGGTCAAATCCCAACCCTGCTCTGATCCTTAAGACTACTGGAGCAACCTAAGCCACTCCTGGAGGTAAAGAGAACCCAAATGCCACTTATCCAGCTCCATCTACCACCAAAGCACGTGCCAACGTAACACAGCAATATCTAGCATGTAGTTTTTCATGCTTTTCTCTCTAGATGTTGATGATTCCCTGAAGAACCTGAAAGATCCTGCTTTGGACCACATAATGCAGCCTGGTTAACAACAGAAAGGTGCATTTCTTTAGCTAAAATTAGGATGCTCTCATTTAAATGTGAGTCTTATGCTGTAGCTAAGAGCTGTGAACCAGCCAGTCCTTCTCCTCTAAATGAGTGTGACAAGGACACACTGTCTTAAATCAAGCAGTGCTCACTGCATGTGGCTACCCAGCTGGCAGCTAGACGGGGGCTAGGATTTATTTTTTACTTACCTAGAAAATGAACTCAATGGACTGGATTCATTAACAGGACAGGGAGGTTTTTTTCAGTTATGGACCAAATTAGCCATTCCTTAACCATTTTCATCTGCTTTTACACATTTTAATGAACAGTTACGCTGGACAGCTTTAATCGCTGTTATTTTATGGGATGAGGTGTAGATCCATTAACCTTTTACCTTTAGACAGCAGCTTTTTTTCCAGCAAGGTATTAGAACTTGAGCATGTAGGGCCCAATTTCCATCCTGAAAACTACTGGAATTAAAAAAAAATGTTTTCCCTGTGCCACCTTGGACTGAAATGGAGCATTTTGGAGTTCTCGTGAGAAATGTCAGAAGAAGAGAAAAACGCCTCACCCAGTACAAAATAGCCAGTGGCCCTCAGAGCAGGCAGTTGGAGGTATCCCAGCAAGAAAGGACGAGGTAGCTGCAGGTAGAAGGCAAGAGAGGGCATGAGGACAAGGAGGATGAATAAAACAGCAGCTTGGGGACCGCTTCTGAAGCTGTGGTTGTGTCACAGGGGGGCCATGGGCCTGTCCCTGGCAGCTGCTACAGCGGGCACAGTAACCACGGCCGTGGCTCGCCTCCCGACCCGGGGAGGGCCATGGTCCACTCGCAGTGAAACCACGGGGTCCCGACGGTGCAATCCGGGGGAAAAACAACCCGTTTCTCCAAACAGAAGGTCACGGAGAAGTTCTATCAATTGCCAATGTCAAGGGAAGACAACAAAAAAGACGCCCCTGCAGACGGGAGAGCTGCAGCCCAGCCTGCAGGACAGAGCCCAAGGCAGGGCCGGAGCAAAGGCCGGTCTGCGCGTGCGGAGACAAGGCAGCGCGTGCCTGCGGCGGAGGACGCCGGCCCTCTGCAAAGAAGAGCGTTATTATCCTCTAAACAATTTATAGGGCACCTACCCAGCAGCCACTGGGCACTGCTAAACTATATCAAGACAAATTATGGTACGCAGGGTAAGCGCAGAAGCTAGCACTAAATCAAAACCAGCGCTGTTCTTATGTATTACAGATGGAATTGAGCCATAAAATTTGGATATGGATTTGTATATTCCCTAATTTAGGGGTGGGCTAAGGTGTTATTATAGCCTCATTTCATTCATATCCCACCTGACACACATAAATTGAGTGGTTAGTTTTCTAGGAGATGGAAAAAAGAGAAGGCCTTTTAAAAAGAAGGAGAACAACTGTATTCCTAGACCTCCTTAATGTTGCTCTGAACATCTCACACCAGAAATCACTCCAGAGATCATTTAGACATGCTTAACTGATAATTTAAGCTTATAATTAAAAAATGATTTATTGACAGAAGCTTTAGTGGAAAAAGATGTTAGAGTTTCATGTTAAATGTATAAAAGTCCTCATTCACATCCTTTAGACTTGAGTATTATTTACAACAAGCCCTTATACCTGGAGGGGTGGGGTAAGAGTAACATCTTTGTGCCTGCTACATTTTCCCCGTGGGGATAAATTCCTCTCAATTAAAGCCTGGACGGGATAGTACCTGAGGAATTATTTACAGTTTAACGCTTCATCATCTGTGCTCTCAATCACAGCTTGTCAGGATCTCCTTTGCTCATCAAAGAAGGAAAAACCCAAGCACCCCAGTTACCTTTGCTGTGCAGGCTGCCCAAGGCATTTACTGTATAATCCAGGAGAACAAGATAAACGTTAAAAAATCCTTCCAGGCTGCAAAAAGCATTGGATCTCTTGGGATCGGGAACAGTAGCCAAAGCACCTGGCTTTTCAGAAGCACCACTGCACGATCCGCACGCTGCTGCTCTGCTTGCAAACCCTCCGGGGCATCTGCCACCCACGTGGAGGGCGACCGTGCTGGGCGGCGAGGGCGGCCAGCTCCTGGCCCGCGCCGTCCCGGCTCCCCCCCGGGGGTCCTGTGCCGGGACGGCCAGCTCCCGGCCCCTCTCCCGGGGGTCCCGTGCCAGGGCAGCCAGCTCCCGGCCTGTGCTGTCCCAGCCCCTCTTCCGGGGGTCCCGCACTGGGGTGGGCAGCTCCCGGCCCCTGTCCCGGGAGTCCCGCGCTGTCCCAGCCCCTCTCCCGGGGGTCCCACGCCGGGGCAGCCAGCTCCCAGCCAACGCCGTCCCGGTCCCTCTCCCGGGGGTCCCGCGCCGGGGTAGCCACCTCCTGGCCCCTCTTCTGGGGGTCCCGCGCCAGGGCGGGCAGCTCCTGGCCCGCACCGTCCCGGTCCCTCTCCCGGGGGTCCCACGCCGGGGTGGGCACCTCCCGGCCCCTCTCCCGGGTGCACGGCAGCAGCCTGCCGAGGTGCTGGACCGATCCCGGCTGCTAATCCCAGCCGTGCCCTCGCACGTGCCGCACACAGGCAGGATCACGGGGAACCTCCATGATTCTCCCTTGCACAGTTTTAATTAAACTCAGGGCTTGCATGCTCCCAGGCGGGTGAACAGCCCTCGGCGGAGACGGGCGCTACCCTCGCGCCCCTGCTGCCCTCCCCAGCCGCGGCACGTGCCCTGCGGCAGACCCGAGCCCGAGCGGGCAACGCCGCGAGCTCTGGAGCCCCGGGAACCCGACGGCCACAGCGCGTTGCTGCCCGGGCGGCGGGAGGTGACTGCGCCCGTGGCGGCGGCACCTGCTCCCCGCGCTTCTTGTTTCGTGGCTTTGCAGTTATGTACTCGGAGCCCCCCTTGTTGGGAGATGATTCATAAACCCCCCCACTAGCATCAGCGTTTCAGGCGGGACAGAGGTCTCCGGATGCAACAGAGAAACCCCAACCAGCTCGGCAGTGGATGACGTGGGAAGCGCTCCGGAGCTGCACGTCTGCCCACCTCCCCGCAACCCACCTCCCTGCAACCCACCTCCCCGCACCCCAGCTCCTGCAGCCCACCTCCCCGCAGCCCACCTCCCTGCAGCCCACCTCCCTGCAACCCACCTCCCCGCACCCCAGCTCCTGCAGCCCACCTCCCCGCAGCCCACCTCCCTGCAGCCCACCTCCCTGCAACCCACCTCCCCGCAGCCCACCTCCCTGCAGCCCACCTCCCTGCAACCCACCTCCCTGCAGCCCACCTCCCTGCAACCCACCTCCCCGCACCCCAGCTCCTGCAGCCCACCTCCCCGCAGCCCACCTCCCTGCAGCCCACCTCCCTGCAACCCACCTCCCCGCACCCCAGCTCCTGCAGCCCACCTCCCTGCAGCCCACCTCCCCGCAACCCACCTCCCCGCAGCCCACCTCCCTGCAGCCCACCTCCCTGCAACCCACCTCCCTGCAGCCCACCTCCCTGCAGCCCACCTCCCTGCAACCCACCTCCCCGCACCCCAGCTCCTGCAGCCCACCTCCCCGCAGCCCACCTCCCTGCAGCCCACCTCCCTGCAACCCACCTCCCCGCAGCCCACCTCCCTGCAACCCACCTCCCTGCAGCCCACCTCCCTGCAACCCACCTCCCTGCAGCCCACCTGCCCACCTCCCTGCAGCCCACCTCCATCGCCACGCCGCGCGCGACACCCTTCGCTGCCGGTTAGTTTGCGAGTAACGCTTTGCCCGTCTGGTCCCCGTTACGTTGGACGCCAGTCGTAAATCCCGTTTGCTGGTGGCCGGCAGCCCAGAACGTGCTCTTTGTCGTGTCAACGCGGGGACCTTTGGCCTCCGCCGCTATTGTTCTCATTAAAATTCCAGTGTAGGTTGCCAGATCTTTTGGGATTTTATATCCTCTTACAAAGAATAGAGTGGGATAAACCACTAAGGGCAGAAATAAGATCACCTAGTGCAAACAGTGACAAAGAAGAGTTAGGAAGGGATCTGACCAAAAAATAGCAGCGCTGCTTGCCACCGGGAAGGACGTCTTGCCTAGCGTCTACAATACACAGCTAATGACCCACTAGGACCATAGTTACGGGCAGTATTTACAAGGTTCAGATATTTTCCTGTAGGCAAGTTCCTGCCTAACGTGCAATTGCACGAGCTTTATACCCGTGCGTCCGTTAGCACACAGATGCAACGGCTCACAGAGAGCTGGACCCGCGCGCCTAAGGACGAGCAACGCCCTCGGGCTTGCAGACAGCAGTCCTGGCCTCCAGCACAGGCCCCAAGGTGCGTCCTCTGGCCCGCCGCGCGTCCCTCCGCGGCGTCACCCCGCGCCGGCGGGTCCCAGAGGGTCCCAGCCGGCGGGGACACCCTGGCGCTCGGGCTGAGCTGCTGTCCGAGGGCCCAGGGCGGCACACGCCGACACAAGCTAGCGGCAAACCGAACCGGACTGCAACGTTCAGTTCACCGGAACTCAACGCTTTGATTCCCATCAAATATTTCCTTAATGCTTTTCCCCAGAATAAGTTTGCAATATTTCAGAGGAAAAGAAGAAAACCCAAAATTTTACTGCGGAAAACTTCAGTTTTGAGGAAGCGCAGGTTTTGCTTCACTTTCCCTCCCAGCGCAACAGGCCCCTTGCCCTGTGGGCTGCAGCCGTCCAGCCGCAAGGAAGACAAGAACTTTCTCCCGCTTCCTCGGCGCTTCGTTGCTTTGCCCTCAGCTCGGCGTGCCAAGCACCAGGGCAAAGCGAGCGAGGGCAGGCGAGGGGACACGGGCTTGGCAAGACTTTCTCGCTTTGGCAAATCACCCCGATGAGCAGAGAAACGGAACTTCCGATGGACGAAGGGGAAGAAAAAAAAAAAGCTCACGCCGCAGCGAGGGTACCGAGGGCAACAGGCGCGTCTAGGACCCTGCGCCGGGAGGGGGACGCCGGGGAGGCAGCAGGAGGCTCCTCGGCCGCTCCGCAGGCGTGCCCCTCGCCGTCCGCCCGCTCGAGCGTTTCCGAGCTCGAGCCGGGGTCGACTCAGTGAGCGGCCGGTTGCAGACTGCTTCAGCCACGGGACGATGACAATCGGAGCAAACGTATTTTACCTCTTACAAAATAAGTACAATTTTGTTTCCCAAAGACTGCGCAACGGGTTCAGCTCTCGGCAGCAGCAGCGGAAATCCAGGGAAACGCTACCGATGGCAGCAAAATTACGTCTTTTTTCTGTTTAACAGTTGTTTCAGGTCACAGCCTTCCCTCGTATGTGCTAAGTGAGCTCTGCCTCTCAACAGCGGTGTGCACACGTAAGAGATTGCAGTAGATGGCCTGCTGCTGAGCGGCTACATGTTACTGTAATTAACATTTGCTCTATACCTTGCCCACAGATGCACCTGATGGGAGCCAGCGTGGTTTCAAGGTAAATATTTTTTAAGCTGACGCTCTCCCAAAGGCATGCTCGCACGTCAGCCAGCTATGCTAAAAATGAATTATCTTTCAAATATTTGCTTTATCTTACCTTACTGTATAATTACCATCTATACTCCCCCACCATCCTTAATTTGTGAGCAGTTAAACAGTTGCCCTCAAACCCGTGACGAAGGCTGCAAAGCTGGGAAGTGATTCACCGGCGGAGACGTATTGCCAAGCACCATTTATACAGAATAAGGATGGCCCAGGATTTTTCTTTTTTTTTTTTTTTTTGGCCTTGTTTAAACCCGATGCCCAGCCGTGAGAGGGGACGGCGCGCGTCCGCCACGGGCAGGTGGGTTAGCCCTCCCCGCTCGAGCCGACCGGCTGCGCCGAGCCAGAACTATGCACCCCGAGCTGCTGCCTGGCTGACACAACGCCAGGCAATTATCTCCGCAGATAGCGTTAAAGCACAGTAATTAATTGCAGGAACAGGGCAAGAACAATGGACCCTTCAACGGGAGATGCCATTTTCCGAGGTGTTTGGCGAGGGCAGCGCGGCGCCTCGGCGGAGCGGGGCCGTTCTGACCGCGTTTCGGCTCCCCCGAAGCCCGGCGCGGGCACGGCGCGGGCACGGGGCGTCGCGGCAGCGGGGCGTCCCGCTCGCGTCCGCAGGGCGACAGCAACCCGCCTCATCCCCGCCGTCGGAAAAGCGGCAACCTAGCAGCCCGTAGCCCGGAATATAACCTTAATTAGGAGTTAATTTAGATCAGAGGAGATAACTACCTATTATGTGTTTACTAAATACCAATTAATTATTTAAGAAATATTTGTTAAAGCCCAGAACAATGCAACAGATGCGTATCAAGCCTCTGTTAAACCTTAACAAACACGTGCTTTTAACAATCCGCTGCTTAAGGTATAACAGCTGTCCTCTGGGATGAAATTAAAATCCCGAGACAGCGTGGGCTTCGAGCGGTGACGGGGCACGGGAGCGACGCCCGGCCGAGCCAGTCCCCGTCCGAAATTCCCACCCGGGGCGACAGACTCCAGCGTTTCGGCTCCGCGCGCCCGGCCCGGCGCGGTCCGCCTCCGGGGTGCTCCGGCCGGCAGGATGCCCTGGGTGTCGCTCCCAGCTGCGGGTATCTCTACGTCCTGCAGGTTGAACTCAGTGGAGTGCGAGGCGGAGCAGGAACCCAACGCTCCAGCCCCGGCATGAGAACCAAAGTAGGATTGTGGCAAACAATGACTTTCTTTATCCCTTTGCATTTTGTTCCCATGGCATGAAGGTCAGGAGGAAAGTAGATTTATTAAAGCATAAACAAACTGCATAAATGCTTATGGTAATTCCACTTCCGTTAAAAATACCGGTTATTTTTAAAGCTACTTTAAATTATCTCCTTTCTAATGAAAACTCACATGTAATCTGTTAGTGAGGGATGTCTGTTGAACCATGAATTATTCAAAGAAGTCTCTGTTCTGTTATCTAGAGTCTCTGGAGATTATTCCCACCATTGTCCGTTGTGATGGGTCATTATGCACTCTGTGAATTTAATCTTTTAGGCTATCCAGCAGCACAGAAAAAATGTATGAATAACAATTTTCCTGTAATAACCTTCAACTAACCTTTCAACCAGAGTGAGTAATTCCAATCCTATTTTCACATCAATAGAAGAGTCAAAGCTAGGCAATTATCTCTTATCTGTTCCATAACCCTCCCCCTTTAATTTTTAAAAAGGATGTTAAAGTACTTACTGGAGGCAAGAAGAAGAAAGGAGGCTGGAATGAAGTACGGGCAAATTTTGATGAACAGTGATAGGGGTGCGCTTTAGATAATTATTAATTTCTTTTCTCCCCCCTCCCCTTTCTGCCGCATTCCTCCGTTCCTGGTGGCACACCAGTTGCCTCGCTCGTGTCCCTAACGAAGGGGCAGGAAAAACACCCTTCAAATCCTTACCCGCTCCCTCCTTTTTGCCCTTGATGTGCTACGGAAACATTGCAAAGGCAGTGGAATAATTACGCTCGGCTTACGGTATGGCCTTGTAATGCGTTTACTCTGGGGACCGGGGCTGACGCCTTCCTAGGACAGCTCCCACCCCGACGTGCCACCGCTCCCCTGCTCCAGCCCCGTCTCCACCTCGGCTCCTCGCGGCCCTCGCCGCCTCCTCCGGCAAAGCCCGGGCGATCGTTCCTCCCTGCCCGCCCAGGCCCTTGCCGGGGTTAATTAGCGTTTGCGCAGCGCTCCACATCTCCAGCTCTCCTTGAGCACTGCAGAAGGGTTATTCCCGAATTCCTTGATACGCTGTCATCCCCACGTGGGTCATTAGGTGGCATGTGGATCTGCCGGGAGATTTAAGGCAGCGTGTCGCCCTCGCGGCCAGGAAGCGTGCGAAGGCCCCGTTCCTCGTAATAAGGAAGTACTAGTGAATCACCATCTGTTTTCATTTGAGTTTGCTCAGTTGGGCACCGCACCAGTGATGTTTGAAGGTCAGAGGTTTGCAACGATAAGTGAAGAATGAGTAAGCTGATTGCCAGCCTCAAACTCTCCGGTGGGAATTTATATCAGCTCAACTCCGGAAAAAACTCTCCAGGCTTCAGGAAGAGACATTTTATTGGCAAGCGAGGCTCGGTCTGGTGGTACGAGCAGCGGACTGGGAACCGGAGCCGCCTTTGTTCCCGGCCGGGCTCGGACACGCTTGCCGAGCTCTGCGCGTCCAGGGAAGCCAGAGGGAAGAGCTGAGCACAGAAGGGAGCGGGGAGAAGTAACCGGACCACGGATCTGACCTGCGCCACCGAAAGCCTGGCGGAGAGCCCGCGACCTTCACCGAGCCCAGGAGCAGACGCCAGCTCCACGCGCTCCCTATGGCCTGAGAGAGTTTTCCTCTCTTGGTCCGAAACATGGAGCAGCAAATAACCCCCCTGTCCCGGCCAAGCAGCCTCCTGCACCCCAGCGCTCTTCGGAGCTGCTGACTTTAAAGATGCTCATGTCATTCTATATCTTAGATGTCTTACCTAAGCCTCTGCCACGAGGTCTCTTAGGACAAGACCAGGGTGAAATGCTCCCACGAACACGGACGAGGCTGGCTGTGGGGTGCTAGGCCACCGCAGAGCCTCCGCAGGGCAGCACGGGGTGTCCCAGGGCCGGCCCCCGCTCTCGCGGGCGCCGTCTCCGCCAGGCAGAACAGCACTACTGAAACCACGGCACAACGCTTTCGCCGTGCTGGGCAACCTTGCAACGGCCGCGCTGCAGAACAGCCTCCTCCCCGGCGCCTTCGCTTCCAGATGGACCGAGCTTTCCAGAGCGGGAACCCCAAAACACCCCGGAGTGTTGTGCCCCAGCACCCTGCACTGCTGAGCGGACCTGCCGCAGCCCAGCAGGCTGCCCCGTGCCACACCTTGCACCCCACGCTGCTCCGTGCACCCCACGCTGCTCCATGCACCCCGCACCACACCTTGCACCCCACGCTGCTCTGTGCACCCTGCCCTATTCCATGCACCCTGCACTGCTCCTGCACCCCGTGCTGTTCCATGCACCCCGCACCACACCTTGCACCCCATGCTGCTCCGTGCACCCTGCGTTGCTCCGTGCACCCTGCACCAGACCTTGCACCCTGCGCTGCTCTGTGCATCCCATGCTGCTCTGTGCACTCTGCATCAGACCTTGCACCCTGCGCTGCACTGTGCACCCCGTGCCAGACCTTGCACCCCGCGCTGCTCCATGCACCCTGCGCTGCTCTGTGCACCTCGCGCCAGACCTTGCACCCCGCGCTGCTCCATGCACCCTGCGCTGCTCTGTGCACCTCGCGCCAGACCTTGCACCCCGCGCTGCTCCATGCACCCTGCGCTGCTCTGTGCACCTCGTGCCAGACCTTGCACCCCGCGCTGCTCCATGCACCCTGCGCTGCTCTGTGCACCTCGTGCCAGACCTTGCACCCCGCGCTGCTCCATGCACCCTGCGCTGCTCTGTGCACCTCGTGCCAGACCTTGCACCCCGCGCTGCTCCATGCACCCTGCGCTGCTCTGTGCACCTCGCGCCAGACCTTGCACCCCGCGCTGCTCCATGCACCCTGCGCTGCTCTGTGCACCTCGCGCCAGACCTTGCACCCCGCGCTGCTCCATGCACCCTGCGCTGCTCTGTGCACCTCGCGCCAGACCTTGCACCCCGCGCTGCTCCATGCACCCTGCGCTGCTCTGTGCACCTCGCGCCAGACCTTGCACCCCGCGCTGCTCCATGCACCCTGCGCTGCTCTGTGCACCTCGCGCCAGACCTTGCACCCCGCGCTGCTCCATGCACCCTGCGCTGCTCTGTGCACCTCGCGCCAGACCTTGCACCCCGCGCTGCACCATGCACCCTGCGCCGCTCTGTGCACCTCGCGCCAGACCTTGCACCCCGCGCTGCTCCATGCACCCTGCGCTGCTCTGTGCACCTCGCGCCAGACCTTGCACCCCGCGCTGCTCCATGCACCCTGCGCTGCTCTGTGCACCTCGCGCCAGACCTTGCACCCCGCGCTGCTCCATGCACCCTGCGCTGCTCTGTGCACCTCGCGCCAGACCTTGCACCCCGCGCTGCTCCATGCACCCTGCGCTGCTCTGTGCACCTCGCGCCAGACCTTGCACCCCGCGCTGCTCCATGCACCCTGCGCTGCTCTGTGCACCTCGCGCCAGACCTTGCACCCCGCGCTGCTCCATGCACCCTGCGCTGCTCTGTGCACCTCGCGCCAGACCTTGCACCCCGCGCTGCTCCATGCACCCTGCGCTGCTCTGTGCACCTCGCGCCAGACCTTGCACCCCGCGCTGCTCCATGCACCCTGCGCTGCTCTGTGCACCTCGCGCCAGACCTTGCACCCCGCGCTGCTCCATGCACCCTGCGCTGCTCTGTGCACCTCGCGCCAGACCTTGCACCCCGTGCTGCTCCATGCACCCTGCGCTGCTCTGTGCACCTCGTGCCAGACCTTGCACCCCGCGCTGCTCCATGCACCCTGCGCTGCTCTGTGCACCTCGCGCCAGACCTTGCACCCCGTGCTGCTCCATGCACCCTGCGCTGCTCTGTGCACCTCGTGCCAGACCTTGCACCCCGCGCTGCTCCATGCACCCTGCGCTGCTCTGTGCACCTCGTGCCAGACCCCGCGCTGCTCCATGCACCCCGCGCTGCTCTGTGCACCTCGCGCCAGACCTTGCACCCCGCGCTGCTCCATGCACCCTGCGCTGCTCTGTGCACCTCGTGCCAGACCTTGCACCCCGCGCTGCTCCATGCACCCCGCGCTGCTCCACGCAAACATGCCAGCCTGGAGACAAGACTCTCAGATCCCTTCCACTGTTCTCTCTCTCTCTCAGGACCACTCAAAAGGGATTTCTGACATGACTCTGCTATTGGAGAAACTTGAAACATCTGCTCTGAATTACAGGGCCTTGGATTTTCAAGGTCAAGGCTGAAGCGCTGGCGTAGCTTTAGGAGAAAACTGTGGCTGTCTGTCCTGTCCCGGGCCTGGCTCCAGAGGAATTTCACCCACGCACCTGCAGCCAGGGTCTCCCCGGGGACTGGGAGCAGTCTGGTCCTAGACCATGCTTTAAGAGACGAAGGAAGGCCTCAGCTTGGGCCCCTATTAAAATGTGGCCTATTATGTGCATAGACAGAGAGAGAGAGAGAGAAAGAAGTGTCGCAACTGCAGCTTTTGCAGTGGCCTGGTGGAGCCTGCGTGTGCTTTGGCCCCAGCTGCTATTACTGCTAACACAACAGCATCCTTCAATGCGAATATCCTTCCCCAGTAAAGTGTATAAAATTGCCCTATTTGCACTTGCTATTTCCTTCAGGAACAGAAATATCGCTGGAGTAATCTGGGCCGGATTGCCAGCGCTCCGCTGCAAAAAGGATCACATTTGAAAGTCTAATGACAGGCATATTCCTCCTAATCAGAGCAGTAATTTCATGGGCAAAACACCCCATTGTTTTGCAGAAAATGGCAACCAGGAAACAAGAATGCTGCATTAAACACTGGCTGTACCGGTGCCCAGGCATTTAAGAGAGCAGGGACTCCTCAGAGCAATGCACGCCCGAGTTTTTGGGACAGTTGTCTTTAAGAGCCCTGGAAGTGGATGAGAAGGCTGATCCGGCGCCAGCTGGCAGGCTGTCACGCGCTGGATAAACGCAGGCTATTGTTCAGGCGCTTTTTCAACAGCACCGTCAAGCAAAAAGGGGAAAAACAACAAAAAAAAATCAGCTGGCAGCTCAGAGGCGAAGGAAGAAAGAAGGATGCTCATCGCGCTCCGCTGGCAGGTAGCGCCGCTCCGGCGCTGCAATTACCCGTGGAGGGGAGGGGGGAACGTGCAAAAGCCCCCGCGGCCGCCCCTCGCCCTGCCACGGGGCACGCCGGGGGCTGCAGGCCCCGGAGGGACCGCCGAGCCCGACGGGGCTGGGACGCTCGCGGCGCAGCCGTCACGGCCGCGTCCTGTGCTTGTCTCCCCGACCTGGGGAGCGCTGTGCTTGCCTACGCTATAAATCAGCATAGGAAATCGCTAGAGCCGTGCCAAGCCTGGCTCGTTACTCAGCAGGGAAGGTTAATATTCAGACCTTGTTTTGGGGGAAATTCTTTGAACGTGAGATCCGTTGGCAGCGCGCGCGCGTGCAGGCGACCCAGGCTTTGCCCATACATGGCCAGGTGCAGCCCTGCACCCAGCCCCGAGGAAGGCGCAGCCAAGAGCCGCCGGCCAAGGCGGCCGGGCGCGCGCTGCCGCTACCCCGGCGGGAAAGCCCGGTCCGAGCCCGCGTCGCGTTAGCCAGCCCGCTCGTTTGCAACGCAGCTTCACGCTGCTTTAAGCCGCTCAGAGCCTGGTAGGTGTTGCTCAAAGGCACTTGCTGCACGCGTCCCGACACGTCTGCGCGCGGTAACGCCTGTCTCGCCAGCAGGAGCGCTCGCAGCGGGGCCGGCCAAGGCGCTATAAATTACTTGTTAGTCACCCAGACTAGATCTCTGTGCCACATCTCAAAAATAGCTGTAGGCTGAGCACAGCCTTCTAAAAAGCAATTAAAAAAATAGAAAGTAAACACAGCAGAGTGAAAACCGAGGAGCGTCCAAAGTCGGAGATGGTTCTGCGTTCGCTGATAAATGAAGTGCAACTTTCTGTCCGGGGGGGGGGGGGGGGGGGGGGGGGGAGTTGAAAATAAATCACTGCGCTTGTGAAGAGACCAGCTCGGTCCGGGGGTCACTCCCTACGCTGCGTATCGGCACGGATCTGGCTTCGCAGCCAGGCCGCCTGCGCGCAGCGGGAGCGGGCGTCGCGCCGCCCAGCTCCGTGCCGCCCCGGCCGCACGGCGGGGAAACCGTGACTTGCAAAGCCGCCTCTCAGCGCAGAAAACACCCAACAGCTGCAACCCTCTGGGGGGGGGGGGGGCGGGGGGGGAATATTTGCTTTTTCCCCCCCCCCCCCCCCCTCATTTATTTAGTCCTCAATTAAAAGTGCTGGATGACAGTCCGGAGTGCCAGAAGTCCCGTGTTGAGGCACGGCGCGAGCGTTAGCCGCCGCGCTGCCTCCCGCCAGCGCTTCGAGCGAGGCCCGGGACGCCCTTTCCCAGCCCTCGTCTCGCAGGCGGAGGCCAACGGAGAGGCGCTCCTCCCCAGAGGCCTGCAACGCTTTGGCAGGCTGCGGCAGGCTGCTAAGTCGCGGTCCCCGCTGAGCTGGGCACGGCGCCCGCGGCTGCGTCTCTGCAAACCCTCCCCAAAGAGCTCGCCTGTTCCCCGCGACTTCATTCGTCCGGAGGAACCGAGAAAGGACTCTCGGCTTCAGCCTCTCTCGTCCATCGCTCCTGGCCGCTTCATAGACGACCTTGTACAAACGCTAGCGTTGGATTAAGACCCAACGCTTGTTCTGTAAAATTATGCCCTATCAACAACTACGTTTCCTCAAGAGGACCACAGTATGTATTTTAATGGCTCCAATTGGCTTTAAAGACTGAAACACAATTGTGCTGCCAGTGGCCAAATTTCCACTCAGACAATTTTTAAAAGTGGAATTGCATGTCTAGTTAAGGTTGTCTGGACGCTCTTCCTCAAGGATTCGGCAGGAACCGACAGCCAACGCGTTCGAGGCACTACAGAAACATCTGCACTCCTTCAGCTGAAACCCAGAAGCAGGGTGAAAAAGTGAAACCAGGAGCTGCAGGGGACACGCTGGCTCCGGAGGGTCCCTGGAGCTCTGCAGCTGCCGTGGGAAGTCCTGCTGGCAGCGCTGGGGCACGAATGCCTGCAGCAGCGCCACGCGCCGTGCGGGGACGAGGCCGACGGGCGAGCTGAAGCACCCGAACAGCAGCAAGAGCCACAGTACCTCCGCAAAGCTGCTCTGGGCCGAACCCCACCGCAGCTCGGTGGTGCAAGAGCGTGGTCCTGCCCGCCACCAGCGAGCAGGGGGTAACCTCGCCTCGGCCGGCTGAGACCTGCGTGGGTCACCAGAGCACCAGACTGCAGAGGACCTGGGCTGGGAGACACCATCATCTCATGCACCAGTTTCAGTTTGGGAAGAAATGACATCTTGGAAGAGCTGTCAAGTGGAAAACCAGGGATATTTCTTAGTGGAAAGTTGTTCAAGAGCAGGGAAGACTGTGAGAACACCTGACCAAAGCCAGCTAGGCTAAGACACCGTTGCAGATGAAGTTCACAGCAACGCGGATCAGGAGGAACAACTAAAGCTACCAAGGGTGGCTTTAGGTGCACCGTGGGGTCTCTGCGCTACCTATAAACTCCCAGGGAAAAAAGGAGCCACCTAGACGTGCTGTCTGGAAGTCACCACGCAAAAGCATCTGAAGGCATCCGCTTGATTCAGAGGGGCAGGGAGAAGGGGACGGATTCACGTGAGATATCACGTCACTGCCTTCATCCCCCCCCCGCGCCGAATGGACGCCCAGGAGGATGTATCGCCTCTTCTTTGGGATCCCATTGCCCGGAGGCCAGGGAGGAAGAGGAGAGTCGTGGCCAGGCCACGCGCAGCATTCCCGGCCCTCCCGCACCCGGGGAACGTGCGATGGAGGGGCCGGGAAGCAGCCGGCGCGGAGGGTCTCCTCGGAGCCGCTCTGGGCGGATAACGCCCGGCCAGGCAGGTCCCCGGCTCCCGCGGGCCCTACGCCACCCTGGCCGCTCCCGCAGCGGTCTCCGAAGGAGCCAGAGCGGACGCGGCCCCTTCCTCGCCTCCCTCTTCCCTGCCCGGCGGCCGCTCGGGGGGCGGCGATCAGCACCGATCCGGCCCGTTTGCTCCGGCGTTGAGGGGCGTTTCGGTCACGTGCGGCGGCTGGGTCGGCAGAAACACTAATGAGGCAGGGAAGATAAACATTTTGTCAGCGCTGACAAAGGTGAGCTTTTATTAAAGCAAAAAAAATTAATTGGGACAGCTTCCAAATGAGACCTGCTGATGAAAGAGAGGGCGCAGTGGGAAGGCAGGTGTACTTACCCTCCAAACGAGGGCCATCTAAAACGGCCTGGAAGCAGGTAATTTTAGAGACGATGATTTAGAGTGAGCCGCGGAGAGGGTTTCAGAAACCATGGTATCTAGTCCCCACGGTGCTCATTAAGGTTCTGCAGATTGCATTTCCCATCTCCCCGCTAGCCCTCCAAAGTGCCTGTTATTAATTCATAAAAACATTGCAAGAGTGATTGAATCCAATGATTACTGGAGCAGGCAAACACAAGAGATGGTAAAATATTCTGTGTCTCTCTATCAAGGCTCTCTGAGCACAAGAGAAAAAAAGTGTTGTGAAATATTAATCAGAGCTGTTTGCCCCCGGGCAGAAAATGGGGAACAGTGCAATCAATGTAGCAAGAGCTTTCCCAGTGACATCTATTTGAGAAGCTGATTACTGTGGGTAAACATAACTAAATATTCTGGATCTTTGGATTTCACCTCTATGTTGCCACTAAAATCCGATTCCCTTATCATCACTCCACAGGCACAACCCCGAGGGAATCCGGCAACGATGCTCTCACTATATTTGGCTGAATGAAGAGCAGAGGGACGAGGCCTGATACGGATTGCTTCAATTGCATTATAAACATTAGCTTTGGGGATGATCGTAGGAAAGACGTTGCAGGAGCCCTGGCAGACCGGAGAACTTAACTGGCTGCTACGATCCCTGCAAGTGTAACTAATGGATTGAAGACACATAGGGAGTGCAAACAATTAATAGAAAATCACCAGAAAGCAGCATATTAGCATCATTACAGCCAGATCTGCAAGCGCTGTCCCTCGAGTCCCCCGCCAATACAGAAGGCTATTGGCAAAGAAAATTTCCCCCAGCTGCACGAATATCGGAGGTACGGTAAGGGGGCCTCCGCTGCCCGGCGCAATAACACTGCGCTCTTAACGAAGCTTTCGCCACTAAGGTTGCCGTTAATCAGCTGCGTAGCCTAATCGGATTGTTTCACATAGAATTGAATTTAACAGAGCCATCCATATAGTTATTTCTCCGTAACTATGGGGGGAACGTGGGCTACAGCAGCGCGCTCGGCCACGGAAAGCCACGAGCCAGCAGCTGGGCAGGGCGATATCGGTGCGGTGGCTGCGAGGGGCCGTGCTCCGAGACCGCCGGCCGGGCGAGCGGCGACGGCTAGCGCCAGCGGGGACGGGTGGCGATGCGCCTTCAGAGACGCTGGGAACGGCTCCCGCTCGACCGTGAAAAACAGTAACAAACTTTTCTTCCGTTTCTGTCAACACTTCCTTTTCGCCTGGGGCGAGGGGGGGAGTGGGTCTTCTCTATCACCTCCAAAAAAGCAGGAAACTTCGGGGTGAGAAAGGGCTTTTTTCTGGCAACCAAATATATCACAGTATCTGTTTTTTAAGAAAACCTCCCAAATTCTCAGTAGAAATAAGAATCGAATTAAAGAGAAATGATTTGTTCAAAAAGCCATTTTTCTTACCAAAAAAAACTTAAGCAAGAATTTCAACTGGTTCTAGTTTTCAGGAAGCTGTTAATTACTTGTCATGCACTTTTAAAATAATTCCCTCCCAACGCTTCCAATTTCAACAGCGCTTTGGCCCACACAAGCTCTAATTCTCAGCGCAGCGCGTTTCTAAAATGTCTCCACGCAGCCAAAGCAAACGACTCGAGGAGCGTAAAATCTATCTCTCCCAGATGTTCAGGCATTAAAGCAAGCATTAGGAAACGTGTGTGTGAGTGATGATGGAATCCTTTCATTGTCAAACTTTCCTGGCTTGGCAGCGCTCCTTGCGCCGGCGCTCACAAGACGAGGCGCTGCAAGGATGCTGATGGAGCGGTGCACGAGCGCAAGCCGGTCCCAGCAACGTTTTCACTAAACACGGTATTCTGCTTTCAGCGGCGCTGGCTCTGACGCGGAGGGCTTTCCCGGCACGCAGAGGTCTCCCCGGAGCAGCGACGCGGCTGCGACCCCGGTGCCGAGAGCTGGGACTCCTAGCTCCAAATTCTTCCTTCCAGCCCCAAATTCTCAACGGAAAATGAAACATGTGAAAAAAATCATCTGCAGGCAGTTACTTCCACGGCAAAAGCTGAATTTCTGTGTAGCACTTCCTCCCGCCTGCGGAGCAGCAGATAAGTAGAAGCAGACGCGGGGTACGGGTGCGTGTGGGTACGCACACGCGTGTGCGCTACGTCTGCAGGAGCTCTTTTTTTTTAATGACGGTGAGACTTTTTCTCTTGTTAAATGGCAAAGCCCAAAAGACGCAACCGAAACACACACGTACAAAGACCTATCAGCCTACTCCCTCTGGATGGATGTAATCTGCCTGAAACATGAGCGTGCCTTTTTGCTTTGCTTTCGAGTGATTTTTATGCTGGACTTAGGGCCGTGGAAGCTGAGCTCTCTTCAGCCAAATTTCATACCTAACCTATTTACGAGGACCTCACGGCTTGCCTCTCCCTGCCCAGCCCCAGTAGTTCTGAGTGACGTTTCCCCCGCACTCATTTCATCGGGACTCTCCTCGCAACCTCCAGACGCGCTCTGCCTATATAGTTCTTTCTAATCCATTTTAATTCTGAACCATGCGGGGATGGAGACACCCAAGCAACGGCCTGGCCAGCCCACGCTTGCTCCATAGGGAACGGAGAACCGCTGCTGACTTTCTTCTGTCCTTTGACGCCAACTACTTCAGAGCAGTCCCCCCCCCCCCCCCCCAGGTGCCTTTATTCTCCTGTGAAGCCAAGGTCTTGCATCCATTTTCGTTGACTTAATTATTCCGGCCTCAGGATAAGCCTAGCATCTGCCACGTGTGAGATGGGAAGGAGCATGTGGGTTTCCTCTCCTGCACTGCCCCTGCCTGACCAAGCAGGAGGAACTAGAGCTGAGAAGTCAGATGTGACCAAAGCCAACCTGGGGCCATGCAGAGCCTGGGGAAGACACTCCTGGGGCGCTCCAGTGGGGCTGGACATCTCATACACGCTTCCACCACCACCCAGGCAGCCTGGCTGGGCTGGCAGCCCTGGCAGGAGAGGTGGACTGGTCTATGTAAGGGTGATTTGTCACTTCATAGGAGACAACTGCACTTGAAGAGACCCTTAGATGGGCAGGCACTTGGGTCTGGGCCCATTCTTTACTATTTCAGGCAATGAGCTTGTCCAGTTTCTTTCTCCTCAGGCAGAGGAAGAGAGACAGCACAGGCTCGGTCACTTGGCCTAAGTCGATGCCCATGACACGGCGACTCCATCTAGCAGGAGGAAAAACCAGTCTGAGTCTTCCATGGAGAAAGGCTCCAGATATCACCGGCCATGGCACAGGAAGAGCGTCAGGAGGAGGAGGAGGGATAACTCCTCCGTCCACAACATCGGACATGGCAGAGGTGCACAGATCCCCCTTCCATGCAGTGGTCATGCTGCCCTTGAGCACCTCAAGACTTACAGTAGCCTATTTAGTACTATGCTGGCTTGAACACGACCCTGGACACCCTTTACTAGGGTACCTCAGACCATCTTCCTTCCTTCTGAGAAGTTCAGAACCCTGTAGTGATTTCATGGGCAGACGAAGCACTTTGTGTTTAATTGCAGAGGAGCACACATTTTATATATATAAATTTGTACCATTTAAGTCTGATTAGGAGAACATGACTCCCAATGTGAAAAGCAGTATTATCCTTATGTAACAATAACATCTGAAATTTAGAGCAGTTAATAGAAATGGGCTGATCTCAAGAGGTCTGCAGATTAAGTTCAGTTCAGCTAAGTGCTTGGATGACTTAAACCACTTGTGTGTACAAAACTGGGTCGGGACTCTCATGGGAACACTCTCCCACATGAAAGCTTTCGCCTGCCCTGGTTGCCTGTGGACAAGTGAGAATAACTATTCCTGTGGCATTTCAGTATTTTTCATTCTGGGTCCCTGAAGAAAACAGGAAATGTTGAGTCACATAGGGAAAAGTCAGTCCCACTTCTGCCCTAATCAAAAGGTCCTATTCAAGGGCAAGGCAGAGAGATGGACGGATCTATGATCTGTCCTTATTGTTCTGCCTGTTCCTAGTTACACAGCTCCTGCAGGATCCCCCACTGCGCTATAGTGGATGGGACTGAATAAATACTTAAAAACTCTCAACATCATCCCGAAATTCAGAAGGTAACAGAAGGAAAACTAACCTATTACAACTGATACTACTAGCCCAAACGATAACAGTCATTGACTTGCAGGGGTGTCCTTGCTGTGCTTTGAAACACCATCAGTCTGCCCATCAGTCAGAAATACGCCTCGCGCTTGCCCTGCCTGACCCACGCAAACACATTGCAAATCCAATGCCACGCAGCAACCTTGTGCGGAGAGAGGAGACCCAGCCGTTAACAAAATTAGGGAAATGAAGCCAGGGAAATCCTCAGTCCCAACTCTACATCCAGAGCCCTCCGCAGGGCTGGTCCCCACCAGCCCTGTGGACAGGACGTGCGGATGCAGATGCAAGGAGAGGGAAAAGCCAGCTCCGTTTTACTAACTCATCCTCTCTTTCCTTTCCTTCTCAAGATCCCCCTTTGTTTTTTCAATTTGAACTCCAGACTGCAGGAAAGAAATGTTCACGAATTACCATACAGTATAGCCTTAAATCCACGGATGCAAATTGACTGATTTGAATAACGTTGCTGATTTACATGCAGTTCCAAATTATGCATTCAAATTATTTTTTCCTCTCTTTCAAGCAGAGCTGGCTGCACGAGAATGAGCTCGTGGCTACCCTTCAGGGCTCTCAGATCTTTAAAGCAGAGACAGGCGGAGGAACAATTACTCAGGATTTTAAACTTGTTTGAGCAGCACCAGTCCTTTGTAGTCTTTTTTATTATTATTATTGTTGTTGTTGCCCAACTATGATTTGTTTAAAGGTAGGAAAAAAACCCTGAATGCGCCTTTTGGCTCATCGTCACCACTTAGCACTTCCATCGCTTCGGATCCCCAAAACAACCCTAGCAGAAACAACACCGTCATCCTCAACGTACCACTCCAAAATTGAGCGCAGTGTCACTCTGGGCACCGCAGGACTTTGTGGACCTTATTCCAGGAGAGAAAGGCCCCACGATCAGGCCGCAACTGGAGAAATTGCTCCGATCTGGGCTTGGCCTCAGGCTTCCTGGGCAACCTCAAGCACGTGGGGACCTGTCTCTGCAAAGCAGTGCAGACCCCCACGCAGGCCCCAGCTGCAGGAGGGCCCCACTAGCTCCCTGTGCGGCTGAGCAGGTCACCGCCGAGCAGCAGATATGCTGGCCGCCCTGGGGAATCCCTCGCTAACGTGACCACCTTGTGGCAGCGAGGGGCTCAGAGGTGGCACACCACGCTACGGAGATGCAGCCTTGGCTTCCAAGCTTGTACAGGAACAAGAGCCCAGCCTTGCTGCAGGGAAGCACTGCCAAAAAGCCTCAGAAAGACCAGGAGGTCACATCCATGTCGGAGACAAAAATTGCATCCGGGCATGGGCATCTCCAGCACTCCACGATGCGAAATAGTCCAGAGGGAGGCAAAAGCATCGCTGGCAGTATAGTATCAGACACTTTCCATACAGGATCCATGCTGCGCATCCCACAGCCACCAACTCATGGACTCCTGCAAGGACCAGGCATGTCTCTAGCGTTTTGTGGGCATCTCAGTGTCAAAGCCCAGCAGCGCTGGGGCACACGATAAAGCATTTCAGCCTCCTTAGCTTATGACAGCTCGTAGCAGTCACCCGTTCACGCTTTACCACTACGTCTTCTCACACGGTTTGACTCAAGCCATAGGTGCAGGTTTTCTCTGGATACTTTCTTTTGACTTGGCTTCAGAGAGGAAGAGAAGAGGGAAGGATGAGCGTATGAAGACAGTCACGACACTAATGGCATCATAGACGCATGCCAGCCTGGATATCTTCCTTGGTT
This sequence comes from Struthio camelus, assembly GCF_040807025.1. Classification (NCBI taxonomy): domain Eukaryota; kingdom Metazoa; phylum Chordata; class Aves; order Struthioniformes; family Struthionidae; genus Struthio; species Struthio camelus. The sequence continues at coordinate 1,725,274 of NC_090953.1, forward strand.
TGGCCTGATAAACAGGGTCATATGTGGCTGGTTCAGGACATGTCTTTAACAGCCCAAGGCCTACGGTGGGTTACGGGAACTCAGCAAGCCCCCGTCAAGGTCAGTCGCTTGGGACAACACATCTGCTCTGCTCCCGCATCAGCTTCAGAGCTCTCAAGCATCGCAATCGCATCTCTTACCGCACTACCGTATGTCCAGAATTTGCTTTGTCCTTCTGGAAATAACATCTGGTCAGAATTTGGGAACTTTGTTAACTTGTTCTGGGCTCTGACTGGGATGTGAAAAGTCAAGAAATCCCAGACATCGCTACTGACCAGGCCAGAAATAAGGCATGTGCTATGCCTCGTCTGCCCGCTGTTTTGGGAATGCATCGTACTTGACGTGCATGCTTGGAGCATCTGTGCAGCACCGCACCCAGAGCGCCCCAGAAGCGTCAGACATGTTGCATGCTCACCCTCAGCATTTGCATTTCCTTCTGCTCTGACAAACCTTTTAGCCATAAAGCAATGCAGCAGCAGTCTTGCACGTGCCCAACAGAAGGCGATAGGTAGCCTCTACAACACGCTGATTTCCCAGCCCCTGCTTCCCGGCTGCTAACTACGCGCGAGTCTCCCAGCAGGGAGGAAACTGTGATCACAGCCTCCCCGGTGGGACGCCAAACCAGAGGCTCTGCTAAGGTAAAGCAGCATCAACAGCAGTGCATGCAACCTGCACGCTCTGGCCTAATTACAGCAGGTTTGGCAAACACCACCTCGATGACCGCAGTCCTGCGTGCCCAGTGCCAAGTCTTCCACTCCTCCTCCACTGCCCGATTCATGCTGGCATCAGGAAGCCTCTCTTAGCGAGCGTCTCTGTTCAAAGAACAACTTGTATAAATATTTTTCCTAAACAAACACGGCCAACTGTGAGGTATTCCCCAAATAAACTTTGAAAATCAGAATGTTGTTTGCACTAAGGAACATGGTATGCAAAGGCAGCAGCTGTCTGAAGCTGCGCATAGCGATAGAGATGCATTTAATATCCGCGTGTCATGATCGAGTGCAGTCTAGACAAAACCGCTTGAATCAGCACATGGTTTTAAGTACTGAACTTGCTGTTATTGCCACTAACGAAAGAACAGCCCCATTAAGGCAGATCTGAGAAGGCTATTCAAGATGCTCACTTAGTTGAGATCTGCAGAAACAACAGAACTGAAAATGCAGAAGAAAAAGCTAAAATTAAAATCCTCTAGGAAAAGTGTACAAAACAGACTGTTTGTTAGCAAGACTAAATGAACATCCAATAAAATAACATTTTTGCTTTTTAATTCATTCCACTTAGAAGGATTTCTTTCCTTGGCAATTGATTTGTTGCTTTCTCTTCTGTTCAGTCACCAAGCCCAATCTCATTATTGATTTTTTTTCCCAAGGTGAGACTAGAATATAAGCTTCCATTTAAAGCTGGCCAGATAATGTAAGAAGTGATCTGTGGATAGCCCTGTTATTAAAACATGGTGCGTTTTATCCGCTGTTACTCACAGCATGGCCATTGTATTACCTTTTCTCAAGCAATGAGATGACCGTTGGCTTATTTCTTCAAATACCAGTGAATCCCGAAAGGTTTGTGAAATTTAGCATGTCTGGATATTCATTTAAGGAAACGCGTTATTCATTATTTATCACTCTCCTATTTAAAGTGTTTCAGCTGGCCAATCAATGAGTAAAACCAGTATAATGTTGCAAGCATCAAAAATAACACCTCTTGAACAGCCAAAGCACAATTCTCACACCACAGTAAAGCTTATTCATCCACAAACGATGACGGCATTTAGAGGAATCATGATCAGTTCACAAACGTCTTTCAAAATAAACAAAGGACTAAAGTCATTAGATAATGTATTTGCAACTAACAGTCTGTCCAGTTTCAGACACAAAGGAAGGAGAGAAAGGGAGGTAGAAAAAGTCTCAATCTTGCCTACAGAAGCCCTGAAGCAGGGTTTAATTGCTAATACTATAGCTAGCCAATAAAGAAATTCATTTTCAGCTTTGATTTTGCAGGAAATAGGAACTGGAAGTATGATTTCAATACAGCCACACAATGAAACTTCGCCAAAGTTTATTTACATTTGCAATCAGTCACGATTAGCCTCCCTTTCTTATCTGGCACTTTGCATGGAAATGTGTTCTTGGTGTGACCCCGAACGCACGTCTCAGTGCCACAGAGGGCTGAGTGCCCTCCACCCCCAAAGGAGCTCACAGCTCTCAGCACCTCCACGAAGAAAACAGAAACCTAGTGTCTTCCCAAGCCATGCCCGGCTTTTCCCTGGAGCCACCACCATCGATTCTGGAGCTCCTCGCAGCTTTAAAATTCTATTTGTACAACCCACATCAAAGAAATCAGAGGCCCTTTGCACTCTCTGCACACATCGGGTTTGTGAAGGAGGAATCAGCTCACCAGTTTGACAAGGGGAACCACACTCTACCTTTTGCTGGCTCTCGGTGGCCGGCGGACGCCAACGCAGCCGCGATGACGACGGGCAACCGCGCTGGCCTCGCGCGGCCAACAGCTGTCTACCTCGCCGCCACAATAAATGAGATCAATCCCTGAAATAAAGTAGCCCCAGGCAACAGAGCACCAGTCTGCCAAGGCTGACGATAGGAAAGCTGGCACGCTTTGGAGGCATTGTTCTAAAAACCGATGTACCACCAGATTCCCTAACAAATCTTTGGCCTATTAAGGCCATCATTTGATGCTAATCGCACGCCTGCTGCCAGTGCAGACTCACATCGCCCAGGGAATGAATGAGCACTCTTGTCATCTAACCTCCAGCCGACTCCAATGAAATTAAAGTAAAAGCACATGTGCGAAGGGCCCAGCTCGCGGCAGCCAGCAGCACGAGGCACGGCGCGGACTGGCCCGAAGGCGCATCCCACCTCGCGCGTCCCGGCGGAGCTGGTAACAGGGTGGGCGACAATACCGGGGAGCCCCCGCCTCTGCCTGGGGCCGTCCGTGCCTGCTGTCACCTTCTGCCTGGAGAAGGGGGCCAACACAACATCCCGCTCCTCCTCCAGGGCTTCCCAGTAACATGAAACCTGTTCAATGCACTCCATGCTAAGAATTTTTTAAAGCTAACTCAATAAACTTTTCATCTTCGTTATTACAGTACAGTGCGTCATTTGGGTTGGTCATCTGAAACCTTAAAAATGTAAAATACCTTCTGGAAGATGCAGGCATACCTGCCTCTCCGAGGTGCGCTCACTACTGCTCGGATCTGGGGCTACGCAGGGTTTTTAGCAAGAGCTCAGGAACCGGCCGCTAAGGAAAAGCAGCCAGATGGTCATAGGGCACGCAACACGCACGGCTTCAGTGTTTCACAAGTTCTGTTTTACCCAGTAAAAACTGTTTTTCTGGTCAAAAGACACATTTCTTAACGATAAATATGTATAACTCAAGAAAGAAAGCTTTTAATTCTTTTTTTTCTTCTCAAGAGATGGAAAAGGTTAAAGAAATTGGGGCACAGTCCTACCAAACTAAACCATTAAACAATCGTTAGAATTTTTCCAGAAGAATCAATACAAAGAGACAGTCGCCTTCCAGATACGGTCCCTCCCTCCTTCTGGGAAACAGCTCTCCTATGGATATTCTCATCGGTCAGGAGAGGGGCAGACTCCCAATCTAGGCCTGGAAATTCAGTGAAAAACGGGCAAAAGTCCAGGGAGGGTTTTATTGGGGTTGATCATGCCTGCGTGGTTTAGTGTGACTAAAGCCAGCCCTATTTTAGCAACATCCCGAAAGTCTGGGGCTTGCTCAGATAAATGGTTCCACTTTTGGGTTGCATTAAATAAATAAATATGTTTTGAAGTTGATAAAATGTTTTAAAAATTCATTAAAGAGAAAGAGACTGGCAAGAGACAGCTGAGAGTGTGTGAGCGCAAGACAGATTTCAGTTTGAAAGCCCTTTGCAAATGTTAGCTACTGCTTTGATTTGTCTGAATAAAATGGTGAGCTCTTCTTGCAAAAAATCACCAGGCAGTACTCAATCCCTGCCATATGGACTGGAGAAAATTTCAAGGGACATAATTAATAGGAACTAATTAACCTCATGAAATGCGCTTGTTGCTGGTGGCCCAATGTGTTTATTGACCAAATCCTATTTGAGGCAGTTTTTACTTGATCTCCCTCTTTTTTGCTGCCTGCACACGTCGCTGCAGATAAGGGAGCGGAGGCAGCTCCAGCGCTTTAAGGAAACGTGGGGACACAGAGGGGATAAGACAGACAAAGCACTTCACATGGTCCACTACACCTTTAATGTACAGAAAGTAATTAAAATGGGAGACAAATTCATCATCAGTCAGTTCAGTTCAAAGTGCAGCTAGGCTGTATCTTCCTTATGCATGGATAACATGATGTGCATATCCGTCATAAAACCTGCATTAAAAATTAGTCAAAGCTGTTAGTACATCACAGCAGACCAGATGGTTTATGCTCTGAAGTGTTTCAGGAACCTCATTTTATTATACATGAATGCCTCGTGTTGTAGGCCTGAGCTGATATTTTCATTAAACACACTCCACAAAGCATTACAGCTCCGTTGTCATTTTATTCAGCACGGATGATTTCTTGCACATAGGCTTTCTGGTTGCCGGCCCGGCCGCGGCCGCGGGGCTCGCTGCGGGGCCGCCCGGCTCCCGCTCCCCAGCCCAGCACTCGAGGAGTCTCACCCTTCACGGGAGACGGACCACGAGCGCCCCTACGCAACACGGGGAATAACCCAACGCGCTCCGCACCACTGCGCCGGCCTCGTCGTTTCTGCCGGGTCCAGGACGTTTGGGGGACAGTCAAGGGGAGTCAGCAGACCGTTAACCATGCCAGGCTGTTGCACAGCTGAATTCCCCCTCCACCCTCCCAAGGGACTCTCCAATCAGCAAATACTCTTAAAAGAGGAGCCATCCTGCTGGTCTGAATTTAGATGTTCCTTGAGCCAAGCTGCACACACTGTTAAAGCTTGGAGGACCCAGCCCATCCTCCGGGAACGCTACCTAATCAGCTTGGCTGAGGAAGAGGATCTGGAAGAGGCAAGAGGAGACAAAAAGAGCGGCTGGTAAAATCTTAATAACTGCAAATGTGACACTTGGGATCCTGTCACCCACGCTGCCAGCAGCTCTGGCAGCCTCTGGCACACTGCAGGGCTTGGCCTCGCTCCTTGGCCGCCCTGCTGAGTGCAGATCTGCTCAGGGTGCCCTGAAGCTCCCGCAGACTTTGTGGGAACTTAGTCCTGGGGCCTCAAAAGCCAGCAGGCTCCTCTTGGGGCGCCCCACTACATTACTGGGTGCCGGACGCCTGTTTGCAGAGGTGGGTGCTAGCACTTGGAGAGTCGATCCGTAGCGTCTCCCCACGCATGGAGCCCCAAACTTGGTGACTCCTCCCCCACGTCCCACCCGGCTCTCCTTTTTCCTGGTAAAGACCTTGGGATAGCCGTAGGCAGCTGATGGCCAAGCACACACCACGCAGGGCCCTTCGCGCCGTCCGGCTCAGGGTCTCATCACACCTGGCTTAGTTTTGTTCTTCTGCAACTTCATTAACTTCAAAGGAGCAACTCCTAATGTGTCTGCCTTCATTCTGGGGACAGGCTCTTCCTGGGTCAGAGCAGCCCAGACAGGAGCCCCGATTTTCCGCAAATGAGACAGCAGGAAATGATTCCCAGGAGCAAGGGGGGCCCGACCCAGCAGCATCTTCCTCCCAGTGCGCAGGACTCAACACTGCCCATGCCCCTTCGAACATGGCAGGATGCTCCAAGTGTGCACACAACACAAATAATACACAAACAAAATACATAACCGTGGACAATTCTCCTTGGCAGAGGACAGGACAACAGACACATGACAGATATTAAATCAAGCTGCTTAATGAATTATAGGAAGGCCTTGGACAGCGTGATGATGAGCATTTTATCAGGATCAGAGCGGGACAGAAATAGCCTAAATAAGTCCCTCAGTCACAACCTGTTGGAGCCTGGAAGACTGCGCTGCATGGGCAGGTGTGCTTGCTTGTTCGCTGCTCCCCAGGGACTGTAGGTCTCTCGTCCGATGCAGGACAACTGCTCGTACACCAGGTGTGGAGCTGGGGGCAGAGGCCAGGATGCAGGTCTCTGGTCCAACTCGGGACAACTGCTCGTACACCAGGTGTGGAGCCTTTGCCCTCCACCAGCAGACCCATGCAAATACGCGGTTTCCATTCAAAGCCACCTTGCTCAGTGCCGCACGGGCAGAGCAAGCGCGCTGTCATGCAGGACAGGGCGAGCGGAGGACAACCTCGTGCTGTCCCTGCAAGTGTTGTGCCCCTCCTCACTGACTGCTCCTGCTGTGGCAATGCCCTCTCCCACCAAGGACAGCAAACTATCACCAAACCAACCAAAATCTGACAGGCGGATTTTTTCACTGATGACCTTCCCACAACAAGATGTTGACAAAAATTTCTATGAACACGTCTTTTTCATGAAAACCATTTTTGGCCAAAAGAAACCCCATATATACCTATATGGATGTTCAAACATATATCTAAATATATTTACTACTGGGATGGAAACTGTTGCCTGCCCCTAGCCTCCACTCTTCTGCCAGCAGTAGCCACGTCGCTGCCTTTCCCGGGCAGCGAGCGGTCGGAGGAGCCGGCCACGAGCTCTCCTGGGCCGACTCAGCCAGGTGGGACCTGCAGCGCTGCCACTCTTTGCAATATGTGAGCAACCTTCTTCATAACCTTGCTCAAGTGTGTTTTTCTTTGCCAATCTTCATCTGTGTGTGTGTGTGGTGGTGGGGTATATTGGCTTTTATAAGGCTTTGCCCTTGCTCTAGGATATATTCCTGCATGTTGCCTGGCTTGGGTTAATTATGTTTTTATTTCCTTCTTGCCAACTTGCCCACGGTGCCTTTGGGCATGGACGCCTCGCAGTCCAGAGCTGCAGTTATTATGGAAGATTTATAAGAGGAGCGAGCGCTTGCTCCCAGAGAACAGAGACGAACCCTGCGGGGAAAAACTTCCAGACGAGGAGGCGCGAGAGAGCTCATCCTCCTCGGCCGCCTCCGAGACCCCCTCTTCCCCTCCGAGCACCCCAGCTCGTCTGGTGCAACTACGTTATCGAACGGGCCAAGACGGGTCAAAAGAGATGCTGCCCCCGAAGCAGCGGTGGCTGTGCCGGGTCGGCAGGCGCAGCCCCCCGAGCCGCCGAGGACCGTTTCCTGCGGAAACGAGGGCTGCCTGGACCACCAAACCGATCTCGGGGCACTCGCGCTGAATAACCCACAGCCTGAGAACCGCACCCAGAACCAGAATAAAAAAAATCTATGTCTCCTTTGGGAAATATCGATCGAAACTTCATTTTTTTAACCTGTGAGATGGGGAAACGTTCATAACGCTGCGCTACAGACCCTGAACGAGAGGCGCTGCCAGGGCTGAGCACCGTCCCTGGGCGCCGCGGGTCCCTGGCCCCGCACATCTGTTTGCAGGATCAGGGTCTTTCTTTTTATAGGCCAATCTCAAAGCAGACTAACCCCGAGCCTCTGTAAATTAATGATCGCCTAGACACAAATGAGCTTTTAAAAAAAGATCACATTGAAGCAGGCTTCTTTGTAGCCTGTTTTTTAATGTGGCCTGAAGAGATGCAGAAATGTTTAAATTCAGATTTTGATCCACACAAGCCTGCTTTAAAAACACCCTGCTCTGCCAAGCGTCTCCTTTCATCACGTGATTTACTACATCGAGGTTTCAACTTCCTTGCAGGTTGGAGGCCTTGTTTCCTTCACCAAAAGACTTTCTCTAAACAAGAACGCCGCGAGTGTGTGTTCTTTCAGCCATTTAGAGTAATAGCTGTTCGGCATTTTAGATTAAGTTTAAATTGGCTTAGGTCATGTGTGTTATAATTTAAAATTTGTTATCTGAGCTCAATAGTCCATTAAAAAGAATACCTTACTGCTGAGAACAATTCAGAATGATCACATTCGCTAAAACGAGCCCCAACATTGAAAACGAGGGAATAAAATAACATTTTATACCTAAGAAATAGCGATCTCTTCCGGTCAAAGTTAAGTGCATTGGCAGAGCATTGAGCAAGCGATGCCGTGTAGCTGCAAAGTCTGTATTAGGACTGAAGATAATACAATAGAGGATAATAAACACTGCAATGAATTCCAGAACTATGATTTGATTTTTTTTTTCTAATTTTCTTTCTGCAGCTAAGATACACAACTTAAATTAGACTGGGTCACAGAGATGAACAGTTTGTGCTGCCTCAAACCTTACAAGTTCCCTGGCAGAAACAAAGATGCTCTGCTGTGGAAGGGAGAATTAGGAGGAGAAGGGAGCAAGTCCTGTATCCTCAGATTTCTAGAAAAATTCTCTCCTGTGCACAGCTGGGGCTCAGTGATGCAAACTCTCGACTCTATAGCCAGGCTGTGGACAGGGAGCACTTGTTTTCGAGCAATGTTTTCTGCATGAGATGCAGTGCCAATGGAAAGCAGAAGTCCTAAGACTCCTCCCTGCTCTGACAGCAGTGCTTGGATGGGGCCCTGGACGGGAATTTGTCACCTGGCAGATCATCTGGACGTCAAACAAAACTGCCTCCACACAGTTTGCACCACCTACCTAACAGCAGCTTCAGATTACATTCAGAATTACAATTATCAAACCTGAACACGTGAGATTAGTTATCTAACAGGGTCTGAGCTACCTGATTCGATTCAAGCCTGCCTGAAAGCCAGGCCAGCCTAAATTCAGCAGTGCAGACATGGTAACTTCATGCGACGCTATCAAAGGGGCCGAACTTCCCTTGCTATTCCTTTCACCCCTGCTCCGACTTCATCCACCGCCTCGAGCCCTGCGGTAGAGCACCCTCCCCTCCGGAGCTCCAGCGCAGCTCGGACGCGCGCCGTGGGAGCAGACGGGGCTCCCAGACAGCAGACCCCTCTGCCAGTCCCATAGGGCCCACAACTCCTTTCACCAGGGGTGTTTGCAGCCCTTTCATGAGACAGCTATAAGGAAGCTGTTTCCCTATTCAGCAGATAGGCATAGGCCAATTTACCAAGACTATTCTGTTTGTGTAGAACTGGAAAGGCTACAGCACCCATCCTTGACCAACCATGCCATAAAATCCCTTTAGCAGCCTCCACCATGACACCACTACATGCAAACGCTATTGTAGCGTTTGCCTTCTCAGCTGGCTCGAAGTCTTCTGAAGTCAAGTCTCCACTTATTCACATCTACATTACAGTTTCTCCTTCCTTCACGTTTATGCCCCTGATATATCTACTAATCACAAGCATAACCTCCTTCATAGGCTGTTTTTCCTGTTTGAGGAAGCAAATTTATTTTTGTCTCCCTCTGTAAAATGGGCTCTCCATAGCCCATACCATCCTAACAGCTGTTCCCTGGCCTGCTCTACACTGAACAGGTCTTCCCTCGTAGATGAAGGCCCGTGACTGTACACAGTATGTAGTGTCTTACCAGCGCCTGAGATTAACTTATTTTGTGTCCATACAGCAATTTTATCCTGTCCTAGGTATTTCTGATAACAGAAATTGCATTCCCGTTTTGAGGGCTGAGTCATACCTACGGGTCACGGCTGGGATGTACATGAGAAAGGAGCTCCAGGCTCAGGTTGGGGACCACCTGCAGAGCTCAGGTTAGGAGAGGGTGACAAAGAACGTGCGACATGCACAGTTTGACGACAGGTTACAGCACTGCCAGGGGTGGCATTTGCTCCTCTGCAACCTGGCTTGGCCATATGACTGTGGGCAAGAAAAGGGGCCTCTGTAGGACGCTCTTTCCTTGGCTTACCTGGCAGAAAAGAGTGAGCAGTGAAAGAGCAACAGGGAGGGGCAGAGGAGGGAAAGAACTGCTACAAAAGATGAGACAAAGAAAACAGCACGCAGCACTCCCGTCTGCTCCTTTATGCATTCCCATATAGTTATGTTGGCAAAGAGACCAAACCCTTGGAAAAAATGAGCAAAAGCCCTTTCCCCATCCAACAGCCGCATGAAAACGCTTGTTATTTGCCAAGCTTTCAACTTGTGAGATAAACACCTGCATGCTCACACATCTTGCAGGCTTTTACTTCCCACCCCTTGTCTGTTCAGATGGAAAGATCTTCAGGGCAGACACTTGCACCTGTCCATACGGCCAGAGAGCATCAGCATGTTTTGGGTAATTCCCCAATACGAGCAATTAATAGTAGCCCCTCTTTCCAGGCACTGACCAACACAGAACATACGGAGACCTTCCTAAGAGAAGACGCATTCTGCGTCATTAATCAGCCCACCCAAACTTACCTTTTTCACAGAACAGCCCTGTTTACTTTGCAGCTATAAGGAGCAAAGACTGAAGCAACGCTGTCCTCAGGCAATGCACACAGGTGATAGGCACGTCGGATAACACGTACGCGCACACCCTTACCTCTTCACACCACTGCCGTGACATCGATATCTAGGATCTCACGCGTTGGACCACCTACTCTGCTCGCCGCTCCGCCTCTCCTCACGCCTCTGCCACAAGCGCAGATTTTCCAGCTGCTCCCAGAAAGTCATCAGATCCTAAAGAAACAGAAACAAAAAACCCTTGTAAAATTATCAGTTGTTCTTATAACCTCCACTGTAGGTTTTCACCCCAAAGTAACAATGGGCTGAGGCCCAGCAGGATTCAATGAGCGGGTTTAAGGTCAGGCACTTCAGCAACCCTAGAAGCCTAGAGATGAGGGGAGCTGAGAAACTCTTCATAGCAGGATCTCTGTTTCCACAAGAAGCCTGGCCTTAAAACCTAACCCACGCACTGCAGGTGCCTCCGAGGTTTTCCATGTAGGATTTTGGTCCTTTCACTGTGGGAATGATGGTTCACAGGCAGCTTGGCCTAAGGGGAAAGGAAAAGAGAAAAAACAAGTCTGCTGGTGGAGACTGGTGGGCGCTAGTAGGTCGAACCTTTAGCTGCCGTGACACAGGTCACTCGTGAGAAGAGTTGAGCTGCGCTGACTTGCCTCAGCCAAAGAACAGGCTCCAGGCCTCTCCTCACATGCTACATTGCCACCTTTTCCCTTTCAAGCTCTTCCTAACCTTGAACTTTACCCAACTGCTCAGTTCAGAAAGGAGTCACAATACTTTGCACGTTCTCCGGGGAGCACTGAGCAGCAATATGCAGCCAAAACTCAGAAATGACTCTGGTCATTTATCCTATCCTGACTTATCCTTAGGTGTCCAACATACGGAACAGCGTGAATAATTAACATAGCGAAAAAAGTAACCGATACGTCACTCTGCAATCAATACGGCCTGCCACGAACTGAGGAAAATGAAACGGAACTGATGTCCTGAAACCCTAGAAAAAGCTTTCCATCGACGGCACTACAAGCAGCCACACAAGTATTTCATCAAGATCTCACGTTAAAAGCAGGAAGTCACCAGAACACAACCACCTTGACAAGGGCTGGGGGCAAACACAACAGCTGTCCTTCCAGGATCGGAAATCCTTCACCATCACTGATCCCTTCACACCCCCCGGCATGCTGAACCGGCAGCATCTCCAAGAACACACCCAGAAGCTGTCATAGACAGAATCATTCAGGGATGAGGAGGGTCTGCTCATCCTTCCCATAGTGTGGGACTCTCTTCTATTACACACTTTGCACTGAGTCTACTTGTCCTTGTTGGCTGCGGTGGATCCTGCTGTTCCTCCCTCTGGAGAGCACTCTGTAGCTCTAGATGGAGACAGAGGAGGCTAGTCAGGATATCTAACTGTTCTCGCTGCCAGAAAGAGATAGACATAGCATGCCGCCGCCACCGAGTACCGGCTGTGTAAGACCACCCTGGATGCTGAGAAGGAGCGCAACAAATAAAGCCACCTCTGAGTGCAGGCCACGGTCACACAAGGCTGCGTGACACGCAGCTGTGTGCCTGACACCGCCAGCAGAGCCTTCCCACGTGGGTCTTTCCTACAACGAGCAATTCCTGCTTGCAGAGCCAGAGACAGTAAAATGCCCAAGAGCTGAAGAGGGTAACCCTGGGAAGGTGCCAGGCAGCAGCCGGGGCAGGAGCCCATTAAAGAAGCAACGAGCAGTACCAAGGCAGAGCAGGTAACCGTGGGGCCTTCCAGGGCGGTCCGTCACCACTTCCCCGCCCGCCGCCCCGTGCAGTGCTGTTTCAGAGCCAGACAGAGATTGAAATGGCTTCTGGCAGTTTCCAAGGCTGCTGCCATCAATCATGTGCCCAACAAGTCCATTACCGTCAGCTCGCAACACACATCTTTGCTCTCGTAACGTTTATGCTGACAGCGCTTCACCCATTTGCATCGCAGCGCAGACAAGGAAATCTCTCCCCACCAGCCCCCTTCACGCGGACCAGCCGCGCTCCGCCGCGGCCACGCGGAGGACACCTCCGGCTGCCCAAACAGCCGTCCTCCCCACGCACCCGTCCTCACTTCCTCAGGCTGGATTTGGTTTTCATAATTATGGGTATTTTCACCCATATCTGCTTTTAAACATCTCTGTTGCATGACAGCTTTAGACCGGCATGTTTTGGAGGTCCTGGGGCAGATCCCCCGTGCTCAGCATCACAGCCAGGAATGAGGACAGAAATGTGGGGAGAGGGAAAAAAAGTTAATAACTGTACCATGCGTTTTGAAAAGCGCTGATAGGACACACCGTCAGGGGTTATCCTCCTCCTCATCAGATTTGGAATAGCAAAAATGACAGAAATGATAGGTCTACATAACTAATCCACACACAGACTCTCGACAGCGAACTGTAAGGCCTTGCATGCACAGAAGACATGCTGACACAACAGCAGCAGTTTTGTTCCCTAATTTTCCTAAAGCCTGTAATGATCTTTAAAAGAAACCTCATGTGAGTTCTCTGCCATTTCCCCTCTTTCTTTTATCTTGGTTACAGTTTACGGTTATGTATCTGCCTCTGGACAAAGCAAGGTCTAATTAGCCACAAGCCCCTATTTATCATTTATCATCAACTAAAGTATGCTGCAACAGAGAATAAATTTGATTTTTTTTCAAGGAGGATCTTCAACTTCTGCCAACAGCATTAACAATCTGTAAAGTAATGAGGTGCTGTTGATGGTCTTAGACAGGTCTAGACAAAAACATAATTACCTTCTGTGCTGTTATAGTTCATTAAGGCAGACGTGTTGTAGACCAAACCTCTACATCACCCAGTGTGGCTCAGTCCAAAATATTAACAACGTAAGAACGAATGGACCCCTGACCTTTCCTGATGTCCTGTGGATAGAACCAGAACAGTTAATGGGGCAGTTTCACATCTCTCTTCCTGAGCAATTGCTGCAGAAAACCAGGGCTATTATCCTACGCTTCTGCTCTCCATGTTATCTGTATTGCTAGAAGCCACAGCTATACTAAAAGACCTCTAAAAGAGTTCACTGGATGGGGTGCATGGGATTCTTCAGTACACAGTTACAAGAGCTTGAAATCCTCCCAGATCAACCGGCATGCAAACAGCAAAATTGCCCCAGCCCCAGAGGCAGCCCTCGTGGCAGAGGGCACGGTCGGTACCAAACAACGCGAGGCGTTTGTGCCGTGTCCCTCCTCGCGCGAGGCTTCGGGTAACGACGAAGTAGAAGGGCGCGCACAAGCACTGTGCAGCTGAACGCGTGGGTTTGTATCTATGGGAAATTCTTTGCAATGAGAGACCGGCTCACCGGATTCGGTTTTCACTGATGCTATCTCAGCCATTCTTATTCTGTGCAAATCAGCAGAACTGCCCCTTTTTAATACGCTGTCAGTTACAGTGCCATCCCACCAGGTATGCAAACGTTTCCAGCCAGAGTGGAGCCAGAACTGGAACTGCGGCTCCAAGCAGTGTCAGTGCTTGAGCTGACTGGGAATCAAAACCTGAGGAAGGGCAAGTGTTCTTACCCCTAACTCGGAAATGGGAACGTTCAGGGCACGGCGTTAAGATGTATTCCACAGGGAAATGGTCTACTCGGGCCTGAGGGGGTTTTCTTCTTCCTAGTTTATCCCAGGACCTAATTCCCTTATCCTGTCTCAGGCCAAATATCTGGAAAACTTTCCCATATAAGGTTCCTAGGATTATGGGATTATAAACGAAGCTAGAAGAGCAACAGAAACTCTTAGAACAAAGCAGTGCAATTTTATATTGTGAATTAGTGCTTCAGTTCCACGTTTGTAGGAATCCTGAGCTCCATCCTGCACCTTTTCCCTCCGAGCAGCTGTATCCCGTCCACGGCTGGTTAACCTGCAAGCATGCGTCAACACACACTGCTGCTCCCCACCCCTCGGAAAGGGGTTTGTTTGGCCAGCTTTTGCCCAAAAAGTAACTGCAGCTTCAGGAAAACACTATTGCGTCTGGAAAAGAATGTCTCTCAAAATTCCCAAACACTTGCAATATTTTTTTCCTTCTAGCAGAGCATCAAAAATAGCTCGTGGAAAAGAGAAAGCAAACCAAAACACCTCCATCTAATTAACCCAAAGGAGGAGTTGGCCTGATGAAACCTGTTTACATGTTTGCCATTATTCATGAAACATGTTCATTAGGCAAGAAGTATTAATGATGATCTCCACATCAGGGACTTTAAACAAAGAGGGTGAGCAAGAGACAGGTTGTCTTGATTTTGTTCAGATCAGCAAAGAACTGTACACTTCAGAAAATTCCCTTCACGTGGCTGTAGGAAAACCTGCTAAGCACAGAAAAGATCACTAACTCTGGGAAAGGGATAAACAAGAGGCAAAATAATCAAGATAAGCAAAATGCTTTAAAGGAGAAGATCAGATGCTTTTGTCTAGGAGGGGAACAGCGCTGCAGTCTGGAAAATTTAATGGCAGCAAACCTAAAGCTGACAAAATACTCCTTCATACAAAACGTAGCTGGGGGCATTCATTGCCACCCGATGCAATTTTAACGGTCTCTAGCCAGATTCGAGGAGGACAGGTGTCCTCGCGGGGTTACTCCGACGGCTGTACAGCTACCCGGGTGCAAGACAGGGCCACCCCTCGGGGCAGGACACAGCCACCAGGTACACGGCCAGGGCGAAGCACGGCCACCTGCTGAAGCCACCTCCTCCCCGACAGCCCCGCGCCATGGCTCAGCCTCTCGTGGAGGAACCCATGGGTGATCGGACCTTCCTCTTCTTTTTCCTTTAAATACAACAAGCTCCTTTCCTGAAAAGGGCTTTTTGGAGCCACACCTGTGGGAACGGGGCTGTGACCACCCAACTCCCTCCCGGCAGGTCTATGCTGTGACCAGCTAGTCACCAGCTCAACCTCTAATTGCCTCAGCTAGATTTAAACGGATCACCTAATCATCGCTGGATGCTCTGAGCGCCCTCTGCTCCTCCAAAATGGCCAGAGCAGAGCTCCCTGCAGCCAGCAGCCTTCCCTGCGTGAGCACGCGGGGAAACTGCCCACGCCGTCCTGGTTGCTCCCAGCTCAGCATCCTCCCCAGGCCAAGGGCAGCGCGGAGATGCTCGCTGGATGGACACCACGTGTGCCTGTGCGAGTGGGTGGGTGTGCTTCACACCACCCATTTCCCCCCCGCCAGCTCTCACTGGGTGCTGGATCAACGCCTGAAACAAGCCTCCAAAACAAAACCAAAGGAAACACCTGAATGAAGAACTTCCCAAGATTAAGGAGAGGCAGCAGGGTGGCCCAGGCCAGGGCTGCAGGTGCAGGGCAGGAGGTCTGCAGTTCTCAGGAGGGTTCAGTTTGCAGCAACAAAGCCTTCCCTCTAATAAGCATAATAAATTACTTTCATACCCTATACAGGCTAGAGTCCCATGCAAATTCATCTGAGCGCTCCATCGTTATCTCCACATCCTAATTAGGCTTCGCAGCACTGAGATCTGGATGGGACCCTCACAAGACCATTTGTTATTCCTTAACGATGTTCTCCCTTCCCAGTCACTGCTACGAGGGACGACTGTGTGTACAGACATAAAGGGCATCTCATTTTGTTAAATGCAACCTTTGATCTTTCTTTTAAAAAAAAAGGGCTAGGAGCTGCATCGCATACAGCAGTCGTCCTTATCACGCTGCATCTTCCTAACAAGCAGCTAAATCTCCCTCGGAGCTATTCTCTGTAACACTGCCAGCCTCGCTTCTTTTTAATAAAGGAGCCCCTTAAGACAGAAGAGGAAACCGCTGTTACAGACATCTCTGATATCAGTGCTGCAAACTCCACCCAACAGATTTCTGAGGCAATAAAACACATACACGCTTTGGTTTCCATTAGCATTGCACACTCCTTCGCTGAAAGGTTTCCTATGATATACCTGTTGTTGCAATTAAAAAGACCACAGTGATTTGCCTAATGGTTTAAAAACTGTTGTCTCTCTCCACATCTGCAGGCCTGCTTCTCGCAGACCATAAACATCTCAGGTCACAGGCCCCACGCTAAACCAGCGGCGCATGACACGCCAGCGGGTTTTCCCTAAGCCGGTCTCAAGATTTCCCAGTTTTGATGAATCTAACGTATTAACTTGAGCTACCTGCGTTTCCCGAGCACCTTGCACGTTTTTTCTGCTCAGACCTTGCCATTTACACCTCCAAGTTCTGCAAGAAAGGCAGCGAGACAAGAGCACAGCCAAATAACAGGAGACGAGCAGAGTTAGCTCCTGACGCCCTACCCAGGACCTCCGTAGGCAGCAAGAGGCAGAGCGGCCACGTCTGCAACGTGAAATTTTGGTTGCGAGGGGGAGAAGGGACGGAGGTGCCCGCCGGCGCTCGGGGAGCCCCACGGCACCCGGCCGCTGCCGGCGGGAGCTCGGCCCCGATCCCGCAGCGGTCCCCCGAGAAACACGGCGCAGAGCGGGCTCTCAAGCGCAAAGGCATAAATCATGCATGCGCGAGTTCCTCCGGTAATTAACGTCACCAGCTATACGTCTGGGAAAGCTGCACCTCAGCCTCGCGTGATGCTCTGCTAATTAAAGGCTTGTTTTGTTATGGGAAGCCCTTTGTGCAAGAAGTTCCATACAATCCAGCTTGAATTTTATGACCTGTGGGCTCCACGGAGTGAGTAAACTGATGATTCGGTATTGTGCAATGCTTATTAAGTGTTAATGCCGTGTACATTTCCACCCTTGCATTTGGAAGGCTACTAATCATTTTTCTCATAATCGTACAAAGTGCCTCCTCACCCCAAATGTTCTGCTGAAATTAGTAGACAAGAGTTAGCACGGCGCTCCTCTGCTGGGACTTTCAATTTTATATATGCAACTTCTGGAAACTTTATTCCTATGTTGAATATTCTGCAGGCAAGGAGTTCCACTGATTAGGAGACTGCTTTTGTACATAACATGCTTGCAGGATTTAAAATTAAAGGAACAGTATATTTTATCTAAGCAAGGGTATTATTTGTTAAAAACATCTTTTTATTTCCTAGTATAAAGAAAGAAGGTTCTCTCCGACACCAAATTCACTGTTGGGACTGAAAATAATTGTGCAGGTTGCTAGTCGGTTTATATCCTGCCCCAAAGCAAACGGTGTTTCAGACTGAAAAGTCTGTGCTTCACCTCAGAAAGCACCCTTAATGCCTCGGGAGCTGGGAAAAAAGGCAGCTAGAACGTAGTTAGCATTTAAATGGGCTGCACTGTTGATAAGAGATTATAATACATCAGGATATTTTTCCTAATAGTTCTACTGGCCAAATAAAATGAAATCTGCAAATAAGACAGAGAGAGATCTAGGCCAAGCTATTTAAAAGCAGATAAACCCGTACACAACAGAACCGTCTCGGCTTCAGCGAAACCGTTCCCGGTTTACAGGGCTGCTCCCGCGCTCCCCGGCGCGGCCGTCGCCTCGCGTCTGCAGGGCGCTTTGGAAACGCGTCCTGGGTGGCGCTACCCGCACGCCCAAAAGCCACGGGAGCTTTCCGCTTCGGCCTTCGTGCTGCATCTTCCCAGCTGGAACCGGGAATAATCACGCGCTGCAGGGACGCTGCGGAAATCCGTCAGCGAACGTTTGTGGGGCGCTCGGATGCTATCAGGAAAAATCCTGCTCAGAGCGCAAGGTCTGAACGGCACACGGGAAAGGCGGCACAGGACCACGCGCGCTGGCTCAGGAGGAAAGTCAACGCACCGACAAGAGTACTTCCGGGCCTTGAACAGGATACAGCACCCATAGAAATAAATACGTGAGACGTCATAACGCCTGTCGCCACGCACATGCAAGACAGACCAAAGCAAGGCTGCATGCAAGCGTCCTTGCGGCTCTCCCCAACACCCGACGCGCGACTGTTGCTGTCTGCTCAGTGTGATTTGTGTATATGCGGGATTTTATTAAACTGTGACAAACAATTCTAATTCACTCCTGCCTGCTAAAACGGTAATTTTTCCTTACTCCTGTTTTACTAAATTGCTACCTTTATTTTTGCAATGTGTATATAATTACCAAATGTTACTAGGTTCTACCCAAAATGTCTCTCCTTGGAAGAGTGGGGATGTCTACTCAGTGCTGTCACTTTTTTTTTTTTAATGTTATGATTGATAAAATTAAACTGTGAAGCCAGGCATGAAATCTGTCCCACATATATAATTTTTTTTTGGCAATAGGAGAAAACAATGCCAGTCAAAAAAATTCATGCAATGATTCACTGGAGAACGGAGGGAACTTGTGTTTTTTGCTTGAAGAACTTAGACATCCAGAGCAACTCCAAGCTGCATTGTTATATTCAATTACTTATGAGGCCCCAAGTTTCTCCACTTTAATTGCTCGAAGCGGGGAAGCTTTAGTCACAGTGTAATGTACCCAGGCATGTATGGGGTTTAATGAATCATACTAACTCTGCACTCTAAGCAATTAGGTAAATCTAGCTGTTAGTTAGTGAGGCATAAAATAAATTTAATCTCTCTTCTAAAAAATCAATTATAGTGCTGTAATGTATAATTCAATTTGGGTCACGCTACATAAATTTTCTGTTTTTTAGTATGTTTTTAAACTGGTTGTTATTAGATTTTGCAGGCGGTGTGCGCATGTGTACATTGGGGGGTATATGGCCTTTTTAGAGGGCGCGGAGGTATTTCCTGTGTTTATGTCTTTGCAGAAGGCTCATTTCCAGCAACGGGGCCATTTGCTCCGAATACGGCAGTTGGGAAAGCACAGCCAGGCGCTGGACAAGCCAACGAAGTCGCAAAGGAGAGGTGCAAGGAAAAAGGCTGGATCTGTCGCTAATCGGGGCTGCCGTGCCGGCGGGGCTCCTCCCGGCCCATCGCCGGCCGCTCGGGACGGCCGCTTCCCCGAGCTGCTGCCGAGCCGTCTCCTCCGCTCCCCGCCTGCGCAGAGCCCGGGTCGGCCCCGGCCAAGGGACCCTTGCCGCTGCCGGGAGCGGGGAAAGGCCTCGGGAGCACCACGGCCATCAAAAGCCCCCATCTCCAGCACGACCCGGGTAAGGCAGCCACCGGCATTCGTTTCCAAGGAAAACATTGTGCCTTGGCTCCCGGCACGAGGCTGAGACATGTTTGCTTTGCTTTTCCGTTCCAGGGCTGCAGCTTGTCCATGCCGGGGGCCCTTCCGCGTCCCTGCTCCTGCGGGAGGGCCCGGAGGCCCAGCTGACCGAGGATGACCACCCCAGCTCTCAACCAAGAAGAAAACACTGCTGGTCCCTCTAAAAAAAGCCAGAGCTTCCACCGAACAGCTTAGCCACGGCCCCGCATTGCGGACACAGGCACCCTCGGTAAGCGCCATGCAGCTCCCACACCAACTGCTCATATGCAAATCCTCTAAAATACATATGCTTTGAGGCCAATGTATGACAAACTCATCCCACCTCCTCCGTACTGATGGAGCAGCTGTAGGAACCGCCTTGGGCATTTCTAGCATGTCAGGCAGACTGCACTCCGCCAGCGCCGGGGCCGAGACGTACGCAGGGGTGTCTCCTGCGCACAGCTGAGCCTTGTAGTACCCGGAGCAAAGCTGGTACGTCAGTGACAAACTGTAACGCGGTGTCTGTGCCCGCTGGTGCCCCTACGCTCTCGGTACCTACGGTTCCTACCTCTTCAAGGGTCCCAGACAGGCACGCAAAACCCAGCACGGCTGCCCTTCTCTGATCATTTCTGAGCAACAGGGAACACTGGGCTACGTCAGCTACAGGTTAGTGACAACTGAAGGCACCCAAAAAGCCCCAGATGAACCCTGGGCAGCAGGAGCTACAAGGCAGCATTGTGCTGAAGTTTCCTAAAGAGATGCCGTACAGACACGCATGGCATCCAGACAAAACCCTTGCAAGTACCCAGGTTTAGTTTCTAGCATTCAGTACAGTAGGATATCAGGAGATGTGACATCCAAGACAATTGCTGGAGGCAACCCAGGTGTGGTAGAAGCAGCTCAACAGCTTTGGCAACAACCGAGCAGATGAATCATGGGCTAACGCCTCAACACGGTTTGTGTTTGCTGCAAAAAGCACCCATGCTTGTAATGGAGTGGGAGCAGCAGTGCTTTCCAGCAGAAGACAGAACAGCAAAACAATATGCAAGAGCCCTACGGGCACCTCCCACGAACTGTCAGCACCCCATGGCGATGGCATGATGAGGCCACCCCAGCAAAAGGGCAAGATAGCACACTTCTGTGGTCTTTTCTGAGCACCGGTATGGACACTCGTGGGATATACCCTACACTTGATGGCTACCTCTACTACTCTACATGCCCTTGGATCTCACATATCGATGCAAGATATGCTTTATTTTCACATGTAAGAAAAATAGAAGGCTTTGTTGGCTCTTTGACAAGACAGACAATCTCTTGGAAGAGCATACGTTTTAAAACATGTTTTTCCAGAAGGACCGAGCACTAGACAGGTGTAATACCCACAGAAGAACTCGGATTTTTCACAAGCAGGTAAAACTTCAGTGTCTCATTTGAAACAGGTTCAGCCCACCCACCCTGAGCAACTGAGTGGACTGTATCGCTCTATGAAAAGTGATGCAACAGCACATGCACATGTCCCTGGGTGCGCTTGCAAACTTCTGCATTCAACACTTCTGAAGTTTGGATGATTTGCTGTTAAGAGAAAAAAGCTGAACGGGGACCTCAGTGTATGAAATTAAAAAGAGTTCAGAGCATATTAACACATCTGGCATAAAGATTAGTTGGCAATACAAACAAGCCTGATTCACCACTAAATGGAGGAATCGGAAGCATAAATTCTACATCTCTTGCTCATGTTGCTTGACATAATTGAAATCTATGTTGTGCCTGGAACGTAGATAAAGCGATGCACCAAAGCCACATTTTACAAATTCCCAGGAATGCTCTATTTTGTCCTTCAAACAGTCAGTGGAGCCCTAGCAATAAAGATGTATAAATTGTCCCTATTTATATCCTTCTAAAGACAGCTTTTCCATTTTGCAGGCACTTGGGTAAAATAAGTGATAGTTTCAACAGAAACCGAGAGGAAGTTGGGATGCTCTGACAGGTAAAGCGCAAATGCACACCGAGCTGAGTCTCCGGGAGAGTTTTTACTGAATACTTTCTAATGATGCATTTAATGCAGAAACAGAATAGAGAACGAAGCAAGAACATTAATTTCATCTATTTGGACAGATTTTCATGCCTTTCTAGCTTTAAAGAAAGAGCAACATTCGTAAAGGTGCTACTCATGGCATTTATTAACTCAGCACCTTCTCTGAGACACGCCAGGAGCAGTGAATGCACAGAGGAACGGACCGACTCCTCAGCATCGAACCTAAAACGAGCTCCCGGCTCCTGCGCCTCGAGCACTTGTGTTGTGGTGTTAAGCACGGATATATTTTTATGCATCAGGACACCTCAGAGAAAACCAGCAAGACCAGCACCAAACCATTCCCAAAACCTCCGGTCGCAGCGCCGCTGTGCAGGGAAGCCCCAACACGCAGACAGAAACTGCCTAAGCTTCTAATTAAGCCTCGTTTCTCAGTGGGTGATCAAGGCTTCGCAGTTTATTAAAGCTTTTCCTCTTTTGATAATCTTCTCCTCTGGCTGCATTTCTTTTTTTGGGAGGAGTGTATCTCAAGCCCTCTTCAGCTGCTGGGACTCTGACAAAACAAATTACAACAGCCATTTTATACCAACAGATTTTTTCTTCCACCCATCTTATTTTTGAACTAAACAATAACTATTTATGTTTGTCCACATTTAACGTTTCCCAAACCCTGTCCACTCTAATGATTTTTCACTTAGTTTTCAGGGCTCTTACTTGCTTCTATTTAATATGCTTACTTATTAGTCAAATTATAGAAACCTTCATTTGTGATCTTAGCCGCCACAGGAGCTTTGGTGCTTCAGGAGGAACGGGTTGCTAACAAATACCCAGAATAGAAGCTAAGAATAATTAAGAAAACACCCCATGTTCTGCACAGGGAACTCAGCGTTACATATCGTCTGGCTTGATCCATGAGATAAGTGTTATTTAAAATCCATCAGCCAAGTGCAGATTTTATTATAAGTACAATCTCCAATTGAAGAAAAACACTGTCAAAATAAGCACTCGCTATTGTCAGGCCATTTCAACTTGTTGCCTAGCATTTTTCT
Organism: Struthio camelus; assembly: GCF_040807025.1. NCBI lineage: Eukaryota > Metazoa > Chordata > Aves > Struthioniformes > Struthionidae > Struthio > Struthio camelus. The sequence continues at coordinate 1,747,771 of NC_090953.1, forward strand.
CGCAGCGCGGCTCACTCCGCTGAGCGCGGCACGGATTTCATTCCCTGTCTTGCGAGCTCTCCGCACGAGGGGGGAGAAAACCCAGAGCAGCGCTGACATGAAAGCCGCCCTTGTGAAGTGATAGTCTGCCCAACCTCCCAGGGGACGAGGCTGAACTTAGACCTCACTCATGCAAACAAGACGCGTTTTCAGGGTCTTCAACCAAGCAGGTTTTCATGCAAGTCAAATGATGTTCTCACTGAAAGGGCCAGAACTCTCCAGAGTGAGGGGTCACAATAATCACTTTTATTATGTAACCCCGCCTGAAATTAAACTGCTCTCCCCACTAATACGTACAGATTGTGCACACCTTATCTGCCGGCTCAGCCGGACTGAACGAGCAGCGGAACAACAGGAATGCATCAATTCGTCGCTCTGGGACCTGATTTTCATAAAGCAAAGCGCGAGGTCTGGGCCTCCTTTTGGAGCTTGTACTTGCTCCTCTTTCTGCATGCAAACTTGGGCCTTCGTGCGAGTCCGTGGCTTGCAGGGGAACCCGCGTCTGGGGGTACAGACACGCAAACCCCCACCTGTGTCGGGACACGCGTACCTCCGATCTCCCGGGCGCAGGCCGAGAAAGGTATTTTCCAACAGGGAAGGAGGGATTTGCTTGAACCAGAAACGGCAACAGTCGTTTTGCAACTGTGAACAGCACGGACTAAAACGTGACAGCGTTACACTACCTTGCGCAAGAAAAGCCAGAAGACTAAAAACAGGGCAAGAGCGCAGCGTCTCGGCTGCCGCGGTCGACCCAGGATGCTCGCCCCGACCACGCGCCCTGGTTTCGGAGGCGGCGTGCATCTGCTCACCGTCTCTGGCGCGGGAACAGCAGGCACCGCGTACCAAGGCACCCTGATTTCGGTAGCTTAATGATTTACGATTTCAAATTAAAACTCCCAAGCTGAAACGAGTGGCCTTAAATTACGCCAGCGGAGAAGGTTCCCGGGATGAGATACGCATTTGCATGCTTTAGAAGTTGGGCTTATGCTGTTTCAGCCCTGTCGCTGCAGTCTAATAATAACCCCAGATGAAACCATGCTCTCTCGGCTTTAAAGAGTGAACGCCGGGTCAAGTAACAGCCCGAGCCAGCCAGCCAGCGGCTGATTTAACGCAGACAAGGAGACTCGCACTTTCCTGCAGGCACATAAGTGGCTTATCTGCTCCTCTCAAACGTGGGTGAAGGCTACAGAAACGCAGTCCCGGGAACCGCTCTCGGCTGGTCACCCCAAACCAGTGTTTGCTTCCAAGAACCACCAACCTTCTATGCTTTGGAGATACAGATGCATTAAAGCTCTGTGCCCCAGCTCCCCTGTGGATGGTGGGATAAATCAGTGCTGCTGAGGAGCCAGCAACACATCACAAGTCACCCTGCGAGTCCCGGGCAGAGGCTGGTCCGCATGGACAGCAGCAAGCAACCTTCTCCTCTCCCATCCACTGTGGCACAGCGGCTCCGGAAAAAAGAAAAACACACCATACAACTCACTGACACACGCTTTATCCCAGGTCACAAATTATTCATATGCATTGGGGCTGAAAGGTAGCTTGGATCTGCCCGACAGTCCCTCAGGCAAGAGCCACCGTGGAGGTCGGAGACCCGTGTCCGGGCTTTGCCCCGTCAGGTCCGTTCCTGCCGGGAGCCCTGCGGCACGCCAGCCCCCGCACAGCCGCCGCCTCCAGCGCGCTCACCACGCAGCCCAAATTACCAGCTCCGCTCGCACAGCTAGAGCGCTTGGCTATGCTAAGTGGAATAATCATAGTAATTACTCTGCTAATATGTATAGCATTCTTTCAAAAATGGTAGTTGCCCATTTTCCTGCCATGCTGAAATTGCCAAAAATCAGTTTTTCAAAGGAGCCCATTACCTTCGCTGCTATCAAACAGGGGTGCTTTTCATCAGGGCAAGAGCAGATGATAAATTAGGAGTGAATTAGTGCAAAATAATTGTTAAGCTCTCCAAGTTCCTAAACTCAGGCAGGCCTTTCCCATCCTTTGATGTGACTAAGTTTTAATAAGCCCTGGAAAAGTTCCAGGACCACAGGGCATATGCGAGAAATTTTACATATAAATATATAACTGACATGTGTACAAATGCCTACACGAACACACACACACACACATTATACAGCAACTTTAATAGCAAGCCCAGAACTGATACGCCGCTAAACAGCATTTCTTGTCCTGGGATCCTATTTTCACACTAAGAGCAAATATGACCTTTGTCTACAGCTGCCAGCTGCTTATAATTTTGACAGATGCAAGCACATTTCTGGGAAGCTGTATCCATTCAGTGGCTAAAGATCAACAGGCTCTACTCAGGCTTTAGTGAGATTGATTGGCTCAGGAGAATCCCATTTACAGCCCCAACTGAGAATAGGTTTACCAGGGAGAGGCGTTAATGACTTTGATATCAACGATCTAAATATGTCAACCTGCGACTCGTGTTGGTATTAAGGAACACTATATTTATAACAAACCAGCCATTAGCAGAATGCTAATTAACATGATTCAGTTTCCAAGTAAGTCTCAGCCCTTCCAAGTGGTGCAATGCTAGACACGATTTTAATCTCCCTGGAATTCCAGGGCTCCTGTTGCGCCTGGTCATTCCTGGGGATTAGCCAGTTTTATTTTTGCTGACGTTTCGCCCAGCACCCTCCGGTTAGGAATGCCCGCTGTCAGTTAGCGCGGGGAGGAGGGCCCCGAGGCAGCCACACACCAGCCCTCTGGCTATTTCCTAACAGCTCTTAAGAGAGTATTCAATCTGAGCTGCAATAGCCCCACCGCGTTCCCTGGCAAATGGGTTCTCGTACTCAAAACGCCACCCAAACGCCTCTTGCGGCTGACGCAAGCACCTCGGGAGGAGAGAGCTTGGGAAACGACTGCAGCGGTATTCCGCCTTGCGAGGAAACGGACGCTCTGGCATTTTCTCCAGTGGACCAATATTTGGATATGTGGTAGCCCAGAAAAGGTGACGTCCCTCCTGCTCAGGTGTGCCGGGCAGCCCGGACAGGCTGGCCCGCGATGCCCCGTACGGGAGCACGCACAGCTCGAGCCACACGCTCACACCGGCAAAGTTGGTTTCACCTGCCTGGAAAAAACCCCCAAGAGCTTCAGCACAGCAAACAGTCAGAGCCCCCCCCCGCCCCCCCGGCTGGGTAATAAGCTGCTTCAGGCTCACGAAGACAGCAAAAGGCTCCTTAGAGATGCATCGGCCCTGCTTTTGCATCCAAACAGGCCAAAGCAGACACGGCCATGCCCAGATTTGCAAGAGCACTGCTGGTAAAGGGAAGCAGCCCCTCAGTAGCTGCTACTCCATATGAGGTGTAATTGTAATGAGTTGGAGTTAAGGAGTTTTATCCCAATTGCCTGGGCTCCAAGAGCATCTGGATCAACCTGCACTAAAACAGCAATCCCTAAATGGGACCCCAGCACCAGCAGAGGCCACTGCTAAAGCAACACAGACAAGAGCGAGACCCTCATGGGTAATTGCATCACTCGAATTTACAGCGCCAAGCCACAGGCTTCCATGTCCGAGATTTTAGCATCACTGCCAGATGCTTTTCATGATTATTTCCCGCTTTCACTCCTAAGCGGGGAGGAAAGACCCTTGCAGTCACAGCCTGGAAGATACTACGGGACAAAGAAAACGAGTACCTGAATTACCACAACTTCCCTTTCAATTGTCCCCTTCAGCATTCAAGGAACACATGTATAATGCACTAGCCAACCCTTTGGGTATCCGATTCTGCTGGAGAAGCGGCCAACAGCGGCACTGGGACTGCTGAACAGGGGGGTCCTGCGGCTGTGAGGAGCTGGTCATCTCCTGCCCTAGAGCCCAGGCACGTGGCTCAGCCGCTCAGACCCCCTTGGACACCCCACCAAAACAAACAGGACCTTCCAACAAGCCATCTACAGATAGTGCTTTCTCCAAAAGCATAAAGAGCAAGTGCTTAGAGTCCAGCACAGCTCCAGACCAAAGAGCATGTGTGCATCCTTTCTGTATTCAGGTCATTTTGTTTCTTGTTATAAAGCCAACGAGACCTAAGGGAGAAGAAGAAATAAAAAGCAAACAGTGTTGCAGAACACATTACATACTAAAGCATCAGAAAACTGATGCCAGGAAGATTAACGGAGCAGAGCCGCAAAAACAAGAAAGAATGAAAACCAGGTAAACGGAGCTGGTAAAATGTTATGATGCTCCCAAACTGCTGCCCCTCAAATACAAAGTTATAGACAGTGGCTGGATGCTGCTGCTAACTGAGGAAACAACCCCCAAGTCCTTCTAAGGTTTGTCAGCCCTGTGGCATTGATCTCATTAACAGCATATCAGGACAAATGAAAGTATTTTTCCCTTAAAAAAATGAGCAAGTGCTTGTAAGGGGCTGGAGAAGGAATGAAGAAGCATTTGCGATCCATGAGTGAAACAAAATTTGCCTGCCCCTACAGACTGCTCCAGCAGCGTACCTCAGCTGGATTTGGGAACAACGGCAAAACAGGTAACACAGATGACTTCGCTGAAGAAGCCTTCTGTGCTGTGTCACCCCTTTTCCTGAACTTGGGGATAGATGGCATTGTTGTTTTTTTTTTTTTTTAACATTGTAATAGTGTAAGAGGCAGTGGGATTTCTTGAAATTTATTCTTCAGATCAGCACAGCACTTGTTCTGCTGAGCTCTCTATTTAGCAAGCAGACAAATTGGGGGAGGAAGGCGCTGGCGAATACGCTGCACGCAAGGAATGAGGAATGGGGCTGCCAGCTCTGTTTGGAAACGCATACATCTCCACCAGGCCACCCTGGAGCAGAGCAGTTCCTAGACACGCTGCCATTACCCAGCTGGCTTTGTGTTCAAACATCAACCATTCTTCTTAATTACGAAAGAGGCCCAGCTATTTCGTAAGACACTGAAGGCTCATGGACAAACACGCCATTGCTCCAGGTGAGTAGTTCACGTTGCTGCAGTTAGCTGCGGTGAACCTCCCGACCCTTTCCGCCCTATAATCTGGGTAAATCAGCGCACCACACTCCTTCCAAGTGCAAGAGAAAGCCACTCTGGGTTAATTTTATCAATGTGGCAAAGTCATTTTAGAAGGAATTACAGGAAATATTGGTTTTCTATTACAGCTGAGACTTTTCCTCAAACTCCTGAGGAATGAGAAATAAGCTCCACAAATCACACTTTAGTCTGAAGGCAAGAAAAGGGCCAATGCTCATGGACACCTGCCATGGACACCTCCTCACTCAGATGTCCACAGGTACCTACCAGACACATTGCGTCCGATGTGTAACTGCTACTGCCCAGCCAGGGCAAGCAGGATTTTCCTAACCCTTCTGCTATATTCACTGAGCTGGCAGCTCATCAATCACTGCAGAGTGACTTCTGGAGCCCACCTAACAGGCCAAGTTCAGCTTGGCACCAAAGGTACTTTATCCCAATTGCTGCACTCCACTCCCTCGCTCCAGTCTTAGGCAGTATTTCTAACTCCTCTCCCCTCCCCTTGGCTCCTCTTTGCTCTCAGCCACAAAGGCTGGCGCATGCTCCTTGCCAGGGGGAGAGAAGGGGCTGGGGTTGCTGCATTTTTTGCACAAGTATCAAAAGTGCTTTCCCTTGGTGTGTAACGCAAGCAAACCACGTGCCCTTCTTAGCACACTGTCTCTCCGCTGTTGTAACTGCACCAGTGCAACAACTGTGCAGACACTTTGTGCAGCTCCGTGCACACGCATGTGCACCTCCCGTTGACACTGAGCGCACGCCCCAGGGCTCTGGCGAACCTGAACGCGCTGCAGGATTAACTGGTGTGCATGTACAAGCAGCTGCGTGAATTCCTAAACACTAGTCACTTGCTGGTTAGGACAAACACTAATTCATTTGCTTCTGGTAATGACCAGCAAAATAAAAATGTGATTTTTCTGCTGGGCCAGAGGAGCCCAGAAAGCGCTGAGGCTCCTGCAGCAACACCGTCGGGCCGGTTCTCCAGCAGACTGAGCGCAGATCTCTAAACTGGGGAGACCATTTACTTCAGCTGCTCCGACCGCGGGGGCCTGCAGAGAACAACGCCGTCGGGCAGCTCGGAGAGGGGCAGTCCAGAAAGTTTTCTCCTTAGATGTTTGAAGGAAGTTCTCTTCTGCTGCAGGACGCAGGGCCAAACCCTTGGCTGACATACAGCTTGCTCCGCATAACCCCACTCCAGAGAGCATGGGAGTGTAAATAAGCACACATTTTGGCTCATTATGTCACATTTTCACCCAAAGCACTGCCAAGCCACACCTCCCAAATGAGAAAGCCAGCACCTTTACAACCTCTCCTGCATTCCTGCGGCGCCGCGCCGGCCCCGTACAAGAGTTTGCCTTCGCTGCCACCGCGTGCAGGGACGCTGCCTGTTCCTGCGAGATTTGCAGAGGACGGCACCGCTCGGTGCAGCCGCAGCACACGGGGCTCTCACAGATCGCGCCGTAACCTTAGAAGAGCCGAGTGTGTCGCTTCTGAGCGGAGAACACGAATTGCATTGAAACCCTCCAGCACAAGGGTTGTCCCGCAGTTGCTCAGGGTAAGTGAGGAATCCCGCAGGAGCGATTAAAGGCGCCGAATCCTTATGGGAAAACCGCAGGCGGTACGTTGTGGGAGGGGGGAGACGGAGCGTGCATGCGCGCTGCGCGCACACGGCTGTTTGCCTTGGCCGGGCGCCTGCAGGAAGAAGTGCATCCTGCTGCTGCTGCTCATTTCGGCCCCGTGTGCCACCGGCCGGCGAAGCGCGCTGACCTCATTGCAGAGCAGCATTAAGCACAGCTGTCTGCTGGAAAAGGACCCCTTTATTTTCTTCTCCGGGGGGATTTCTCTGCAGTTTTCACTCTTTGCAGCTTCCCCGGCTCTCAGGACAGTTCCAGGTCCATGCCACAATCCCAGGCCCAGGACCAAGAACACATGCACGGGGTTTAGAAGTCAGCTTAAGGAATTATCTGTGGGGATCCATATATTCTTATTAGCAAATCTTGACCTCAAATGCATTCCAAATGGAAGGCTTAGCCATAAATCTTGTGTAGATCTACTGGAGCTCACCATGACCTAAATGCGTGTCTGCTTCCTCCTACCACTGACATGACTACTGCTGAGCACAACAGCTGCCTCGCGCTGACAAGCTGCGAGATGGGAGAAACATCTGTCTTTGCTCACTGCTGCCGCCCGGGTATATATAACATATAACTCTTGCTTCAGCTGTGCTTTAACATTAGTATGTTCAGTGCCTAGGAAGTGTCAAATCCTGCAGCCCGCTTTCCCTTCCATACAGACCTCCAGAAAAGAAAATGAGCGTTTAATGTCAGTGCACTTCTGAAAGCTGCAGCTGGCATTTCACCGCTGCTCAGCGTGGTGACGGCTGGCTGGGACGGTCCCCAACGCGAGCCCGCGTTACACAGCCAGGGAGCAAACACAGGTTCAAGAAACATGGATTAAGAACATAAGCCCAGCTTCTCCTGATGACTCCCTGGCTGTGGTTAAATTGGTTCTCGAGCTCAGAGAAGGCTCTTCCCACCCCTGGGCCAAGAGCAGAGGGCCAGCAGTAGCCTGCAAGGATGGTAATGCACTGAGGTCTGCAACGCTTCTCATGTCTAAGCAGCAACGCCCCGTAATTGGGCCCAGCGACAAGGTGGCACTGGCAGCGAGAGGCCTCACATAACATGACCCTCTCCTTCCTGAGCTCCCAGTCAAAAGATCTTCCATCCTGAGGAAAACAGTTACAGAAGCCCGACATCTGGGATACATCTCTAGGATATGACTCCAGGATAAAAATAAGGAAACGGGGGGCAACGCAGAACGGGATGGGGAAATCACAGTCCACATGTCACACACACCAGCAAAGACTTGTTAGGGCAGCCCCCCTCCTAAAAGTCTGCAAACCAACTCCGGCTCCGTTGCCAGCACACCCTTCCCTTGCTGGGGCCCGTCCTGAATCCCAGCAATGCCACTGGGCCAGAGCAGCTGCCTGGCAGGACCGTCCCAGGAGGACGGGAACCCCCATATGCAAGTGCCACACAACCACTTCCCAGCACGTCCTTCCCATCTGCCCTGCCAGCCTGTCCTCTCGGCATGCCATTCACCAGATACAACTAGCCTTTGAGGCCTTCTTTTCTGGACAGCAAGAAACAGTAAAATATCCAGGAATCAAAGCACTCAAAAATCTAAAATATCCCTCCAAATACCAAAATAAAAATGCAACTGCAGTTCTCAGATTGCATCCCTTGCCTCTCCACCTTAAGAGAGGCAATGCACATTATAGAGATGCGCATCAGGAGTTAGTTCTGCAAGGGCCATGAAGTTATATATGTGTGGAAACAAGATCAAAAGTAGATGCATGTTTTTAAAGCAAAAGTTTTAATTTTGATCCAGAAATTATATCCTGGACCCTGTCCTCATGCATTGCAGCTAGAGCCACCTAAAACCACTGAGGTCTCAAATGCTGAGGACCAAACTGCAAGTGGGAGTGCACTGGGGTGGCTTCACCAGCCTCCACGGACCCATGCAAATTTACACCTATGGAAGGCAAGCCGCTAGAAGGCCCAAGGGAATACTCAACTTCCACTAACTCTGATTTCAATTACTCTGAAATCAGAAGACAACTCAGGATCAATTTCAGTCGACTCCAAATTCCTAATAACCAAGCAAAGAGCAAGCCAAATATGGCGCTCTATCCTGAACTCCTTTAGGTTTTCTCTGCAGCAATCCCACAACATTGCACAAGCGCATGAGAAAGCGCTCTGCGCAACATGAGAAATGCAAGAGCTCCTGTAGGAGGGCAAGTGCCTGGTCCCAGGCTTCCTGCACGGAAACTTTGACATCAACATTTTATTGGAGAAGCAGCAGCTTTGGAAAGCAACGCATGCCAATATTACCAGAGCTGGTAACACCACCAGAACATTTCAGAGCTACCAAGTAGCTAAGGGCACTGTGAGATGAAATATGTAGCTGCTTTTTCAGCTGTTCTGAAGTGGCAGATCGGTTCCCTGCAACAATGGCTGGAAAGCATAACTTCGCAATGGTTTCCATCAGGACAGCGTCCACAATGCAGCAGAGCGTTTCGGCACACCCTTAGCGTGAAGCATACGGAGCGGGCCAGGAGGCTTCAGTGAGGCTACTTACGTGCTCCAAGTTAAGTGTGTGCTGAAACGCCTTGCTGAATCAGAGCCAGGAGCCATAAATTGCAGGAGAACAGCAAAAAGCACCAAGATAGGAGGGCGATGTGGTATTTGATGATCCAGCTGCTAGCAATAAGAAAGTACTGGACAGCCATGAATACGATAGTTATCGTGAACTCATTTATATGAGGTGGCTTGCTCTGGGCCAGCTAGTGAATACCAGAGCTGAAACCCTATGTGCTGCCCAGTAAGCCACACCCCAAGCTCACACCAGATCCAAGAGCCAAAGGAAACCACACAAGCACATTCATCCCATCCATCTGCTAGATGCAAGTACCCAAAGTGCTGCAGGTACACACACAACTTTGAGCTATACCTCAATGAGGTCTCCCAGCCAAGGGCCACCCCGACAGTCCACACACTGCTCCCCACGTCGGCACTGCTGAAACCAGTAAAGGCCACCGTGGCGACCTAAGCCACACGCTGAAAGATGATCAGGCAGGTTTTCAGAACACTCGTTTTCCTAATTGTCTCTCTGCTCTGTTTTCAAATCTGAGATGTCTTAACAC